>NW_028274816.1:3750000-5000000 GCF_037043125.1 Eumetopias jubatus | reverse complement strand
GAAAGTCTAGAGATGGAAAATGGGAAGATGGCAATGAGATCTTATAAGCTGGAAGCCATTTTGGTTGATGGGCAGGGTGTCCCTGTTGTGGTACTATCATTTTGGTTGGAGGTAATAATACTTAACTTGTTTAAATACCAGTTACTTAATTTTGTTTTTAGCAAACCCATAAGCAGAAAGTGAATCAATATGGTCTGGAGAGAAGGAAGTTAGTCAAATACCAAGAGTTAAACCTTGTTGCAGGCAAGAGACAAAAAGAGTATCATGACATGAACAGTCTCCTAATATCCCTATCTCACTGGACACTTGCTGTGTTTTAAATACCCTCCAATATGACCAGCTGGACTATACAAGGACTTGTTAAAAATGTATGCTCTAACTAAATTACAGATTTCTTCTCTTGAAAGTTCACTGAGTAGGTTTCATAATCTGGTGACTAAACTATGTCATCTCTTATTCCCTAGAAAAGACAAGGATCTGAGGAATGGGATACATGTCTGGGAGAATGTCCAATGGTCAGAGGGTGCCAGAATGGGCTTTAGGAAAGCACACCAGAGTGGTCCTCAGAGGGCAATGCCAAAGGGAGTTATGGGCTCATGACTGAGACATACCTTGTCTATTTCATAACTTTGTTCAAGTCCATTTCTAAGGATTTTGTAAAAAAGCAGAATACATATTTCTATCAGTTTTTCCGAGCCTTTAAAAAACTTCTTCCAGAGCAATTTGCCCTCTTGAAAAGGTGAATCACATTTTCCCAGAAGTGGTTCCAGATGAAATCCAGTGTATGTTTATGTCCTTTGAAATAGGAAAAGAAGAAGAAGAAGAAGAAGAAGAAGAAGAAGAAGAAGAAGAAGAAGAAGAAGAAGAAGAAGAAAGAAGAAGAAGAGATGAAGAAGAAAGAAGAAGGAAGAAGAAAAAGGAAGGAGAAGAAGAAGAAGAAGAAGAAGAAGAAGAAGAAGAAGAAGAAGAAGAAGAAGAAGAAGAAAGAAGAAGAAGAGATGAAGAAGAAAGAAGAAGGAAGAAGAAAAAGGAAGGAGAAGAAGAAGAAGAAGAAGAAGAAGAAGAAGAAGAAGAAGAAGAAGAAGAAGAAGAAGAAGAAAGAAAGAAAGAAAGAAAGAAAGAAAGAAAGAAAGAAAGAAAGAAAGAAAGAAAGAAAGAAAGAAAGAAAGAAAGAAAGAAAGAAAGAAAGAAAGAAAGAAAGAAAGAAAGAAGAGAAAGGAAGGAAAGTAGGGCCAGGATAAGAGTTCGTCCAGACCTGTATGGCACTGAGGGAAGTGCCCAGCAAGGCTGACATCAGCAGGACAGTCCCTTCCAGCAGAGAGCTGGCGGTTTTACTACAGCATCCAGTCAGAACACTTTATTTTTCAAGCCGTACAGTCTCACGAATCTCCCCTTCCCTCAAAGTCCGGCAGCCAGCCCCCACACCATGGTCATTTATTTCAATTCTGCTTTTATTAGTAGCTTCTCATATTTGGTAAAATCAAATCCTTTTGCTGCCATCCAGAATGTTAATGCACTGCACAACCAGCAGAGCTAGCTTGTCAGGACATTCTCACGGATACACACATGCACATATTTAAAGCCAAAGGATTTTATAAAATTTCGCTTTGCACTTTAGAACACCTGCATTTAGCTCAAAAAAATAAATGTGTTTCCGTAGGCAGGTCTATTTCCTGCCCCCTCTCATTGCTTCTTTCATGTCTTTCAAAACGCAAAATCACCTTCTTCACAGTATCTTATAATTTTTTTTCTATTTTCACCTCTTTGGGGGGATTTTCATCTCTACAAGTCAATTCCCTTGAAATGAGTTTTGAAGATTTTTATATTTTAATAGTATATTTTGAAAGGAAAGGGATTTCTCAGTTTGTGGATAAGAATATTAGACAAACAGAAAATATTTGGGGATCTGGAGGACAAAGCTATGCATTTGTGTTTGATAGGTTTTTTTCTACATGGCAAAGGGAAATCGGCTCTTGAATTTTCTTTATTGAAATCCTGTCTTTGTTGATTACTTTGTGACTGCCTGAGCCCCTGATGAAAAGCTCCCCAAAGTGGGAAGACACACAGCCCTATCTCCATTATCAGCCTCCTTCAGCCGATTTGTTCAGGAGGCTGCAGATAAGAGAGAGTATGTTGCATGGATTGGGGACCAGGCTGTGTCCATTAGAAGCCACTCCCTCCAGTTTCAGGCACACAAGGAGATTTTAAGATTGAGCTGTGATCAAAACCTTTTTCTCTTGCTCTTAATGAGACCCGCATCCAGACTGAAGACTTCCCTCCCACACTTGTGCATCTGCTCAGGCAAATCTTAGTTATCTGTGCTGATAGAGAATGGCAGCACAGCTGAGGGTCCCACATCATTTCTACAAGGCTTTGGAAGAAATTGAATGAGCTTGGTTTTGAGGAAGCCAATGTATTTTCTGGATTACTTGGCCTAATAGACTCTATGTTATTAAAATGAGGTCACACAAAGCAGGGGTGGACAGTGATGGGATCTGGAAGGGGCAAGGAAGAGTCAGCCTTGGGTTAAAAGAGTTTCAAGCTCCGTTGCAAAGCTGATATCAAGAAAATCATTGGCAGTCTGAATCCACAGCAGGGCTGACCCTTGACTGAGGTTTTGGGAGGTGTATTTTTGTTTTGTACTTCTCAAGATCGTTTTTTTTAAATTGAGGTAAGATATATATAACAAAATTTACCTCTCTAAATTTTTTTAAGTGTAGAGATCAGTAGTGTTAAGTACATTCATAATGTTATGCAACCAATCTCCAGAATTCTTTTCATCTTGCAAAAGCAAAACTGTGTGCATATTGAACAACTACCCATTCCACCACCCCCAGGCCCTGGCAACCACCCTTCTACTTTCTGTCTTCTTGGGACCATTTTAAGTGCCTATGCTTTTAGGGCTCTTTTAGCCATAAGTAACAGAAGCTACTGGAAACTGCTAAAGCAATAAAAGAAATTTATAAGCTTAAGAGAATATAAGGAAGGGTTGGGCAGTCAGCCACAGAAAGGTAGGGATGGGCCTCAGGACCGCATAGAATGCAAGCCTCAAATGCCACCAAACTCCTGCATCCCTGCTTCCTTCTACACATGAGCTTCATCACCCCATCTCTGCAGAAGGGCTTTCTCTACATGGCAGAGAACATGGCTCCATGTTAACTTCATCTAGTAGAGACACATTGGATTGACAAGCTTTGTGTTTCCAATATAAATTTGTAATTTTATAAAGAGGCTTATTGAATCAAGTGGATCAGAGGCCCATTCCTGGACTAATCAGCCATGGCCAGAATGATTGGCCTAGCTTAGGTCAGGTGCCCACCTCTGACTAATCAACTATGGCTAGGGGAGGGGCACATAAGATCATAACAGAACCCATGGGTAAAAGGAGGCACTGAAGGACTTCCCAGCAGAAAGTGCCAGTGGTGCTGGGCAGATAAGGCAGAAGGTATCCACTAGCATGCCCTTCACTTCCTCTTTCTCCATATATTTCAAAGCCACTTATGCACTGTTTTCTCATTATGACAAGCATTTCCTGGATGTACCCCTTCTTTATATCTTCCTTTCTTACTGGCAACAAGAGATAATGAGGTAATCATCTGCACAGTCCCTGGCACACATGAAGAAATATTCTGTCTCTCTCTCTCTCTCAAACAAAAAATTACCTGTTAGGATCTTAAAATGTGATTCTTCCCAATGGTATTCTTATACTTTAAAAAAGAATTCTAAAGATTAAAATCTTCTAATGGCCCATTGCCCCAAATTCAAGCCTCATGGTGGAATCAAGGCAGCTGGTCACCTAATCTCCCTTCCCTGAGCCTGCCCAGTAGTATTCCCTAATTGGGACAGCCTTGAAGCTGCTGGCAAGAAGACAGAGGGAGGTTTTCTCCTCGTTCTTGTTATTATCCTAATTCCCTTGTTTTGTGACATTTAAACAGGCAGGCTCAATCTGTGTTTTTATATTGGTCAGATTATCCTTGCCTTTAAAGAATTGTCTCTGCATTTGTGTTGAGCAGACTTACAGGCAGGCAAACACTTCATCTTCACAGCATATTAGCTGAAAAGCAAAACCCAGTGTTCTGGGAGGCCTCTATCCCAGGCTGATCAGGACCATAAATCGGCCACAGTAGTGTCCCCACAGGGATGCCCAGAGAAACTGCTTTTTGGCTTGTCAAGAGGATCTCAAGGGAGATCACAGACCCTACCTAATGCCCACATGAAGGCCTATTTAAAGTAACACTACTGAGCCTGGTCAGTCCCTCATGTGTTTAAAAAAGACCATTAGCCTCATCTGAGAGTTCCAGAAACACTTTTGAGATCTGCTGCTCAGTCTGAAGCTGTTGATCACTGTTCACAAATTTGAACAAAATCAGAGAAAGGTTTTTAAAAATGTTTATATTTCTGGCCACAAGTATTGCCCCAGGCTTTTCTGCCTAAAAAGATGGAATTGTAGCATTGAGAATCTAAGGATTTTCAATATGAATCAGACTTGATGATTGCCAGGATAAAGGAAAAAATTATTTATTAAACACATACAATGTGCTCACAGTGCCCAAGATTATGCTCAGAAAAGCATGAGCTGTGATCTCTACCCTCAGGAGGCTTGCAGTCCATTTCCCCTTACACCGCTCAAGGAAATCTAATTTCCTTTGAGGAACCATCCGTACTCCACTCTCAGATTGTGTGGCTTTTTAACAACCCCCCTTCTCAAATGTCATAATCACATGACTCAGGGCTAACCAATCAGGCTTTTTCATTACTCTGATTGGTGCATAATGGGGCATATGACTCAAGTCTGGCCCATCAGACTCATTTCTGAGACTTATCCTGGAATTACTGGGAAAGAGCCTTGGGCTTTCTGTTATTTAGCTAATGAGATGGTGGTCCAGAGTTTCTGGTTTGGTGGATATATCCTTCCTTGTTTTATGGGTGAGAGAACTAGGATACAGAAAAAGCAAACAATTTGTCTAAGTTTTTAAGAGTCAGCTTGAGAAAAAGCTGGGATTCAAATAAACTGGTTCTAGAATTCATACTCTATTAGGGTATTTCTCATGGAATCCATATACCTCTCGTTACCAGCCAACAGGGATCTCTTCACACTCCCCATAGCTCTTTCTTCCAGGAAGAGGCCTTTTCTGGAACATTCTCCCAGGTCTACTAGAAGCAATAATCTCTGGCTTTGGGGCACACCACGGGTAAGTAAGACTGATCTCTGGGTGAAGAAATCAAAGACCACAAATGTAGGAGACAGAAGACAAATAGCCCACTAGAAAGCATAATTCTTAATCTGCTAGGGGTCCCTGACCCCTTTGAGAATTTGATTTCCCAAAAAAGTTTGTATGCACTTGAAAGGTTGAATATGACAAGGTTCTTCTTTGCAAGTGACAGAAACCCAATTTGAATCATCTCCATTAAAAAGGTTCACATAACTGTGGTAAGAGCAAAGATGCAGCCAGGCTTAAGGGACAACCAGAACCAGCTACAAGACTTGTGGTTTGTTTGTTTGTTTCCCTCTGCCTCTTTCTATGTGTTGGTTTTATTCTCTCTGACCCATGGTAAACAACATGGTTGAAGTTGAATCTCATTTCACATTGATGAGCCACACCTTTGCCCCAGCTCTAGTTCAAAAATATCCCAGGAAAGGATTCCAACTGGTCATGGGTTATGGACCCACCCCTGTGGCCATGGAAGCAGAGAACTGGGGTCAGCAGCAGTTATCACCCAAGGAAAAAAGGTAATATCTTCAGAAGAAGAGAGGGTGTGGGGCAGACAAAACAAAGATTACCTCGGGAAAGAACCCAGTGGGACTTTGGACCTAGAGCCTAAAACTGTGTCTAAAAAATAAAGTGGAGGACAAAGGATATTAAATGAATAATTCAGGGAAACACTCATCTCAATTATCTGAATAGTTCAAGAGAAATGCTTAGGCCAAGATTACCCAGAATGTGGCCTCCAAATTTTCCTTTTTTGGCAAAGAATTTATAGCACAGCCCATTTCCTGTGCCCCATCAAAGGGAAAATAACTTTGTAAAAAATAAAGAAGGTATAGATTTCTTACTGGAAATATAATGCTCTGTTAGCATGAAGTTTCTTCTGTTTTCACATTTTAAAAGAAGAATAAGAGACATTAAATCAGATTGGTCTTGCTCAGGATGTCTAGATCCAATATTAATTGTGCAAAATAGTTAGGAAATGCTCAAGTAGGCTTTTAAAAGTCCCCCTCAACTCCAATTTAAGCCCCTTTCAATCCATCCTCTGCACAGATGTCAGGTTAATTTCCCTAAAACATTAGTTTGTCATGATTCTCTGGTCCTGATTTCTGGTGCTCAAAACTACCCACAATGGAGATCCACTCTCCTAAACCAATCTCATCTCCAACTACTCTGTCTGGGGTTGCCTCCTCAATCCTCCAAAGCTTCATGCTCATTTTTACCTCTGGCATCCTCATCTCCTTTTTTCAACTTATCCCAAATCTCATCCATTACATAAAGCCTGGTTTGATTCCCACATTTGCAAAGGACTACCAAGTGTCATTTACCTTTTGTTCTTCAATTCATTGCCACCTTTTGCCTGTTCTGCTCTGTATGTAGGGAACTAATCCCACAAACTCTGTCTCCCAAGCTCCCTTGCTAACTGTGCTAACTGGTTTCCAGGTATGTTCATCCAATAGGAGGTAAGAATCCAGAGGATATTTTTGAGGAGTGGCATCTCTGGTAGTGACTAGTCTCCTCCAAGGTCAACTCTAGCCTCTACTGTTGCTACTCCCTGGGCTGTCTCACTAACCCTGCTTGTATTCTCACTTTATATCTTTGTGATGAGTCCTCCATATTCAATTCTCTTTATTTAGATACCTGGTGTAGATTCATTTTTCCTGACTAGACTTTTTTTAAACATAGGACCACCTCATAATCTTTCTTCTCTGCTTTCCTATGCCCCATCAAAGGGAAAATAACTTTATAAAAAATAAAGAAGGTATAGATTTCTTATTGGGAAATATAATGCTATAATATTAGCATTAATATTAGCAAATAATAGACTTTGTAATACTGCTTGTTTCAATCATATTTCTTAACTTTTAAAAAGTAATATAGTTTGAACTATTTCAAATAGTACAAAATAATAAATAATGAAGAGTTTCTCATTCTAGATGCCCAATCCTTTGTTTAAGTACATAAGAGTTAGAGCATGATGGCAGACTAAGAAGCTCCTATTTCTCTGTCCCCCACAGAAACAGTGAATTAACAACAATATATATGGATCATAATACCTCTGTGAAAACTTTAGACAATTGAGAAGCTATGGCACCCAAGCCCATGTGAAATCAAGAAAGAATTCCAGAGAAAGAGGTAGAAAAATTTATGAAGTTTTGCAAAACCATAACCTCCGCCTACCCAGCATAGCAAGTCACAACACCCCCCCCAACTGCCCCATTCCAATACCAGGGATCTTTCCTAGGGTCTGAAACAAAAGGGTGGACTGTGCATCCAACTTTCTGGGTTGTCTGGGGGATTGGTTGTCTTAAGGGTTGTTGCCTGAGGGATTGGTTTCTGTATTGCCTGACTTAGAGCACTGACATGACTGGTGCCAGAATTTGCAAGCTGCTGAAAACAAAGGCAAGCATTGCAGAACATTACAGCCACAGTTCCGCAGGAATACATCAAAGAACACAAGAGATCAGAAAAGGTTCAAATGGTCCTAGAACATTTTTTTAAGAATTATTTATTTATTTATTTATTTTGTGTGGAAAGCATCTTTTTTTAATTTAAATTCAATTTGCAAACATATAGTACACTTATTTAAGAGAGTGAGAGAGCATGAGTGGGGGCAAGAGCAGAGGGAAAGGGAGAAGCAGACTCCCTGCTGAGCAGGAAGCCCAATGTGGGGGTTCAATCTTGGGACTCCGGGATCATGACCTGAGCTGAAGATAGACACTTAACTGACGGAGCCACCGAGGTGCCCCAGTCCTAGAACTTCTACTCAGGTTAATTATGAAGATCTTCTCCTGCACAAAGCCAATACTTAAAGCCTGGGAGAGGTGGCTGCTTATTCAAATGCACAAATCTCAAGACAAAATATTACAAGGCATACAAAGAAACAGGGAAACATAGCCCAAAGGAACATAATGAAAGTTCAGAAAGAGACCCTAAGTAAATGCAGATCTCTAAACTGCCTGACAAAGAACTTGACTGTCATAAAGATGCTCATGAGCTACAAGAGAACACTGATAGACAACTAAATGAAATCAGGAAAACAATGCATGAACAAAATGAGAATATCAACAAAGAGAAAGTATCAGGAAGAACCAAAAATTATGGAGCTAAAAATTACAAGAATTACGAAAGCTAAACTGAAAAATTTCTAGAGAGCTTCAGTAGGAACTTGATCAGGCAGAAGAAAGAACCAGTGAACTTGAAGATAGGTCATTGGAAATCAGTTACAGAAGCAAAAAGGAAAAAGAATGAAGTGAAGAGAGCCTAAGAGACTTATAGGATATGAGCCAGTAGATCAACAGATACATTATCAGAATTTCAGAAGAAAAAGAGAGAAAGGAGCAGGGAAAGTTTATTTGAAGAAATAATGGCTGAAAACTCCCAAATGTTGGGAAAGAAATGGATATATGTATCTATATTCAAGAAGTCCAAAAACTCTAACTAGGATAAACCCAAAGAGACCATTTAATGAGTCACATTATAATCAAATTGTCAGAAGTCAACAACAAAAAGAATCTTGAAAGAAGCAAGAAAAAATAGACTCATGATGTACAAGGGAGCCTCTATAAGATTATTAGCAGACTTATCAGCAGAAAACCTATAGGCAGGCCAGAAGGATAATATATTCAGAGCATTGAAAGAAAAAAGAAAAAAAAAACAACAACACCCTGTCAACCAAGGACGCTGTATCTGAAAAAACTGTCTTTCAAAATGAAGGAGAAATTAAATTTTCCCAGAAAAGCAAAAGCCAAGAGAGTTCACTACCACTAGACGTGTCCTATAAGAAATGTCAAAGGGAGTAATTTGAATTGAAACAAAAAGATGGTAGAGAGTAATATGAAACTGTACAAAAATATAAGGTTCTCCAGTAAAGGTAAATACATGAACAAATATAGCAAACTGTATTATTGTAATTTTGGTGCATAGAATTAGAGATGAAAACCTAGCAAAAAATATAAATCCACGTTAATAGGTATACAACAAATAAAGACATAATTTGTGACATTAGTAAAATGAAGTGTGTGGGATGGAGCTGTAGAGGATAGAGTTTTTGTATGTGATTGAAGTTATCAGTATAAAATAGAGTGTTACAACTTTAAGATATTTTATGTAATTGCAGTGGTAGGCAGAATGAAAATATCTATAGAATATAAACAAAAGGAAATGAGAAGGAAATCAAAACATGTCACTACAAAAAAAATCAATAAAACACAAAGGAAGGCAGTAAAAGAGGAAAGGAGGGACAAACAAGTTAAAAGATATACAAAAAAGTAGTTAACAAAATGGCAATAGACTATCAGTAGTTACTTTAAATATAAATGGATTAAACTCACCAGTGAAAAGACATAGATTGGCTAACTAGATTAAAAAACAATATCCAACAATATGCTGCCTGCAGGAGATTCACTTTATTTACTTTTTAAAAAAAGATTTTATTTGTTTGTCAGAGAGAGCACAAGCAGGGAGAGCAGTAGGCAGAGGAAGAAGTGGGCTCCCTGCTGAGCAAGGAGCCTGATGTGGGACTCCTTCCCAGGACCCTGGGACCATGACCTGAGCTGAAGGCAGACACTTAAATGACTGAGCCATCCAGGCATCTCAGGAGATTCACTTTAGATCTAAGGACACATAGGATGAAAAATCAAAACATGAAAAAAGATATTACACACAAATAGTAACCAAAAAAGAGCAGGAGTGGCTATACTAATATCAGACAAAATAGACTTTAAGTAAAAAATTTTACATGAGAAAAAGAAGGATATTATATAATGATAAAAGGGTCAATTCACCAAGAAGATATAACAGTTATAAACATTTATGCATTAAACCTCAGAGCTCCTAGTAATAGAAAGCAAACTTTGAAAGAATTGAAGGGAAAAATAGCAACACAATAAAAGTATGAGACTTCAATACCCCACTTTCAATAATGGATAAGAAACAAGACAGAAATATCCATAAGGAAAAGAGGATGTGTACAGCATTATAGGTCAATTGGACCTAACAGAACAGAATACTCCACCAAACAATAGCAGAATATACATTCTTTCCAAATGCACATGGAATATTCTCCAGGATAGATCACCTATTAGACCACATAACCATTCAAGAAGTTTGAAATCATACAAAGTATCTTTCTGATCACAATGGAATAAAATAAATCAATGGCAGAAAGAAAACTTGAAAATCCATGAATATGTGGAAATTAAACAACACCAAAAAGTCAAAAAAGAGGTAACAAGGGAAATTAGAAAATATGCTGAGACAAATGAAAATAACAACACAACATACTAAAATTTTATGGAATAAAGTAAAAATTTTCATATTATGTATACCTTTTTTGTGTTTTGTTTAATTATCTGTCAAAATCCAAAAGATCCTGATCAGTCTCCCAAAACTAATATGGTTCTATGAAATTCTTCATTACATTTCTAAATATATCTATTATCATATTTCCCTGCTTAGTTGTTTGTTGTATAAAGATACATATCTCTTATTTTATTCTTGTGTAATATAATTTTTGCTAACAAAAATTATTCTGTCCCTTTTAATGTTTTTGGTCCACTGCCTTCTCTCTAATAACTATGTACTTATAGCATGGGCTACTATATTTGTTTAACCAATATTCTATATATAAATATTTGAATTCTTTCCAATAGTTGCTATCTTCAGTAATGCTCTTCATTCCAAACCTGTTTAGGCATATTACTTTCAACTCTGTTCTGTTGAAGGAGATTAAGAAAAAACATAAATCAATATGTTTAAAGAAATTATGAGATGTTTTTATTAGTCAGGACCCTAAGCGATATGTGTGATGCTTTTTAAAATCAAGCTTTCTCCCTGTTGATCTACCTCTATAGTTCTTGACACTTGGGAATCAATTTTACTAACATATTATTAAAACTAGAGGCAGCAAAATAAATTATGTTGAACAGCTTCCTTTAAGTTAGATATTTAATATTAGTGATAAGTGTACAGAATGATTCTCCAGATAACTGAGAGCAAACTAAGAGTATTCAAAATAGAAGAAATCTTGCAGATGGTACAAAGACAACTTTGACATTTAATTCAATAGCATAAAACTGAATGAGATCAGAGGGACTTTGAAATTACAGTTCCATATGGCTGCTGTTATAGAAAATCACCAGGGAATGTTACCAAGTTTGCTGAACACTACTATAATAAAAAATTATTATCTCAGGAAGGAAGAAAAATCATTGATTACAAAGGTAGACACTCCATTGGTGTAATTCAAATGAAATCATTGGCATATTTGTCACACTGCAGAGAACACCACCTCCAGCTTTTCCCCATCGAATTATTAATGGAGAATTGGAAATTATTTGATAAAAGGCTGAAAGGGAGCTACATTCAGCAAAACAAGTGCCAGTGACACTCAGAGAAGCAGGTGTTGATGAATAAAACATTGAGGTCGTGGAGTACAATGAGGTATGTAGATGATTTGGACATACAACTTGTATGGACTGATTTGAGTGACACGGTGCATTCTGGGTGAAGAAAAGTAACACAATCACAGGCTTCACAAAGGTGATTTCCTGCCAGGGAATCTGTAAATGAATTTTTTTTTTTATATGACATTTCTTTTATAGTGATTCCTGGTTTGAGATGCAACTTGGATCAATGAAGGATTCAAGATGAGATAGAAATGATCCTGGAGGAAGTGTCTTCCGTTCTTATATTCTGGAATAAAATTCGATTAGATCCTCCCCCTGAATCAGAGATCTCCATGGGTCTCCATACTGAGAGGCTATCATGCCTGTAGCATATCTATCAGGTGCGAGGAACGGTCTCAAAGAACTATTAAGAAAACACACTAAAACTCTCCCACCAACCAAATTATTCAATGTACAGTGCCTTTGGTCTCTGACCTAGTGAAATTCATGTCATTTTTTTCTTTAATGATGTAAGTTGTCTCTTTTTCTTGCATAGTTGTGTTAGCAGTAATTTATTTGCAAGGCTTATGTGGTTGTGATACACCTTTAAATTGTGGACTATTATAGTAGGTACCAGCTCAATGCTAAGGCAGTCCCACTATCCCCCAAGGCCAAAGTTCCCTAAGTACAAAGAATGGGTGAGCTGGATGGACAGTAAGGACTCTTGAGGCTTTTACAGTCAATAAAAATAAGAGGCTCCACCCAGTATAAACATCCAATTCCTATTAAACTGAACTTATGAATAACAAGCTCTTTCTCTTCTGTCCATTATCAATGTTGAAAAATCTTGAGATGCTTTGGTCAAAGGCTTTAGATTTTGTGCCAAATATCCAGCTAACTAGTTCTTTTTGGCAACGTTAGCATTGCTACATTTCTGAGAAGAAATGAAAACAATCTGGACAGTAGTAGTTGACCACTCACTTTCCTGTGTACAGTATCTCATTTAATCCTTTCCAACTCCTATTACTCCCATTTTTTGCATTGAAAACTTAACACTTTTTATTTATTATTTATTTATTGTAATGTAAGAACTTAACATGATATCTATCTCTTAGCATATTTTTAAGGGTACAATACTATATTGCTATATATGGGCACAATGTTGTACAGCAGAAATTTAGAAATTATATATCTTATATAAACTGTGTAACCATTGATTAGCAATTCTCCTTTTCCCCCCTCCCCACAGCCCCTGGCAACTACCACTTTATTCTTTGCTTCCATGAGTTTACCCTCACTTTATATATGAAGAAAGGCAAGTTGTAAATAATTGTCCAGATCATATAACTAACAAGTGGAGAAGCCACACTGACTCCAAAGACCAATATTTCCATGACACTTCAAGAGAGGTGGACTGTTTCTGTGTCAGAAATGTGCTAAGAGCACATACAAAAACTTGTTAAGAGAGTAGTGTCATTGGCATCATTTTACAGGGGAGGAAGCACACTTGGAGAGCTAGAAACTCAGAGTTGGGGATCAAATCAAGGCAAGCTGTTCAGTCATGAAATCACTGAGCATTCTGCCTCTTTCCCAAGGTGAAGAGAAAGGAGAACCAAAGCCCCTGAAGGGATAACGTTTACTTCAAATTATCCCCCAAAGAAAAGTGGTCTTGTTTTGACAGTGTCCTAAAGCAATGCTACTTTGGTACTGACCCTGAGGATGCAAGGCTCCACTGAGGCTGAAATGCCCACCTTAGAGCACCATGCCTGCAGTTCTCCTTCTGAATATAGCAAATATACCTCAAGGGGAAAAAACACAACAGAGTTTGAAAACTTGTAGGGAACAGTAGAAATGGAAACCCAAATGATCACAGCTTATTGAAGAACCCTGGTGTGTAAGAGGGCTATTCAGTCAGGAAAAATAAAGACTGAGCTGGATGGTGGAGTTTGCCTTGGTAACCAAATCCTCCTACAAGATTTAGTGGGTACCCCAAAGCCTCGAAAGAAAGTCTCATTCACTTTGAGGCACATGCCTTCCAGTTGCGACACTCTCCATGTCAGTTTGTCACTCCTTGTATTTCTCGGTCATTTCCAGCCTCATTCACTGATGACTCTCATATTTGGCTCAAATCAGCCATCATTTTCCCCTAGCCCACCCTGTCAGATCAAAGTTTCAAAAAGCTCTCTTTCCATCTGTGAAATTCTATCACTTAAGTTGGTTCACTGAATAACCCCCCACCAGACCTATTCTCCGACCTCATGGAAACTTCTAACCACTAACTCTTACCTTCTTTCTCCCTCTCCATCAGTCTCCTCTTCTCCCTATGCCAGCTAGTCCATAAGGACCATAACTAGTGCCTATATTTTGCCTCCTTTCTGTCCTTTTAAAGCACCTACCTTCACTCCATCCTCCAGTGAATTTGACTACTGCTTTCTCCATGGCTGCATCTGGACTGCTGGGCACCTGGGGAGAAAATTACACAAGTGGGTCATTGGTACCACTAGAAACTCATGATCACCAATCTCAACAGTCCAGGAAGCCTACAATGTTTTCCTGGTCAGTTCATACTCCTATTATTTTCAACCTTTTTTCATCTTCTTAAATCTCAGACTCTTTTGCCTCTCTCTGTTTATCCTCAAAACCAAATATGCAAATATTCCTGCACTAGCACTAAAGCATCTGTCCTTGGGGCCCCACTGAGATCTTCTTTACAGGTAGGTGCACCCACTCCCCAGTTGCTGTGGAAGTTGGCAGCTAATGGCTTGTGCCTGCACCCTTCTCTGGAAGATTGCCCTTGGACTATGGAAGCTGTCTCACCCAGAGATACTTGGGAGGTTATGCACCCCACCCCACTTCCAAGAGGGTAGCCATTGGCTACCTGACAGACTAATGCAGCCCTCTTGCCTCAAAGATAAACTCAGTGGAAACAGTTCACATGCCAGAGCTCCTTGAGGGATCATGCTGAGGCTGAATTTCTGAAACCATACTTCTACCTAGCTTTTGCTCTGCAAAATCCTGCTTCCCATACTCCCTTACACATTTTTCTTGAGAAAACTCCCTCAGTAAATCACTTGCATAGAAACCCCCCCGGGCTCTGCTTCTAAGGAACTTGACCTAAGATACCCATTAACTTTTTTCTCCTTTCCTCCTACTGGAACTGAGTGATCGCTGCTCCTATTCAAGACCAATGCTTCCTCCCGAGTTCTGGACCCTGTACTGTTCTGTCTTCCCAGGAACTTTGCACAATCAATAATCCTTTTTCTTTTTCTTGGATTCTTTCCATCAGGACTGAAACAAGCTCAAGCCTCTCCCGTCTTAAAAAATAAACCTTCCCTCAACCCCATCTCCTTTCTAGCTACTGCCTCTCTCCCTTTCCTCTTCCACAGCCAAACTTCAGCATTAAGTTGTTGGAGTTTTTAAATAATATTTTCATAGCTACATTTCTCCCTCATGTGTAGGAAGATAAAGGGTCCACATTACAGAAAGATTAGAGATTTTGGAGGACTCAGGATATGGCCAGAAGAAAGCCCTTTAAGGATGTGCCTGCCACTCTGACTGTTATTTCAAGCTTTTCTGGCATATGAGCTGGTGAATGCTGCCCTGTAGTGCTGTTTACATGTATCTCCTCTATTCCCTCACCTCCTACTCTTTTTGCAACCCATTCCAAGCTGTTTTCTTCCTTCTGCCACTTTCTTTCTGACCTCCCTATTGCTAAATCTAATGGACACCTTTCAGTTTCCATCCTACTTGATTTCAATCCCTCATTTCTTTTCCTCTCTTTTTGTATTGCTCCTGCCTGTCTAGCTGCTCCTGCTCCTAGTTTGTTTGGTTCCTTTGCTCCTGCTTTGGTTTCTTTTCCAGTTCCTCTTCCTTTCAACACCCATTAAATAATAGTATCTCTCAGAAATCTGTCTGGAACTTTTTTTTTCACTCTGCGTGTGCCCTAAGTAATGTTGTGCAGTTCCAAGGTTTTAACCACTGTTTCCATACAATGCATGTCCAAATATCCAGCCCAGGTTGTTTCTCTGAACTCCCAATTTATGTATGCAACAGATTTTGCCACATCCCCATGTAAATACTTTAAATATGCTTTAAATAGAATATGTCCAGAATTAAATGCACAGTTTTTTCTATCCAAACTGCTCCACTGCAATCTTGATAACCTTAAGAAGTGGCACCACCACCCACATAATCTCTCAAGTCAGTAATTTATGAGTCAGTTGTTAGTCTGCCCAATCTCATTTCAATCAATGAAATGAGTCCTATTAGTTCAATCTATTAAATATCTCAAATATATCCCATTCTACACATTCCCCCATGACAGTATGCTATTTTAGCTATCATTTTTTTGTCTGAAGTATTGCAATAATCTCTACATCAATACTTATAATCATTATATAAATTGGGGGTTAGTTGAAGGAAGTAGAAATCATCTTAACTTTTAAGTATAAAGGGATTTAATGTAGAAAACAAGAAGCTTGCACAATTCTAGATAGACTGGAAGACTCTGAGATCGGCTTCCCAAAATAACCTCCATAACAATACAACAGAATGAGCCCATCAGGGGAACTGCTTCTCTACCACAGTCAGGAAGGCAGCAGCACCGGCACTGTTGACCTTAGATGTGACCCAAGGGTCACAAAGCCAGTGAAGCTGCTTCTTGTCACCATTTTGCTGGTGTCTGACCCTGGACTGCTGCTTCAGAAAAGCCAATGACCACAACCAGTCTTGCCAGCTGAGAGCACCTTCTGAATCTCCAAGATGAATGTAATTGATGGTATCTTATCTGCTCCAGAACCTGAGCTATAACCTGGTCTTTGGCAGCCTCTGCAGTATAGGAAAGCATATTTGAGAGAAGCTGAATTGGACACTGAGTCAGCCAACTCCCTGACAGCTGCCACAATCTTCCCATTGCCCACCCCCCTCATATCTCACCTTCCCCTACAGCTCCTTTTCTTCTCTGCTGCCATAACAAAGCTTTTAAAAGCACAAGAAAGATCGTTAAATCCTTTTTAAAACTCATCGATGGTTTTCCACTGCTTGCAAAATACAATCCAAATTCCTCATTGTGGCCAACAAGGCCATACATAGTGTTTATCACGTGCTTACTATGTGCCAGACACTGTGCTAAGCGAATTTTGTGAATTATCTCATTTAATTCTCAAAATAAGTCTATGGCTCAGATACATTATCTTAGTTTCACAATCTTAGAGATGTTAAGTAAATTCTCAAGGCCACCCATTTGGGAAGCAAGGCAATCAGTCTTTCTGACTGACTCTCATGCACTTAGTTCCATGCCATATTGTCTCCAACAACACAAGCCCTGCCAATGTCTGTAGTCTTGTTTTTACCACTGCCTCTCTCACTCCCTATGATCACCCATGCTGGCCACCCTCAGTCCTGGAAGACATTGCCTCCACAATTTTGAACTTAATTTTTCTTTTCCTGGAATGTTCTTCCTTCCCTTTCTCTCTAGCTCATGTCTGCTCATTCTTCAGGACCACTCAGCCAAATACCCCTTCCTCTGAGGAGCTGCTCCTGACCCCTTGGAGGATGCTGAGTCTCCTAATTACCCCCTCTTTGGGTATCCACCCACATCTCCTCTACTGCAGCACTCCACACACATGGAATTCCCACTAAATTATTTAATATTCCTTTATTTAATGTTTGTCTTCCTTACAAAACTGCATGATGAGCCATGTGACTCATATTCATCACTCTCTCCCAGGCACCTAGAACTTTGCCTATGATAAAATGGGTAATCAATACATATTTATAAACTGACTGACTTATTAGTAAAGGAAAAGAAGTTAAAAAATTTTTTTTCAACCTGTAGAACATGCATTAATTAATTTGTTTATTATTTTTTGGTAGTTTCAAGTTTTTATTTAAATTCCATTTAGTTAACATATAGTGTAATATTAATTTTGGGAGTAGAATTTAGTTACTCATCACTTACATACAACACCCAGTGCATCATAACAAGTGCCCCCTTAATACCCATCACCCATTTAATCCATCCCCCCTGCCCACCTCCCCTCCAGCAACCCTCAGTTTGTTCACAATAGTTAAGAGTCTGTTTTATGGTTTGCCTCCTATTCCCCCATGTTCATCTGTTTCATTTCTTTTTTTTTTAGATTTTTTTAAAATTTTATTTTATTATGTTAGTCATCATACATTACATCATTAGTTTTTGATGTAGTGTTCCATGATTCATTGTTTGCGTATAACACCCAGTGCTCTGTACAATATGTGCCTTCCTTAATTCATTCATTTCATGTCTTAAATTCCACATATAAGTGAAATCATATGGTATTTGTCTTTCTCTGACTGACATATTTCACTGAGCATAATACACTCTAGCTCCATCTACATCATTGTAAGTGGCAAGATTTCATTTTTTTGATGGCTGAGTAATATTCCATCAGAAATATATATATATATATATATATATATATATATATATATATATATATATATCTCACAACTTCTTTATCCATTCATCAGTCAATGGACATTTAGGCTGTTTCCATAATTTGACTACTGTTGATAATGCTGCTGTAAACATCAGGGTGCATGTATTGCTTCAAATCAGTACTTTTGTATTCTTTGGGTAAATACCTAGTAAAGCAATTGCTGGGTCATAGGGTAGTTCTATTTTTAACTGTTTGAGGAACCTCCATACTGTTTTCCAGAGTGGCTGCACCAGTTTGCATTCCAGAAATTTTTAAATTTTTAAAACTTAATTATCTGAAATAGGGTGACAAAAATAAAAACAGCTTAACAAAAAGTATGGACAAACTCTCCATAAGAAGGAAGAGGAATGACTAAGGGATGTGAGAGCTATTTGCAGACACCATTGATTTCCTGAGTCCATGTAGGTGCAGAATGCAGGGGAAATAGAAATGGGGTTACAACGTGTTTGGATCCTTATGTGCAGCCCTGGTTCTCACTCCATGCCCACCTTTAAGCAGGGCTCAACTGTCACACATTCCAGAATAAGATCTCCATGAAGGAATGTTATATTTCCAAGAGGTTGGGGTGAGGGGGAAGGAGGTTAGATTTTATACCATGTAACCAAACTTCATAAATATTTCCTTTAAACATCTCTGATCTATCCCCAAAGTCCTCTCCAGCTACTAGCCAACAGACTGACCCTTTCTTCTCTAGGGTAGCCCTTCCCACAGCTTCCCCAATCATGTTAGACCCTTCCTATCAGACACTACTCATATTTTGTGTGTTCTTGTCTTCCTTTTTGGCAGTGATATTCACTCTCTCAGCTTCTCCTGCGAGCATCTTTACACTCAGCCCTTGCTCAAAAATAAAGCCTCCTCCTTGGGATCCACTTCCCCTAGAAGGCAAGGTGGATTGTAAATATGGCGAAGATATTTTGGGGGACATCAAAGCAGTATAACTTTTGTCCCTGATAATCCTTTGTTCCTAGTTAGTATGGGCACAAACATCAAGAACTATGCCTGAAAATATCATAGTTTCTTTCATGGTATAGCAAGGATACTCCCACTTCTGCTGTTAAGCCTCAGCCATGAGATTCAGTACCATAGGGAATAGAGTAAGTTCTTTCCAAAGAGAAAGTGTGAGATAAAACACCCCTTCCACCACAGTGAAGTGTGGAAACAAGTAGGGAGAAGATGATAGACACATGTCCCAACTATTTTCCTCATTGGGTGGAAGCTTTGCTGGAATTATGGAAATAATCTGATAGGTAAGGGGGAGCTAATATCATCATGGGGCTGTGGTTGGAAGGTAGCATACTTCAGTGGACATTGCTTGGAGGAAAACTACACATACATGGCCACATCCACTGTGGCACAGGAGGATGCAGCATCTCAGTTTGAGAAGTCAGATAGAACAGTCTCTCTCAAGCTTGTACATGGGCTGCAGGGGACCCAGAATTTCCTACATAGTTCTGTGAAGGAGACAAAGTGTACAGAGAAGACTATTAGTATAGTGAAGGCCTCAGTCAGGAAAAGGAAGTTGTCAAGGGTGGGACCTCAATGACCAGAGGCAATGACAGGGGTACCTAAGCAAACACCAGTTCCGTCATCAGACCAGCTCAGCCATGCTACAGCAAAGATTAGAGAAAGAAGACAGCTTGTGAACCAGGTGTCACAAGCTTCATGCCAGGAGGACTCAAAGTTTTCTCTATACCCGGAAGTAATGAAGGAGAGAGAAAGAAGAAATGGCTTTGAATCGATCAAATATTTACCCAATAGGGACTGTCCTAAACTAAAAGAGACTCTTTAGATAACTCAAGTTGGAGAAACCATTTGGCACCCTTAAAGTTTGTTACCTACCTCCTACTCCCTCTGCACTGCCTAACCTACCCTCAACAAAGAAGTCTAGAGACCTGTGTGGTCTTGTAGCACCAAGGGCAGCTGACAATACTTAGAGGGACCTCATCCTTCAGGACTGAGACATAAGTCATTGGGAAAAAAAAATCCCAGCCTCCCATGGTCTTGACAGGGATTCTGAGGAAAGCCATGACAGAGCACACCTCCTGACCTTACCTGAATGGTCTGAATATTAGTGAGACAGCATGCTCAAATCTTGCAGTGTAGTTGCTGCCTATAGCTGGCAGATTGTAAAACAAACAAACAAACAAAACAAAAACAAAAACAAAAAAACAAGCCCAGTTACATTTTGAAACCCATTTAATTGTTTCTAGCAGTGAGCCCTTATTCCGGGAGAGGATGAGGGAGGTGGCCAGCTGCTATTTCACATGGAGAACACGGCCTGCCAAAGACACCCAGCAGAAAAGGACAAGCATTTTGGAAGGCCATCAGGCTGCAGCTTGTCTGCACAGCAATTAGACCATGACATTGAATGAAGACAAGTAAAGCAAGAATGAAGAACCCAGGTTATGGGCTCAGTTTTAATGCTATTGCCATGTTTTTTTCTGGTGGTCTTTAAAACATTGTCAGTGCTGGGGTGGAAGGGAGAGGGTACAGTTAGGAAGGTCTGAGCTGTTGAAAGGACAAAACTGCCAGGAGCGGCAGCTCTGGAAATGCCACTTCAGCTGTTTAAATGCTATGGTTGGTTGTACGAATGATTGTTATCTTGAGGCCTAAATTCTGCTGATTCAATTGCTCTTATTTGGATTTTCGAATTATTCCTGACAAGATAATAAGTCTCTTTCAAAACATTAAATCGGATAAATCTCCCGGCTGGAGGTCTCTAGTTCAATTTAATTTTCTGCAGATATTCTAAAGACCTAATGAGAAAGCAAAATGAAAGGGCTTAATTGGAATTCCTCTAATTCCCCAACACGAGGTCCCAAGTTAAAAAACTTGGAAGCAGTGGCCGTGCGGCCATGTGTTCCCTTTCTCTCTCTCTTTTTCTCTCTGGGTCTAGCTGAGTAAGTCCCACTCTGACCTTTAGACCATCTTGTTAAACTTCACAGTCTATGGATGGCTGAACATTAATTACAGAGCTTGATTTTTGCTTGTTTTTGTAGCCAATTTTAATACACTCCCAGTTTTCTCTAGATCTATTTAAGGCTGCATGTTTTGTCTTCTGCTGAGCTGCATGGACATAGCAAATCAGATGTGAATTTTCAGAGCTGCTATTCTATAGAACTTGGAGATCTGAGAACTGAGCCTGTAAAGTCTCCTAGAATACATCTCCACACAACATCCCCATGAGGTAGCTGCTATGATTATCTTCATTTTATACATGAGCAAGTAGGCTTAAAGAGAAGTCATTAATCCAAGGCCACACATTTATTCGGGAGAGTGTGTTTGGGGAGTGGAGCACAGATCTGAGTTTAGATTTGTGTACTTACCAAATTTATCCTCTCATTACCCCAAGAATAGACCATCTAAGTTATAAAAAAAAATTGCTTTTAACGAAGTTTCAGGAGAGCATGGTATGGCTTTAGATAACAGAGCACAATCCTTGTCATCCATCCATCCATAGAGAATAATTCTTCAATTGCTTGTAGGGCCCTTTACAGAGATGGACACTGAGGCAGGAGGAAGGAGAGTGGGGTGTAATTTCCTCACCAAAATTTGCTGTCATCCAGATAGACTGGGAGAGAGACTGACTTGAAAGTACCTACCTACCTTCATGTTCCTCGGATTATGAGAGAAGACAGAGGAGTCACATTAGTTGCTCTTGGCAAAGCTCCTGCTTCATTAAAGATGATATTGACCACTTTAATAGTTTTGGGCCAAATATAAAGAGTGCCTCACTACAGAACCAAGTCAACAGACAAAAGAACACCTATCCAACAGGTTTTATTTTCTCCCCAGTTGCCACCTGGGCTGACAACTCCACCCCAACCCCCAGATGACAGATATTTCTGTAGCCTGATATTAATGGCCATCCGAGATTAATAGAACCAGGAAGGTAAAGACCAGCCAGCAACTGCTTTGAGTGGTAATTTTAAGTGTGGAGCTTGCTCTTGCTCTATCACTTCTTAACTTTTATCACCAGCCATGAGGATGCTGCAAAAAAAAGATGCTCTGCCTGTACATTCTTTCAGGCTGGGCTTGCTCACAAGACTATAAATATAAGACGGCCTGTACCCCTTGCTTTTAAATACATAGGGAGGAAGTGCAGTGATAATGGGTAGAAGGAGCTGACTTTGACTTAATCCCGCATAAAAACTTTAAAAAATAAAGAAAGCTGTCAAGAAATTTCATTTTAGGGGACAGTGGCTTCCTCATAAATAGGTGACTAAGACCTTGGAAGTTTCAGCACCTGTGTCTGGAGCTGTAAGAGCAGGCTCTCCCCAGTACCTCTATATATTTATGCCCCTTCCCCCTCCACTCCCTACCCTACAACCCAATTTTCACCCTTTGCTTGTTTTGGCTCTTTGGTTGAAAGAATAGCTTCCCCTAGTCTTCTGTATCTATCCAAGGAGCAATGAAAGAATGAAAATACTTCAAATAGTAACATCACAGCAAGCAAGCAAGCAAGGATCTCTGAGGGAAGGTGCTGTCATTTATGGGGGTGCTATGATGCTGTGGGTTGGGACTTGATATTGTTGGCATTCAGATCATGGCTGGGTCAAACTCCTTATAAACCATTTATTATTTATACCCCTGACTACTTTCCAAAAGACGTGAAGTAGCTTATAGCAAAAGACACATATCCTGTAAAAACAACTCAAATGATAAGACATTGATAAATATTGAAAGAGACAAAACAAAAAATATTATTGTATAAGCCTAAACTACAATATGTATAAAATGTTACTTTGAGTTTTCTGACATCCAAGGTGAAAAAGGAACCATGTTAAGTTGCATAATTTTCAACATCTAATTTTAAAAGCACATCATGTTAGGACATAGGGGCTACTTAGTTTTACTCTGTTCCATGGCTGCCCATCACACACCAAGCAAAGGCCAGACAAAACAGGTTAAGCAGTCTCTGCCTTAAATGAAACTTAAAGTGGCCACAATACTTTTTTTTTCAAACTGTAACATCCTCTGGTCATTTATTGGTAAACTCTCAGTAGAATTCTGGATGAGAATTAATTTCATTAAACTAGTCCTTGTAGGACTGGAGAACAGTTGTCTGGTAGCAATAGCTGAAGTTTACTTCCGAGCTTTGTTGGAAGGAGCAAGGAGATCACTTACTATTTCCAAAGGTCTGCTTATAATAGGGCTTGACCATATTCCAGAGAACCCTGACATGGGAATCAGGATTCCTGGGTTCTTGTCCCAACTGGACAAGTAAAATGACCATGACACTGGGCAAGCTCCTTACCTCTGAGTTTCACTTTCCCCATCTATTCAACCCTGAGAGGGTTGAAATTGTTGAGAGGTTCTCAACTCTGGCTGCATATTAGAATCACCTGGAGGAGCTTTTAAACATGCATATGCATGGCCCCCTCCACATGTAAATTAATAACTTTTAACTTCCTAGGGGTAGAGCCCAAACACTGTGTTAAAAACACCTCAGGATATTCCCATATGCAGCCTGGACTGAGATCCCTGGATGGGATTATCTCTAAAAGACCTCTTCAGAGCTGTGCTTCCATAGAGACATTCCTATTTTGAGGGATACCTCAATTAATGATTTCCCTGGGCATGGAGCTCTTTCTTGCAGTCAGCTAGGTTAAAAAGAACAAACCAGAAAGGTCCTTATAAATCATGCAAAATGAGCTGCCTGCTTATGCAGCTGCACGACAAAAATACCTCAATGTACAATGTCTATTTCTCCCTTCTTGTTGATGATAAACAGCACCCCTCTAATGCAGAGCATGAGCTACATCATCTATGACCTCATTCTACCTTTCTGGTTTCTTCCTCTCCACACTGGTCCCTCTTACCTCACTTCACACTCCAGATCCTTCCCCCTGTATATATGGAGAAGGAGCTGACTAGCAGGCCTTAACCCACAACGGTTGGCTGACTGAACACTGATAAAACACTAAATTGTTCAACTTGCATTTTGAGTAAACATTAATTCAGCATGTATGTCGCAAAGGCTGGGTTAGGCATGTTCCCTGCTTCATTTTAAATATTTTATTAACCAATTAAACAAGTTTCTTTCCATTGTGTTAAATCCATACAAAATGAAATGCAAATGTTTTTATTTTCTAAAAAACATGTATCCTCACAGATTTCTCTCTCTTGCTCTATATGTATATTCATACAGAGATGTCTGGAAACATGTTCACCAAGTGTTAATATTAGTCATTTCTAGGCAGTGGAGTTTAGTTAATTTGTTGCTTCAGTATTTGTTCTTTTCTGTCTTGTTTGCCTTTTTTTTTCTTTTTACCTTTTGACCCCCTTCATCCATTTATCCCACCCCCTACGCTTTACCTCTGGCATCATCAATCTGTACTTTTTATCTATGAGCTTCTGTGGGTTTTTTTGTTTGGTTTGGTTTGGTTTTTTAGATTCCACATATAAGAGAGATCATATGGTATTTGTCTTTCTCTGTCTGATTATTTTACTTAGCGTAACGTTTGCATTTTTTAACATGACCATGAATTATGTTTAAAAAAAAATCATGACTTGAAAAAAGTCAATGGCTATGGGTCCATGAGGAGTTCAAGATAACTCTGAAATTATATGCAATATTTTATGTATCATATGTATTTACATTTTTCTGGAAAGTGTGTGTCATATTTTCATTTGGTTATCAGAAGTGTTTATGACTCCAGAATGTAATTCTGTGCCTTCTGCATTTCTTATACCTTCAGTTTTTAAGCTTCTGGCTAATAATATAGCTTTCAATTATCAACTAAATGCCAGGCCCTGAACCAAGTACTTTATATGTATTGTCTAAGTTTATATGGTAGGTATTAACAATTCCATGTTATGGAGGAGAAATGAGGATCAGGGATGCTCAGTTACTTGCCCAAGGTCACACAGCAAGTAGAGGTGGAATTTGTAATCTGAACTGAGTTCTGTCTCAGTATGAAGTTTATACTTGCTCTACAGCATCCATCTACCTCATCAGATAAGTCACCAGAAGTCATTCATCTGCCATTATTTGAGAGCCTGCAGTGAGTTGGCAATGTCCCAGGTGCTGGGGACACAGCAGTAAACATTGGACAAAAATCTTTGCTTTCCTGGAGTTGATATTTTATAAATAGTTCAACACAGTTTTAAAATAGGTTTGTATTATTTAATTTGGTCATTATAAGAATCCTCCAAGGCAGGCAAAGGATTTCCAGTTTTATAGACAAGTTAAACAAAATCAGAGAGAAATTAGAGAGTTATCCAAGTTAGGTAGCTACTGAGTAATGGACTCAGAATATCAAATCTGACAGGATGCTAAGTCTCAACTTTAAGTTTAAAAAATATATATTTTATAATTTGATTATATCCTAATAGCAAATAGTGGTAGTGGTAGAATATAAAAGTTAAAGGTAAAGTTTGTCCTCATTGGTGGCCAGTCTCACATGATAGAAGTCATTGGAATTGTGCAAGAGATTAAGTTTTTCCTTACCTCACTCCCACTTTCAGGGTCCTCCTTTCCACTCTCATGCTCCTAATTTGTCACCCATGGTCCTCAGCTTATTCTCAATTGTTTAAGAACAGCTATCTGTCCTAATAGCTCTACTCCAACCCCTAAAGTCAGGGGTCAGATGATAATACTTGGCATGACATATCTGTGCAGCCATTGATCACTGAATACCTGGATGCTGAGCATAGTGCAAGTGTGGGTAAGTATGTACATAAAGATATGGCCCAAGTCCTCTCCCAACAGGGGTCTGTATTTGCATCTTAATTTGGGATTTATTAAGCCTAAAGGACTTTAAGACCTAAAAAACAGATCTCAAAGGGTGAATTTTTAGGTATATTTATTTAGTTAGTTAGATAATTCATTAAGGTATAAATGACATACAATATACTAGTAGTATCAGGTGTTCATCGTAGTGATTTGATATGTTTACACATCACAAAATGATCCCCACAGTCATCTAATCACCATCTGTCACCATTTCAAGTTATTACAATATTATTGAATATATTCTCTATGCCAAACATTACATCCCCATGACTTTTATTTTTATAACTGCCAGTTTGTAACATTTTATGCCCTATACCCATTTCATCTGTTCCTAACCCCCTCTCATAATTAATAATTTGTTTCCTGTATCTATGAGTCATATTTCCATTTTGTTTTGTTTGTTTTGTTTTTTAGATTCCACATATAAGAGAAATCATATGGTATATTTCTTGCTATGTAGGATTTATTACACTTAGCATAATACCTACTAGGTCCATCCATGTTTATTCTTTTTCATGGCTGAGTGATATACCATATCTTCTTTTTTTTATTAATTTTTTAATTATGCTATGCTAATCACCATACATTACATCATTAGTTTTTGATGTACTGTTCCATGACTCATTGTTTGCATATAACACCCTGTGCTCCATGCAGTACATGCCCTTTTTAATATCCATCACCAGGCTAACCCATGCCCCCACCACCATCCCACTAGAACCCTCAGTTTGTTTCTCAGAGTCTATAGTACCTCATGGTTTGTCTCCCCCTCCGAATTCCCCCCTTTCATTTTTCCCGTCCTGCTATCTTCTTTTTATTTTTTTTAACATATAATGTATTATTTGTTTCAGAGGTACAGGTCTGTGATTCAACAGTCTTACACAATTAACAGCACTTACCATAGCACATACCCTCCCCAGTGTCTATCACCCAGCCACCCCATCCCTCCCACCCCCACCACTCCAGCAACCCTCAGTTTGTTTCCGGAGATGAAGAATTCCTCATATCAGTGAGGTCATATTATGCCTGTCTTTCTCTGATTGACTTACTTCACTCAGCATAATACCCTCCAGTTCCATCTATGTAGTCGCAAATGGCAAGATTTCAGGGTTTTTTGGAGGCTGCATAATATTCCATTTTATATAAATATATATGTCACCCCTTCTTTATCCATTCATCTGTCGATGGACATCTTGGCTCTTTCCATAGTTTGGCTATTCTGGATGTTGCTGCTATAAACATTGGGGTGCACGTACCTCTTCAGATTACTGCATTTGTATCTTTGGGGTAAATACCCAGTAGTGCAATTGCTGGGTCATAGGGTAGCTCTATTTTCAACTTTTTGAGGAACCTCCACACTGTTTTCCAGAGTGGTTGCACCAGCTTGCATTCCCACCAACAGTGTAGGAGGGTTCCCCTTTCTCCGCATCCCCGCCATAATCTGTCATTTCCTGAATTGTTAATTTGAGCCATTCCGACTGATGTGAGGTGGTATCACATTGAGGTTTTGATTTGGATTTCCCTGATGCTGAGCGACGTTGAGCACTTTTTCATGTGTCTGTTGGCCATTTGGATGTGTTCTTTGGAAAAATGTCTGTTCATGTCTTCTGCCCATTTCTTGATTGGATCATTTGTTCTTTGGGTGTTGAGTTTGAGAAGTTCTTTACAGATTTTGGATACTAGCCCTTTATCTGATATATTATTTGGAAATATCTTCTCCCATTCTGTCGGTTGTCTTTTGGTTTTTTGACTGTTTCCTTTGCTGTGTAAAAGCTTTTTATCTTGATGAAGTCCCAATAGTTCATTTTTGCCCTTGCTTCCCTTGCCTTTGGCAATGTTTCGAGGAAGAATTTGCTGTGGCTGAGGTCGAAGAGGTTGCTGCCGGTGTTCTCCTTTAGGATTTTGAAGGACTCCTGTCTCACACTGAGGTCTTTCAACCATTTTGAGTCTATTTTTGTGTGTGGTGTAAGGAAATGGTCCAGTTTCATTTCTCTGCACGTGGCTGTCCAATTTTCCCAAGAGTTTTGAACGAGAAAGGATGCTGTACTTTGTCAAATACTTTTTCTGCATCTATTGAGAGGATCATATGGTTCTTGTTCTTTCAACCATTTGTTGAAGAGACTGTCTTTTTGCCATTGGACATTCTTTCCTGCTTTGTCAAAGATTAGTTGACCATAGAGTTGAGGGTCCATTTCTGGGCTCTCTATTCAGTTCCATTGATCTATGTGTCTGTTATTCTGCCAGTACCATACTGTCTTGATGATGACAGCTTTGTAATAGAGCTGGAGGTCCGGAATTGTGATGCTGCCAGCTTTGCTTTTCTTTTTCAACATTCCTTTGGCTATTCGGGGTCTCTTCTGGTTCCATACAACTTTTAGGATTATTTGTTCCATTGCTTTGAAAAAAGTGGATGGTATTTTGATGGGGATTGCATTGAATGTGTAGATTGCTCTAGGTAGCATTGACATCTTCACAATATTTGTTCTTCTAACCCATGAGCATGGAACGTTTTTCCATTTCTTTGTGTCTTCCTCAATTTCTTTCATGAGTATTTTATAGTTTTCTGAGTACAGATTCTTGCCTCTTTGGTTAGATTTATTCCTAGGTATTTTATGGTTTTGGGTGCTATTGTAAATGGGATAAACTCCTTAATTTCTTTTTCTTCTGTCTTGTTGGTGTATAGGAATGCCACTGATATCTGTGCATTGACTTTATATCCTGCCACTTTACTGAATTCCTGGATGAGTTCTAGCAGTTTTGGGGTGGAGTCTTTTGGGTTTTCCACATAAAGTATCATGTCATCTGCAAACAGTGAGAGTTTGACTTCTTCTTTGCTGATTCGGATTCCTTTGATTTCTTTTTGTTGTCTGATTGCTGTCTGTAGCTAGGATTTCTAATACTATGTTGAATAGCAGTGGTGATAGTGGACATCCCTGCCGCGTTCCCGACCTTAGGGGGAAAGTTCTCAGTTTTTCCCCATTGAGAATGATATTCCCTATGGGTTTTTCACAGATTGCTTTTATGATATTGAGGTAGGTACCCTCTATCCCTATACTCTGAAGAGTTTTGATCAAGAAGGGATGCTGTACTTTGTCAAATGCTTTTTCTGCATCTATTGAGAGGATCATATGATTCCTGTACTTTCTTTTATTAATGTATTGTATCACATTGATTGATTTGTGGATGTTGAACCAACCTTACAGCCCAGGGATAAATCCCACTCGGTCGTGTTGAATAATCCTTTTAATGTACTGTTGGATCCTATTGGCTAGTATTTTGGTGAGAATTTTTCCATCCATGTTCATCAAGGATATTGGTCTGTAATTCTCCTTTTTGATGGGGACTTTGGTTTTGGGATCAAGGGAATGGTGGCCTCATAAAACGAGTATGGAAGTTTTCCTTCCATTTCTATATGTTGGAACAGTGTCAGAAGAATAGGTATTAATTCTTCCTGAAATGTTTGGTAGAATTCCCCGGGGAAGCCATCTGGCCCTGGGCTTTTGTTTGTTGGGAGATTTTTGAGGACTGCCCTAATTTCCTTCATGGTTATAGGTCTGTTCAGGTTTTCTATTTCTTCCTGGTTCAGTTTTAGTAGTTGATACATCTCTAGGAATGTATCCATTTCTTCCAGATTATCTAATTTGCTGGCATAGAGTTGCTCATAATATGTTCTTATAATTGTTTGTTCTTTGGTGTTGGTTGTGATCTCTCCTCTTTCATTCATGATTTTGTGGATTTGGGTCATTTCTCTTTTCTCTTTCATAAGTCTGGCCAGGGGTTTATCAATCTTGTTAATTCTTTCAAAGAACCAGCTCCTATTTTCATTGATCTGTTCTACTGTTCTTTTGGTTTCTATCTCTTTGATTTCTGCTCTGATCTTTATTATTTCTCTTCTCCTGCTGTGTTTAGGCTTTATTTACTGCTCTTTCTCCAGCTCTTTAGATGTAGGGTTAGGCTGTGTATTTGAGACCTTTCTTGTTCTTGAGAAAGGCTTGTATTGCTATATACTTTCCTCTTAGGACTGCCTTTGCTGCATCCCAAAGATTTTGATCAGTTGTGTTTTCATTCTCATTTGTTTCCATGAATTTTTTAAATTCTTCTTTTATTTCCTGGTGGACCCATTCATTCTTTAATAGGATGCCCTTTAGCCTCCATGTATTTGAGTTCTTTCCGACTTTCCTTTTCTGATGAGTTCTAGTTTCAAAGCACTGTGGTCTGAAAATATGCACGGAATGATCCTAATCTGTTGGTACCAGTGAGACATGATTTGTGACCTAGGATGTGATCTATTCTGGAGAATATTCCATGGGCACTAGAGAAGAATGTGTATTCTGTTGCTTTGGGATGGAATGTTCTGAATATGTCTGTGAAGGGCATTTGGTCCAGTGTGTTGTTTAAAGTCTTTATTTTCTTGTTGATCATTTGCTTAGATGATCTGTCCATTTCAGTGAGGGGGATGTTAAAGTCCCCCACTATTGTTGTACTGTTGTTGATGTGTTTCTTGGCTTTTGTTATTAATTGCCTTATATAATTGGCTGCTCCCACGTTAGGGGCATAGATATTTACAATTGTTAGATCTTCTTGTTGTATAGACCCTTTAAGTAGGATATAGTGTCCTTCCTCATCCCTTATTACAGTCTTTGGCTTAAAATCTAATTTGTCTGATATAAGGATTGCCACCCCAGCCTTCCTTTGGTGTCCATTAGCATGGTAAATAGTTTTCCACTCCTTCACTCTCAATCTGGGGGTGTCTTTGGGTCTAAAATGAGTCTCTTGCAGACAGCATATCGATGGGTCTTGTTTTTTTAATCCAATCTGATAGCCTGTGTCTTTTGATTGGGGCATTTAGCCCATTTACATTCAGGATAACTATTGAGAGATATGAATTTAGTGCCATTGTATTGCCTGTAAGTTGACTGTTACTGTATATTGTCTGTGTTCCTTTCTGGTCTATGCTGCTTTTAGGCCCTCTCTTTGCTTAGAGGACCCCTTTCAAATTTCTTGTAGGGCTGGTTTTGTGTTTGCAAATTCCTTTAGTTTTTGTTTGTCCTGGAAGCTTTTTATCTCTCCTTCTATTTTCAGTGATAGCCTAGCTGGTTATAGTATTCTTGGCTGCATAATTTTCTCATTTAGTGCTCTGAATATATCATGTCAGTCCTTCCTGGCCCTCCAGGTCTCTGTGGATAGGTCTGTTGCCAATCTAATTTTTCTACCATTGTAGGTTACAGATCTCTTCTCCCGAGCTGCTTTCAGGGTTTTCTCTTTGTCTCTGAGACTCGTAAGCTTTGCTATTAGATGTCAAGATGTTGACTTATTTTATTGATTTTGAGGAGGCTTCTCTGTGCCTCCTGGATTTTGATGCCTGTTTCCTTCCTCAAATTAGAGAAGTTCTCTACTATAATTTGCTCCAGTATACCTTCCGCCCCTCTCTCTCTTTCTTCTTCTTCTGGGATCCCAATCATTCTAATGTTGTTTCATCTTATGGTATCACTTATCTCTCAAATTCTGCCCCCGTGATCCAGTAGTTGTTGATCTCTTTCTCAGCTTCTTGATTCTCCATCTTTTGGTCTTCTATATCACTAATTTCTCTTTTTCCTCATTTATCCTAGCAGTTAAAGCCTCCATTTTTTATTGCACTTCATTAATCGCCTTTTTGATTTTGACTTGGTTAGATTTTAGTTCTTTTATTTCTCCAGAAAGTGTTTCTCTAATAATTTCCATGCGTTCTTCAAGCCCAGCTAGTATCTTTAAAATTGTCATTCTGAACTATAGTTCTGACATCTTACTAATGTCTGTTTTGATTAGGTCCCTGGCAGTTGGTACTGCCTCTTTTTCTTTTTCTTGAGTTGATTTTTTCCATCTTGTCATTTTGACCAGAGGAGAACAGATGAATGAGAGAACAAAATGCTAACAGGGTAACAACATCCCCAGGAAAATATACTCTAAGCAAATCAGAAAAGACCTGAAACCGGGGGGAAAGTAAGGGAAAGAAAGAAAAAAGAAAAAAATAGGAGAAGATAAAAACAAACAAACAAACAAAAAACAACAGAATATGATCAAATATGATCAGGCTGGTGCATAGATCAGTGCCACAAACTAGATTTTGGTCATATTTGGTCTGTTAAAAGAAAGTGCCTCCCAAAATTTTAAAGAAAGAATAACTTATATATGTGCAAAAATAAGGATTAATATGATGAAAGGATGGAATATGACTGTAAAGATGAAAACTATAAAACATTTTATAAAAGGAATTGATAAGATAAGAATTTGGTTGAAAAAAGAAGAGAATTTAAAAAAGGGGGGGGAGAGAATGTGATCAGGCAAGAGACTAGAACAAAGCCATACACTAGAGATTTAAGGTATATTTTGTTCTGTTAGAAGAAACTGTATCCCAAAATTTTAAAGAGAACAACTTATATATATATATACCAAAAATAAGGTTAACTACTATGAAGAGATAGAATATGACTCTAAAAATTAAAAAATAAAAAAGATTTTTAAAAAAGGTATTGATAAGATGTTGGTTGAAAAAGGGAAAAAGAAAAATTAAAAAAAAAGAAAAGAAAAAGACAGTTAAAAAAATTAACTTTGGAAGACTAAAGAATCATGGGAAAAAAGCCATGAATTCTATGTTCAGTATTCCCCTAGTTCTGGAGTTCTGCTGTTCTCATTGCTGCGTAAACTTGGTCTTGGCTGGTTGTTCTTGCTGATCTTCTGGGGGAGGGGCCTGTTGCAGGGGTTCTCAAATGTCTTTGTCAGAGGTGAACTTGCCCTGCCTTCTCCAGGTTTGGGCTAAATAATCTGCTCGGGTTTGCTCTCAGGAGCTTTTGTTCCCTGCAAGCTTTCCGTACAGCTTTGGAGGATGAGAGTGAAAATGGCGGCCTCCTAATCTCCGCCCCAGAGGAGCCGAGAACTCAGGGTCCCGCTCCTCAGTGAGCCCCCAGAGAAAAGCAATCACTCCCATCTCCTCAGTCCCCGGCTGCACTCTGTGCTCACCTGGCCTGTGACTGAGCATTTCTATCTCTGGCACACGACCCCGTGTAGAGTCTCCAAACCCAGCAGATCCCTGTGGCGTGCTCCCGTGCTGCTCCTCCCAGGGGAGGAAGGGGAGTCTCCCTGGATCTGCTGCTTGTTGGGTCCCTGCTGGAGGAGCAGTGGCCCAACTGTGCCACAGATCATGGTTTATGGCAACCCTGAGCTGAGAGCCCACTCCTCGGCTCCGTCTCTGCAGTGGCTTCCCTATTCTGATACCTGGGAGCTCTTACACACTCTGGCACCCCCAGTCTTTCCTTGACCCCGAGGGTCCTGAGACCACATTGTCCCAGTGAGGGTTCCACCACCCACTTAGCCACTGGAGTGATGTCCCTCAGCAGAGCTGATTTCTAAAATTTCCGATTTTGTGCTCCAAGGCTCTATCACTTGCCAGTAGTGGCTGATGGAAGCCCCCTTCCCCGCCATCTATCCTCTCGAATATTGCCTTGGATTCACTTCTCTGCATGTCCTACCTTCCAGAAAGTGGTCGCTTTTCTGTTCAGAGGGTTGCTGTTATTCTTTTCTTTGATCTCCTGTTGAGTTTGTAGGTGTTCAGAATTGTTTGATCCTTATCTAGCTGAATTCCTGGGACCAGATAAAATTTAGGTCTCCTACTCCTCTGCCATCTTGCTCCTCCCCCCATACCACATCTTTATCCATTTATCTAACAATAGACACTTGGGCTGCTTCCACATCTTGGCTATTATAAATAATGCTGCAATAAACACAGAGGTGTGTACATCTCTTTCAATTGGTGTTTTCATTTTCTTTAGATAAATATGCAGAAGTGTAATTGCTGGATCATATGATAGTTCTACTTTTAATTTGTCGAGGAAACTTTGTACTGTTTCCACAGGAGCTGTACCAATTTACATTCTCACCAACAGTGCACAGTTTCACTTTTTTTCATATCCTCACCACACTTTTTCTTTCTTTTTTTTTTTTGTCTTTTTGATAATAGCCAATCTGATCAAGTGAGGTGACATCTCATTGAGGTTTTGATTTCATTTCCTTGATGATGAATGATGTTGAGGATTTTTTCATGTGCCTATTGACCATCTGGATGTATTTCTTGAGAAAATGCCTATTCAAGTCCTCTGCCCATTGTTTAATTCGTTGTGGTTTGTTTGATGTTAAGTCATGTAAGTTCTTTATATATTTTGGATGTTAACATCTTATCAGATGTATGATTTGCAAATATCTCCTCCTACTTAGTAGGTTGCCTTTTTGTTTTATTGAAGGTTTTCTTCACTGTGCTGAAGCTTTCCAGTTTGATGTAGTCCCATCTTTTTGTTTTTGCTTTTGTTGCTCTTGCTGAGGATACTGGTCCAAAAAAAGATATTGCTAAGACCAATGTAATAAATCTCACTGCCTGTGTTTTCTTATAGGGGTTTTGTGGCTTTAGGTCTTAATTCAAATCCTTAATCATTTTGAATTTATTTTTGTATTTGGTATAAGATAGTGGTCCTGTTTCATTCTTTTGCATGTAGATGTCCAGTTTTCCTAATACCAATTATTAAACAGACTGTCTTTTTCTCACTGTATATTCTCACCTCCTTTGTCGTAGATTAATTGACCATATGTGATAGCTTTATTTCTGGACTCTCTATTCTATTCCGTTGAGCTATGTGTCTGTTTCATGGCAGTACTATACTGTTTTGATTACTATAGCTTTGTAGTATAGTTTGAAATCTGGGATTGTGATGCCTCCAGCTTTGTTGTTCTTTCTCAAGATTGCTTTGGCTATTTGGGGTCTTGTGGTTTCATACAAATGTTATGATTCTTTGTTCTGGTTCCTTGAAAAATGACATTGGAATTTTGATGGGGTTGCACTGAATCTGTAGCTTGCTTTGGGTAGTGTGGTTAATTTAACAATATTAATTCTCCTAATCCTTGAGCATGGTATATCTTTCCATTTATTTGTGTCATCTTCAGTTTCTTTCATCTATGTCTTATAGTTTTCAGAGTACAGGTTGTTCACCTCCTTGGTTCAATTTATTCTTAGGTATTTTATTCTTTTTGATGCAATTGTAAATGGGATTATTTTCTTAGTTTCTTTTTCTGAGAATTCTTTATTAGTGTATAAAAATGCAACTGACTTCTGTATGTTAATTTTGTATCCTATTTTTAGATATATTTTAAATGTATATTCCATTGGAATCATTTATAAATTATCTGGGAGCTTGCTATAAATTGTATATTCCCAGGTTCTACCTTAAGCTCTAGAGTTCTGGGGTTATGACCAGGAATCTACACATTTAGCAAGCTTCTCGGGGTTCATGCAGCACATTTTTTTTGAAAATTGCTGTTATATGGGAAGAGAATGCATTGAGCACCCAATCCAGAAATCTCTGCATCATAGCTGCACCCATTGGATATCTGTCAAAGTACCTATCACACTCTATTGTGTTTGTCTGTCTGTGTCTGCCACCAGAGTGGAGCCCATTCCTCTTCATTTTTGCATTTTGCATGTGAGTTCCTGGCTCACAGTACCCTACCTAGAGACACTTAGTAAATATTTACCAAAATGTGGAGATAGGCCCAACTCCTAGCCCTGCACTACTATAGTATCTGGGATGAACACCTGTTTTTGCAATATGCTAAGAAGGAAGATTTCATAAAGCCATAGTTGACCTAGCAGGTGAAGAAAAGCAACCAAGGCACATTATAAGAAGGAAGTTAAACTCTTGATACATTCCCATGCCCATCTAGCAAATAAAGGCATGAAACCTACAATAATGAAATAAAAGGGTCTTGGGGAAGATCACAGAACAAGTTGCTTAGATTCAGGACTAGAATCATAATTTTTTTTTTCATTCTGTATCAAGTCAAACCTAAGAAATCCAGACATCTTTGATCTTTTACCACTATCAGTAAAAACATAATGATATATTAGTAAAACCTAATTTTTCATATTGTAGATATAATAAACAGAACTAGAATTTCAACTTCTGCATAACAATGTATCCTCTTGCAATTACTCCAGAACTTCTAGACTGTATTAGCACTTTTTTCCTTTTTTTTAAATATTTATTTTTCTTTTTTCGTTTTTGTTATTATGTTATGTTAATCACCATACATTACATCATTAGTTTCTGATGTAGTGTTCCATGATTCATTGTTTGCATGTAACACCCAGTGCTCCATTCAGTACGTGCCCTCTTTAATACCCATCACCAGGCCAACCCATCCCACTTTTAATTAAAACAGAAAAATTTAGTTTTGGGGCCAAAGGGGAAGGAAGTCCAAAATAATATGCAGAGAGAAAAAGGAAAGATAGGAAATGGAGAGGGATGAGGGAGGGAGAGGGAGATAACAGAAGTAAGGGAAGATGAATGGAGGAAGCGAAAGAGGGAAGCGACAAGGAGGAAAGAAAGGAAGGAGAGGAGGAGAGCAGAAGGGAGATAATTCTAAAGCCACACACAGATTCCTTTTTTTGGGGGGGGGGAGCCAACTGCATTATACATGGGATCATTTCATGATATTGTTATTCTAACTTGCAAGCAACAAGCTTGGATTAGTCAAAGGAACATCAGGCTATTTCCCACACTTTCCTTATTCCAATTTACAATTTAGTGACTTTGGTAAGACAGCAAGTAAAAGTGTCCCTCATTCATGGCTTCTCCGATGCTTGTGAGAGCCCATGAATGTATTTCTGGTCAATATCTCTCTATTCCGGAAAGCAGTCTAGCAGCACTGTTTATTTGTTTTCCACCATTCAGATTCCAGGCATTTGACTGAGACTCCGGCACAATGCAGCCCTGATAATAGAACAAATAAGGTACTTATTATGTCTAAACTGAGACAATCCATTTGTGAACATGCCAGAATTTGTTTTAATAGAACTAAATAAGGTCAATGTTATTGTGAGCCCAGAGAATCCCTACAAGTGCTGAAACTCTCTAAAATACTTTGCTCTGTATTTCATATATTTGGAAAGAACTTTAAAGGTCATCTAGTCCAATCTCCAAACTATGAGTTAAGTACTTAAAAAACAGTCACTTTGTCTTTTGGGGGCCCTTGGTTTTTTCATCTGCAAAATGAGAGGACTAGATAAGTTGAAGTCTAAGATTCATTCTGGTTCTAACATCTTATAAATCAACAAGAATATCTAGGAGCAGTAAGCAGTCACAGACATCCTCAAACACTGATTATGACAGATGACAAAGCGTTATCAAACATATCGAATAAGAAATCAGAACTGTGGCTCTCTTCTTTGCTTCTAAATATCAACTTATAAATGCTAACTTTAAAGTGTTTAAAGGAAAAAATATCTAGATACTGAATTTGTACCACAATGAAATTTATGCTTAAATGTTTTTTGGGCACCTGGCTGGCTCAGTCAGGAGAGAATGCGATGCTTGATCTCGGGGTCATGAGTTCTAGCCCCATATTGGGCATAGAGGTTACTTTAAAAAAAAAATCTAAAGTGTTTAAAAGACATCTTTTCTAGCCTGGAAGATACATCTAGATACCACTAGAAATATAAATATTTTCAGTGGAGCAAGATGGCAGAAAAGTAGGAGACCTGGATTTCGTCTGGTCTCAGGAATTCAGCTGGATAGGGATCAAACCATTCTGAACACCTACGAACTCAATAGGAGAGCAAAGAAAAGAATAGCAACAACTCTCTGAACAGAAAAGTGACCACTTTCTGGAAGGTAGGATGTGCAGAGAAGTGAATCCAAGGCGATATTCGGGAGGATAGATGACGGGGGAGGGGACCTCTTTGGCTGCTTCTGGCAAGTGATAGAGCCGGGGAGCACAAAATCGGAACATTTAGAAGTTGGCTCCCCTGAGGGACGTCGTTCCAGTGGCTAAGCGGGGGGTGGAACCCTCGCGGGACAGTGTGGTCTCGGGACCCTCGGGGTCACAGAAAGACCAGGGGTGCCTAAGTGCAGGAGAGCTCCTGGGTATCAGAGGGGGAAGCCGGCTGCAGAGACAGAGCTGAGGTGCGGGCTCTCAGCTCAGGGTTGCCATAAACTGTGATCAGCGACACAGTCGGGCCACTGCTTCTCCAGCAGGGACCCAACAAGCGGCAGATCCAGGGAGACTCCCCTTCCTCCCCTGGGAGGAGCGGTGTGGGAATGCACCACAGGGATCTGCTGGGTTTGGAGACTCTACACCGAGTCGGGTGCCAGAGATAGAAATGCTCGGTCACAGGCTGGGTGAGCACGGAGTGCAGCCAGAGACTGGGGAGACGGGAGTGATTGACTGCTTTTATCTGGGGGCTCACTGAGGAGCGGGGCCCCGAGTTCTCGGTTTCTCCAGGTCGGAGATTGGGAAGCCGCCATTTTCACTCTCATCCTCCAAAACTGTACGGAAAGCTTGCAGGGAACAAAAGCTCCCGAGAGCAAACCCGAGCAGATTACGTAACCCGGACCTGCAAGGTCCGGGCAATTCCGGCTCAGGCAAAGACATTTGGGTACCACGACAACAGGCACCTCCCCTAGAAGATCCACAAGAACAGCCAGCCAAGACCAAGTTTACTGATCAATGAGAACAGCAGAACTCCACCCCTAGGGGAATAATGTACATAGAATCCATGGCTTTTTTACCATGATTCTTTAGTCCTGCAAAGTTAATATTTTTTTAACTGTTTTTTTTCTTTTTTTTTTTAATTTTTCTTTTTCCCTTTTTCAACCAACATCTTATCAATCCCTTTTTTAAAGAAACATTTTTATTTTTCATTTTCAGAGTCATATTCTATCCCTCCATAGTAGTAACACTTATTTTTGGCATATAAATATAAGTTGTTCTTTCTTTAAAATTTTGAGATACAGTTTCTTCTAACAGATCAAAATATACCTTAAATCTCTAGTGTATGGCTTTGTTCTAGTCTCATGCCTGATCACATTCTCTACCCCCCTTTATTTTCTTCTTTCTTTTTTTCTTAATTACTCTTCTTTCTTTTTTCAAACAACTTCTTATCAATTCCTTTTATAAAATTTTTTATAATTTTCATCTTTACAGTCATATTCCATCCCTTCATCATATCAGCCCTTATTTTGTACGTATATAAGGCTTTCTTTCTTTAAAATTTTGGGAGACACTTTCTTATAACAGACCAAAATACACCTAAAATCTAGTGTGTGGCAATGACCTATGCACCAGCCTGATCATATTTGATCATATTCTGTTTTTTGTTTTGTTTTGTTCTGTTTTTGTTTGTTTTTACCTTTTTCTTTCTCTTTCTTTTTCTTTCTTTCCCTTTCTTTTCCCCCTGGTCTTTTCTGATTTGTTTAGAGTATATTTTCTGGGGAAGTTGTTACCCTGTTAGCATTTTGTTCTCTCATTCATCTATTCTCCTCTGGACAAAATGACAAGATGGAAAAAATCACCTCAACAAAAAGGACAAGATGTAGTACCATCTGCCAGAGACCTATTCAATACGGACATTAGTATGATGTCAGACCTAGAGTTCAGAATCATGATTTTAAAGATACTAGCTGGGCTTGAAAAAAGCATGGAAGTTATTAGAGAAACCCTTTCTGGAGAAATGAAAGAACTAAAATCTAACCAAGTCAAAATCAAGAAGGCTATTAATGAGGTGCAATAAAAAATGGGGGCACTAACTGCTAGGATAAAGGAGGCAGAAGAGAGAATCAGCAATATAGAAGACCAAATGATGGAAAATAAAGAAGCTGAGAAAAAGAGAGAGAAACAAGTACTGGATTACGAGGGCAGAATTTGAGAGATAAGTGATACCATAGGACAAAACAACATTAGAATTATTAGGATCCCAGAAGAAGAAGAGAGAGAGGGGCAGAAGGTATATTGGAGCAAATTATAGCAGAGACCTTCCCTAATGTGGGGAAGGAAACAGGCATCCAAATCCAGGAGGCACAGAGAACCCCTCTCAAAGTCAATAAAAATAGGTCAACACCCCGACATCTAATAGTAAAACTTATGAGTCTCAGAGACAAAGTGAAAATACTGAAAGCAGCTCAGGAGAAGAGATATGTAATCTACAATGGTAGAAACATTAGATTGGCAACAGGCCTATCCACAGAGAATTGGCAGGCCGAAAAGGACTGACATGATATATTCAGAGCACTAAATGAGAAAAATATGCAGCCAAGAATACTATATCCAGCTAGACTGTCATTGAAAATAGAAGGAGAGAAAAAATCTTCCAGGACAAACAAAAACTAAAGGAATTTGCAAACACGAACCAGCCCAAAAGAAATTTGAAAGGGGTCTTATCTAGTGCCCATTGAACATTCTCTAGAATAGATCACATCCTAGGTCACAAATCAGGCCTCAAATGGTACAACAGATTGGGATTATTCCCTGCATATTTTCAGACCCAGTGCTTTGAAACTAGAACTCAATCACAAGAGGAAAGTCGGAAAGAACTCAAATACTTGGAGGCTAAAGAGCATCTTCCTAAAGAATGAATGGGTCCACCAGGAAATAAAAGAAGAATTTAGAAAATTCCTGGAAACAAATGAAAATGAAAACACAACTGTTCAAAATCTCTGGGATACAGCAAAGGCAGTCCTAAGAGGAAAGTATATAGCAATACAAGCGTTTCTCAAGAAACAAGAAAGGTCTCAAATATACAACCTAATGCTACACCTAAAGGAGCTGGAAAAGAACAGAAAATAAAGCCTAAACCTATCAGGAGAAGAGAAATATAAAGATCAGACCAGAAATCAATGAAATAGAAACCAAAAGAACAGTAGAACAGATCAACGAAACTAGGAGCTTGTTCTTTGAAACAATTAACAAGATTGATAAACCCCTGGCCAGACGTATCAAAAAGAAAAGAGAAATGACCCAAATCAACAAAATCATGAATGAAAGAGGAGAGATCACAACCAACACCAAAGAAATACAAACAATTCTAAGAACATATTATGAGCAACTCTATGCCAGCAAATTAGATAACCTGAAAGAAATAGATGCATTCCTAGAGATGTATCAACTACTAAAACTGAACCAGGAAGAAATAGAAAACCTGAACAGACCATCACTACTAAGGAAATAGAAGCAGTCATCAAAAATCTCCCAACAAACAAAAGCCCAGGGCCAGATGGCTTCCCAGGGGAATTCTACCAAGCATTTAAAGAAGAATTAATACCTATTCTCCTGAAACTGTTCCAAAAAATAGAAATGGAAGGAAAACTTCCAAACTCATTTTATGAGGCCACCATTACCTTGATCCCCAAAACAAAGACCCCATCAAAAAGGAGAATTACAGACAAATATCCCTGATGAACATGGATGCAAAAATTCTCACCAAAATACTAGCTAATAGGATCAACAGTATATTAAAAGGATTATTCACCATGGCCAAGTGGGACTTATCCCTGGGCTGCAAGGTTGGTTCAACATCCGCAAATCAATTAACATGATACAATACATTAACAAAAGAAAGAACAAGAATCATATGATCCTCTCAATAGATGCAGAAAAAGCATTTGACAAAGTACAGCATCGTTTCTTGATCAAAACTCTTCAGAGTATAGGGATAGAGGGTACCTACCTCAATATCATAAAAGCCGTCTATGAAAAACCTACAGCGAATATCATTCTCAATGGGGAAAAACTGAGAGCTTTCCCCTAAGATCAGGAGCACAGCATGGATGTCCACTATCACCACTACTATTCAACATAGTTTTAGAAGTCTTAGCCACAGACAGCAATCGGACAACAAAAAGAAATTAAAGGCATCCAAATTAGCAAAGAAGTCAAACTCTCACTGTTTGCAGATGATATGATACTTTATGTGGAAAACCAAAAGAGTCCACCCCAAAACTGCTAGAACTCATACAGGAATTCAGTAAAGTGGCAGAATATAAAATCAATGCACAGAAATCAGTGGCATTCCTATACACCAACAACAAGACAGAAGAGAGAGAAATTAGGGAGTCAATCCCATTTACAATGGCACTGAAAACCATAAGATACCTAGGAATAAATCTAACCAAAGAGGCAAAGGATCTTTACTCAGAAAACTATAAAATACTCACGAAAGAAATTGAGGAAGACACAAGTAAACGGAAAAACGTTCCATGCTCATAGGTTGGAAGAACAAATATTGTGAAGATGTCAATGCTACCTAGAGCAATCTACACATTCAATGCAATCTCCATCAAAATAACACCCACTTTTTTCAAAGCAATGGAACAAATAATCCTAAAAGTTGTATGGAACCATAAAAGACCCCAAATAGCCAGAGGAATGTTGAAAAAGGAAAGCAAAGCTGGCGCCATCACAGTTCCAGACTTCAAGCTCTGTTACAAAGCTGTCATCATCAAGACAGTATAGTACTGGCACAAAAACAGACACATGGATCAATGGAACACAATCTAGAGTCCAGAAATGGACCCTCAACTCTATGGTCAGCTCATCTTTGACAAAGCAGGAAAGAATGTCCAATGGAAAAAAGACAGTCTCTTCAACAAATGGTGTTGGGAAATTGGACAGCCATATGCAGAAGAATGAAACTGGACCATTTCCTTACACCACACCCAAAAATAGACTCAAGAATGGTTGAAAGACCTCAATGTGAGACAGGAGTCCATCAAAATCCTAAAGGAGAACACCGGCAGCAACCTCTTCGACCTCAGCCGCAGCAACTTCTTCCTAGAAACATCGCCAAAGGCAAGGGAAGCAAGGGCAAAAATGAACTATTGGGATTTCATCAAGATAAAAAGCTTTTGCACAGCAAAAGAAACAGTCAACAACACCAAAAGACCACGGACAGAATGGGAGAAGATATTTGCAAATGACATATCAGATAAAGGGCTAGTATCCAAAATCTATAAAGAACTTCTTAAACTCAACACCCAAAGAATAAATGATCCAATCAAGAACTGGGCAGAAGACACGAACAGACATTTTTCCAAAGAAGACATCCAAATGGCCAACAGACACATGAAAAAGTGCTCAACATCGCTGAGCATCAGGGAAATCCAAATCAAAACCTCAATGAGATACCACCTCATACCAGTCAGAATGGCTCAAATTAACAAGTCAGGGAATGACAGATTATGGCGGGGATGCGGAGAAAGGGAAACCCTCCTACACTGTTGGTGGGAATGCAAGCTGGTGCAGCCACTCTGGAAAACATTATGGAGGTTCATCAAAAAGTTGCAAATAGAGCTACCGTATGATCCAGCAATTGCAGTACTGGATATTTACCACAAAGATACAAATGTAGGGATCCGAAGGGGTATGTGCACCCCAATGTTTATAGCAGCAATGTCCACAATAGCCAAACTGTGGAAAGAGCCAAGATGTTCATCAACAGATGAATGGATAAAGAAGAGGTGGCATATATATACAATGGAATATTATGCAACCATCAAAAGGAATGAGATCTTGCCATTTGCAACGACATGGACGGAACTGGAGGGTGTCATGCTGAGTGAAATAAGTCAATCAGAGAAAGAGAGGTATCATATGACCTCACTGATATGAGGAATTCTTAATCTCATGAAACAAACTGAGGGTTGCTGGAGTGGTGGGGGGTGGGAGGGCTGGGGTGGCTGGGTGATAGACATTGGGGAGGGTATGTGCTATGGTGAGCACTGTGAATTGTGCAACTGTTGAATCACAGATCAGTACTTCTGAAACAAATAATGCAATATATGTTAAGAAAAAAAAAAGGAATCCAGGAGGTGAAGAATGAAGGGGGGGAAATGGGAGGGGGATATGAACTATTAGAGACGATGGACTCTGAACAACAAACTGAGGGTTCTAGAGGGGAGGGGGTGGGGGCATGAGTTAGCCTGGTGATGGGTATTAAAGAGGGCACGTTCTGCGTGGAGCACTGGGTGTTATGCACAAACAATGAATCATGGAACGTTACATCAAAAACTAATGATGTAATGTATGGTGATTAACGTAACAATAAAAAATTTAAAGGAAAAGAAACACTCACACACACAAAAAGTAATATAAACATTTTCATTTCTTTTAGTATGGTGAAGGGTTAATTATAGGCATTGATGGATAACCTTTTATTTTCATGAATTTATCTCACCCCTTACCAAAGAGCAACCTCAAAAGTAGTGTCAAAAGGGTAGTAAAGTTTCCAAAGCTAAAAAAAGGGAAAAAAAGAAAAGGGCATGTCTTCTCAGACTTCCACAAATGCTAATTACTCATAATGACAAGTCATTACCCAAATCCATTTCTGGAAAGTCACAAGGACTCGACAGGTCGAAGCAAAAATGTCATTTCGTGCTCCAGCAAGAGACTCTGCCAAATTAACCCTCAATATACTTTATAAATATGCTATCCTTTTTTCTGAGGGAGAAACAAATATAAAGGGAGGTCAGTACCTTGGAGAGAGGAAACCAATTCAAGGCATACAACTGGGAAGCAAAGGCAGCTATTGAGCTCCAGGAGAAAGGAGCTTTTATCAAGGATGTCCTGCAACCCAACTTTAACTACAGGCACAACTATGGGCTTCTATAGGGGACAGGACTCAACAGACATAAATGCAGCTATCTGGAACTTGGAACTGGGGATATGAGAATATCCGAACTCTTTGGATAGGGACAGGGAGAGGCTAAGACTCATGGCTACCTATAGCAATGGATTTTTTTAAAGACTTTATTTATTTATTTGAGAGAGAGAGAGAGAAAGAGAGAGAGTGCACATGAGAGGGGGGAGGGTCAGAGGAGAAGCAGACTCCCTGCTGAGCAGGGAGCCCAATGTAGGACTTGATTCCAGGACTCCAGGATCATGATCTGAGCCAAAGGCAGTTGCTTAACCAACTGAGCCACCCAGGCGCCCCAGCAATGGATTTTGTAAACAAATTCTGGTTCCACCCAGATCCATATTAATAAATTTATTCATTATTTCATTTATGTTTTCAAGCATGTATTCGATTAGCAGATATTTCCTGGGGATCTACTCTTTGTCAATCACTGTTCCAGGTTCTAGGAATACAGGGGTGGGTAAGATGGATAGTGCCTGACCTCCTTGAATTTCCAGAAATAAGATCAACAATAACTGAATAAACACACAAATAAGCCAATATAATTGAGGTTCACACTTTACTGAGTATAATAAAGGGAACAGATAGGACAGGGAGAGAGGGTTGAACAGTACCTACTTAATCTGTCAGCAGAGGGTTATGGGTAAGAAGGCAGGGTCATCCTAGCAGACAGGAGCTAACAAGATCAAGAATAAGGAATAGTAGCATTCCAGCAAAGCTGCTGAGATAGGGATATAGAAACTGGAAAGAAATGACCGTGTGGTTGGAACCAAGGACAAGTGTGAGAGTGGGGAGAGCAGAGACTGGAGAGGTGGGAGGGAGCCTCTGAATTATAGGCCAGTTGGGAACAGGAGAGAGGGAACAGGAGAAGGTAGGAGAGAGCAGGTTCCAAAATTCACAGGTAACAATAGGCCAAGACTAGCACAAAAAAGCAGATCCCTAGAATAAAAGGGGCTGCCTTAGGACTGTAAATAGCTGAATAAATCATGGAGAGCCTTGTAGTGGAAGTAAGGAATTTGGGATTTACTCTAAATTTAATGGGAGGCCACTAAAGTATTTTAGTTGAAGAGCAATATGATTTGATAGTTTTTTAAAAAAGATTTTATTTATTTATTTGACAGAGAGAGACACAGTGAGAGAGAGAACACAGCAGGGGCAGCGGGAGAGGGAGAAGCAGGCTTCCCACGGAACAGGGAGCCTGATGTGGGGCTCGATGCCAGGACCCTGGGATCATGACCTGAGCTGAAAGAAGATGCTTAAGGACTGAACCACCCAGGCGCACCTTGACAGTTTTTGTTTTTTTTTAAGATCACAGTAGGTATATAGTGGTAAAAATGAAAGAACAAAAACTATACACCAACATGGAACATCTTAGGAAGATGATGAACTTTAAAAGCAACCCCAGAAGATTACATACCATGAGGTATCCTCTTTATAAAGCTCAAAACAAGCAAAAATAAGAATACATTATTTGAGTATATAGATGGGATGAAAGAATACTGTTTTGTTTGTTGGTTGTTTTTTTTAAAGATTTTATTTATTATTTGACAGAGAGAGACAAAGCAAGAGAGGAAACACAAGCAGGGGGAGTGGGAGAGGGAGAAGGAGGCTTCCTGCACGGGGCTCAATCCCAGGACTCTGGGATCATGACCTGAGCCGAAGGCAGATGCTTAATGACTGAGCCACCCAGGCGCCCCAAAAGAATAGTTTTTAAAGGGAACTATAAACCTGACATTCAGGATGGTGGTGACCTCTGGGAAGAGGAAAGAGGGTGGTATAGGGGACACGTAAGTAATTACCATGTTTCTGCTCTAATCCTTAAGTTGCATGATTGGTTCTGAGTGTTCATTTTATTATGCTTTATCATATGTTATATTTAAGAGGAAAATGGGATATTCTGGCTACTGCATGGAGAAAGGATTTGAGGGAAGCATGACTGGAAGCTGTGAGACTAGTTAGTGACTTTTTCAGTCCCCAGGCCAGACACTTAAGGTCTTCCATTGTGCAAATTACAGGACGTTTGAGAGAGGGCCCACAGCCACCAGTCATACCTGCCCAGCACCTGGCATCACCTTGTATACATAGTAGAGAGTCAGTAAAATTTTCCTTAGTAAAATCATGAACAAGTACAAAGAGTGCCTAGATATATTAAAACTCAAGACAGACACACAATGGTTATTGAACTATCAACTCTATGGTAATTACATGTTTACAAATCACTTCCACATTAATTGTCTGTTTTTGCCCAACTATGGGAGACGCATACATCACATGGGAAGTAGCTGGGCATAGTGGAATACCTGTAGTCTCAGCTACTCAGGAGGCTGAGGCAGGAGGATGACGTGAGCCCAGGAGTTCTGGGTTATAGTGTTATATGCCAATTGGGTGTCTGCACTAAGTTTGGCATCAATATGGTGACTTACCAGAAGCCAGGAACCACTAGGTTGCCTAAGGAGCAATAAACCGGCCCAGGATGGAAACAAAGCAAGTCAAAACTCCCATGTTGATCACGTGAGAGTTAAAGTGACTAGTCCAGGCATGATATATTCAGAGCACTAAATGAGAAAAATATGCAGCCAAGAATATTATATCCAGCTAGGCTGTCATTGAAAATAGAAGGAGAGATAAAAAGCTTCCAGGACAAACAAAAACTAAAGGAATTTGCAACACGAAACCAGCCCTACAAGAAATTTCAAAGGAGTCCTCTAAGCAAAGAGAGAGCCTAAAAGAAGCATAGACCAGAAAGGAACACAGACAATATACAATAACAGTCACCTTACAGGCAATACAATGGCACTAAATTCATATCTTTCAATAGTTACCCTGAAAGTAAATGGGCTAAATGCCCCAATCAAAAGACACAGGCTATCAGATTGGATTAAAAAAACAAGACCCATCGATATGCTGTCTGCAAGAGACTCATTTTTAGACCCAAAGACACCCCCAGATTGAAAGTGAGGGGGTGGAAAACCATTTACCATGCTAATGGACACCAAAAGAAAGCTGGGGTGGCAATCCTTATATCAGACAAATTAGATTATAACCAAAGACTGTAATAAGAGATGAGGAAGGACACTATATCCTACTTAAAGGGTCTATCGAACAAGAAGATCTAACAATTGTAAATATCTACAAGAAATGTCTCAAACACACAACCTAACACTACACATAAAGGAGCTGGAAAAGAGCAGCAAACAAAGCTTAAACCCAGCAGGAGAAGAGAAATAATAAAGATCAGACCAGAAATCAATGAGATAGAAACCAAAAGAACAGTAGAACAGATCAACGAAACTAAGAGCTGGTTCTTTGAAAGAATTACCAAGATTGATAAACCCCTGGCCAGACTGATCAAAAAGAAAAGAGAAATGACCCAAATCAACAAAATCACGAGTGAAAGAGGAGAGATCACAACCAACACCAAAGAAATACAAACAATTATAAGAACATATTATGAGCAACTCTATGCCAGCAAATTAGATAACCTGGAAGAAATGGATGCATTCCTAGAGATGTATCAACTACTAAAACTGAACCAGGAAGAAATAGAAAACCTGAACAGACCTATAACCACTAAGGAAATTGAAGCAGTCATCAAAAATCTCCCCACAAACAAAAGCCAGATGGCTTCCCAGGGGAATTCTACCAAACATTTAAAGAATTAACACCTATTCTTCTGAAACTGTTCCAAAAAAAAAGAAATGGAAGGAAAACTTCCAAACTCGTTTTATGAGGCCAGCATTACCTTAATCCCCAAACCAGACAAAGACCCCATCAAAAACAGGAAATACAGACCAATATCCTTGATGAACATGGATGCAAAAATTCTCACCCAAATACTAACCAATAGGATCCAACAGTACATTAAGAGGATTATTCACCACGACCAAGTGGGATTTATCCCTGGGCTGCAAGGTTGGTTCAACATCTGCAAATCAATCAATGTGATACAATATATTAACAAAAGAAAGAACAAGAATCATATGATCCTCTCAATAGATGCAGAAAAAGCATTTGACAAAGTACAGCATCCCTTCTTGATCGAAACTCTTCAGAGTATAGGGATAGGGGATACATTCAATATCATAAAAGCCATCTATGAAAAACCTACAGCGAATATCATTCTCAATAGGGAAAAACTGAGAGCTTTCCCCCTAAGGTCAGGAACGCTGCAGGGATGTCCACTCTCACCACTGCTATTCAACATAGTATTAGAAGTCGTAGCCACAGACAGCAATCAGACAACAAAAAGAAATCAAAGGCATCCAGATCAGCAAAGAAGAAGTCAAACTCTCACTGTTTGCAGATGATATGATACTTTATGTGGAAAACCCAAAAGAGTCCACCCCAAAACTGCTAGAACTCATACAGGAATTCAGTAAAGTGGCAGAATATAAAATCAATGCACAGTAATCAGTGGCATTCCTATACACTAACAAGACAGAAGACAGAAATTAAGGAGTGAATCCCATTTACAATGGCACCCAAAACCATAAGATACCTAGGAATAAATCTAGCCAAAGAGGCAAAGGATCTGTACTCAGAAAACTATAAAATACTCATGAAAGAAATTGAGGAAGACACAAAGAAACGGAAAAACGTTCCATGCTCATAGGTTGGAAGAACAAATATTGTGAAGATGTCAATGCTACCTAGAGCGATCTACACATTCAATGCAATCCCCATCAAAATACCATCCACTTTTTTCAAAGAAATGGAACAAATAATCCTAAAATTTGTATGGAACCAAAAAAGACCCCGAATAGCCAGAAGAATGTTGAAAAAGAAAAGCAAAGCTGGCGGCATCACAATTTCGGACTTCCAGCTCTATTACAAAGCTGTCATCATCAAGACAGTATGGTACTGGCACAAAAACAGACACGTAGATCAATGGAACAGAATAGAGAGCCCAGAAATGGACCCTCAACTCTATGGTCAACTAATCTTTTACAAAGCAGGAAAGAATGTCTAATGACAAAAAGACAGTCTCTTCAACAAATGGTGTTGGGAAATTGGACAGTCATATACAGAAGAATGAAACTGGATCATTTCCTTACACCACACACAAAAATAGACTGAAAATGGTTGAAAGACCTCAATGTGAGACAGGAATCCATCAAAATCCTAAAGGATTTTTTTTCCAAAGAAGACATCCAAATGGCCAACAGACACATGAAAAAGTGCTCAATATCGCTGAGCATCAGGGAAATCCAAATCAAAACCTCAATGAGATACCACCTCATACCAGTCAGAATGGCTCAAATTAACAAGTCAGGAAACGACAGATGTTGGCGAGGATGCGGAGAAAGGAGAACCCTCCCACACTGTTGGTGGGAATGCAAGCTGGTGCAACCACTCTGGAAAACAGTATGGAGGTTCCTCAAAAAGTTGAAAATAGAGCTACTGTACGACCCAGTAATTGCAGTACTGGGTATTTACCCCAAAGATACAAATGTAGGGATCCGAAGAAGTACGTGCACCCCAATGTGTATAGCAACAATATCCACAATAGCCAAACTGTGGAAAGAGCCAAGATGTCCATCGACAGATGAATGGATAAAGAAGTGGTGGTATACATATACAATGGAATATTATGCAGCTATCAAAAGGAATGAGATCTTGCCATTTGCAACGACGTGGATGGAACTGGAGGGTGTTATGCTGAGTGAAATAAGTCAATCAGAGAAAGATATGTATCACATGACCTCACTGATATGAGGAATTCTTAATCTCAGGAAACAAACTGAGTGTTACTGGAGTGGTTGGGGGTGGGAGGGATGGGGTGGCTGGGTGATAGACATTGGGGAGGGTATGTGCTACTGTGAGCGCTGTGAATTGTGCAAGACTGTTGAATCACAGATCTGTACTTCTGAAACAAATAACGCAACATATTTTAAGAAAAAAGAAAAAGAAGAAGATAACAGGAGAGGAAGAAAAGGGGAGTATGTCAGAGGGGGAGACGAACCATGAGAGATGATGGACTCTGAAAAACAAACTGAGGGTTCTAGAGGGGAGGGGGTAGGGGGATGGGTTAGCCTGGTGATGGGTATTGAGGAGGGCACGTTCTGCATGGAGCACTGGGTGTTATGAACAAACAATGAATCATGGAACACTGCACCAAAAACTAATGATGTAATATATGGTGATTAACATAACAATAAAAAATTTAAAAAAAAAAGGAATGAGATCTTGCCATTTGCAATGACGTGGATGGAACTGGAGGGTGTCATGCCGAGTGAAATAAGTCAATCAGAGAAAGACATATATCATATGACCTCACTGATATGAGGAATTCTTAATCTCAGGAATCAAATTGAAGTTTGCTGGAGTGGTGGGGGGTGGGAGGGATGGGGTGGCTGGGTGATAGACATTGGGGAGGGTATGTGCTCTGGTGCGCGCTGTGAATTGTGCAAGACTATTGAATCACAGATCTGTACCTCTGAAGCAAATAACACATTATATGTTAAAATAAAAAAAAAGAAAGAAGAAGAAGATAGCAGGAGGGGAAGAATGAAGGGGGGAATCAGAGGGGGAGAGGACCATGAGAGACTATGGACTCTGAAAAACAAACTGAGGGTTCTAGAGGGGAGGGCGGTGGGAGGATGGGTTAGCCTGCTGATGGGTATTAAAGAGGGCATGTTCTGCTTGGAGCACTGGATGTTATATGTAACCAATGAATCATTGAACACTACATCAAAAACTAATGATGTAATGTATGGTGATTAACATAACATAATAAAAAAAAGAAGATAGCAGGAGGGGAAGAATGAATGGTGGAAATTGGAGGGGGAGACAAACCATGAGAGATGATGGACTCTGAAAAACAAACTGAGGGTTTTAGAGGGGAGGGTGTTGGGAGGATGGGTTAGACTGGTGATGGGTATTAAAGAGGGCACATTCTGCATGGAGCGCTGGGTGTTATACACAATGAATCATGGAACACTACGTCAAAAACTAATGATGTAATGTATGGTGATTAACATAATGATAAAAAATTAAAAAAAAATAAAGTGACCAGTCCCGGTTCATACAGCGATGTGAGGGTTGAGCTGAAACCAGATCCTTCTAAGTTGGCATCCTCTTTCCACCATGTTTTGATGTCTCTCAAACACCAGGCATAAATAATCACTTTAAATACCATCCCACCTCATTCCCAAATCATTCTATTTAAGTTTAAGTTTTTTATTTTGTCAAGTTTCTTTCAAACCCTGTAGCCTTAGAGTTTGTTACACACATACATATATATATATTGTACATATTCTCTATTTGCCCATCCCCAATAATTTCATCAGCTTATTGACCGCAATATGTAAGCTTTCCCTTTTTTTTGCAACCAATAAGGTACTGGGGATGTGAGTGTGTTGAGGCACTACCACCTGTGATCCCATGGGTCATCAAAATTGATCCAGCTACTCTAGTGGTTAGGTAGGTGGGTCCCCCTTCTCTCCTCACTACTTTAGGCTGAATGTTCTTTTAATGAACAAGACTTTCCTTATATGAGGAGTCTGTTATTCAGACAAAGTCATTCAAGACTAGCTTGACAGAAATTTCCCACAGTCTAAGCCCTGACACCAGACACACAGTAGTTGATTAATAAATTTTCCTCTGCATTCCACGGTAACAATTCCTTATTCACCTGATGCTGATCATCTGATATCTTCCTACAAGGGCTTTAGATCCCTTTCATAATCCTGTTACTTATAATCCAGGATACAGTATACCATCAAGAATATCAGAAATTTATGGCTGAGCAAACACAAAACTAAAATTTAGGATCTCGTACTGGGTCCAGAAACAGAACCACAAAAATCAGGATGCAGAAGGTTGAAGTGGGTGGATGCAAGGTTTAAGTAGGGCCAGAAGCTTGACGTATCAAGTTAAATTAGCAAATCTAGGTAGAAGTCTGGAAGAGAAGCTTCAGGAAGAGCTGGGAAATACCATATTCCAAAGTTCACATGCTGAAACCAACTAAGACTTACAGAAATTAGTCAGTCCCTAAAGAAGAGGAGTCTTTCTGACAACCTAAAACACCTAATGGTTTCCTTTCTGCAAGAATAAAAATGATAATCTCTGCTAAGCATCATGTGCCTGGTACCACTATAAACTATTTGCATGCATAGTCTCATTTAATCCACACAAAAATAATTTGCCATTATTTTCCCCTTTTGCAGATGAGGAAACTGAGGTTTAAGAAGATGAAGTGATTGGCCCAATGTTACACAGCTATTAGGAGAGAAAATAATTAGGAGAGGAAGAGATAGAGACAGATCAACTCTAGTTGGTGTTGCTCACAAAACACCTTCTTAGTGAACAATCAATACTACTTTCAGATGAATCTTTGTCTTCAATTCTCTCTCAGATTTCCTGACAACATACATATACATTATAAAAATTAGAAGTAAGTTTATATTCATTTGGCTTTGAATTGAGTTCCACATTTTTTGATGCCCTTTGAGATGACTTGAGAGAACTCAGGATTGAGAACCACAGCTTTGGGCTTAAAAAGACCCCACAGACAGGGATGTCAGGATGCTTCACCCTTCAGTTCTGCTTGGAGGATTCAGTGTCTCCTTTATAGCTCTGCATGGGGTCTCCAGTGTGCTGTCATGCCTTGGAGTGATAAAGGGAGGAGAGTAGGGGCAAATTAGAAGATACACAAGGACAAGTCTGAGTGTTATAATTCTGATTAAAAAAATCAAGACACCATAAAAATTCTATTTCTGAAGATTTATACTCCACTTAATTCTATGAAGACTTGAGGTGGCTAAAAAAAATCTACTTGGAAAGCAAATAGAATTATTGGATTGTGAAACTGAGAGCTATAAAATTTAAAACAATTTTATATGAAACTTCAATATTTTTTGTATTTCAAAGTAAAAGAGTCAGATGGTATTAAGCAAATTTGAATCTCCTAGGCTTGAGGACACAAGGAAGAAGAGGAGCACAAGGTTTCCCTTTGCTGGGTAAAAGAAAGGCTGCCATCAGCAGGAGCTACCTTAGGTTAAAGGCCTGCTTTGGGCTGGAGCCTGCACTTGACCCTGATTCTTACGAGACCAATCTTAACTCCTGGATCTCTCCTGGGGTCTGCATGACCCTTCTTTTCCCCTATGGAAAATCCATTATGAGTTCTGTACCTACTTCAGTTTCTTGGTGAACACAGCACCTGAACTTCACATTTAATCATACCCTGTAAGGTATTATCTTCTCTCTCTCTCTCTCTCTCTCTCTCTTTTTTTGTTTGTGTTAAGTTTCTTTTTCCAGTTGAAGAGTAAGTTCTTTTGATGTAAGAACACTCCCTGATGTTTCTCTTGTTTTCCCCAGTCTCAAGTGAATGACAGCTTAGTTCAGTGATTAAGATTTGAGTTTAAATTCTGAATCTGTGTGATATTAAATAGGTTACTTACTCTTTTCTTCTTCTGTAAAACAGGGATTAAGCAGGCATAAATTGCACAACCCAGCACCTAGCACATATTCATTACCCAGTAAGCTTTATTTATGATCATTATTCTTTATTGATTAGGAGAAATGGCTTCAGGTCCTGATACACAGCTGAGGCCCTCTTACAAATGATCTCTGAGTTCTTAGATACTATTCCTCTCTTTTCAAGATTAGGAACTGAGCCCTCTTTTCACCATAATAAGGAACCCCCACCACCTCTGCCACTACAGCTCCTCTCCATCTGATTTGAGTGTCTATCATTTCATCAAGATGCCACTTAGACAAAGCCTTAAAATGTGGAGCTGCGGAGGGGTGGGTCTGGGTGTAGTCTGGGGTAGAGTCCTGCTCCATTAACATTCAATCCACAATAGAAACCATTATCTTGGCAGCAAAATACCCCAGCAGTAGTGATGTGAGGAAATGGGGGTGGGTTACCAAAGCAACAGAGAGACTTGAGCTGCAATGTTTCTATGGCAACAGAGAGCAAGCATGAGCACTTTCCTAGTTGGAATGATGGTTAGTTAGACTCACGCCAACAGTATGGGTGACTTTATCAGATGAATTGCATTGCAAAGGGTGGATTAGTAAAAGATTTCTCCTAGAATTTTGGCCAGAATGAAACCCTAACCCTACAAGTGGAGCCCAGATGTCTCTCTTGGGAGTCAGTGTTCTCTCCTTGGCTACTGACCAATTAATTACCTCCCAATATCATCAATTCTTATTTATGACCTGCAATCTCCATGAGTGGCTTTCTTGAATAAAATCCATTTATGGAAATCCGACTCATCAGGCACATAAATTAAATAGTAGACAACTAAGTGCCCAAGCAATTTTCCCTTTTTTCTCAATTTTAATTTATCAAAGAAATACACTTACATCATTAAAAAGTAATTAGTTCTTAAAAGTTTATGAGAAAAAATGGCACTCCCCACATGTATAATACCTCCTCCCTCACCCCAGTTTATAGAGGCAACTACTTTTAACACTTTTAGCTGTATACCTTTTATTTACCTTAATATTTCCAAATATTTCCATATTGAATACAATTTCCTATTAAAGTAAATTGATAGAGCTCTCTCACACCCTACCTCTCTTCAATTCCAACCTCCAATAAAATTATACCACAACTTTTGAACAAATCCATATGAAGTATTTTCAACATCAAGGACACATTGGCTCACTGGTGAGTCAGTCAGGTAACCACATGGCACCTAGGCAAGGGGCTGGAGACCTCCTCATTTGAGGTGCAGACCTCCACCCAATCCCCTAGGTCTGGTCTGGCCCATCTGCTCTCCTCTAAACCCACTGTGCCTGTAGCTGGGGGCTCTCTGTTCAATTTCTCTAGGGAATTACATCCTGCTTCTTGCCAATAGGAGTGGAGATCTGGGGACTCTGCCTGTCCCTTACAGATTTTTATGTAATTCCTTATTTGCAGTTGCTGCTTTTTGCTTACATTTAGTAGTAAGCTGCAGCCTTAGATTCCTGAGACTTTCTACTGGCACTCGGGCTTGACCTTCCTCTCACACCCTCTGCTTACACAATGGGTATTCTGAGTTACAGGAGTCTTCTGCTATTGTCCAAAATGCAGTTGTGTTTCTAGTTTTTATTTCCTTGTTGTTTTGGGGTAATTATAATAGAGGAGGACAGAAACACCTTTTTGCCATCAGAAATCTCTAAGTTTTGTCGAGGTGCTTGGCTGCCTGGGAGGTAGTGCTCATTGGAGTGATTTGGGATTGGATTATATGAAATACCCTCTAAATCTTACAGTACCATTATTTTAAATGTATGACTATCTAAACCCATCCAGAGAATGATTTGGTTTGAAAAAAATTTGGTTTGAAAAAAATAAGTTTTCTGTTCTGGTATATTGTAAATCAAGGCTAGGTAATTTTACTTTTTGACTGATTGAGGCTCTATCCTAAGAAAATAATTTAAGACAAGCACTAAATGAAATTGATTATTGCTGTCTTAACTATAATTGTGAAAGATGGAAATTACCTAAATGTCCAATGAGAAGAAGCCTGAGATATGTGACTACAATGGAATAATATGTACACATGGAAAATACGCCATTGTATCAAGAAGCTGATTTTTTGCTCTGGTTACAAGTGTACAAACTATCCAATATGATCTCTTTGTGTTGCAAATTCCCCATCTGTACAATGGGATAGTAAAGTAGTTACCTCATAAAGGTTTTGTGGGGATAGAAGGAAAAAATGCCCCTCAAGTCTGAGCTCATGCCTGAGACCTGGTAAGCATGCAATAAATGCGATCTACAGCTGCTGCTTTTTCCACAATATAATGGCCTGCGTGTAAATGTTCTGCAATTTTGTGTGTTCCATTTTTCTTTTTTCTAATATTACTCATCAAATCAAAAATCAAGACACACAACAATTTCCTCCATAACAATATAGAAACATTTATATTATAATGAAATTGTTGTAAGCAGAGATCCTCTGGCTAAAGAAGTGTGATTATGGGACCAGCAACGTCAGGATCACCTATAAAGTTGTTAGAAATGCAAATTCTCATTCACCACCCTACACATTCTGGATGAGAAATTCTGGGGTAGGGCTCAGTAATCTGTGTTTTAACAAGCCCTATAAGGGATTCTGATGCATGTTAAGTGGTTCTCAATGTTGGTTGCACACTGGAATCATTTTAGAAGCTTTAAAAATGAATGTCTGGCCCCACCCAGATCAATTAAATCAGGTGCTCCATGGATGGTGCTCAGGCACTGGTAATTTTTAAAAACTACCAGGTGATTCTGATGCACAGGCAAGACTGTGAGCCACAGCTTTAGGGAGATTATTATAGAGGCAGGCCAAGTTAGATGAGAGGGGCAGGTAGCCATACTCGAAACATTTTAAAATTATTCCACCATCGTTTGTTTCCACAAGACCCTACTGTGCCTATTCTTAATGGATTCTAAGTCCAGAGAGACTGGGGTGATTAAGAAGGCTCTTCCAAGCCTTCCAGACATGTTGATTGATCTTGGAGATGAAGTAGAAATAGAAATGAGGAAGGTTTGAAGTGGTAATGTGAGCCAGGAGAACACGATTCTCTTTACCTTTGAGAAAACTGCCTCTTTATAAATTGAGATCCAGGTGCATTGGTCCTCAAGGAAAACTTGATATTTTCTTAGGTGGCAGACCAAAAACAGCCTCACATTGCCCGAGTTTTCCACCCAAACTCCCTCTTTGAGATTCAAGCTGTGTCCCATCAGAGTCAAACACCCTTCAGGATTGAATTCCAATTCTTGACTAATTTTCTGGGTTTAATCTTGGAGATTTATGACAAATTTCTATCAAGAAATTACAAAGAAATAAACACCCCAGTTATATTTTATTTTCCCTTTACTCAAATTTTCTCACTTATTTGCTTTTATCCTGTTGAATCTTTCATATTTTTATAATTCTCCTCAAATTCTTTCTTAGAATTTGGTGGAGTAAAATAAATAGAATCTATAAAAGCCAATCAATCATATTCTGCATTTGTTTTTTTACTGAATCCTTTATTTACCCAACCAGTAAACATTTATTCTATGCATTTTAAGAAATTTCTCTTGAGTATCTCTAGGTGCACTGTGAAAGCTGCCGAAGAAACACAAGTTATAACACCCTTCCTTTCTGTAAGAAATTTACTTACTATTGTTATTGGATGAAAAGAGAAACACCTGAAATAAATAAAGAACAGTATGTTCAAATTTCTGAGCTGAATACAATCAAATGTAAGAGAATGAACATGTATTCAGTGCTTAATACAAACCAGGCATTGGGTTAGGTGTTTTCCATGTTCCAAGTGCAACTCTGTGAGGTGGTAATTTGGGTGGTCCAGCCTCATGGGTCAAGGTGTGAGCTCCAGAGTCTGCCAAAGCAAATTACTTACCCATTTTGTACCTCCCAGGTAAAATGGGGATAGTAATAATCCTACTTCAATGGGTTGTCATGAGTTTCAAATTCAGGTAAAGCACATAGAGCAGTGTTCGTTGAATGTGTCTTAATTACTCAACACATTTAAGTGCCTGGCACGTAGAAGCCATTTATCAGGATTAGATGGCATTTTAATTCCATTTTAAAGATGACAAAACTAGGTTGAAAGAAAAGAAAAAAAAAACGGAGGTTGAGAGAGGTTAATGATATCATGTTATCGTCACATAGCTGGGCACCAAAACCTGCGTGCTTTCTTTTTCGCTTGTAAAATCAAGTGCTGACATATTTGCCATAGAATCCAAGCAATTTACTACTCTGTTTGCATTATAAAAATACTTAACAAAGCCAAAGTCAAACTCTACATGGTCAGTTTTATTTATTTATTTCTTGATTTTTAATAAAGAGGTATGTTGTAAGAAATAGTAAGTGCTTCCTCTGGTAACAGACCTACCCAGGCTCATCACAGCATGACATCTAAACCACTGTGCATATGTTCAACTCCCACCCAAGGCAAGCTCACCTTCTGCCTCTTTCCTCTTCCTCCTGTTCCTCTTCTTTCCTGTCTTGCATGTCCCCATATTCCAAGGCCCTGCACAGGCCCCTTCCTCTGTGACCCCATCCCACCCTTGCTCCCTGTCCCCCTTCTCAGAACCCATGCAGCCATGGTCAATACTTATAATGACAACAAGCCTTTCCTCATGGCACAGAGCATCCCACCCATATTATCTCATTGAATCTTCAACACCACCTTGATTTTGTGACCCTCACTCTACAAATGAAATCTGAACTTCCGGGGGTTAAGAAGCATGTTGGAGTTTCCACATCTAAAAACTGGAAGAGGTAACTCTAGCCCTAAATCCCTCACTTTATGCTGCAATACTCACATTTCATGTTTATTTACCCTGGCCCTCCCACCAGACTGGGTTCCTTGAATTCACTGAGCACAGGAATGGGACACAGAAGAACTAACCATTAGCGACTAACAGAGAAGTCCTTCAGTCAGAGCACTATACTCTGATAGAACATTTCTTCCCATCCCACTCCCAGTGTGTGCCATTGAAGAAGCCCCAGTGGGCACAGACTGACACTGAGGACACTACAAAAACCTTCACGATAAAGCACAGAGACCACAGCATCACCCAGGCCCAAGCCAGATTTTGGGTAAGCAGTCCCCTTTCCTCTCTATTTCTATCTGGAATCTAAGGTCCCATGGAGGTTTATCTGGTTTAACCCTTAAATGATACGAGTTTCTTCTGGACTTCCATTAGTGATTTATTCATTTGAAAATATTTTTTGAGCTATGTGTATGTTCATTGTACTAGGCACTGCAAAAAGAAATACAGTCCTTGCCTTCAGGGAATGGAGCCAAGTAATCAAAGAATCCCACAAATCCATTTGGCAAGTACTGTGACCAAGAGGCATGAGCTGCTCTGAGAACACCCACTAGAGGGACTTAACTTGTTTGGGAGGTAAGAAAAAGCCTTTCTTGAGGGAGTGATAATTGAGCAGAGATCTGAACAAGAGTAAAAGTTATGTAAAATTAGGGAAGGGATGCAGAATGCAAGGCAAACACTATGTACAAAAGCCTAACATGATGGCCACATACACAGGCAAAGGAAAGACAAGGCAGGAAGTGTGAGTGGAGAGGAGTCAGACCTGAAATGACCTTATGGACATATTAAGGATTTAAGTACTTGTCTTAAAATCAATTGGAAAAACCTTGAAGCTTTTTAAGCAGAAGGTAACATTATTTAATTTATGTTTTGGAAAGTTTACAACATGAAAGTCACATTGGGGCCATGCGCAATGTAGACCAGTAGGCCAGAAAGATGATGTGGGACGGGGTGATGCTGGTGAGTTGCAAACAAGTGCACCAATGTGAGATATTCAAATGATAGAATTGTGGTGATTAATGATAGGAAAGAGTGGGAAAAAGACATGTCAAAGACATTTTGGTTTTTTGTTTGAAGATTGGTGGTTGGGGCTACCATTCATGAAAATGGGAATCTTGCAAGAAGACAAGCTTCTAAGGGGAAATACTGAATTCAGGTTTCAACAGGCCAAGTTTGAGGAACCCTTAACACATGGAGATGTCAGGAAGGCAGTTAGGCATGTGGATCTGAGATTCACAGGATTGGTTTAAGTTCTTTAAACTAGAGTTTGTGAGTCATTAGCCCATAGGAGATAATTAAAGTCATGGGCAAAGACAGAATTTATAAAAAGAGGTTAGAGAATGAGGGAGATTCCTCAATATTTAATGAGCCAAGAGAAACTTGTAAAAAGACAGACATATGTTCAGAATGATAGGAATAAAATCAGGATAAAGAAGGGAGCATTTTAAGGATGATTTCACAATGTGGAGGTCGTTAGGGTCTTAACCTGAACTTTGCAGTGGAGTGATACCAAGAGCAATAGAAATGGAATCTGTTTTCCTCAGTGATTTTCATGGATGTGAATGCCAGAAACCCCTTGTTGCAGTCCCTGCCAAACACTAATAACCTTGGTCTTAATATTTGAGTCCAAGCCAAGCTGTTTGAAAGAAAGTATTCCAACCCAGCAGAAGAGAAAAAGACAGAAGAATTTGAATTTGCTGATAATCTTTGAACTAAAGGTCAAGATAAGAAAGGGAGTAATTATCTGCAGCTGAAATCAAATCTCTCAACCAAAGGTGGTGAATTCCCAATTGGATGCAATGTGCACACCTAATGAAGAGTCCATCTGTTACAAGATGAATTGTGGCAAAACTCTGGGAGCATCACAGCATCTTATGACAAGACCACTTTGTCCCTTCAAGCATGTTATAAAGACTTGGGAAAAGCTTCATTTTGCACCTGACATTAAAGCACCATTAAAGGATTGTGAATACAATCTCAAAGCCAGGTAATTCTGAGGATGGCAGGAGTCATGAACTCATCCTATTACTTTTAGAGGGACAGAAAAACATTAAAAAAAAAAAAAAAAGAAAGAAAGAACAAAGCTCTGTTTAAAGAACAGAAAAGCCTAGGAATAAAAGAGGAAAAATGTAAGTGCATGTGGAATCACAGCTTAAAATAACACATAGTGTGCCTGGTGTCCTGTGAAGGAGCAAAAGTCACGAGAGCTTCTGTGCTCAAACATGCTGTCACATGGATGTGAGGCTTGAGCCCTCCTTCCAAAATTCTGGGTGTTGGCAATTACCACTATACTGAGGTATGCAGGGGGCTCTCTGTCAGCCATGCTCCCTGTCTAGTGTGTTCTGAAGCTCCATAGTTCACACCCAATTCACACAATGATTAGGCTTCAAAGTGCCTCTCCCCTTTAGATAACCAGTGAGTTCATCACTCATCATGGAGGAAGAACAGAGGTTTCATGGTGGTGGTGGGAGGGAGACAAGTTTTGCTGCTGCTCCATCATGAAGAATGACACAATGGCTGCCATTTACTCTTTATTATTACTGTGGGCCAGAAGCCATGGAAAGTACTTTATGTAGGTTATCACTCCAATCCTCACATGAACCCTGAAAATTAGGCACTATTCACCTCCATGTTACAGATAAGAAAACTGAGTCCAGGAAAGATTAACTGGTTGTCCATGTCATGCTCCAAAGTCCATCTTCCTTGGACTTCACCCCAGATTCTTCCTGGTTGTGGATACAGTGTGTAAAATCAGAAGAAAGTATTAGAAAGTACACCTAGTGGAGGAGATAGCATCTGTGGTCCCTTTTGGGATATTGCCTCTCCCCTACTGGGATGAAAATCTAGACACCTTCCCTCCACCATAGAAGATGTATTAGTCCCCAGAAGCTACTTCTGCCATATCTCTCCTCTACTCCCCACAGATAAGGGTTTGGCTCATGACTTAAGCTTGGCCAACCAGGGTCTCTCCCCTGGGATATTGACTCCCAAGCTGAAGAGCAAGGACAGAATTAATCATCATAGAGTTTATTCATTCCAGCAAAAGAACTCAAGAGAGACTGCTGAGTACTTCCTTCCTGTTCCAAACTGGATTCCTTAACCACTCCTTATTCAATAAATTATCTACTCCTTGCAACCAGTTTCTGTTGCTTATAGTCAAAGGACCCTAACTGAAAAAAACTTGGGATATAAAAGAGTTCTAATATTTTATAAAACAAGAAAGAAAAAATTTGGCAAATCATTTCAAAGAACATATTAAAGGATCATGGGGGCATATGGGCCTCCTGTGGGAGATGCCTACTATAACCAATAAAATATGGCAGAAGTGATGCTGTGTCAATTCTGGGCACTGTCCTAAGTGGCCTGGAATTTTCCGTTTTTTGCATTTTGGAACCCTTACTCACGTGACACTCCCTCTTGGAAACAAGCCACCATGCTATGAAAAGCCAATTCACATGGAGAGGCCATGTGAAGTAGTCCAGTCAATAGTCCCATTGGAGCTCTCAGCTGCCAGCCAGCACCAACTGCCAACCATAGAGTGTACCATCTTGGATGTCTAGCCCAGTTAAACTTTCAGATGGCTGCAGCCCCAGTCTCCATCTGATTGTAACCATATGAGAGACCCTAAGTGAGATTCATCTGGTCAACATGCAGAAGTCTAAGCAATAATAATAAATCATTTTAAGCCATTAAGTTTTGGGGTGGTTTGTTGTGCAGCAATAGATAACCAGGACAGAATGCTTAGAATTAGGATTGCTGGATGGAAGGAAAGGTGCTCTTATGATTTTGTTAGATACTGTCAAATCTCCTCTCTGAAGGCTGTACCAGTTAACATATCCACCAGAGGTAGATGATAATAAAGATGGGATTCTGTAGCCAAGCTCCTTATATTTTTCATAGCTATAAGAAATCAAGAGCACTCATGTATCAACTACTAGCACTCGTTATTTCAAAATTCTTGTCAAGAAAAATGAATGGAAGAAAAGATATTTGAAAAGAAGGGTAGGCTATTCCAAATTCCTTTTAACACCTTGCAATATATTTTTGGTCCATCACTCAATTTACCTTGGGTCCTGACAGTATATCATGCTATCATTTGTGAGTAGGGAAACTAAGCAGTGGTGTTTAATTAAATTTTATTTGCTATGACAAATGTAACTGAAGCTGTGAGAAGCACTGAGGGACCATAGAGATGGCTGAGGTAAGAATGGAGCAGAGTCTACAGTGCCTCACACAAATAAATCAGACCTGCTTCCTCTTTTCTGCAAAGTTACAAGCCCAACATTGACTCTGCACCTTGATCCTAAAGCCGGGTCGTTCCTAATGTAGATTTCTTTATTTACCAGCCTTTGTCTATTCTAGGAGGCTGTCTCCATTCCTGTTAGCTTCAATTCCTACTCCTTTATAATATGATTGCAGGAAGTAGGGTTTTTCCTCTTCTTTACATCTTGATACATGTCCAAGATGGTTCCATTATCATAGTGTGTGTGTGTGTGTGTGTGTGTGAGAGAGAGAGAGAGAGAGAGAGATTTCCAGATGCTCAGATTCCTGGATCTCTGAAAGAACTCTCGACATTGAAGTAGATGAGTAGTTGAGACAAGGAAGAGGGTGAAGTCAGTGGAAGGAATGAAGAGAAGAGAGCTCGTCCTCATATCAGAAAGCAGACAGTTCCTCACCCCAGGCTAATGACTGAGACAGTGAAGGAAAGAAGACTGTCTTACACATAATAATTAAAGAATGTTACAGGAACTGCATTATGGAAAAGACTCTCTCCTTGACCAAATTTTAGACAGGCTCCTCTGAGCCCTCTTTTCCATGAGAACTCCACTGTGGCTGCTGTCCCATCTTTGGCCTGCTCAGACCTGTCTAAACAAAGAATCTCGCTCAGTCATCACTGACCTTTGATATCCAATCAGTTTTTCATCCTCCACCTTTGATGCCTGCTTTAGCAAGAATTCTCACAGGTCAGGTTAGCAAGAACCCCCATCCCTTGACGTCTCCTCTTATTAATTTTCCATCCAATGACCTCCTCACCCTGCTCCTTGGCTATAAATTCCCACTTGTCCTTGCAGTATTTGGAGTTGAGCCCAATCTCTCACTCCTCTCCTATTGCAATAGTCTTGCAAAAGTCTTCCTTACCATTTTAACAAGTGTCAGAATAATTTTTTCTTTAACTACACATCAAGAGTGTAGAAGGTCTTATGTCCCCTTTGTGTACCTGGCAAAGTTTCATTTATCCTTAAGTTCGATGTCACAATGTTTTCCATTTTCCCTGAGGACCCCACATATCCCCTAACAGGATGAAAGGTTCCTGTGGTTTTAGTATGTGTCACATGGCATTATGGTTGATTTTTTTTACATGTCTGTCTCCTCTGCTATGAGCACGTAGAGGGAAAACTGTGTCTCTATGTCTTTGTGTCCCCAGGGCTCAGCACAGGCTTGGCACAGAGAGGAAGACAACTTCAAGACTGTTAACTGAATTGTTTCGCTTAGAGTCAAGTCCTTAAGCTTTGCTATGGACTGAATGTTTGCATCCTCATAAATTTATGTATTGAAACCTAATCTCCAGAGCAATGGCATTTGCAGGTGGGACCATTGAGAGACAATTAGGTCATGAAGGTGGCGCCCTCATGAAAGGGAGACCTTGTGTCCCTTATAAAAAGAGACACAAGAGAAATGACCTTTCTCTCATGAGGACACAGCCAGAAGGCAGCCATCTTGCAAACCAGAAAGAGAGTTCTCACCAGGAACCAAATTGGACTTCCCAGGCTTCAGAACTTCAAGGAATGAATTTCTGTTGTTTAAGCCATGTAGTCTATGGTGTTTCTATTATAGTAGGCTGAACTAAGACAGGCTTAAAGCACAAGGAGCCTTTTCTGGACTGGGAGAGGCACAAGTCAGGTTCAAGGAGGATGGAAAATGCTCATTAATTATCTCTCCATACCTAACTTCCCTTGGATCAGCTTTATTTATTCCACCTTCACGTGGTCCAGGTGGCCATCCCCAACTCACCCCACAGTCCCCTCTCCAAGCCTATAAAACCTTCCACTCTAGCTCTACAACTAACTAGAGTCTCTAGGAGAGTCCCCAGACCCTTTCCAGGTCCAGTCAGGTGTGGTGTGGGAAGGGGGACATCTAGGGTTTCAGGGATCTGCTCCCAAGGTGGTGGAAATATAGTTTTTGGAAAAGAAGGCCTAGGCAAGACAGGAACTCCACAGGTATGTCAACTACAGAGCACATTAAGAAGATCAATGGGGGGGAGCCAGATGGCAGAGGAGTAGGAGACCTGGAATTTGTCTGGTCTCAGGAATTCAGCTGGATAGGGATCAAACCATTCTGAACACCTATGAACTCAACAGGAGATCGAAGAAAAGAATAGCAACAACTCTGAACAGAAAAGCGACCACTTTCTGGAAGGTAGGACGTGCGGAGAAGTGAATCTGAAGCGATATTTGGGAAGGTAGATGGAGGGGGAGGGGCCTATGTCCTCTGCTTCTGGCAAGTGATAAAGCAGCGGAGGGCAAAATTGGAACTTTTAGAAGTCTGCTCCGCTGAGGGACGTTGCTCCAGTGGCTAAGCAGGGTGTGGAACCCTCGTGGGACAGTGTGGTCTCAGGACTCTTGGTGTCACAGGAAGACCGGGGATGCCTGAGTGTGGCAGGCTCCCAGGTATCGGAACAGGGAAGCCGGCTGCAGGGACAGAGCAGAGGCGCGGGCTCTCAGCTCGGGGTTCCCATAAACTGTGATTCGCTGCCCAGTCGGGCCACTTCTCCTCCAGCAGGGACCCAACAAGCAGCAGATCCAGGGAGACTCCCCTTCCTCCCCCAGGAGGAGCGGCACAGGAGCACACTGCAGGGATCTGCTGGGTTTGGAGACTCCACACCGAATTGGGTGCCAGAGATAGAAACGCTCGGTCACAGGCCGGGTGAGCACGGAGTAAGGCCAGAGACCAGGGAGATGGGAGTGATTGACTGCTTTTCTCTCAGGGTGCACTGAGGAGTGGGGCCCCGAGTTCTTGGCTCCTCCGGGGTGGAGATTGGGAGGCCACCATTTTCACTCTCATCCTCCAAAGCTGTATGGAAAGCTTACAGGGAAAAAAAGCTCCCAAGAGAAACTCCAGCAGATTACTTAGCCTGGACAGGCAAGGGCGGGGCAATTCCGCCTCGGCAAAGACATCTGGGAATTGCAGCAACAGGCCCCACCTCCAGAAGATCAGCAAGAACCGCCAGCCAAGACCAAGTCTACCGATCAATGAGAACGGCAGAATTCCAGGGCTGTGGGAATACTGCACATAGAATCAATGGCTTTTTTACCATGATTCCTTAGTTTTTCAAAGTTAATTTTTTTAACTTGTTTTTTTTTAATTTTTTCCCCTTTTTCAACCAACATCTTATCAATCTCTTTTTTAAAAACATTTTTCATTTTTCATTTTTAGAGTCATATTCTATCCCTTCATAGTAGTTACCCTTATTTTTGGCATATATATATATAAGTTGTTCTCTCCTTAAAATTTTGAGATACAGTTTCTTCTAAAAGATGAAAATATACCCTAAATCTCTAGTGTATGGCTTTGTTCTAGTCTCTCGCCTGATCATATTCTCTCCCTTTTTTTTCTTTTTTTAAAATCCTCTTCTAACTTTTTTCAAACTTGTCAAGTCCTTTTATAAAATTTTTTATAATTTTCATTTTTACAATCATATTCCATCCCTTCATCATATCAAGCCTTATCTCTGTACATATATAAGTTTTTCTTTCTTTAAAATTTTGGGAGGCACTTTCTTCTAACAGACCAAAATACACCTAAAATCTAGTGTGTGGCATTGATCTATGCACCAGCCTAATCATATTTGATCATATTCTGTTTTTTTGGTTTTGTTCTGTTTTGTTTGTTTGTTTGTTTGTTTTTATCTTTTTCTTTTTCTTTCTTTCTTTTTTTCTTTTTTCTTTCTCTCCCTTTCTTCTCCCCCGGCTTCAGGTCTTTTCTGATTAGTTTAGGGTATATTTTCTGGGGACATTGTTACCCTGTTAGCATTTTGTTCTCTCCTTCATCTATTCCCCTCTGGACAAAATGAAAAGATGGAAAAATCACCTCAAGAAAAAGAAAAAGAGGCAGTACCGACAGCCAGGGACCTACTCAATATGGACATTAGTACAATGTTGGACCTAGATATCAGAATCATGATTTTAAAGATACTAGCTCGGCTTGAAATAAGCATGGAAGTTATTAGAGAAACCCTTTCTGGAGAAATGAAAGAACTAAAATCTAACCAAGTCAAAATCAAAAAGGCTATTAATGAGGTGCAATCAAAAATGGGGGCGCTAACTGCTAGGATAAATGAGGCAGAAGAGAGAATCAGTGATATAGAAGACCAAATATAGGAAATAAAGAAGCTGAGAAAAAGAGTTAAACGACTATTGGATCACAAGGGCAGAAATCGAGAGATAAATGATACCATAAGATGAAACAACATTAGAATAATTGGGATCCCAGAAGAAGAAGAAAGAGAGAGAGGGGCAGAAGGTATATTGGAGTAAATTATAGCAGAGAGATTCTCTAATTTGGGGAAGGAAACAGGCATCCAAATCCAGGAGGCAGGGAGAACCCCTCTAAAAATCAATAAAAATAGGTCAACATCCCGACATCTAATAGTAAAACTTACGAGCCTCAGAGACAAAAGGAAATCCTGAAAGCAGCTCGGGAGAAGAGATATGTAACCTACAATGGTAGAAACATTAGATTGGCAACAGACCTACCCACAGACCTGGCAGGCCAGAAAGGACTGGCATGATATATTCAGAGCACTAAATGAGAAAAATATGCAGCCAAGAATACTATATCCAGCTAAGCTGTCATTGAAAATAGAAGGAGAGATAAAAACCTTCCAGGACAAACAAAAACTAAAGGAATTTGCAAACACAAAACCAACCCTACAAGAAATCTGGAAAGGGGTCCTCTAAGCAAAGAGAGCCTAAAAGCAACATAGACCAGAAAAGAACACAGACAATATACAGTCACAGTCACCTTACAGGCAATACAATGGCACTAAATTCATATCTTTCAATAGTTACCCTGAATATAAATGGGCTAAATGCCCCAATCAAAAGACACAGGCTATCAGATTGGATTAAAAAAAAAAGAACCATCGTTATGCTGTCTGCAAGAGACTCATTTTAGACCCAAAGACACCCCCAGATTGAAAGGGAGGGGGTGGGAAACAATTTACCATGCTAATGGACACCAAAAGAAAGCTGGGGTGGCAATCCTTATATCAGACAAATTAGATTTTAAAACAAAGACTGTGATAAGCAATGAGGAAGGACACTATATCCACTTAAGGGGTCTATCCAAAAAGATGATCTAACAATTGTAAATATCTATGTCCAGAACATGGGAGCAGCCAATTATATAAGGCAATTAATAACAAAAGCAAAGACACATTGACAACAATACAATAATAGTGGGGGACTTTAACACCTTCCTCACTGAAATAGATCATCTAAGCAAAAGATCAGCAAGGAAATAAAGACTTTAAATGACACACTGGACCAAATGGATTTCAAGGACATATTCAGAACATTCCATTCCAAAGCAACGGAATATACATTCTCCTCTAGTGCCCATGGGACATTCTCCAGAATAGATCACATCCGGGGTCACAAATCAGGTCTCAACCAGTACCCAAAGTTGGAGATCATTCCCTGCATATTTTCAGACCACAGTGCTTTGAAACTAGAACTCAATCACAAGACGAAAGTCAGAAAGAACTCAAATACATGGAGGTTAAAGAGCATCCTACTAAAGAATGAATGGGTCCACCAGGAAATTAAAGAAGAATTAAAAAAAATTCATGGAAACAACTGAAAATGAAAACACAACTGTTCAAAATCTTTGGGATGTAGCAAGGTGGTCCTAGGGGAAATTATATAGCAACACAAGCCTTTCTTAAGAAACAAGAAAGGTCTCAAATACACAATCTAACCCTACACCTAAAGGAGCTGGAGAAAGAACAGCAAATAAAGCCTAAACCCAGCAGGAGAAGAGAAATAATAAAGATCAGAGCAGAAATCAATGAAATAGAAACCAAAAGAACAGTAGAACAGATCAACGAAACTAGGAGCTGGTTCTTTGAAAGAATTACCAAGATTGATAAACCCCTGGCCAGACTTATCAAAAAGAAAAGAGAAATGACCCAAATAAAAAAATCATGAATGAAAGAGGAGAGATCACAACCAACACCAAAGAAATACAAACAATTCTAAGAACATATTATGAGCAACTCTATGCCAGCAAATTAGATAATCTGGAAGAAATCCATGCATTCCTAGAGATGTATCAACTACTAAAACTGAACCAGGAAGAAATAGAAAACCTGAACAGACCTATAACCACTAAGGAAATTGAAGCAGTCATCAAAAATCTCCAATAAACAAAAGCCCAGGGGCAGATGGCTTCCCAGGGGAATTCTACCAAGCATTTCAAGAAGAATTAATATCTATTCTTCTGAAACTGTTTCAAAAAATAGAATTGGAAGGAAAACTGCCAAACTCATTTTATGAGGCGACCATTACCTTGATCCCCAAACCAGACAAAGACCCCATCAAAAAGGAGAATTACAGACCAATATCCTTGATGAACATGGATGCAAAAATTCTCACGAAAATACTAGCCAATAGGATCCAACAGTACATTAAAAGGATTATTCACCACGGCCACGTGGGATTTATCCCTGGGCTACAAGTTTGGTTCAACATCCGCAAATCAATCAATGTGATAAAATACATTAACAAAAAAAGAACAAGAATCATATGATCCTCTCAATAGATGCAGAAAAAGCATTTGACAAAGTATAGCATCCTTTCTTGATCAAAACTCTTCAGAGTATAGAGATAGTGGGTACCTACCTCAATATCATAAAAGCCATCTATGAAAAACCTACAGCGAATATCATTCTCAATAGGGAAAAACTGAGAGCTTTCCCTGTAAGGTCAGGAATGCGGCAGGGATGTCCACTATCACCACTGCTATTCAACATAGCATTAGAAGTCCTAGCCACAGCAATCAGACAAAAAAAAAAAAAAAAAAGAAATCAAAGGCATCCAAATCGGCAAAGAAGTCAAACTCTCAGTCTTTGCAGATGATATAATTCTGTATGTGGAAAACCCAAAAGACTCCACCCCAAAACTGCTAGAACTCATCCAGGAATTCAGTAAAGTGGCAGGATATAAAATCAGTGCACAGAAATCAGTGGCATTCCTATACACCAACAAGAAGACAGAAGAGAGAGAAATTAAGGAGTCGATCCCATTTACAATGGCACCCAAAAACATAAGATACCTAGGAATAAATCTAACCAAAGAGGCAAAGGATCTTTACTCAGAAAACTATAAAATACTCATGAAAGAAATTGAGGAAGACACAAAGAAATTGAAAAACGTTCCATGCTCATGGGTTGGTAGAACAAATATTGTGAAGATGTCAATGGTACCTAGAGCAATCTACACATTCAGTGCAATCCCCATCAAAATACCATCCACTTTTTTCAAAGCAATGGAACAAATAATCCTAAAAGTTGTACGGAACCAGAAAAGACCCGAATAGCCAGAGGAATGTTGAAAAAGAAAAGCAAAGCTGGTGGCATCACAGTTCCGGACTTCAAGCTCTATTACAAAGCTGTCATCATCAAGACAGTATGGTACGGGCACAAAAACAGACACATACATCAATGGAACAGAATAGAGAGCCCAGAAATGGACCCTCAACTCTACGGTCAACTCATCTTTGACAAAGCAGGAAAGAATGTCCAATGGAAAAAAGACAGTCTCTTCAACAAATGGTGTTGGAAAAATTGGGCAGCCACATGCAGAAGACTAAAACTGGACCATTTCCTTACACCACACACAAAAATAGACTCAAAAATGGTTGAAAGACCTCAATGTGAGACAGAAGTCCATCAAAATCTTAAAGGAGAACACAGGCAGCAACCTCTTCGACCTCAGCCGCAGCAACTTCCTCCTAGAAACATCACCAAAGGCAAGGGAAGCAAGGGCAAAAATGAACTATTGGGATTTCATCAAGATAAAAAGCTTTTGTACAGCAAAAGAAACAGTCAACAAAACCAAAAGACAACTGACAGAATGGGAGAAGATATTTGGAAATGACACATCAGATAAAAGACTAGTATCAAAAATCTATAAGGAACTTCTCAAACTCAACACCCAAAGAACAAATAATCTAATCAAGATATGGGCAGAAGACATGAACAGACATTTTTCCAAAGAAGACATTCAAATGGCTAACAGACACTTGAAGAAGTGCTCAACATCGCTCGGCATCAGGGAAATACAAAACAAAACCTCAATGAGATACCACTTCACACTAGTTAGATTGGCTAAAATTAACAAGTCAGGAAATGACAGATATTGGTGGGAATGCAGAGAAAGGGGAACCCTCCTACACTGTTGGTGGGAATGCAAGCTGGTGCAGCCCCTTGGAAAATGGTTCCTCAAAAAGTTGAAAATAGAGCTACCCTACAATCCAGCAATTGCATTACTGGGTATTTAACCCAAAGATACAAATGTTGGCATCCAAAGGGGTACATGCACCCCAATGTTTATAGCAGCAATGTCCACAATAGCCAAACTGTGGAAAGAGCCAAGATGTCCTTCGACAGATGAATGGATAATGAAGAGGTGGTATATATATACAATGGAATATTTTGCAGCCATCAAAAGGAATGAGATCTTGCCATTTGCAACCACATGGATGGAACTAGAGGGTGTCATGCTGAGGAAATAAGTCTATCAGAGAAGGACATGTATCATATGACCTCACTGATATGAGGAATTCTTAATCTCAGGAAAGAAACTGTGGGTTGCTGGAGGGGGAGGTGGAAGGGATGGGGTGGCTGGGTGAAAGACATTGGGAGGGTATGTGCTCTGGTGAGCACAGTGAATTGTGTAGGACTGTTGAATCACAGATCTGTACCTCTGCAACAAATAATGCAATATATGTTAAGAAAAAAAGAAGAAGAAGCTAGCAGGAGGGGAAGAATGAAGGGGGGAAATCGGAGGGGGAGACGAACCATGAGAGACTATGGACTCTGAAGAACATCAGGTTCTAGAGGGGAGCAGGGTGGGAGGATGGGTTAGGCTGGTGATGGGTATTAAAGAGGGCACGCTCTGCATGGAGCACTGGGTGTTGTTATACACAAACAATGAATTATGGAACACTACATCAAAAACTAATGATGTAATGCGTGGTGATTAACAGAACAATAAAAAATTAAAAAAAAATAGAAGATCAACTGGATCAGAATAGAGGCTTTGTGTTGAAAAGAATTGGGGTTCGGGCTGGATCACAGAAGTTGACCAGCAAATGGCCCAGTGGGTTATGTACAGTATCTTTTAGGCAAGGACAAGACTGTGCTATAGAAATACTTTAATATTGGGCTCCAGTTTCCATGGGGTGGGGGAGCATGTATCCTAGAATGCCTTCCCAAGGAAGAGGACCAGAAAGAGCCTAAGCAATGCAGGGCTCAGTTGCAGAAACCTATTCTATGCAAAGAAGAGCTGTTGTGAGCAGTTTAATGACCTGCCTCCTCTCATTATAGAGGCTGCCGTTCACCAGCCAGAGAAGCAGAGAACTCCACATCTCCTGACTACAATGGCAGGTGCATATTGAGGTTTGGGCCCTCCAGATGGGGCTGTGCCAACTGGTCCTAGTTGCCATTTTGAGGAGCAGAACAGACCTGTCTCATCTTGAATGGTGCATGCTGGGAGGTGGAGTGTGTGTCCCAGCTGCTTCTCTTGGCAGTGGAGTATTAAAGCAACACCCAGGGGAGGGCATAAAGGTGGTGCAGGGAGCTGGCAAAGATGAGTGCTTAGCAGTCACACCAATCTCAGAGTACCTTTGTACAGGTTACAACTCTTCTGGTTACAATTACTTATCCTCCCCAGAGATGGCATTGGCCAAAAGGAGAAATAACAAGAATATAGAAGTGTCTTATAGAACGCACTGGGTTTCAGGGACAGCATGCACTCAGTGACTGGAACCCTGTAGAGCTCAGGGGGCCCCATTTCTACTTTTTTGGTATGCCTACTTCATTCTTGTTCACCCAAAAGAATAGCTAACTCCTCTTCCCTGTCCACAAGGCAGAACAGCAGTCACCAACAGCTCCTGCTGAGAGCTTTCCCTCCATGGCTTACTTTCAACAGAGCAATCCACTGAACCTGCCATGTCTTAGTTGTAGTCTGTGTTTATTGGGGAGGACCTGACTAGCCAGCTAGCATTGGCCACCATGTGGCCTGAGGGGTGTGGCCATGCTATATGAACATGACTTCTCTCACTGGAAAAAAAAGAAGCTGTGGGTGATAGAGGGAGGAGACAGTTATCAGAGCAAGGGTAATTACATGGCAAACTAGGAGACACCCCAAGGCTGTCCATTGTGGCCTCACTGTGTAGGGGCCTAGAACAAAAAATCCCATTTTTTAATGTCACCCAATGATTATTCTGTTTCCCAAGCTTCAGTCACTCACAAACCATCTTGACAATTCTTGTCATCTCTAGAACCATCTTTCCTGTTATCTATATCATCTTTTAAAATCAGTGCACTTGTTTTATTTACTTAAGTAAATTTTGGTCTTAGCCTAAGCAATAATAGTCATAAAACTGGGTTTGGTGTGTCTTTAATGAGGTTTGGGCCCTTATTATATTTCACATTATAATAAGTGCATACCATCAAAATAAAGGTATTCCTCCATAAAATTCTTAAAGCGATTTCACATACCCCCAGTGATAAGAGAACCACAGTTTAGGACTGGTGCCCCTCAGAAGGTCCCAGGAAGAGAATAGCAGAGAATGGTGAATCTTGGAGCCAGGCAGGCTTGAGTTCAAATTCTAGGCTATTCAATCTTTGGCAAGTCACACAAACTCTGTTAGCCTCAGCTTTTGCACTTAAAAATTTCTTTAAAAAAATTTCTTTCAGTTGATTTATAATTGACATATAACATTGTGTAAGTTTAAGGTGTACAACATGTTGATTTGCTAGCTACCACCTCTATCACATCACATGATTATCATTTCTTTTATGTGATGAAAAAAATTTAAGTACTAAGCTCTTAGCAACTTTGAACTACAACAGATGAATGGATAAAGAAGTTGCAGTATACATATACAATGGAATATTATTCAGCTATGAATACCCTTGCCATTTGCAACAACATAGATGGACCTTGAAGGCCTTATTCTAAGTGAGATAAGTCAGATAGAGAAAGAGAAGTACTGTGTATCACTTATATGTGAAGCCCTAAAAAAAAATGCCAAACTTGGGGCACCTGGGTGGTGCAGTTTGTTAATCCTTTGAGGGATGTCGGCAGTGTCCTTGGTTTTGGCTGAGGTCATGATCTCAGGGTCTGAAGATCCAGCCCGCGTCAGGCTCTGTGCTCAGCATGGAGTCAGCTTGAGATTCTCTCTCCCTCTTCCTCTGCCCCTCCCACTCATGCTCTCTCTCTCTCTCTGAAATAAATAAATAAATCTTTAAAATATATATATATAAAAAGCTAAACTCGTAGAATGAGAGAAGAATGGTGGTTACCAGGGGCGGGCATTGGGATTGTGGGAGGTAGGGGAGGGTTGTTGTTTAAGGCTGCAAACTTGTGAATAGAAGATGTATACATTCTAGAGATCTGATGCACAACATAGTGGTTATAGATTTTTGCATTTGTAAAGCAGGGATAATACCCCCCTCAGAGGGGTACTATAAGGCTTAATGGGGGTGAAGTTTCAGAAGTGCTGGGCACTCTGTGCATGCTGCAGGAGCTCAAACCCACTGAGGCTTTCAAGGGCAGGCGGGGTTCCTGAAAGACCACCATGCCTGGCTCATCTTGGCACCATCTTGTGCATACATCTCGGAAATCCTCTCATCCCTCAAGGTGAACCAGGCTTCTGGATGAAATCCCCCCAAGAGAATGCAGGAATGGCAGCACAGTATAGCGGTTAAAGTGCTAGAAGTTGGCAGAGCCAGATTTAAATACCAGTTCTGCCATTGATTAGCTGGGTGACCTCGGAAAAGTGGCTTAACTTCTCTGAGCTCCTGTTTCTTCATCTATAAAAATGATTATAATAATACCTACTCCCAAAAGGTTTTTATGAGGATCAAAGGAGAAAGAGCAGGACTTCCACAGCCTTTCATCTGCTTTTATTCTATACCAGTGGTGTAACCACAGGAGTCACCTGCCATTAGCCACTGTGACTGTGACATTCCTATACATGCCTTAACAAGAGCCACTATTTCAGGGATGGGACAAACTGAGCTGTCTGCTGGAGAGGAACTCCGTGGGAAAACAGGCCTGACCATCAGCTTCACGAGTTCTGACAGTAATGTGTCTAGCAATGAAAACAGTCATCATTTTCCACAGCAAAAAAAAAAAAAAAAAAAGGGAAGGAAAAAAAGCATCTCCCAAAGCTTTGTAAATGAGAAATAATTCATGCATGAAGAGAGCCATCCCAGGGAGATATTATTAAAATTCTACCCTTTCTTGCTATTAGAAGAACAAAATAGGCAGAAAGAACTAGGGGAAAAGGGGGTTTCTTCTCCCACATCTGCAACTTCAAAATAAATATAAAATGGCTTTTCTTTAAATTTTGAAATGATGTCCCTTCTCACTTCGGACCAGATAGGAAGGGAAAGAGTTGGGAAGCCTCCGATGTATTCATGGGGATGCTTTTAAAAATTTTACTCTTCTTTATAAAGCCACAGGGGAGGTGGGATTCTTTTTCTTTTCAGATGCAAAGCTGACCCTCATGGGTTTGCCTTGGAGAGTCCATTCTCCATCTAAAAGGGGACAGTTGCTATTTAATGCAGCCAACTCCTTTTGCTGGAAAATGGACCCCAAATTGCCAGATCTTCCAATCTTTCCAGAACAGCCAAAAATCTGGATCTTTATTTTAAATTTCTTTTTAGTTCACAATTTAAATATTTTTTAAATACTAAATTGGAAAAAAACAAACAAACACCCCCCCCCAAAACCCACACGTTTGTAGGCCACATTTGATACAGGGGAAACTGGTTTGTGACCTCTGATTTAAGCATTTTTTCCTTGGCCTACCCTCTTGTTCACTGGGGGGTTTCTAGACTGTTTTGCTAGTGAAGAGTCACAGGGTGTCTTTGGCCACAAGACACACAGAGCTTTGAAGGGTGCCTGCTCTGTGTCATTAATGTAGGAAAATTTGCATCCACACTTGCCTACCAATCCTCTCCAGAACATTTGTTCCCCAAACTACTCCATTTTTTGAGGAGGAATATTTTTTAATCTCAGATGTGTTTTCAGCCAGGATGTTCTCTTTGACACCAGCATAATCTACTGTGACATCGCCTGCTTGCTTGACAAATGACAAGACAGGGAATTGATAATCAGTACAGATTCCCAGCCACAGACCAGGCCTATTGCTACCTGCAGGTCCTCTGGGGACCCTGGGGGATGCTGGCCACCCTCTCCAACCCCTCATGGGTTGCCTGATACACGGCTCTGCCAAGATGAAGCCTCTCAGCCTTTTGTCATAAATATAAGAGCTATGTTTTTCTGTTTTAGTCATTTAACTATGCTATCTTAAGATGTCTGCAGCCTCCCCAGAGGGTGATGTGTTTTGACATCCATATTTAGGGCTGATGTTAGAAGGCTCCTAGAGGAATAGCCCTGATGTGATATCCCTTCTGAATGGAAGGTACATGATGGGCAAACTGCTTCCTGGCTCGGCTTTTCATGAGGGGTATTCCACTGAGTGAGATGCAGGCATCATACAGAATATAAACTATTTGAGGGTCACGTGTGCCCCCATAACCATAACAGTAAAAGGGAGCAAGAATGCTTATTCTTGGGGTCCTTCCTAGTGGCAACTGAGGAAATCTATGTAATACAGTTTTACAAAAGTAAATCAAACATTAGCTCCATTCAGTTTCTTAACTAGAAAATTGTATCCCCAAATTGCTAGACAAATGGGAAGAATTATATTGATAATATTTTAAACTCTAAACATTTTAAACTTAAACACTTTAAACTTTACGTAAATATCTTTTCATAAAATCGGAATATCTTGTTGGACTTCTCTAACAGCCTTCTTCATTAGGAAGTTTTCATGGTCTTGTTTCATTTGTTTTCACATAGCAAAACCTAAGCATATGCCCTTGGGTGTGTCACTTACCTTTGGGTGTCAATTTGCTTATCTGTGAAATGGGGTAATTTAATGTTCCAATGCACAGGATCGGCCTGAAAGAAAACTGTGGTAAACTATGTGAAAGCACTTTCTAAACTATGGAAAGCAATATACACAATGAAGTTACTGGTCAGTTTGACCCCCACCCCCACCCCACCCAGTCCATCTGAGAGCTCCTGCAATACCCTGTCCTCTTACATGCCTGGTAAGAGTCCAGCCCCGCTCATCAGAAGCAGAGCTCAGATCCTTCCTGGTAACAAAACAGATGGTGGGACAGAGGGTATGAGCCCTGCACCTCAGGGACACGCAGGACCTGGCAGGGTGAGCACTTACATACTCTTCCCTTTCCTAACTCCCCGTGGGTCCTCTCTGTCACATTTCCACTCAGTATCTCAGCAAACCCACTTGACTTCCCCTTCCAAATGGATCCCACCACATGGCTGTCTCACTAGTCTGAGCCACTGCCATCCTTCACAATAGCCACTTCCCTGGTTCCTGTTTTCACCTTTACCCCTACAGTCTGCTCCCCATGCAACAGCCAGACACATTTTTCACAATGTAAGTCAGACCAGGGCCCCCTCTGTGTTCTACTCACAACCCTGCATGGGTGCTTTTCTTCCCTGAGGACACAGCCGGTCCTACTTTGGGCCTCACCAACTTGCCTGAGCTGACCTCTGGCTCCCTCTCTACTTCTCTCACACCCGCTACATAGACCACCCAGCACCTTACATTTCACCTTCTTGCCAGCCATACAAGGAGTGGACTCTGATATCATTCCACAGAGAACGGAACTATGGCTCTGAAAGACAAAGTTACTTGCCTAAGATCATGGAATGAGGAAGTGATGGACTCAGGATTGGAATTCGAACATCCCTTTATGCTAATCTTATTTATTTTTACCCTGCTGTATAAACCACTTCAATCCATTTTGGAATAAGCAGGGACGGAAGGAAGGAAGGAAGAAAGGAAGGAAGGAAGGAAGGAAGGAAGGAAGGAAGGAAGGAAGGAAGGAACAATTTGAAGTCTAGGACCAGCCATGTCTCTAGAGCAAGAGTCTTTGAAGGCCAGCAAAATTATTAACTTGGTAAAAATCATTTCAAATATTGTAACTTGTGCTTGTCCTCTGCTTCAGGAATTTCTGTAGACACACAGAAAGAAGGCATATTTCAATGAACAGAGAAGTCCTGACTAACCAGGCTAGCATTTTAGTTAACGGCACAGAAAATGTAGTTGAGCCATCAGAAATTTGTTTTAATGTCTGGAGTTTCTGCTATTGTGCTGCTGTTAACATGATGGTAATGAAATGTAATAAAATGTGGCTTGAAAAGGAAACCCATCTGCTCTGAAACTTCAATTAATATGATTAAGATACAGCTTTTACACAATAAACTTGCATCTGATGCACATTCTGTGCTTTATGGATTATTACAGCAGTGCTATTGCAGTCATATAAAGTTAAGTTGTGCCCAATTAACATTTGCAGTCAGCGCAATAGCCCAGGGCCTCATGATGGGGGGAGGGGGGAGAGGGAGTGGCAGTGCCTCGGACTTGACCATTTCCCTGAATGGCACATCACCTCTGCTCTCAGTTCCCCCAGACAGAGCCGCACCTGCTCTCCTCTGTTTCCTGGCCTTCTCCCTTCTGTAATATGTGACAACATGGATCAGGCCAGGAAAGTATCCGTGACAACAGTCTTGTCCTGGGACTGAGAGAGGGCTGTCTACCCTGCTCTGACTAGAAGGGGCTGGAAGTTGCTTGGTAGGAACTGCCCCCTTTATTTTCTTCTCTCGGTATTCTACCATCAAATTCAAATTTTTCTGAGCATCTACTATGTGTAAGTCACTGGGAGAGAGAAGAAATACAAAGAAATAAAGGACAGCCCTGCTCCTTAGAACACAAGGAGAGGCTTCAGTAGTAAAAATGGGCCACGGTGTGCAATGACATGTATGAGACTAGAGAATATAATGCCAAGTGAAATAAGTCAGTCAGAGAAAGACAAATACCATACAACTTCACCCATATATGTAGTTTAAGAAACAAAACAAGCGAACAAAGAAAAAAAAGGACTCTTGGGGCACCTGGGTGGCTCAGTGGGTTAAGTGGTTCAGCATCTGCCTTTGACTCAGGTAATGATCTTGAGGTCCTGGGATTGAGCCCCACATCAGGCTCCCTGTTCAGCAAGGAGTTTGCTTCTCCCTTCTCCCTCTGCTCCTCCCCCCTGCTCGTGCTCTGTCTCTCTCTCCCTCCTTCTCTCAAATAAATTAGTAAATAATCTTAAAAAAAAAAACAGTCTCTTAAATATGGAGAACAAACTGATGGTTACCAGAAGGGAGGTGGGGGAGGGGTTAAACAGATGATGGGGATTAAGGAGGACACTTGTCATGATGAGCACCAGGTGATGTACGGAAGTGTTGAATCACTACATTGTATACCTGAAACTAATATAAAACTATATGTTAACTATACTGGAATTAAAATTTAAAAAGAAATCTCTGAGGGAATAAAGCCTCTGCATGGAGAAGAAAATTCCTCAGAGAGGAGAGAGAATAACACATCCATAAAACAAGAATAGGATGTCATTAATAAACAAATTAATGAAAGAAGTATTCAGAGGGAGAAAACAAACCTCTTGGGGGTGGAGGGCATCAAAATGTACAAACTTAGAGTTGTAAAATAAAAAAGTCATTGAGATGTAACACACAGCATGGTGACTATAATTAATAATACTTTACTGCATTTTGAAAGTTACTAAGAGAGTAAATCTTAGTTCTCATACACACAAAAAAATTCTGTAACTATGGATGATGATAGATGTTAACTAGACTTATTGTGATCATTTTACAATGTACAAATATTGAATTATTATGTTGTATCCCCAAAACTAATATACCTCAATTTAAAAAACATAGGGGAAAAAATGGCCCACTGTGAAAAATCTTATGTGGGTCTTCTGTTCACCTTCCTTCCTCTAAATTCCGGCAGACTTCAGATACAGGAAGTACAGAAAGAAGGCCAGTCTTCTTTTTCCTTCAGTGGCAGGAAGGTACTCACCCCAAAGATAGAAGGCTGTAATGGACATCTGCACCAGGTGGAGTCCCCACAGTTTGGGCAGGGCTGACCCCACCCTACCCCTCACCTTCCAGACATGGCCAATCAGGCCAGTCCATGCCTCTGACCACAGTGATTAGCTCAGGAGTCTGCACTTGATCAAATCAGACTAATAAAAATCAGTCCTAGGACTTTCTATGGGGATGATTGGAGAAGAAGTGCTCTCCTTCACTGTGACTGCAAAGCTAGAGAAAGAAGGTCATAGTCTGGGGGCTATGTTTGCCATCAAGGGGAGTAGATGGAGCAAGAAGCCAACAGAAGAAGGCAAAGCCAAGCTATGGGGAAAGACAGTCTTGATAACACAACTTGGGCATCTACATCCAGTTGTGCCAGATAGCAGCTTATCTCCTGCCTGGCCTAGTTGCCAGGCTTGTGATTTCATCATCTAAAAGGTAGTTTTAAGTTGACTGTTGCAGCTGAAGAAGTTCTGGCTGGTATGAAGGCAGATGCCACAAAAGTACTAGAATTTCCAGGGCCCTAGTGCTGCTGGAGGGGCTTCCCCAGACCCCAGGGATGTTGCAGAATTGAGCTGGGATGTCTCAGAGACCAGCTGACTTTTGTGGCTATTGGGGTCTGCAGAATCATAGAGCCCACCCTCTTCTTTATTCCCTCCCCCATCCACTTCTTCCTCTTCCTCAGCTCTTTCATGGAAATGTCCCATCAACTTTCAAAACTGTTGCAGGGAACTTGCTCCAGTTGATCCACACTGTGAATCATTGTGACCTGTGCTCTCAGATTTTCAAGAAGCTCATAGCCTGTGAACCCAAAGCAACATTGGCTGAGTTTTTCCCCAGGAGATATTTCAAGGTAGGAGAATGAAGAAAGCACTACTCAGCCTATCAGAAGTGTTACTCTCCGAGTTAGTAGAGGTGGTGCCTGTGGAACCTTAACTCTGAGGGCTGTGTCTTGGATTCATGGTCCCTACAATTACCTTTGATTTGACTTCCAAGCACACATTGATAGGCCTGAATGCTGAGTTGGACAGGAGAACATAGAAACGAGAAAAGGTGAGAATGGATAAAGATTTCTAATACAAGATAGACCTGGAAACAAAGCCCAGTTCTGTGTCTTATAACAAGGTGGCCTCAAAAAGTTACCTAACTTTCCCATGCCTCAGTTTCTACTTTGGCAAAATGGTAATGACTTCATGGGGTTGTTGTGAGGATGCTTTGAGCTAAGGTTGTATATTGCTTCTCTCAGGGCTTGACAATACTAAGCTTTTTGTAAACTTAGTTTTCATATTCCAGGCACCAGGCTAGGAGTGTTCACATACTTTCTCATTTAATCATCACAAAATCCTTGTTAGGTAGATATTATTTTTCTTGTTTTACATGCAGAGGCTATGTCAGTTGGATGGCTAGTTGAAAAAAAAAACAGAAACAGATTGGCTTTCTTGGACGAAAAGGGAATTTAATGAAAGGATATTGGGGATTCAAAGAATCACTGGGAGGTCACAGGACCAGGCTGGGAGGTGGCTGGGATCCAAGGTCATGCAGCAGGACTTGTCTGGCCCACAGTCCCTAACAGTATGGGCAAGGATAACACTTCCAGATGGTCCCTCCAGTTTTTACCAATCAGCAAGGTCATAGAAGGGAGCAGCTGACTGACTGAGCTTACATCATCTCCTTGTCCCCTGGCTGGGATGGAAGGTAGAGGGAAGGCAGAGAAAGGACTGGGCACCTCTGCTTCCATGGCAGAAGGTGGGCAGAGGAATAGCCCTTCATCAAAACTACACAGTGGAATATTTCCCAAATGAAGATCAGGGGTTAACAGGTTAAAGAGTATTTGATTCAGGACAGACTACAATTTCAGAGGATCACTTGAGGCGATAGTTTTGGGACTGTTAATGGCTTGTCAAGTTCTCTCTCTCTCTCTTTCTCCCTCCCACCCCTCCCCACAGTTTTAGTAAAGAATGAGGACTTGAACCCATGCCTTTTGACTCATGGTCCTCTTTTTCTACCTTTCTACACCTCCGAGGGGAAAAATGGTGGGCAGAGGGACCAAAAAGGAAGTACATTTTGAATATGGTGCTTAGATAAGCCTCACAGTTATAGAGAGGGAGACACAGGGTTGGGCAAACTGCCTAACTGAGGGGAGGTAGGGAGGCTATGTGAGATGGGCTATGAGGGAATGGTGTCTCCTCCAGAGAGAGCAGGAAAAAAGGGGAAATGTTGGGAGTGAAGTGGGCAAGGAGTGAAAAGCAGAGCACTCTTGGGGTTCCAGGTCTGGACAGTAATACCTGTAACGTGCTCTTCAGGAGAGGCTAGAATGCCAGGACAGGCTGCCCTTGGGGTGCTGAGTCAGCACAGCCTGGCCAAGCAGCTCCACCAAACACAGGAGCTCATAAATCACAGTTGACAAGGTGGGGGTTGTCTGCTGTGCACACCTTTTGTTTCAGGGACAGATGGCCACTGGAGCATGTGTGTGGAACTGCATGTGCATCCTGGAGTGGTTATTAGTCTAGAGAGCTAAAATAAACAAGGAGATTTTTTTCTGCCCCCACCCGCCATGGACCACAGAAGTATTTCCCAAACTAAAGCTATTAGAATATAAATTGTACTATAATTTAATAATGTTGTCATTTTATTTGGACTCATTTTTAAAGTCCAAATAAATATATTTTTAAAAGAACGTTTAGACTTTCAGTTTCTGGTCTAGCATGTAGAGAGCTTGAATGTTGTTACTATGCTCCAATAACAAGTAAAAAGCTAAGCAAACTGAAAAAGTAATAACTCTTCTTAGATCTGTCAGAGACGTGAGGTTACATGGCAAACTGAAGTCTCTACAGTTGGAGAGACAGACAGGGAGTACAGAGAATCATAGCTTACTGGAGCAGAAAACTTCTTGGGAACCAGTACCCGGTTAGGAAAACCTAAACTGTAACTGACATATTGCTGGGGGCTCAGTGTGGACAGATCTTAAAAGCTCCTGGGAGGGAGACCTGGGTGGCTCAGTTGTTAAGCATCTGCCTTCAGCTCAGGTCATGATCCCCAGGTCCTGGGATCAAGCCCTGCATCAGGCTCCCTGCTCAGTGGGAAGCCTGCTTCTCCCTCTCCCACTCCCCCTGCTTGTGTTTCCTCTCTCTCTGTCTCTCTATCTGTCAGATAAATAAATAAAAAATCTTAAAAAAAAAAAAAAACCTCCTGGGAGACCAATCATGGGGGCCTCCACACTTTTGTGAATTTTACATCTAGGAGCTCAACCAAGTTCTCACAATAAATATCAAAGAAAAATGTCCTTATGCTTTCAGCAGGGGAAGGAGAAAAAAAACATTCTGAAATATGCCAGAACACTCTGTTCTTTTTAACAAAACCTACCCTCAAAGAAACCCATTTTATTTTAACAAAACCTACCCTCAAAGAAACCCATTTTATCAAAGCCTAAACTATTGGGGTTTTATCAGAGCCTAACCAGGGATAAAGGAAATCCTCAACTCCAGGCCACTCTAGTCATCTTGTCCCACCTAAGGAGGAAGAAGGGGACTGAGAAACATTTGTAAAGTTTCAAGTCCAGAGGTACAAACTCATCAAAAGACTGAAATCAGACCAGAAGAGGATAGAACACTTACTTCCTCTCCCCCCACAATACTAAAGACCTATTTATAATTGCTCCTTTTATCCAGCACATCGTGTTTGGATATTGAGAAAAATTACAAGGCATCCTAAAAGGTGAAAGCACAGTTTGAAGGGACAGAGCAACCATCACAACTGGACTCAGGTATAGCAGGGATGTTGGAAACAGATCAGGATTTTAAACAAAATGACTAATATGCTAAGGGCTCTAATGGAAAAAGTAGACAACATGCAAGAACTGATGGACAATATAAACAGAGAGATGGAAATTCTAAGAAAGAATAAAAAAGAAATGCTAGAGATAAAAACACTGTAAAGAAATGAAACATGCTTTGATAGGCTTATTAGTAGACTGGACATAGAAGAGAAAAAAAATCTCTGAGCTTGAGGATATGTCCATGGAAACTTCCAAAACGAAAAGCTAAGAAAATAAAAACACTGAAGAAAACAGAATAGAACATCCAAGAACTTTGGAAAAATTGCAAAAGGTATTATCATATACATAATGGGAATGCCAGAATAGATGAAAGAGCGAAAGAAACAGAAGAAACATTTGAAATGACTGAGAATTTCCCCCAAATTAATGTCACACACAAAACCACAGAACTAGAAATTTCAGAGAACACCAAGTAGGCTAAATGACCAAAAACAACAACAACAACACAACAACAACAAAAAACAAGCAAACAACAAAAACCCACTATGTCTAGGCATATCATATTCAAACTGCAAAAAAAAAAAAAAAATCAAAGATAAAGAAAAGAAAATTGAAGGAAGCCAGAGAAAAAGTTTAAAAAACTTACCTAGAGAGGAGCAAAAATGAGAATTATGATTGACTTCTCTTCAGAAACCATACAAGCAAGAACAGAGTGGAGTGAAATATTTAAAGTGTTGAGAGAAATATATTTACCATGTGACAGAAAACAACCACAAATCTAAAATTTTGTACCATGTGAAACTATCCCTCAAAAGTGAAGAAGAAATAATGACTTTATCAGACACAAAAATTGAGAGAATTTGTTGCCAGTAGATCTGCCTTATAAGAAATGTTATAAAAAGCTCTGTAGAAAGAAGAAAAATTATCTAAGTTAGAGATTCAGATATACATAAAGAAAGGAGGAACATTGGAGAAGGAATAGTGAAGGTAAAGTAAAACATTTTTCTTATTCTTGATTGATTTAATAAATAATGAAAAACAGTTTTTTCAAAATAACAGCAACAATGTACTTGTGTGTGTGTGTGTGTGTGTGTGTGTGTAAGCATATATATGCTTAAGTGAAATGAATGACAGTAGTGACACAAGAGATGGGAGGGAGGAATTAGTATTATTTTGTTATTATAAGTACTTGCACTACCCCCATGAAGTGGCATAGTCTTATTTGAAAGTGGGCTTGGATTAGTTGCAAATATACATTGCAAAACCTAGGGAAGACAATAAAAAGTAAAAAAAAAAAAAAATAGAGGTGGATAACTAATAGGGTAAGAAAGAAGAAAAAAGGGAATCATAAAATTCTCAATTAAAACCACAAAAGGCAGAAGAAGTGGAAGACAGAAATAGGGATTGGGAATAAGGGCAACAAAAAGAAAAGAGTAACAAATATGGTAGATATTAATCCAACTATATCAATTACCACATTAAATGTCAATGGTTTAAGTACATCCATCAAAAGACAGAGATTGTCAGAGTGAACCAAAAAATAAGACCCAATTATGTGTTGTTTATAAGAAACTCACTTTAAATATAAAGACACATGTAAATTAAAAGTAAATGGAGAAAGATATGCCATGCTAAAGCTAATCAAAAGAAGGCTGGAATAACTATATTAATTTCACACAGAGCAGACCTCACAATAAAGAAAGTGATCAGGCATAATGAGGGGCATTGCACAATAATAAAGTCAATTCTCCAAGAAGACATAATAGTTTTTAGTGTGTATGCATCTAACAACAGAGCATCAAAAGGCATGAAGCAAAAACTGATAGAACTGCAAAAAGAAATAGATGAATCCATTATTAGAGGTGGATACTTGAACACCCCTCTATTAGAAATGGACAGATCCAGAAAGTAGAAAATCAGTAAGGACATAGAACTCAATAACACCATCAATCAACCAGATATAATTGACATCTATAGACTACTTCATTCAACAAGAGCAGAATAGATATTCTTCTCAAGTTCAAATAGAACATTTACCAAACTAACTACATTCTGGCCATAAAGAACAGCTTAGCAAGTTTAAAAGAATATAAAACATACCATGTCTGTTCTCAGGCCTCAGCAGAATTAAACTAGAAATCAATAACAAAAAGATCCAGAAAAAAAAATGCACTTGCGGGTTAAGCAATACACTTCTAAATAACATATGTGTCAAAGAAAAAAATTTAAAAAATTAAATATATTTTGAATTACATGAAAATACAACTTATCAAATTCATGGAATGCAGCAAAAGCAGTGCTTGGAGGGAAATTATAACATTGAATGCATGTATAAGAAAAGAAGAAGGATCAAAAATCAATAATCTAAGTTTCTTCCTTGGGAAATTAGAAAAAGAAGAGCAAATTAAGTCCAAAGTAAGAAGAATAAAAGAAATAATAAAAATTACAGCAGAAATCAATGAAATTGAAAATAAGAAATCAATAGAGAAAATCAACAAAACTAAAGCTGATTTTTAAAATATTAGTAAAATCAATAAGACTTTGTTTAGGTTAAATAAAAATAAGAAAAAGATACAAGCTATGTATATCAGAAATGAAAAAGGAGACAGATCCCCTGGACATTAAAAGGGTAATAAAGGAACAATTCTATGCCCACAAGTTTGATAAACTAGATGAAATGGACCAATTCCTTGAAAGACACAATCTTCCAAAACTCATATGAGAATAAATAGACAATCTAAATAAGCCTATATCTACTAAGGAAGTCAAATAAAGAATTAATAACATTCTAACACAGAATGCACCAGGCTCAGATGAGTTCATTGGTGAATTCTACCAAACATTTAAGGAAGAAATTATACCAGTTCTCTACAATCTCTTCCAGAAGATAGAAGCTGAGGAAATACTCCCTAATTCACTCTCTGAAGCCAATATCAGTCTAATACTAAAACCAAAGACATTACAAGAAAAGAAAATTAGAAACCAATATCTCTCATGAACATAGATGCAAAAATCCTAGACAAAATATTAGCAAGTTGATCCAACAATTTTGAAAAGAATTACACACCACAACAAAATGGGATTTATCCTGGTTATGAAAGCTGGTTCAACACTGGAAATCAATTAATGTAATTCATCACATCAACAGCCTAAAGAAAAAATAGCACATCATATCATTATACCAAGAGATATATAGAAAGCATTTGACATAATCCAATAGCCATTCACGATTAAAAAAAAAAAAACTCTTGGTCAATTAGGAATAGAGAGGAACTTCCTCAACTTGATAAAGAACATCTATAAAAACCTATAGCTAACATTATATTTAATGGTGGGAAATAGAAGCTTTCCCACTAAAATCAAGAACAAGGCAAGGATATCCCATCTCACTACTTTTTTTCAACATCATATTGGAAGCCCTAGTTAATACAATAAGACAAGAAAAAGAGATAAAATATATGCTGATTAGGAAGAAAGAAATAAAATTCTTTGTTCACAGAAGAGATGTTAATCTATGTAGAAAAATCCAAAATAACTGACAAAAAGAAATTCTCCCAGAACTAATAAGTGATTATAGCAAGGTTGCAAGATACAAAGTTAATATTGAAAAATTACTCAAATATTGAAAAATGTTGAAAGCCAAAGCCAATTACCCTCCTATGTACTAGTAATGAACAAGACAAATTTGAAGTTAAAACACATTACAATTGAGATACCACCTCACACCAGTCAGAATGGCTAAAATTAACAAGTCAGGAAACGACAGATGTTGGCAGGGATGAGGAGAAAGGGGAACCCTCCTACACTGTTGGTGGGAATGCAAGTTGGTGCAACCCCTCTGGAAAACAGTATGGAGGTTCCTCAAACAGTTGAAAAGAGAGCTACCATACGATCCAGCAATTGCACTACTGGGTATTTACCCCAAAGATACAAATGTAGGGATCCAAAGGGGTATGTGCACCCCAATGTTTATAGCAGCAATGTCCACAATAAGCAAACTGTGGAAAGAGCCAAGATGTCTATCGACAGATGAATGGATAAAGAAGATGTGGAATATATATACAATGGAATATTATGCAGCCATCAAAAGGAATGAAATCTTGCCATTTGCAACGACGTGGATGGAACTGGAGGATATTGTGCTGAGCAAAATAAGTCAATCAGAGAAAGACATGTATCATATGACCTCACTGATATGAGGAATTCTTAATCTCAGGAAACAAACTGAGGGTTGCTGGAGTGGTGGGGGGTGGGAGGGATGGGGTGGTTGGGTGATAGACATTGGGGAGGGTATGTGCTATGGTGAGCACTGTGAATTGTGCAAGACTGTTCAATCACAGACATGTACCTCTGAAACAAATAATACATTATATGTTAAAAAAAAAAAGAAGATAGCAGGAAGGGAAGAATGAAGGCGGGAAATCAGAGGGGGGGATGAACCATGAGAGACGATGGACTCAGAAAGAAACTGAGGGTTCTAGAGGGGAGGGGATGGGCGGATGGGTTAGCCTGGTGATGGGTATTAAAGAGGGCATGTACTGCATGGAGCACTGGGTGTTATACACAAACAATGAATCATGGAACAGTACATCAAGAACTAATGATGTAATGTATGGTGATTAACATAACATTAAAAAAAAGAAAAAAACACAGTACAATTTATTTTAATACTCCCTCAAATAACGTATTTAAAAATAAATCTAACAAAACACGAGCAAGATCTATACAAGGAAACTACAAACTGATAGAAATAAAAGAATTAAATAAATGGAGAGATATTCCATGTTCATGGATAAGAGATATTATAGAGGTGTCCATTCTTCCCAACTTGATCTATAGAGTCAATACAATCCCAATCAAAACCCCACCATGTTTTTGGATATCAACAAACTGATTCTAAAGTTTATATGGAAAGGCAAAAACAAAACAGAATAGCCAACCCAATATTGAAGAACAAAGTCAGAAAACTGACACTACCTGACTTCAAGACTTACTGTATGTCTACATAATCAAGACCCATATAAATATAGTTAACTAGTCTTTGACAAAGGTATAAAGGCATTGGAGAAGAGATGGTCTTTTCAACAAATGGTGCTGGAACAACTGGACCTTCACATGCAAAGAAATGAATCTAAACACAGACTTTAGGTCCTTCACAAAAATTAACTCAAAATGGATCATAGACCTAAATGTAAAATTCAAAACTGTAAAACTCCTAGAGGATAACATCGTTTTCTTTTAATCTAGATGACCTTGGTTTTGGTAGTGACTTTTTAGATACAACACCAAGGCACAATCTGCGAAAGAAAGAAATAATAAGCTGGATTTCATTATAATTAAAAACTTCTGCTCTGCAAAAGACAATGTCAGGAGAATGAGAAGACAAGCCACAGACTAGAAGAAAATATTTGCAAAAGACCCATCTGGTAAAGGACTATTAACTAAAATATAAAGAGCTCTTCAAAATCCCTGATAAGAAAATGAATAACCCAATTAAAAAATGGGCAACAGACCCAAAGAAACATCTCACCAAAGAAAATACACCAATGGCAGATAAGCATATGAAAAGATGCCCCACATCATATGTCATTAGGGAAATACAAATTAAAACAATTAAATTCTACTATACAGCTATTAGAATAGCCAAATGTAGAACACTGACAACTGGTGAGGATGTAGAGCAACAGGAACTTTCATTCATTGCTGGTGGAAATGTAAAATGATACAGTCAGTTTGGAAGACATTTTGGAAGTCTCTTATACCACCAAACATATTCTTTCCATAGGATCCAGCAATCAAGCTCTTTGGTATTTACCTGAATGACTTGAAAATGTATATTTACACAATAGCCTGCACATGGATATTTATAGCAGCTTTATTCATGATTGCCTAAATTTGGAAGCAACCAAGATGTCCTTCAGTAGGTGAATGGATAAATAAACTTTATTTACGTTCAAACAATTGAATATTATTCAGTGCTAAAAAGAAATGATCTTATGAATCCATGAAAAGATATTGAGGAAGCTTCAATTCATATTACTAAGTGAAAGGAGCCAATCTGAAAGGCTACATACTGTGTGATTCCAACTATATGGTATTCTGAAAAAGACAAAACTATAGAGACAGTAAAAAATCAATGGTTGCCAGGGCTTAAGGGGGAGGGAGGGATGAGCAAGTCTAACACAAAGGATTTTTAGGGCAGCAAATTATTCTGGATGATACTATAGTAGTGAATACATGTCATTTGTCAAAACCCATAGAATGTACAACCCCAAGAATAAACCCTAGCATAAACTCTGAAATTTAGATGATAATGTGTCAATGTAGGTTCATCGATTATAACAAATATACCATTACATTGAAGGATTTTGATATTAGGGGAGGTTGTGTGTATGTGGGAGCAGGGTATATATGGGAAATCTGTGTACATTCCACTTAATTTTGCTGTGAGCCTAAAACTCCTCTTAAGAAAGTCTATTTAAAAAGACATTTTATTATATATATTCTGTAAATGAAAAATCAATATTAGCTATAAAAAGAAAATTACTCTATCTTCCTTTCTTTCTTCCTTCCTTTCCTGAGAAATTCAGTCCAAAAGCCATCAGATAGTTCCAAGCAAAGTAAGTCTGTGTGTGTTGTGGAGCAGCCCAGTGTGAGGTGCTGCAAGAATCACAAGAAGATAACATCCTTGCCACATGGGATGGAATGCCAGAGTCTGTGTATGGAGGTGGGGCAGTGGTGGTAATGACCCAAGACAATGTGTTGAAGCCTGGGAAGAAGGAAGAGTGTATCCATACATGGGAAAGAAGTCAGTAATGGCAGGGACCATAGGGTATTGGATGAAGAATTTAACTGTGTAACCCAATGTGGAATTTTAGAATTCTAGCTGGGTAAAGAGGGCAACTATGGGGTAGAGTGTCAGGCCCAGGAAAGATGAGGAAGGAAACTGTGTTGAGGGGTGATGGCAGGAACAACTAATGTGGGATGATGGAAACTGAGCAGGGTGAAAAGCACATCTGCAATGGAGATAGAAGAGGTATGAGTCAGTGTGAGATGTCAAAACCCAAGTAGGGTGAAAGGGCATCTGTGCATGGGACAGTCATGATGATTGGAGACTGGTTATATAAAGGGGAGTTACTCCAAGAAGTAAATAGATTGATGCTAATGGGAGCCAGTTTTCTCACTGTTGGAGAAGGGAGTTATGAGTATAAAGGGGGAGAAAGTGGAATGAAACCTGAGGTTTCGGGTTGGATTTAATATGAACTTATGATAGTAGTGAGATAGAGAGCTGGCAGAGTTACAAATAAAAAAGCAAACAAATAAATAAATAAACGGAGGGGGCTTGGGAACAATGACATTCCGATAGTAATGAGCACACAAACACTCAGATCTTGGTTTCTAAATACCATTATCCACTAAAGTAACCAGAATTCCTTAGAGAAATGGCTGATTCTAGGGCTATGGCTGAAGATCCTGGAGAATCTTGTAGCAGGAAGCAAGAAAGTGTTTGGAGAATGATTGGACATGTCAAAAGGAGAAAGAACAGACTGGAGAGGCTCTTATTGACCAAACTTGGGATAATTTGAATATCAGAATAAATGATAGTAAGAGATTAGAGACAATAGAATAAGATAGGAATTTATGAGTACCTACATACATAAATAAATATATGAGGAGAAAGAAAGCTTTTTCTCTCAGCAGAAAGGCTGATAGAAAAATAATAGAATGAGAAGTTCACAGCTTGGTAACCATCAGAGTAATTAATTCATTCAAGAAACATCAACGGATGCTAAAAGTAGTCCTTAAAATTTAACGAGGAACAGGGTATTTACTTGGTATCAATGTGTCTCCCTATGAAATGTTTATAAATTACGAAAGAGAAAAGAACAGCTTTCTTTACAGTGCAGAAACCTGGCAGACATCACCTTAATCAAGTAATCAGAGTTAACATTAGCAGTAATGGGATAAATCAACACATGTGCCCTCTGAGAGGATGCAGAGAGGAATGATACATCATCTCTGTGATATTTTGCCAAAGATGCATAATCTAGATCTAATCATGAAGAAATGTCACACAAATGCAAATTGAAGGACACTCTACAAAATAATTCGCCTGGGATTGTTAAAAGTGTTGAGATCATGAAAGTCAAGGAAGGACTGAGAAACTTTTCCAGATTGAAAAAAAAACTAAGGAGAAATGACAACTAAATACAGTGATCCTGGATTGGATTATTTTGCCGGAAAAGACATTCTTGGTGTCTTATGGCTTATATGGTAGTTACTTATCAGTCTTAACTTCCCAATTTTGAGGGTTGTATTTGTGGTTATGAAGAGAATGTCCTTGTTTGTAGAAATTACAGTCAAATATTCAGGGGTGATGGGCATCATGTCAACAATTTACTCTCAAATAGTTCAGGAAAAATATTATATAAGTTTCTTAAATCTGTCTCTTAAGTTTGAAGTTATTCAAAATAAAGATTATCTTAGTTTTAAAAAGATGACTATAACAATGAAAACAAAATGTTGTTAAATAGCTACATTGGGTTGCCTGTTAAGGGCTGGGAGCCTGAAGTCTTCTAGCTCTTGAAATGGAGAGGAGAGAGAGAAATTAGGAAGGAAAATAACTTTCTCATGACAGGTTTGCATGTTATATAACCCTCTGTGTTTTCCTACCCTGTACCACTAGAAGTGTTTGGTCTACACTTCACGAAACACTGGAATGCAAGGACCCAAATATATACTTAATAAATGCTTATGCCTGAGTAGATGTATAAGGGTAACCTTCTCCTCCTCCTCTTCTTCCTTCTCCTCCTCCTCCTTTTTCTTCTTATTAAAGAAACCCCATTGCTTCAAAATAGAGGACTTTGGGCCGAAAGAATATTGTTTTTTTCCTTTTAGTATTTTTTTAAATTTTATTGTTATGTTAATCACCATACATTACATCATTAGTTTTTGATGTAGTGTTCCATGAGTCATTCTTTGGGCATAACACACAGTGCTCCACGCAGAACGTGCCCTCTTTAATACCCATCACCAGGCTAACCGATCCCCCCACGCCCCTCCCCTCTAGAACCCTCAGTTTGTTTTTCAGAGTCCATCGGCTCTCATGCTTCGTCTCCCCCTCCGATTTACTCCCCTTCATTCTTCCCCTCCTGCTATATTCTTCTTCTTTTTATTTAACATATAATGTATCATTTGTTTCAAAAGTACACATCTGTGATTCAACAGTCTTGCACAATTCAGAATGCTAACCGGAGCACATACCCTCCTCAATGTCTATCACCCAGTCACCCCATCCCTCCCAACCCCCACCACTTCAACAACCCTCAGTTTGTTTCCTGAGATTAAGAATTCCTCATATCAGTGAGGTCATATGATACCTCTCTTTCTCTGATTGACTTATTTCACTCAGCATAACACCCTCCAGTTCCATCCACATCATTGCAAATGGCAAGATCTCATTCATTTGATGGCTGCATAATATTCCATCGTGTATACATACAACATCTTCTTTATCCATTCATCTGTCGATGGACATCTTGGCTCTTTCCACAGTTTGGCTATTGTGGACATTGCTGCTATAAACATTGGGGTGCACGTACCCCTTCGGATCCCTACATTTGTATCTTTGGGGTAAATACCCAGTAGTGCAATTGCTAGATCGTATGGTAGCTCTCTTTTCAACTGTTTGAGGAACCTCCATACTGTTTTCCAGAGGGGTTGCACTAGCTTGCATTCCCACCAACAATGTAGGAGGGTTCCCCGTTCTCAGCATCCCCAACATAACCTGTCGTTTCTTGACTTGTTAATTTTAGCCATTCTGACTGGTGTGAGGTGGTATCTCATTGAGGTTTTGATTTGGATTTCCCTGATGCCAAGTGATGTTGAGCATTTTTTCATGTGTTTGTGGACAATTGGATGTCTTCTTTGGAAAAATACCTGTTCATATCTTCTGCCAATTTCTTGATTGGATTATTTGTTATTTGGGTGTTGAGTTTGATAAGTTCTTTATAGATTTTAGATACTAGCCATTTATCTGATATGTCATTTGCAAATATTTTCTCCCATTCTATCGGTTGTCTTTTGGTTTTCTGCACTGTTTCTTTGGCTGTGCAAAAGCTTTTCATCTTGATGAAATCCCAGTAGTTCATTTTTGCCCTTACTTCCCTTGCCTTTAGTGATGTTTCTAGGAAGAACTTGCTGCAGCTGACGTCGAAGAGGTTGTTACCTGTGTTCTCCTTTAGGATTTTGATGGAATCCTGTCTCACGTTTAGGTCTTTCAACCATTTTGAGTCTATTTTTGTGTGTGGTGTAAGGAAATGGTCCAGTTTCATTCTTCTGCATGTGGCTGTCCAATTTTCTCAACACCATTTGTTGAAGAGACTGTCTTTTTGCCATTGGACATTCTTTCCGGCTTTGTCAAGAATTAGTTGACCATAGAGTTGAGGGTCCATTTCTGGGCTCTCTATTCTGTTCCATTCATGTATGCGTCTGTATTTGCGCCAGTATCATACTGTCTTGATGATGACAGCTTTGTAATAGAGCTGGAAGTCCGGAATTGTGATGCTGCCAGCTTTGCTTTTCTTTTTCAATATTCCTCTAGCTATTCGGGGTCTCTTCTGGTTCCATACACATTTTAGGATTATTTCTTGCATTTCTTTGAAAAAAGTGGATGGTATTTTGATGGGGATTGCATTGAATGTGTAGATTGCTCTAGGTAGCGTTGACTTCTTCACAATGTTTGTTCTTCCAACCCATGAGCATGGAACGTTTTTCCATTTCTTTGTGTCTTCTTCAATTTCTTTCCTGAGTATTTTATAGTTTTCTGAGTACAGATCCTTTGCCTCTTTGGTTAGATTTATTCCTAGGTATCTTATGGTTTTGGGTGCCATTGCAAATGGGATTGACTCCTTAATTTCTCTCTCTTCTGGCTTGTTGTTGGTGTATAGGAATGCCACTGATTTCTGTGCATTGTTTTTATATCCTGCCACATTAAGGAATTCCTGGATGAGTTCTAGCAGTTTTGAGGTGGACTCTTTTGGGATTTCCACATAAAGTATCATATCATCCGTAAAGAGTGAGAATTTGACGTCCTCTTTGCCGATTTGGACGCCTTTGATTTCTTTTTGTTGTTTAATTGCTGTGGCTAGGACTTCTAATACTACGTTGAATAGCAGTGGTGATAGTGGACATCCCTGCCGCGTTCGTGACCTTAGGGGGAAAGCCCTCAGCTTTTCCCCATTGAGAATGATATTCGCTGTAGGTTTTTCATAGATGGCTGTTATGATATTGAGGTACGTACCCTCTATCCCTATACTCTGAAGAGTTTTGATCAAGAAACGGTGCTGTACTTTGTCAAATGCTTTCTCTGCATCTATTGAGAGGATCATATGTTTCTTGTTCTTTCTTTTGTTAATGTATTGTATCACGTTGATTGATTTGTGGATGTTGAACCAACCTTGCAGCCCAGGGATAAATCTCACTTGGTCATAGTGAATAATACTTTTAATGTACTGTTGGATCTTATTGGCTAGTATTTTGGTGAGAATTTTGCATCCATGTTCATCAAGGATATTGGTCTGTAATTCTCCTTTTTGATGGGGTCTTTGTCTGGCTTGGGGATCAAGGGAATGGTGGCCTCATAAAACGAGTTGGAAGTTTTCCTTCCATTTCTATTTTTTGGAACAGTTTCAGGAGAAAAGGTATTAATTCTTCTTGAAATGTTTGGTAGAATTCCCCTGGGAAGCCGTCTGGCCCCGGGCTTTTGTTTCTTGGGAGATTTTTGATGACTGCTTCAATTTCCTGAATGATTATAGGTCTGTTCAGGTTTTCTATTTCTTCCTGGTTCAATTTTGGTAGTTGATGCATCTCTAGGAATGCATCCATTTCTTTCAGGTTATCTAATTTGCTGGCATAGAGTTGCTCACAATATGTTCTTATAATTGTTTTATTTCTTTGGGGTTGCTTGTGATCTCTCATCTTTCATTCATGATTTTGTTGATTTGGGTCATTTCTCTTTTCTTTTTGATAAGTCTGGCCAGGAGTTTATCAATCTTGTTAATTCTTTCAAAGAACCAGCTCCTAGTTTTGTTGATCTGTTCTACTGTTCTTTTGGTTTTTATTTCATTGATTTCTGCTCTGATCTTTATTATTTCTCTTCTCCAGCTGGGTTTAGGCTTTATTGGCTGTTTTTTCTCTAGCTCCTTTAGGTGTAGGGTTAGGCTGTGTATTTGAGACCTTTCTTGTTTCTTGAGAAAGGCTTGTCTTGCTATATACTTTCCTCTTAGGAAAATGTATTCAAAGGATTTTGAACAGTTGTGTTTTCATTTTCATTGGTTTCCATTAATTTTTTTTATTTCTTTAATCTCCTAGTTGACCCATTCAATCTTTAGTAGGATGCTGTTTTGCTTCCAAGTATTTGAGTTCTTTCTGACTTTCCTCTTGTGATTGAGTTCTAGTTTCAAAGCATTGTGGTCTGAAAATATGCAGGGAATAATCCCAAACTTTTGGTACCAGTTGAGACCTGATTTGTGACCTAGGATGTGATCTATTCTGGAGAATGTTCCATGGGCACTAGAGAAGAATGTATATTCCATTGCTTTGGGATGGAATGTTCTGAATATGTCTGTGAAATCCATTTGGTCCATTTGTCATTTAAAGTCTTTATTTCCTTGTTGATCTGCTTAGATGATCTGTCCATTTCAGTCAGGGGGGTGTTAAAGTCCCCCACTATTATTGTATTGTTGTCAATGTGTTTCTTTGCTTTTGTTATTAATTGCCTTATATAATTTCTGCTCCCATGTTAGGGACATAGATATTTACAATTGTTAGATCTTCTTGTTGGATAGACCCTTTAAGTGGGATTTAGTGTCCTTCCTCATCTCTTATTACAGTTTTTGTTTTAAAATCTAATTTGTCTGATATAAGGATTGCCACCCCAGCTTTCTTTTGGTGTCCATTAGCATGTAAATGATTTTCCACCCCTTCACTTTCAATGTGGGCGTTTCTTTGGGTCTAAAATGAGTCTCTTGCAGACAGCATATCGATGGGTCTTGTTTTTTAATCCAGTCTGATAGCCTGTGTCTTTTGATGGGGGCATTGAGCCCATTTACATTCAGGGTAACTATTGAAAGATATGAATTTAGTGCCATTGTATTGCCTGTAAGTTGACTGTTACTGTATATTTCCGAAAGAATATTGTTAATAGAAAGCCCCAAATTATCTCTAGACTTCCCCTATTTGTCTCAAATTCTTTCACACCCAAACAACTTGATGTTTGGTCTCCTCTTAATACTCAGTCTCTGAGCCCCGGAGTGTCCATGTTTTCTGAGCCCCAGGCTCCAGTATTCAGCAGCCCATTGACATGTTCAGTTGTACATCCTAACCGTGTCACTTGCTTAAATATTCAAAACTGAACATTTCCTTTCTTAATCCTCTCCCAAATCTCAGATCTGTCCCCCTTGCCCTCATCTCTGCCTTAGTGAATAACACCCTCATCTAGCAGTTTTTCAAACAGAACGTGGGCATCATTCTTGACACCTCTCTACCTCCCTTTTCTCTACCCTGTATACACTCTACATAACTGAGTCCTGTGAATCTACCCTAGACTATATCATAGGTGCACCCATGTTTTGCCATATTCTCTGCCTCTGTTCCAACCCAAGATCCTGATTGGCCATTCCACTTCCACTCCTGCCCTCTCCAACTCATTCTTCAAACTGTAGCCAGAGTGAGGTTTTGTTTTATTTGTAATGTATGATTGTCTTTATTTACAACTTCAGAGTGAGTTTTTTTATTTTTTATTATTTTTAATTTTTTTAAAGATTTTATTTATTTACTTGAGAGAGCAAGAATCAGAGCCAGCGAGCACAGAGGGAGAGGGAGAAGCAGACTCCTCGCTGATCAGGGAGCCCGACATGAGGCTCCATCCCAGGACCTTGAGATAATGACCAGAGCCAAAGGCAGATACTTAACCTTCTGAGCCACCCAGGCACCCCCAGAGTGAGTTTTTGTAAAGATAATTCTGATCTCATAATTCTTTTCCATAAAGACTTTCAAAGCTGCACTAATGTAATAGCCACTAGCAACATGTGGCTATTAAATTTAAAATTCATTAAAAGTAACAAAAGTAAACATTCAGGAGGGGCGGAGCAAGATGGTGGAGGAGTAGGAGACCTGGATTTCATCTGGTCTCAGGAATTCAGCTGGATAAGGATCAAACCATTCTGAATACCTACGAACTCAACAGGAGATGGAAGAAAAGAATAGCAACAAGTCTCTGAACAGAAAAGCGACCACTTTCTGGAAGATAGGATGTGCAGAGAAGTGAATCTGAGGCGATATTTGGGAGGATAGACAGCGGGTGAGGGGGCCTCCGTCAGCCGCTTCTGGCAAGTGATAGAGCAGTGGAGCACAAAATCGGAACTTTTAGAAGTCGGCTCCGCTGGGGGATGTTGCTCCAGTGGCTAAGCTGGGGGTGGAAGCCTCTCAGGACAGTGTGGTCTCAGGACCCTCAGGGCCACAGAAACAATGGGGGTGCCTGAGTGTGGCAGAGCTCCCAGGTATCAGAGCAGGGAAGCCAGCTGCAGAGAAGGAGCCGAGGTGCGGGCTTTCAGCTCCGGGTTGCCATAAAATGTGATCGGTGACAGTCGGGCCACTGCTCCTCCAGCAGGGACCCAACAAGCAGCAGATCCCGGGAGACACCCCTTCCTCCCCTGGGAGAAGTGGCGCGGGAGCACACTGCAGGGATCTGCTGGGTTTGGAGATTCCACACGGGTCAGGTGCCAGAGATAGAAACGCTCGGTCACAGGGTGGGTGAGCACGGAGTGTGGCCAGAGACCCAGGGAGACAGGAGTGACTGACTGCTTTTCTCTGGGGGCCCACGGAGGAGCAGGGCCCCGAGTTCTCGGCTCCTCTGGGGCAGAGATGGGGAGGCAGCCATTTTCACTGTCATCCTCCAATGCTCTACGGAAAGCTTGCAGGGAACAAAAGCTCCCGAGAGCAAACCCGAGCGATTACTTAGCCCAGACCGACAAGGGCGGGGCAATTCCACCTCCGGCAAAGACATTTGGGAACCATGGCAACAGGCCCCTCCCCCAGAAGATCAGCACAGCCAGACAAGACCAAGTTTACCGATCAAAGAGAATGGCAGAACTCCAGCGCTAGGGGAATACTGCACGTAGAATTCACGGCTTTTGTACCATGATTCATTAGTATTTCAAAGTTAATTTTTTAACAGTTTTTTTTAATTTTTCTTTTTCCCTTTTTCAACAACATCTTATCAATGCCTTTCTTTAAAAAAAAAACATGTTTTTCTTCATTTTTAGTCATATTTTATCCCTTCATAGTACTTACCCTTATTTTTGGCATATATATATATATATAAGTTGTTTTCTCTACAAAATTCTGAGATACAGTCGCTTCTAACAGATCAAAATATACCCTAAATCTCTAGTGTATGGCTTTGTTCTAGTCTCCTGTCTGATCACATTATCTCCCCCCCTTTTTTTCTCTTTCTTTCCTTTTAATCCTCTTCTTTCTTTTTTCAAACAACTTCTTATCGATTCTTTTTTTAAATTTTTTTATAATTTTCATCTTTACAGTCATATTCCATCCCTTCATCATATCAACCCTTATTTTGTACATACATAAGTCTTTCTTTCTTTAAAATTTTAGGAGGCACTTTCTTCTAACAGACTAAAATACACCCAAAATCTACTGTGTGGAAATGATCAATGCACCATCCTGATCATATTTGATCATATGCTGTTTTTTTTTGTTTTGTTCTGTTTTTGTTTGTTTTTATCTTCTTCTCTTTTTTTTTTCTCTTTCTTTTTTCTTTCTTCCCCTTTCTTTTCCCCTGGTTTTAGGTCTTTTCTGATTTGATTAGAGTATATTTTCTGGGGACGTTGTTAACCTGTTAGAATTTTGTTCTCTCATTTATCTATTCTCCTCTGGACAAAATGACAAGATGAAAAAAAATCACCTCAACAAAAAGAACAAGAGGTAGTACCGTCTGCCACGGACCTACTCAATACGGACATTAGTGCGATTTCGGACCTAGAGTTCAGAAAAATGACTTTAAAGATACTAGCGGGGCTTGAAAAAGCATGGAAGTTATTAGAGAAACCCTTTCTGGAGAAATAAAAGAACTAAAATCTAACCAAGTCAAAATCACAAAGGCTATTAATGAGGTGCAATCAAAAATGGGAGCAGTAACTACTAGGATAAATGAGGCAAAAGAGAAAATCAGCAATATAGAAGACCAAATAATGGAAACTAAAGAAGCTGAGAAAAAGAGAGAGAAACAAGTACTGGATCACGAGGGCAGAATTCGAGAGATAAGTGATACAATAAGACGAAACAACATTAGAATCACTGGGATCCCAGAAGAAGAAAGAGAGAGAGGGGCAGAAGGTATATTGGAGCAAATTATAGCAGAGAACTTCCTTAATGTGGGGAAGGAAACAGGCATCCAAATCCAGGAGGCACAGAGAACCCCTCTCAAAATCAATAAAAACAGGTCAACACCCGACATCTAATAGTAAAACTTACGAGTCTCAGAGACAAAGAGAAAATCCTGAAAGCAGCTCGGGAGAAGAGATATGTAACCTATAATAGTAGACACATTAGATTGGCAACACACCTATCCACAGAGACCTGGCAGGCCAGAAAGGACTGACATGATACCTTCAGAGCACTAAACGAGAAAAATATGCAGCCAAGAATACTATATCCAGCTAGGCTGTCACTGAAAATAGAAGGAGAGATAAAAAGCTTCCAGGAAAAACAAAAACTAAAGAAATTTGCAAAGACGAAACCAGCCTTACAAGAAATATTGAAAGAGATCCTCTAAGCAAAGAGAGAGCCTAAAAGCAGCATGGACCAGAAAGGAATACAGACACTTTACAGTAACAGTCACTTTACAGGCAATACAATGGCACTAAATTCACATCTTTCAATAGTTACCCTGAATGTAAATGGGCTCAATGCCCCAATCAAAAGACACAGGCTATCAGATTGGATTAAAAAACAAGACCCATCCATATGCTGTCTGCAAGAGACTCATTTTAGACCCAAAGAAACGCCCACATTGAAAGTGAAGGGGTGGAAAACCATTTACCATGCTAATGGACACCAAAAGAAAGCTGGGGTGGCAATCCTTATATCAGACAAATTAGATTTTAAAACAAAAACTGTAATAAGAGATGAGGAAGGACACTAAATCCCACTTAAAGGGTCTATCCAACAAGAAGATCTAACAATTGTAAATATCTATGTCCCTAACATGGGAGCAGAAATTATATAAGGCAATTAATAACAAAAGCAAAGAAACACATTGACAACAATACAATAATAGTGGGGGACTTTAACACCCCCCTGACTGAAATGGACAGATCATCTAAGCAGAAGATCAACAAGGAAATAAAGACTTTAAATGACACACTGGACCAAATGGACTTTACAGACATATTTAGAATATTCCATCCCAAAGCAATAGAATACACATTCTTCTCTAGTGCCCATGGAACATTCCCCAGAATAGATCACATCCTAGGTCACAAATCAGGTCTCAACCGGTACCAAAAGATTGGGATTATTCCGTACATATTTTCAGACCACAATGCTTTGAAACTAGAACTCAATCACAAGAGGAAAGTCGGAAAGAACTCAAATACTTGGTGGCTAAAGAGCATCCTACTAAAGAATGAATGGGTCAACTAGGAAATTAAAGAAATAAAAAAAATAATGGAAACCAATGAAAATAAAAACACAACTGTTCAAAATCATTGGGATGCAGCAAAGGCAGTCCTAAGAGGAAAGTATATAGCAATACAAGCCTTTCTCAAGAAACAAGAAAGGTCTCAAAGACACAACCTAACCCTACACCTAAAGGAGCTAGAGAAAAAACAGCCAATAAAGCCTAAACCCAGCTGGAGAAGAGAAACAATAAAGATCAGAGCAGAAATCAATGAAATAAAAACCAGAAGAACAGTAGAACAGATCAACAAAACTAGGAGCTGGTTCTTTGAAAGAATTAACAAGATTAATAAACCCCTGGCCAGACTTATCAAAAAGAAAAGAGAAATGACCCAAATCAACAAAATCATGAATGAAAGATGAGAGATCACAAGCAACCCCAAAGAAATAAAACAATTATAAGAACATATTATGAGCAACTCTATGCCAGCAAATTAGATAACCTGAAAGAAATGGATGCATTCCTAGAGATGTATCAACTACCAAAATTGAACCAGGAAGAAATAGAAAACCTGAACAGACCTATAATCATTCAGGAAATTGAAGCAGTCATCAAAAATCTCCCAAGAAACAAAAGCCCGGGGCCAGATGGCTTCCCAGGGGAATTCTACCAAACATTTCAAGAAGAATTAATACCTTTTCTCCTGAAACTGTTCCAAAAAATAGAAATGGAAGGAAAACTTCCAACTCGTTTTATGAGGCCACCATTCCCTTGATCCCCAAACCAGACAGAGACCCCATCAAAAAGGAGAATTACAGACCAATATCCTTGATGAACATGGATGCAAAAATTCTCCTCAAAATACTAGCCAATAAGATCCAACAGTACATTAAAAGGATTATTCACTATAACCAAGTGAGATTTATCCCTGGGCTGCAAGGTTGGTTCAACATCCACAAATCAATCAACGTGATACAATACATTAACAAAAGAAAGAACAAGAAACATATGATCCTCTCCATAGATGCAGAAAAAGCATTTGACAAAGTACAGCATCGTTTCTTGATCAAAACTCTTCAGATTATAGAGATAGAGGGTACGTACCTCAATATCATAACAGCCATCTATGAAAAACCTACAGCGAATATCATTCTCAATGGGGAAAAGCTGAGGGCTTTCCCCCTAAGGTCAGGAACGCGGCAGGAATGTGCACTATCACCACTGCCATTCAACATAGTATTAGAAGTCCTAGCCACAGCAACCAGACAACAAAAAGAAATCAAAGGCATCCAAACTGGCAAAGAGGACGTCAAACTCTCACTCTTTGCAGATGATATGATACTTTATGCGGAAAATCCAAAAGAGTCCACCCCAAAACTGCTAGAACTCATCCAGGAATTCCTTAAAGTGGCAGGATATAAAAACAATGCACAGAAATCAGTGGCATTCCTATACACCAACAAGACAGAAGAGAGACAAATCAAGGAGTCGATCCCTTTTACAACTGCACCCAAAACCATAAAAAAACCTAGGAATAAATTTAACTAAAGAGGCAAAGGATCTGTACTCAGAAAACTATAAAATACTCAGGAAAGAAATTGAAGAAGACACAAAGAAATGGAAAAACGTTCCATGCTCATGGATTGGAAGAACCAACATTGTGAAGTTGTCAATGCTACCTAGAGCAATCTACACATTTAATGCAATCTCCATCAAAATACCATCCACCTTTTTCAAAGAAATGGAACAAATTATCCTAAAAGTTGTATGGAACCAGAAAAGACCCCGAATAGCCAGAGGAATGTTGAAAAAGAAAAGCAAAGCTGGCGGCATCACAATTCCGGACTTCCAGCTCTTTTACAAAGCTGTCATCATCAAGACAGTATGGTACTGGCACAAAAACAGACACATACATCAATGGAACAGAATAGAGAGCCCAGAAATGGACCCTCAACTCTATGGTCAACTAATTCTTGACAAAGCAGGAAAGAATGTCCAATGGAAAAAAGACAGTCTTTTCAACAAATGGTGTTGGGAAAATTGGACAGCCACATGCAGAAGAATGAAACTGGACCGTTTCCTTACACCACACACAAAAATAGACTCCAAATGGTTGAAAGACCTAAACGTGAGACAGGATTCTATCAAAATCCTAAAGGAGAACACAGGCAGCAACCTCTTCGACCTCAGCCGCAGCAACTTCTTCCTAGAAAGATCTCCAAAGGCAAGGGAAGCCAGGGCAAAAATGAACTATTGGGATTTCATCAAGATAAAAAGCTTTTGCACAGCAAAAGAAACAGTCCACAAAACCAAAAGACAACCAACAGAATGGTAGAAAATGTTTGCAAATGACATATCAGATAAAGGGCTAGTATCCAAAATCTATAAAGAACTTACCAAACTCAACACCCAAAGAACAAATAATCCAATCAAGAAACGGGCAGAAGACATTAACAGACATTTTTCTAAAGAAGACATCCAATTGTCCACAAACACATGAAAAAATGCTCAACATCACTTGGCATCAGGGAAATCCATATCAAAACCTCAATGAGATACCACCTCACACCCGTCAGAATGGCTCAAATTAACAAGTCAGGAAACGACAGATGTTGGCAGGGATGTGGACAAAGGGGAACCCTCCTACACTGTTGGTGGGAATGCAAGCTGGTGCAACTCCTCTGGAAAACAGTGTGGAGGTTCCTCAAACAGTTGAAAAGAGAGCTACCATACGATCCAGCAATTGCACTACTGGGTATTTACCCCAAAGATACAAATGTAGGGATCCGAAGGGGTACGTGTACCCCAATGTTTATAGCAGCAATGTCCACAATAGCCAAACTGTGGAAAGAGCCAAGATGTCCATCGACAGATGAATGGATAAAGAAGAGGTGGTATATATACACAATGGAATATTATGCAGCCATCAAAAGGAATGAGATCTTGCCATTTGCAACAACGTGGATGGAACTGGAGGGTGTAACGCTGAGTGAAATAAGTCAATCAGAGAAAGACATGTGTCATATGATCTCACTGATATGAGGAATTCTTAATCTCAGGAAACAAATGGAGGGTTGCTGGAGTGGTGGGGGGTGGGAGGGATGGGGTGGCTGGGTGATAGACATTGGGGAGGGTATGTGCTATGGTGAGCGCTGTGAATTGTACAAGTCTGATGAATCACAGATCTGTACTTCTGAAACAAATAATGCAATATATGTTAAGAAAAAAAAAGAAGAAGAAGATAGCAGGGGGGGGAGGAATGAAGGGGGTAAGTCGGAGGGGAGACGAACCATTAGAGATGATAAACTCTGAAAAACAAACTGAGGCTTCTAGAAGGGAGGGGGTGGAGGATGGGTTAGCCTGGTGATGGGTATTAAAGAGGGCACATTCTGTGTGGAGCACTGGGTGTTATGCACAATGAATCATGGAACACTACATCAAAAACTAATGATGTAATGTATGGTGATTAACATAACAATAAAAAATTATAAAAAAAAGAAGATAGCAGGAGGGGAAGAATGAAGGGAGGGAAATCGGAGGGAGAGATGAACCATGAGAGATGATGGACTCTGAAAAACAAACTGAAGGGTCTGGGGGGGTGATGGGTTAGCCTGGTGATGGGTATTAAAGAGGGCACATTCTTCGTGGTGCACTGGGTATTATGCACAAACAATGAATCATGGAACATAACATTAAAAACTCATGATGTAATGTGTGGTGATTAAACTAACAATAAAAATTTAAATAAAAGTTAAACATTTAATGCAGTAAACAATCTATTTTGCACAAACCACATTTTGAGTGCTCAATACCCACATGTGGCTAGTGACTGCCCTATTAAATAGCATAGATTATAGAACATAGGAACATTCAATTGGATACTGCTGCTTCAAAAGTTTCGCATTGCTTTTGAATAAACTTCAAACTTTTGTGGAGGCCTACGAGGCCCCTCTTGACTGGATTTTAGCACCCTTTCCAACCTTTTCACATGCTTCTCTTCCCACCAACCACTGTACTCAAGCCACATGGGCCTTCTCATTTCCTCAAATGGACCAAGTCTTCTGGTCCTCAGGGTTTTATTTATGGTGTTCCCCTGCCCGAAACATTCTTTCATTTTCTGTCTTACTAACTTCTACTCATCCTTGAGATTTTCTTAACTCTCCAACCTATATAATTAACCATTATTATACAATCTTTCTCACCCTTCTTTTTAAAAAATTACTTATTCTTTATTAGATTTTACATTATCACGGGGCCTATGAAATTATGGACCATAAAGAAACATTTTTTAGAGCACTTTTAGGTTTACAGCAAAAGATTTCCCGTGTGCCCTTGGCCCCACACTCACACAGCCTTCGTCCATTCTTAACATCACTTGGTACAATTTTTACCAAGATAAAGCTACAGTAACACATCATAATCACCCAAAGTATAGAGCTTACCTTAGGGTTCACTCTTGGTGATGTATATTCTATGGGTTTAAACAAACATAAAATGTATAATGACATATATCCACCATTATAATATCATACAGAATATTTTCACTGCCCTAGAAATCCTGTGTGCTCCATCTATTAATCTAACTGCCCCACCTCCCAGCTCTGATCTTTTTACTGTCTCCATAGTTTTACCTTTTCCAGAATGTTATATAATTGGAATCACACAGCATGTAACCTCTTCAGATTGGCTTCTTTCACTTAGATGCATTAAAGATTCCTTCATGTCTTTTTATGGCTTGATAGCTCATTTCTTTTCAGTGATGAATAATATTCAATGTTTGGATGTACCATAGTTTATGTATCCATTCACCTACCAAAGGACATCTTGGTTGCTTCCAAGTTTTGGCAAATACAAATAAAAGTGTTGCAAAACCATCCATATGCAGATTTTCATGTGGGCATAAGTTTTCAACTCTTTTGGGTAAATACCAAGCAGCACATTGTGGATTATATGGCAAGAGTATGTTTACTTTTTTTTCCATAATATCCAAGTTCTTTGTGTAAATTTTAACCTATTTAAACATATGTTAAGTAGCTGTATGGAATGCCACCATAACCATTGCATAATTCCAATAGCAAATGCTCTCATTAGGTTAGGAGGGAAAAGTTCTGGTTTTATGGGGTCTTTTTTTCCCCACATCATTAGTTTCTGATATAATGTTCAATGATTCATCAGTTGCATATAACACCCAGTGCTCATCACATCACATACCCTCCTTAATGCCCATCCCCCAGTTACCCCATCCCCCCACCTCCCCTTTTACAACCCTCACTTTGTTTCCCAGAGTCAAATGCCTCTCGTGGTTTGTCTCCCTCTCTGATTTCTTCCCATTCAGTTTTCCCTCCCTTCTTATGGGGTCTTTTAAATGTCTTTGTTTATTTGTTTTTTTATTTTACTTGACATCTGTATATTCATCTGCTCTGGATTCCTGAGGTACTCTTGTTATCCATATGTATTATGAAATTAATAGTTAATACCTATTTAAGCTTCCTGTGGAGGAGTCATTGTTTTAAGCACTTTACTTCAGTGCTTTGAATATATCAGGCCACTCTCTTCTGGCCTACAAAATTTCTGCTGAAATATCAGCTGATACCCTTATGGGGTTTCACTTGTATGTAACTGTTCTATTTTCTCTAGCTGCTTTTAAGATTCTTTATCATCATTTTTTGCCATTTTAATTACTATGTGTTTTGGTGTGAACCTCGTTGGGTTGATTTTGTTGGGCGCTCTCTGTGCATCTTGGATCTAGATTTCTGTTTCCTTTCCCAGATTTGGGAAGTTTTCAGCTATTATTTCTTCAAATAAATTTTCAACCCCCTTTCCTCTCTCTTCTCCTTCTCGGGTCCCTATAATGCAAATGTTATTATGTTTGATGGTGTCACGGACTTCCCCTCGTCTATTTTCATTTTGTATTATTTTTTTCTCTCAATTTCCATTACTCTGTTGTCCCTGTCACTGATCCGTTCTGTTTCTTCTAGTCTACAGCTTATTCCTCCACTGTATTTTTAATTCCATTTATTGAATTCTTCATCTCTCATTGGTTCTTTTTTGTTTTCAATCTTTTTTTTCTATTTTTTTATTATGTTATGTTAATCACCATACATTACATCATTAGTTTTTGATGTAGCCTTCCATGATTCATTGTTTGCATGTAACACCCAGTGCTCCATGCAGAACGTGCCCTATTTAATACCCATTACCAGGCTAAACCATCCTCCCAAACCCCTCCCCTCTAGAACCCTCAGTTTGTTTTTCAGAGTCCAACGTCTCTCATGGTTCACCTCCCCCTCTGATTTCCCCCCTTCATTCTTCCCCACCTGCAATCTTTGTCTTCTTTTTTTTAAAAAAAATATAATGTATTATTTGCTTCAGAGGCACAGATCGGAGGGTTCCACCCCCCACTTAGCCACTGGAGCGACGTCCCTCAGGGGAGCCGACTTCTAAAAGTTCTGATTTTATGCTGCGCAGCTCTATCATTTGCCAGAAGTGGCCACCAGAGGCCCCCTCCCCCGCCGTCTATCCTCCCGAATATTGTCTCGGATTCACTTCTCTGCACGTCCTACCTTCCAGAAAGTGATCGCTTTTCTGTTCAGAGAGTTGTTGCTATTCTTTTCTTCCAACTCCTTTTGAGTTCGTAGGTATTCAGAATGGTTTGATTCCCATCCAGCTGAATTCCTGAGGCCAGGTGAAATCCAGGTCTCTTACTCCTCTGCCATCTTGCTCCAGAGTATATTTACTTTTGCAAGAAACTGCCAAACAGTCTTCTTTTTTTAAAATTTTTTATTGTTATGTTAATCACCATACATTACATCATTAGTTTTTGATGTAATGTTCCATGATTTATTGTTTGTGTATAACACCCAGTGCTCCATGCAGAGCATGTCCCCTTTAATACCCATCACCAGGCTAACCCATCCTCCACCCCCTTCCCTCTAGAACCCTCAGTTTGTTTTTCAGAGTCCATCGTCTCTCGTGGTTCATCTCCCCCTCCGATTTCCCCCCTTCATTCTTCCCCTCCTGCTATCTTCTTTTTTTTTCTTAACATTTATTGCATTATTTGTTTCAGAGGTACAGATCTGTGATTCAACAGTCCTACACAATTCACAGTGCTCACCATAGCACATGCCCTCTCCAGTGTCCATCACCCAGCCACCCCATCCCTCCCACCACCCCCCCCAGCAACCTTCAGTTTGTTTCCTGAGATTAAGAATTCCTCATATCAGTAAGGTCATATGATACATGTCTTTTTCTGATTGACTTATTTCGCTCAACATAACACCCTCTAGTTCCATCCATGTTGTTGCAAATGGCAAGATCTCATTCCTTTTAATGGCTGCATAATATTCCATTATATATATATATATATATATATATATATATATATACACCATATTTTTATCCATTCATCTGTCAATGGACACCTTGGCTGTCAATGGACATCTTGGCTCTTTCCACAGGCCAAACAGTCTTCTAAGGTGACTGTATATACCCTGCTTTTCTTTTTTCATGTCATTTATCATATTCACAATGGTGATATGTTTAACTCTGTGTTTATTTAATGTCTACCTCCCTAACTATAAGGAAAGATGCCTTAATTTTTTGTTTACCACTCTATTTCCATTACATAACAGTGCCTGGCACATAAAATTCACTCAAATTATTTGCTGAACAAGAAAAGAGTGATTTTATAGCAATGTAACACTATAATCTATAAATCTCTTTGGGAATTAGGCTAGGTATGGAGTCGGTAGCTGAAATCAGGAAAACAGTTTTCAGTACATCTTCCTACCTATTGCTTCTTAACCATGGGTTCTTGTTATCAACACTCGTCTTTTCTACTGAGGTAGTCCAAGAAAAGACACTTTCTCTATTCTCTTGTCTTCATAATTCAGCGTTAGTTCCTCATCTGTGAAATGGGGATACAATTTCTCTGCCTGATATCTGGAGCCACACTAGCAGATCTCTTGAGAGACATTTCTGCCCCAGACTATAATTGTGTAATTCTCTGGCCAGAAGGCTGGTTTCCCCTACAGGCAAATTTGTAACTAAGTAGCTTACTACAGAGGTTAATTGCACAGAAAATGTGGTTCGCAGACCATCAACTTTTTTTCCTTCCCATGTTTCTGCTATTAGGCTGCAATAAATGCTTGGCTTAAAAAAACCCTAAAAATATCAAGAAGGAAAAGAAAACAAGGAGAAATCTAATACCTGAAACACCCATAATCTGGACCATTTGCTGTGTAGTGAGAGTTGATATTGCCCTAGAGAGAGAGCATGCACTAATTGAAGCTATTGCTGCACAGCATGATGAGTGAAACAAACCTTCTCCCTTATAGAAGTACCCACCCTATGGCAGGAAAGAGTTGGGAGATAGGTCTCCTACTTAACATCACAAAACAGCAGAGCTGGAGGGAACTTAGCAGACCTCAAGTCCAAGCACAAATTCACATTCACAGAAGCAAGCCCAAGTGCTGGGGACTGGAACTCAGGTGTCCGTATTTGCAATCCAGAGTCCCTTTAAGTCAGCATTGCCACAACACCAGATACTAGGGGATAAATCTGATTGTGCATAATCTTTCTTCACTGCTTCCCACACCGAGGTTTCCCCATTAGGAGTGACAGGCAAGGTGTATATGATCATGATGCTGTCATCAGGACATCAGGGGAAAGCTTCAATCCACACCCACCCTGAGGGCCTAACATTTAAATCTTGTTTGCATCAGCTCAGAGTCAGAGGTGCTCCATTTTTAAACCACACACCTACATCATGTCCTGAATCGGCAAGACCTTTCCCTCATACTCCATTCCAAATGAGTGAGGGACTAGGATCCCCATTTTGCCACAAATTCCCTCCTCATTACATTTTTAATGCAAAGACCAGTTCCTTCTTTCTATACCCACAGGACCCTGACTTGATGCAGGGCCCAGGGCAGGAAAGTGGCTCTTTCCTATCACCATGTCTATCCAAAAGGATGATTATAATTTACCTGCTCTCCCACATAGAAACAGAGGATAGCTAAAGAAAAGACATTTCCTTTTTTCCTTTCTCCCCTGGGGTAATCAAGTTAGTCTTTGGCACTGGGGGAAGAAAGGGCTGGGCATGGGGAAATAAATATTGAAATGACTTTTTTACTGAGATCTCATTCTGCAAATCATTCTGATATAAAGTGGAAAATCACTACAATTTCCAAAATATGGTTTGGGAATCATGGTCAAAAAGTCCCTGATAAGAGGAACATAGGTGAAAAGTCACTAATTAAGCTCTCTCTCTCTCTCTCTCTCTCTCTCACACACACACACACACACACACAGAGAGAGAGAGAGAGAGAGAGAGAGAGAGAGTTATTCTCACAATACATTACAACCTAGGAAATGGCATCTTCATTGAAGAAATCTAATAATTTTTCTCAAAAGAAACATACTAGAATGCATGGGCCATTCTGAAGAAAAAAGATATCCTGAATTAAGCACAGTGTGGTCAGAATGAGTTCAATTCTACCTGCCAGGGTCACTGGCTATAAACAGACAACTAGTATTCTTTATTTTGCTACATAAACAGTGGCTTCTCATCGGACTTCCTGCTGCTAGTCTCTAAAAGTCATTGCCTGAGCCACCAGCAGGGCTGCTAATTGAAGAGCTGAGCAGGTTTTTCCCTAAAAGTCAGGATGACATGGTGAAACTGGGCACATTGCCTTTGCTCCCCAAGCATCCTTTTGGAAAGCATGCTCTTCTAAACAGAAATGCAACTTGCAAGGCACAGCAGACAGAAGGGTGAAGGTCAAGTGATAAATTCCAAGTGCTAAGACATGCTTTACTAACTAAACTTCTATGTTCCACTATGTCTCTGTATATGAGACAAAGCGGCAGGAGTAAAGAACAGAGATTCACAGGCTCAGGAAGAGCTGAAGAATTTGGGTCAGAACTGGAGGAAGGATGCTCCTTGGCTGGGAACTAGTGACTATTTGTTGAACACTTACAATATACCAAGTAGATAGATAGATGATAGATGGTGATAGATATAGAGATATTTAATTTCACAAAGTAATGTCTATTTATATATACATATGTGCATATATGTATATGTGTGTATATATATACATGTACATATATATATACTTATTTATAATATATATACTTGTAAGAAAATCAGAGCTCAGAAAAGTTGAGTAAGTATATTGGTTTGTCCCCAAATCAGAACTCGAGGAAAAGATTTAACTATAGTTACTTTATTTCAAGGTGATCCCAGGAAACAGGAGTGAGGGAGTGGGGAGTGTGATACAAAGAAGGAAGAAAGAGTCAACATGAAGTGTTATTGAGCTAGTTCCTGTTGTGGCCCCTGGGTTGAATTCCACTGGAGACTCTTTGAGGAACTATGTATGATGTGCCTCTGAATTGTCCCTTCAAAGGATAAGAGAATGGGCATTAATCGTTGCACTTCTGGAATGTTTCACATGTGAGCTGAGAGAGGGTCCCTAGCTTGGGGGGAGACCCTTGAGGCAGGAAAGCTGATAGGCTGATTCAGCTGGCCTTTGAGATAAATGTTGTCCCTGTGTATGGATCTGTATGTATGGCCATAAGTGCTGCTGGAATCAAAGGTGGGCTGAGTGAAAAGAATGCGAGGCACAAAACATGTTAGAGTGACCAAGCTGACTGCCCTCAAGACCCATGATCTTTGAACTCTATCATGTTATTTTTCTAGGACTGCAGTGTCAGGACACCCTGTCCTTTCTAGGTATTCACCCTGTAGCCCATTCCTACAGGTCCTTACTACTCTTAGGTAGATGTTAAACCTTAGTTGAAGACAATGCAACATTTTCCCCATGCCAGAGTTCTTAAGTTTTGAGAGAGGACTCTGAAACAGCTCTTTTGAGGTACACTAAGTACACAGGTAATGAACTCTCCAACAATAAGATGTTCCATAAGCCCGGAGGGAAAGGCAGAAAGTCATAATGTGAATGTCTACACCAGATGGTGAATTAGATTTGGATGTTGAAGGAAATTTCAGAATTAAATTCCAATTCCAGGATTCTACCCCACTTTTTCTTGGGTAGATTCATGTTTATGCTTGTATGTGCATATATGAATGCTGACTTACAAAGGAGCAAATTACAGTGTTCCACTTCTTTTTTTTTTTATCCAACAATATACCTTACAGATTGTTTTAGTCAGTTTGGGCGGCTATAACAAAATACCATGGACTGGGAAGCTTAAATAACAAACATTTATTTCTCACAGCTCTGGAGGTTGGGAAGTCCAAGAGCACAGTGCCAGTAGATTTGGTATCCGGTGAGAGCCCCCTTCCTGGTTTGAATATGGCTCTCTTCTCATTACATCTTCTCATGGCAGAGTGCAGAGAGAGGAAGTAAACTTTCTCATGTCTTCTCTTTTCAGGTCATTAATCCCGTCATGTGGGCTCCATCCTCATGACCTAATTACCTCCAAAAGTCTCCACTTCCAGATACCATCACATTGGGGATTAGGCTCAATATATGAATTCTAAGGGGGACACAAACATTCAGTCCATAAGACAGCCTAATAATTTTATATCAGCCTGTAACATTTGGATATTTTTTCACTATATAAATAGTGCATGAGTTATTTAACCAGGTCCTTCTTATATTTACATGGTTTCCAGTGTTTTGCTTCAGTGAACATCTTTACACACTTTACATGTCATTTATGAAGTATATCTTTAGGTTAAATTCCTAGTAATTGTTGGGAAAGTTGATATATGCATTTAAATTGATGGATATTGCCAAAATTATCCTCCAAAGATGTCACACCAATTGATAATTGCCACATAAATGTGTAAGTGTGTATTTTATCACCAACTCACTAAAAATATGTCTCATCAATCTTTTGATCTTTAGGGAGACTTCTTTTTATTCTGACACTATTTTTTATTAACTGAAAAATGTTACGAATTGGCATGAAAACATCATTAGTCTTTGCACTGAAAATCATAAAATATGAATATGACCTTCACTTAGTGCCTTAACACTATTACAGTTTGTCTCTATATCTACCATTGTAAAAGCTGGGTTTTGCTGTGTAACAAACCACTCCTAACTTAATGGCTGAAAACAATAACTATTTATTTAACCCACAATTCTTCAGGCTGACCATTTAGTGTGGACTCCACTGATTGGTTCTTCTATCCCTGGTGAGCTCATTCATTTAGGTCATGCTAGCTCAGCTCATCTCTGCTCCACATGGTCTTTCATCCTCCTGAAGGCTAACTCAAGTTTGTTCTCATGGAAGATAGTACAGTTTCAAAAGAGAGAGTGGAAACATGCAAGATCTCTTGAGGCTTAGACTTAGAACTGGCACAATGTCACTTCCATCACATTCTATTCGTTAAAACAAATCCCAAGGCTAGCCCTGATCTTTCCCATTAACCTTTGTAAGTGAGAAGCTACAAATTCTTAGCTGTAGAATGAAGCCATGCATGATTACCTTGGGAAACTCCTTTGTTATTTCATAAATGAGGAAATGAGATTCACAGTTGATAGGTGACTTTTTCAAGGTCACACAGCTTTTAGTGGTTATACCCCATTACTTGCAGTGGGTTAATCCAACTAGACAACACAGTAAAGGAATAAAATCAATTAAACAATACGTTGAGGAGGGCAAGATGAGGCATTGGTGCTGATAATAATGAAAACTTCTGTTTCATCTCCTTGCCCAGGGTAAGTCATGAAAAACTGCCCAGCCCATACTTCAAGCCACATTACTGCATTCCCTCAGTGAGCCTATTCTTTATTAAGAATTAAATGATTTATAGCACAAAACCTGTAATTATAAGCGTCTTTTAAAGACCTCTTCAAGACAAATAGCACAGGTATTGAAATACTCTGCTATGAACCAATTTGAGTTTTTCAAAACAGAGAAAGGACACAAGGGACAGCAATTTTCAGTAAAGTCATTTTTCATTAATATACCAAGAGGAACATGGCACTTCATTGCATGTAATTCATCTTTGTTCTTTTGTATACATTTTGATGAGCTTTCTTAAATTCTCTTGGTAAATAACAGATATTATGGACTCTTTATTAAAACTTGGGAGTAACTAAGCATAAAATGAAATATGACTGGTTTCCAAAAAGCCCCATATTACCATTAATGGAAACATTTCACCAACTCAGGTTGCACTTGAAGATTTTGCTGAGTTATATTTTTAAACTTTACAGTTCTGATTTGAGATTAAAGAAACAAGCTATCCACTAGACAGAGTACATAATTCATAACAAGTAACAACAGAGATCTTTTATATTAGCTATTCTGCAGAAACTACAGCCTTCAGCCACTTTTGCACCTAACCTTAGGTTGAAAAGGCATGCATAAGCAGTTTAGTATACATGTTTTGCCTTTTTTTAATTTAAAATTTTACCTAACACCTGAATTCTCATGGTAAAAATTAATACAACATAGAAGTGAGAATAAATATTGAAAGTGACCTTCACCCCTACATTTCCACCCCACATTTCCAACCCCATGCACTTCAAATACCACTCCTAAAGATACTCCTAAAAGGTAACCACTATTTTCAATTCAATATATAACTTTCTGGATATTTTTCTATGTCTTCATGTTTGTAACATAGGCATGTCTTTTTATTTTACATAACAACATTCTTCTCTACGTTTTTGTACTTAAATTCATCTTTTTACATTTAATCATATCTTTTCATGCTGTTATATATAGAGGTACATTATTTTTTTACTTCTACATAGTATTTCACACTATACAGTACCATAATTTGACCATCCCCCTATTGAGGAGCCTACAGATAATTCCTGATTATTTTTTACTGCTATAAGTTGTGATACAGTGAATATTCATGTGTGTGTGGGGGCATGTGCTAATGATTGAGTGTTTTTGTAGTGTAATTCCTTCAAATGGGATTGCTGGGTAAAGGCAATAGATTTTGTCAAATTGCCTTCCAAAAAGGCGGTGTAAATTCTGTTCTGAGTTCAGTGCAGACAAGATGGGCTCAGGAAACCCTGGAATCAGATAGGCAGGGTTCATATCCAGCACCCACCACTTCTTAGGTAGTGACTTGGGCAGTTACTGAGGTTTTTTGTGCCTCCATTTACCCACAAACATAGGACTTATGCATATCTTTAGAGGATATTTGAGAGTTTTTAAATCATAATGGATTGAAATGGAAGTTCCTGGTCTATGATGGGTATATAGCTTTCCAAAAAAGTAGTAATCTAATTTTGAATCAAATGTGGTCCAGAAAGTCACACTTCATAGTAAGGCTGCCAGGAGATTTTGGTGTAGTTAGTCTTTGGACCACAATTTTAAAATCAACTCATTACTAGGTAAGTCCCAATTCCACTGATGAACTCTTTCTGCTGAAAGGAACCCTATTTAACATATTTAAGTAGACATTTCCCCCTCCTTATTCCCAGCTGTCTGTCTCTATGCTTTCCAGGAAGAGAGAGTGAATAAGTCAGAGGCAGGGATGGGCATATCTGTGTACATAATTTGTTAACCAGGCCTTGGAACCCCATAGACTTTGTGATATGTTTTGTTTTGAGGCAGGGAAAATTTTATAATAAGTTCATAATAATGATAATTGGTCTTAGAGAGAAATAGCCCTGTGTTCTGCTGCTGAAAATGTCATATTTAATCAAATCTAAGATGCTAAGAAAGAAAAATGTCATTTATAATTGTAAAAGTTTTTATTGTAAATAACATCCCAATTTCAGAGATGTTAAAATATGAGAAAATCTGTCTTAGAATCAATGAAATATAGAGATTTGTATAGGATATTTTACATGCAAGGAGAAAAACACGAAGTTTTACACAACTATAAAAGATGACCACCAAACCATCTTCTGAAGGTGAGAGTCCATTGGAAGCCATTTGGTTTGCTCAGCACCCAGGTAAGTCTGGGTATACACACTGGGGAGTAGGCAAAATTGCTATGCTTGATGGAAGATAGAGAAGTATAAAATTCTTGGAGGAATACCAGGAGAAGGAAGAGAGGTGAGGCTTCTGGGCACTGCAGGAGGGAGAACAAGAAGACTTAAACATACCGACACATGTGCAAACATACACACACATACCAGCATATACATATTCACACATAGACATACACAATCCCTTTGGAATATTCCTTAGGTGTGGGAAGTGCAATAAAACCCCTTTCTCATTCCCCTTACCAGATCTTCAGCAAAGTTGACATTGCTCATTTACACTCTTCGGTTAGTGGGTTCTTTCATGATATTTAGATTTTGTTTCCATTTTGTCAGTAAGCAAAGACAAAAAAGTAGCTATTAGCTGGTTATCAGCATTGGGTTTTAACTTAATTTATAGGTGAGAAAACCTCATCAGAAGAGCTAACTGGTTTGTCTGACATCATTTAATGTATTTGAACCCCAGTTAGAGTGTGGGACCCCTTGAATCCTCTCAGCTTCCAGGTATTGGGCTCCATCCAAAATCAGGAAGTTGATCCTTCTATAGGTTATATCTACAGTTTTGTTCATAAAGAAACTATGGAGCAGAAATTTCTGGACTCCAAGAGACCCAGGACATTCAGTAGGTTATTCTGCTACTCTTTTTTTCTGCTCAAATGATATTACACCACTTTCAGTCAGTGACAGTGACTGCAGTCCTCTGAGATTTCTTCTTCTTTTTCCCATATGTCCACATAGCTATGCTACCTGACCCTGGCTTAAAAGCATGGGTAGTGATGGAAAAATAGTTTTACTCATAATTGAGTATCTTCTCTGAAGAAGGAGCAGCATTTTGAGCTCTATTTTGAACACCCTTCCCACCCCCCTGCCGCTAGAGGACAATGACTAGCCCTGGTGAGGATCAAGTATCAGTCTAGTCATGACTTGTCTGTGAATGGACATAGCACAGTAACCTAGGCTCCTGGTGCTCTGGGTGCCCTCAGCTTAAGACTCAAACTGTCTTAATAGAGACCAGATCCATAGGTACTCATATTGAGTGTGGTTCTCAGCATTCATCCCAAAGGAGCCAAGCCATCAAAAAAAAAAAAAAAAAAAAAGACAAAACAAAACAAAAACCTTGTTCTGCCTTTGCAAATTAAATGGAATGCCTAATAGTTCACATGAGGAAAATACAAAACCTGTAAACAGCTCTTTCAGGTTTAACAAGCTGAAGACTTACCTGAATGTCTTCTGCAACTTGACAATCAGAAGTGACACCCACACAATAGAGTGTCACTCTTCTTTGCAGATCCTTTGTTTCTCTGCTAATAAATGCAAGTGTCACATGGAATCCCTTTCTTGTTTCATTTTCTGCAGCATAGTGTAGAACTAAATCACCAGCACCCTGGTAGATTGCTAACATGCTCCCAAAGGATGACTAGCATCTCTACAAAAGGACGAATGCCTCTGTGTATGGAGACCATTTTCTCACTAGGAAGATAGTGGAAGGAATGAGAAAGTCACTTATAGACAGTCATCACTAGTAGGTCTGTGCCTGTTTGTTTTGATCAACATTATTGAGGTTTAATGTACATTCAAAGAATTCCATCCATTTTAAGTATTCAGGTCAATAACTGACAAATGTATACATCCACATAACCACACAATCAAAACATAGGACACTAACATATCCCCAGAATATTCCCCTCTACCTCTTTGCAGCTAACCCTCTCACAAGACAGCCCCAGAAAAATCACTGATCTGTTTCTGTTGCTGTAGATTAGATTTCCCTTTTTCATAGTTTCATATAAATGAAACCATGTCACACATATTCTGTTTTGTCTGTCTTTTTCACTCAGCAGAATGTCTGTGAAGTTTGTTCCCTTTATTGCTAGTAGTGTCCCTGCATTGAATGGATTTATCACAATTTATCTGTTCAGTAGGTGATGGACATTTGGATTGTTTCCAGCTTGAATTATTGTTATTAAAGCTGCTATGAGAATTTGTGTACAACTCTGTGAGAAAGTATGTTTTCATTTCTCTTGGGTAGTTATCTCAGTGGAATTGTTGGATCACATTGTAAGGGCATATTTAACGTCACAAAATATTACCCAACTCATTTCCAACATGTTTGCACTATTCTGTGGTTCTATATCCCCACTAACCCTTGGGATTTTCATTCTTTTTAACACCTCCTAGTAGGTGTGAAGAGGTATGTAACTGTAGATTTAATTTGCATTTCCCTGGAGACTAATGATATTGTGCATATTTTCATGTGCTTTTTGGTCATTCCTATATAGTATACATTCAAATATTTTGCCTTTTTTTTTTTGAGTTGTGTCTCCTTATTATTGAGTTGTAAGAGTTCCTTATATATTCTGGATGCAACTACTTTGCCAAATACATTTTACATATATTTTATCCCAATCTGTGACTTGCCTTTTTAAATTCCTAAGGCTTTTTTTTTTAAAAAGCACAGATTTTTAATTCTGATAAAATCCAAGGGTTTTTTAAAAATCTTTTTTTTTGTATAAAAGCATAACATGCCTAAGGAATCTTTATCTACTCTGAGGTTGTGAAAACTTTCTCCTATATTTTTTTATAGAATTTTCATAGTTATAGCTCTTATGTTTAAGTCTATGATCCATCTGGAAAACACTTTGGTAGTTTCTTATAAATTCAAACATATACTTTCCACATAACCCAGCAATTCCACTCCTATTCTTCAAGAATAATAAAAACATATGCCACAAAAAGACTTGAATACAAATATTCACAGCAGCCTTATTCACAAGAGCCAAAAGCTACCAACAACTCAAATGTCCAGCAGTAAATGAATTGATAAACTATTTATTCTATCCTCATGTATATAGTCAGCAATATAAAGGAGCAAATTACTTATAAATATAATACTGAAGAATCTCATGGTTAGACTGAGTGAAAGAAGCCAGATACCAAAGAGTAAATACTATAGTATTTCTTTTATGTGAAATTCTAGAGAAGGTAAAAATAACCTATAGTGATAGAAACCAGATCAGCGGTGGTAGATAGACAGGATTTGGGCAGAGGGAGATTAGGAAGAGGTATGAGGAAATTTGGGGGAAGATAGAAATGTTCTAAATTTTAATTAGGATGGTGTTACATGAATAGTTACATTTGTCAAGTAATTGACTTTTATATTTAAAATATGTGAATTTTATTATGTAAAATTATATCTCAGTAACACTGACTTAAATTTGACACTTAATAAATTTTTTGACACTTACTAAATTTTGTAATTGTATTAGTCAGGGTTCTCCAGAGAAACAGAACCAATAGGATATAGACAGATATATATATATATATATATATATGAGATGTAATACAGGAATTGTCTCATATGGTTACGGAGACTGACCAGTTCCATTATCTGCCATCTGCAAATTGGAGAACCAGGAAAGCCAGAATCTGAAACCTTGAGAATTGGGGAGCAGTTGGTATAAGTCCCAATCTGAGTCTGAAAGCCTAAGAAACATGTGTGCTGAAGACCAAGGGCAGGAGAAGATGAATGTTTCAGCTCAGGCAAAGAGAGTGAATTCACCCTTCTTCCACCTTTTTGTTTTATTCAGGCCATCAGTGGATAGGACAAGGCCCACCCACATTGGGGAGGGCCTTCTGCTTTACTAAGTTCACCAATTTAAAGGCTAATCTCTTCTGAAACACCCTCGCAGATGCACCCAAAAATAATGTTTCACCAGCTACATGGGAAAATTAGACTAATCAAATTAACACATATAATTAACCATCACATCTGTTTATTTGGAGGAATACTATTTAACACATCTTCCTTTTTAGCCCTCATGCTCTATGAGGCCAAGAGCCATGTGTGTTTTGCTCACCATCAAAACCCCAATACCTATGAAGCACAATAACTAGCAAAAGGAAGGTATTCAACAAATATTTGTTAAAAGAGGAAAGAGGAGGACCTTATAATCTTGTTCAGGAGAAACAATGAAAGGAATTAAATAACTGAATGCAGGGTTGAATTAAGTAAAAAGGCAAGAGAAGATCAGGTAGAAGAGAAAAAATCTGTGTGTTCTAATGCAGTTGAAGAAGACAGATATAAATGAATTTTAAAAGGTAATAGGATTTGAAGGGTAGGAGTATAGGAGAGATGGAATTCTTGGTGGAGAAGACTTCATGAATAAAGACATGGAGGTAAATGAGTGAAAAATGAAGAGGAAGCAGAGCTTCATGAATTCTTATCTCACTCCCAGAGTTTGCAGAAGAGACCCATCCTGTTACCCTAGCCCCACGCCCTAAATCCAGACCACTATCCTCTGCCAATCCATGCCATGCAACCCCCAGGTGGCTGCTGTGCAAAGCATCCCACCCATGCTGAGAGTGGGATGACTTTGAACCTTTATGCTGATGCCATGTGAGGCCCTGGTGCTTAATGGAAGTCCCAGGCCTGGGGCATGCAGCAAATGGGCTTCAGAGAGAGCATCTAGGGTCTTCTCAGCACTGCACACACCGGAGACAGCAAATTACAAGCTGAAAATTCATTACATTTGTGAAAAACCTGAATTTATTTAGACAAAAGCAGATGGAGAGGATGGATAATCTCGTTACATTTCAGCACACTACACTTTATTCAGAAGAAATGAAACATAATTATGCGTTCTTTTCTTTCCATCTGCTTTCCCTTCCCTAAGTTCAGGTTTATTATTAATATAATGAATTCATCTTGCCTCCCTCTCAATTCCATTAGCCCGTACTCCTAATTAAGTTTTGTTCGCATTGTCCTTTTCAACAACTCAGAAACTCTCTTTCAATATAGCTATTTTCTCCAGACCTCAGATCATTTCTACAGATGAACTGCTGCTACCAGGCATATGAAATGTCTTAATCAAATTATAATTTCTCTCAAATGTTAAGAAATTATCTAGACCTTCTATTTCCCAAAGCAGATCTGACTGACTTGAAGGACAGATTCTTCAAAGAATTGAGACCTACTCTTGACTTGGGTTACTTGACTCGACCTGGGGAACAGGAGGGGAGAGTCATCTTCCTTGGATTTCTAGGGTCTTGACCTTGGTCACCTCACAGTTAGCCAGAGCACTAATTTTGCCATTCTCCTCCAACCAATGCATTTTTCCTCTCCAAGACAAATGTAATGGGTACAGAATTTCTCTCAAGGAAAGTTCAAGCTTCAGAGACAATAATGAGAGATGAAAAGATTGTAAACCAGTGCTTAGAAGAATGCAGTGACTCAAAGACAAATCCGAGCTCAGCCCCACCTACTAGGGTAAACTTGATCAAGTTACTTTGTGCCTCAGTTTCCTCACCTGTACAACAGGGCAAATGATTCAAACACACTTTATAGAATTACTGTGAAGGGGATGGAGCAGGATGGCGGAGGAATGGGAGACCTGGATTTCACCTGGTCTTAGGAATTCAGCTGGTTGGGAATCAAACCATTCTGTACACCTACAAACACAACAGGAGATCGAAGAAAAGTATAGCAACAACTCTCTGAAGAGAAAAGCGACCACTTTCTGGAAGGTAGGACGTGTGGAGAAGTGAATCCGAAGCGATATTCAGGAAGGTAGACGGCGGGGGAGGGGCCTCCATCAGCTGCTTCTGGCAAGTGACAGAGCCGCAGAGCACAAAATCGGAATTTTTAGAAGTCGGGTCCGCTGAGGGACGTCGCTCCAGTGGCTAAACAGGGGGTGAAACCCTTGCTGGGACAGTGTTGTCTCAGGACCCTCGTGGTCACAGAAAGACCAGGGGTGCCTGAGTGCGGCAGAGCTCCCAGGTATCAGAGCAGGGAAGCCGACTGCAGAGACAGAGCCAAGGCATGGGCTCTCAGCTCAGGATTGCCATAAACCGTGATCCATGGCACAGTCGGGACACTGCTCTTCCAGCAGGGACCCAACAAGTGGCAGATCTGGGGAGACTCCCCTTCCTCCCCTGGGTGGAGTGGTGCAGGAGCGCACCGCAGGGATCTGCTGGGTTTGGAGACTCTACACGGGGTCGTGCGCCAGAGATAGAAACATTCGGTCACAGGCCAGGTGAGCATGGAGTGAGGCTGGAGACCGGGGAGACGGGAGTGACTGACTGCTTTACTCTGGGGACTGAGGAGTGGGGCCCTGAATTCTGAGCTCCTCCAGGGTGGAAACTGGGAGGCCGCCATTTTCACTTTCCTCCTCCAAAGCTGTACGGAAAGCTTACAGGGAACAAAAGCTCCTGAGAGCAAACCCAAGCAGATTACTTAGCCAGGACCCGGCAAGGGCGGGGCAATTCCACCTCAGGCAAAGATATTGGGAACCACAGCAACAGGCCCCTCCCCCAGAAGATCAGCAAGAACTGCTGGCCAAGACCAAGTTTACCAATCAATGAGAACTGCAGAACTCCAGAGCTTGGGGAATACTGCACATATAAACCATGGCTTTTTTAACATGATTCTATCGTCTTTCAAAGTTAATTTTTTTTAAACCGGCCTTTTTTTTTTTTAATTTTTCTTTTTCCCTTTTTCAACCAACATCTTATCAATCCCTTTTTAAAAAACATTTTTATTTTACATTTTTAGAGTCATATTCTACCCTTCATAGTAGTTACCCTTATTTTTGGCATATATATATATATAAGTTGTTCTCTCTTTAAAATTTTGAGATACAGTTTCTTCAAACAGATCAAAATATACCCTAAATCTCTAGTGTATGGCTTTGTTCTAATTTCCTGCCTGATCACATTCTCTCTCTTTTTTTTTCCTTTTTTTTAAATCCTCTTCTTTCCTTTTTCAAAAAACTTCTTATCAATTCCTTTTATAAAATCTTTTATAATTTTCACCTTTACAGTCATATTCCATCCCATCATCGTATTAGCCCTTATTTTGTCCATATATATATGTCTTCCTTTCTTTAAAATTTTGGGAGGCACATTCTTCTAACAGACCAAAATATACCCAAAATCGAGTGTGTGGCAATGATCTCTACACCAGCCTGATCATATTTGATCATATTCTGGCTTTTTTTTTTTTTTTGCTCTGTTCTCTTTTTGTTTGTTTTTACCTTTTTCTTTTTCGTTCTTTTTTCCCCTTTCTTAGTTTTTTTCTGATTTGTTTAGAGTATATTTTCTAGAGATGTTGTTACCCTGTTAGCATTTTTTTCACTCATTCATCTCTTCTCCTCTGGACACAATGACAAGACAGAAAAAATCACCTCAACAAAAAGAACAAGAGGTAGTACCGTCTGCCATGGACCTACTCAATACGGACATTACTACGATGTCAGACCTAGAGTTCAGAAACATGATTTTAAAGATACTAGCTGGGCCTGAAAAAAGCATGGAAGTTATTAGAGAAACTCTTTCTGGAGAAATAAGAGAACTAAAATCTAACCAAGTCGAAACCAAAAAGGCGATTATTGAGGTGCAATCAAAAATGGGGATGCTAACTGCTAGGATAAATGTGGCAGAAGAGAGAATCAGTGATATAGGAGACCAAATGATGGAAAATCAAGAAGCTGAGAAAGAGAGATAAACAACTACAGGATCACGAGGGCAGAATTCGAGAGATAAGCAATACCATAAGATGAAACAACATTATAATAATTGGGATCCCAGAAGAAGAAGAAAGAGAGAGAGGGGCAGAAGGTATATTGGAGCAAATAATAGCAGAGAACTTCCCTAATGTGGGGAAGGAAATAGGCATCCAAATCCAGGAGGCAAAGAGAATCCCTCTCAAAATCAATAAAAATAGGTCAACACCCCAGAACTAACAGTAAAACTTATGAGTCTCAGAGACAAGGAGAAAATCCTGAAAGCAGCTTGGGAGAAGAGATATGTAACCTACAATGGTAACAACATTAGATTGGCAACAGACCTATCCACAGAGACCTGGCAGGCCAGAAAGCACTGGCATGATATACTCAGAGCACTAAACGAGAAAAACATGCAGCCAAGAATACTATATCCAGCTAGGATGCCATTGAAAATGGGAGAGATAAAAAGCTTCCAGGACAAACAAAAAATAAGGAATCTGCAAACACAAAACCAGCCCTACAAGAAATATTGAAAGGGGTCCTCTAAGCAAAGAGAGAGCCTAAAAGCTGCATAGACGAGAAAGGAACACAGACAATATACAGTAACAGTCACCTTACAGGCAATACAATGGTCCTAAATTCATATCTTTCAATAGTTACCCTGAATGTAAATGGGCTAAATGCCCCGATTAAAAGACATAGGCTATCAGGTTGGATTAAAAAACAGGACCCATCGATATGCTGTCTGCAAGAGACTCATTTTAGACCCAAAGACACCCCCAGGTTGAAAATGAAGGGTTAGGAAACAATTTACCATGCTAATGGACACAAAAGAAAGCTGGGGTGGCAATCCTTATATCAGACAAATTGGATTTTAAACCAAAGACTGTAATAAGAGATGAGGAAGGACACTACATCCTACTTAAAGGGTCTATCCAACAAGAAGATCTAACAATTGTAAATATCTATGCCCCATAAATGGGAGCAGCCAATTATATAAGGCAATTAATAACAAAAGCAAAGAAACACATTGACAACAATACAATAATAGCGGGGGACTTTAACACCCCCCTCACTGAAATAGATCATCTAAGCAAAAGATCAACAAGGAAATAAAGACTTTAAATGACACACTGGACCAAATGCACTTCACAGACATATTCAGAACATTCCATCCCAAAGCAATGGAATACACATTCTTCTCTAGTGCCCATGGAACATTCTCCAGAATAGATCACATCCTAGGTCACAAATCAGGTCTCCACCGGTACCAAAAGATTGGGATTATTCCCTGCATATTTTCAGACCACAATTTTTTGAAACTAGAACTTAATCACAAGAGGAAAGTTGGAAAACCTCAAGTACATGGAGGCTAAAGAACATCCTACTAAAGAATGAATGGGTCAACCAGAAATTAAACAAATATTTTAAAAATTCATGGAAACCAATGAAAATGAAAATACAACTGTTCAAAATCTTTGGGATGCAGCAAAGGTGGTCCTAGGGGAAAGTATATGGCAATACAAGCCTTTCTCAAGAAACAAGAAAGGTCTCAAATACACAACCTAACCCTACACCTAAAGGAGCTGGAGAAAGAGCAGTAAATAAAGCCTAAATCCAGCAGGAGAAGAGAAATAATAAAGATCAGAGCAGAAATCAATGAAATAGAAACCAAAAGAATGGTAGAACAGATCAATAAAACTAGAAGCTGGTTCTTTGATAGAATTAACAAGACTGATAAACCCTGGGCCAGACTCATCAAAAAGAAAAGAGAAATGACCCAAATAAATAAAATCATGAATGAAAGAGGAGAGATCACAACCAACACCAAAGAAATACAAACAATTATAAGAACATATTATGAGCAACTCTATGAGAGCAAATTAGATAACCTGGAAGAAATGGATGCATTCCTAGAGATGTATCAACTACCCAAACTGAACCAGGAAGAAATAGAAAGCCTGAACAGACCCATAACTACTAAGGAAATTGAAGCAGTCATCAAAAATCTCCCAAAAAACAAAAGCCCAAGGCCAGATGGCTTTCCAGGGGAATTCTACCAAATGTTTAAAGAGGAATTAATACCTATTCTTCTGAAACTGTTCCAAAAAATAGAAATGGAAGGAAAACTCGTTTTATGAGGCCACCATTCCCTTGATCCCAAAACCAGAAAAAGACCCCATCACAAAAGAGAATTACAGACCAATATCCTTGATGAACATGGATGCAAAAATTCTCACCAAAATACTAGCCAATAGGATCCAACAGTACATTAAAAGGATTATTCACCACGACCAAGTGGGATTTATCCCTGGGCTGCAAGGCTGATTCAACATCCGCAAATCAATCAATGTGATACAATACATTAACAAAAGAAAGAACAGGAAACATATGATCCTCTCAATAGATGCAGAAAAAGCATTTGACAAATTATAGCATCCTTTCTTGATCAAAACTCTTCAGAGTATAGGGATAGAGGATACCTACCTCAATATCAAAAAAGCCATCTATGAAAAACCTACAGCGAATATCATTCTCAATGGGGAAAAACTGAGGGCTTTCCCCCTAAGGTCAGGAACGTGGCAGGATGTCCACTATCACCACTGCTATTCAACATAGTATTAGAAGTCCTAGCCACAGCAATCAGACAACAAAAAGAAATCAAAGGCATCCAAATCGGCAAAGAAGAAGTCAAATTCTCACTGTTTGCAGATGATTTGATACTTTTTGTGGAAAACCCAATAGACTCCACCCCAAAACTGCTAGGACTCATCCAGGAATTCAGTAAAGTGGCAGGATATAAAGTCAATGCACAGAAACCAGTGGCATTCCTATACACCAACAACAAGACAGAAGAGAGAGAAATTAAGCAGTTGATCCCATTTACAATGGCACCTAAAACCATGACATACCTAGGAATAAATCTAACCAAAGAGGCAAAGGATCTGTACTCAGAAAACTATAAAATACTCATGAAAGAAATTGAAGAAGACATAAAGAAATGGAAAAACGTTCCATGCTCATGGATTGGAAGAACAAATATTGTGACAATGTCAATACTACCTAGAGCAATCTACACATTCAATGCAATCCCCATCAAAATACCATCCACTTCTTTCAAAGAAATGGAACAAATAATCCTAAAATTTGTATGGAACCAGAAGAGACCCCGAATAGCCAGAGGAATGTTGAAAAAGAAAAGCAAAGCTGGTGGCATCACAATTTCGGACCTCCAGCTCTATTACAAAGCTGTCATCATCAAGACAGTATGGTACTGGCACAAAAATAGACTCATCAATCAGTGGAACAGAATAGAGAGCAGAAATGGACCCTCAACTCTATGGTCAACTCATCTTGGACAAAGCAGGAAAGAATGTCCAATGGCAAAAAGACAGTCTCTTCAACAAATGGTGTTGGGAAAATTGGACAGCCACATGCAGAAGAATGAAACTGGACCATTTCTTTACACCACACACAAAAATAGACTCCAAATGTTTGAAAGACCTCAATGTGAGACAGAAGTTGATCAAAATCCTAAAGGAGAACACAGGTAGCAACCTCTTCGACCTCAGCTGCAGGAACTTCTTCTTAGAAACTTTGCCAAAGGCAAGGGAAACAAGGGCAAAAATGAACTATTGGGACTTCATCAATTTAAAAGCTTTTGCACAGCAAAAGAAACAGTCTACAAAACCAAAAGACAACTGACAGAATGGGAGAAGATATTTGGAAATGACATATCAGATTAAGGGCTAGTATCCAAAATATTTAAAGAACTTCTTTAACTCAACACCCAAAGAACTAATGATCCAATCAAGAAATGGGCAGAAGACATGAACAGACATTTTTCCAAAGAACACCTCCAAATGGCCAACAGACACATGAAAAAGTGCTCAACATTGCTCAGCATCAGGGAAATCCAAATCAAAACCTCAATGAGATACCACCTCACACCCGTCAGAATGGCTCAAATTAACAAGTCAGGAAATGACAGATGTTGGTGGGGATGTGGACAAAGGGAAACCCTCCTACACTGTTGATGGGAATGCAAGCTGGTGCAATCACTCTGGAAACTAGTATGGAGGTTCCTCAAAATGTTGAAAATAGAGCTACCATACGATCCAGCAATTGCACTACTGGGTATTTACCACAAAGATACAAATATAAGGATCCAAAGGGGTACGCGCACCCCGATGTTTATAGCAGCAATGTCCACAATAGCCAAACTGTGGAAAGAGCCAAGATGTCCATTGACAGATGAATGGATAAAGAAGAAGTGGTATATATATATATATATATATATATATATATATATATATATACACAATGGAATATTATGCAGCCATCAAAAGGAATGAGATCTTGCCATTTGCAACGATGTGGATGGAACTGGAGGGTGTTACACTGAGTGAAATAAGTCAATCAGAGAAAGACATGTATTATATGACCTCACTGATATGAGGAATTCTTAATCTCAGGAAACAAACTGATAGATGCTGGAATGGGGGCGTAGGGGGACAGGGTGGCTGGGTGATAGACATTGGGGAGGGTATGTGCTATCGTGAGCACTGTGAATTGTGCAAGACAGTTGAATTAAAGATTTGTACCTCTGAAACAAATAATGCAATATATATTAAGGAAAAAAAAAAGAAGATATTAGGAGGGGAAGAATGAAGGGGGGGAAATCAGAGGGGGAGACAAAGCATGAGAGAGGATGGACTCTGAAAAACAAACTGAGGGTTCTAGAGGGGAGGGGGTTGGGAGGATGTATTAACCTCGTCATGGATATTTAAGAGGGCATATTCTGCATGGAGCACTGGGTGTTATTCACAAACAATGAATCATGGAACACTACATCAAAAACTAATGATGTAATGTATGGTGATTAACATAACAATAAAAATTTTTAAAAAAAGAAATACTGTGAAGAATAGATATGGGGTGCCTGGGTCATTCAGTCGGTTAAGTATCTGACTCTTGATTTCGGCTCAGGTCATGATCTCAGGGTCATGGGATCAAGCCTCATGTCTGGCTCTGTGCTCAGTAGGGAGTCTGCTTGAGATTCTCTCCCTCCTTCTCTCTCTCCCCTACCCCCCACTCTCTCACGCTCCCTCTCAATAAAATAATAAATAAATAAATAATAAATAAATTTTTTTTTAAAGCAGATGTAAGAAAGTGTGAGAAGCACTCAGCACAGTGTCTGGTATATGAGTGCTCAAGAATATTGGCTCACAACTATGACAGCCATTATGACTCTGTTATTAATCCAGGGAAATCTTCAGGTCTCTGGAATTTGACCCTAACTTGTGCCTGTACACTCACTTCTGCACCCAAAGATTTAGAAAATCAACCTATAACTAAAGTCACAGCGACTTACACCAAACATTAAATGACCAACATTTCTTTCTTGTGTCAGTGCCACAGTCCATCCAACTGAGGAGGTGTCCCTTTGATAGGGATACTGAGGGAGATTCAAGTGTTATGATGATTCTCTTCTCAGAAGCCAAATCCTAAAGGAAGTCACTTTCTACTACCTTATATCAACCCTCCTCCAAAACCTTATGGTTCTGCTTGGAATCTCTATCTTGGGGCATTGCATTTCTCAGGCTGATAACACTAGGTGAGGCTGGTTATCCTGTTCTTTTTGTATCAAAGCTTTAAGCACGGGTCCAGGAAGTCTGCTACTGGCATTCTGAAAATCGGCAAATAAGATCTGTTCACCTCTCTTTATGAAGTGAGGACCTGGATCACAGGGAAGCCGACTCTGCTTCTGGCCTTTCATCCTAATCAACTCTGACAGCCCCCATCACTGACCCCTGAAGAACCAAGCTGCCACAGCCCCAACGCTGCAACCTTGATTAATGAGCTTTCTTGGAACTCTTTAGTCGCTACCTGTCTTGTGCCTCAAGCAAGACCCCTCTTTGACCAGGTGCTGTTCTTCCTCAAAGCAGAGGCAGAGCAAGCTGCCTGCTGACCTCTGAGGCCAGTCACCCCTATAGTCAGAGAAAAGCAGAATCACTCTCAACCTATTATGCCATTGAAAGCTTCCAGAATGAACCCACATAAACCACTGCTTGCTGGACTGGTGAGTGAGATTTTTATGACTCTGTTCCTGGGCTTTTAGGAGAGAGCTCATTTCCCAAACTTAAATCTTCTAAATTGGAGTTGCCACCTTTCAAGGTGAGCTGATCCAATGTCCTTGCTGGTCAAGGAAACTTCTAAATGTGGAGGAAAAATTAACACCTTCCTTTTCACTCACTGGATGAAAGAGGCCATGCATAGGTCAGAACATTGGCTCAAATCAAACTTTTGAAGTTGTTTTATTTTTAGAGACAGAAAAATTGCAAAATGTCAGTCCTTCTACCTCCTCCCTCTGCTGAGGCCTCTCACTCATCCATCAAGTGACTTTCTGTTCGCTCAGAATCCTCCAGGATGAGCTTGCCCTCATCACCCCCCACCCAGGCATTGTCTGGCCACACTAATCCAGCAAAGCCATATGCCTGCAAAAATGTCAGCTCCAGAAGGCAGGGAGCAGCAACTAAGACAGGATAAAATGTCACAGTCACCTCCCACTAGCAACTGTACCTCTCTGCCCCCAGGCTGTGCCCTCAGACAGGCCAGCCCCATCCCTCAACAATAGCAGGTATGAGCAGCACTAAGTGCTATAGGAGGTAGAAAAAAGATAAAAGAATGCCTTTGACCTGGAAGAGGGTGCTGTCAGGTAGGAATCCAAAGCACAGTCCTATGGGAATAACTTGAGGCTGCAGAAAACAATAGAGCCTGAGATCTAGGGCTCTGGGGTTGGATTCTGTGTGTGCATGATAATTGCGTGACCTTGCAAAGTTGCTTACCTTCCCCAGCTAAAACCTCATGAGGTTCTAAGGACTAAAAATTAGAATATGTATAATATTTGGTACATACTTAACTAAAAACTCTTATTGAAAAGCTTAATCATCTCACATCCTTCCCCCACCAGCTTCCTACCACAGAGGGAACAAGATCCGGTCATGCCTCACAACCACAGGCCTTGTACAACCTCACTCTGCTATCTCTCTAGCCTCAGCATCCCCCATTCTTCCCATTGTTCACTCAGCCCCAGGCACACTGGCCTTCTTGTTTTCAAATACAGAGACTTCCTCCCACCTCAGGGCCCTTGCTTGGCTCTTCTTCATCTAGATTGCTCTCACTAGCCCCCTCCCATTCTCTTGGCTTGTTCCTTAACGTCATTCAGTGCCACCTCTTCCTTGATCACTTTATCTAAAATAAAAACATACCATCCCTGACACTCTATCCCCCTTACCCTGCTTTTTCATTTTTCATAGCATATCCCTACCTGAAATTATATTGTTTATTTATTTTGTACTGTTCACTATAGTATCCTTAGAGTCTAGAAGAGGATCTGACAAATAGACTCTTGATAAGTGTTTGTTAATGAGTCAGTAAATAAATGTAAGTACTCTATGAATGTTAATTTCTTTTATTACTTCTGCAGCAGGTTCCTTGGCTGTCCTGCTACCCATTGCCTACCACCTCTGGTTTCAGCCACAGTTGGTGGATGGTCTTATGGCAGTCCTGACTTGTCTCTTACTGGCTCTCACCTCAAGCACTCACAGATTTTCATTCTGCCCCAGGGTCTTCTTTTATGCTCTAGGATTTCACTAGATCAGAACACAAGTGTTGCCCCTGTTGTGAGATTAGTGCCCAGAGGGGCAATGTACAACTAACAAAGGCAGGAGCCTCCACTGCCCCTGTCACCCCACACTTCAGGCAGACATCCCTGGAAGGTGTTCTGCAGGCTACTTGGGAGGTCCTGGTGGAATACAGCCCTAGTGCACATGACAGTGATCCCAGTAACACATCCTCATACTGGATTTTCCTCATTTCTTGTCTTGCTGTCCTCGGCCCCTCACATCTGCTCCCTGGGATCATGTCCCAAATGAAGCACCCACTTCCAAGTACCCTCAGGCTCTGTTTTGGGGAGAATACCTGACATTGAGTCTAAAAATGTCTTGAAATGCATACTTGAAGCACGCAGAGTATGACCAGGCTGTGGTAGATAAGCAAAGAGGGCTTCCTGGAGGAAGTGAATTCTCAATTTAATTTCAGAGAAGAGGAATGTGGATTGGCAAATCAAAAAAAAAAAAAAAAGCCCATTTGGGCTTCAGGGATTCAACTCCCACAGACTTAACAGGAAAGAGAGAAAAGTGAGTCTACATGGACCACAAGGTTTTACACTCTAGGAAGATGGTAACCATGGCTGCCAGGTTTCATGCTTTTCCATCTTAACCCTTCTTCATAGAAACAGAATTTATAAGAATGCTTTTGCCTCCCTAATGAAAATTTAGCCTTTCAAGTCTTATTAACTATAATGGGAAAAAAATACCTCATTCTCTTTTTTTCTGGAGGTAAAAGCAATGATATTAAATGATCCAATTTACCCATTTCTAATACCACTCTGGTCACTAATGAAGATGCATCTGCGGCTTAATGTGTGGTTCACACACAGGGCATCACTGCTCAGACGGAGAGCATGCAGACAACTCTGTGGAATAAGGAAACATTGGATACAAATTAAATTTTTGTGAATCAAATATTGCTCTTCTATTGATTCACGTGATTATTTAAGAATCCTAGTTTCTAACAGGCAGGGCCTGAGTGGAGTGTCTCCCCCATGCTCCACCTCTCCTCACTGCCATGTGCCTGATGCCCATAAGGAAAAACGTGCACAAGGGAAGAACACTTTTGTCAAGTTTGATATAGTAATTAAAGCAGTATGGTATTGGCATAAAAACAGACACATTAATCAATGGAACAGAAGAGAGAACCCATAAATAAACTTACATATATATGGTCAATTCATTTATGACAAAGGAGGCAAGAATATACAATGGGAAAAGAACAGTCTCTTCAATAAATGATATTGGGAAATCTGGACAGCTACATGCAAAAGAATGAAATTGGACCACTGTCTTATACCATATACAAAAATTGACTCAAATGTACCAAAGATATGTATGTAAGACCTGAAACCATAAAACTGCTACCCAAAAAAAAACAAAACAAAATAAAACAAAAACCCATGTAGGTGGTAAGCTCCTCATTAGTCTTAGTGGTGCTTCTTTTTTTTTTTCTTTTTTTTCTTTTTGGATCTGACTCCAAAGGCAAGAGAAACAAAATCAAAAATAAGTAAGTGGGAGTACATCAAACTAAAAAGCTTCTGCACAGTGAAGGAAATCATCAACAAAACGAAAAGGCAACCTACTAAATGGGAGAAGATATTGTCGAATCATATATCTGACAAGGGATTAATATTCAAAATGTATTTTAAAAACTCACACAATTCAATAACAAAAAAACACAATAATCTTATTTAAAAATAGGCAGAAGATCTGAATGGACATTTCTCCAAAAAAGACATACTAATGGCCAAAGGGCACATGAAAAGATACTCAACATCACTAATCTTCAAGGAAAGGTAAATCAAAACCACAATGAGATACCACATTACACCTCTAAGAATGGCTATTATCAAAAAGACAAGAAATAACAAGTGTTGGCAGACATGTGGAGAAAAGGAACCCGGGTGCACTGTTGGTGGGAATGCAAACTGGTGCAGCCACTGTGGAAAAGAGTATGGAGGTTCCTCAAAAAATTAAAAATGTACCATATTATCCAGCAATTCCTACTGGGTACTTATCCAAAGAAAATAAAAACACTAACTCAAAAAGATATATGCATCTTCATGCTCACTGCAGAATTATTAATAATAGCCAAGATACAGAAAAAACTGTGTCCATCTTTGGGTGAATATTTCTCAAAAAATTATGCATGCTAGGTACTGATATATAACTTTCACCTTTGACCAGCATTCTTTAGGTGACTTTTTAAAAAAAGATTTTAAGGTGGGGGGAGCAAGATGGCAGAGGAGTAGGAGACCTGAATTTCGTCTGGTCTCAGGAATTCAGCTGGATACGGATCAAACCATTCTGAACACCTACGAACTCAGCAGGTTGAAGAAAAGAATAGCAACAACTCTCTGAACAGAAAAGCGACCACTTTCTGGAAGGCAGGATGTGCAGAGAAGTGAATCCGAGGTGATATTCGGGAGGAGAGATGGCGGGGTAGGGGGCCTCCGCTGGCCACTTCTGGCAAATGATAGAGCAGCAGAGCAAAAAAACTGGAACTTTAAGAAGTCTGCTCCGCTGAGGGACATTCCTCCAGTGGCTAAGCGGGGGGTGGAACCCTCGCGGGACAGTGTGGTCTCAGGACCCTTGGTGTCACAGAAAGACCGGGAGTTCCTGAGTGCGGCAGAGCTCCCAGGTATCAGAGCGGGGAAGCCGGCTGCAGAGATGGAGCCGAGGGGCGGGATCTCAGCTCGGGGTTGCCATAAACCGTGATCCGCAGAACAGTTGGGCCACTGCTCCTCCAGCAGGGACCCAACAAGCAGCAGATCTGGGGAGACTCCCCTTCCTCCCCCAGGAGGAGTGGCGCGGGAGTACACCGCAGGGATCTGCTGGGTTTGGAGACTCCACACCAGGTCGTGTGCCAGAGATAGAAACGCTAGGTCACAGGCCGGGTGAGCACGGAGTGTGGCCAGAGACCGGGGAGACAGGAGTGATTGACTGCTTTTCTCTGGGGGCTCACTGAGGAGTGGGGCCCCGAGTTCTCAGCTGATCTGGGGCAGATATTGGGAGGCCGCCATTTCACTCTCGTCCTCCAAAGGTGTACGGAAAGCTTACAGGGAACAAAAGCTCCCGAGAGCAAACCTGAGCAGATTATTTAGCCAGGACCAGGCAAGGTCGGGGCAATTCCGCCTCTAGCAAAGACATTTGGGTACCACGACAACAGGCCCCTCCCCCAGAAGATCAGAAAGAACAGCCAGCCAAGACCAAGTTTACCGATCAATGAGAATGGCAGAACTCCAGCGCTAGGGGAATACTGCACATAGAATCAATGGCTTTTTTACCATGATTCTTTAGTCTTTCAAAGTTAATTTTTTTAACTGTCTTTTTTTTTTTGAATTTTTCTTTTTCCCTTTTTCAACCAACATCTTATCAATCCCTTTGTTAAAAACATTTTTATTTTTCATTTTTAGAGTCATATTCTATCCCTTCAGAGTAGTTACCCTTATTTTTGGCATATATATATATAAGTTGTTCTCTCCTTAAAATTTTGAGGTACAGTTTCTTCTAACAGATAAAAATATACCTTAATTCTCTGGTGTATGTCTTTGTTCTAGTCTCCTGCCTGATCACATTCTCTCCCCTTTTTCTTTTTTTTTTTAAATGCTCTTCTTTCTTTTTTCAAACAACTTCTTATCTTATCAATTCCTTTTATAAATTTTTTATAATTTTCATCTATACAATCATAGTGCATCCCTTCATCGTATCAACCCTCAGTTTTGTACATAATAAGTTTTTCTTTCATTAAAATTTTGGGAGGCACTTCTAACAGACCGAAATACACTCAAAATCTGGTGTGTGGCAGTGATTTATGCACCAGCCTGATCATATTTGATCATGTTCTGTTTTTTTTGTTTTGTTCTGTTTTTGTTTGTTTTTATCTTTTTCTTTCTCTCTCCCGTTTTTTTTTCCCTTCTTTCCTCTTCTTTTCCGCTGGTTTCAGGTCTTTTCTGATTTATTTAGAGTATATTTTCTGGGGACATTGGTACTCTGTTAGCATTTTGTTCTCTCATTCATCTAGTCTCCTCTGGACAAAATGACAAGATGGAAAAAAAATCACCTCAACAAAAAGAACAAGAGGTAGTACCAACTGCCAGGGACCTAATCAATACAGACATTAGTACGATGTAGGACCTAGGGTTCAGAATCATGATTTTATGGATACTAGCTGGGCTTGAAAAAAGGGTGGAAGTTATTAGAGAAACACTTTCTGGAGAAATAAGAGAACTAAAATCTACCAAGTCGAAATCAAAAAGGCTATTAATGAGGTGCAATCAAAAATGGGGATGCTAACTGTTAGGATAAATGAGGCAGAAGAGAGAATCAGGGATGTAGAAGACAAAATGATGGAAAATAAAGAAGCTGAGAAAAAGAGAGATAAACAACTATAGGATCACGAGGGCAGAATTCGAGAGATAAGCGATATGATAAGATGAAACAACATTAGAATAATTGGGATCCCAGAAGAAGAAGAAAGAGAGAGAGGGGCAGAAGGTATATTGGAGCAAATAATAGCAGAGAACTTCCCTAATGTGGGGAAGGAAACAGGCATCAAAATCCAGGAGGCACAGAGAACCCCTCTCAAAATCAATAAAAATAGATCAACACCCCGACATCTAATAGTAAAACTTATGTGTCTCAGAGACAAAGAGAAAATCCTGAAAGCAGCTCGGGAGAAGAGATATGTAACCTACAACGGTAGAAAGATTAGATTGGCAACAGACCTATCCACAGAGACCTGGCAGGCCAGAAAAGACTGGCATGAATATTCAGAGCACTAAACGAGAAAAATATGCAGCCAAGAATACTATATCCAGCTAGGCTGTCATTGAAAATAGAAGGAGAGATAAAAAGCTTCCAGGACAAACAAAAAATAAGGAATTTGCAAACATGAAACCAGCCCTACAAGAAATATTGAAAGGGGTCCTCTAAGCAAAGAGAGAGCCTAAAAGCAGCATAAACCAGAAAGGAACACAGACAATATACACTAACAGTCACCTTACAGGCAATACAATGGTCCTAAATTCATATCTTTCAATAGTTACCCTGAATGTAAATGGGCTAAATGCCTCAATCAAAAGACACAGGCTCTCAGATTGGATTAAAAAACAAGACCCATCGATATGCTCTCTGCAATAGACTCATTTTAGACCCCAAAACACCCCCAGATTGAAAGTGAGGGGGTGGAAAACCATTTACCATGCTAATGGACACCAAAAGAAAGCTGGGGTGGCAATCCTTATATCAGACCAACTATATTTTAAACCCAAGACTGTGATAAGCGATGAGGAAGGACACTATATCCTACTTAAAGGGTCTATCCAACAAGAAGATCTAACAATTGCAAATATCTATGCCAAATAAATGGGAGCAACCAATTATATAAGGCAATTAATAACAAAAGCAAAGAAACACATTGACAACAATACAGTAATAGTGGGGGACTTTAACACCGCCCTGACTGAAATGGACAGATCACCTAAGCAAAAGATCAACAAGGAAATAAAGACTTTAAATGACACACTGGACCAAATGCACTTCACAGACATATTCAGAACATTCCATCCCAAAGCAATTGAATACACATTCTTCTCTAGTGCCCATGGAACATTCTCCAGAAGAGATAACATCCTAGGTCACAAATCAGTCTCAACCGGTACCAAAAGATTGGGATCATTCCCTGCATATTTTCAGACCACAATGCTTTGAAACTAGAACTCAATCACAAGAGGAAAGTCGGAAAAATTCAAGTACATGGAGGCTAAAAAGCATCCTACTAAAGAATGAATGGGTCCACCAGGAAATTAAAGAAGAATTTAAAAAATTCATGGAAACAACTGAAAATGAAAACACAACTGATCAAAATCTTTGGGATGCAGCAAAGGCAGTCCTAAGAAGAAATTATATAGCAATACGAGCCTTTCTCAAGAAACAAGAAAGATCTCAAATACACAACCTAACCCTACAACTAAAGGAGCTAGAGAAAAAAACAGCAAATAAAGCCTAAACTCAGCAGGAGAGAAATAATAAAGATCAGAGCAGAAATTAATGAAATAGAAACCAAAAGAATATAGAATAGATCAACGAAACTAGGAGCTGGTTCTTTGAAAGAATTAACAAGATTGATAAACTCCTGGCCACTTATCAAAAAGAATAGAGAAAGGACCCAAATCAACAAAATCCTGAATGAAAGAGGAGAGATCACAACCAACATCAAAGAAATACAAACAATTATAAGAACATATTATGAGCAACTATATGCCAGCAAATTAGATAACCTGGAAGAAATGGATGCATTCCTAGAGATGTATCAACTACCAAAACTGAACCAGGAAGAAAGAGAAAACCTGAACAGACCAATAACCACTAAGGAAATTGAGGCAGTCATCAAAAATCTCCCAACAAACAAAAGCCCAGGGCCAGATGGCTTCCCAGGGGAATTCTACCAAACATTTAAAGAAGAATTAGTACCTATTCTTCTGAAACAGTTCCAAAAAATAGAAATGGAAGGAAAACTTCCAAACTCGTTTTATGAAGCCACCATTCCCTTGATCCCAAAACCAGAAAAAGACCCCATCACAAAAGAGAATTACAGACCAATATCCTTGATGAACATGGATGCAAAAATTCTCACCAAAATACTAGCCAATAGGATCCAACAGTACATTAAAAGGATTATTCACCACGACCAAGTGGGATTTATCCCTGGGCTGCAAGGCTGATTCAACATCCGCAAATCAATCAATGTGATACAATACATTAACAAAAGAAAGAACAGGAAACATATGATCCTCTCAATAGATGCAGAAAAAGCATTTGACAAATTATAGCATCCTTTCTTGATCAAAACTCTTCAGAGTATAGGGATAGAGGATACCTACCTCAATATCAAAAAAGCCATCTATGAAAAACCTACAGCGAATATCATTCTCAATGGGGAAAAACTGAGGGCTTTCCCCCTAAGGTCACGAACGCGGCAGGATGTCCACTGTCACCACTGCTATTCAACATAGTATTAGAAGTCCTAGCCACAGCAATCAGACAAAAAAAAAAAAAAAAAGAAATCAAAGGCATCCAAATCGGCAAAGAAGTCAAACTCTCACTCTTTGCAGATGATATAATTCTGTATGTGGAAAACCCAAAAGACTCCACCCCAAAACTGCTAGAACTCATCCAGGAATTCAGTAAATTGGCAGGATATAAAATCAATGCACAATCAGTGGCATTCCTATACACCAACAACAAGACAGAAGAAAAAGAAATTAAGGAGTTGATCCCATTTACAATGGCACCCAAACTCATGAGATACCTAGGAATAAATCTAACCAAAGAGGCAAAGGATCTGAACTCGGAAAACTATAAAATACTCATGAAAGAAATTGAAGAAGACACAAAGAAATGGAAAAACGTTCCATGCTCATGGATTGGAAGAACAAATATTGTGACGATGTCAATGCTACCTAGAGCAATCTACGCATTTAATGCAATCCCTATGAAAATACCACCCACTTTTTTCAAAGAAATGGAACAAATAATCCTAAAATTTGTATGGAACCAAAAATACCCCAAATAGCCAGAGAAATATTGGAAAGGAAAAGCAAAGCTGGCAGCATCACAATTCCGGACTTCAAGCTCTATTACAAAGCTGTCATCATCAAGACAGTATGGTACTGGCACAAAAACAGACACGTAGATCAGTGAAACAGAATAGAGAGCCCAGAAATGGACCCTCAACTCTATGGTCAACTAATCTTTGACAAAGCAGGAAAGAATGTCCAATGGAAAAAAGACAGTCTCTTCAACAAATGGTGTTGGGAAAATTGGACAGCCACATGCAGAAGAATGAAACTGGACCATTTCCTTACACCACACACAAAAATAGACTCTAAATGGTTGAAAGACCTCAATGTGAGACAGGAGTCCATCAAAATCCTAAAGGAGAACAGAGGCAGCAACCTCTTCGACCTCAGCCACAGCAACTTCTTCCTAGAAACATCGCCAAAGGCAAGGGAAGCAAGGGCAAAAATGAACTATTGGGATTTCATTAAGATAAAAAGCTTTTGCACAGCAAAAGGAACAGTCCACAAAACCAAAAGACAACCAACAGAATGGGAGAAAATATTTGCAAATGACATATCAGATAAAGGGCTAGTATCCAAAATCTATAAAGAACTTACCAAACTCAACACCCAAAGAACAAATGATCCAGACAGGAAATGGGCAGAAGACATGAACAGGCATTTTTCCAAAGAAGACATCCAAATAGCCAACAGACACATCAAAAAGTGCTCAACATCGCTTGGCATCAGGGAAATCCAAATCAAAACCTCAGTGAGATACCACCTCACACCAGTCAGAATGGCTAGAATTAACAAGTCAGGAAACAACAGATGTTGACGGGGTTACGGAGAAAGGGGAACCCTCCTACACTGTTGGTGGGAATGCAAGCTGGTGCAGCCACTCTGGAAAACAGTATTTTGGTTCCTCAAAAAGTTGAAAATAGAGCTATCATATGACCCAGCAATTGCACTACTGGGTATTTACCCCAAAGATACAAATGTAGGGATCCGAAGGGGTATGTGCACCCCAATGTTTTTAGCAGCAATGTCCACAATAGCCAAGCTGTGGAAAGAGCCAAGATGTCCATCGACAGATGAATGGATAAAGAAGAGGTGGTATATATATACAATGGAAATTATGCAGCCATCAAAAGGCATTATGAGATCTTGCCATTTGCAACCACGTGGATGGAACTGGAGTGTGTTATGCTGAGTGAAATAAGTCAATCAGAGAAAGATGTGTATCATATGACCTCACTGATATGAGGAATTCTTAATCTCTTGGAACAAACTGAGGGTTGCTGGAGTGGTGGGGGGTGGGAGGGATGGGGTGGCTTGGTGATAGACATTGGGGAGGGTATGTGCTATGGTGAGCACCGTGAATTGTGCAAGACTGTTGAATCACGGATCTGTACCTTGAAACAAACATGCAATATATGTTAAGAAAAAAAAAAGAAGATAGCAGGAGGGGAAGAATGAAGGGGGGTAAATCAGAGGGGGAGATGAACCATGAGACACTATGGACTCTGGGAAATAAACTGAGGGTTCTAGATGGGAGGCTGGTGGGAGGATGGGTTACCCCGGTGATGGGTATCTAAGAGGGCACGTTCTGCATGGAGCACTGGGTAGTTATGCACAAACAATGAATCATGGAACACTACATCAAAAACTAATGATGTAATGTATGGTGATTAACTTAACAATAAAATAAAAAAAGATTTTATTTATTTATTTGAGAGAGAGAGAGCACACAAGCAGGGGGGAGGGGTAGAAGGAGACCCAGACGCAGAATCCCCACTGAGCAGGGAGTCTAATGTGGGGATCGATCCCAAGGACCCCAGGATCATAACCTGAGCTTAACCAACTGAGCCACCCAAGCACCCCTTTAGGTGACTCTTAATGTCTCGTGTTCTATCTCAGTAATCCTCACAATAATTCTTACTCTTATCCCCACTTTACAGATGAGGAAACAGATATAAAGTGGTTAATTCACAGGCAAAGTCACATAGCTAGTAGCTGAGGAGCTGGGATTCAAACCCAGACACATCAGACCCCAGAGCCCCCTTCTCTGCCTAAACTCTAAACTCCCTTTCAAGGGGAGGAACTAAAATTCAAACCTGAATCTTATGATTCTGAAGCTATATTTTTGCTACTATGTCACAATGTAACAAAATTCACAAATGATATGCACTTAGATCTGTTTATACTAAATACAGAGTTGTGGCTGCATTAGCAGATGCTGAGAACATATTAAAATGATGGCCACGATTTTTTAAAAAGATTTATTTATTTGAGAGAGAATTAGTGGAAGGGGCAGAGGGAGAGAAAATCTCAAGTCGACTCCGTGCTGCACGTGGAGTCTGATGGTGGGCTGGATCTCACAACCCTGAGATCAAGGCCTGAGCCAAGATCAAGAGTCTGACACCTAACCAACTGCCTGACTGAGTCACCTGGGTGCTCCACAGCCACCATTTTCACAATTGAAGTCATCTGTCTGGTCCAAGACCCATCACAAGTGAGAGTTCTGACGCCATGTTGTTTATGCCTCTTTGTTCCAGTCACCCTGGAGGCATGCTGGATAAAAATTAAGGCAGAATTCTGGGAGAAAAGCCCAATACATATGAGCCAAGGATATATACCAAAACTTTAATCTACTGGGGACACTGGCTTGCCAGAGGGAATCCAGTATCATAAGAGCAAGGCATGAGATATGAGGCAGCTTCTCAAACTGAGGCTGTATGCACTTGTCCCTGCCTCAGACAAATCTTGCTCCCGTGAGGCATCCAGCTGCCTTTGTGGTTCTGCTTTACTGGAAGCTCTGCACATACTCCTCTCAAAATGAGCATCTTTGTAACAAACCCCAAATGAGTATCATTTCAAATGCTAATATGTGAGGTGAACAAAATAAAGGAGATGAAAAAAAATCATCTGAATATATTTATTTGTGATGATACATGAAGTCTGGTGTTTCAGGGAAACCATTTTCTAAAAGGAAAGCTACCCATCAAATGTGAGTTGTCAGACAGCTAACTCAAAAGCAGAAGAGGCATGGGATTTTTCTGCATATTAAATGCACAAAGAGCCATCTGCCTCAGATGATAGTGATGGAAACTGACAGACAATTCCATTAAGTATAATCTTCAAATTGAGACTTTAAGGAACAGCATGCAAGAAGAAGGTATGTTAAAGATTTATCATGCTTATGAACTATTTTTGTACAATTATTCAAAACAGACTGAGAGTAAATTATTTCATAAAATGTACTTGAAATGAGTGTGTACATTTAGGCCTTTAAAGTGTATATATTTATTAAAGAGCTCTTAACATCCCACTCTTTTATTTGGCATGCAGTTTTTGTTTTTAAACATCAGCTAAGTATTTCTTTGTTTAGGGATATTTTTCAAGCATTTCAGTAGGAAATGGAAAACATAATATGGCCACTAATTTAGTAAAATTACATCTGGAAGAACATTGAACTCTGGGTGTGTGCTCTACCTATTTTATAAACGGCACTATATCAAATAGCGGGGGCGATTGGTATATTTTAAATATGATGGGAAATAAGTAAGACAGGTACTAATATCTTTATATATTATTTACAATGCCCTAATCTCATGCTTTCAGGAACTAGCCACACTCTTGTGCCATAATTCAAGCTAAACTTCATTCAGGTTCACATCTGCTTCCCCAGTAATCTTTCTCATCCCTTTGTGTCTCCAGGCAGATTCTGACACTTCCCATTACCTCCTCCATTCCATCACTTTGATCTTGTAGGACTTGAGGTTAATGGAGCTTATTTCTCCTTCCTCTGAAGAGCCGGCTCTGAAATATTTGGATTTGATATATACAATTATACTCTCGAATCTGGTCCACTGTGCACCTTCTGAGAGCATGTCCCTTTTCACAGGGGGCAGAACTGGTGCCAAGGAAAGAAAAGGGTTGTATGCTGTTTCTGCTCTCATGGCCAAGCAATACCTAAGAGTCTCTTGCTGCCTTCTCCATCCCCAGCTCCTGCATTCTTGAGGAGTGGAGCCACAGTTCCCATGAGTGGACCTTCTGGCAAATCTTTTGGAGGCTTACCACTAGCTATAAAATAAATTCTCTTAGAATCAAATATCAGATTAACTAAGAGAGAATGAAGAGGAAAAGTGAATTAGGGGTTGTTGTACCACCAGAAACAGACATGAAGAATGAGCCAGATTATTAATATTTTTTGTTTAATATTTAACAAACTGCAGCTCTCCACTTGCCAAAACTACTCCCCGGGTATAAATCTGGCCCAGATGGAATGAGAGGTTTCTTTTCCCTACTGCAAAATCTGAATTTATCGTTCTCTCTGCAGTCCTAGAAATTGTCATACGCTCTAAATTTACTCTCTTCTCCATCCCAGTATACCAAAACTCAACCTGTCCTTCACTTTGCCCATGAGTTAAATACATTCCTAGTCATTGAGGGCGCCTGGGTGGCTCAGTTGGTTGGGCGACTGCCTTCGGCTCAGGTCATGATCCTGGAGTCCTGGATCGAGTCCCGCATTGGGCTCCCTGCTCAGCAGTGAGTCTGCTTCTCCCTCTGACCCTCCCCTCTCTCATGCTCTATCTCATTCTCTCTCTCAAATAAATAAATAAAATCTTTAAAAAAAAAGATCTATAAAAAAAATACATTCCTAGTCATTGAAATAGTTCGGAGCATTTCCTACAGAGCTAGCAAGTCTCCTGCAGTTTTTTTCCTCCTCTGTCTCATGGTGACTTCAGACACAGGGAAAGAACAGGGGCTTGTGACCAAATCAGAAAGTTAAAGCTGGGAGAAGCTTTGTAGAAATCAGCCAGGGAAACCGAAGCGCAGAGGGGAAGCAATCGAGCCAGGGTCACATGGCCAGCATGACCTGGGGCAGACGTGCCAACATGGGTAGGGATGCATTAACTCTGGGATCTGGCTACCAGAGGTCCAAGACTGGTTTTACCACTTGCTAGCTGAGTGTCCTCTTGGGGTCTCAGTTTCTCCACCTATAAATTGGGGATCGTAACTGATATATACCTGCTATGAGAGTTTTGTGATATAGGAAGAATCCAATCAGTGTCAATGATTATTATTAAATATAGAGTGACTACCCATTTCAGTAAAAAACAAACAAACAAACAAACCCTCTTTACCCAAATGTTGCTTCTACAGAACTCAATTTTTCTTTTTACAACCACGGGCTTTAGCATACTCACTTATGATTCCGCCTCTAAAATTTGAGAATAAACGCTAGAGCAGCCATCTGCCATTCCTTTTGTCCCAGGTATTCCCAAAGACATTAAATTAATGTTCTCTCTTGCCCTTGGTGACTTGATAAGCATGAAAAAAAAAAATACAGGATAAGGTTAAGGAAGAAAGGGAAAGGGGAATGAATGTCATAGGAGGGCAGTGCACAGAATGGGGAGGGAAGGAAAAAGAGGTTCCACAGGAGCAGGAAGAATTCCTTTCTGCTAAGAACTTAAGAAATCATCTAATCCAACTGCTCACATTACATTTGGGGAAACTGAGGCGGAGAGAGGGGATGGGTTTCCACGGTGCAGAGGTAGAATAAGAACCCAGGATCCAGTTTTCCAAATGCCCTTCCTCCTGCCTAGAATGCTTTTCATTCTGCACCACTCTCCCCATACCACCCTCTTGCCTTTTTAATGCCTATTAATTTTAAAATCTCAGCTCAAACATCCCTTCTTCTGGCAAGTGTTCTCTGACCTTCCCCCACCACTTGATCTAGTCCTTGCTATGCACTTTCATAGCACCTGCCAGTATGTTTCTTCCCCATTTCGCCATTCTCTACCCACCACACAGGGCTGGTAATCTGCAATACATAAACACGTGAGTCAATTAGGCAGCAAGAAACATAGAGCATGTGCTCCACATAGGATGCTTTTTACTACAGCAAAGAAACATCTCCATATAATTCATTCATAAAGCAACAGACAGAAATCGTTCCCATTGATGCATCTTTCAATAGCAAGGTTGACATAGGATTCATTAAAGAAGACTTAATTGTGATGTTCCCTCCTGAGAGTCAGTGTAGCTTTTTCTCTCTAACCAGTTCCTCCTTTCAAAGCAAGCAGTGCTAAAGAGAACAAGAACTAATAAGCAAATTCTGTCAGTTGTTCTAGTGCTTTATTTTTTTTCTAACACTTGCACTTATCACCCCAGACATACTCTATGTGGAACAAATCGATTAAAACATAAAATGAGGATTCACTTTCTGTTAGGCTCTGCTGTGTGTAGTTATTGGGATGTAAAAAGATCCAAGTGGCTTAACTAAATCCAAAAAAAATCCATCTCCTACTGTCTTATCTTCAGCTGTAAAGTGTAAGCTCCTTGCTGAGAAGGGCAGAGGAAGAGAACTGACATTTATTGAGTACCTACTACATGCCAAGCACTAGGTGAGACCGCGTTCATCATGATTGTTCAGCATGAATGATTACTCAGCAAATATTTGTGTACAGCACTGTCCTAGGAACTGGGGAGTCAGCGATGAAAAAACTAAAGTCCTGCCAACTCTCAGTTTCCAGCCCAGTGAGGGGAGACAGACAGTAAGCAAAGGAAAAGACCACATGATGTCAGATAGGAATTATTTCCATGTAGAGAAATAAAGCAGATTGAAGACATAGGAGTAATGGGAAATATTTTCAACTAAGTGATCACGAAAGGCTTTCTGAGGAGGAAGCCCTGAAAGAGTGACCTGAATGATGTGAGTGACAAGGCTCGTGACTACTGGGATGAAGAGAATTCTTGTCAGAGGCAGCAGCCAGCACAGCGGTCCTGAGGTGGGAATATGTCTGAGTAGCTGGAGAAAAAGGAAGGTGGGCCAACGTATGGAGAATCCAAGAAGCGAGACAATAAGGATCAGGAGATGTGGACCGAGGCCAAATCATGTTGCTATGCTAAGGACTTTGAACTCTATCACAAACTTCACAACATTTTGGAGGGTTTTGAGTGAGGGCATGCCATGATCTGATTTACTTTTTACATGGTTGCATGTCATTTAATCCTCAAAATAACCTTAAGAAAGAAGTAGTATTAACCTCAGTTTATAGAGGTAGAATTGGGGGGTGGGGAGATTCAAAATCTTGCCCAAGTTGGTTCTGCTTGTAAATGGTAGATTTACAATTCCAACTCAGGGTTCCCAACCTAAGGCTTTTCACACCTTCCCTGCCACTTGTGTCCTGTGTGATTTTGAAACATGGTCACAGCACCCAGCATGCAGCCGCCACCTGGTAGGTATTCCCTAAATGAATTCTGGAGATTCAAACTGCCAAATTCCTGGGACAGCTGGGTGTTTGGGTCATTGAAGAAGTAGATATGGAGAATAAAGGGACTTTTATGATCAAAAAAGAGAATGAAAAAAATTAAGATGTTTTGATCTGCGCTCTATTTCAGGCCCTATTGGTCCATGGAAAAACCATGATTTTTTTTCAGTGCTTCAATGTTTGCTTCATTTGATATTTAAAATTCTGTCTTCTACATACAGTGCTGTGCATGTACACACACATCGACTTTGAAAAGGATGATCTCTTGCTGTTCTGTCCAAGGGTCTATGGAAATGACATCCATTAAGATTTGAGTTTGCTCCTAATGGCTATCATGTCAAGATGAGTAAACCATGACTGGATGGTGTGCCCTTTCTCCTTTTTACATCCATATAACCCACCTTAAAGTGGTTCCTTTTCCATCCTTTTCCCAGGGTACCTGAAAGAGAAAAGACCATTTTCAGGTGAGTACACATTATGCACCCCACCTCTGACTCAAACCCACCCCTGAACACCCGAAGGCTAATTCCTCATAGTTGTTCGTGCAATAAAGACTAGTAAGGAAAGGGATACTTAGGGTTATGAACTGTCCTTGGTGCTGGAGTACTAGTGCGCTAAGACAGGCGGCCCTTGATCTCAGGAGCCTGTAGGCTTGTCTGGGACATAAGGCCAAATACATTCTCACACAAACATTAAATGGAAATGTGGAAAGGCGTTGAAGGAAACAAACCAGAAATTCTAAGAGCTTTCAGCAGGGCCCTCACTTAATCTGGGGTGGAGGCACAGAGGGTTCTCTGATGAGTGACTCACAGAGGATGGGCAGGCATTAAGAAGATAAGAGGAGAAAGGAAGAACAGTCCAGGCTAGGAGGTTTCTTGGAGCTCTGAAAAGGGCAGAATCAAGGGATTCTGGAGGACATGAAGAGGGCTATTGTGACTGTGGCCCAGAGAGAACACAGGAGGACTTCAGGAAGGAGGCAGAGACTTTCAGGGTCTGATCTCCGCATTGCTTTTGCCCCTAGGACTCACTGTACTGATTGTTGACATAGCCTCTAGATGAGACAGCACAATAAACAAGCAAAAACAGGCTCAGGGGAAATCCTAAAAGCTCCTGGGGTGTCTAGACATAGTGGTTCTCCAAACCTGTAAGGAGACAGGGGGTGGAGAGGAATTTGCAAAGAAAGCCATTAACATCACCTCCCCAGGGAGAGGAGCTCCAGGTGAGGCTCTCTGGGAACCTGGCCATAGTGAATAGTCATTTACTTCCTGGGGCTTCTGTATGAAATGAGAAGCAGTCATTAGCACAGCAAGCCGCCCTCATCCTTCCATCTCCATAATAACACTGTCACCAGAGGACGGAAAATTACCCTGACGTCTCTATATCTCTAAATTGCACTTTGGAGACAGACTGCATAAGGCAAACAGACCCCAAGTGAAAACCTCCTGGCTAGACTTCCAAGCCAAGGACTAATAAATAACCCTGAAATATACAATCTGACTGCAGTGTTGCTCTGTAGCTTGTGGCTTCTGCCCTAGGGAGGACCATGAATTGCAGGACCTGACAGAAGGGTCAAAAAAGTGGGGTCTGCCTGGTGGGTTGAGGACCTGCAAATTAACCCCATGGTGGTGCTTTCAGAGCAAGTTGGCCTGCTTAGGCAAAGACTAACCTCAACTAGAGGAGAAGGCCTGGAGGCAAGACCTCCTGGGCATGAAAGGATCAACTCCAGCCCACAAAGTGCAGGGATGAGACATCCTGCCTGAATGAAGGAGCTCTATGAATCACAGAATGGAAGATTTTTAGCAGTGATTGAAAATGCTCATTAGGGGAGAGCCTGTATAGCATTAAGTGAGCCCAATTGAAAGGTGCAAGATTTTCATAGTCTGTGTTTTTCTTTCTCCGTCAAAAACACTCTCAATTTGCCAAAGCACTTTTGCAATCATTTGTAAATTGGTCTGCCAGGGTCTCCATGAGAATGTTAAATGACAAGAAAAGAATCAATATCTCATCGCTGACTCGGGGGTAGGCATCGGTGTGAAAAACAAGATTCAAAGCACCATAGAATGATGCAAAGATGTCAGTCTCCTGGGATGAAAAATAATTAAGCAAAAGGTGCCAAATGCCAAGCTAGAGAGAATGATCTAAATAACGAATGCAAGTAAATCCAACATAAGGCATCTATAAATGTTGAAGCTTTTTTTTAAATTTGATTTTGTCAGGGACTACTGAGAAGAATTACATCAAATAAGATTATCAAGAATAAATTGACTTGCACAGAAGCAATGGCTGCAAAAAATTGTCATGTGAATTATAGAGAAAATAAATGAACAACTTTAGAAATAGGGAATTTACAGAGAATTTAGTACAAAATCTGCATCCTGGAAGAGGCACTGCTTTTGGGGTGGAGGACTGCTATTTGGGAGTCAATAATTGTTAGCGTTTGTCAGGTGTTCACTATATACAGGTACCGTTGTGAGGGTTTTTTTTTTGTTTTTGTTTTTTTTAACATTCAGCAAGCCCTGAAGTATACAGGTTATTGTCCCTGTTTGGTAGTGAGGAAACTGCGGCACGGACAGGTCAACTATCTTATCCAAAGTCACATAGCAAATCAGAGCTGGGATTCCAAGTCTCAGTCCCAGAGCTGTTGCTATTTGAATCTACTTTTCATAATTTCCTATCCATTTGGCTCAGAAAAAGGGAATATTGGAGGGACTATCTGAAATTCCTACAAGAACAAGAAAGGAATAGTTAGATAGCTTTAACCAAGCAAACTGTTTTCTTGGGGGAAAAATGAAATGCCAATGGGAAGAGAGAAGACCGGCATTGTTTTGGGCATGGCCGTCACCAAGGCTATTATCTCTCCCCCAATGACATTGCAGAGGTTTCAAGCTTCTGACTGCAACTTCAAAGAGAATCCTGGGTTTTTCTCTAAACACAGTTATATTTAGCAAAATAAATATAAGTTGGAAAGCAAGATACAGAAGTATTACTTATACATGTTTTTCCCAAGCTCCTATAGGAAAAGGAAATTCAACAAAGTAATAATTTGAAATATTTTTAAATAATTACACAACAACAAGGCAAAAAGCCAAAACATCCTCTTCTTTTTCACGATACTCTGACTCCTTTTGCGTTCCTACTTCTTGGAATAACAAACCATTGTCTCTTTTTATTTCTTTTCTATTTTAGAAAAGCTGCACAAATGCCTTTCAAGCTCATGTTATCCTCTTCTCAGCAAATTATCAGTGTTTCCTGAAATATTTCCTTAAACATTGCAAAGGCTGGTAATCAAATCCTTCAAGAATAAACAGAACTTTTTTTTTCTTTCTTTTTCTCTTGTGGTTTTATACCACCAATGTCTTCTCTTTCCTCCGAATAAATATATGAATAAAATTCTCTTCCCAAATAACACATGACCATTTTCATGTTTTACTTTAGGGGGAAGTTCTGGAGTGATTGTTGATACAGTCCAGGCCAACAGCTTCCACCAGTAGATGCCAATGATCCTATTTTCTATGTACTTAGTAGTCACATTCCTTTTTCTTTTTAATGGCTCTTTTATTATGCAGACCCATTAAGTCAATTAATTGTGTTTAGATGCAGTGGGTCTTGTATTCTGTGAGCCAGCAGAGGATCTTGGCTGAGAAAAAAGTGTCTTAGAAAGGGGGAAAGAGGATTAGGTGGTTTTCTGGGGAAGGTACTGAAAGAGAGCCCACTGCCCAAGTGGCCCAGGTGTGAATTGAATGGTGACAGGGAGAAGCCAAGCCTGCCAGAATGAGCAGCCCTGGCTTGGCGGAGTTTTCCTTCCAGCCAGCAGCTGAGTGCTTCCTTCATTAGATCATGGTACACTCTCTCCTCTGGGTCTTTCTTTCTCTTTCTCTTTTGTTTCCTCAGCCATTCAGAAAACCTTTCCCTTCACTCCCTCATCCCTTTTCTCTCCCCTCCCTACCTTCTCAATCTCTGTCTTCTCTCCCACCTTTCTTTTGTTACTAATGTTTTATAGGATATACTCCGTGTGGTTGGCATTTCCCCCCCAGGGAATTGATGTGCAATCTTTTGTTCTTCCAAGCTGTTTTTGTTTCCAAGAGACAAAATACCCACTTTGTGTCATGTTCTCTTGTGTGTGACTAATGATAGCCGAACAGTTATGAGCTATTTATTTGTATTCTTAGAAAGCTTAAATGAATGCCATTTTTAATATAACAGTTATATTAGCATAAATTGTTTGCTTCTAAAACAAAACATTTGAAAGCAAGTTAAATGGTTTAAATTATAGATGTCCATTGACTACTAAAGCATCAGAAAATAAAGACTAGTAACTGTCAGTCCAAACTGTGGCACTGTTTCTTTTACCTACATGTTGATGAGATGACTTCCTCTGCCTTCTAAGAACAAAAGAATATCTGGGTGGGAAGAAATAGTAAATGCCATCAAGGCCAATCATGTGCATCTATTCTCATTTCTGATATTTATTTTCTGTGTTGGTTCTCTCTCTTGCCATTTTTTATATAGCAATTAATATTAGTCATAAGATAAAAGGCTTTTAAAACTAAAGATCTTGCCATAATTGAACTTTTAATAAACATTACTGAGTGAATGAATGAATGAATGGATGGATGAATGATGTTTGGGTAGATGAATGGTGGGTGGACAGAAGGATGTATGTTGAGTAGATGGCTGGCTGTCTGGGTAGTAGATAGACAGATGAGGATGGATAGGTGGATGGATGGAGGGATGGATGGATGGACGGATGGATGGATGGATGGATGGTTGGATGGATGGTTGGATGGATGGATGGATGGATGAATGGATGGATGGTGGATGTTAGTTGACTCTTCTCATCAAATCAGATCATTTGAGGAATATTACCATTAGGTTTGTTCATTGTCAGTCAAATGAGTCCCTGCTTTATGCAAGACATGAAGGTGGGTGGATGTTTTGAGACAATATGTAGGAGATGTGGTCTCAGCCCTCAAAAAAAAGTTGCAATCTAATTCAGAAGTAAGACAATATATAAATTACAATACACTTTTAATTAAATGCAAAATTATGTAGTACAAACTGTTCAGAGAAAACTCAGGTGGAAAAAGCAAAAGAATTTCAAGTAGAGAATGGAGTATTCAAGGAAAGCCTTACAGAAGAGACCTAATCTGAGCAAGTGTTTAAAGGACAGATTAGGTTTGGACAAGTGGGGAAGAAGGGCAACTTCTAGGAAGTAACAAATGAAATTTGGTGGCACCAAGTCATTTCTCTTTTACTGATAGTTTTCCTCTGTTCAAGGGCTTTCAGTAGAAGGCATGATAACCTTGTCTTTTCTTTAATTATACACTCAGACCCTAGCACAGTATCTCACACAAATTGGGATCTCAATTGACATGCAGTGAATGAATGATGAATGAGATGAATGAAGAGCTATACCTAAAGTCCCTATCCAGGCTATCATCCCTCCTTGGGATTCTTGGCATAAATTGAAGTTCAGCTACACCTTGGCTAGTATGGATTATATTTGGTTAGACTCTTCCTGCATAAAAGAACCCTGATAGCAAGTTTACAATATGGATTGATGATAGACTGATTAAATAAAATTTGTTCTTTAGCAATAATGGAAACAAATATTTTTTTACATTTTTCCAAAAGGAACCCTTTCATATTTGAAATAAATAGAAAAAGGCCAAAGGGAAAAATAAAGCCATGCTTTGACAAATCTTAATTAAATAACCTAACTCCCAGCTTTTTAGAAAAATCAAATCTAGTAATATTTTGCCCACGGATTGTTCTTCAAGAGGATAATAACAAATCACTCCACTGGCTTTAGCCTTGCAACCAGCAACGTGCAGTAATTTAATTAGCTGATTTGCCATATCAGCAGTTTAGAGACTGCAATTGACTACTCAGAACTAGACAGAAAACTTGACTGGGAAGTGGTAGTTGCCTCTAAAGGTCCAGGGCAGGAAGTAATGTGGGGATTTTGTTAAAGACTTTAAGTGTTCTTAAGTGTTGAGCCCTGGATTCCCTAAAGTCCATCTGTTTTTGAAGTCCCTTTGGGAGCCTTTAGCTCCAAGGCTAGAGAGAAAATAATGGAGAAAAAGGAAGGAATATTATAGCCTCCAAGAAGATCCTGACTGCCTCAGGACCTTTGCATTGACCATTCCTTCTTTTATTTTTTTATTGTTATGTTTATCACCATATATTACATCATTAGTTTTGGCTGTAGTATTCCATGATTCATTGTTTGTGCATAACACCCAGTGCTCCACGCAGAACGTGCCCTCTTTAATACCCATCACCAGGCTAACCCATCCCCCACCCCCCTCCCCTCTAGAACCCTCAGTTTGTTTTTCAGAGTCCATCGTCTCTCATGGTTCTTGACCATTCCTTCTGTTTAGAAGGTTCTGCCCATAACAGCCAAGGCTTCCCTCACTTCTTCACTTCCCTCTGGCCTCTATTCAAATGTCACCCCAACAGAAAGACTTTCCCAGGTCTTCCTATCTATTTTGACATTCCCTCTCCTTCCTTTTCCCTCCTGACCTCCTTTACTCTCCATACCCCTACACTGCCTCATTTTTTCCCATAGTACTTATTCACATGATATAAATATTTGTTTGCTTGTTGTGAGTTACCTCACATGAGAATAGATGGGATAAAAACCTTATCACTTGACAGCCATATTCAATACTTAACCTTCACTCAAGGCTAGAAGGGACCTACCATACAGAAGGCACTAATATCTGTTTAAGGGCTAAGGGAATGAATTTATTGCATTTTTGCCTTGCATATTTAATCCCTTTAAAGAGCTAAGGTGAAAGGAAGGCTCTAATAGGACTTGTTGTTAGCATTTCTTGAATACCTACTATATGTGAGGCCCTGGGTTAGTCACCTTATATTCACTAGCCCATCCAATCTTCACAACTTTATGAAGTAGATTCTATTACGCCCCTTTTATGGGGAAGCAAACTAAGGTAGTCACTGCCTGCCACACAGAAGAATTATATTTAGGATCATCCCCTTAATAACCCATGTGTATTGAAAATAAAGAAACTACTTTAATGAGTGATAATAAGCTGACATATAAAGTATTCACTATATGTTGGGTACTTTCCTGAGCATATTATATTACGTTGCACATCATTAATTCATTTAATCCTCCCACAGCCTTATGAAGTAGCTTCTGGTATGATCTCCATCTTACAAATCAGGAAAATGAGCCAGAGAGGAATTGTTCAAGGTCACACATTCAAGCTAAATGTCAGAGTCTGGCTCCAGCGTCATGTGGAAATGCCATTAAAACAACAACAAAAAAATGGAACCCCAAAGAAGAGAGGTGCTCAGGACTGGAATCTGAGTCAGCTCCACAGATCCACAAGGACTCAGCAGGTGCTATCAGATGGGGGTTACAAAGGACCCAGAGACTAGAGCATTACTTTTCCCTGAATAAGGTGATGCAATATTTACAGAAATTGTTCATTGAAAAGACCACTAGAGGTGGAATCTCTTACCAAAGGGGATTTTTATACCTAATAATCACTAGATAAGTGAAAAAATTCATGCTCCATGGAGCTAAAAATTCTTTCCCGAGGGGAATGGAAAAAGCAGTCCCCAAAATAAAAAACAGACATGTAGGATAATCATTATGCTAGATAACGTACATGACAAAAAAAAAAAAAATCGCCCAGTCCCTTGCATTTAGCTAAAGACTTTTTTTTTTAATGAGGTTCTTTTATTTGCATCTAAGAGATTTCTTTTTCCGCTTGAATTGCCGCAAAAAGAGTGAGTCAAAAAGAAAAGTTAGTGGGAATGGAATTCAATAATATTTAGGAAGAAGAGAAATTAAATATTATTTGATGTCTCAATTCCTGGTTGGTGACACATAAGTTCCTAGCAGGGAGCTTACTTAGCTAAGCTTCAGGAAGCATGTTCAATGGGTTGTGATTCCACACACACATATACACTTACATACATACAGGAGATGGGTGGGGAGGTAGAAGGGAAAGAAAGAAAAAGTCTGAATTCTCTACTAGCACCCAGCATGCAACTTAGAGATTGTAGTTCAGACTTTGTGTCTGTATTCTTGTCACTTTTCTTCAGCCAACTAGAATCTTAATAACTTAAATATTAGTAGTTATTTGTTGAGCACATTCAATGAGCCCAGAACCATAGTATACTAAGTGCTTTCTGATTATTATATCATTTATATTCTCACAATCCCATGAAAGAGATGAAGAAATCAGGGCCCAGAAGGGTGACCAAGACTAACCCCACCTTACAGCTGGTAACAGATGCAGCTGAGATGTGCACTGTGGCAGATTCCACTCAAGATTCTGAGTTGTCAACCAAGCCACAGTAGGGGTTTGGAACCCTTTTGGGGTAGCTTTAGTTCACTTCCAATCCCACTCCCAAACCTCACAGAATGAGGCCAGGTGAGAAATGTCTTCTCAAAATGAAGAGGTGGGCTTTTGCACCAGAATAATCAATGCTGGGAGAAGTGACAGACCCATTCCAGTAGCTGTTATTTATACCTGTCATGTATTTGTTGAGTAGGTGACCGGCCCTGAAATGATTGAAGAATTGTCAAGGGACACCATCCAGATGTTATGCCTCCTGATAGTCCTAAGCAAGGGAGATCCATCTCAAGGCACGACAACCCTAAAGACAAACCGCATGCTGCTCAGTAATGCCCAAGGCCAGTTTTGCACTGGGAGAAATGGTTTGTCACCTGACTTTTTGAGAATCACCAGAGATGTGATCTCAGAGGATACTGGAATAGGAAACATCAGGCAGATCAGGGTCAGCTATAGAGTCCTCCTTTCATTTCCCTTTTGGAAAATTCAAGCATATTGTTTCAGGTTGGGGATCCCCTGAAACAGGGATCTGGGGATCCCCCAGAAACAAATCCTGAGATGATTATTTAGTACATGTCATTTATTTGGGAAGTGATCTCAAGAAAACCAGGAGGAAAAGGATGGGAAGGGAGCCAATGCAGAGTGTTTACCAGCAGGTCCCATTGGGGTTCAATCCTGCTGAGGTCCTCAGGGATCACTTAGATTGTGCCTCAGATTCAGGGCATTTATCTGCCAACTTCTGTCCATCATTTTTCGAGAGCTGCTCCCAGGGGCAGCTCACTGACATTTCTGGCCCACCCTGTGGGTATGCTGCGAATGCTCAGGTGGCCAAAGAAAGCCAAGGGAAAGAAGGACAGGTCAAAGCAGTCCAAATCTGTCTGGCCAGGGTGTGTGGGGATGGAACAGGCCCCAAGGAAGTGGGTCAGGTGTCAACAATTCCTGCCACATGTACAGAATACTAGTTCTATGGGAAAGGCAACAGCCTGCATGTCAACAAGAACCTGTAGCAGCTACTTGGCTCTAACCAATTGTTGGCCATCCAAGAATGTGGACCCATTGTTCAAGGAAATCACAAATCTAAGTTTTATTTGAAATCTCTTGATTTTCAAATGTGTTGGTAATTAATTCAGAAATTTAAAAACACTATGCAGGCTAAACAAAGCTCATCTGCTGGTCCCAGTTTATAGCTTCTGATACAATAGGTACCTGTCACCTCACAAGGCCTTTTCACATCCCAGGGAGAAGCCCAGCTTTCAAGAGGTTCCTGCACAGGGCACATCTCAGAGTTGTCTGATCTGTTGATACAAAGGTCTGCCAGCTTCGGTTGTCTCTTCCCCCAAGCCAACCAACTGTTTTGTGACTCTACCATTTCCTGCAGATGAGCCCTCATCAGAGGTTTCAGTCTTAGATCAGGAGCTTCTGAAGGAATGAAGTTTTGCTGTTCATTTTTCACCCATCACACAAAGATGGGAATTCTCAAGGGCAGGGGCACCATCAGTTGGTACTTCTTCTAGCTTGCATGCCAGGAAATCTGCTCTCATACCCTTTCAACACCATTCTAAAAAGAAGGTTCCAACAGTGACTAGAGACAGTAGTAATAAAAGTTATTTTCCAGACACCTGCACACCATTATGCACCTCTTTAAACTTCCAGAGAGGCGATGGTCAGAGAATGAGGGTCAGATTCATTTACTCATTCAACAGATAATTACTAGTGCCCACTGTGTTGTACTGCTGTTGTAGGTACAAGGCTGAACAAGATGAACAGGCTCTCTTCTCTCCTGGCACTCACATCCTATTCAGAGAAACACACACGCACATTGGAGAAGTTGAGAAAGCATCCCCATTTACTACCTATGAGACCTCCTTGACCAGAGGAGGGTAATACCACCTGACCTGCCCATCCTACATATCTGTGTCCAGGTCAGGTGAAGCCATGGGTGTGGAAGGAGTTGGAAATCTGAGGACAGTGAAAGCATGTTCATCACTCACCTGTTCCATCCCCGTAGCCTCTCCCAGGTGGAGAAGAGCTATACCTTCCAGTCACACAGGAGGAAGTGGTTAAGTAACATCTCTACTGTTTACCCAGAAGTTATACTTGGGTTGGACAACTGCTGTATCAATGTTTAGAATTCACAAGAAAATAGACCCCCATCCATAAAGATTCACTGTTTCACAGCAAATTAAGGTATTTTACCCTAAAAATTAGTTTTGGGGAATCTACACCAAAGCCTGTAGCCTTGTGTTTGAATGTTTCTTATAAAAGTGGGTTTAGTAAATATTAATGGTATTCAAAGATGGGAGAGTCTGGAAGTATCATCTTGGTCACTCTCCAATTTTATAGCTTGGAAAACTGCAGTCTAGAGAGAGGACCTGACTCATCAGAGGCTTCACAGCTGGTGAGAGCAGAGCAGAACAGGACCAGGACTTAAGAAATCCACAAGATGTGGACTTCTCCACAAGAAATCACAAAAATGACCTTCCCTGTGAATCTCTCTGACTCATTCAGTACATTCCTACTGAGAACCTTTCAATCCAGGGTCCTTGGGTAAGCACTCGGGACAAGAGTTTTCTTAAAATAAGTTTACCAGGTGTTTTTGTGGGAATTCTGATTCAGGAGCTCCAAAGTGGGCACCTGTATTTATAACAAGTGCCCCTGAGTTATTATGGGAACGAGACAAGCTGCAATACCAGCCTGACTGGCTTGGGGCATTGTTCTCATCCAAGCTGAGCATGACCATCTTAGAGCACACATCCCTGGGATCCCCTCCAGTGACACTTCATAATCATTTAATTTTATTTCAAAAGCTTTCCTGGGTAAACCTGATGCACACCATGTGCCTGGCAACTCCTGACAATATAGGTAAGACCACTGCTACAGAGGACACACACCTGGATTGAAATCCCAGCTCCCTAGTTACAGGCTGTGTCACCTGGGGTAAAGGCACTTCTCTGCTGCAAACCACAAGGAGAATGGCAATGGAACCTATCTCTGAGGGCTCCTGTAAAAATTAAATTAGATAGTTCATGTTGAGCACAGTGTCCAGCACATGGGCACACAATGAATGTTAGCTCTTATTTTATTTTATGTAGTCTGGCAAACCCACACTTACCCGATAGCCTAAACCTCCATGTGAAGCTACAGTTCCATGGTGTAATGAAGATAAGCAATGTTGGAAGAGAGCATGTAACCAAACATTTTGTACTAAGAAAACAAATGCTAAGAGCTCTATACATACAGACTTTCAATATTGAACAATTTCCACATTGTGAAAACTGCCCCTCCCTTCTCCACATCTAACCAACAGCCTTCCTGTGTCCCCTCAACTTAGGGACATTACCTAACTTGTCCTTGGTAAGGACAGCCTTCCTATGCGTCCCCCCAACTTAGGGATGTTACCTAGCACAAGCATTCCAGTAAAGAAAGCATTTGGAGTTACCTTTACACACATTATGGACTTCTCAGAAAATCCTCGAATCTTTCAAGGTTACCCAAGAACACTGTTGAACTGATGGAGATGCTCTGAATCAGGCCACTTTTTTAGCAACTTCCCTGATTAGGGGTTACTGAAAGCCATCCATTTTTGTGTTCTGCAAAGAAATTATCCCATTCCAGGGAATAAGACTGTTTCAAAGGAGCTAAGAAAATAAACACACTTTTCCTGTATTAAAGCATCCGCCTTCTTTGAACTTCTCATTTTTAGAATATCTCCACTGATAAGGACAAATGCAATTTTCACCATCAGTGGATCTGAACAGACAATTACATTAAGGCAAATAAGACAGGGTGAGGCCAATGATGTAAATCACATTGTGTGCATCTAATGTGCAAACAAACCCTCAGATAAAAATGAACCCTCAAAAAGCAGTCAACAATTATTATTCTTTTTTTTTTCATCTAATCAGGATGTAATTTGCATAAACATTCCTCTACCTACAACCTCCACAAAATCATTTGCTGGCTTTGGGAGGTCTGGAGAGAAGGTAGAATTCAGCCAATCTGCAAAAGATTTTTCCTTAGGAAACCATTCAACCCCCTGGGGAAGGGCTTACAGGCAGCTAATAAAAAGAATGTCCTCACTATTACAGAATTTCTGGCCTACAAGGTTCTCTCACATCCAGTTACCATTCGGTCCTCCCCACAGCGCAGTGAGTTTGACAAGAGAGATCCTCTCTTTTTTTTTTAATATTTTATTTATTTATTTGAGAGAGAGAGAATGAGAGATAGAGAGCACAAGAGGGAATAGAGTCAGAGGCAGAAGCAGACTCTCTGCTGAGCAGGGAGCCCGATGTGGGACTCGATCCCAGGACTCCAGGATCATGACCTGAGCCGAAGGCAGTCGCTTAACCAACTAAGCCACCCAGGCGCCTGAGAGATCCTCTCTTATCTTTATAATGGAGATAACTGGTCTCACAATAAGTGGCAGGACCAGAATTGGAGTCTTACTTTCCATTGGACCATGCTAGGGTTGTCTGATGCTGCTCTGACTCCTCAGCACAGGCCTGATGCTGCTCTGACTCCTCAGCACAGAATTGGACAATGCTATAGAGCAAAGCAAGGAACTTGGAAAGGGGCAGCAAAAACTGCACTCAGCATAGCTGAGATTTACATTTTTTGCAAGTGGTGTTTGAGCCAGCCAAGCGGGGGAAGCAAAAGGTCAAGCTCACAGAATAAACTCGTGTTGAGCTTTTGTGTTGCTGGAGAAAGGGAAAGAAATGATATTCAGGAAAAGAGTGTCAGGGAAACCACGGGGAGGGTAAGATGGAGCAAGGCATGAATGCACAGGCAGAGAAAGGCAACAGCCTGCTCTTTAAAATCTCCCCAGTGCTTGGTATCAGAGAACAGAGATCCAGGCTGATATGCTTCTGAAAGGAAGCTGGCAGCTCATGGGGTATTATTTGTAGGTCTCAAAGACATGGCAGTCCATGTTTGATGAAGACCTGAGGTTCTAGCCAATGCTGGTGCCAAAAAAAGTGTAGGCTCTCCACAGCCCACCCTACTACTTGGCCTTTGACATGCTTCTGCATCCCCCTTCCTGCTGACAGGGCTGGTGGAGAACAATTTTACTGCTTCTCTGTGGAAGAGGCAAGCACGCGGCAAGCATGGGACAGAGGGAGGAAGGGATTGGGGAAGAGGACTCCAGTCTCTGGGGAGATTTGACTTCCCCAGAAAAAGAAGGGAGAATCCATGAAATGGTTCAGCCAGAGCAACCTTGCTTTGCTGCTTTATGTATCATCTCCAGCTAAGAAAATGAAGGGTCCAAAGATGACAAAATGGTATCTATCATTGCTGGGGGAAAACAACAGCTTGCAAAACACTGCCTATGTACTTACTAAGGCCCTTTCCAGATCTGGGGTTCTAAGATTCTCCCCTCTCCAGCAGAAAAAGGGTCTGCTTCATTCTTTAACCCAATATTTTCTTGAGGTGGGAATTAATGTATTACCATGGATTTTACATGGTACTTAGAAAGCATTGTTTAACAATTATGCATTTATTTTAAAAAGGTATCTCATGTTTATAGCAACTGATACTGGGTTTGCATTTATGATAATGATACCAAATGTCTTTTTAAAGTCAATTTATTTACACTTTTAAAAAGTAAGTCACTTTCATTATTCAGTAATTGTCAAGTAATAGCATGTGTTGGACATGGAGATGGCAAAAACCATGCAGTCTGATTCCCAGCAGTTGGGGAGTTGCTGTGTTGATCCTGTCAGTGGATTCAGCTCAGCACTGGCATGGAAGCTAGTGGAGTGCCCAGCAGGCCACACAGACCACTGAGAGTCCTAGACCAAGTCACTGTGAAGCAGTGGCCACTGTGTGAGAATTCACAACTGGCCATTGCATATTTCCCATCCCAGGGGCAAGGACAAGCTAAAGACACAAGTCACAAGATAAGATAGCAAAGTCAAAGATCCTGCCCACAAAGGGTGGAGTAGGGGAGGCACAAGTAAGGGAAAAGAATGGATACCAACTTTTTGTGAGCTTGGGTCCAACACAAACTTTGCCTTCTAACCAGGCTGGTCTAGCACTGTCCCATAACCATGCTATTAACTTTCATCCCCATACCTTTATGTTTTCCTGCCAGAAATGACCTCTGTTTTCCTCTCTACCTTTTGGACCTCATGTTCTACCTTCTCCCTGAAGTCTTCCTTGATCATTCCAATATTACAAATATTCTGGTGCCTCACTTTGCCATTTTCCATGCACTTACCCCTATTGCTTCAACCCAACCTGCTTTCCCCCTAGCAGGAAATGCACACCAGTGATGATGTGTGGGATAATTTAAGGGTAAACTGACTCAACCTTAAAACAAACTGAGGGCTCTAGAGGGGAGGGGGGTGGGGAGATGGGTTAGCCTGGTGATGGGTATTAAAGAGGGCACATATTGAATGGAGCACTGGGTGTTATACGCAAACAATGAATCATGGAACACTATATCAAAAACTAATGGTGTAATGTATGGTGATTAACATAACATAATAAAATAAAATAAAAAATAACATGAAATCACAGGGTGAGAAAGTCACTTCTTTTTTGCTTCTATGTCAGTGCTTCTGATTAAGTCAAGAAGAAAGTCTCAGTTTGGTACTAATATGTCTTTTTTTAATTATTATTATGTTCAGTTAGCCAATATACAGTACTAATATGTCTTTAACAACATTTGCTAATCTCCCTTCTTAACAGAGAGAGAGTTCTGGATGAGAACCTTCATCATGCATTAATATCCATCTAGAATTTAATGATATTATTTTGTTTTTATTGTACCTCTTTTTAATTAAAGCAAAGTTATTCTGCTTTTTCACTTGGCATCATGATTTTTAAATCAATATATTTAAACAAAAATCTAATCAATTTAGAGAAAATATTATGTGCCAGCACATAACAATGCATTTATACATAAGGTGCCATGTGGACATAGCAAATATTGGCAAGGTGGTATAACAAGGACTGAAATTTGGAAAACACTGTCAGACTTTCTTGTGAGCATGGTTAATCTGTTCACCTTCACATGGCAGAGGTCAACCAGGATGAGCAGGAGTTAGAACCTGGCACTAGCTTGTCCTGGCTTCCTGATCAACTCCTTCATCATCTAGACTCTCTTTCCAGTTCCAACACCTCATTCATTCTTCTTTTAGGAATAGTTAGGGTGCAGGTGACAGAAACAACCAACAACAGCAACAAAAGACAAGTAAACAGAGAGACAAAACAAATATACTGGAAGGAGAATGGGGACCCACAGAAACAAGACATAGCTTCTAATTAAGGCAGCCCCTGAGGACCAAAAAGAGGAAGCACAAGAGTTTCTGGCAGGATGAAGCCATCACCGCCATGAAGGAATCTTAATGGACCACCCATCTGTGTGTCCCTCTCTCAAGATTCATAGGCTGGTGGGGGGTTTAATTGGCTGAGCCTAAGTCACAAGCCAGTGTGCTGGTTGCCCAAGGGAGGGAAGAGGAAAAGCACTATTCTCAGCTTCCCCAGCCAGAGGCAGGGCACTGCCTCCTCCAAGACCGTACTCAATGGGGACTTCTTCCAGCACAGGAGGGATGGGTAGAAGCTGAACACCCCTAAACATGGCAAACGTTCATAAACACACACACACACACACACACACACCCTTGCCTCTGCTCTGCATCTCATCCCTGTCCCACTTCCTAAAGTTCTTCCCTCTCTTAACCACCCTCTCTCTCCCTCAGCTATATTTAATGTCTCCCTATGCTGGCCCTTTTCCTTTAGCCTATGAATATGTTTGAATCTCTCCTATCATTAAAAACCTCATTTACACATTCCCTGCTTATAATCTATTATCACCGAATCTTTCCCTACCAAGAGTGGAAAAACCATTCACTCACCACCTACACTTCCTCCCGCCCACTTACTGCTCATCCCACTGCAGTCTGACTTCTGCCTCTTCCATGCTGGCACTTCCCTGAAAACTACTTCCCAAAGTTATGAACTTCAAGTTATTCAGTCTAAAGAGCACTTTCCAGTCTTGATGTCTCCCACGTGTGGATCACTCTCTGTTTTCCTGAAACACTCTTCCACCTTGGCTCCAAAGCACCTTCATCCTGTTCTTCATTGGAGTAACTGCTCATGAGTCATCACTACATACCAGAGCAGGCCCTGAGGTCAGAACTGGGGACTCAGGAATAAGCAGGATACCCAGAGTCTTGCTCTGAAGGCACTAAGAACTTAGTGGGAAGACCAGTAAACAGTCCAATGTAATAACTTTTGACATTGATGTGGCAGATTGGATTGTTGTCCCTAATGCTTCACTCCCTTCCTATGATGGAATTGTATGTATTCCCATGCCCTCTGCCTTGTGAATATGTGCTGTGGGTATCCCCTGCCCCTCTGAATTTGGGCTTGGCCATGTGGCTTGGTTTGGCCAATGGAATGTGAGCAGACATGAGGAGGTAGAGGCTTTAAATGTGCTCACACTTCTTGGCTTGGCTTCTTGCACTTCAGCTGCCTGCAATGGTAAAGAGCATGTCCTAGAAAGAGGACATGAGGAATAGACCTTGCCAACTACAGCCTGTTGCAAAACTGCCCCAGGTAACATCTCTACCCATGAGAAAGGAAATTCAATATTATTGTGAGCTACTGAGATTTGGCAGTTTGTTACACAAACTTGTAGCAGAAATCTGGCTCTCTGTGTGAAATGACCGACCTAGTGGGAGCACAGAGGGTGGGACTCAACCTTACTGTGGTTGATCAGGGAAGGAAATGTTGATAACTAAGATGAACAGGTAAGAGCTGGTCAAGGGAAAGTGGAATGGGGATGGAGGCAAAGGATTCCTGGTGGAGGCAGCAAATGCACTGAGAGGAGGGAATGAAACAGGCTTGAAAAATATCCATTGTTTGCTTTAGTTAGAGCATGGACTGCAGGACCTTCTCATCCATTTCTCTGGGCAATCTCAGCTAGTCCTGTGACTTCCTTTATCATTTTTGTGCTGACTTCTCCTAAAATACTTCTCCAACTCAGACTTCTCTCAAGCTTCAGGATCCCTTCTCCAACTGCCATTTTAATGGGGCTTTCATAGACAACATGTCCTAAGCTTTCTTTCTCAGTTCTGCTTTATTGTGCTTCTGATCTCATCAATAATTACCCCTGCTTTATTGTGCTTCTAATCTCATCAATAATTACCCCTGCCAGGGGCCCAGGCCAGAAGGCTTAACCTGCTTTATTGTGCTTCTGATCTCATCAATAATTACCCCTGCCAGGGGCCCAGGCCAGAAGGCTTAACCTCATCTCAGTTACTTAACCTCTCATCCAAACCACATCCAATAGAGGATGAGGTTCTGTTAAGCATACATCTTTATGTCCCAAATTTGCTCCTGAATTTCCACACCTCTTTCCACTGCAAATTGTCATAGCATTGGTGGGCATTTTTACCTCATTTCTGATTGCTAGAGGTTTCTGATGGCTATGCTTTATCAAGTTGAGTAATTTTCCTTCTATTCCTAGCTTACTATGAGTTTTTTTTTAAAGACACAGGTGTTGATTTTGTAAATTTTTTTTCCTGAATTGATTGCAATGATCACATAGAGTTTATTCTTTAATCAGTTACTGAAGTAGATGTCCTGAGGCATTTATCAACCATACTTGGTCATGATGTTGTGTTCCTTTCACTCAATGCTTAATTTCATGGAGGGGTGGGTTCTATTACCATTTCCACATTGATTTCTCCCAGCCAACATCTCCAACTCAGACTTTTTGCATCTATGTTCATGACTGATATTGACTTAGGTCATTCAGTCTTTTAAGATTATATAATATTACATGAAATATTTTAATAATACCAGGATAAATTCAGACAATAGGTTAGAACCCTTTACATCATTTTCTATAATCCTGAGAGTGTATGTATATGGATAATGGTCACTATATATGCATAAAAATGGATAATGGAAATTATCCATTCCTGAATGGATTAGTAGGGTTCACTTATAAAATTAATTAGACCTAACATATTTCTAGGGTTATATATCTTTCATTGTCTTTCCAATTTCTTACATGATTATTGGTCTTCTCAGATATTTTTTTAAATCTCTACTCAATTTCATTTTATTAAAGGTTAGTTATTTTCTATCTCATTAATAGAAATTAATTTTTACCAATTTCATTTAGACTTTTAACTTTATTGGTTTATTTGTTATTTTTTCTAGCTTCCTATATGAAAGATTACTTCATTAAATTTCAATATTTCTCAGCTTCCAGTGTATACTCTCAAAGCTATATATTTTCCTGTAAGTACCATACTGGCCATCTCCCATTGGTTTTGATTTGTAGTGGTTTTATTGTCATTCATTAGAAATGGCTTATAAACAATCTGGCTATCTTTTTTTTTAAGATTTCATTTATTTGACAGAGAGATACACAGCAAGAGGGGAACACAAGCAGGGGGAATGGGAGAGGGAGAAGCAGGCTTCCCGCCAAGCCGGGAGCCCGATGTGGGGCTCGATCCCAGGACCCTGGGATCAGGACCTGAGCCGAAGGCAGACGCTTAACGACTGAGCCACCCAGGCACCCCAATCTGGCTATCTTCTATGGCAAACTATTTCTCATTGTTTTTTGGCTACTTTTGGATATTTTTCTCTTCCTCATATGCAATAGACAAGACATTTTAAGTTTCCTGTTGTAATTTTAATCAAGATTTTTAAATTGAGAGTTTTTAGTTTAACTGGGAAGAATTCATATTAGATTGCATGTATCTCCATTTGTCTAGATCTTCTTTCATGCTCATCAGTGAATTTTAGCATTTCTCTTACATAAGCCTTAGGCATCTTTGGTTTGTTCTTGCTATTGTGAATGGGATTCTTTCCCTTTTATGTTTTCTAATTGGTTATTAATGATACAAGGATAACTAACCATTTTTGGGATGTTTGTATTTGACCATATTACTAAACACTTTTGAGAATCAATAGTTATTTGGCTTATCCTCTTGCATTTTCTGTCAGAGAAAAGGCAATCAAAGTATCTGCAAACTATTGCTCAAAATAAATGCTAAATAAATATTTGTTGAATGAACATTTGTTGACTTTCTGAGCTTGTCTTCCAGGAAGTATAGACAATCTTATGCAATTTGGATGTCCTTTAAGAACCTTGCCCTATAGGAACCTTTCAACTTTCTGAATACACTCTGAATTTTCTCCACAAATTCTTTGTACCTTTGTGATTTATTTTACCACATCACACAAGTTATTCTCTGGTCTTAAATAATTTAGAGGAATCAGAATGTAAGAATTCATAGAGCATTCTCACAAATATTAGGGCCTCAGTGATAAATAACTCTCATATTTCTGAAAGACCTTCCACTTCATATCTGAGCATCAAAAGTGGGAGTATCTCTATTCTTCCGCATTGCAAAAGGATATTATGGGAAAATGCCCTTCTCCTCTCAGAAAGCACAGACTAACTTTTTGTCTCTACATGCTCTTTCACACACACACTCTTTCCACAGAGAAAGAGCAGAAAAAAGAAATGCTGAAACTTGTCCTAGTCGCAACACCAATCCAGGAGGACTTGAAAGAATTGAGAAATACAAACTGTCCTCCAAGAGACAAATTTGCTTTTTCTATATTTGATTTAAGCAAACCAAACTTAAAAAAAAAATCATTGAGGGCTAGGGAGGAAAAAGGAGGCAGGAAAATGAGCCCTTTGAAAATTCCTGTAGAGAGCCAACTGAAGTCTATTAATATTAACACAAGGCACCTCTACCCTTGGATGCATTTGGAGATTCATGGGCTGGCTTTCGGGAACCCTGCTGTGCATGGTTCTTTTTGAATGTTAGGAATAAAACCCAAGCCTCTGAGTAAGGCAGAAAAATGTCCATTTTCCTTTGTGTACATACTTTCATAGGAAGCTGCCTGAGGCATAGAAAAGAAGAAGGAAAACAATGAGAATTTTTAACCACAGGTTGTTCCTTGGCAAGGAAAATCCTTATTTAAGAATCTTACAGGGTGAAGAATGAATAGGAGACAATGAAATAAAGCTCAAATTCATCTCAGAAAATTATTTCTTCCTGAGATGGACTCAATTACTGATGCTGCTTGGTGACTTGCAACCATTTGTGCCCAAAGCAGTACAGTGAAAGCAGCATGGAACCTTGGGCTGTAGACAGAAAATAACTGTGGGGAAGGAAGACTTTTAAAAAAAATTGGAAGAAAGAAAAGTAAGTGCTTCAGCCATTCCTTAGATACATACGGTTGCTTAGTAGGAATTCAGACTTGACCTAGAACACAAACAGATTCTTAACACTAGGCATCCAGACACTTGGCCACACTGCTCTACCTTGAGTTCTATGAACAAGCACGCCTATTTGCCTGTCTCATTGCCTCGTAACCTGCTAAATCCTACCAGTCTTTTAAGGTCAGCTGAGATGTCACTTGCTCTAAGAATTCTCCCCTAATATTCCAGACCTCATGACTACTTCTATTGTAGTACCTATCACTCATGGTTATAATTGCCCACTTAGTCATCTCTCTTTCCCCATAGACTCTATGTCAATGGCATTGAATATTGCTCACCTGACACAGTGCCTGGTCCATGCTAAGAACTCAATAAATATTTCTTGAATGAATGAACAAGGTATAGACCAGCACAGCATTTCTGGAGGCAATAAGTCACCCTCACACCCTGGGGCTGCATTTCTGTTTGAAATGAAAGCATTTTCAAGGTTAAATATATTCCTGGAGTCACATTTAATTGGCCAGCATCCCAAACACTAAATCATTTAGTTCCAGGAGGAAGATATTTTTTTCTCCCTCAGCAAACATTTCCTAAAGAAAAGCAGATGAGGTGACTGTTGGAAGAAAATAAAACATTACCACTGAGTGTGCAAAGACGTCCAAACACTGCCAAAGATGTCCCACGAGTTTGCCCACTCAGGGAATATCTATAAATATTTTCCTTGGTTAGGCTATTAAGACAAAATTATCTTGAAAACATCTTCTAAATGTTAAGTCACAAATGTTTTCTAATAATTCATTGCCCTTCTTTCCTCTTCTTTCAACACAATTGAGTGTCCTTCATTTCAGGACTACCTTGGAAATCTTTGGCCTTCCTTACCATTTCTTTTGAGAAAAGGAAAACTTAAACAGTCAAGCTTTAGAGTTTGGTCAAAACAATCTTAACCCCTTAAATAGGGTATATTACCTTGCTAGGGCTGCCATAACAAAGGGCCACAGACTGGGGGGTTTAAACAGAAGAAATGTATTTCTTCACGATTCTGGATGCTATAATTCTGAGACCAAGGTGTCAGCAGGTTGGTTTCTTCTGAAGCCTCTCTCATTAGCTTGCAGGTGACCACCTTTCCCCTGTGTCTTCACACGGTTTTCCTTCTGTGCATGTCTGTATCCAAACTTTCTCCCCTTATAAGGACATCAGTCATATTGGAATAGAAACCACCCTAATGACCTAAACTTAAATAACCTTTTAAAGACTCTATGTTCAAATATAGTCACTTTCTAAGATATTGGGGGTTAGAATTTCAACATATGAGTAAGAGGGGGTGGGGAGACACAATTCAGCCCATAACATCAAGATAGAGTTATTTCTTCAGATATTTTGGGCAGAAATGGAAAACATAAGAGCATGGACTCATTGGCTACATTTCTTCAAGGATAAAAAGGGAAATGGAACCTGTCCACTCAAGATATGATGTGGGAAGCTCTTCCCCAGTGGGAAGAGCAGTGATTTGATGCTTCCATGGTTTAAATTTCCCCCTCCCCATCAGAGTAGGAATAAGATAACTCAGACTTTGTTGAACTTCTATTCTGGATTCCCCTTTCTTTTCCATTCCAAAGTACCAGGAGGCTGAGGACAAAGGGTAAAGTTGTCAGGGATGGGTGAGGGGTGATTCCTTCCAGTCTGTTCCCCGTGACGGAAATGCCTGATATTAGTGCATCACTTTCCTCCAGGATTCAGGGTGAGAGTGAGGGGTTGTTTCTCTCTAAGGGAGAGAAAGCAGAATGAAAAGTGACTTTTCGAGGTTACAAATCACATCTGCCCTGACTTTGATTAAACATGCAGCTGACTGTTTTTAGGAGATAAACAGTGTTTAATAAGATAGCCTAAACATGCCATCACTCTTCACCCAGACGTGGAAATTTTTCTGAACAGATGGGAAAGCAGGCTGTCAAGAACATCACTTAGCCTCATTTGACAATCACAGAAGACTTGGAAAGAAATGTCAGCGATGCCCAGAACATGGCCCTGAAGTGGATGCTTCTGAGTGCTCTTAGTGCCCTGTCTCATGCCCGCCTTAGATGTTCAGAACACTCTGATTTTCCTTTGGGGAAAATCCTTGGTGTTCCTGCTCCTGAGAAATTGCCATAGTTCCTATCTTTTCCAAATCTTTTTTCCATAATTACCTTAGGTTCTGTTAGCTATTTACATCTCCCACTCAGACTTCTCTCTCAAACTCCACTCATATATCCAACACCTGTGCTCAAATAGTTAGCAGGCACCCCAAACTCCAATGTAACTCCTGATCTTCCCCCTAAACTTGCTTTAGCCACAGCCTTCCACATCTCATTGGATAGCAACTTCATTCTTCCAGTTACCCAGGCCAAAAACCTTGGAGCCATCTCTGACTCCTGTCTTTCCTTACGTTCCACATACAATGTAGGAGGGCATCTTGAAGTATATTCAAAGTATATTCAGAATCCAGCTCCTCACCACCTCCTGCCACCATCATCTTTTGCAGAACTTAGTGCAACTGCCTCATAATTGGCCTTCTTGCTTCTACAGTCTACTCTACCAAAGTATATCTTCCAAAATGAAATTCAGAGCACGTCACTCCTCTGTGCAGACCCTCCAGGCTCACCATTTAACTCAGAGTAAAACCCAAAGTCCCTGCCACAGCCAGTAAAAGCCCACATAATTTGAGGCCCCTTTTTATCTCTCCAACTTCCTCTATTACCACTATCTGCCAACTCATTCTGCTCCAGCACATGGCCCTGCTTGCTGCTCCTGGAACACACCAGGCATATGTCTACCTTCGAGAGCTCTGACTGGCATGGCTGACCCCTCACCAACTTCAAGCTTCCCCTTCCCAGTTTGGCCTGCCCTGGTCACCCTGCTAAAAGTGCCACCTCTGGCACTCTTGCCTTATTCTACTTCTATTTGTTTTATATAACTTGTTGCTTTTCATATATCCTGTAACTTACTTATTCTTCCTTATTGTTTACTGTCTGTCTGCCCAGCAGCCCTTTCCCTTCCCCAGCAAGAGACTAAGTTCTACAAGTTCAGGGATCTTTGTCTGTTTTTTCTTCTCTGAAATATCCTAACACCTAGAATAATGCCTGACACATATTAGGTGCTCATAGTTTTTCAATAAATAATAATAAAGCGCATATCCTTCCAACGAACCTCTTTTAATTCAATCTAGCCCAAGTCTGTTACTGTTGCTTGCAAGCAAAGCAGTCCAGCAGAGAGAAGGCCCTGCTCTGAGCACCATGGCCCCAAAAATGCACTGCCCCCACCTCCACCCAACTGTTATATTTTTCTGTGTCTAAGAAAAAAGATCAAGACTAGAAAGAAACAGGAAAGATACATATTCTTCTGCTTGTCTCTATATTGAATTCAGCTTTGACCTGAGCGATTGGTCCTTTCTGCCTTCCATGTTGGTAAAAATCAGTGGAAAAGTCACTGGACTTGGAGCCAGAAAACTCAGCTGGGTGCCTTGACCCTGCTGTTTATGAATGATGTGATCTTGGGCATCATTCAACCTCCTTGGACCTGTTTTGTTTTTGTTTTCGTTTTTTTTCTAGTAGGGCAGAGCTAATAATCTCTATGCCTTAGGTTTGTGGCAAAGATTAAATGAGATAATGAATGTGACTCACTCAGCACAGGTCCTGGGTCTGGGAGGAGGGACCCCTGCTCCTTACAGTCAGAGCGTCTCAGCACTGTAAGAGCATGAGCTCTGGGCCAGACCAACCAGTTCAAATCCCACCTCTGCTACTTACTTCGATGAACCCTGGGCACATCCCCTGGCCCCTCTCCGACTCCATTCTCTCAGAGGATGAGCAGAGGAGTCACTGATTCATGCCATCAAGTGTTGAGCACAGCACCTGACACACGCAAAGCGCTCAATAAATATTTGTTGTTGCTATCACTGGGGCTCAGTAAAGATTCATATCCACTCCCCCCCACCCCCGCGATGAGAGCTTCGACACATGAGCCAGACCATTTATTTCTTTTTTCTCCTTTGATGCCAACAATGACACAAAACTTGCCCCCAACAACCTGGCTCCCCTGGAATATTTTGATGGGATAAAAAAAAATGTGTTTCCTGTGCTGCTTTCCACAGCTACCGTCCTATGACTTCTGGCCTGGAACTGTCAAAATAAACCTAAAACACAGGCTTCATGCCAAGTCCTTTTTGAAAGGGAAAGAGTTAGCTTTCAATCCTTCCTTTCTTCCTGCACTGCCCCCACCTCCACCCAACCCAATTCTTCTGCTGCAGCACACTATATCAGCCGTGCTTGAGAGGACTGGTAAAACAAGGGTTTATTTTAGCTACATTGGCAGAGCACAAGATAGTGTGTGGAGAAGGTGCATGGATAGAGGCACGTGAGGACAGTTCAGAAATGCCTGTGAGATGCCATTTGGCTGCACCGGGATGGTGTGCTCTTGAGGCTGACTTGGAGTCACAACTTATGAAACGTGCAAGCTAATGAGGAATCAGAGCAGCTGAGGACAGACAAGGATACCTGTCCACCTTGGAGTAGGTCTAAGAGTTGCCAGGGACAGCATGTGGCTGCCAAATCTTGTTGCCACATCATCATAACTTCTTTGTAACTTCTTCTGATTGTGACATGAGTCTTGTAAAACAGACACCCTCCTGCTGCCTAAGGTCTCAGAGTCAGCAATCTATAAAACCAATTTCACCTCAAGCGCATACAAACACACCAAATCCACAGCCTCTGTCCCCCTGTTCTGACCAGGAAGTCTAGGCAATCATAAGTTAACCCTCCACATGAGCAAATTGGACCCCTCTAAAAACCACTGTATTCTATCCATAAATTATAAGCTACACAAATGCAGACCTGTGGTTGACACAGAAACCACTCATTCAAATCTCCAGCAAGCATGCACATTTAGAAATAACTCATGGTCTTCCTGAGGTCCCCTTTCTCACTTAGATGGGTTTATATTTGTCATGACTCTTGGATGCAGATGACAGAAACCTAAATGAAATTGGGTTAAGCAAGGAAGGAGACACAGTGGTCCCTGTGACTGAGAAGCTTAGTGGTAGTCCAGCTTCAGGCGTACCTGGATCAAAATGTCCAAAAACCACTCCGAAACATTGGTTTCTCTATTCCGTGTTACAAGGATGGATCCCAGCAGCTCCCCTTCCCAAGCTTGCATCTTGCTGGTAGAGCCTCCCCAAGAGAGATGTTTTCCAGCAAAAATCCCAGCAAAAGATGGCCATGGCTCTGATTGGCCCTACGGGTGACATGCTAACACAACTGTGGCTAGGGGCACATAATATTCTCACACAAACCCTATTTTAATAGCTGTTCTTAATTGTCTACTGTGTGCCAAGACTTGAACCACATTATCTCTTTATCAGCCTACTTTCAGATGATGAAACATAATTAAGGAGGTTAAATAATTTGCCCAATGTCATATCCTGAAAGTAGAGAAATCAAATTTGGCCCAGTTCTTCTGAACTCCTTAGAGCACCAATCTCTTTGCTGCTCCAGAACAAGTGAACTTGCTCATAGAATATGCATCCATTCCACAAACAATTATTAGGCATCTACTGTATGCCAGGCACTGAGCTAAGACACCAGTTATGACTGGAAGATCATGAGGGCATTTCAGCACTCCACGCACCCGCTTCCTTAAACCTTACATGGGCCCTTTCTGGGAAGTGAGCTGGTAGTGCTAGGATGAGATAAGGCTGCTCAGGTACTCCTGGGTAGCACAACTTCCCCAAAGAAGACTAAGTCGCAGTTCTCAACTTCTGCTCTACCTGTTTGATTCACCCTTAAAGGGGCTCACTATCTTAGGGAAGATAGAAATGAAAAAGGGTCACAAACTGTTTGGTCCCACACATATTTTTCTCATCCTACATGGTATATTTTCTAAACTGGTTTGTTACTAATATTAAAAAGACAGGACATTTTATGTTCAATGCCACATTTCTAGCTTCTAAACATATTAGATGTGGCAATAATGTTCCCACACTCCCACATGGTGACATTCAGTAAGAACTGACCAGAACACTGGCTACTGCTTTTGGGTGGGGCATGTGCTCCCTAGTTTGCCTTAGTCCCCTTCATTCCCTGTTGCCTTCCACCCAGGCTGCTTTACTCATTTCCCTGCTAAGTGAACAGAATGAATTAAATGCTAAGAGTACAAACAAGAGTCTATGGGCATGCAGAGAAAAAAGCAATGGATTCCCCTGGGTGGAGAAGAAGGAAAAATCAAAAAGAGTTTCCAGAAAGAAGTCAAGTGCCAGCCGGGCCTTAAAGGACCAGTAGGATTTTAAATATGAAAGTGCTTGTCATACATAAGATAGGTTGTTATCATGAGAGTGGAATGATGTGGTGGTGTGGGAAAGCAGTTGGCAGAAGTGAGTGAAGAGCATGGGGAAAGATATAGGCAGAATGCCCAACTGAGATTTGGGAGAGCCCTGTCTGCAGAGACAGTATTTTAGAAGTCACTCATGGATTCAGAGATACAGTTGGGTCCAGCTGGCCAGCCCACCCTGTGGACCAGAGTAGGGAACCATGCTCCAAACTCAGCATCATCCCATTGATGTCTATAAATGTGACTGTTTCCTCATCAGGCCTGATGAGCATCTTGACCCACATCTTGCTAGGGTCAGGACCTCTTGCTTCTTCTCCCAACTTCTTTTCTGGCTGTCCTGGCTGCTTCTGAACCCCTAAGGCTCAGACACCTCAGCCCCACCACAGCCTCTTCTCAGGAGAGAAAGTACCCCAGTTGAATCTGGGTTCCCAGGGTTCTGCACTGTTGGGTGGGGGGTCAGGGGCCCATGAGGTGGATGAAGGGAGGTTGGGGCAACAGGCGACAAGGTGTCCCACACAGCTGGGTGCTTTCTTCCAGTGATCTTGGAGGGTTGGTAAGATTATCCCAAGTTTACAAAGGAGGAAACTGAAGCTTGAAATGGTTAACGACTATGACCCTAGGCAAATCCTCTCAGCTTCCATTCCATCCTCCAGATAATGAGGATAATTTATAAACCTAGGTTTGTTTGTTTTTTTTTTTTTTTGGTGTGTGAAATTTAGAAATAATGTGTAAAGTGCTGGTCTATGCAGTCATTTTTTTTTATCAGCCTGTAAAATTGGCATTGAAATTTATTTATTTATTTATTTATTTATTTATTTATTTATTTATTTATTTATTATGTTATGTTAGCCACCATACAGTACATGATTAGTTTTTAATTTTATTTTATTATGTTATGTTAATCACCATACATCATTAGTTTTTGATGTAGTGTTCCATGATTCATTGTTTGCTGATAACACCCAGTGCTCCATGCAATACATGCCCTCCTTAATACACATCCCCCAACCCCCTTCCCCTCTAAAACCCTCAGTTTGTTTCTCAGAGTCCATAGTCTCTCATGGTTTATCTCTCCCTCCAATTCCCCTCCTTCATTTTTCCCTTCTTCTCCAAATGTCCTTCATGCTATTCCTTATGTTCCACAAATAAGTGAAACCATATGATAATTGACTTTCTCTGCTTGACTTATTTCACTTAGCATAATCTCATCCAGTTCCATCCATGCTGATGCAAAGATTGGGTATTCATCCTTCCTGATGGCTGAGTAATATTCCATTGTATATATGGACCACATCTTTATCCATTCATCTGTTGAAGGGCATCTCTACTCCTTCCACAGTTTGGCTGTTGCGGACATTGCTGCCATGAACATTGGGGTGAATATGGCCCTTCTTTTCACTACATCTGTGTCTTTGGGGTAAATACCCAGTAGTGCAATTGCTGAGTCATAGGGTAGCTCTATTTTTACTCCTTTGAGGCACCTCCACACTGTTTTCCAAAGTGGCTATACCAACTTGCATTCCCACCAACGGTGTAAGAAGTTTCCCCTTGGGGCACCTGGGTGGTTCAGCCATTAGGCATCTGCCTTCGGCTCAGGTCATGATCCCAGGGTCCTGGGATCAAGCCCCACATCAGGCTCCCTGCTCGGCAGGAAGCCGGCTTCTCCCTCTCCCACTCCCCCTGCTTGTGTTCCCTCTCTCACTGTCTCTCTCTCTGTCAAATAAATAAATAAAATCTTAAAAAAAAAAAGAGGTTTCCCCTTTCTCCACATCTGGCCTGATGCATTCATTTGTTTCAAATAATTAGGAAATATCTTAAGCCCCAAGCATAGTGCTGGGCACAGAGTTACAACACTCAATAAGATAGACACAGTTCCTGCCTATGGGGAGTTATAGTGTGTGTGTGTGTGTGTGTGTGTGTGTGTGTGTGTGTGTGTGTGTGAATGTGTTGGGGTGGGGAGAGTGAGTGACAACCTCCAATACAGTGCATAAGTGACCGTTGAGAAGAGTGTTCAGGGATGATAATTCTGGATTTGGGAGTTCAGGGAGAATGTGCCATTTCAACATCGGGTTCACAAAACAGAGAAAGTCAGTGTGACTGGAGCAAAAATGTGCCTGGGAGAGAGGGAAGAAAAGAGAATGGGAGGAGCAGGGGCCCAGGAGGGGTCAGGTGAGGCAGGACCTTAGACATTGTGTTCAGGGAGTTGTACTTTACTCTAGAGGCCCTAGGGTGTTGTTTTAAGTGTAGTGCGGAAGCAATGAGGAGAAATGGGGGTTCCATACAATAACCTTCCAACTGGTCCTTTGGCCCACTGCAGTTCATCTCAACTCCACAGGCATAGCAATCCCATTAAAACATCAGTCAGATCATATCATGCCTCTGCTCAGTACCCTCCAATGGCTCCCCATTTTCCTCTGCATAAAAGCCAAAGTCCTCACAAGGGCCCCCATGACCTGGCCTGTTACCTCCCTGCTCACTTTGGATGGCCTTCCCCGTAGGGTTTTCTCTCTGGCTGTTGCCTCCACCTGGGATGCCCTCTCTCTTCCCCTCATCACCTTCACCTCTCTGCACAAATCTCTCCTTCCCAGTGAAGCTCACCATGACCACCTATTTAATACTACGATTTGCCTCCAAGGTACCTCTAATATAGCCCCTTTATACCTTGCTTTGCTTTCTCTATAGTACTTCCCTCCTAAATATCAATGCCTTCTGTCCAAAGACCAGGAGACTGCTGTGGGACATGCTCAGTTTATTACTTTTGCAATGACAGACATGATATACCAGGAGAAATGTGGGGAATCTCATTCGGTGCAATGAGCAATAAATCCAACTTGCTCAATTACACCTGTGTTCCTGGTGACCTTTGCCTGGAGGATGTTGACAATGCTATAGGAATTACTTGATTGTTATGTTTCTTTTGTCTCCTCTTCTAGTTTCACGAAGGTAAGGATGTCCTGACTATTCTGTTAACTGATAAATCCAAGGGCCTAGAACAATGTGTAATGCACAGTAGAAGCTAAATTCATATTTGTTGAAGGAATTAACTAAGTAATCCAAGCGCTTACAGGACTTGGTGATTGGTTGGGAAAGGAGGCAAAGAAGAGTTACAGATGGCACCAGACTACTGGTTATCGTAATGGGGTGGGTGAAAGTGTCTGTTTGCTAAGATGGAGAAGACTGGAAGAGGGGCAGGTTTTGTGGGTGGGTATGGAGGCGGGGAGGAACTGACAAGCTGGAGCTATTTTCAGTCACAGAATCATTAGCTCATCTTCCTGTGTCAGCCTCACCCACCTGCTGGCTGGGCTGCAATCACAGCCTCCACTCCCACCCTACGTTACTCCCAGGCATGCCTCAGCCCTCAGTGAACTTCCCTAGCAGCACAAATAATAACACCACTGTAACATATGCTAGGCACTGCTCTAAACACTGGACATAGATTATTTCACCTAGTCAAGATCCTCATGATTTTAAAGATAAGGAAACCAAGGCACAGGGAGGCTAGGTAAATTGTGAGTGTCCGAGCAGAGATTTGAACAAAGTTGCTGCAACTTGAGGCTAAAACACTGTGGGACATTCAGCAGCCCTGAGTTCAGATGTCAGGAAAAAAGATAGGGCTGAGCAGATGACATGGCACCAAGGCAAACTTGACCTTGGGGTGTAGCAAAGGAGCCCACTTTTTCATCTGTTAAGAGGGGGCGGTTTGCAACAAACACTGCCCTGTGTCCCGCAGGAAACCCCAAAGACTGCCCAGCACCTTTACAACTGCTCGGTCTCATTCAGGCCTATCCTGTCCAATTGAGTGAGTCAGCCCTGCTGGTTATGTAACAGGAAGGGACTGCTGCCTCTAACACGATGCACCAACTGGGAAATTCATAAAAATTTAAAAAGGGACCAAGCCTGGTCCTTCTCTCCCCACCAGAGGAGAGAAGCTGAGATCTGAAAAACAGGGTTATTAACTCCACCAGCCACCCGAGTTGCCATGGATACCACCAGCCCAGCATGAAGCTTCTGCCCCTTGGTCCTGAAACTGCTTTGCGCTTCAGCCTTGACTCATGCTGGCAGAGAGAAGATTTTTCTCCCCTCCTCCCCAAAACTAGTCCCAAAAGCGTAAGAGTGATTTGACAACTCAGAGCTGGAACAGCTCATTCTATTTCGTGTCATCTTTTTAATCACTGACTTCTTTCAACTCTGTAGTGCAGGATGCTAGTTGCATTCACATTAACGAAAACTTGTGTGTGAGAGTACAATTGCGCTCTTAGAAAGTATGTATCTATGTATTTCTACCATAGTTGAGGATTAAATGCCTTGGAGGTCTGATGAGAGGGAACGAAGAAGCAAATGAACATGTTCAAACGTCTGTGTATGTGCCTATTGCAAAGATGGTCATTGGTGATTCCGAGGCTAAATTAAAATTACAGATATCAACACAACACAGTAAAATGAAACCTAAACATTGTCCTGATGGTGAAGCCTCCAAGTTCCTCCAACACAGGGACAAGTGACTGATCTTTGTTTCCCCAAGACCTCACAGAAAACTATGCCTATCACTGACATTCTCAATAAACATTTACCAAATAAGCACATTTGACTACTTTTAACTTTCCAAATTTCCTTATCTCAATTGAGCTTCACAACTACATGAAGTCAACATGAAGTATTATTGTCCAACCCAGGCCAAAATCAGTAATATAAATGATAATCATCTAAAAATGCCAGAATAGAAGTTTACTTGAAATGTGCCAGTCCTAAATGGCTTGATGGATGGGCAGAGGAATGACAGAGAGAGATGTGAACAAGCAAATATAGTGGAATATCAATGGTAAAATGCCTGGATTGGACAAATCTCAAAGCTCCTTTCATTCCCCCCAATTCTGTTTTTATATTGATTTCCTAAGCGCCTATCAAATACTTATTATAAAATGAAGATGAATTGACATTGGTCCGATAAAATCCATTTAAGATTAAGCTTTGCAGCTACTCAGAATAGAGCCAAAGTGTATCAGTCAGGGGCTATCTTATGCTGTGCTAGGGATCAGCACCAAAATCTCAGGGCTTAAAACTACAAAGGTTTATCTCTTGCTCATGCTGTGTGTTCACCGCAGGTTAGCTGGGGGCTTTGCTCCAGCATCACCATCAACATTGTCATCTTTGCTGCTCTCACTCAGGGCCCAGTTGACAGAGAACCTCTGTACTTACCTGAGGGAAAAAAGAAAGTTCAGCAAAGCACCAATGGCTCTTAGGCTTCTCCACATTTCATCAGCTAAAGCAAGTCGCACAGGGCCACATGACCAAGGGAGGGGAACAGGTCTGCCACACCGTCATACATTTGGCAGAGTAATGCACGTGTTTTTTTGTCCTTGCTCTCCTTTTAGATTGTAAGCCCCTTGAAGTCAGTCTCCATTGGGCTTTTTCCCCTAATTATGCAAACCATGTCTAAAAAATTTCCACCTCTCTGACACACCCAGTGCACATTTGCCATCATCTGAGACTGAATTTCTAATAGCTCTACCCTCTGAGAAAAGAAGCTCTTCCTTAAGTATGATACCCTTATTTTGCCAGCTCCAGGATGAAATTCCATGGACAGTGATCAAGGTGGGTCTTAGAACCTGTGGAACAAAGGCCTTGTATGGCTTTCTTTGCCTGGTTGAGATGAGAGGCTCAGCAGTGGGTCTGTCTCTCTGGAAGCTCTCAACCTCACATTCTGCTATTGTGTCATTGCAGCAGGGAGCAGGGAAAGAGGGAATCATTTCAGGACCCCAGGGGCTTATGCGGAATTTCCACAAGACAGAAGTGATAATAAAAACTCAGTGGAGTGGGACAATTGCGAGGGAGAATACGATTAGCAGTCTGAGTGGGAGGGAGAGAGGATTAAAAGGAACCCTGAGGTTTGTTTCGAAGGCAAAGATCTCATCTCCCCACTTGTGCGGCCCCCTTACCCCCAGTGCCCTTTCCCTTCACTGATGTCTTTTAGTCTATGCATTGCAGTGCTGTCCAAGGCCAGGCCCCTCCCCAGAGGCCATTGAGCCAGATGATTCATGCTGTACAACCGAGTACATTCTGACACAGGCTTCTGTGAAAGCCAGCTTGGCTCTAAAGCGGCAAAGTACAAAGCCCTTCACAGCAAAAGCCAAACAGGTACATAAATGAATCAATACTCAAAGCACTCAGCACATTCACACATATTTACTACAGAAACATGCTGGCCCAGGCCCAGTACCTAGGCCCCTAACTGTGCTAGTCAATATCACTCATCAATTAAAAACTAAAGGAGTTTTATCCCTCCCCCCTCCCGCCCGCCCGACACCCCAGACTCCTGGCTCATAAAATGGATTTCAAGTCAGTGTAAATAGCTTGCTTGCCCAGCAGCTGTGTTCCTGAAAAGTTTCTTGTAAATCAAATCCTCTTTTAAAATGCATGAAACTTTCTGTTTAAAAGGAACCCTGTGATTAATCCTTTTGTAAGGCAAAAGAATCTTTCTGTAATATAAAAACACCACACCACCTGCCCCCCATCTCGCTCTTTCTCCCCCTGCCACTCTACCCCTCCTGTGGCCACCTGCCCCCATCCATTCCATTCTGTAAGGTCAGCTTTAGGCCTAAGTAACATTTTTAAAAGAGGACTTATGTTTTTGTGACTTGGAAGCAAACCAAAGACCCATCTTTTTAACATGTATCTTACAAGCATCCTGACAGAGAGGCCTGCAGAATATATATCACTTGTTTGCAGATACCACAATGCACAATCACCAGAAATGCTGATGAGCTTGGCTATGAAAGGAACTAGCTGATGTTCTCTGCAAGAATGCCTCATCATTCCTCACTGGGGACAAAACTGAAGACAGCATTGAGGAAAACAGGCGGAGACACAGTGAAGATGCCCTTATGTCCCTTCCTCAGCTCCCCCCATACCTGCTAGTGAAGACTGAAATATAAGATGAATCATGCAAAATACCATGCTCTGAATGTTATTGGTAACATCAGTCTATAATTTTGCCCAAGGGTGAGGCCAAAGACTAGCCTGGTGTTTCTCAGTCTTTAGCTATTTGGGATTTTTACCATGTCCATGTACCACCTGCAGTATTACCTACTAGATATTTTCATTAAATTGACTCGCTGCTTTTTACTTGGCCCCATGGGAAGCAATGAGATTCATGAATGCACAGTTTTAAGATGTAGTTATATTTTTTGGACACGTTAAAATAAATGTATAATTATTTTAAAAAAAAAAGGTGTTCATCCAAGGTGCCACCTAAAAGTCATCCTGTGGATCACTATTGATACACATACCATGCTTTGCCAAGACTGGACTGGGTGGCCTCACCAAGTCGGACTGAGTCATGATAGTCTCAGTTCCCTTACTGTGGTTTGCATACCTGTGCCCGCATTCGTTCAACAGGCATTACTGAGTACCTACCATCCATGGGCTCTGTGTTAAGGACGGGTGACAAGAGGAAGAGCCATGTGCCTTTGGGAACTTACAATTAGTGGAGGTAGCAGGCTGTAAAAACACAATCCCAACTTGGTGTGTTGTACAGAGAACTGGTGAAGCACAAATAGGAGAAATGAACTCTCCCCGAGAGGCAGAAGTCTTGAAGAGAACATTTTGGGTAGGCTTGGAACAATGGATGAGACTCCCTCTGATGGAAGAAGTGAAGGAAAATTATTTTAGGAGGGAGAAGAGACGTGTGCAAAGGCATGTGACAGGACGGTATATGGTTAGAAGGGGTGAGTGTTCTGGGTGCAGGAGAGGCAGCAGATTCTAAGAGCAAATCATAGAGGTCTTGTGTGTAGGATATTAAGTGATAATGTCCTCAAGGCTTACCCATGTGGTAGCATGTGCCAGGATTTCCTCCCTTGTTAAGACTGCATAATATTTTCTTGTGGGTTGTTATGAACTGAACTGTCTCCCCCAAATTCTTTTTTATTTTATTATGTTATGTTAGTCACCATACATCATTAGTTTTTGATGTGGTGACCACAATTCATTGTTTTCGTATAACACCCAGTGCTCCATGCAGTATGTGCCCTCCTTAATACCCTTCACCGGGCTAACACATCCCCCCACCCCCTCCCCTCTAAAACCCTCCGTTTGTTTCTCAGAGTCCATAGTCTCTCATGCTTCATCTCTCCCTCCGATTTCCTCTCTTTTATTTTTCCCTTCCTTCTCCTAATGTTCTCCATGCTATTTCTTATGTTCCACAAATAAGTGAAACCATATGATAATTGACTTTCTCTGCTTGACTTATTTCACTTAGCATAATCTCCTCCAGTCCCATCCATGTTGATGTAAAAGTTGGGTATTCATCCTTTCTGATGGCTAAGTAATATTCCATTGTATATATGGACCACATCTTTATCCATTCATCTGTTGAAGGGCATCTCAGCTCCTTCCACAGTTTGGCTATTGTGGACATTGCTACTATGAACATTGGGGTACATATGGCCCTTCTTTTCACTACATCTGTGTCTTTGGGGTAAATACCCAGTAGTGCAATTGCTGGGTCATAGGGTAGCTCTATATTTAATTTTTTGAGGCACCTCCACACTGTTTCCCAAAGTGGCTATACCAACTTGCATTCCCATCAACAGTGTAAGACGGTTCCCCTTTCTCCACAACCTCTCCAACATTTGTTGTTTCTTGCCCTGTCCATTTTTGCCATTCTAACTGGTGTTAGGTGGTATCTCAATGTGGTTTTGATTTGAATTTCCCTGATGGCTAATGATGATGAACAGTTTTTCATTTGTCCGTTAACTGTTTGTATGTCATCTTCAGAGAAGTGTCTGTTCATGTCTTCTGCCCATTTTTTGCCTTGATTATTTGTTTTTTGGGTGTTGAGTTTGAGAAGTTCTTTATAGATCTTGGATACCAGCCTTTTATCTGTAGTGTCATTTGCAAATATCTTCTCCCATTCTGTGGGTTGCCTCTTTGTTTTGTTGACTGTTTCCTTTGCTGTGCACAAGTCTTTAATCTTGATGAAGTCCCAAAAGGTCATTTTTGCTTTTGTTTCACTAGCTTTTTCTCCCCCAAATTCTTATCTTGAAACTCTAACTTCCATATGACTATATTTGGATATAGGGCTTTAAAAGAGGTAGTAAAAATTAAATGAGATCATGAGGGTAGAGCTCTGACCCGAGGGGACCGGTGTCCTTAAAAAAGAAGAAGAGACACTAGGGAGGCATGAGCACAGAGAAAATGCATTGTGAGGACACAGCAAGTGGGCAGCCTTCTGCAAGCCAGAGAAGCCTCAGGAGAAACCAACCCTGCTGGTACCTTCATCTTCAACTTCCAGCCCCCAGAACTATGAGAAAATAAATTTCTGTTGTTGAAGACACTCAGTTTGTGCTATCTTGTTATGGCAGCCCAAGCAAATTAATACATATGTATGTACCACATTTTGTTTATTCATTCACTCATCAGTGGACATTTGGGGTGTTTCTACCTTTTGGCTATTGGAAATAATGCTGCTGTGAACATGGGGGTACAAGTATCTCTTCAAGACATTGCTTTCAATTCTATTGGATATGTAACCAAAAGTGGAGTTATTGGATCATTATGATGATTCTATTTTTAATTTTTTGAGAAAGCTACATACTGTTTTCCATGCGGCTGCACCATTTTATATTCCCACCAACAGTGTGCAAGGGTTCCAATGTTCTCACCAATACTTGTTATTTTCTGTTTTGTTTTGTAGCCATACTAATGAGTGTGAGGTGATCTTTCATTGTTTTGAGTTCCATTTCTCTAATGATTACTGATGTTAAAAAATCATGTTTTCATGTTTGTTGACCATTTGTATATCAACTTTGGAGAAATGTCTATTCAAATCCTTTGCCTATTTTTAATTAGGTTATTTGTTTGTTATTGTTGTTGAGTTGTAGCAATTCTTTATATATTCTGGATATTAACCTCTTATCAGATACATGATTTGCAAATATTTTCTCCCATTCTGTATGTTGCCATTTCTCTGTTGATTGTGTCCTTTGATACAGATAAGTTTTTAAGTTTGATGTAGTCCCATTTGTATACTTTCATTTCTGTCACCTATGCTTTTGGTGTCACATCAAAAAAATCATTGCCCAATTCAATATTATAAAGATTTTCCTCTGTTTTCTTCTGGGAATGTTACAGTTTGGGGTCTATAGTTAGGTCTTCAATGCATTTGAATTAATTTTTTTATGTGGTGTAAGGTAAGAATGCAATTTCATTCCATTGTATATGCATATCAGGTTTTTCTAATATCATTTATCCTTTCCCTATTGAGTAGTCTTGGCACTTTTGTCAAAAATCATTTGAACTGTATACACAAAGGTGTACTTCTGGGCTCTCTATTCTATTCCATTGGTCTATACGTCTGTCCTTTCTTTTTAAGAGTTTATTTAATTATTTGAGAGAGAGAGAGAGAACACGAGCAGGGAGAAGGCAGAAGGAGAGGGAGAAGCAGACTCCCCACTGAGCAGGGAACTCAACCTGGGGCTCAATTCCAGGACCCTGGGATCATGACCTGAGCTGAAAGCAGATGCTTAACCGACTGAGCCACCCAGGTGCCCCTATATGTTTGTCTTTATCTTAGTACTACACTGTTTTGATTATTGTAGTTTTGTAGCATGTTTAGAAATCAGGAAGCATAAGGCCTCCAACTTTATTCTTCTTTTTCAGGATTGTTTTAGCTATTTGAGGTCCCTTGACATTCCATATGAATTTTAGCACGGATTTTTCTCATGCCATTGAGATTTTGATAGGGACTGCATAGAATCTGTAGATTGCTTTGGGAAGTATTAATATCTTAAAAAATATGAAGTCTTCCAGTCCATAAACAAAAGAAATCTTTCCATTTATTTGTGGGTTTGTTGGTTTTTTTTTGTTTTGTTTTGTTTTGTTTTTTTGCATTACTTTCAGCAAAGTTTTGTAGTTTTTAGTGTATAAGCCTTTTATCACCTTGGTTAGGTTTGGGTGTTTTATTCTTTTTCATGCTATTGTAAATGGAATTGATTTCTTAATTTCATTTTCTGATTGTTCATTGTTAATGTGTAGAAGCACAACTGATTTTTATGGGGGGGTGATTTTGTATCCTACAACTCTGCTGAATTTATTTATTAGTTCTAACAAATTTTTGTGTGAAATCTTGAGAGTTTTCTACAGATAATATCATGTCATCTTCAAACAGAGATGATTTTATTTCTTCCTTTCCATTTTGGATGCTATTTATTTATCTTTCTTGGCCAATTGCTCTAGCTAGGAATTCTACTTATTCAACTTTGTTGAATAAAAGTGGTGAGAGTAGGCACCCTTGTCTTATTCCTGATCTTAAAGGAAAAGCTTTTGGTCTTTCACCATTGAGGATCATATTAGCTGATAGCTTTCCATACATATCCTTGATTGCATTGAAGTTGTTTCACTTTATTCCTAATTTGTTGAGTGTTTTTATCATTAAGGGTTGTCAAATTTTGTCATTCCTTTTTTTTTGCACCAAATGAAATGATCATGTGTCTTTTTCCTCTTCATTCTGTTAATGAGGTATATTAAATTGATTATTGATATTTTTGTTGTTGAACCATCAGGTTGTTGTTGCTGAATTCCAGGAATAAATCCCACTTGATCATGGTGTATAATCATTTTAACATTGTGTTGATTTAAGCTTGCTGATATTTTGTTGAGGATGTTTGCATCAATATTCATCAAAGATATTGTTTTGTAAGCTTGTTGGGTGTTTAGAGAAGTTTTCTATTTGTTTTTGTTTGCTTTTTGTTTGTTTGTTTTGTTTTATAGTATCTTTGTCAGGCTTTGGCATCAGGGTAATGCTAGCCCCATAGAATGAATTTGAAAGCTGCCCTTCTCTTCAGTTTTTTTAAGAGTTTGAGGAGAATTGGTGTTAGTTCTTTAAATATTTGATAGAATTCTCCAGTGAAGTCATATCATTCTGGGTTTCTTTGTTGAGAGGTTTTTTGATTACTGCTTTAATCTCACCAATTATAGGTGTATGCTGATTTTCTATTTCTTTCTGATTCAGTCTTGGTAGGTTATGTTTTTCCAGTAATTTATCCACTTCTTCTAGGTTATCCAATTTTTTGCATTTAATTTTTCATATTGGTCTCTTATAATTATTTTTATTTCTATGGTATCACTTGTCCTTTCTTTAATTATTGATTTTATTTATTTGAGTCATCTCTCTCTTGTATTAGTTAAACTAGCTAAAGGTTTGTCAATTTTGTTGATCTTTTCAAAAAAATTCTTGGCTTCCTTAATTTTTGTTTTTCTATTCTCTATTTATTCCTGTTCTAATATTTAATATTTTCTCTCTTCCATTAGATTTGGGTTTAGTTTGTTCTTCTTTTTCTAGTTCTTTGAGGTATGGTTAGGTTGTTGATTTGAGAGCCATACCTCTTTTTAATGTAAGCACTTACAGCTACAAACTTCCCTTTCAAAATTGCTTTCACAGAATCCATAGGTTTTGCTATACTGTGCTTTCATTTTCATTTATCTTGAGATTTTCTAATTTCCCCTGTCATTTCTTCTTTGACTCATTGGTTGTTTAAGAGTGTGATGTTTAGTTTCCACATATTTGTGGATTTCCCAGCTTTCCTTCTGCTACTGATTTCTAATTTCATTCCATTGTGATTGGAAAAGATACTCTGCATGGTTTCAGTTGTTTTAAAGAATTTAAGCTACTACAATGTTAATTAAAATGTTAAGAGTTGTAGGGTACCTGGGTGGCTCAGTTTGTTAAGTACCCGACTTTTGATTTCAGCTCAGGCCATGATCTCAGGGTCATGAGATTGAGCCCCAGGTTGGGCTCCTCACTGGGTGTGGAGCCTGCTTGGGATTCTCTCTCTCCCTCTCTTTCTGCCCCTCTCCGCCACCCCACCACCTCCCCACCCCCTGCTCACATGTGTATGAACACTCTCTCTCTAAAAAATGTTTTTTTAAGAGTTGTTTTATGTCCTAATAGACGCTGAATCTGGAGAATGTTCCACACTTACTTGAGAAGAATGTGTATTCTGCTGATTTGGGGTACAGTGTTCTGTATGTCTGTTAGGTTTAATTGGTCCATAATGTTGTTCAAGTTCTCTGTTTCCTAATTGATCTTCTGTCAGGTTGTTCTATTATTGAAAGTTTCCTACTATTACTGTAGAAATATCTATTTTTCACTTCAGTTGTGCCAAGTGTGCTTCATATCTTTAGGAGCTCTGATGTTTGGTGCACATAGGTTTATAATTGTTATATCTTCCTGGTAAATTGACCATTTTTTATTATTATATAATACCATACTTGTTTCTTGTAACAGTTTTTGACTTAAAGTCTGATATTGGATGAGCTACTCCTGCTCTCTTTTGGTTAATATTTGCAGGGAATATTTTTCTATCCTTTCACTTTCTGTTTATGTGTGTCCTTAGATCTCAAGTGAGTCTCTTATAGATGGCACTTAGTTGAAGCCTGTTTTTCTAACAATTCAGCCTGTCTATGTCTTTTGATTAGGAAATTTAATCCACCTATGTTTGAAGTAATCACTGATAAAGGACTTCTATTGCCATTTTAATTGTTTTCTGTATGTCTTCTAGCTTTCCTGTCCCTTCTTTCCTCTCTTACTGACTTCTTTTGTGTTTCATTGATTTTCTTGTGGTGACATGACTTGACTCCCTTCTCATTTCCTTTTGTGTATATTTTATAGGTATTTTCTTTGTGGTTACTATTGTAATTACATAAAACATCTTAAAATTATAATAATCTATTTTAAACTAATAACAGCTTAACCTCAAGGACATACAAAATCTCTGCTCTTTTGCAGCTCTACTCTTACCCCATTTCATGGTATTAATGTCACAAATTATATCTTTATATATTATGTGCCCATTGATAAAGATTTATAATTATTTTTATGCTTTTTAAAAACCATATGTGATAATTAAAAGTAGACTTATGCACCCAATTAAAATGCTACAGGTTTCTCTATTTTTCTGTATATTTATTTTTACTAGAGAACTTTACAGTCTCATATAGCTTCATGTTAATGTCTAGCATCTTTTCATTTCAGCTTGAAGGATTCCTTTTAGTATTTCTTGTGGGACAGATCTACTGGTAACGAACTTCCTCAACTTTTGCTTATCTGGAAAAGTCTTAATTTTTCTTCCATTTTTGAAGGACAGTTTCTGGATATAGTATTCATGGCCGACAGTTTTTTTCTTTTTTTCCAGCACTCTGAATATATCATCCCACTGCCTTCTGGCTTATAAAATTTCTGCTGAGAAATCCACAGATAATCTTGCAGAGGCTCTCTTGTATATGATGTCACTTTTCTCTTGCTGATTTCAAGATTCTCTTTGTTGTTGAATTTGACAGTTCGATTATAATGTGTCTTGGTGTAGGAACCTTTGGGTTTATCTTACTTAAAATTCTTTGAACCTCTTGAATTTTTATGTCCCTTTATTTCCTCAAACTTGGAGAGTTTTCAAACATTATATCTTCAAACAAACTTTCTGCCCCTTTCTTTCTTTCTCTCTTCTCTTTCTGGGACCCCCATATTTATCTGCTTCATGGTGTTCCTTAAGTCCTTTAGGCTCTCTCCACTTTTCTTCATTCTTTTCTTCTTTTGCTCCTGACTTGATAATTTCAAGTGACCTGTCCTCAAGTTTATTGATTCTTTCTTTTGCCTTATCCAGTTTACTGTTGAACCTCTCTAGTAATTTTTTAAATTTTTTATTGTTATGTTAATCACCATACATTACATCATTAGTTTTTGATGTAGTGTTCCATGATTCATTGTTTGTGTATAACACCCAGTGCTCCATGCAGAACGTGCCCTCTTTAATACCCATCACCAGGCTAACCCATCCTCCCATCCCCCTCCCCTCTAGAACCCTCAGTTTGTTTTTCAGAGTCCATCATCTCTCCTGGTTCGTCTCCCCCTCTGATTTACTCCCCTTCATTCTTCCCCTCCTGCTATCTTCTTCTTCTTTTTTTTAACATATATTTTATTATTTGTTTCAGAGGTACAGATCTGTGATTCAACAGTCTTGCACACTTCACAGCACTCACCATACCACATACCCTCCCCAATGTCTATCACCCAGCCACCCCATGCCTCCCACCCCCCACCACCCCAGCAACCCTCAGTTTGTGTCCTGAGATTAAGAATTCCTCATATCAGTGATGTCATATGATACATGTCTTTCTCTGACTGACTTATTTCGCTCAGCATAACACCAGCTCCAAAAATTTTGTTAGGTTCTCCTTTATAGTTTTTATCTTTTTGTTGATATTCTCATTCTGTTCATGCATCTTTGTCCTAATTCTGTTTAGTGTCATTTTCAAGACAGTTGTTTTAATTTTTTTGTCAATGATTCAGAGATCTGTGCATTTTTAGGGTCAGTTTCTGGTGATTTATTTATTAATTTTTTCCATTGGGATGACTATCCCTGTTTCTGCATATACCTTGTGATCTTTGGTTGAGATTTGAGCATTTGACTAAAAAGACACTTTCTCAGTCTTTATAGATTGACTTTGTGCAAAGGAAGACCTTTACTAATCAGCCTTCCTTGAGGTTCTTGGATCTCTCAAAACTTTTCTTAGTATTCATATTCTCTGGGCTTGTGTGTGTGCTTTTATTTCAGTACAAATAACTGCTTTCAACTACCTTAATTTCTCTAAGAGGATCACCCCTGATTCTTTTCAGGAGTTTGTGTTTCTGCTTCTACTGTATTCCTCTGCCTATAATCTCTTGCTCCCCTGATGCCTGCCTGTGGAACTTCAGACTCCCTGCTGCTCTAACATGTTGCAGTCCTTGCCTCTGTTTTCAGCATGGCCTCCAATCTGGTATTGAAACAATGCCACTGTTCCCATCAGTGCTCCAACTCATTCAACAGAAAACAGTCTCTCAGGCCATGAGACTGAAGCCAGAATGTTGAACACAAATTCCACTCTTTCCTTTCTTTCCCAAGGGAGGAGCAAGTACTTCAGAGGTTTTCTCCCAATTGGGATGCACTGCATTGGGTGGGGAAAGGGCTAAAGTGTGCAAAATGCCACAAACTTTCCTAATATTTTCAGTCATTTTTTTTCTTGGCTACATGTTCTCCTGGGTTCTTCAGCTACCCAACTGATTTTTGGAATACTCATAATAGTATTTCGGCCAATATATTGCTGTTAATTTGGTGTCTCTGGTGTGTGAGGGGAAATAATGGCCAGAAGCTTCTTATTCTACCATCTTGCTGATGTCACCCTCATCTACTGTTTTTTGCAAAAGGTAAAAAGCCAATTCAATGGGGAATCATAGTCTTTTCATTAAATGGTCTGGGCTAATTGGATCTACATATGCAACAAAATGAATCTTTACCCATCCTTCACATCATGTACACAAATTTACAGATTGATTTGTAGGCAAAATTCTTAAACTTAAAACTATAAAATTTCTAGAAGAAAGGAGAAAATCTTTGTGACCTTGGGTTAGACAAAGGTTTTATGATATCGTACAAAAAGCATGATCCATAAAGAAAAATCTGATAAATTGAACTTCATCGAAATTTAAAACTTCTGCTCTTCAAAAGATTATGTTAAAAAGAAAAGACTTTTCAGATGGTAGGTTTTATGTAAATTAGAATGGATAGATGAAATTGGTGTGAACTTAAGGTTTTACATATATATATATATATAAATAGATATGGAAATAAATATAGATAAAATGTGTAAATATAAATTCCCTAACTCATCACTGTAAAGGCCTAGGAGCAGTAACACCCTAGTATCAGTAGTCACACTAGATCTGGGTTTCTAAATACCGTTCTTCTGTAAAAGGGCCAGGGCTCCTTGAAGAAATGATTTATTTTAGGGCTGGGGTAGGACAGGTGCAATATAAATCTAGGTGTTCAAATTGATGGGGACATGCCAATGGGGCACAGAAGCCATCTCAAAGGGGTCTCCACTATTCAAATCTAAGATAATTTATGCAACAAAATGAGTGATAGTAACAGGCTATTGTTAATTTATTAAATAAGGAATTGATTAATCCATATCAATGGACACAATAAATTGAAAGTTTGAGGAGAAGCAAAATATCAACATAGTCTCAAAGCATCTCCCTTCCAAGAAAAACTTGTAAGTTACACAGGGAAGAAAAATAATTTTATAAATCCTAATAGATAGCACTTTATTAAATGATCAAAGTTAACATCACCAGTAATGAGATGAGTCATTGTGTGCCACCTAATAAGATACAATAAGAAGTACATTTTATCACTTCTGTCATATTCCTGCCAAAGATGGATAACCTGTCTAATCATGAGGAAACATCAAACAAATCCAAATCAAGGGACATTTTACAAAATAAGTAGTCTGTAATCTTCAAAAGTGTCAAAATCTTAAAAATCAAGGAAAGACAGGCACTATTACAGTGTGAAGAAGACTTAAATAGACATAACAACTAAATACATGTAATCCTGAACTGCATCTTTTTACTAAAAAGGACATTGGAACAACTGGGAAAACTTGGAGTCTGAGGATTAGATTGCAGTGATGTATCAATTTTAATTTCCAAATTTGACGGTTGTATTATGCTTTTCACAGTTACCAAAATATTCAAGGATAATGGAGCATCATATTAGCAATGCATTCTCAGATGGTTTATCTTGTTTTTACAACTTCCTGTAAGGTTGCGTTTGTTTAAAAAATGAAGGCTGATTGTAACCGTTGTTCAGACAAGCCTCAATGAAAATAGGAGCATGGAGTCATCAGAGCTCTTCCCAGAGAGAGGACAAGATGAGGAGGGTGAAACTGGCAAGACTGTTGAGATGAGGGGGCAGCAATAGCAGGTGGAGACTAAGATGACTGTCAGTTTGTAGGCCTGGAAGATCGAGAATATTGGTGCCCCATTAGAAAAAAGTAGAAACGCGTAAGTCAGGCAGAAGCTTAGGGTTGAGTGAGGACAAGAATGAGTTTGCGTTTTGGATATTTTGAACATGTTTGAGTTGAAAGAGTAGTTCACAGCCTGTTCAGACTCCAGGTTCCTCTGAGGATTTGGATAAGAACAGATGCTAAACACAACATGTGTGTGTTGGAGCGGGGCAGATCAATGCTGGGCTTGGCTTGTTTTGGGTTCACCTCCAATAACTGTCTGAATGTGCTGCGTTCCTACATGAGTTATCCTCTTTCCCAGGACCCTGATTGTCCACACCTGTGAGGAATGAGCCTAAATATATAACTGATTATTCTTGGAAGATTGCCAAGAGTAAAAGCTAAAGCCAGAAACTCCCCAAGCTGTCTCCAGAGCATAATGTATTTTCAGCTCACACAAATCCCTTGTTGCCAAATGATCTGTCAATGGCCTGGATAGTTAAAGAGATGGAAGGCATTTCAGTTGCACAAATGTGCAACCTTTGTTAACCTTGTTACATAGTTTCCTATATAAAGGCAATTTGTGGCCCCAATATCTTATCTTGGCATTTGAGACTCTAAATATAATTCCATAGCCCCATTTCCTTTTCTTTCCTATCTAAGACCCCATTGCAGCCAGTCCTCTGTCCTTTCATTGTCAAAGCTTGTTTTGCTTTTCCCCACTTTTGAGACTTTACTCATCTTGTGGGTTGAAATTCAACTCACTGTGTCTATAGAAAGCATTGTGCTAGGCACTCTAGAGGCACTGAGTTGATTAAAACATGAACTGTGTCCTCAAGGAATTTGCAGTCACAATAGAAAATTATAAGGGAGCAGAGGACCTTTATGAAGGCAGATGTGGGAGAGGAGGGGGCATGTGGACTCAAGAGTGGACAGATGCTTAGTTTTACAATATGATGAGACGACATCAAACCAACCTGTCCCCCAAATCTCCCATTTACAACTGGCTGCTTCCACTGCCTGGAGAATGCGTACTATATATACCATCCTCACCATCCCTCATTCTTCATGCCTTAACAAAAATAAACATGTCCCTTACAGTGGCCTTTACTGATCCACCCCTCCCACCAACTACAGTATGATAAATGAGAAGATCTACATTCACACTTTTCTTTCTCACCAGGGAAAATGATCAGGTGCATTATAAAGAATTGGAAGCAAAAGATCAAAAAGTCTCAGAATCTCAAAGCTGGAATGGAGGTTAGCCAGTCCAGGCCCTTGTGTGGCAGATGAAGAAACTGAGGTCCAGACAGGGAAAATAACTTACCAAATACTACATGGCAGTTCAGATGCTTTTGGTTGCAAGAAATACAAATCTCAATCCAAACTGGCTTACACAAAAAGAAGTTATTGGTGCATGTAATTGAATAGTCCTATGGTATATCTAGCTTTAGATAAGACTTGATTTGGGACCCCAATGATAAGATTGGGATTGGGATTAAGGTCTCTCTCTCTCTCTCTCTCTCCCCCCCCCCTCCCTTCCTCTCTGGCTTCCTATTATGGCACCAAATCGGGCCCTAAGACACCCCAGAACTACAACTACATATTTTCCCACTGGACTCCATTTCCCCAATAATTCAACCAATGCCCCAGAAACATTGTGCACATTGTTGGCCTTAGCTTGGCCCTCACATGGCTTGGTATGTGGTATACCTCTGAACTCATCACTGCAATGGGATATACAGACTTGTTTGAGGCAAACGGGGCCTAGCCCTAGAGCTGGAGGTAGGATCAGTTCATCCAAACCTCATGGCTGAGAAATGTTGGATGCTATTATGAAGAGGAGAGAAAATGGATATGGGGGATACAATCCATAGTTGTCTGCCATAGAAAGTTACTGGCAAAGTCAGGGCTACAAGCCAGATCTCCAGTCTCCCAGTTCTATTTAATGGTGTCATCACATTCTGGAAAAGCCTGCTAAGGTTCTGTGGCAGCAAGACATAGCCACATGGCTGGTGGAGCTTTGCATTCAAACAATTCTGTACTGACCCTGGAGTGGCAACACTAAATTCACCATTCTTCAGGCAAAGAGAGAGTAACCCCAGGACCTGAGTCCAGACAGAGATAAGGGGCAAGAAGAAGAGAGGTGATCAAAACAAGCTGCAGATCTAAATCAGGAATGAGAGGTAGAGAACCTGGTAATAACTGTCCCACATGTTCTGCCAATGGAATTGAATCAGCATAATTGATTTGATCTACACAAAGTGAGACAAGTCTCCTGGAAAACTGCCCATGAGTAGATCAACAAGACTCAATAGGCATATCAAATGAAAATAAAGTGAGACTAAAGGTGGAGTTCTTCCAACCTGAAATACCCAGAGCAAATGGAGACTGGCTGGTTGGAAGAGAGCAGGGAGAAGGATGGCAGGTGTGATTTATTCCAAGGGGGCCATGGTTCAGAGCTGGCTCCATTGGGAATCTTTATTTCTGTATTTATTATATTAAAAGTGAAGTTCAGACAGAAAACATTTTATTTCCACTAACATACAATTTAAAATGTGCTTATTTCTTAGTTTAATCACAAAAATATTTTATCTGGGGCGGAGCAAGATGGTGGAGGAGTAGGAGACCTAGATTTCGTCTGGTCTCAGGAATTCAGCTGAATAGGAATCAAACCATTCTGAATACCTACGAACTCAACAGGAGATCAAAGAGGAGAGTAGCAACAACTCTCTGAACAGAGAAGTGACCACTTACTGGAAGGTAGGATGTGAGGAGAAGTGAATCCGAGGCGATATTCGGGAGGATAGACGGCGGGGGAGGGGGCCTCCGTCGGCCACTTCTGGCAAGTGATAGAGTCGCGGACCACAAAATCGGAACTGTTAGAAGTCGGCTCCGCTGAGGGACGTCGCTCCAGTGACTAAGGAGGGGGTGGAATCCTCTCGGGACAGTGTGGTCTCAGGACCCTTGGGGTCACAGAAAGACCAGGGGAGCCTGAGTGCACCAGAGCTCCCAGGTATCGGAGCGGGGAAGCCGGCTGCAGAGACGGAGATGAGGCGCGGGCTCTCAGCTTGGGGTTGCCATAAACTGTGATCCGCGGCCCAGTCGGGCTACTGCTCCTGCAGCAGGGACCCAACAAGCGGCAGATCCGGGGAGACTCCCCTTCCTTCCCAGGGAGGAGCAGCGCAGAAGCGCACCGCTGGGATCTGCTGGGTTTGGAGACTCCACACGGGGTCGGGTGCCAGAGATAGCAACGCTCGGTCACAGGCCGGGTGAGCACAGAGTGCGGCCGGAGACCGGGGACAAGGGAGTGGCTGCTTTTCTCTGGGGGCGCACTGAGGAACGGGGCCCCGAGTTCTCAGCTCCTCCGGGTGGAGATTGGGAGGCCACCATTTTTGCCCTGGTCCTCCAAGGCTGTACGAAGAGCTTGCAGGGAACAAAAGCTCCTGAGATCAAACCCGAGCAGCTTGCTTAGCTCAGGCCGACAAGGGCGGGGCAATTCAGCCTCCGGCAAAGACATTTGGAAACCACAGCAACAGGCCCCTCCCCCAGAAGATCAGCACGAACAGCCAGCAAGCCAAGACCAAGTTTAACGATCAAGGAGAACGGGAGAACTCCAGCTCTAGGGGAATACTGCACATAGAATTCATGGCTTTTTTTTTACCATGATTCATTAGTTCATCAAAGTTAATTTTTGTTAACTGTTTTTTTTTTCTTTTTCCCTTTTTCAACCAACATCTTATCAATCTCTTTTAAAAAAAAAAAACATTTTTTATTTTTCATTTTTAGAGTCATATTTTATCCCTTCATAGTAGTTACCTTTATTTTTAGCATATATATATAAGTTGTTCTCTCTTTAAAATTTTGAGATACAGTTTCTTCTAACAGATAAAAATATACCCTAAATCAATAGTGTATGGCTCTGTTCTAGTCTCCTGCCTGATCACATTCTCTCCCTTTTTTCTTTTTTTTTTAAATCTTCTTTATTTTTTCAAACAACTTCTTATCTTATCAAGTCCTTTTATAAAATCTTTTATAATTTTCATCTTTACAATCATCTTCTATCCCTTCATTGTATCAACCCTTATTTTGTACATATATGTCTTTCTTCGTTTAAAATTTTAGGAGGCACTTTTTTCTAACAGACCAAAATACGCCCAAAATCTAGTGTGTGGCACTGATCTATGCACTAGCCTGATCATATTTGATCACATTCTGCTTTTTTTGTATTGTTCTGTTTTTGTTTTTATCTTTTTTTCTTTTTTTTTTTCTCTTTCTTTTTTCTTTCTTTCCCTTTCTTTTCCCCTGGTTTCAGGTCTTTTCTGATTTGTATACAGTATGTTTCCTGGGGATGTTGTAAACCTGTTACCATTTTGTTCTCTCATTCATCTATTCTCCTCTGGACAAAATGACAAGACGAAAAAAATCACCTCAGCAAAAAGAACAAGAGGTAGTACCATCAGCCAGGGACCTACTCAATACGGACATTACTACGATGTTGGACCTAGAGTTCAGAATCATGACTTTAAAGATACTAGCTGGGCTTGAAAATAGCGTGGAAGTTATTAGAGAAACCCTTTCTGGAGAAATAAAAGAACTAAAATCTAACCAAGTCGAAATCAAAAAGGCTATTGATGAGGTGCAATCAAAAATGGGGGCACTAACTGCTAGGATAAATGAGGCAGAAGAGAGAATCAGTGATATAGAAGACCAAATGATGGAAAATAAAGAGGCTGAGAAAAAGAGGGAGAAACAACTACAGGATCTCAAGGGCAGAATTTGAGAGATAAGTGATACGATAAGACGAAACAACATTAGAATAATTGGGATCCCAGAAGAAGAAGAAAGAGAGAGAGGGGCAGAAGGTATATTGGAGCAAATAATACAGAGAACTTCCCTCATGTGAGGAAGGAAACAGACATTAAAATCCAGGAGGCACAGAGAACCTCACTCAAAATCAATAATAGGTCAACACCCCGACATCTAATAGTAAAAGTTACGAGTCTCAGAGACAAAGAGAAAATCCTGAAAGCAGCTCAGGAGAAGAGATATGTAACCTACAATGGCAGAAACATTAGATTGTCAATAGACCTATCCACAGAGAACTGGCAGGCCAGAAAGGACTGGCATGATATCCTTAGAGCACTAAACGAGAAAAATATGCAACCAAGAATACTATATCCAGCTAGGCTGTCATTGAAAATAGAAGGAGACATAAAAAGCTTCCAGGACAAACAAGAACTAAAGGAATTTGCAAACACAAAACCAGCCCTAAAAGAAATATTGAAAGGGGTCCTCTAGGCAAAGAGAGAGCCTAAAAGCAGAAGAGATCAGAAAGGAAAACAGATAATATACAGTCACAGTCACCTTACAGGCAATACAATGGCACTAAATTCATATCTTTCAATAGTTACCCTGAATGTAAATGGGCTCAATGCCCCAATCAAAAGACACAGGCTATCAGATTGGATTCAAAAACAAGACCCATCCATATGCTGTCTGCAAGAGACTCATTTTGAACCCAAAGACACCCCCAGATTGAAAGGGAGGGGGTGGGAAACCATTTACCATGCTAATGGACACCAAAAGAAAGCTGGGGTGGCAATCCTTATATCAGACAAACTAGATTTTAAAACAAAGACTGTAATAAGAGATGAGGAAGGACACTTTATCCTACTGAAAGGGCCTATCCAACAAGAAGATCTAACAATTGTAAATATCTATGCCCCTAACATGGGAGCAGCCAATTATATAAGGCAATTAATAACAAAAGCGAAGAAACACATTGACAACAATACAATAATAGTGGGGGACTTTAACACCCTCCTGACTGAAATAGATCATCTAAGCAAAAGATCAACAAGGAAATAAAGACTTTAAATAACACACTGGACCAAATGGACTTCACAGACATATTCAGAGCATTCCATCCCAAAGCAACGGAATACACATTCTTCTCTAGTGCCCATGGAACATTCTCCAGAATTGATCACATCCTAGGGCACAAATCAGGTCTCAACCGGTACCAAAAGATTGGGATCATTCCCTGCATATTTTCAGACCACAATGCTTTGAAACTCGAACTCAATCACAAGAGGAAAGTCGGAAAGAACTCAAATACATGGAGGCTAAAGAGCATCCTATTAAAGAATGAATGGGTCCACCAGGAAATTAAAGAAGAATTAAAAAAATTCATGGAAACCAATGAAAATGAAAACACAACTGTCCAAAATCTTTGGGATACAGCAAAGGCAGTCCTGAGAGGAAAGTATATAGCAATACAAACCTTTCTCAAGAAACAAGAAAGGTCTCAAATACACAACCTAACCCTACACCTAAAGGAGTTGGAGAAAGAACAGCAAATACAGCCTAAACCCAGCAGGAGAAGAGAAATCATAAAGATCAGAGCAGAAATCAATGAACTAGAACCCAAAAGAACAATAGAACAGATCAACGAAACTAGGAGCTGGTTCTTTGAAAGAATTAACAAGATTGATAAACCCCTGGCCAGACTGATCAAAAAGAAAAGAGAAATGACCCAAATCAACAAAATCATGAATGAAAGAGGAGCGATCACAACCAACACCAAAGAAATACAAACAATTATAAGAACATATTATGAGCAACTCTATGCCAGCCAAATAGATAACCTGGAAGAAATGGGTGCATTCCTAGAGATGTATCAACTACCAAAACTGAACCAGGAAGAAATAGAAAACCTGAACAGACCTCTAACCACTAAGGAAATTGAAGCAGTCATCAAAAATCTCCCAAGAAACAAAAGCCCAGGGCCAGATGGCTTCCCAGGGGAATTCTATCAGACATTTAAAGAAGAATTAATACCTATTCTCCTGAAACTGTTCCAAAAAATAGAAATGGAAGGAAAACTTCCAAATTCATTTTATGAGGCCACCATTACCTTGATCCCAAAACCAGACAAAGATCCCATCAAAAAGGAGAATTACAGACCAATATCCTTGAGGAACATGGATGCAAAAATTCTCACCAAAATACTAGCCCATAGGATCCAACAGTACATTAAAAGGATAATTCACCACGACCAAGTGGGACTTATCCCTGGGCTGCAAGGCTGGTTCAACATCCGCAAATCAATCAACGTGATACAATACATTAACAAAAGAAAGAACAAGAATCATATGATCCTCTCAATAGATGCAGAAAAAGCATTTGACAAAGTACAGAATCCTTTCTTGATCAAAACTCTTCAGAGTATAGGGATAGAGGGTACATACCTCAATATCATAAAAGCCATCTATGAAAAACCTACAGCGAATATCATTCTCAATGGGGAAAAGCTGAGAGCTTTTCCCCTAAGGTCAGGAACGCAGCAGGGATGTCCACTCTCACCACTGCTATTCAACATAGTATTAGAAGTCCTAGCCACAGCAATCAGAAAACAAAAAGAAATCAAAAGCATCCAAATCGGCAAGGAAGAAGTCAAACTCTCACTCTTTGCAGATGATATGATACTTTATGTAGAAAACCCAAAGACTCCACCCCAAAACTGCTAGAACTCATACAGGAATTCAGTCAAGTAGCAGGCTATAAAATCAATGCACAGAAATCAGTGGCATTCCTATACACCAACAACAAGACAGAAGAAAGACAAATCAAGGAGTCGATCCCATTCACAATTGCACCCAAAACCATAAGATACCTAGGAATAAATTTAACGAAAGAGGCAAAGGATCTGTACTCAGAAAACTATAAAATACTCAGGAAAGAAATTGAAGAAGACACAAAGAAATGGAAAAACGTTCCATGCTCATGGATTGGAAGAACCAATATTGTGAAGATGTCAATGCTCCCTAGAGCAATCTACACATTCAATGCAATCCCCATTAAAATACCATCCACTTTTTTCAAAGAAATGGAACAAATAATCCTAAAATTTGTATGGAACCAGAAGAGACCCCGAATAGCCAGAGGAATCTTGAAAAAGAAAAGCAAAGCTGGCGGCATCACAATTCCGGACTTCCAGCTCTATTACAAAGCTGTCATCATCCAGACAGTATGATACTGGCACAAAAACAGACACATAGATCAATGGAACAGAATCGAGAGCCCAGAAATGGACCCTCAACTCTATGGTCAACTCATCTTTGACAAAGCAGGAAAGAATGTCCAATGGAAAAAAGACAGTCTCTTCAACAAATGGTGTTGGGAAAATTGGACAGCCACATGCAGAAGAATGAAACTGGACTATTTCCTTACACCACACACAAAAATAGACTCCAAATGGTTGAAAGACCTAAACATGAGACAGGAGTCCATCCAAATCCTAAAGGAGAACACAGGTAGCAACCTCTTCGACCTCAGCCGCAGCAACTTCTTCCTAGAAACATCACCAAAGGCACGGGGAGCCAAGGCAAAAATGAACTATTGGTATTTCATCAAGATAAAAAGCTTTTGCACAGCAAAAGAAACAGTCCACAAAACCAAAAGACAACCGACAGAATGGGAGAAAATATTTGCAAATGACATATCAGATAAAGGGCTAGTATCCAAAATCTATAAAGAACTTATCAAACTCAACACCCAAAGAACAAATAATCCAATCAAGAAATGGGCAGAAGACATGAACAGGCATTTTTCCAAAGAAGACATCCAAATGGCCAACAGGCACATGAAAAAGTGCTCAACATCGCTCAGCATCAGGGAAATCCAAATCAAAACCTCAATGAGATACCACCTCACACCCGTCAGAATGGGTAAAATTAACAAGTCAGGGAATGACAGATGTTGGCGGGGATGTGGAGAAAGGGGAACCCTCCTACACTGTTGGTGGGAATGCAAGCTGGTGCAACCCCTCTGGAAAACAGTATGGAGGTTCCTCAAACAGTTGAAATTAGAGCTACCATTCGATCCAGCATTTGCACTACTGGGTATTTACCCCAAAGATACAAATGTAGGGACCCGAAGGGGTACGTGCACCCCAATGTTTATAGCAGCAATGTCCACAATAGCCAAACTGTGGAAAGAGCCAAGATGTCCATCGACAGATGAATGGCTAAAGAAGAGGTGGTATATATACACAGTGGAATATTATGCAGCCATCAAAAGGAATGAGATCTTGCCATTTGCAAGGACGTGGATAGAACTGGAGGGTGTTATGCTGAGTGAAATAAGTCAATCAGAGAAAGACATGTATCATATGACCTCACTGATATGAGGAATTCTTAATCTCAGGAACAAACTGAGGGTTGCTGGAGTGGTCGGGGGTGGGAGGGATGGGGTGGCTGGGTGATAGACATTGGGGAGGGTATGTGCTACCGTGAGCGCTGTGAATTGTGCAAGACTGTTGAATCACAGATCTGTACTTCTGAAACAAATAACGCAACATATTTTAAGAAAAAAGAAAAAGAAGAAGATAGCAGGAGAGGAAGAATGAAGGGGAGTAAGTCAGAGGGGGAGACGAACCAGGGGAGATGATGGACTCTGAAAAACAAACTGAGGTTTCTAGAGGGGAGGAGGGTAGGGGGATGGGTTAGCCTGGTGATGGGTATTAAAGAGGGCACATTCTGCATGGAGCACTGGGTGTTATGAACAAACAGTGAATCATGGAACACTACACCAAAACAAATGATGTAATATATGGTGATTAACATAACAATAAAAAATTTAAAAAAATTTTATCTGCTAATCCTCTTGGGGATTTCCAGTCCCATAATGATAACCCCTTTTGGCACATAATGCTATCACCAAATAAGCAGGAATGACTCAAGTCTTTTTATAATTTTAATCTCTATCATTCCTAAATGTTCTCTTAGAAAGAAGGGCTAGGGAGTTACAGGACAATTCTACCTTGCAAAGACCCTTTTCTGGCATATACTCAATAAGAAGGAAACTTCCAATTCTTTGGCAAGTCTCTCCCTAGTCCTGGCCCACCTTTCAAATTCAATCTCTCAGTTCTTCTGTTCAGTCTCTATTGCAACAAGCCTGGAGCAGTTTTTCTATACAATTTCTATGCTTGTCTGATGTGGTCTCATGCAGGCTATTCTTTACCTTTCCCACATCTATGGGCTAGATTCAGATGTTGGCTTCTAGTTTGTGATCTCTAGATTAAAATTCCACCTTTTTGGTGAAGCCTTCTTTGTTTCCCAACAAAGAGATGACCACACTGTCCTTTAGGTACCTCATCATTTTGCTTCTCTTTCTCTTAGACCACTTGTTACATGTCCTGCCTTGAGTTATTGTGATTCATGCATCCAACCTATCTTTCATTTTGATCTCTTGATTTCCAAGGCAGAAAATGACAGATGATTTATCCCTGTGGTCCCATGATACCTAGCCTGGATGGATTTCTTGAAGACCTTTCATAGGGCAGAAACTGCGTGTATTTTATTAACTATAGCACCTTGAACAAGTACAGTCAGATACCACAGGAAGGTAAATAAATGGGTAAATAAATGGAGAGAGACCTTGGGTTCATTCTCTGATGGCACTCCCTAAGACCTTATTTTCATTGCCCCAGCCCTGAGCCTTTCAATGTGAAGGCTATTTGTCATCCTCAACCCAGAAGAACCTTCACTTACTAAATTACCATGACCCTGGACAGTTACTAATCTGTGAGGCAATTTCAGGCTAACATTCTTGGTGGCACTAATCATTTGGGAAAGTTACTGTGAAGTGACATCCAGCTGGTAACATGCCCTGGAGTGGGATGTTCCCCAGAAAGTTGTCTAGATGAAAAAAAATAGACTCTGAAGCCACCAGTTATAGAATGAGATTCTGGTACAAGGGACCATTTGGGGGGTTTTGTTTTGTTTTGTTTTCACCTGTGCTCCTGCTACTAACTTACCCCAGGACTCCAGCTACCCAAACTGCCCTAATCTCCCAGGAGGAAATGGTATACAGGAAGATCTGAAGACAAAAGACTCAGCTTCAGGGAAAACTAATCAACAACCCATATGTGTCATTAAAATTAAAGTGGAAGTCAGTGTTATGCTAACCAATAAAAATATATATTCTAGAGTTAAAGTTTAAGGTTTGGAACTAGCTCCCTTAGTTGAGGGACCTTGAAAAAGTTATCTGACCTCTCTGAACCCAGTGAATTTATCTGTAAAGTAATGACAGCAATAGTGTCTACCACATAGAATTGTGTTAAAAATTGAGATCATGCAAGGAAAGTCATTAGCACAGTACCTGACACATAATGGCATCAAAAATGTTAGCTATTATTTACCTGCTTTGTCTTCATTATTACTAAAGTTCCTTGTGCTAAAATTCCTGGTTGATAGTTAAGAAGAGCCATAAGACAGGTTCTTAACCACCATCTTTCCTGAAACTGAAACACTCATAGGCCATCAGGACCCTTCTTTTGCTTGCAGGAATGTCTGTTTTCACACATCTTTGAAAGAATGTCCCTCATCTTTTTGTCAGGTACCCCTGGATCTTTCATTCATAGATTCCAAGGACCAGAGCTAGAAACATCAGTTGGAAAAATATGCAGAGGCTAGTTTCAGCTCAATATAACAGAAGAACTTTCTCACAAGTGGGACTGTCTAAATTTGAGATAAACGACCTCTTAGAGGTAGTGAATTCCCCATCACAGGAAATATTCAGGCAAAAGCTGGGTGAACTTATTCGAAATACTGTGATGTAATTCAGGTATCATATACAGAATTTAACTAGAAGACCTATGAGAACTTGACTAACCCTAGGATTCAATGCTATCTCTTTTTTCACTCTTAACACTTCCTTACAGAAAAACAATTTGATAACATTGAAAAGCATCTAAAACACATTTCAACTAGGGACCTTCTTTGTGGAGCAGAGCATTTTGCAAAGCAAAGATCCCCAAACTGTTATCTTTGGCTGATAGAAAAGAATGTCTAGTAAACACACTACTAACACCTACAAAATTCAAACTTGAGAAGTCAAAGAAAATTCTGCTTAGTAACTCTTACTTTATTTTATTTATTTATTTTTTACCAACCAAAAAAGAAATTTTATTCATTAACATTTTAACTTCATTATAAATTAGTTACACTCTATTTGCAAATGGCCCTGATGATACACCAGAGGAAATACTGGCACGGATAAGCAGCAGAAAATTCTCACTCAGTGGTGGTTACTGGAATTCTGTTTCAGACACAGCAAAGGTAAGTATGGCTTCCTATTATAAGCTTTCGAGAAAATAATTTTATTTTGAAAAGGCATTCACTGAATTGCTTAGCTATATGCACCTGGAGTTGAATTAAATTCAGGAGCAAAATGTATTTTTTTTTAAAAAATGCTTTCCTTCTATCTTTTACTATAGCATGCCTTGTGGCTTTGAAACGTGTCTTTTATCTTCTGGGGTGGATAGACTCTCTCATCGTAATCAAAGAGTAATTATTAGATGCTGTGTATGATAAAGAATTTGTGTGCTCTGTGTCCCAGGTTCCTGGCAGGGAGCCTCCAAAATCCTTGGAATTTCTAAAGTGGCAGGAGTATCTTTGTAATGTTAATAAGGTGACAAATGGTGGGTGCTTAAAGCGCTTTAGGATGGACCTTGGTCACCATAAAGACCAACCAGGTGATTAAGAGGTAGTGACATTGGGCCAGAAAAATCTCTGGGGAGAAGTTGGGGGCTGGAGATTGAATTCAATGACATGGCCAAGGATTTAATCAATCATGCCCATATAATGAAACACAATTAAAAAAGCTGGGTGCCAAAGCTCAGTAGAGCTTCCTGGTTGGTGAACACATTGATGTACCAGGAGGGTGACATGGCCTAAATGGACAGGAAGAGGGCATGGAAGGTTTGTATTCAGGACCCTCCCAGATCTCACTCTATATGTATCCTTTATAATAAAGTTGTAATTGTAAGTATAGCACTTTCCTGAGTTCTATGAGTCATTCTAGTGAATTATCAAAACTGAGAGGGTTGGGGAAGCCCTCAAATTTATAACCAGTTGGCCCTTAAGCCCTTAACCAGTTGGTTATAAGTACAGCCTGGGGACACTTGAAGTGTGGCTGGAACCTCAAGTTCTGCTTTCCAAATTTTGCAGTGTTATTCAGATATATTCAGAATGTGCTACTTAGGGGTAGCTGGGGACCTGGATGGTGGTCCACAACCAAAGTTCATTTCCCAAAGTTAGTCGGTATGCTGTTTAGAATCAAATTCACACATTTGCAGCTTGGAGGTTGGGATCCAGATCTCACCCACAACAACTTCATGGGATCCCTTTGTCAAGCTTCCTCCTCTCCACAGCTTCCACACTCTCCCAGGAGCCCCTTTCTGTCCTCTGGCTAGAAATCCAGTGTTTTTGTCTCCCTAAAGTACTGTTCATTTCTCACCATTGGGTTTGCTGCCAGGGACAAATGGTGGGAGGATAGAGAGCAAGAGAAGCAATGGGAACCCCTCCTACTCCTCAGACAACAGTTAGGGTTCAGAGAAGGATTTGTCTTCCTCAGAATTTTAGATGCCTGTCTGGCCAATGATGCCACCATTTGCCTCCACCAGATTTCACTTTCAGGACTGGGGGGGAAAAGAAAAAATACAGGGAATTTGTCCCATTCTCTGTGTAATAGGGGTTCCTCTTCCCACCCTTCTGAGATGAAAGAGAGATCTTCTCTTGGAGTGCTTTCTATCCACATTATGTGAGCTGTTCCAGGAGTCTGGTTCCCTGGAACTAATACCAGAATATACAGATGAGGGAAAAGGCAGGAAAATCACCAACACGTTAATCTTACTTCAAGTTCACATTTTTTTCCTCAGTCAGCCTGATAGCATTTACTCTTTGGAGTCCTCAAATAGCCATTCCATCTATTCTGCCCCGGGGCTTTTAGTTATGTTCAGTGGGAGAAAAATCTTAACTGGAAGTATTTTGTGTATCTCTAAATTTTTGTATAAATAGTCTCAGATTATATCATTCGCTGAATATAATATTTTATTTAATTTTATATTACCATATAATCTCATATACACATGTATGTATTTCCTTACTAATAAATGTTTAGCTTGTTTCTAACTTGTTACCTTTATAAACAATGTTGTAATGAACATTCTTAAAACATATTTTCCTGTGTCCATTGTAAGAGTTTTTCTAGGACTTATGCCTAGAAGTGTCACTGTTGAGTAAAAAGATATATCCTGTGTATTATAAAATACTCTCTAAAGTAGTTGTATCAATAAAAACTCCTGTTGACAATGGATAGACATTCTCTACTCTTTCCCCACAACCTTGCAAACAAATAGTGTTGTCATATTTTTTAAATATTTTCCAGCCCGATGGGTGTCGAATGGTATCTTGGGATTATTTTATCTTGTATCTCTCTTTTAAATCATTTTATAACTGCAAAAGAATATATATACATTATAAAAATAGTATAGCTAATATAGAAATATAGAAAACTTGAGAGAAAATAGAAAAGTATAAAGAAGGTTTTTTAAAAATCCAATACACCAAACTAATACAAGTGATTATCTCAGAGAGGGAGGACAGATGGTTAAGACTGAGCACCATGGGGAATGCAAGCTGGTGCAACCCCTCTGGAAAACAGTATGGAGGTTCCTCAAACAGTTGAAAAGAGAGCTACCATACGATCCAGCAATTGCACTACTGGGTATTTACCACAAAGATACAAATGTAGGGATCCGAAGTGGTACGTGCACCCCAATGTTTATAGCAGCAATGTCCACAATAGCCAAACTGTGGAGAGAGCCAAGATGTCCATCGACAGATGAATGGATAAAGAAGAGGTGGTATATATACACAATGGAATATTATGCAGCCATCAAAAGGAATGAGATCTTGCCATTTGCAACGACGTGGATGGAACTGGAGGGTGTTATGCTGAGTGAAATAAGTCAATCAGAGAAAGACATGTATCATATGACCTCACTAATATGAGTAGTTCTTAATCTCAGGAAACAAACTGAGTGTTGCTGGAGTGGTGGGGGGTGGGGAGGGATAGGGTGGCTGGGTGACAGACATTAGGTAGGGTATGTGCTATGGTGAGCACTGTGAATTGTGCAAGACTGTTGAATCACAGATCTGTACTTCTGAAACAAATAATGCAACATATGTTAAGAAAAAAGAAAAAGAAGAAGATAGCAGGAGGGGAAGAATGAAAGGGAGTAAGTCAGAGGGGGAGATGAACCATGAGAGACGATGGACTCTGAAAAACAAACTGAGGTTTCTAGAGGGGAGGAGGGTAGGGGGATGGGTTAGCTTGGTGATGGGTATTAAAGAAGGCACATTCTGCATGGAGCACTGGGTGTTATGCACAAACAATGAATCATGGAACACTACATCAAAAACTAATGATGTAATATATGGTGATTAACATAACAATAAAAAAATTTTAAAAAAAAGACTGAGCACCATGGTCAAAGGGGATTTAGCTATATTTTTTTAAATAAAAAATGTATGCATGCATTTCTTATAATCAAAAATTAATTTGCTATGTGTGGTGATAGATGTTGACTAGATTTTGTGGTGATCATTTAGCAATATATACAAATATCAAATCATTATGTCATATGCCTGAAACTAATATAATGTTATATGTGAACTATATCTCAATTTTTAAAATTAATTTAAAAATAAATTGTGATTATTTTGTTTGACTATCTTTCCATTTGATGTGTTATTATATGTTTATATGTTATTACATAGATATGAATAAACTATATTTGCAACTTAAAATTTGGGTTTTACTAATCATGCCATAATAACTTATTTTTTAAAAACTTTGTAAATGTTTTTAAAAATCTGCCCATAGAAGTTTTATTTTTTAAGTTGAGACATAATTGACATATAATACTGTGTAAGTTTAAGGTATGCAATGTATTGATTTGCTACATTTATATATTGCAATATGACTGCTACCTGTGTTAGCTAGCAGTTCTGTCACATCACATTATCATCATTTCTTTTTTGTAGTGAGAACATTTAAGTCTACTCTTAGCAGCTTTAAAGAACACAATATACTGTGGTTAACTATAAGCACAATGCTGTGCAGTAGATCTCTAGAATTTACTCATCTTCTAACCCTTTGACCAACATCTCCCCAATTCATCACCTCCATTCTTTGTTTCTATGACTCCCATGTAAGTGAAATCATACAGTATTTTTCTCTGCCTGACTTACCTCACTCAGCATAATGCCCTCAAGATCCATCTATGTTGTCCCAAATGGAAGAATTTCCTTCTTTCCTTTTTTAAGGATTTTATTTATTTATTTTTGTGAGAGACAGAGAAAGAGAGAGAGAGAGAGAACATAGGAGCAGGAGGGAGGGGCAGAGGAAGAAGCAGGCTCCCCTCTAAGCAGGAAGTCTAATGCAGGACTGGATCCCAGGACCCCGGAATCATGACCTGAGCCGAAGGCAGAGGCTTAACCGACTGAGCCAGCCAGGCACTCAAATTTCCTTCTTTCCCATGGTTGAATAATACTCCTCTGTGTGTGTGTGTGTGTGTCTGTGAGACATTTTCTTTATCTGCTCATCCATTGATGGACACTTGGATTGTTTCCATACCTTGTCAAATGTGAATAATGCTACAGTAAACATAGGAGTTCAGATATCTCTTTGAGATACTGATTTCATTTCCTTTGGGTACATACTCAGAAGCTGGATCATATGGCAGTTCTATTTTAAATTTATTGAGGAACCTCCATACTGCCTGCCTTAATGGCTATAGCAATTTACATTCCCACCAACAGTGCACAAACTTTCCTTTCTCTCCACATCTTCACCAAAACTTATCTCCTGTCTTTTTGGTGATAAGTAACCTAACAGGTAACAGGTGACATCTCATTGTGGGGTTTTTTCTTAATTTTTTATTGTTATGTTAATCACCATACATTACATCATTAGTTTTTGATGTAGTGTTCCATGATTCATTGTTTGTGTATAGCACCCAGTGCTCCAAGCAGATTGTGCCCTCTTTAATACCCATCACGAGGCTAACCCATCCGCCCACCCCACTGCCCTCTAGAAACCTCAGTTTGTTTTTCAGAGTCCATCGTCTCTCATGGTTCGTCTGCACTCCAACTTACTCCCCTTCATTCTTCCCCTCCTGCTATCTTCTTCTTCTTTTTTTTTCTTAACATATATTGTATTATTTGTTTCAGAAGTACAGATCTGTGATTCAACAGTCTTGCACAATTCACAGCACTCACCATAATACATACCCTCCCCAATGTCTATCACCCAGCCACCCCATCCCTCCCACCCCTCACCACTCCAGCAACACTCAGTTTGTTTCCTGAGGTTAAAAATTCCTCATATCAGTGAGGTCATATGATACATGTCTTTCTCTGATTGACTTATTTCACTCAGCATAATACCCTCCAGGTCCATCCTGCATATCGTTGCAAATGGCAAGATCTCATTCCTTTAGATGGCTGCATAATATTCCATTCTGTATATATACCACCTCTTCTTTATCCATTCATCTGTCGATGGACATCTTGGCTCTTTCCACAGTTTGCTTATTGTGGACTTGCTGTAATAACATTGGGGTGCACGTACCCCTTCGGATCCCTACATTTGTATCTTTGTGGAAAATACCCAGTAGTGCAAATGCTGGATCTAATGGTAGCTCTCTTTTCAACTGTTTGAGGAACCTCCACACTGTTTTCCAGAGGGTTTGCACCAGCTTGCATTCCCACCAACAGTGTAGGACAGTTCCCATTTCCCCACATCCCTGCCAACATCTGTCGTTTCCTGACTTGTTAATTTTAGCCATTCTGACTGGTGTGAGGTGGTATCTCATTGAGGTTTTGATTTGGATTTCCCTGATGCTGAGCGATGTTGAGCACTTTTTCATGTGTCTGTTGGCCACTTGGCTGTCTTCTTTGGAAAAATGTCTGTTCCTGTCTTCTGCCCATTTCTTGATTGGATTATTTGTTCTTTGGGTGTTGAGTTTGATAAGTTCTTTATAGATTTTGGATATTAGCCTTTCATCTGATATGTCATTTGCAAATATTTTCTCCCATTCTGTCGGTTGTCTTTTGGTTTTGTGCACTGTTTCTTTTGCTGTGCAAAGCTTTTTATCTTGATGAATTACCAATAGTTCATTTTGGCCCTGGCTTCCCTTGCCCTTGGTGATGTTTCTAGGAAGAAGTTGCTGCGGCTGAGGTCAAAGAGGTTGCTGCCTGTGTTCTCCTTTAGGATTTTGATGGACTCCTGTCTCACGTTTAGGTCTTTCAACCATTTGGGAGTCTATTTTTGTGTGTGGTGTAAGGAAATGGTCCAGTTACATTCTTCTGCATGTGGCTGTCCAATTTTCCCAATACCATTTGTTGAAGAGACTATCTTTATTCCATTGGACATTCTTTCCTGCTTTGTCAAAGATGAGTTGAACATAGAGTTGAGGGTCCATTTCTGGGCTCTCCATTCTGTTCCATTGATCTATGTGTCTGTTTTTGTGCCAGTACCATACTGTCTGGATGATGACAGCTTTGTAATAGAGCTGGAAGTCCGGAATTGTGATGCCGCCAGCTTTGCTTTTCTTTTTCAACATTCCTCTGGCTATTCAGGGTCTCTTCTGGTTCCATACAAATTTTAGGATTATTTGTTCCATTTCTTTGAAAAAAGTAGATGGTATTTTGATGGGGATGGCATTGAATGTGTAGATTGCTCTAGGAAGCATTGACATCTTCACAATGTTTGTTCTTCCAATCCATGAGCATGGAACGTTTTTCCATTTCTTTGTGTCTTCTTCAAATTCTTTCATGAGTATTTTATAGTTTTCTGAGTACAGATCCTTTGCCTCTTTCGTTAAATTTATTCCTACGTATCTTACGGTTTTGGGTGCAATTGTGAAAGGGATCGACTCCTTGATTTGTCTCTCTTCTGTCTTGTTGTTGGTGTATAGGAATGCCACTGATTTCTGTGCATTGATTTTATATCCTGCTACTTGACTGAATTCCTGTATGAGTTCTTGCAGTTTTGGGGTGGAGTCTTTTGGATTTTCCACATACAGTATCATAACATCTGCAAAGAGTGAGAGTTTGACTTCCTCTTTGCTGATTTGGATGCCTTTGATTTTGTTTTGTTTTCTGATTGCTGTGGCTAGGACTTCTAATACTATGTTGAATAGCAGTGGTGAGAGTGGACATCCCTGCCGCGTTCCTGACCTTAGGGGAAAAGCTCTCAGCTTTTCCCCATTGAGAATGATATTCGCTGTAGGTTTTTCATAGATGACTTTTATGATATTGAGGTATGTACCCTCTATCCCTATACTCTGAAGAGTTTTGATCAAGAAAGCATACTGTACTTTGTCAAATGCATTTTCTGCATCTATTGAGAGGAACATATGACTCTTGTTCTTTCTTTTGTTAATGTATTGTATCACGTTGATCGATTTGTGGATGTTGAACCAACCTTGCAGCCCAGGGATAAATCCCACTTGGTCATGGTGAGTAATCCTTTTAATGTACTGTTGGATCCTATTGGCTAGTATTTTGGTGAGAATTTTTGCATCCCTGTTCATCAAGGATATTGGTCTGTAATTCTCCTTTTTGATGGGGTCTTTGTCTGGTTTTGGATCAAGGGAATGGTGGCCTCATAAAATGAGTTTGGAAGTTTTCCTTCCATTTCTCTTTTTTGGAACAGGTTCAGGAGAATAGGTATTAATCTTCTTTAAATGTTTGGTAGAATTCCCGTGGGAGGCCATCTGGCCCTGTGCTTTTTTTGGGGGGGAGATTTTTGATAACTGCCTCAATTTCCTTAGTGGTTATAGGTCTGTTCAGGTTTTCTATTTCTTCCTGGTTCAGTTTTGGTAGTTGATACATCTCTAGGAATGCACCCATTTCTTCCAGGTTATCTAATTGGCTGGCATATAGTTGCTCATGATGTGTTCTTAAAATTGTTTGTATTTCTTTGGTGTTGGTTGTGATCTCTCCTCTTTCATTCATGATTTGGTTGATTTGGGTTATTTCTCTTTTCTTTTTGATAGTCTGGCCAAGGGTTTATCAATCTTGTTAATTCTTTCAAAGAACCAGTTCCTAGTTTCGTTGATCTATTCTACTGTTCTTTTGGTTTCTATCTCATTGATTTCTGCTCTAATCTTTATTATTTCTCTTCTCCTGCTGGTTTAGGCTTTTTTTTTTTTTTTTTTTTTTGCTATTCTTTCTCTAGCTCCTTTAGGTGTAAGATTAGGTTGTGTCTTTGAGACCTTTCTTGTTGCTTGAGGAAGGCTTGTACTGCTATATACTTTCCTCTTAGGACTGCCTTTGCTGTATCCCAAAGATTTTGAACAGTTGTGTTTCCATTTTCATTGATTTCCATGAATTTTTTTAATTATTCTTTAATTTCCTGGTTGACCCATTCATTCTTTAGTAGGATGCTCTTTAGCCTCCATTTATTTGAGTTCTTTCTGACTTTCCTTTTGTGATTGAGTTCTAGTTTCAAAGCATTGTAGTCTGAAAATATGCAGGGAATAATCCCAATCTTTTGGTATCGGTTGAGACCTGATTTGTGACCTAGGATGTGATCTATTCTGGAGAATGTTCCATGGGCACTAGAGAAAAATATGTATTCCGTTGCTTGGGGATGGAATGTTCTGAATATGTCTGTGAAGTCCATTTGGTCCAGTGTGTCATTTAAAGTCTTTATTTCCTTGTTGATTTTCTGCTTAGATGATCTGTCCATTTCAGTGAGGGGGATGTTAAAGTCCCCCACTATTATTGTATTGTTGCCAAGGTGTTTCTTTGCTTTATTATTAATTGCCTTATATAATTGGCTGCTCCCATGTTCGGGGCATAGATATTTACAATTGTTAGATCTTGTTGGATAGACCCTTTAAGTAAGATATAGTGCCCTTCTTCATCTCTTATTACAGTCTTTGGTTTAAAATCTAATTTGTCTGATATATGAATTGCCACCCCAGCTTTCTTTTGGTGTCCATTAGCATGGTAAATGGTTTCCCACCCCCTCACTTTCAATCTGGGGGTGTCTTTGGGTCTAAAATGAGTCTCTTGCAGACAGCATATTGATGGGTCTTGTTTTTGAATCCAATCTGATAGCCTGTGTCTTTTGATTGGGGCATTGAGCCCATTTACATTCAGGGTAACTATTGAGAGATATGAATTTAGTGCCATTGTATGGCCTGTAAGGTGACTGTTACTGTATATTGTCAGTGTTCCTTTCTGATCTCTTCTGCTTTTAGGCTCTCTCTTTGCCTAGAGGACCCCTTTCAATATTTCTTTTAGGGCTGGTTTTGTGTTTGCAAATTCCTTTAGTTCTTGTTTGTCCTGGAAGCTTTTTATGTCTCCTTCTATTTTCAATGACAGCCTAGCTGGATATAGTATTCTTGGTTGCATATTTTTCTCGTTTAGTGCTCTAAGGATATCATGCCAGTCCTTTCTGGCCTGCCAGGTCTCTGTGGATAGGTCTATTGACAATCTAATGTTTCTGCCATTGTAGGTTACATATCTCTTCTCCCGAGCTGCTTTCAGGATTTTCTGTCTCTGAGACTTGTAAGTTTTACTATTAGATGTCGGGGTGTTGATCTATTATTATTGATTTTGAGAGGGGTTCTCTGTGCCTCCTGGATTTTGATGCCTGTTTCCTTCCCCACATTAGGGAAGTTCTCTGCTCTAATTTGCTCCAATATACCTTCTGCCCCTCTCTCTCTTTCTTCTTCTTCTGGGATCCCAATTCTAATGTTGTTTCATCTTATCGTATCACTTATCTCTCGAATTCTGCCCTCGTGATCAAGTAGTTGTTTATCCCTCTTTTTCTCAGCCTCTTTATTTTCCATCATTTGGTCTTCTATATCACTGATTCTCTCTTCTGCCTCATTTATCCTAGCAGTTAGTGCCCCCATTTTTTATTGTACCTCATTAATAGCCTTTTTGATTTCGACTTGGTTAGATTTTAGTTATTTCCCCAGAAAGCGTTTCTCTAATAACTTCCAAGCTTTTTTCAAGCCCAGCTAGTATCTTTAAAGTCATGATTCTGAACTCTAGGTCCAACATTGTACTAATGTCCGTATTGAGTAGGTCCCTGTCAGACGGTACTACCTCTTGTTCTTTTTGCTGAGGTGATTTTTTTCGTCTTCTCATTTTGTCCAGAGTAGAATAGATGAATGAGAGAACAAAATGTTAACAGGTTAACAACGTCCCCAGCAAATATACTGTATACAAATCAGAAAAGACCTGAAACCAGGGGAAAAGAAAGGGAAAGAAAGAAAAAAGAAAGAGAAAAAAAAGAGAAAAAGATAAAAACAAACAAAACAGAACCAAAAAAAACCAGAATATGATCAAATATGATCAGGCTAGTGCATAGATCAGTACCACCCACTAGATTTTGGGTGTATTTTCATCTGTTAGAAGAAAGTGCCTCCTAAAATTTTAAAGGAAGAAAGACTTATGTATGTACAAAATAAGGGTTGATACAATGAAGGAATGGAAGATGACTGTAAAGATGAAAATTATAAAAGGTTTTATAAACGGAGTTGATAAGATAAGAAGTTGTTTGAAAGAAGAAAGAAGATTTAAAAAAAAAAAAGAAAAGAAAAAAATGGGAGAGAATGTGATCAGGCAGGAGACTAGAACAAAGCCATACACTAGTGATTTAGGGTATAATTTGATCTGTTAGAATATACTGTATCTCAAAATTTTAAAGAGAGAACTATGCCAAAAGTAAGGGTAACTACTATGAAGGGATAAAATATGACCCTAAAAATGAAAAATAAGAAATGTTTTTTTTTAAAAAGGGATTCATAAGATGTTGGTTGAAAAAGGGAAAAAGAAAAATTCAAAAAAAAAAACGGTTAAAAAAATTAACTTTGAAAAACTAATGAATCATGTTAAAAAGCCATGAATTCTATGTGCAGTATTCCCCTAGCGCTGGAGCCCTACCGTTCTCCTTGATGGGTAAACTTGGTCTTGACTTGCTGGCAGTTCGTGCTGATCTTCTGGGGGAGGGGCCTGTTGCCATGGTTTCCAAATGTCTTTGCTGGAGGCGGAATTGCCCCGCCCTTGTCGGTCCAGGCTAAGCAAGCTGCTCGGTTTGCTCTCAGGAGCTTTTGTTCCCTGCAAGCTCTCAGTACAGCTTTGGAGGACCAGGGTGAAAATGGTGGCCTCCCACTCTCTGCCTGGAGGAGCTGAGAACCTGGGCCCCGCTCCTCAGTGATCCCCCAGAGAAAAGCAGTCAATCACTCCCGTCTCCCCAGTCTCCGGCCGCACTCCATCCTCACCCAGCCTGTGACCGAGCGTTTCTATCTCTGGAACCTGACCCCATGTGGAGTCTCCAAACCCAGCAGATCCCTGTGGTGCACTCCCTCGCTGCTCCTCCTGGGTGAGGAAGGGGAGTGTCCCCGGCTCTGCTGCTTGTTGGGTCCCTGCTGGAGGCGCTGTGGCCCGACTGGGCCGCGGATCACAGTTTATGGCCACCCTGAGCTGAGAGCCCATGCCTTGGCTCTGTCTCTGTAGCCGGCTTCCCCACTCCGATACTTGGGAGCTCTGTCGCACTCAGGCTCCCCCGGTCTTTCTGTGACCCCGAGGGTCCTGAGTCCACACTGTCCCCTGAGGTTTCTACCTCCCACTTAGCCACTGGAGTGACGTCCCTCAGCGGAACAGACTTCTAAAAGTTCCAATTTTGTGCTCCACGGCTCTAGCACTTGCCAGAAGCGGCTGACTGAGGACCCCTCCCCCGCCGTCTATCCTCCCAAATATTGCCTTGGATTCACTTCTCCGCATGTCCTCCTTCCAGTAAGTGGTTGCTTCTCTCTTCAGAGAGTTGCTGCTACTCTCTTCTTCGATCTCCTGTTGAGTTCGTAGGTGTTCAGAATGGTTTGATCCCTATTCATCTGAATTCCTGAGACCAGATGAAACCCAGGTCTCCTACTCCTCTGCCATCTTGCTCCACCCCATCCTCATTGTGGTTTTGACTGACATTTTTCCTGATGATTAGTGATGTTCAACATCTTTTCATGTATCTGTATCTTCTTTGGAAATATGTCTATTCAATTTCTCTGCTCATTTTTAAATTGGTTTAGGCTTTTTATTGTTGTTGCATTGTACACATTCTTTATATATTTTGATATTAGCCTCTTATCCAATATATCTTTCCAAGTATTTACTCCCATTCGATAGATTGCCTTTTCATATTGTTGATTGTTTCTTTTGCTGTGTAAAACCTTTTTAGTATGATGTAGTCCCAGTTATTTTTGTTTCTTTTTTCTTGTGCTTTTGGTATCACATCTAAAAAATTGTTGCCAAGACCTGATGTTTTCTTCTAGGAGTTTTATGGTTTCAGATCTTATGTTTAAATCTTTAGTCCATTTTGTGTTAACTTTTGTGAATGGTGTAAGATTGGGGTCCAATTTCATTCTGCATGTGCATCCAGTTTTCCCAACACCATTTATTGAAGAGACTATCCTTTCCCCATTGAATATTCTTTGTTCCTTGTCAAATATTAGTTGACCAAATATGGAAGGGCCAACTTCTGGGCTCTCTATTCTGTTCCATTAGTCTATGTGTCTATTTTTAATGCTAGCACCATACTGTTTTAATTATTATAGCTTTGAAGTATAGTTTGAAATTAGGACGTGTGATACTTATGGCTTTGTGCTTCTTTCTCAGGATTTCTTTGGCTAGAGTCTTTCATGGTTCCGACAAATTGTAGAATTTTTTTCTATTTCTGTGAAAAATGTCATTGGAATTTTGATAGGGATTACAATGAATCTATAGATGGCTTTGGACAGTATAAACATGTAAACTATATTAATTCTTCTGACCCATGTACACAGGATATTTTTCCATTTGTTTGTGTCTTCTTCAAGTTCTTTCATCAGTCTTGTAGTTTTCATTATATAGGTCTTTTACTTCCTTGGTTAAATTTATTCCTAAGTATTTTATTGTTTTTGTAAACTAATGGTTGCATAAAAGCCCATCTATATATGTGTGTTATAATTTACTAACCATTCACCCCTTAAGGGCATTGGAGTTACTTTAAGTTTTTCCTCCTTGGAGGGAAAAATAACACTTTAAAGGACATCTTTGTCAACATTCTGGGTAATTTCCTTAAATTAAATTCCCAGAAGAAGAATTAATGTATTGAAGCATATAAACATTGCTAAGGCTCTTGATATATTCTGCCTATTGTTCGCAGAAAGATTGGATCACTTCAACCAGCAGTACATGAAAGCAGCTTACCAGGATTAGGAAGTTTTATTTTTTAACAATTCTCTAATTTTTTTTAAAGTTTCTTGTAAAGGAAATCGATAAAACAGTTCTTCAATTTATCTAAGATATAGCTTCACTATAGAAAGGAGAAGGGTGTGTATGTATGTGTGTGTGAGAGAGAGAGGGAGAGAGAGACAGATAGAGATAGAGAGACAGAGACAAGAGAAATAGCTCTCTTTTCCCAGCTAAAATAATGGCAGCAGGCAAACCTGACTGAATCAGCTCCCAAGAAGGGCAAATAGAACAAAATTAACTTTCTTCTTGGTAGAAAGCTTGTTTTTCAACTACATATTACTTCAGTTGTCATGTTACTTCTCTTAATCTAAGACCACCCTCTAAGCCCCAAATGTCATTGGTTAATAGCATCTGAACAAAGTCCACTTGCCCAAACCTGTAGGAGAGTGGAAGAAACAGGAACTCCAGTCCAGTATGGTAGAACTAACCTTTACCCCAAATAACACAGAATGCTCATTTTATTTTACAGTAAGACATTTTAAATCCCTTGAGAAGTGCTTTTATCAAGTGGTTGAATTCAAAACATCGTTTTATATTGTATAAACAAAAAAACAGCTTTTTGCCCCCAAGAAACACACTCACAGTTGATTTTGTTGTTGTTGTTGTTATTGTTTGCACCTTGCTTTTTTCAGGTAATAATATATGTTAGCTATTACTCCATAGTAGTACAAAGAGGGAGTTCTCATTGCTTTATTTAGAAACAAATTTTTATGTTGAGGTAAAACACACAACATAAAATTAACCATCTTAACATGTGTATAGTACAGTAGTGTTAACTATATACACATGGTTATACAACATATCTCTAGAATTATTTATCCTGCAAAACTGAACCTCTATATCCACTGAACAAATCCCCCCTGCCCCAACCCCTAGCAACCATCATTCTATTTCTCTATAGGTTTTCTTTGAAACATTTGGATCATATGAAAATCAAACATACATATGATGTAGTCACATAAAACAGTTCATAATTCTAGAAGCTAGTATAAAACACTGAACATAGATCCACTTTGCAAAGATGAAAATAATTTGTGAGTTTACTATTGAGAATACTGTTCACAATAATACTTCCAGTTTTTCACTATGCATATTTTTAAGTTATTGGATAATAACATTTAGGCACTTTTTATCTTCTTTTTTACTTAATTTTTTAATGTAAGCATTTTACCTGCCATTCATCATTCATCATAGCACTATTTTTAATAGCTGCACTACACATTATAATTTGCTACTTGCCTTTAGTTATCTGGATAGTTCCTATGAGGCAGGTACCATGATCATCTCCATTTTACAGATAAGACTTTTGCACAGAGTTTGGTGTCCCACATCAGGGATGAAAGAAAAAAAAAAATCTAGTGATCCTTGACTGCTAACTGTGATTTCCATAGAAACTGAGAGTCCAAATAATTACTGTTTTAAAACCTCAGTTACCTTGTTTTAGTTGAACTGGTGTCCATTCCCATGGAAACAGAAGTGATAACAGCAAAGGAGTGAGAATTGGCTTTGGTGAGCATCAGAAACAATTGCTGCCTGAGAGCAGGACTGTTGCTTCCTAAATTGCACCTGCCCAGCCTGCGGCATAAGCCACACAGCTGGAGTTTGTAGATTATTGACTTTGGAAAGTAAAAAAAAAGAGTTCTGCCATATTTGACACCCAACTCCCCAGCTGAGCCTTGCAAGTCAGTCTAAATAATTTAGACAAAATTAGATTTTTTTCTAAGATTTTATTTATTTATTTGACAGAGAGAGAGAGAGTAAGAGCAAGAGCACAAGCAGGGGGAGCGGCAGGCTGAGGGAGAGGGAGAAGCAGGTTCCCTGCTGAGACCGACAAAGGGCTCAATCCCAGGACCCCAGAATCATGACCTGAACCATAGGCAGATGCGTAACTGAATGAGCCACAAAATTAGATTTGTTTTTAACCCAAAGTTTGCAGAGAGACTATGTAGTTATCATCAACATTTTTGAGATAATTGATATTCTACTTCATTCATAGAAAAAAACTTATTTACCAAAATGTGATTATGATTAAGTGACCTGTCTTCTGTGCATAGCAACAGAGAGTAAGAATTTTATAACTATGGTTTCACACCTTAAAAAATTATCACCTTTAACTTCAGGCACACATATTTTAATGTTTTACTATGGAAAATTTAAAACGTCCACTAAACTAGACAGAATAAAGCATGGAAAGGCAAATATTATCCTACAGGCCAAATCTGGCCTGCCACCTGTTTTTGTAAAGTTTTACTGGAACACAGCCATGTTTATTCATTTACACATTGTCTATGATTGCTTCCATGCTACAATGGCACAGCTGGGTAGTTGTAACAAGGACTATATGGCCGGAAAGCCTGAAATATTTACTATCTGGTCCTTTGAAAAAAAAAGCGTACAGGCCCCTGATATAATGAACCCCATATATCCATCACTCGGCTTCAGCAATTATCAACACATGAGAGGCACACACAAGCAGGTGAGCTTTATTGTATTAAGTCTCCCTGTGTGCCACTTAAAAAGCATTTGGCAAGGAGTCAATCCCATTTACAATTGCACCCAAAACCATCAGATACCTACGAATAAATTCAACCAAAGAGGCAAGGGATCTGTACTCAGAAAACTATAAAATACTCATGAAAGAAATTGAAGAAGACACAAAGAAATGGAAAAAGGTTCCATGCTCATGGATTGGAAGAACAAACATTGTGAAGATGTCAATGCTACTTAGAGCAATCTACACATTCAATGCAATCCCCATCAAAATACCATCCACTTTTTTCAAAGAAATGGAACAAATAATCCTAAAATTTGTATGGAACCAGAAGAGACCCCGAATAGCCAGAGGAATCTTGAAAAAGAAAAGCAAAGCTGGCGGCATCACAATTCCGGACTTCCAGCTCTATTACAAAGCTGTCATCATCCAGACAGTATGGTACTGGCACAAAAACAGACACATACATCAATGGAACAGAATAGAGAGCCCAGAAATGGACCCTCAACTCTATGGTCAACTCATCTTTGACAAAACAGGAAAGAATGTCCAATGGAAAAAAGATAGTCTCTTCAACAAATAGTGTTGAGAAAATTGGACAGCCACATGCAGAAGAATGAAACTGGACCATTTCCTTACACCACACACAAAAATAGACTCCAAATTGTTGAAAGACCTAAACGTGAGACAGGAGTCCATCAAATCCTAAAGGAGAACACAGGCAGCAACCTCTTTGACCTCAGCCGCAGCAACTTCTTCCTAGAAACATCGCCAAAGGCACGGGAAGCCAGGGCAAAAATGAACTATTGGGATTTCATCAAGATAAAAAGCTTTTGCACAGCAAAAGAAACAGTCCACAAAACCAAAAGACAACCGACAGAATGAGAGAAAATATTTGCAAATGACATATCAGATAAAGGGCTAGTATCCAAAATCTATAAGGAACTTATCAAACTCAACACCCAAAGAACAAATGATCCAGTCAGGAAATGGGCAGAAGACATGAACAGGCATTTTTCCAAAGAAGACATCCAAATGGCCAACAGACCACATGAAAAAGTGCTCAACATCGCTCGGCATCAGGGAAATCCAAATCAAAACCTCAATGAGATACCACCTCACACCAGTCAGAATGGCTCAAATTAACACGTCAGGAAACGACAGATGTTGACAGGGATGCGGAGAAAGGGGAACATTCCTACACTGTTGGTGGGAATGCAAGCTGGTGCAACCCCTCTGGAAAACAGTATGGAGGTTCCTCAAACAGTTGAAAATAGAGCTACCATTCGATCCAGCAATTGCACTACTGGGTATTTACCACAAAGATACAAATGTAGGGATCCGAAGGGGTACATGCACCCCGATGTTTATACCAGCAATGTCCATAATAGCCAAACCGTGGAAAGAACCAAGATGTCCATCGACAGATGAATGGATAAAGAAGAGGTGGTATATATACACAATGGAATATTATCCAGCCATCAAAAGGAATGAGATCTTGCCATTTGCAATGACGTGGATGGAACTGGAGGGTGCTATGCTGAGTGAAATAAGTCAATCAGAGAAAGACATGTATCATATGACCTCACTGATATGAGGAATTCTTAATCTCAGAAAACAAACTGAGGGTTGCTGGAGTGGTGGGGCATGGGAGGGATGGGGTGGCTGGGTGATAGACATTGTGGAGGGTATGTGCTATGGTGAGCACTGTGAATTGTGCAAGGCTGTTGAATCACAGATCTGTACCTCTGAAAAAATAATACATTATATGTTTTTAAAAAAGAAGAAGAAGAAGATAGCAGGAGGGGAAGAATGAAGCGGGGACAATAGGAAGGGGAGACGAACCAGGAGAGATGATGGACTCTGAAAAACAAACTGAGGTTTCTAGAGGGGAGGAGGGTAGGGGGATGGGTTAGCCTGGTGATGGGTATTAAAGAGGGCACGTTCTGCGTGGAGCACTGGGTGTTATGCACAAACAATGAATCATGGAACACTACATCACAAACTATTGATGTATGGTGATTAACATAACAATAAAAAATTTAAAGAAAAAAAAGCACTGTAGGTTGCCTATATGGTAGATACGAGGGATAACTTGTTGAGACCATCTAAAAGATACTCAAGAATTTGGAATGAAATAAACTAACAACAACAAGACAAAGGGAGAAAAACCCTTCCTTTGTTTTCCCCATGTCTTTTAACTTTTTCAATGTGCTTTTAGTTTTATCCATTTATTTTACCCTCAGAACCTGCCTTTAAGGCATGTAGACAATTTATCTAAACCCATATTTTATAGATGAGAAATATGAGGCACTGAGAAGTAAATGTCATTTCTCAAGGCCACTTGAAGGCATGATCTTATTCACAGCACAGACGGAGGGAGCTTGCCAGTCAGACCTAGATTCCTGACTCTAACACATGCCATCTCTGTCTCCTGGAACAAATTTCTTAAACCCTTTTTTACCACTTTTCTCTCCTTTGAAAAATGTGGATAATAGCTAACAGGTACTTAACAAATATTTTTTTCCCATAATCTGTATCCTAGGGGCAAAAAGCTCAACATGAATTTTGTTTATGTGTTTGGGGCTTTTTCTAGGAGAGGTGTGTAGGGGTGCCGTGAAAGCAGAGTCCAGTTCTAATTCTGCGTGAGTAGGAAATAAAGACCACCATGTTGAATGGCAGAGAAATATTCAGTCTTTTAGAGAATGCTCTCTGTTCTGTTCTCTTTTTTTGTTATGTTAATCACCATATATTACATCATTAGTTCTTGATGTGGTGTTCCATGATTCATTGTTTGCGTGTAACACTCAGTGCTCCATACAGAACATGCCATCCTTAATACCCATCACCAGGCTAACCCATCCTCCCAGCCCCCTCCCCTCTAGAACCCTCAGTTTGTTTTTCAGAGTCCATCGTCTCTCATGGTTCATCTCCCCTTCCTATTATCCTCGCTTCATTCTTCCCCTCCTGCTATGTTCTTCTTCTTCTTTTTTGTAAACATATAATGTATTATTTGTTTCAGAGGTACAGATCTGTGATTCAACAGCCTTGCACAATTCACAGTGCTCACCATAGCACATACTCTCCACAATGTCTATCACCCAGCCACCCCATCCCTCCCACCCCCCACCACTCCAGCAACCCTCCATTTGTTTCCTGAGATTAAAAATTCTTCAAATCAGGGAAATCATATGATACATATCTTTCTCTGATTGACTTATTTTGCTCAGCGTTACACCCTCCAGTTCCATCCACGTTGTTGTAAATGGCAAGATCTCATTCCTTTTGATGGCTGGATAATATTCCATTGTGTATATATACCACCTCTTCTTTATCCATTCATCTGTCGATGGACATCTTGGCTCTTTCCATACTTTGGCTATTCTGGGCATTGCTGCTATAAACACTGGGGTGCACATACCCCTTCGGATCCCTACATTTGTATCTTTGTGGTAAATACCCAGTTGTGCAATTGCAGGGTCATAGGGTAGCTCTATTTTCAACTGTTTAAGGAACCTCCATACTGTTTGCCAGAGTGGCTGCACCAGCGTGCATTCCCACCAACAGTGGAGGAGGGTTCCCCTTTCTCCGCATCCCCGCCAACATCTCTCCTTTCCTGACTTGTTAATTCTAGCCATTCTTACTGGTGTGAGGTGGTATCTCATTGAGGTTTTGATTTGGATTTCCCTGATGCCGAGTGATGTTGGGCACTTTTTCACATGTCTGTTGGCCATTTGGATGTCTTCTTTGGAAAAATGTCTGTTCATGTCTTCTGCCCATTTCCTGACTGGATCATTTGTTCTTTGAGTGTTGAGTTTGATAAGTTCTTTATAGATTTTGGATACCAGCACTTTATCTGATATGTCATTTGCAAATATTTTCTCCCATTCTGTCGGTTGTCTTTTGGTTTTGTGCACTGTTTCTTTTGCTGTGCAAAAGCTTTTTATCTCGACGAAGTCCCAATAGTTCATTTTTGCCCTTGCTTCCTTTGCCTTTGGAGGTGTTCCTAGGAAGAATTTGCTGCAGCTGAGGTTAAAGAGGTTGCTGCCTGTGTTCTCCTTTAGGATTTTGATGGACTCCTGTCTCACGTTTAGGTCTTTCAACCATTTGGAGTCTATTTTTCTGTGTGGTGTAAGGAAATGGTCCAGTTGCATTCTTCTGCATGTGGCTGTCCAATTTTCCCAACACCATTTGTTGAAGAGACTGTCTTTTTTCCATTGGACATTCTTTCCTGCTTTGTCAAAGATTAGTTTTGACCATAGAGTTGAGGGTCCATTTCTGGGATCTCTATTCTGTTCCATTGATGTATGTGCCTGTTTTTGTGCCAGTACCATACTGTCTTGATGATGACAGCTTTGTAATAGAGCTTGAAGTCCACAATTGTGATGCCGCCAGCTTTGCTTTCCTTTTTCAACATTCCTCTGGCTATTCGGTGTCTTTTCGGGTTCCATACAAATTTTAGGATTATTTGTTCCATTTCTTTGAAAAAAGTGGATGGTATTTTGATAAGGATTGCATTGAATGTGTAGATTGCTCTAAGTAGCATTGACATCTTTACAATGTTTGTTCTTCCAATCCATGAGCATGGAAAGTTTTTCCATTTCTTTGTGTCTTCTTCAATTTCTTTCATGAGTATTTTATAGTTTTCTGAGTACAGATTCTTTGCCTCTTCAGAGCAAGAAATATCTCCAATACACAAGCTAACCCTACACCTAAAGGAACTAGAGAAAAAACAGCAAATAAAGCCTAAACCCGGCAAGAGAACAGAAATAATAAAGATTAGAGCAGAAATCAATGAAATAGAAACCATAAGAACAGTAGAACCGATCAACGAAACTAGGAGCTGGTTCTTTGAAAGAATTAACAAGATTGATAAAACCCTGGCCAGACTTATCAAAAAGAAAAGAGAAAGGACCCAAATAAACAAAATAATGAATGAAAGAGGAGAGATCACAACCAACAGGTTCATAGCTCAGACCTGAAAGCAGGACTGGGGGCACTGCGGGGGGTGCACAACCCAGGACGCTGCAGTTTATAGCAGCATGACAGAAACGGAGATGGTGTGGCTTGGAGAGCTCACTGAAGAACAGACTGCGGTCTCTCTGCTCTGAGGCAGTGGGTTGGAAATGGTCTCTTCTGTTCTGACTCGTGGAAGAGACGCAGAAAGCCGCCAGGGAAAGCCACCAGAGAACAAAAGCCCCCAAACCTGATTCCTGCTGAACCCATCCCCCGCCACAGAGGCCAGGGCAACTCCGCCCAAACAGGGTTGCCTGAGTAACAGCACAGCAGGCCCCTCCCCCAGAAAACAGGCTGGGAAAACAAGAGGCCAGCAACCCTAGGGTCCCAAGAAAACAGGTGCATCCTGCTTGGGTTCTGGTCAATAATTTGGACTCTATACATTCCCTCAAACACCCATCAACAGAATGACTAGGAGGAGGAGCTCCCAAAATAGAACAGACTCAGAGATTATGACTTATGCTGCAGATTTACAAATGGATGCAGATATAACCAAGATGTCAGAGATGGAATTCAGGCTGGCAATTGTGAAGACAATGGCTAGAATGGAGAAATCAATTAATGGCAGCATAGAGTCTCTAAGGGCAGAAATGAAAGCTGAATTGGCAAAACTTAAAAATGCTATCAATGAGATCCAATCCAATCTAGATAATCTAACAGCTAGAGTAACTGAGGCAGAAGAACAAATAAGCGACCTGGAAGACAATATAATAGATAAAAAGGGAAAAGAGGAGGCCAGGGAAAAACAACTCAGAATCCATGAAAATAGAATCAGAGAAATAAGTGACACCATGAAGCGTTCCAATGTCAGAATAATTAGAATCCCGGAGGGAGTGGCGAGAGCAGACTAGAAGATGTATTTGAGCAAATCGTAGCTGAGAACTTCCCTAATCTGGGGAATGAAACAAACATTCATGTCCTAGAGGCAGAGAAGACCCCTCCCAAGATCAAGGAAAACAGGCCAACAACCCGGCATGTAATAGTAAAACTTGGAAATCTTAGAACCAAAGAAACCATCTTAAGGGCAGTTAGGGGGAAGAGATTCCTTACGTATAGAGGGAGGAACATCAGAATAACGTCAGACCTCTCCACAGACACCTGGCAAGCCAGAAAGGCCTGGCAAGACATATTCAGGTTACTAAATGAGAAGAACATGCATCCAAGAATACCTTATCTGGCAAAGCTTTCATTTAGAATGGATGGAGAGATGCAGAGCTTCCACGACCAGCAGAAATTGAAAGAATATGTGACCACTTAGCCGGCCCTGCAAGAAATATTAAGGGAGGTTCTATAAAAGGAGAAAGACCCCAAGAGTGATATACAACAGAAATTTACAGGGACAATCTATAAAAACAACGTCTTCACAGGCAACATGATGACAATTCATATCCTTCAATAATCACTCTCAACGTGAATGGTCTAAATGCTCCCATAAAATGGCACAGGGTTGCAGATTGGATAAAAAGACAGAACCCATCCATATGCTGCCTACAAGAGACTCATTTTGAACCTAAAGATACATCCAGACTGAAAGTGAAGGGATGGAGATCCATCTTCCATGCCAGCGGACCTCAAAAGAAAGCTGGGGTAGCAATTCTTATATCAGACAAATTAGATTTTAAACTAAAGTCTCTAATTAGAGACACAGAAGGACACTATATCATTCTTAAAGGGTCTATCCAACAAGAAGATCTAACAATTGTAAACATCTATGCCCCCAACATGGGAGCAGCCATCTATATAAGCCAACAGTTAACCAAAATAAAGAGTCATATTGATAACAATATGTTAATTGTAGGAGACCTCAATACTCCACTCTCAGCAATGGACAGATCATGTCAGCAGAAAATCAACAAGGAAACAAGAGCTTTGAATGATACACTGGATTAGATGGACCTCATAGATATTTACAGAACATTCCACCCTAAAACAACAGAATACTCATTCTTCTCGAGTGCACATGGAACTTTCTCCAGAATAGACCACATACTGGGTCACAAATCAGGTCTCAACTGATACCAAAAGATTGAGATTATTCCTTGCATATTCTCAGACCACAATGATTTAAAACTGGAACTCAATCACAAGAAAAAATTTGGCAGAAATTCAAACACTTGGAAGCTAAAGACCACTCTGCTCAAGAATGTTTGGGTCAACCAGGAAATCAAAAAAGAACTTAAACAATTCATGGAAATCAAAGAGAACAAAAACACATCGGTCCAAAACCTATGGGATACTGCAAAGGCGGTCCTAAGGGGGAAATACATAGCCATCCAAGCCTCACTCAAAAAAATAGAAAATCCCAAAATCACCAACTAACTCTACACCTTAAAACTAGAGAAAAAGCAACAAACAATGCCTAAGCCATGCATTAGAAGAGAAATAATTAAAATTAAAGCAGAGATCAATGAATTAGAAACCAGAAACACAGTAGATCAGATCAATGAAACTAGAACTTGGTTCTTTGAAAGAATTAATAAGATCGATAAACCACTGGCCAGACTTAACCAAAAGAAAAGAGAAAGGACCCAAATTAATAAATTTATGAATGAACGGGGAGAGATCATGACTAACACCAAGGAAATAAAAACAATTATTAGAAATTATTATCAACAACAATATGCCAATAAACTGAACAATCTGGATGAAATGGAGGCCTTCCTGGAAACCTATAAGCTGCCAAGACTGAAACAGGAAGAAATTGACAACCTGAATAGGCCAATAACCATAACGAGATTGAAGCAGTGATCAAAAACCCTCCCAAAAAACAAGAGTCCAGGGCCTGTTGGATTCCCTGGGGAATTCTACCAAACATTCAAAAAAGAAATAATACCTATTCTACTGAAGGTGTTTCAAAAAATAGAAACAGAAGGAAAACTTCCAAACTCATTCTATGAGGCCAGGATTAGCTTAATCTCCAAACCAGGCAAAGACCCCATCAAAAAGGAGAATTTCAGACTGATATCCGTGATGAATATGGATTTCAAAATCCTCAAGAAAATCCTAGCTAATAGGACCCAACAATACAGTAAAATGATCATCCACCACCACCAAGTGGGATTTATCCCCGGGATGCAAGGGTGGTTCAACATTCACAAATCAATCAATGTGATAGAACACATTAATAAGAGGAGGGAGAAGAACCATATGGTCCTCTCAATTGATGCAGAAAAAGCATTTGACAAAATACAACATTCTTTCCTGATTAAAACGCTTCAGAGTATAGGGATAGAGGGAACATTCTTCAAGTTCATAAAATCCATCTATGAAAAACCCACAGTGAATATCATCCTCAATGGGGAAAAGCTGAGTGCCTTTCCCTTAAGATCAGGAGCACGTCAAGGATGCCCACTCCCGCCACTATTGTTCAACATAGTACTAGAAGTCCTAGCAACAGCAATCAGACAACAAAAAGAAATAAAAGGTATTCAAATTGGCAAAGAAGTCAAACTCTCTCTTTTCGCAGACGACATGATACTTTATGTGGAAAACCCAAAAGACTCCACCCCCAAATTACTAGAACTCATACAGCAATTCAGTAATGTGGCAGGATACAAAATCAATGCACAAAAATCAGTTGCTTTCTTATACACTAACAACGCAACTGTAGAAAGAGAAATTAGAGAAACAATTCCATTTACAATAGCACCAAAAACCATAAGATATCTCGGAATAAACCTAACCAAAGAGGTAAAGGATCTATACTCTAGGAACTACAGAACACTCAAGAAAGAAATTGAAGAAGACACAAAAAGATGGAAAAATATTCCATGCTCATGGATCTGAAGAATAAACATTGTTAAAATGTCTATGTTACCCAGAGCAATTTATACCTTCAATGCCATCCCGATCAAAATTCCAATGACATTCTTCAAAGTGCTGGAACAAACAATCCTAAAATTTGTATGGAATCAGAAAAGACCCCGAACCGCCAAGGAAATGCTGAAAAAGAAAAACAAAGCTGGGGGCATCACATTGCCCGATTTCAAGATATATTACAAAGCTGTGATCACCAAGACAGCATGGTACTGGCACAAAAACAGACATATAGACCAATGGAATAGAATAGAGAACCCAGATATGGACCCTCAACTCTATGGTCAAATAATCTTTGACAAAGCAGGAAAAAACATGCAATGGAAAAAAGACAGTCTCTTCAATACATGGTGCTGGGAAATTGGACAGTCACATGCAGAAGAATGAGACTTGACCATTCTCTAACACCTTTCACAAAGATAAACTCGAAGTGGATGAAAGACCTCAATGTGAGACAGGAATCCATCAAAATCTTAGAGGAGAACATAGGGAGTAACCTCTTTGACATCGCCCACAGCAACTTCTTTCAAGATACATTTCCAAAAGCTAGTGAAACAAAAGCAAAAATGAACTTTTGGGACTTCCTCAAGATAAAAAGCTTCTGCACAGCAAAGGACAGTCAACAAAACAAAGAGGCAACCCACAGAATGGGAGAAGATATTTGCAAATGACACTACAGATAAAGGGCTGGTATCCAAGATCTATAAAGAACTTCTCAAACTCAACACCCAAAAAACAAATATGAAAAGACACTTCTCTGAAGAAGACATACAAATGGCTAACAGACACATGAAAAACTGTTCATCATCATTAACCATCAGGGAAATTCAAATCAAAACCACATTAAGATACCACCTTACACCAGTTAGAATGGCAAAAATGGACAGGGCAAGAAACAACAAATGTTGAAGGGGTTGTGGAGAAAGGGGAACCCTCTTACATTGTTCATGGGAATGCAAGTTGGTACAGCCACTTTGGAAAACTGTGTGGAGGTTCCTCAAAAGTTTAAAAATAGAGCTACCCCATGACCCAGCAATTGCACTCCTGGGTATTTACCCCAAAGACACAGATGTAGTGAAAAGAAGGGCCATATGCACCCCAATCTTCATAGCAGCAATGTCCGCAATAGCCAAACTGTGGAAAGAGCCGAGATGCCCTTCAACAGATGAATAGATAAAGAAGATGTGGTTCATATATACAATGGAATATTACTCAGCCATCAGAAAGGATGAATACCCAACTTTTACATCAACATGGATGGGACTGGAGGAGATTATGCTAAGTGAAATAAGTCAAGCAGAGAAAGTCAATTATCATATGTTTTCACTTATTTGTGGAACATAAGGAATAAGATGGAGGACACTAGGAGAAGGAAGGGAAAAAAGAGGGGGGGAATTGGAAGGAGAGATGAAGCATGAGAGACTATGGACTCTGAGAAACAAACACTGTTTTAGAGGGGTTAGCCCAGTGATGGGTATTAAGGAGGGCACATACTGCATGGAGCACTGGGTGTTATACGAAAACAATGGATCGTGGATCACCACATCAAAAACTAACGATGTATTGTATAGTGACTAACATAACAAAATAAAATTTAAAAAAAAGGAGAATTACAGACCAATATCCTTGATGAACATCGATGCAAAAATTCTCACCAAAATACTAGCCAATAGGATCCAACAGTACATTAAAAGGATTATTCACCATGACCAAGTGTGATTTATCCCTGGGCTGCAAGTTTGGTTCAACATCCACAAATCAATCAATGTGATATAATACATTAATAAAAGAAAGAACAAGAACCATATGTTTCTCTCAATAGATGCAGAAAAAGCATTTGACAAAGCACAGCATCCTTTCTTGATCAAAACTCTTCAGAGTACAGGGATAGAGGGTACATACCTCAATATCCTAAAAACCATCTATGAAAAACCCACAGCGAATATCATTCTCAATGGGGGAAAACTGAGAGCTTTCCCCCTAAGGTCAGGAAAGCGGCAGAGATGTCCACTCTCACCACTGCTATTCAACATAGTATTAGAAGTCCTAGCCACAGCAATCAGTCAACAAAAAGAAATAAAAGGCATCCAAATTGGCAAAGAAGTCAAACTCTCACTGTTTGCAGATGATATGATACTTCATGTGGAAAACCCAAAAGACTCCACCCCAAAACTGCTATAACTCATACAGGAATTCAGTCCAGTGACAGGATATAAAATCAATGCACAGAAATCCGTGGCATTTCTATGCACCAATAACAAGACAGAAGAAAGAGAAATTAAGGAGAGGATCCCATTTACAATTGCACCCAAAACCATAAGATACCTAGGAATAAATCTAACCAAAGAGGCAAAGAATCTGTTCTGTTCTTTTCAAAACAGCAGCTCTAAATGATTAGACTACTTAACCTGAGCTACTAGCCTGGACTTTAGGAAACTTAATCTTCACCCAGAACTTGAGCCTGATGACTTTGGGTTGGCTGAGTAAGGTGACTTCTCCATCCAAAAGTTACTGAGACATTAGGAATTCAAGGATATTCATGCTCACAGTCTATAGAGAACAGCACCTCCCCAGCCATGGTACCCTCCTTTTGGGAAGCAGATATTCTACAGGTTCTACTACAAAGACTTTCGAAGCAATCAGAGGCTAAGGTAGACACCCACAGCTGCTATGGCACAAAACTTGCCAGACTGCAGCCTGGCACATAAATGGCCAAGCACACACACCATCAAAATCTTTCTCATCAGTCTTCTGAGTCACGTCTCTGCATTCTGTTTGCAATGGTGAGATTTTCTCCTCTTCAGCCTATTATCCTAGCATTCATCTGTCCTGTCAACACATCATAAATTGTTTATAATGCATCGCACCAGAACAGCACTGAAGTAATGAGAATAAATAGATCCTGATAGACATATTGCTACCCACCAAAATTGAACCGTTAAACAGCTCATGAATATTTAGAAAGTGTTGACTTTCTTCTCACCTCATAAGGCATTTGGGAAATTTTGCCACAAATGGGAATCTGCTGTTAGCCATGGAAAAGCAATGAATAGAAAGAGTTGGGAGTGGGGCATGTTCTAAGCTCTGTCACTAACTGGGGCAACTGGCTGTGAATTTATTTAGCAAGTTCCTTAAATTCTGTGTTTTAATTAATCAGAAAAGTATCCCTAAGATTTCTTCTAGGTTTAAAATTCTGAATCTAGGGGAAATAGAGGCTTCTCCTCTGGACCTCATGTGCTACAGTGCTTGGGCCACTTGTTCTAGCCCTAGCCATACAACACTGTGATGACCAACTCAGCTGGACTCAGCCTCAGCCTCACATGGATGCAGCCACAGGCCTGCACTGCCCACCATCAGCTTCTTGTCCTGGGACTTCCCCACTTGGCACTGAGGTAAGAATACCCATGCTGAAAGTTTGAGGGCATTCAAGCCCTGTTGGTCAAACACTGGACTGATGGGAAATGGGATCTGGCAAAAATTCTCCCTTACTCAACCAGATGGATTATTTTAAGAAGAATTTTTTTTATTTGGCATTGTAGAAGATGGTCCCATGAGATAGAACAATGAGTTACATTTAGCAAGTGGTGGTCAGTTTATTAAAACACCTCCTGCTGCCTTTCCCTCCTTCTCTGCCTCATCCCCTTTATTTCTCATGCCTGCTTCCTGGGATTTTACTCTCTAATAAAGAGGAAACCTGTGAGTTTGCCTCAGGCTTTGCTTAGGGGAAACTGAGCTAAGATACTGGAACTATTCATGGATCAAATTAGACAATGTGAAGTTTATGGTCCAATAGAAGCACCCAACGTTCTCTACTTGATTTGTGACAATTTTAGAAAGTAGATTATCATTGGGCAATTATTTTTGTTTATTTATCCAGAGAAAGAGATAAAATTCCTTTCAGAAATTTTCTTTAAGTGAAGCTAGAAAGGTAAGACATGGACTTCACCATCACTGAGACTTCTGAGTGGGGGAAAATAGTCAATATTCTTTCTTTCACTGCTGCCTTGCTTGGCTTGAACCCAATAAAACAATAACTCCTACTACTGGTTTCCTGAGGCTTTGCCTATTCTCACCATCACCATTCACTGCCACCATATCTAAGGTTTTGTTGTTAGCTCTCTTCTAAAAATAATTCTGCCTGAAATTCTTATGCATTTCTATGTGGCCTCACTAGGGTCCAGGTCATAAGGGAAAGTACAAATTCCATTAGAAAACTGGATTCTAAGATTGTACACAAAATGACTTCACTTCAGGATACTTTAGGTTATTACCTTGGACCCTGAAGATGATCTCCTAGTTTGCACAAATGCATATTTGGGTGCTATGGTGCTATTGTTGTATCTCCCCAGCATGCTTTCTCCTGTCCCAGCCCTCACTTTCTGGTTATAAACCTTGTTCCTTGCACAGGGTTGGGTATAGGACTCAGACTGGGCCAGTCTTAAGGCCTTAGCCTACTCCTCAAGCCAGAAACTGGTCCAGAGACAGGTACTTGACCCAATCTAGGTCAATCAGAGTACTTCATTGTTGTTTATCCTTAACAGAAGTAACATGAAAGACTCCCTTTTTCTCTGGATAGGAGTTTCAGAGATGTGATCCCAGAGTTTCCAGTAGCATGATCACTGCCAAAAAGAGAAAACTTTTCTGATATACAAAAGAATAAAGCCAAGACAGAGAGAAAAACAAGGAAATGGATAGAGGAAGACAAAGTCTTGGTACCAAGTCCTCAGTTCCAGTCTGAGCTTCGTGTATTCTTGCAGCATTTTATTCTCGGAATTGCTCCAGTATCATGTTACTAAATCCCTTCTTTGTGTAAGCTGGTTGGAATTGGGTTCCTGTCACTTGCTATCAAAAGAATCCTGATTAATATAAATGTGTACAAAAAACAAAGCCCTTTCTCTACTTTAATATGCCTTGCTATTCTTTTCTTCTCTGTGCCAAAAAAAAAAAAAATGAATTTGATGTAGAGATAGCAGGACCTTTCATCTACCCTGTGATTAGTTAGTTAAGTTGGGTTTATGGATCATCTTTGGACTCTGATCTATCATTCTTTTTTTTCATACCATATAGAAATTTTATTTAGATGTCTACACAAACCAGAATAGGAAGCCATAGCTTAAGATGATAAAGAAAAATCAACCAAGCCAGTTTGTTCTGCTTACTAGTCCAAAATTTTGTTCATGAGTATAACAGATGGAGGAAAAAACCAAATGTTTAAATTTTATTTTTTCTGATTCAGACACATTGTCAGGTAGATAGAAAGCCCAGTCTCATTCTTTGGATGGAGGCATTTCACTATGGACTTTCATGATTATTTATTTTCATATCTTTCAGAGACACAGATAGCTGAGTAATTATGCAGCATGGAATATCTAATTGTATTCAATAATTACATAGGAAGCTGCAGTGTGGAAAATAAAGAGTTACCAAAATAACACTTGGTTTCTGACAAAATGAGAGGAAAGTATAGTTCTGGCTCCAGCAGGAACAGCTGCCTGCCATGAGGCTAGTGCCCTTTCTGCTCATCTGGGCAGCTCTGCCACCCATGTGCACAGATGTGAAACCACCCAAGACATTCTGAGAGCTGACTCTTGTGGCTGGGACATGTCTTCCTCTGAAACAAATTATGTGGGCTCCTTTCATACTTGAAAAAGATTGTGTTTCAAAAAATTGATTCTCAGGCATCTGTCATTCTAACTTCTGAAATATTTTCTTCAAAGATATAAGCACTTCAGCATGGGGCCTCACAGCTGCACATCCTGATGTCTTAGTTATCGAGCTCTGGCGGACCTGCCAGCCATGCACTCTGCATCCCTATGTGAGTCCCTTTGCTCCAATAAACAGCAGAAAATCAAAATCCTTTGCATTTACATAGCATTACCTTCTTCTCAAACTTCTTCCATTTTAAACTTGATTTCTATCTTATTTGGTTTATACGGCAGGGGTTATTATCACCATTTGATGGAGCAGAAACCTGTTGACCATGAAAAAGTCCAGGATGAGTTAAGATGGATCTTAGCTCATATAGAAAGTATGACCTCCCTATTACTGTACACACATATGCACACATACACACACACACACATATGCACACACACACACACACATCAATGGGAGGTATCAATTAGTAGTAATTATCTGCTGCCTGATTATTTTCCCCTGGAGATATGAGATCCTTCCCAGCTTTCCTTATCTTGACCATGGTTAATCCAACACTGAATAAAAAAATTTAACTATTTAAGTATGAATCTGTGATCTCCTTCCTTCCTGTAATCACCAGCCAGTTTAGAGTTGACTATAAATTGTGTCAATCTTCACATCTTTGTAAGAAGAAAAAATTCATAATGCTATGCTCTACCAGTCTACTGTGAGGATTCCTAGCATTGGTGGGTTAATTCCACAAAACTTAAAATACCGGGGCACCTGGGTGGCTCAGTCAGTTAAGCAGCTCCCTTCGGCTCAGGTCATGATCCCAGTGTCTTGGGATCAAGGCCTGCACTGGGCTCCTTGTTCAGCGGGGAGCCTGCTTCTCCCTCTCCCTCTCCCTCTGCCTGCTTGCTCCTCCCCCTGCTTGTGCTCTCTCTCACTATGTGTCAAATAAATAAATAAATAACCTTAAAATACCAACAAAGATCTTTAGAAAATTCTTCTAAAGATAGTATAGAGATAAGCAAAGAAAATATAGACAAGGCACTAGATGGTCACTGAAAAAAAATCCTCTTCAATTATTATTAAAAGAATACCAGCAAAATATTACCAAAAATTTTACAAAAAATATAACTCAAAAATATTCCAAAGCCTCCTCTCATAAAATGTTTAAAGTTGGGGGACCTGGGTGGCTCAGTCGTTAAGCGTCTGTCTTTGGCTCAGGTCATGATCCTAGGGTCCTGGGATGGAGCCCCGCATCAGGCTCCCTGCTCAGCAGAAAGACTGCTTCTCCCTCTCCCACTCCCCCTACTTGTGTTCCCTCTCTCGCCGTGTCTCTCTCTGTCAAATAAATAAATAAAATCTTTTTAAAAAATGTTTAAAGTCATTATGGTGAAATCTATCAAGGAGAAAAAAAGGCAGTGATGGCAGTGGAAGGCCAGCATCCAAAGTAAGGGAGGAATAGACCCCCAAGAGATTTTGATATATCTTTGTGGTTTTGCATAATGTGAAATGTCATCACAAAACAAAACTACTAGAGGGCTGGTATTCAGAGACATCCCCACTTGCTCTGATGAAGCATGATGTCCACTAAGGGCCCATGGTGTCCACTAAGGTCTACCACTTAATGTCAGTGGGCTAAGGAAGCTGTGACAAACTGAAACCTGAATTCATCAGATAGTGGGTCAGCAAAGAGGAGCTGTCCCTGCTGCTCAGTGTTCTATGACTTTCTAGCTTACTGGTTATTGTTCTTCTGGGTGCTTAGAGACCATTTCTGAGTGGCACTTAGTAACTCACTAGCTTCAAAAGAAAAGGAAAAGAGGCTCTGAGTAATGTTGTGAAGAAAATGGAAAAACAGATTTCTGCTCAGAGAAGACAGTTTTAAAATGAGGGAGCAGAAAAGGAGGGAGTTGAAGAGAGAGAGAGAGAAACAGTCTCTATTTTCTTTATGTTTAGGGTATTGTATTGTATGTATTCAAATTGTCATTGTTGGTGTTTCAAGTTAACCCACATTGAGATAGAAGAGCCAGGACCATACATAGATGAAGTAGGTAGATATCTACATAATGTGACTTAAGGGGTAGGCAAGCTGCAGACCCTAAAATAGTTCTTCCCCAGGCTTGACAGGGCACATTAAGTAGTGATTGCTTCAGGTTCCTCTCTATTTAAATGCAAATAAGTCTGGAAAAGGTAATATATTATGATAGTTATTAAGCATTGGTGTGATTAGCTTATCAGATCACTTCCCACTAGATTCCTAAGAGATCCTGGTTCAAGATTTACCTTGACTTAGATACTAGTTTGTGATCTTGGGTAAGTTAACTAGCTTCAATGTGCCTCAGTTTCATCATGGTTCTAGACACCATTGTTTGCCCCATCTGCTTCTCAGGACACATGTCAGAATTGAATGAGATAAAGGCACCTTGGTGGCTCAGTTGGTTAAGTGTCTGCCTTTGGCTCAGATTATCCTGGGATCAAGTCTCCGATTGGGCTCCCTGCTCAGTGGGAAGTCTGCTTCTCTCTCTGCCTCTCTCCCCTACTCATGCTTTCTCTCTCCCTCAAAAGTAAATAAATAAAATCTTTTAAAAAAATTTAATGAGATAATGTATAAGTAATAAAGCAACATAGACACTAGCGTGTCATCACACCTGGAATGGGAACAGCACTGAGGGAGAAGGGTCTAAAGGTCAAAAACCACTTTACAACCTAAGGACAAGTGCTGGACACATAGATATTTCTTAACAGCTGTACCTTTAGTTCAAAGAAAAAACATTGAACTTAGAATCAAAAGACCTAGATTTCAAAACTCTCAAACAGGAGAGTAGGCAAAGATTATGAGAAGGAAGTTAAGGAAAAAAAGATTCAAATGCCCTAAAATACTTTAAAAATATCTAATCTCATTAGAAAGACAAATTAGAATAGCAAGATGCTATTTCTACCCATAAATTTTAAAAAATATGTATTTTTAAAAAGCATACTCAGAGGGTATGAGTATTGAGGAAAATGAGGTGCCAATAGTTCTACAAATTGGACTATTGGATCAAAAGGCCTTAAATTGTGTGACCCAGAAATTTCAATTTCAGAAATTTTCTTGAAGAAATAAGAATATACATAAACATTTAGCTACAAGAGTTCTTGTTACAATATTGCTTGTAATCACAAAGACAATAGAAATTATCTAAATGTGCCAATTGGTTATAAATTATGGTACAAACCCACAATTATATACTATTCACCTATTTGTAAAGCTGTGGAAATACATTTACTAACATCGAAAAAATATCTAATAACTCTCTAAGTGACAAATATGGTTGTGAAACAGTATACCCAGTATTAGATCATGTGTCTTCTTTCCCTCTATTTATATATCTTGATCAAGGAATATTTATCAAAATGTTGATGGTAGTTCTCTCTGGGTGTGGGACCATAAGTATTTTCATTTTCTTCTTTGTTTACCTTTCTGAAATTTCCACAATTAACTTTTTTTACATATGTAAAAAATATTTGTTTTAAGAGACATCTGTCAAATGAAAGAAATTCCAATAAAAATAGAGCTTTTTTTCTTCTAAAGTAGAGCTTTTTAGATTTGAGCCAAGGATTCCCAGTCTATAAAATGTAGAAAGAGGGACCCACCTTCCTCAGAAAGTTTACAAAACTCTCAGGAAGAAAACTAAGATATGTGTAAAAAGAGTTTCAAAACCCATAAATCTCTCTGTAGCATCAAAATGGAAGATGGCAGAAACATTATTTCTTCTCAGTTGCCTGCTATAAGAAAAATTGTTTCAGAACCACAAATAGTGAAACTACTCAGTTACGTTGAAAAACTAGCCATACCAAAGCAAGTAAAGGAAATTTTAAACCAGTTTTTAAGTGCAGGTGTGTGTCATTTAATGCAAGAACTTATTTCATTAAAGTGGTTGCAGAGTGTTTAGTCAATCCATTCAGTCACTACAATAACCCCTCTCTCCATAAGCATCTGCTACTCCTACTCTGGTGTGAATAGGTAACAGCTGGCAAGAAATCCTATTATGCAGGGCTCTCTGAGAGCCTCACAAAAGAGAGGACAGGATGCTCAGAAGCAATTTGTTTGCTCAACAGCAACAACAACTACCCTTCCTGCTTTTTCAAACTTTACCTCTTGGACAAAATTTAGCTCATGCTTCACGTGAACACAATGGATTCTAGAGCACAATGCTGTTCCTGGCGTTGTACACCACCACCCACTGAATAGCCCCCAAACACCTTGCAGAGAACAGTCACATGCATTTATCAGCTCTGAGATTCCAACCACAGCTCCAGGTCAGCAAGGGGTTCTAGCACCAGAGCTAAGAAAGGATTGCACTTCAATAGATGAGGGAGAGGTAATCAGCTGCCTTCAGAGATGTTCTCTGACTTCCAAATTCCTACTCCCCTCTCCTGCTTCTACAAAGATCTAGACTTCACCTTTGAATACATTCATTCATTTTACAGATACTTACTGAGCATTTACTATGCCAGGCAGTGTTGTGGGCATGGGAGATACCAACAGTGACGAGGGAAGATAAGGTCCCTGCAGAGAGTTTTATATCTAGTAGGAGTGACAGGCAGCACACAAATAAACAAGATAATGATAAATGTTATAAATAAATGAAAAGAAGATCAGGGAATAGAGAATGACTGGGAATGGGAGGCAGCTTTGGATTTGGTAATAAAGGCAAGCTTCTCAAAGGAGACCTGAAAAAATGGGAAGTAGGCAGCCATGGAAAATATTCAAGGGAAAATCATTCCAGGCAGAGGGAATGGTGAGTGTCAGGCTCTGGGTTGTGAATAAGTCCAGTGTGTTCAGGGAACCAAAGAGTTTAGTAATCAAGAAGACAGAGGAATGAGATGGAGTCAGGGAGGCTGACAGAGACCAGATCATGCATACCCTTGTAGGCCATTGTGTAGAAGTTGAATTGTATTCCATATGCAATGGGAAGCCAATTGGGAGATTTTAAGATGGGGAGTGATACTTAGGCTGTTGAGTGAACATATTTCAGTGACTTGAATGTTCATGCAAATACCCTTGATGGAGGAAGCATCTTAATTGGAATCTATTGATCATATCCATTTTCCCATTCCCATTGCAGTCCAGGAAGGGTGAAAGCACTGGATGTCTGTGGTTCAGAATGCAGGGAGTAGTGTTTCAAAAGGCAAAAACACATGTGCACCTGAGACCAAACAAAATTGCTAACGGTAGACCTTGAAAACAGATCCTCTAGCATGGAGGAGAGGAAGGAATAGTAAACTTGGGAATCAAACAGTATTAAATTCAAAATCTGGTTCTTCAGTCCTCCTACCTACTAACCTGGGACAAACTCCATCCTTAGAAAGTTGATTACAAAAGCACATAGAATGGACATCACTAGGTGCTATAAACTGAATGTTTGTGTTCCTCTCAAAATTTATATGTTGAAAACCCCACCCTCAGTGAGTGGTATAAGAAGTGGGGCCTTTGGGAGGTAATCACCAGGGAACTTGCTTCCCCTCTCTGTTGTCCATCCATGAAAATACAGTGAGAAGTTAGCAGCCTGCAACCCAGAAGAGAGCTCTCACAAGAACCTGACTGTGCTGGCACCCTGATCTGGGACTTTCAGCCTCCAAAAAGATAAAAAATACATTTCTGTTGTTTATAAGCCACCCAGTTTATGGATTCTGTTATAGCAGCCTAAATTGACAAACACTTGGAAATGTACTGGAATTTATATCAGTTATCCCTGTGAATTCCTGAATTGACTACTACACTAGAGGAGCACTCTATGTTTTAATTCAATATCATAACAACTGAGTGTTTACAATATGCCCAGAACTATGCTAGGTGATGAGGTTTCAAAAATGAATGAGACAGCAATAATAGCCACATGCTTCCATGCACACTATTTTTCTCAGAAAGCGATGAAATTTTGGAAGCAGGCTTTGGCAAAGAAATCTTCTTAAGCTAAAAATAACAGGGTGGATATTCCAAGCATTTTTTAAATGTCTGTGTTCCTCTCTACCAGTATGAAAAGTGTACTGCTTTTTGGGATATCTTCTTGTTCTGAATTAATTAGCAAGGTGAGTTGGAATCCACATCTAATTCTTAGGGCATTTGGCAAGATGGCAGGAGTTCTGCAGTGTAAATTGTTTACCACTGATGCTAATGCCTGCTCATTTGATTTAATGTGTGGTGTACTATTCAGTTGTTCCCAGGGAGGTGGGAAGGGAGAGGATGTCTCCTAATAGTCAATCTTGTCCATAATTGCAATGTCTGCCTGCCAAATGATTTCTCAAATATTAAAAAACAATCCTATGAAACAATGAATAGAGGAATTTGGAGAAAATTTGCTACAACATGAACAGGAATGCAAATGAAGAGACAGAAGCTGTAAGAGAAAGGATCCTGCTGAAGTTGAGGGTCAAAAGTTCTACCAAACATTTAAAGAAGAATTAATACCTATTCTTCTGAAACTGTTACAAAAAATAGAAATGGAAGAAAAACTTCCAAACCCATTTTATGAGGCCACCATTCCCTTGATCCCAAAACCAGACAAAGACCCCATCAAAGAGGAGAATTACAGACCAATATCCTTGATGAACAGGGATGCAAAAATTCTCACCAAAATACTAGCCAATAGGATCCAACAGTACATTAAAAGGATTATTCACCATGACCAAGTGGGATTTATCCCTGGGCTGCAAGGTTGGTTCAACATCTGCAAATCAATCAATGTGATAATTAAATTATTTAATAAAAGAAGAAACAAGAACCATATGATCCCCTCAATAGATGCAGAAAAAGCATTTGACGAAGTACAGCATCCTTTCTTGATCAAAACTCTTCAGAGTATAGGGATAGAGGGTACATACCTCAATATCCTAAAAGCCATCTATGAAAAATCCACAGCAAATATCATTCTCAATGGGGAGAAACTGAGAGCTTTCCCCCTAAGGTCAGGAACACAGCAGGGATGTCCACTATCACCACTGCTATTCAACATAGTATTAGAAGTCCTAGCCTCAGCAATCAGACAACAAAAAGAATTAAAAAGCATCTGAATCAGCAAAGAAGAAGTCAAACTCTCACTCTTTGCAGATGATATGATACTTTATGTTGAAAACCGAAAAGACTCCACCCCAAAACTGCTAGAACTCATCCAGGAATTCAGTAAAGTGGCAGGATATAAAATCAATGCACAGAAATCAGTGCCATTCCTATACACCAACAACAAGACAGAAGAGAAATTAAGGAGTCGATCCCATTTACAACTGCACCCAAAACCATCAGATACCTAGGAATAAATCTAACCAAAGAGGCAAAGAATCTGTACTCAGAAAACTATAAAATACTCATGAAAGAAATTGAGGAAGACACAAAGAAATGGAAAAACGTTCCATGCTCATGGATTGGAAGAACAAACATTGTGAAGATGTCAATGCTACCTAGAGCAATCTACACATTTAATGCAATCCCTATCAAAATACCATCCACTTTTTTCAAAGCAATAGAACAAATAATCCTAAAAGTTGTATGGAACCAAAAAAAGACCCCGAATAGCCAGAGGAATGTTGAAAAAGAAAAGCAAAGCTGTTGGCATCACAATTCCAGACTTCAAGCTCTATTACAAAGCTGTCACATCAAGACAGTATGGTACTGGCACAAAAACAGACACGTAGATCAATGGAACAGAATAGAGAGCCCAGAAATGGACCCTCAACTCTATGGTCAACTAATCTTCGACAAAGCAGCAAAGAATGTCCAGTGGAAAAAAGACAGTCTCTTCCACAAATGGTGTTGGGAAAATTGGACAGCCACATGCAGAAGAATGAAACTGGACCATTTCCTTACACCACACACAAAAATAGACTCCAAATGGTTGAAAGACCTAAATGTGAGACAGGAGTCCATCAAAATCCTAAAGGAGAACACAGGCAGCAACTTCTTCGACCTCAGCCGCAGCAACTTCTTCCTAGAAACTTCGCCAACGGCAAGGGAAGCAAGGGCAAAAATGAACTATTGGGACTTCGTCGAGATAAAAAGCTTTTGCACAGCAAAAGAAACAGTGCACAAAACCAAAAGACAATCGACAGAATGGGAGAAGATATTTGCAAATGATATATCAGATGAAGGGCTAGTATCCAATATCTATATGAACTTATCCAACTGAATACCCAAAGAACAAATAACCCAATCAAGAAATGGGTATGATATGAACAGACATTTTTCCATAGAAGACATTCAAATGGCCAACAGACACATGAAAAAGTGCTCAACATCGCTCGGCATCAGGGAAATCCAAATCAAAACCTCAATGAGATACCACCTCACACCAGTCAGAATGGCTAAAATTAACAAGTCAGGAAACGACAGATGTTGGCAGGGATGCAGGGAAAGGGGAACACTCCTACACTGTTGGTGGGAATGCAAGCTGGTGCAGCCACTCTGGAAAACAGTATGGAGGTTCCTCAAAATTTGAAAATAGAGCTACCATACGATCCAGCAATTGCACTACTGGGTATTTACCCCAAAGATACAAATGTAGGGATCCAAAGGGGTACGTGCACCCCAATGTTTATAGCAGCAATGTCCACAATAGCCAAACTATGGAAAGAGCTAAGATGTCCATTGACAGATGAATGGATAAAGAAGTTGTATATATACACAATGGAATATTATGCAGTCATCAAAAGGAATCAAATCTTGCCATTTGCAACGACATGGATGGAACTGGAGGGTATTATGCTGAGTGAAATTAGTCAATCAGAGAAAGACATGTATCATATGACCTCACTGATATGAGGAATTCTTAATCAGGAAACAAACTGAGGGTTGCTGGAGTGAGGGTGGGTTGGGAGGGATGGGGTGGCTGGGTAATAGACATTGGGGAGGGTATGTGCTATGGTGAATGCTGTGAATTGTGTAGGACTGTTGAATCACAGATCTGTACCTCTGAAATAAATAATACATTATATGTTAAAAAAAAAAAAGAAGATAGTAGGAAGGGAAAAATGAAGGGGGGAATCGGAGGGGGAGACAAACCATGAGAGACTATGGACCCTGAGAAACAAACTGAGGGTTCTAGAGGGGCAGGGGCGGGGGGGATGGGTTAGCCTGGTGATGGTTATTAAAGAGGGCACGTATTGAATGGAGCACTGAGTGTTATACGCAAACAATGAATCATGGAACACTACATCAAAAACCAATGATGTAATGTATGGTGATTAACATAACAATAATAAAAAAATTAATTAAGAAAAAGAAGTGGGAACCAAGTCCCAGGGAGGCTTAGAGTAAAGGAAGTTATGTAAATTCTATAGAAAAAGTGAAGGGAAGGAAGGAGGGAAAGGGTTGTCCTCCCACTGACTCTACATGCCTTCCAATGCCCCGCCATAGCCATCCACAACCTCAAAGCAAGGGAAATGCATTTTTGGGATGGAACATTCAGGGCCAACACCACAATGGTTGGATGTCTGACTAACTCCTCATTTGCTATTTCAGAGAAATAGTTGGCATTTTGGTCCATGTATTAAAAATCTCAAACATACTTTGGCCCCCTTTTTCCAAACCACAGCCTTGTCCTCAGTGACTTTCACTGATCTGGAGTAAACAGACTCTCATCCCTCTATCTCAGCTTAAACTATAACAAAAACATGTCTGGCCATAGCCATCTTTCCTTTAAAGGAATAAAGTTTTTAAATTTTCCTTTAAAGGTTAGCTAATAGAGGAGACAAAAATGTTAATGTTTTCTGCCTGTTCCTAGTTTACCACTAAATATTTTTTAATTTCAGATTTTTATATGACAAAATAAAATATGACTCAAATAAGTGACCTTATCAATGTTTACCAAAAAAATCAATCAGTTCATAGGTGAGGGGGTGTGACCATTTGGCAGTGGCCTTGGGCCACTAACAGAATTCCAAAAATGACAAAAGAAACTTCAAGAATCTGTGAAGTTGATCTTGGCAGTTGTGTCCAAGGAAGTATCTTCCAATCTGTTAAAAACATTGTGATGGAAATGTAAGCCTGGGAAGATTTGCCTTAGATCATTTCTCTGGGAAACAGACTCTGAGATAGAGATTTGCATGCTGGAAATGTATTTATTAGCTGGTGACTTAGGAATTGATACCTGTTTGGGAGTGAAGGAAGTGGGAATGAGTAAGGGAAGAAGATGAATTCTGTTGTGAACACCAAAAAAAGCCCTCACCTGGCCCCATGTGGAGCTCTGGTGCTGGGAGGGCCCTTAGTGTTGCCCAGTCTCCAGGAAAGTGGGCTGGACATTTATACTCCCTCATTGACCAGTCATTGGATGGGGGATGCCCTTAGGAAGAGGCATGAACTTGGAGGAGGGCTTACCTTGCCTGTGGGCAGTTCTCAGAGAGTGACTCAACTGAAAGCCAATGGCTGTCACACTCGCAACAGCTGGGGGATGAATGTCTCAATCCTAAAGTGCAGACCTGGGCTGTGAGCCATGGTATTCATTATATTACTGAGGGTCAGTGGCATGCCTGGTTAGTCCAGACTGGGAGTCTGTTCTCACAGATTGCCTTCAAACATTTGATTTCCATCCTGCCTTCTTTCCTTGGATGAGATTCTCTTCCAAAAGTAGTCTCTGATTACTGACTCTATGTGTTATCCAAACTGCATCTCTTATACACACTTCTGTCCTCACTTTCTCAAGTTTCCTTTGTAGAGGGAAAGGGTTCATGATCCAGTGCATGTTGGCTTTCTCCTTATTCTCATTCTTCCATTTTAACAGCACTAGAAGGGGTCCTGATGTTCTTGGCACTGCACTCAGCCTGGGACTTACAAAGATGAAAAGGACACCAAACTTCTCCTTGAGGAGTCTGTGGTCTGTTAAAAGAAACAGTGAAAAAAAAAAAAAGATTTCAGAACAATGTGGTAAGAGCAGTGATAAATGTCTTGAAGAAAATTTTTTCAGAAGGAATGACCAACTTCTGCTTGGAGAACATTTAGATGAAGCTTTCCTCTGGAACGGATGTTGGATATTGGCTTTGAAAAGTGAGTTGGTTTACCAGATGGGGAGATGGAGGTGGACATGCAAGGCAGGGCATGTGTAGAGGTATGAGTAGTGTCTAGAGTCATTTGGGTTAGGGTTTGGGGACCTATAAAGTTCAGCATGGCTTGGGTGTAGGGTGTGGAGGGCCTGAATTCAAATTTTATTCTGTAAGAAATGGGAAATTAATGTAATGGAGGTTTTCAAGTGGAGAATGACAAAATTAGATTTTCTTTCTTTTTTTAAGATTTTATTTATTTATTTGACAGAGAGAGACACAACAAGAGAGGAAACACAAGCAGGGGGAGTGGAAGAGGGAGAAGCAGGCTTCCCACAGAGCAGGGAGCCCAATGTGGGCCTCGATGACAGGACCCTGGGATCATGACCTGAGTTGAAGGTGGATGCTTAATGACTGAGCCACACAGGCACTCCTAGATTTTTCTTATTCCTAAAATATTTAGTGGAATTGTGAGGAAGGATATGAATGTAGGGGAACTTCCAGAAAGGAGATGAGACAAGAGACTTGAAACATTTTTATTATTAAATATTCAAGGTACAGAGAAAAATATAGAAAATGTAATGAACATCCTGTCCATACCAGAGTCAATAAACCTTAACCTTTGGGGGTATTTGCTTCAGGTCTTCTAAAAAATAAGAAAAAACTCAGAGACAATGTTGGAGCCTCACTCATATCTCTTTCCTCAATATGGCCCACCCCTCTTACTCAGCATCCCCCCAAGTGAATGGCCTGTGATAGGATACTGGTAATTCAGAGTGAAAATATAAAGGGTGGTTTAAGGCAATGGCAACTAGAAAAATGAGAGAAATGGATTCAAGAAGCTTCTATATTGTATACCTGAAACTAATATAACACTGTATGTTAACTATACTGGAATTAAAATAAAATAAAATAATTTAAAAAACACAAAGAAGCTTCCTGATGTATAATTGACAAAATTTGAGGTGAATAGATTAAATGAAGGGGAGGAGAGCTGTCTTTGCCCTTTCAAGCTCCTAAAACAGAATACTGCAGTCTTGTGGCTTATAAAGAACAGAATTTCTTTCTTACAGTTCCAGAAGCTGGAAGCCCAGGATGGTTGTGCACCAGATTTGGTGTTTGGTAAGGGCCCACTTTCTGGTTCATAAACAAAGCCTTCTCACCATGTCCTCACATGGTGGAGAGGGCTAGGGATCGTTGTGGGGTCTCTTTCATAAGGCCCTAATCCCATTCATGAGGCCTCCACCCCTATGATTTAAACACTTTCCAAAGGCCTTACCTCCTAATACCATTATCTGTAGGAGTTAGGATTTCAGCATATGAATTTGGGGGAATGGGGGACACAAATATTTAGACCATGGCAAGGAGGAAAGGATAATTTCCAAATTTTTAGCTTGGATTATAATTTAGCCTGTGATACCATTAAGGAAACATGAAAACAGATGTGACAAATGAGATTTGAGAAAATAATAAAGAGTTCAACTTGGGGTAGTTCTGGAACTCCAAAAAGAAGTCAGGGCTGGAGAAATGTTTCTGGTGTCCACATGGAAGTGATGTTCTGAACTTTGGTCACCTGTACCCTCTGCCTTCTTATTTCCATTTTTTTTCTTTATTGCAAACAATATATAAATACAGCTTCAGAGAGAATTGATTGCCAGAACTGGAATTACAGAATTAGAGGGAAAGAGAAAGGAGCATTTGAACATACTTATGTGCAGGAATTCATCTTATAGCTCACTCTTGCCAGAATCAGCTATTATCATTTTGACAAATATTTACTAATCTGATAGGAAAGAATGGTTCTCTTACTGTTGTTTAAATTTGCATGTCTTTGATTATATTGGAAGTTGCACATTTTTCCATATGTTTGTTTGCTGTTTTGCATTTCTTATTTTGTGAATCATCTGTTCATGTCCTTTGCCCATTTATCTAGTTCAGTTTAAATGTTTTCATAATCAGTTTTAGGAGTTCTTTATATAACAAAGCTATTAACCCAATGTCCTATGACTTGCAAATATTTTTTCTCAGTGTGATTGCCTTTTCATTTGAGTTGTGGGTTTCATTTTTGTTTTACATAAATATATTTTTTCATAGTTATTCCTTTGTTTAAGATTTTTCTGTACTCAACTTCTGAGCATGGTATCCTTAGAGGTTTGACTCCTTCCACTTCTCCCTTGGCAATTCATCCCACGAAAATACAAAGGTAGATGTCCTCAATGACTTCTCCCTGCATAAATGCAAAAAGCTCTCTCATACATCTAGGACTTAACACATATGCCCAGAACACCCTTCCTGCCCCCATCAACCAAGATAACTTCTGATCCTTCAGAAACCAGCTCCAACATCACCCCTAAAGCAGTGTCATGAGGGGGTTGGTCCATGAACTCTGGAATGAGAGGTCCTGAGTGGGATTCCTAGCTCTACAACTTCTTTACCTGTTAAGGGAGAATAAAAGTAGTGGTTCCTCAAGACATTAAACATGAAGTTACTGTATGACCCAGGAATTCCACTCCTGGGCATAAATCCAACAGAATTAAAAACACACTTTCAAACAAAAACTTATACATGAACATTCATAACAGCATTATTCACAATAGCCAAAAAGTGGAAACAACTCAAATGCCCATCAACTGATGAATGGATAACCAAAATGTGGTATATCAACAAAAATGGAATATTATTCAGGTATAAAAAGGACTAAAGTACAGATATATGCTACAACATGGATGATCCTTAAAAATATTATGCTAAGTGAAAGAAGTTAGATATTAAAAGCCACATATTGTATGATTGCCCTTACATGAAATGTCCAGAATAGGCAATTTCATAGAGAAAGAAAGCAGAGATTACTGTTTGCCAGGGGCTGGGGGTAGGAGGAATGGGGAGTGACAGAATTTGTTTTTGGGTGATAAAAATGTTTGGAACTTGATAGTGGTGATGGTTGCACAATATTGTGAATGTACTAGAAGCTGAATACCTTCCTTTGGAAACTTCCTTTATCTCTACCCCACAAGATATGTGTTGGCAGTCATCCCCCAAGCATATGGACCCACTAATATTCATCTGAAGGGTCTCATGACTAAGGGTTTATTAGACAGTAATAAATGACTTTTTCCCAACAATAGCTAGCCCCTCAAGGTCCTGGAAACCTTTCTTCCAAATTCCTTAGATACTTATGCTATTCCTAACCCCCTCCCAACTTGAAAATATATAATGGGCCACTCCTCATGACCCCGGTGCAGCTCTTTCTGCCCATGGGTCCTGTCCCCTTGCTTTAAAAAAGTCACCTTTTTGCACCATAAAAGTGTTTAAAATAGTGAATTTCATGTTATACAAAATTTACCTCCATTAAAAAAGAGTACCTATACCATAGTGAGAACTGTGCATATCTAGAGCACAGGGTATGGTTGGTTTCTGTGCCAAGCTAACAGGGCAGTTGGCACAGGGAATGGCATGGAGTGAGTGCTACCCCCAACTCACTAAGAAGGAGCTGTGCCTCTTGAAAGATCCTTTACTCTCCTCTAACCCAGCACTTATATGTATAGCAGCCCTTGGTTTACCTGTGTGGGGGCTTCTTATGAGAGGGGCTGGGTTATGGCCAGCTATATGTCCCTGGTGCCCAACATAGGGTCTGGAGTATACATTTATTATTGGGTAAGCTTAGAGAATAACTGGGAGTGAAGCTGGGTCTAAACCCTAAGAATATACATGTCTAGTGAGTATGAGTCCAAAGGGTCAGCTGGAATCCCAGAATTATCACTATATAATTTCACCTTTTATTACAGGAAGAAACCAAGACCTGAAAGGTTGTATAATATACTCACTCGGGCCACATGGGGGATGAAAAGAGGGGATCGATTCAAGACACTTTTCTGAGAACCATCCCCCCCACACACACACAAACACTCAGCACCTATAGGACCATGATTACTACAATGGATTGAATGGTGTCTCTGCAAAATTCATATGTTGAAGCCCTCACCCCTTAATGTGACTGTATTTGGAGAGAGGGCCTTTAAAGAGGTTATTAAGGTTAAACAGGGTCACACATGGGGCCCTAATCCAATATAATTCATGTCTTTATAAGAAGAGGAAGAGCCCCCAGAATGTGTGCTCACAGAGAAAAGGCCAAGTGAGGACATGGTGAGCAGATAGCCATCTGCAAGCCACGGAAGAGGCCTCAGAAGAAACCCACCTGCTAACACCCAATCTAGGACTGACAGCCTCCAGGATTGTGAGAAATACAATGTGTGTTGTGTAAGCCCCCCAGTCTGTGGCATTTGTTATGCCAGCCCAAGCAGGCAAATATGGTCACTAAGAGCCTGCTGGATGCCTGCTGAGAAGTATGAATCTGGAACACCACATCAAAAACTAATGATGTACTGTATGGAGACTAACACAACATTAAAAAAAAAAAAAAAAGATGTGTCCTACCCCAAAAAGGAAGAAGCCCCAAATGATGGATCAAAGTGAGCGTGAATACAAAGGGAGTGGAGTTTCCAGATGTTCCTCTTCTCTTCCTTTCCTCTCACTTCCTGTCTTTGCCCACATCTGTGGCCCCTCTGGCTGCAAGGATATTTCTCTAGCATTGCTTAACGAAAGGAGAGCTGGCTCTGTGAAGGGCCATGGAGGAGTAAGATGGGACATATCTGAAGGCTTGTAATTCAGAGCAGCATCCTCCTCCCACCCCTAGGGTGACCTTCTCCCTGTGAATGGTTAATTAATCCCATGAATGTAAAGATACAGGCACTAAATTAAACAGATCATTTTCTATTGCGAATTCTCCTACTGTCTTAGTTACTTTTTATGCCTGAAATTAGTTTATTTTTAGTTAACACATTTTTTTAAAAACAGAATTAAATGCAAATCTTTACAGAGCTTGTCCGACTCCTGTAATGCTTAACTACATAAAAATTTCAATGTATTATTTATATCCAGATATGCTGCAGCTGAATTTTACATGTAAATGTTCAGAATTCCAAATTTCTTAACTGGGATAAAAAAAGAACGTCTTCACTGCCACTTGCTTTCTCTCATCTTTTATTAAAGAGTCTGTTAACACTTTAAAATGTGGCCCTTATACACACCAGAGACTCCAAACCAAGTTAACATCTTGCTTTAATTCACAAAAGAATGAAAATCCAACATCTGAAAAATGTTCAACCTGTATGTAAACGCTCTAAGTGGGAAAAATCAGCAAGAAATGCCCTGGGTCCTGAATAAGTACTCTCCTTGCATTCAGGGAGACAAGAAAAGCTTGGCTTCTTTAATAGCATCTATAAACTGTGAATTTGTACCCTTAAAATCAGTTATTTAAGCCCTGAGCATATGGTGAGATGGTAAGAGAAATCAAACAGATAGACTGAGGCTCAAAATCTTCAGGCCAATTATAATCATCGAAGCAATGATGCCAATGGGAGGCTAACCTGCCTTGTAAAGAAGCACCAGGATGCTGGGAATAGCACACACCACACTGCAAGGAGAAGGCAGAGCCAGCTTTTAGCAGCCAGTGAGCAGGGCTGGGTTGTGGGGGAGGTAGTCAAGAAATACTCCGCACTCCTATCCACCACACCCATAACCTCGTCTAGGTTCCCTCCATCATCCGTTAATGCACCAATTGTATATTGCGTATTGAAGAGACTGACTCTTGCTCTCACACAGAGAAAGAGAGAAAGGAGGAAAGTCACACTGCTTTCAGAAAATGGGCTTACTTGGGGACAGAACAACTTCTCTAGCAATGCTTCTGACCAGGAGAAGGAAGACCCAATTCTAGGGCCCCTTTTTGCTCCAGCCATGTGACCTCATGATGTCCACATGATCTCACCCATAATATGAATCTCTCTTTAGTGAAAATAGGTGATTGTTTGATGTTCCTTGAAATTTTGAGTTCTAGGAGCCTATGAATTTGCATTAGGATCCTACAGCACTACAGTAGGAAGATGCCCAGGAGCTTCCTCCCTCTCCTCCTGACAGGTGAGTAGGCCGCATCTCTGGGGAGAATCATCACTGTGCTGTCAGCTATTCAGAGAACATTTCCTGGAGGAGATGGGTTGCAGAAGCAGGCAGCTAGAGAACTTTAAGTAAGAGTGAATGAAAAAGCCAAGAAGTTACAGAGAAGCCTGAAGCTCTCAGGGGTTAAAGGGGCGGGACTTTCTCCACAGAAATAGAGAGGCTAAGAGGATAGTATAGAGGGAAGCCCCTGAAGAAGGTGCCCCAGTGCAGGGCACCCAGAGTTACATGGGTTCACGTGGGGAGGTGTGTGTGTGTGTGTGTGTGTGTGTGTGTGTGTGTGTGTGGCCAGGTTGGGTGCACAGAGAGACACTCAGTGCAAGGGTGGGAGATTATTCCCAAAGGATAGGCAAAGACTTGAATGTTTTACTACCAAAAGTCACAGGAAGAAAGGCCAAAGGGCTGGAAAGGGACCTTCCTGAATCATCAAATCTCATGAGTGTGGGGGAATGAAAAGACCCTATAACTACAAACACTAATCTAATAATAATAACAACCATATAGTAGTTCATATTGAACGACTTACATATGAAGAAATAATACTATGCATCTTACGTTTGTTATCTCATTTGACTGTGACAAAATTCCTGAGATATAGGTATTATTATTGCCTATTTTCGATGAGAACCTGGGGGTATGGATGATTTAGTAACTTGCCCACAGCAACACAGTTAGGAAATTCCCAGACAGGGGTTTGATCCCACAGGATCAAAGAGAACTTGAGTTTTAATCCTTATAAAGATTCCTTACGCTTATTATCGTTGTTACCACCTGCTGAGTTCCTCCTAATAATACAAGTGTGTGGGTGTCTGTCTTAAGAAACCAGAAGGTGGGAGTTAAGGAAGTACTGCCTTTAGGCAGCCAGTTTTGGGGAAAGAAGTATTTCCTTCACGAGGGGCAGAAGAAATGGTTGCACTGTTTAGAAGCTGTGTTCACAGCCTCCTTTATAAGTCTTCAGGAAAATGGCAGAGAAACTGTTTACTACTGGGCTGCTATAACATACTAAGCCCCTAAATTTGGGGGTTGGATCAGTCCTGGTCTGTTTTGAGCTGAATGTTTGTTTCCCCCCAAAATTCTTCTGGTGAAGCCCTAACTCCCTCCCACTATATGATAGTATTAGGAGGTGTGGTCTTTGGAAATAATTAGGTTTAGATTAGATCATGAGAATGAAGCCCCCAGGATGGGGTTAGCACCCTTAGAAGAAGAGAAAGAGACAAGAGAGCTCTCTCTCTCCACATGCACATAAAAGAAGAGATCATGTGAGCACACAACAAGTAAACAGCCATCTGCAAGCCAGGAAGAGAGCTCTCACCAAAAACTGACTCAGCCAGCGTCTTGACCTTGGACTTCCCAGCCTCCAGAACTGTGAGAAATAAATGTCTGTTGTTTAAGCCACCCTGTCTGTGGTATTTTGTTATGGCAGCCCAAGCTGACTAAGACAGGGTTCTTGGCTGTGAGCAACAAAAACAGAGGGAATCTGCTGAGGATTTCAGGACACTTGTGGAATCTGTGGAACAGCAGACTTGGGAAGGGCAGGAAACAAGAGGGTGACACAATGCTAGGAGATGGGCATCAAAAGCCCAGAATTTTCTCACATCTGAACAGCCTCCACGGGACACCAGTCACCCTCTCTGTGTGTCCTCTGTTCTGAGTCTAACTCCCAAGAAGTCATGTTCCATTGGCCAATCCCCAGCAAACCAGGGTGGGGAGAGAAAGGCTCTGTCCTCAGTTTCTGCAGTGTACGCAGGACCTGGTACAGGCCCCCCTCTAAGGCAACAAATGCTGGGAAAGAAGAAATTCCCCAGAGGAATCTGGATGCTGCTGGGCAGGGAGATGAATCTGGGTGGGAGAAGTAAGAACACGGACTTCGGTGTGAAATGTGAATAAATCTGAGCTAGGAAAGTCTGTTGTGAAGGTGGACACCATCCTCCCTGGTCTACCCCACCAGGGAAGTACTGCCCTCCCACTTCCAGATCCCAGAGGCTCTGAGTCCACAGGAAATCCCACCATCCAGGGACACCATTGTCTGTCCAGGGGGCAGAAGTCTGCAGGGAATGTAAATGAGGGCCAGGGAGACTCCAGTCTAAAGGAAGCCGCAGGCAGGTGAGAAGGAACCTCAAGGAAGGTTCACCAAGATGGAGTGAATAAACCTATTCCAGGGAAACAGGGAGGTAAAAAGAAATCACCAAATTATCCATTAAAGCAAGTCCTTTTAGCTGCATCTGGCAGGGTGCCAGGAACCCACCGGCATCAATAAAGAGAAGCAAGCAGCACTCACCCCCACTCCCCCCCGCCCCCCCCGAAAAGCCTCAGGAAGAGAGAATTCCATCTTTCTCTATATGCATACCTTTCTACCCTGCCTGCGTAAGCCACCGATGTTTTTCTAAAGCCCATTACATTTCTGTTTTCACTTCCACTTGACCTCCCTTTGCATTACTTCTTTCTCTTTCTCTCCCCAAGGCTATTGAATTTAGAAGGCAGGGTGGGAAGGTTATAGGCAGAGACCAAGGATAACTGAAGGTGGATAGGGACAGAGGACATGGACAGTGGGTATGATAAAGGAACTGCAAGAATCTGGAGACCTGGCCTCTCCTCCCAGCAATGCCGTTGACCTACCTCCCCATCCTGGGTACCAGGCTGCATCAAGACTTATGTTTCCTGAAAAACAGAAAATGGTGCCCCTTCTCCCAAGTAGCCGCAGCCCATGGACAGCTTGGCTATCTGGCACAGATTATATTCCAGCTCTATTTACCTCTCTGCTAAATATACAGTGAAAAACCTGCACAATTGGATGTGGCAACTCTGTTCAGTCAAATCATGTAACTTCTGTGCCTCTGTTTCCCCATATGCAAAAAGGGAAGAATACCAGCTGCCCTGCTTGAATTGTAGATATGTATTCTTTTACCTTTTTCTCTGTAAAATATAACATACAAACTGAAAAATAGATGAAATAAATGTATAATGCCCAGGGTTATTTCAGGAGAAAATGAAATAATGCCAGGGAAGAGATCTGGAGAGTTAAAAGTGCTAATTTAACTGTTTATTGAGCCAGAGCCAAGGGTTTTCACACCTTCAGAGGGGGAGTCTAGATTGTCTGCTTCCCATTCTTTATTAAGTTCTTTCTGGGCTCTCCTAGGGGACTCCTGTGACTATTGAGTTAGGCCTCAGAGGGGGCTCAGGGTTGAGGAGATCAAGACGGGTTGTCAGGGGGGATGACTGGTAGTTAAAGGGACTGTCCCCTTCCTCCTCCCAGCCTCAGTTGCTGTTTTGTGGTGCTGGGTTTGTGGGGAGATGTTGTAGTCATTGGCCAGCATCATAGCTTCCTCTCTCCTCCCTCCACAACCAACTATGACTCACTGTGGGGTGGGGAGCCTGAGTCACTCGCCCACTCACACACACAGCAACTCTCAGCATCACAGATAAGAACTCACAGGACAGAGTCAGATTGGCCTGACCCACTGCCTCTGAGTTGTGTGGCCTGGGACAAATCACCTTACCTCTCTGAGCTTCAGTTTCCGTATTTGTAAAGCAGGAATAGTAAGACCTATCTCATAGGCTTATGACTATTTTACATGAGATAAGCAGTAGACAGATGCCAGCCATCATTGTGATTGTACAAGACTAGAACAGGCTTGCTGCTCTTCTTGACTCCATATTGCTCATTATCCATCCTCACTGGAAGTTGTGGGGTAGTTTCAATAAAAACTAGCTCTTCACCTTGCCCCTGGGAGGAAGCCACCAAGAGAACTTCTTCCTCTAGTCACAATGGTGATTTTTAATGAAAATAATCAACAGCTTGTAAGAGTAAGCAACCATATGCTGATTCTGGCCTCTTGGAAGAACCCTCTTCCCCTTCTGACACTGAATGTGGTTGGAAAGAGGCTTGTCCCTTAGGAAATGTCTCTTTTCTTTACAGGGACAGGAAACAGTTCAATAGCAATGCCTGTGTTCAGTGTTCATCCAGAATCTGGCAGAAGTCAATCCTTTCCTGGATCTCTGGGAAGAAGTACTAAGACCTTCAACCCAACTCCTCTTATGCTTGCTCTGCAAGGCTGTGACATCATAATAACCACTTAGGTAGTTATCTGGGGACAACTGTGACTGAGTGCTTACCCCAGAGAACCTGAGAAATGTCAAGAATCTCCCAGCTCCGGGCCACTAAAGGGCTTTGAGATAATATAGATGAAGGGCTTCATGCACCTCTGGGAGGGGCTCATCTATGGATGGATCCAAAATGTTTTCTAAGTACCATGAAATTATATACAAAATTTTATCTATGTGAGATATGTGAGTCATTTTAGGAAGAGAATAGAGAGTTTTCACTCCACATCCACATCCTCCAAAGTACCAAGAATAAATGACCAAGAATCAAGAGTCAAAAGTACATACCTATAAGGACCACAAAGAGAGTATAAATGTATGAAGCAGGTCAGGTGGAGATATGAAAAGGATACAGTGAGCTGGAAAGTACATACACATTTTAAAATATATATATTAACAGCACTTTTTAGGACAAAAAGAATATCTTGGGCCAGATCTGGTCTATTGGTCCAGTGTGAAGACCCCACCAATCAACAAAAGAAAGGACTTATCTAAAGTCCCAAAGCCATCTGGGGCTACACCACACCTGGACCCTCCCACACCCAGGTGGGGGTCTTTCTACAACACTCGCTTCCACAACACCACTCTCATGTTCAAAGAAGAAGAACAACCAAAGACTGGGCTTGGATGTACACTGTCACCAAAAAAGAAGTAGGAATTAGGATGCCCAAGGAAGACTGTCATCAAAAATGAGGCCACAGCTAGCTCTTGAAGGATGGAGAAAAACTATGTTTGGCCAAGAAAATATAACTGAAACAGAAACCTGCAAGGCAGTTGGCTAAAAGAGCTAAGAGTAAAGGTAAAAAGTCCATCAAAAGCTCTCACTGAAACCTGCTGTTGCCTAATTAACACAGAATGTTTTTAAGGAGACAGAGGCTTTTCAGGACATTAGTGCTCTCATGGGCATTGGATAGAAAGTTTTGAGGCACATTTGGTTTGGAAAATCATTCCACCCAAAGATGCCAATGCCTGACTCACACCCTGTGCCAGACAGCAGCCCAGCCAGAGTGTTAGTCCCTATGGTCTGATTCAGGAAAATAAAGGTAGATTTTATCCATCTCACCAGCTGCTTATATACCACAGAGAATGAGAGGCCAGTTAAATCCTTCCACAGGGAAATATGGCTTTTCTGTGCCCCTCCAGATGACTGGACTGGCTTGGGACAGAGGGAGTGGTGACCAAGGAGCAGGTAGTAGATAGCAAAGGGAAGTCATTGAAAGGATAATATTCCACTTAGCCCAGCCTTCAGGCAAGGGCAGGGATAGTGCACCTGATTCATGACTGCAAGGAGTAGATCACAGGTCACGATAGGTTTTGGACACATAAAATTAACCATCTGTTCATTAAGCCCTGTAAATGATTCCACTCCTTTCCTGCAGAAGTGATGGGGCAGGGGGATAATATGAAGATGCTCCATCAAGCTACCCTGACCAAGCTGGAGGAAGTGATTGTGAGATCCATGCCATCCATGACTACTCTTTACACAGTGCCCACAAGTAACATTCTCCTCTCTTCTCCCCAGTCTCTCTGGACTGGATATTCTCCTTTGCCCCCTCAGGTCTCTCCACACTGTGCTCTGTGCTAGAGGCTGACCTGTATATGTCACATCAACAGGCTTCCCTGCCCTCTCAGTCAATGGGGAGCCCAGCAGATCAGCAGGAGAGGGGAAGGGAGGCCAAGGTGTTTACTTGCCCTCTCTGCATGTCATCATGGCTGGTTGCCACAATTTAGTAGCATACCATTTATGTAAAAAGCTAGTACATACACACATGTACAAATGCATGGGAAATGATTTGGAAAGGTTAAAAACACGGGTTAACTATGGGGAGGTTGGTAAGATTTTGTTGGAATAGGAGGTGAAAATAAACTTTCTTCCTAAGTATTCATGTTTGAATTTTTTTGATTAGCAGGTATTTGAGAATTCTTTTTGTAACTTAAACATTAAATAACTACATTGGACATTTGTTGTGTTTTGGGATACCAAGGATCAGTCCTCTTTCCAACAGCCCATAACCATTTTTTTCAGGGCACTGTGATTTGGTTCAAACATTTCAACTGCATCAGGACATACCTTTCTGTACTGCAGAGTTTGGAGACATCAAATCTACTCCTTGCAGCCTAAGGTTCTAGACATGGCTTAGGTTCTATCAGATGCATTCACTTGCAACCAGTTCAGAACAGTGTTTTATGTGGAAGGGGAGTTTAAAGGAGCAAGGTGTTCATTTTATTGGCATGGTTTACGCAGAGGAGGCTGCAGCTTTGGTGGGAGCTTTCTGATTGGACAGGGGCAGCAGTTCCTTGGTTAGCCAGTGCTACAATTTAGTTTTCAGAGTTATGCCTAGAAGATCAGCTTAGACTTTTGTATTATTATCTTTGTTAGGGTTCTCCAGAGAGTGTGTGTATACACACACAGAGAGTCAGAGACAGAGAGAGTGAGAGAGAGGGAGGGAGAAAGGGAGGGAGAGGAAAGGAGGGAAGGAGGAAGGGAAGGAGAGAGAGAGAGAGAGAGATTTATAATAAAGAATTGGTTACATGATGATGAAGGTTGACAAGTCCCAAGATCTGCAGGCCAAGTTGTAAGTTGGAAACCCAGGAGAGAGAATAGTTTAGTTCAGTCCAAGTCCACAAGCTTGAGAACCAGGAGAGCTGATCATGTGGTTCTGAAGGCCAGTAGAATTAAGACCCAGGAACAGCCAATGTTGTGCTTTGAGCCCAAAGGCAGGAAAAGCCAATGTCCCAGTTCAAAAGCATTCAGGCAGGGAGAATTCTCTCTTCCTTGGAGTGGGCGTAGGGAAGGGTCAGCCTTTCTGTTCTATTTGGGCCTTCAACTGATTGGATGAGGCCCACTCACATTAGGGAGGGCAATCTGCTTTACTTAGTCTACTGATTTAAATGTTAATCTCATCCAGAAGCACCCTCACAGAAACACCCAGAATAATGTTTGACCAATACCTGGGTACCTCATGGCACAAATTGACACATAAAATTAACCATTCATTAAGCCCTGTAAATGATTCTGTGATCTACTTATAGCTCTTAATAAATGTATTTTCCCTAAACTACCTTAGTGAGACTAAGAATTTCAACCATTAGACTAAACCACAAAAGTGGTTGCTTCAAGACCAAAAAAGTCCTTAAGGAAATGAAAATAGGAAAGGAAGTAGGTAACTGATGTGGTTGGGTTTGAAGACAAAGATTTGGTGACCATTAGAGGCTGTACCTACTGGTCCTTGGCTCCAAAGATAAAAGTTATGTGGTCACTTGGAATCAAGAGCCTATTGAAATCAGCACTTAGGTGGACAGAATGGCTGATGGGATACATCATCATGCACTTTCTAAGAATGCAAGGTATTTCTCACTGTATAAGAAAACTTAAAAAGGGAAAAATTATAGGCTCTGAGCTATAAATTTTTGGCTCGAGGCATGATAAGAGAGTTTTTATAACTCCTACAAAAGAATCCTTTTTTTTATATATCCAGAGGGTAGATATGAGCAAAAATGAGAAGCAAAGTCTGACCGTGTGGGCTGCTGAATTCATACTCTTTTCTAATTCGAATGTGACAATTATGGCATTGAATGAAGGGAAATGGCACCTTGAAAACTGGATTTGCAATATTTGGGAGGAATTAGTTGACTTTGAATATTCTAAACCCCTAAGCTCCGCTGATACCCCTTTTGCAGCAGAAACAGCCATTCTGACTCCATCTGAAGGTTGTGATGCCTCAGTTGAAGAGCCCATAATGACCTCATCTGAGGTGGTTACATTACAAGGGGATCTTAATTCTCCTTATATCCCACACCTAGCACTTCCCATTGTGTTTAGGCTGAACCCCAGACCTATCAGATCAAACTCAAGGTCAAACCAAAGAGAAGGCCAAAACACTAAAAATTATTGCAGAATTAGCAAATTTATCAGCAAAAACCTAGGTGAAATGTACAAAATAGATTCTGAAGGTGCTAAACATAGAAGGCAGAACAAGTTTTAGTTCAGGCTGCATCTATCTATGTGGATGTTCTTACCAGAGACTCTGGATTCAGTGTAGTAGCTACATCTAATTGTGGTTGTTGGGTGTTGATTATTTGGTTGGGTAAAACTGGATTAAATGGTGAGTTTTTTTTTTTCTTTTAACACTTTAAATATCTCACCCCACTCTCTTCTTGCTTGCACAGCTTCTGAAGAGAAATTAAATGTAATTCTTATTCCTGTTTCTCTATAGGTTAAACATTTTTGTTTCCTAGCTTCTTTCAAGATTTTTCTCTTTGTCTTTATTTTTCTGTAGTTTGTATATGATACACCTGGGTGTATTTTTTTGGTATTTATCCTGACTGAGCTTCCTGAATCTGTGGTTTGACATCTGTCATTAATTTTGGAAAATTCTCAAATATTATTGTTTCAAACATTTCTTTTGTTCCTTTCTCTCTTTTCCTTCTAGTATTCACAATACATATATGTGATACCATTTGTAAATGTCCCACAGTTCTTGAATAGTCTGCTCCATCTTATTTATTCTTTTTTCTCTTTACATCTCAGTTTTTGGAATGTCTATTGACATATCTTTTTTTAAATTTTTATTTAAATTCAACTTAGGTAACATATACTGTATTATTAGTTTTAGGAGTAGGATGTAGTGATTCATCAGTTGCTTATAACACCCAGTGCTCATTACATCAAGTGCCCTCCTTAGTGCCCATCACCCAGTTACCCCATCCCAGCACCCTCCTCCCCCCCAGCAACCTTCCGTTTGTTTCCTACAGTTAAGAATCTCATGGTTTGCCTCCCTCTCTGTTTTCATTTTATTTTATTTTTCCTTCCCTTCTCCTATGTTCATCTGTTTTGTTTCTTAAATTCCACATATGAGTGAAATCATATGGTATTTGCTATTGACATATCTTTAATTTGTCCTCCATTCTGCCTGATTTGGATTTATTTTTCTATTTTCTTTTCTAGGCTCTTAAAGTGGGAGCTTAGATTATTGGTTAGAGGTTTTTCCTCTTTTCTAATGTATACATACTGCGCTATAAATTTCCATTTCTGTACTTCTTTAGCCGTGTCACACAAATTTTGATATATTTTCATTTTCATTCAGTTCAATGTATTTTTTGATCTACTTACGCACTTCCTTCTAACAATAACCAATTGATTTGGTAAATTGAGTATTTAGAAGTACATTGTTTAGTTGCCAAATGTCTGGAAATTTTCCTGTTTTTTTTTCTTTTTATTGATTTCTGGTTTGATTCTTTTGTGGTTGTACACACACTCTGTATAATTTCAATTTTTAAAAATTTTGTTGGAGTTTGTTTTATGGCTCAGGTTTGATCTATCGTGGTATATGTTCCACAGGCACTTGAAAAGAATGTGAATTCTGATGTTGTGGGTAGAATCTTGTATAAATATCTATTTGTTCCTGGTGGTTGATGATGCTGTTCAGTTCTTCTATATGCTGACATATTTTCTGTCTAGTTGTTCTAGCACTTCTTGAGAAAAGTGTATTAAATTTCTAACTATAATTGTGAATTTCTTCTTTCAGTTCTATCAGTTTTTGCTTCACATACTTTGAAACTCTGTTGTTTGGTTCATACACAGTTAGGATTGCTATGTTCTCTTGGTAAATTGACCCTTTTATCATTATATAATGTCCCTCTTTGTCTCTGGTAATTTTCTTTGCCCTGAAGTCTACTTTATCTGATATTAATATAACTACTTCAGCTTTCTTTTGATTAATTTTAACATATCTTTATCTTTTTTCTTTCAACCTATCTGTATCATTTTATTAAAAGTGAGTTTCTAAAGGGAACCCTCAAGCACTGTTGTTTAGAGTGTAAATTGGTGCAGCCACTATGGAAACAGTATGGAAGTTCCTCAAAAAGTTATATTAAAAATAAAACTATCAGGGGTGCCTGGGTGGCTCAGTCATTAAGCGTCTGCCTTCGGCTCAGGTCATGATCCCCGGGTCCTGGGAATGAGCCCCACATCAGGCTCCCTGCTCGGCAGGAAGCCTGCTTCTCCCTCTCCCACTCCCCCTGTTTGAGTTCCCTCTCTTGCTGTGTCTCTGTCAAAATAAATACATAAAATCTTTTTTAAAAAGTAGAACTCTCATATGATCCAGCAATTCCACTTCTAGTATATATCTAAAGGTAACAAAAACACTAACTTGTAAAGTTATCTGCACCACCTTTTACATTGCAGCATCATTTACATTAGCCAAGATATAGAAACAACCTAAGTGGCCATCGATTGGCAAATAGATAAAGAAAATGTGATCTGTACCCATAAATGTATATTATTCAGCCACAAAAAACAAGGGAATTCTGTCATTTGCAACAACATAGATGGACCCTGAGGTCCTTATGATGAGTAAGTCAAACAAAGACAAATCCCATATGATTTTACTTATATGTGGCATCTTAAAAAAAAAAAAAAACCCTGAATGCATTAATACAGAAAACAGATTAGTGGTTAACAGAAGTGGTGAAGAGTAGAGGTAATGAACTGGATGAAAGTGGTCAAAAGGCACAAACTTCCAGCTATAAAATAAATAAGTCCTGGGATGTAATGTACAGCATAGTGACTATGGTTTACAGTGCTATATGTTATATTTGAAAGTTGCTAGGAGAATAAATCCTAACATTTCTCATCACAAGGAAAAACATTTTTTGCAACTATATGAGGTGATGAATGTTAATTTATTGTGATGATCATTTTGTAGTGTATGTACATTTCAAGTCACTATGCTATTCCCCTTAAACTTATACAATGTTGTATGTCAATCATATCTCAAAACTGGAAAGAATTTTTAAAAAGAAGAGTTTCTAGTAAACATCATATAGTTAGGTCATGTTTTTTATCCAGTCTGCCAATCTCTTTTAATTGGATTATTCAGAGTATTTATATTTAATTAATTATGTAAGTATGGATGTGTTAGGATTTAAGTTTATTTTTTGTTTTCTGTTTGTTCTTTCCATTTTTTGTTTCTCTGGTTTCTTTTCTGTCTTCCTGTGGGCTACTTCATTTTTTTACAATTCCACTTTGATTGATCTATAGATATTTAAGTTTAAAAGTGTATTAAATTCTTAGCGTAGCTTCTTTAGTGATTGCTCTAGGTATTACATTTTATATACATAATTTGTTGCAGTCTACTGGTGTCATCATTTTACCAGTTTGAATGACATATAGAAACCTCACCTCCTTTTACTTCCTTTAAGCCTCCCCATTTGTGATATAATTGTCTTAAATATTTGTCCTATGTACATTTATATCCACACCAGAGAGTGTTATAATTTTGCTTCAAAAGTTAAACATCATTTTGAAAACTCAAGAGAAGAGGAAATTCTGTTTTTTCTACCCATATTTTTTCCTTTCTGATGTTCCTAGATTCCTGCTTTTATCATTTCCCTTAATTTAAAGAATTTCCTTTAGTCATTCTTTTAGGGTAAGTCTGCAGACGACAAATTCTCTGAGGTACTTTCTCTGAGAATATATTGATTTCCCCTTCATTCTTGAAAAATATTTTCATGGGATATAGGATTCTGGATTCATATTTCTTTCAGCTCTTGGAAAATACTGTGCCACTTTTTTCTGACCTTCATTATTTCTTTTAGAAATCTGCTGTCATTCTAATATTTTTTTTCATTATGGTTAAGGTGTCATATTTTTCTTTGACTTTCAAGACTTTGTCTTTGTCTTTGGTTTTCAGCTTAATTCTGGTGTGTCTTGACATAGATTTCTTTGCAATTATCCCATTTGGAGTTTGTTCAGCTTGTTGAATCTGTAGGTTTACGTCTCTTGCCAAATTTGGGGAATTTCCAGTCATTATTTCTTTAGGCATTTTTTCAGTCATGCTCTCTTTCTCCCTCCTTCAAAGACTGATGACACAAATGTTAGATCTTTTGTTACAGTCCCATAGATCCCTGAAGCTCTTTTCAATTGTTTTCACTCTATTTTTCCCAAAATAGAGAAACATCTAAATCTGTTTTTTAGATTATGTACTTTGTATTGTTCTGTCTTCACTTATTCTTTCCTCTGTTCTCTTCATTCTGCTGTTGATCTTATCCACTGATTTTTCTTTCAATTATTGTGTTTTTCAATTTAAAAATGTGCATTTAGTTGTTTTTTTATATTTTCCATTTCTTTTCTGGTACTTTCTATTTTTTCCCTTAATATAAGCATGTTCATAATTACTCACTGAAGCATTTTTATCATGGCTGCTTTCAAATCTTTGTCAGTTAATTTTAATATTTCTGTCATTTTGGTGTTGACATGTATTAATGGAATTTTCATTCAATTTGAAATCTTTCTGTTCTTCCTGGTTTGATGAGTGATTTTTTTAATTGAAAATTGGACATTTTCATATTATGTGATGAAACAGGATACTTTACTTGGCTTTTTTTTGACACTGCTCTGGCCAGTGAAACAGATGCACTGCCTTGTTACTACCAGATGGGAGTAGAAGTCTAGGTTCCCCACTCAGCTTCCACTGACACCTGTGCATTGAGGGCTACTCAATATGCTGAGTAGCAGTGGGAGTTCCAGCTTCCCCATGTCTCCACTGACACTGTGGCGGGGGTAGCGTCAGTACCACTGTGCAAGTGTGAAAGTCCTGACTCTCCACTAGTCCTGCTTTGACAGCAATGGGTACCTTATAACTGCTGGGTGGAGTGGTTATACAGGTGGTCTACTGATACCACAGGGGTTAGGCATCATTAGCTGCCAGCAGGCATGAAGTCCCACATTCCTACTTGGCCTTCCCTGACACCACTTCACTGGGGATGGTGGCGGGGGGTGCCTCTTTACAGACTCATGAGAGTGGAAGTCTAAGCTCCCCACTAGGCTCCCATGGGCTTTGATGGCGTGGGTGGGGATAAGAACCATAATTTTTGCTATGGTATTTGGCTGGATAAAGCCACATGCTTTCTATCTTGCTAGACTGCCCCTTTCCTGGACCTTTGTTGGGACTTTTTTTTATCTGTACCCCTTATTATTTCCAGATTGCCAGCTTCTTCAGCTCCAAGTGTGAGACACCTGAGGCCAAAAGAAAACTCAGGGAACTCATCATCATGTTGTTCATTAGGTACAGAGGTCTGCTTTCTTCTCTCCATATCTGAGTCTTCTGTTTGTTTTATATATGATCATTGATTTAGTTGTACTTTGAAAGGAGAAAGAGTAAAGAACATCTATTCTATCTTCTCAGAAGTGAAAGAACCACTTTTGTCTGCTTTTAAAAATTAGTTTTGTCTTCTTATTGAATTGTAAGTTTCTTTATATTTTCTGGGTAAGCACCCTCTTTTCATATTTTTTATAACAAATTTTTTTCTTTCAGTTTGTGGCTTACCTTCTAAAGAGTTTTCTTAAGAGTATCTTTTGAAGACAATTTATGATTTAGAGTGCTTTTTGTGTCATAATTAAGAAAATTTCCCAAGGATAGTGTCTAAGATTTTTTAATGTTTTCTTCTAGAACTTTTACCATTATAGGTTTTATATTTAGATCTAAACTCCATTTTGTGTTACTATCCATATTTGTGTATTTATATGTGATTTGAGGTAAAGGTCAAGGGTCTCCTCTGCCCTGTGAGGTTATCTAATTCTTCCAGCACCATTTGTGAGAAGTTGAATGGTCATATATATGTGGGTATATTTCTGGACTCTATTCTGTTCCACTATTCTATATATCTGTCTTTAGGTCATTACCACACCATTTTGATTCCTGAAACTTTATAACAAATCTGGAAATCAGGTAATGAAGTCCTCTTTTTTTGTTTTTTTCTTCAAAATAATTTTGTTTTTTTCAGGTTCTTTGCATTTTGCCATAAAATTTTAAATAAGTTTGTCCATTTCTACAGGCAATGCCTGTAGGTTTTGATTGTGATTGAATTGAATCTAGAAATCAATTTGGGAAGAACTGATATCCTAATAAATTGAATCTTCCAATGTGTGAGCATGGTATATTATTCTATTAATTTCTGTCAGCAGTGTTTTGTAGTTTTTGGTGCTCGGGTCTTGCACATACTTTGTCAAGTTTGTCCCTAAGATAGTTCATATATTTTACTATTGTAAGTGGTACAATTTTTTAAATTTCTAATTTGATTTTTATCATAAATATGTAGAAATACAATTGGCTTTTTTTAGATTGATCTTGTATCCTGCAATTTACTAAACTCACTTATTCTAATAGATTCCACAGGATTAATTGCATAGATGATCATGCCATCTGCCAATAAAGACAGTTTGCCTCTTCTTTTTCAATCTGGTTGCCTTTTATTTATTTTTCTTGCCTTCTTGTGCTAGCTAAGACCTCAAACAAAATAGTCAATAAAATTGGTGAGATTTTAGGAAGAAAGTATTTGGTTTTTCACTATTAAATATAACATTTATTATATGGGGGTTTTTGTAGCTGCCCTTTATCAGGTTAAGAAAACTCCCTTTATTAAAAGCTTGCTGAGAGGCTTTTCTTTCTTTTTTTTTTATCATAACTAGATGATGGATTCTGTCAAATGCTTTTTCACACATTTATTAAAATGTGTTTTTTTTCTTTCTTAGTCTGTTAATAAATCAGACTGTTTATTTTCAAATGTTCAAAGAGTTTTGCATTTCTGGCACAGGAATATATTTACTTTTGAAAAGGATATAGAGGCTATCTTTTGCAGGTAGTAGACAAAAAGGTTAAGGCCACAATTCAAAGGAGATCCTTTTTCCAGGAGGATAATGCTATCTAGGAGTGACAGAACAGAGCTGGCAGCAGTTAAACATTGCTGCTAGCTGAGCATAGTAACAGGCAGCAGAGCCCAAGTAGTGATTAGAAATATATGAAATAGTATTTGATGGAAGACAATTGATCATTGGAATCTCTAGTACCAAAACAGATGAGCAGCTCTATGGTCTTACTTGTTCAAGGCAAACAAGACTTATTTGAGTCACTATGAAAAGAATTGCAGCCCATTACTTAATTCCAAGGCCTGAATCAATCTATAGATCTAAAGCCCTTGGAATTAAGGGAAGACCAGGAAACACTGAGTAAGAATATTGATATAGCATAATTGTGTACTGGAAATCTCCCTCCTTCCCATAGCCAATGAAACTAGAGACCAGGGTAACTATCATTAAAGAAATGAAAATACTGGGATCATTCAGAAATTGCTGGACTTCAGCTGCGGGCCAGTACTACTTCCTGGAGACCCAGAAGGTTTTATGATCCATTGTTCAGAGTGCAGACTTAGGAAATTTTCTTCCCATCTCTGTAACTTTGGATTCTGTTAAAGTTAGAGGTTTTAGAATTTAAGAGAAAAAGTCTTTTGCCTGGAGATTGCAATAATGCTTACATTAAACTGAAAGTTGAAAATTCCACATGATTATTCTTAACTGCTCATGCCACTGGAAAAACAATGTAAAGGCAGTTGTATTGGTTGGGGTCATTGAGCCTAACTGTCAAGAGGAAATAGTAGTGCTCTACACAATAGGAGGAAAATTTCTAAAACCAAGGGATCCTTGAAGGAAGCTCCTAAGCAATACTGACTCTGAACAGTCTCAGTGGACATATAATCCAGGTACACAAAGAGGTTCCATGATCCTTCCTCCTTTTTCCCCAGTAGCTATCAATGGGTACACTGTACACATGGCCTAAGACTAACTTATCAAAAATTTCTATCGATCTCATTTTTTAGTGAAAAGATACTTGGATGAAAAAAAGAAGTTGATGGAGCTCAGTCATTTCCAGGCACAGCTGGAAATGTTTCGTACAGAGGAAACCACTAGCTGTCCGTTAATATCTATATGACCATCTTCCATAGTAATGGAGTTGAATATGGGATGTGGCAACCCAGCTAGGAACCATATTTCCCAGCTCCCATGGTGCCAAGTGACTAAGTTCTCATAAATAGAATGAGCAGAACAATTCCTGCCTCACATATTGAAAAAAGTCCCCAGCCCTGAACTGTTCTCTTTCCCCTCCTGAGACTGGAATGGGAGTGAGCAGAGGGACCTTACAAGCCATATGTTGAAAACAGAAGCACTATAATTAACCTGAATCCTTGTATAAAGCACAGAACAAAGCTTCACCAACATTGTACCATACATCTTAAGACTGGTAGGGGAAAAAGAAATTTATTTGTTTTTACAGCTACTGAATTACAGGGTCTCTGTTATAATCCTAATACATCTCTAATAGTCAATTAATATGCCTTGATCTCAGGTCTGATGCTCAGTCTTTCTGTCAATTCTAGGATCTCTATAAATAATCTAGTAATCACAATTTTAAATATCCTCAAGAAAATAAATACCATAATTAGTCTCCAGCCATTGCATTATGTAAAAGGAAATTATTTGACAGCCCCCTGAAAACAACACTCTTTTGGAGGGAATGAAAATTCTGGCAGACACCACTGGTCATTACCAGTATGTGTTCTCCTCTTTTCCCCTAATAGTTCACCCTCTTTTAGCTGATCACATAGATGTAGAACTATAGGTACAACTATAGGACTAAGTTCTTGTCAATGACATGAAAACAGAAGTGATATGCACAACTTTCAGGTTTGATCTTAAAATGTGAGGAATGCTCTCTCCTTCCTCTGCCTGGAATGCAGATCTAGTGTGTGATATGTTGTGCTAGCAGATGAGGTCAACTAGTAGAGAGAGAGCAGAAAAATGACATAGAAACAGCCTGGGTCCCCGACCCCATAGTCCCTGATACCTGGGACTGGGTCCCTAACACCTCCTTTGGGAGAGAGAAAAACTTCTACCCTGTTTAAAACACTTTTATGTGAGAGGGAATCTTATTAGAGTGACCAAAGCAATGTCTTAATTGGTGCATAATTATGTGCTCAAAGAGAAACTGAGACAGTGAAAGGGAAACCAAACTATGTGGAATGGAAGTCAGGAGAAGGGCTCTAGGAATGGAAGTCAGGAGAAGGGCTCTGGCTCTGGCTCAACAGGTCTGCTAACAAGCAAGTCAGTTCCCTTCTCTGAGCCTCAACTTCTCTATTTGAAAATGTGGCCTCTGCCAAGATGAACAGCCAGTGAATAAGCTGAGAACATGCTGTGCTAAACACAACAATGAAAACGAATAGGCAAAACTGAGTCCTGCCGGAGGTGAACAAATCCCTGGAAAACATCAGAAACAAAAAACAAGTCATGCATATTATAGGGGCAACTCCATGTTCTTTTTTTTTTTTTTTTTTTTTTTGCCTTGATGTTATTCTCTAAGACATTTGTGTTTTTAAATAAATCTTACAGATTCAGTGCCAAAATTCCATCTGCCTTCTCCTGCTGAGAAGTCATAATGCCATGTTTATGACACCAGGCTCTGTTTCCATGGGGACGATTGTGTCAGGGTAATTCTAGCATCATGACTTCTGGGTATGTTTGAGAAGATGGCTGAAGGCAATGAAAAATCTTCGAATATACACATTTGTTGTTATTCTAATAACTCAGAGCTACATGAATGATGATGCTGAGAATAGAGAGAATAGAAACCAGACAGATGCCCACTGAAGTCTGAGATCATTTTTCTGACTGCTGAAAAGGTCACTTAACCCCTCAAGCCTTCTTTCTTGAAATTTTCGTTCTGCTAATTTTTAATTTTTTTGTTAAGTTTTTAATATAACATAGTTTGCATGAGGCAACTGTCAAGCTTTTATGTGCTCCGTTTCATTGCCTGAATCTTTCAGCTGGGTGGGAACTGCATTAAGCTAAACCTGAATAATGGCTTCTATTATTTAAATCTATTATTTAAATTCAATTTTGCCAAGAAGCTATCACTCCTACTCTATCTGCAAATATGGAAACTTAAATGTAGAAGTTCCTCCTGAAATTTTCCACAGGGAAAAAAAGTCATCCTTTTAAATACACGCTTTGAGCACATTTTGCAAATTCTGTGAACAAACAACTTTAAGCAAACTATTTCTTTTTCATATCAAAATTGGGATTTTTTAAAATTAAAAATTTTGCTGATTATAAAAGTAATTTGTGCTTACTATAAAAAAATCAAACAATGTAGAATCTAAAATAGCAGTGTCTACTCAAAAATGCTATGCCCCAGAGAAACATTGCTTTGTCTTTATATTTTTTCTAGATTTTTGAATATAAAGAACCATCAATATTTACATATGTTGAATCATATGATACTATTGCAGACTGTATTCTCTAAAGATGGCCACAACAATATCCCCATCCTGTATGCTTTATTGCAAGTGTCCTTGCCACTCTCTCATCAAGAAATGCTATTTCTCCACCCCCTGGAATTTCAGCAGGCCTTTGGACTACTTCCATCAATTGAATAAGGCTACCATATGATACCAGTTCTGCACATAGCCCTTAACTGGACTGGCAAATTCCACTTTCTACTTCTCAGAAGCTGGCCACTGTGTAAGAATTAAGACTATCCTGAGACCACCACCCTGTAAGTCCAAGAAGGTCTGGAAGATTAGATTCCATGTTGAGAGGTCAAGAAACCAAAGTTCACCAAGGCACCAGACATGTAAATGAAGAAGCTACCTTGGGGGCCACCTGGGTGGCTCATTTGGTTAAGCGTCTGCCTTGGGCTCAGGTCTTGATCCCAGGGTCCTGGGGTGGAGCCCTGCTTCAGGCTCCCTGCTCAGCAGGGAGTCTTCTTCTCCCTCTCCCTCTGCCCCTCCCCCCTACTTGTGCTCTCTCCCTCTCAAATAAATAAATAAAATCTTAAAAAAAAAAAAAAAGAAAAGAAACTGTCTTGGAAGTGGAAACTTCTATCCCAGTGGACCCAGCTGAATACATGTAGCAAACCACCCAGCTGAGCCCTTCTTGATTACAGGTACAAAATTATAAACAGAGTAAAATCATTGTTTTAAACTCTGAAGTTTCAGGGTTGTGGGTAACAAACCAATTAGATAACCAAAACATATTCTTTGAATATTTTTTACGTTAAAACAAATTAAATTCACCTTGTCCCTTTTAGTGGCTCTCATAGTATTTAATTATATGCATTTATCATATGTTAACTCATCCTTAATAAATATACTTTTAGAATGTTCCCTTTTATTAATCATAAATAATCCTTCAGTGAACATTTCTTTACCAATGCACACATCTGATTGTTTTCAAGGATAAATTTTCATAAGTCATATTACCGGACAAAAAGATAATTCAAAAATTACACTTTGATATCCAGCCTGATGATATTTCTGAAATGTACAAATTTATTCTCACACCAGGAACATATGAGAATTTCTTTTTTCCTACACTTTCATCATCATTGGGCCTTATCAATCTTTATAATCTTAACTAATCTGCTAAACTATGTGTAATTTCATTTTTATTGACTGTTTTCTTATATCTTATAAATTGCTTATTCATAAATTTATTTCAAAGGCATCTTAAAACTTAGTTTCTTTATATTGTATAAACAATAATTTCATAAATGTGTATGCAGTAGATATTTCTGCTAATATTTCCATTTCTCCTCCCCTTCCAAAGGAGCGCAGGAGTAATAGATTTTCTTAGCTCCATGAATTTATGTATGGCTATGTGCCTTGATTTGGAAAAAAAATAGAAGAAGAAGGAAACGACATGCATCAAATCCAGGCAAAAACCTTTAATTACTGGTGCACAATTCTCCATGTTCTTTCTTCCCCAGCTGCAACAATAATAAAAATACAGGTTGATAGAAAGATTCCATAAAATCTAAGTGGCCTGGAGGTCTAAGCTGACCCGTTGAGAAAATTGCTCTGGAGAGTCTCCCAGACCCTCAGACTTGGTGTGAGCAAGAATTAAATGTTTTTTTTATATTAATGCACTGAGCTGTTAGTCTGTTTACCACTGAAGAATTACCTAACCTATCTTGGCTAATACAATACACATCTGATTATATACATGCTTTCCAAATGCAGACTTTGTTGTTTGGCTTACTCGCTTGTTGCTTGGTCCTATACTTACCTTCATATATATCAGCACACACAACCTGGGTCACCTTAGTAGAAGGATTTAAAAATCTGGTATGTGGGGTGCCTGGGTGGCTTAGTCATTAAGCGTCTGCCTTCGGCTTAGGTCATGATCCCAGGGTCCTGGGATCGAGCCCCACATCAGGCTCCCTGCTCTGCGGGGAGCCTGCTTTTCCCTCTCCCACTCCCCCTGCTTGTGTTCCCTCTCTTGCTGTGTCTCTCTCTGTCAAATAAATAAAATCTTTAATAAATAAATAAATATATATATATATATAAATAAATAAAAATCTGGTATGTGTCCTTCCATACTTTTCCTTCATGCTCACAATACTATACAAATATACAAATATGCAAACATAACAATGCATGTATGTATGTAAAGTTTTAGTCTTTGTTTTACAGAAAAAGAAAGTGGTCTGTGTCTTACCTTTCTTACTCAACAAAAAGTGGTAAAATAAAGTCACCTACTATAGTTCTCATCCACTCATTTTACTGATTGTTCAATAGAATGTAGAACATATACAGCAGGATTTATTCAACCAGTCCCTTCTTGACCAGCATCCACTTTAATCTAGTATTGTGCTGTTAGAAACAATGCTGCAATAAACACTTTAGTGCCCATGTCCCTTAATACCTCTGCTTCTATTTCTATTAGCATTCTTGGGAGAAGCCTAGTAAGGTTAAATGATATATGTGTTTTTATTTTTAATAAATGCTGCTATTTGCTTCTGCCAAAGGCTATAACACTGCACATTTCCACCAAGAATATGAGAGTATTATTTTATTTAAATAGCCTGGAGTATTAAGTGCGTAGCTTTTTCTAATGAATGTAAACTGCTATTTCATTGCTCTTTAAATTTGCATTCTCCTGGTTACCAGGGAATTTAAGCATCTTTTCATATATCTGTGACCATTTACATTTGCTCTTCTATGACTTTTCCTTAGTCAATTTTTTAACAGTACTGTATTTTTCTTCTGTTTGGAGAAACACTTTGAATAATATGGACAGCTTACACCTTGTTTGCATTTACATTACACTATCTTTTCCTGATCTATTTATCCATTGATTTTAATTGCTTCGTTAGCTACACAAGGTTATTATCATCTCTTTTATAGAATCCAAGCTTCTGTTCTTAGTTAAGAAGTTCTCTCTGATCCTTACATTGCAAGATTTTCTTGCAAGAATTATTATTTTTTTTGGCTTTTTACACTTGAGCATTTAAATCATGAGGAACCTATTTTTCCTTTCTTGATTTTTAAAAGTTAAGGTATAATTTATATAAGACAAAATGCATTTATTTTAAGTGTATAGTTTGATGAATTCTGGTTAATTGTATGTGATAAAGTAATCATAATCAAGATACAGAACAGTTTGTACAGTAAATGTTTTCTTAAGCCTCTTTATATTCCCCACCTTGGTCCCAGGCAACCACTGGTGTTTTCTGTTTCATCTTTTTCTAAAATTGTGTATAAGTGGAAATCATCCAGTATAGACTTCTTGTTTGACTTCTTTCACTTACCATAATGTTTTTGAGATTCAATGATGATGTTGAGTGCATTTTGTTACTTTTTATTGCAGTGTAGAATTTCATAGTACAGATAAGTCACAATTTACTTATCCACTCACCAGTTTTTGTCTAATATAGATTTTCCAGCTATAAACATTTGCATACATGTCTCTGTGTATATAAACTTTTCTTTCTCTTGGGTAAATATCTAGAAGTAGAACGTTTGGGTCATATGGTAAGTGTATGTCATACAGTTAGGGATACTATCAGACTGTTTTTCAAAGTTACTATACCATTTAGTATTTCAACCAGCAATAAATGAGACTGACAATTGTTCCATATCTTCACCAATGTTTGCTATTGTCAGTATTTTTCAATTCAGCCATTCTAGTATGCATGTTATTGTGGTTTTTAACTGACATTTTTGTGATAACTAGTGATGTGGAGAATCTTTTCATATGCTTATGACTATTCATATATCTTCATTTGTAAAATATCTGTTCACATATTTGGTCCTTGTTTTATTTATTTATTATTTATTTATTATTTATTTATTTATTTATTTATTTGACAGAGAGAGAGAGATAGCGAGAGCAGGAACACAAGCAGGGGGAGTGGGAGAGGGAGAAGCAGGCTTCCTGCCGAGCAGGTAGCCTGATGTGGTACTCGATCCCAGGACCCTGGGATCATGACCTGAGCCGAAGGCAGACACTTAACAACTGAGCCACCCAGGCACCCTGGTCCTTGTTTTAGAAATACCTTCTTTTTTATTGGGATGTTTGATTTCTTATGTGTGAGTTATAAGAGTTCTTTATAGATACAAGTCTTTTTCTGATGCATATTTTGCAAAACAAATTTTTCCAGTCTTTGGCTCGCACTTTCATTTTTCTTAACTGTGTTTCTTAGAATCCAAAAGCTTTTCATCTGAATGAAATCTATTTTATCAAATTTTCATTTGTATTTTAATGCTTTTTGTATACTATTTAAGAAACCTTAGTGTACCCAAAGGTCACAAAGATCTCTATGTTTTCTTCCAGAAGTTTTATAGATTCAATTCTTACATTTAGGTCTGTAATCCACTGAGAATTAATTTTTTTGTTTAATGTTAGGTAAGGCTATAAGTTTAATTTTTTGTATATGAATATTCAATTATTCCAGTACATTTGTTAAAAAGACTATCCTATCTCCACTGACTTGCCTTGGTACTCAAATGACCATATAATTGTGGGTCTAGTTCTGGACTTTGTTCTGTTCCATTGGTCTATATGACTATCCCTATGCCAATCTTGATTGTTATAGATTTATAGTAAGTTTTGAAATCAGGTAGTGGTTAGTCTTCCAAATTGATTCTTCTTTTTCAAAATTGTTTTAGCTATTTTATGTCCACTGCCTTTCTACATAAACTTTTAAATCTGCTTGTCAATTTCTTTAAAAAGCCTACTGTTTTTTGTCTTCTCAGATACTGGAGCATCCCAGATGTAGAGCCCAGAACAGGGAGGATGTGGCTACTAAGGGGGGCCAGAGTAGGTGGAGTAATGAGAAACTGATTTGCTTCTCTGCCTCAAACAACTAACAAACTGGACAAAATATATGAAAGAAAGCTTCTCAAGATATTGAACATCAAGTAAAGAAGGACACTGATCCCTGAAAGATGAGAAACAAATGAAATAATTGCTACAATTGCTCTAGCTATGGCCTGGAGAGAATTTCCAGGCAGCAGCACAGGGAGGGACAACCCACATGGAGCACAACTATCTTCCTAAGTAGAAAAGGAGTGGAGATCCAGAGTGGGGATCCAGAGATGCTAAGGCAGCTAGAATTAGCAGGACAGAGTGTTGAAGAGGAGAGAGCTACAAGGAAAGAGAACTCTAGATACCTGTGAGAATCCCAGTGTTCTTCACACTTACATGTGACAAAAGTACCAAAAAGATTAGGAGGGGAAGGTCCTTGAGGATTGCCAAAGGCTAGAATAGTGCCTGTTCATACCATCTGGAGTGGAAAGTCCTTATATTTTAGGATTGGTAGAATGCTGAAGAGTTTTGCCTCAGTAGTGAAGAAAATTTTACCCTAGGTCAGACATTGCTCTGTTCCCTCTTAACAAAACTTAAGTCAGACTTAAAAGGATCAAATTGCTTCCAAGTAACTTAACTGCATCCCAAATGAAGCTCAAGTATATTCATAGGAATACAATAATGTACAGCACTCAACAAGAAAAATTTCAAAGTCTGGAATACATTCAAAATTCATGAAGCATTCAAAGAAGTAGAAAAAAATGTAGCCCATGAGGAGAAAGGTAAATCAATCAAATTGACCAGAAATGATACAGATGATACAGTTAGGAGACAAGGACATTAAAATACTCATTATAACTGCATTCCATATGTTAAAAAAGCTAGAGGAAGATTGAACATGGTAAGAAGAGACATGAAAAGTACTTCAAAATAACACCAACACATCAAACTGGTTTTTCTTTTTGATCCTTTTTCTGTTCTTCTCCTTGGATAATATTTATTACTCTATCTTCAAATTCATCTACATTTCTCTCTGTCATATCCATTTGGATTTTAAGTCCATCTAGTAAATTTTTAAATTCAGAACTTGTATTTTTCATTTCTAGAATTTCTATTTGCTTCCTTTTTACTGTTTCTTTTTCCTCTGCTGAGATTTCCTTTTATATGCTAAAATTTTCATTAATTGAAAATATGTTTTATTTTACTTCATCAAGGACAGTTAAAATAGTCACTTATTACCTTGACTGTTAGTTGCAACATCTGGTTCATCTTGAGTGTCATGCTTCATTGATTTTTTTTTCCTCTGGAGAATATGTTCCATTTTTTAAATTATGTTAGATAATTTGGTATTATATCCTGGACATAATGAATGTTAAGCTGTGAAAATTCTGGATTCCATTATTTTCCTCTTATAAGTGTTTTTAGCAGATAATGTTCTTGCTTAGTTCTTTTTTTTAATTATGTTATGTTAATCACCATACATTACATCATTAGTTCTTGATGTAGTGTTCCATGATTCATTCTTTGTGTATAACACCCAGTGCTCATTTCAATATGTTCCCTCTTTAAAACCCATCAACAGGTTAAACCATCCCCCACCCCCTTCCCCTCTAGACCCCAGTTTTTTTCTCAGAGTCCATAGACTCTCATGTTTCGTCTCCACCTCCAGTCTCCCCCACTTCATTTTTCCTTCCGACTATCTTCTTCTTTTTTATAACATATAATGTATTATTTGTTTCAGAGGTAAAGGTCTGTGATTCAACAGTTTTACACAATTCACAGTACTCATCATAGCACATACCCTCCCCAATGTCTATCACCCAACCACCCCATCCCTCCCACCCCCCACCACTCTAGCAACCCTGTTTGTTTCCTAAGATTAATAATTCCTCAAATCAGTGAGGTCATATGATACATGCCTTTCTCTGATTGACTTATTTCACTCAGCGTAATACCCTCCAGTTCTATCCATGTCGTTGCAAATGGCAAGATCTCATTCCTTTTGATGGCTGCATAATATTCCATTGTCTATATATACCACCTCTTCTTTATCCATTCATCTGTCGATGGACATTTAGCTCTTTCCATAGTTTGGCTATCGTGGATTGCTACTATAAACATCGGGGTGCACGTTCCCCTTCGGGTCCCTACATTTGTATCTTTGGGGTAAATATCCAGTAGTGCAATTGCTGGGTCGTATGGTAGCTCTATTTTCAACTTTTTGAGGAACCTCCATACTGTTTTCCAGAGTGGTTGCACCAGCTTGCATTCCCACCAACAGCGTAGGAGGGTTCCCCTTTCTCCACATCCCCGCCAATACCTGTTGTTTCTTTACTTGTTAATTTTAGCATGCTGACTGGTGTGAGGTGATATCTCATTGAAGTTTTGATTTGGATTTCCCTGATGCTGAGTGATATATTCGGGGTCTTTTCTGGTTCTATACAAATTTTAGGATTGTTTGTTCCATTTCTTTGTAAAAGTTAATGGTATTTTGATAGAGATTGCATTAAATGTGTAGATTGCTCTAGGTAGCATTGACATCTTCACAATATTTGTTCTTCCAATCCATGAGCATGGAACGTTTTTCCATTTCTTTGTGTCTTCCTCAATTTCTTTCATGAGTATTTTATAGTTTTCTGAGTACAGATTCTTTGCTTCTTTGCTTAGATTTATTCCTAGGTATCTTATGGTTTGGGGTACAATTGTAAATGGGATCAACTCCTTAATTTCTCTCTCTTCTGTCTTGTTGTTGGTGTATAGGAATGACACTGATTTCTGTGCATTGATTTTATATCCTGCCACTTGACTGAATTCCTGTATGAGTTCTAGCAGTTTTGGGGTAGAGTGTTTAGGGTTTTCCACATAAAGTATCATATCATCTGCAAAGAGTGAGAGTTTGACTTCTTCTTTGTCAATTCGGATGCCTTTTATTTTTTTGTTGTCTGATTGCTGTGGCTAGGACTTCTAATACTATGTTGAATAGCAGTGGTGATAGTGGACACCCCTGCTGTGTTCCTGACCTTGGGGGGAAAGCTTTCAGTTTTCTCCCCATTAAGAATGATATTCACTGTGGGTTTTTCATAGGTGGCTTTTGTGATATTGAGGGATGTATTCTCTATCCCTGTACTCTGAAGAGTTTTGATCAAGAAAGGATGCTGTACTTTGTCAAATGCTTTCTCTGCATCTATTGAGAGGATCATATGATTCTTGTTCTTTCTTTTATTAATGTATTGTATCATATTGATTGATTTGTGGATGTTGAACCAACCTCGTAGCCCAGGGATAAATCCCACTTGGTCGTGGTGAATAATCTTTTTAATGTACTGTTGGATCCTATTGGCTAGTATTTTGGTGAGAATTTTTGCATCCATGTTCATCAAGGATATTGGTCTGTAATTCTCCTTTTTGATGGGGTCTTTTTCTGGTTTGGGGATCAAGGTAATGGTGCTAACAGGGTAACACCGTCCCCAGAAAAATATACACTAAACAAATCAGTAGAGACCTGAAACCAGAGGAAGAGAATGGAAAAGAAAAAAGAAAAAGATAAAGAAACAAACAAGAAAACACCAAGAATATGATCAAATATGATCAGGCTGGTGCATAGATCAGTGCCACACACTAGATTTTGGGTGTATTTTGGTCTGTTAGAAGAAAGTGCCTCCCAAAATGTTAAGGAAAGAAAAACTTATATATGTGCAAAAATAAGGGTTAATACGATGAAGGGATGGAATATGACTGTAAAGATGAAAATTATAATAGATTTTATAAAAGGAATTGATAAGAAGTTGGTTGAAAAAAGAAAGAAGAGGATTAAAAAAAGAGAGAGAGAGAGAATGTGATCAGGCAGGAGACTAGAACAAAGCCATACACTAGAGATTTAGGGTATATTTTGATCTGTTAGAAGAAACTGTATCCCAAAATTTTAGAGAACAACTCATACATATATATACCAAAAATAAGGGTAACTACTACGAAGGGATAGGTATGACTCTAAAAATGAAAAATAAAAAAGATTTTTTAAAAAAGTGATTGATAAGATGTTGGTTGAAAAAGGGAAAAAGAAAAATTTACAAAAAACATGAGAAAAAGGAAGTTAAAAAAATTAACTTTGAAAGTCTAAAGAATCATGGGAAAAAAGCTATGAATTCTATGTGCAGTGTTCCCCTAGCACTGGAGTTCTGCCGTTCTCATTGATCAGTAAACTTGGTCTTGGCTGGCTGTTCTTGCTGATCTACTGGGGGAGGGGCCTGTTGCCGTGGTTCCCAAATGTCTTTGCGGTGAGTGGGGGACAGAATTGCTCCGCCCTCGCGGGTCCAGGCTAAGTAATCTGCTCGGGTTTGCTCTAGGGAGTTTTTGTTCCCTGCAAGCTTTCCATATAGCTTTGGAGGACAAGAGTGAAAGGGCTCCTCCCAACCTCTGCCCTGGAGGAGCCAAGAACTCGGGGCCCCACTCCTCCGTGAGCTCCCAGAGAAAAGCAGTCAATCATTCCTGTCTCCCCGGTCTCCAGCCGCACTCCGTGCTCACCCGGCCTGTGACCGAACATTTCTACCTCTGGCACCCGACCCCGTGTGGAGTCTCCAAACCCAGCAGATCCCTGTGGTGCACTCCTGAGCCACTCCTCCCGAGGGAGGAAGGGGAGTCTACCCAGATCTGCTGCTTGTTGGGTCCCTGCTGGAAGAGCAGTGGCCCGACTGTGCTGCAGATCACAGTTTATGGCAACCCCGAGCTGAAAGCCCACTCCTCGGCTCCGTCTCTGCAGCTGGGTTCCCTGCTCTGATACCTGGGAGCTCTGCCACACTCAGGGACCCCTGGTCTTTCTGTGACCCCGAGGGTCCTGAGACCACACTGTCCCAGCTAGGGTTCCACTCCCCACTTAGCCACTGGAGCGACGTCCCTCAGCGGAGCCAACTTCTAAAAGTTCTGATTTTGTGCTCTGGGGCTCTATCACTTGCTGGTAGCAGCTGATGGAGGCTCCCTCCCCCCCCCCCCGCCTTCTCTCTTCCCAAATATCGCCTTGGATTCACTTCTCCACTTGTCCTACCTTCCAGAAAGTGGTCGCTTTTCTATTCAGAGAGTTGCTGCTATTCTTTTCTTCCATCTCCTGTTGAGTTTGTAGGTGTTCAGAATGGTTTGATCCCTATCTAGTTGAATTCCTGGGACCAGACGAAATTTAGATCTCCTACTCCTCCGCCATCTTGCTCCTTCCCCCTGTCCATTCATTTTAACCTGAAGGACTCTCTTCAGTATTTCTTGTAGAGAAATTTTGCAAGTGATAAACTCAGTGTTTTTGCTCATTTGGGAATGTCTAAAATACTCTTTCCTTTTTTAAAGAATAGTTTTGCTAAATATAGAATTCTTGGTTGACAGGTGTTTTTGTTTGTTTGTTGTTTTAGCTCTTTCAATATGTTATGGCATTGCCTTCTGGCCTCCAGGGTTTCTCTTCTTTTCTTTTTTTAAAACATTGTATTTTTAAGTAATCCCTACACCCAACAAGGGGTTCAAACTTACAAACCCAAGATCAAAATTTGCATGCTCTACCAACTGAGCCAGGTAGGTGGCCCTGGCCTCCAGGGTTTCTTATGAAAAATCAGCTAATAGTCTTATTGCAAATCATTTTTATGAATAGAGACTTGTTGTTTTACATATTCTTTTTGTCTTTAGCTTTTGACTGTTGATTATGATGTCTAAGATTAAGAGGATCTCTTTGAATTTATTTCACTTGGAATTTATTGAGCCTCTTTGATGTGTAGATTCATTTCTTTCACCAAAATTTGATAAGTTTCCACCCATTATTTCTTTGAATATTCTTTCTACCCTTTTCTTTCTATCTCTCTTCTCTCTTTCTGGGATATTCATTATTCTTGTGATGGTATGCTTGATGGTGTCACCAAAGACATTTACATGTCCTTGAGATTCTGTTTATTTTTCTTAATTAAAAAATTTTTTTCAGACTGAATAAGCTCAATTCATCTATGTTCATGTTCGCTGATTCTTTTTCCTGCTTATATTTGCATTACATCTTACATTGAGCTCATCTAGTGAATTTTTAATTTCAGTTAATATGCTTTAATCCAGCTTTCCTATTTGGTTCCTTTCTGTAATTTCTATCTTTTTTTAATTGATATTTCCTCTTGATGACACATTCCTTAAATGCCTAGAACCTATAATCGATGGGTATTTGCCAAGGGGTTCTGTGTGCATGTTTGGGAATATCTTCAACACTCATCCAGGTGAGTTGCAACTTTGTCTCAGTCTTCACTTGCTGCTTACACATATTCTCAAAGTCAATCAGTGGTGAGAACTTAGGACTTCCCTTAAGTTTCTGGTGTTTCCTGAACATGCAAAGAGCCTTGCACGTGTGCATGACTTTTCAGCCCCTATGAACATCTTATTCCTCAGCTTATTCCTTCAAGCTTTTTGGTTAGTTTATAGTTTGTCCCAACTACTATTCATTGCCCCAGGAAGCCAACATTTTAAGATGTTTGACATGTCTTCCAAGGAGAAGTTTTTAGCACTGAGGTAATTTCAGTGACATCAAATAAAAACAAGGCTTTGGAGCCATGTCTTCCAGGGAACCACTAGATTGGTCAAATAATGACTTCCCCTTGGTCATGAGGCTTTGAGGGAGACCTCCAGCCCCATTTTGCGCCCTCTTATACTAGGAATACAGGCTACTATATTTCAAGGCCTTCATAGTGCTGAAGAGTGGGAAATGGGAAGTTAAAATGCCACAAAGCTTGCTACTCTTGCTGAGATTGTGTTTCATTCTTTGTTGTTTTTTTGTTGGTTGGTGGTTTTTTGTTTTTTTGTTTTCTTTTTTTTGCCTAATGCTCTCAAACTTACAGCAATACTCATTTAGGTTCCAGAGTTTTAAGAACGTTGTTTCTGACCATTTTTGCCAGTTTTTTTCCCATTGCTTTTATGGAGGTAGAACTTTGTTAAAGTAGGTCCTTATTCTGCCTTTTTTTTTTTTTGATATCTCAATCTTCACAGTTTTGAGTACTAGTCACATATTTTGTAAAGTATCCTTAAAGTGGAATTTGCCTGATTTTTTTTTATCATGATTAGACTGGAGTTATGGGGTTTTTTTGAGAAATACCACAGAGGGTAAAATGCCATTCCTATTAGATCATGTCCAGGGAACATGATATCAAAGTGAAATAGCATGTAGATGTAAACTTTGGTTACCTGGATAAATGTTTCTCCGCTATAAGTTTACTTTCTCTTCCTCCTTCCATACTGTACTCTGTCGAAGAAAGTCATCATGCACAGCCCACACTTAAGAATTGGGAGTTATTCTCCATATCCTTGAGAATAGAGTTGTTATATAAATTGTTGGGAATTCTGCATGGGAGATGTGTCTATTCTTCCCCCAATTACTTATTTATTCAACCATTTATTTATATCTGTATGGACTCATGAAAATTTCTTTTTACTGTAGGTTATAATTTCTTACTATTTAATTTATTGTTGTTCAACTTTGTTCCAGCTTTGGCTAGTAGATATTCTTACAGTTGGCTCCAGTCTCCCTTTGAGAAAGATTTTTTTTTTTGAGAAAGAATTTTTTAAAGAAAACATAAGGTGGAGGAGGGGGAGCAAGATAGAGGAGGAGTAGGAGACCTGGATTTCATCTGGTCTCAGGAATTCAGCTGGATAGGGATCAAACCATTCTGAACCCCTAGAACTCAACAGGAGATCAAAGAAAAGAATAACAACAACTCCCTGAACAGAAAAGCGACCACTTTCTGGAAGGTAGGACATGTGGAGAAGTGAATCCGAGGCGATATTCAGGAGGGTAAACAGCGGGGGAGGGGACCTCTGTCAGCTGCTTCTGGCAAGTGATAGAGCAGCAGAGCACAAAATCAGAAATTTTAGAAGTCAGCTCTGCTGAGGGACGTCGCTCCAGTGGCTAAGCTGGGAGGTGGAACCCTCATGGGACAGAGTGGTCTCAGGACACTTGGGGTCACAGAAAGACCAGGGTGCCTGAGTCTGGCAGAGATCCCAGGTATCAGAGCAGGGAAGCAGGCGGCAGAGACGGAGCCAAGGCGTGGGCTCTCAGCTCTGGGTTGCCATAAACCGTGATCTGCATCATAGTCGGGCCCCTGCTCCTCCAGCAGGGACCCAACAAGCGGCAAAGCCGGGGAGACTCCCCTTCCTCCCCCGGGGGGAGTGGTTCAGGAGAGCACCACAGGGATCTACTGGGTTTGGAGACTCCACACGGGGTTGGTGCCAGAGAGAGAAAAGCTTAGTCGCAGGCTGGGTGAGCACGGACTGTGGCTGGAGAACAGGAAGACAGGAGTGATTGACTGCTTTTCTCTGGGGGCTCACTGAGGAGCGGGGCCCCGGTTCTCGGCTCCTCCGGGGAAGAGATTGGGAGGCCGCCATTTCACTTTGTCTTCCAAAGCTATATGGAAACTTGCAGGGAAAAAAAGCTCCCTAGAGCAAACCCAAGCAGATTACTTAGCCTGGACCAGGCAAGGGGGGGGTGGGCAATTCCGCCTCCAGCAAAGAATTTTAGAAATGACGATAACAGTCCCCTCCCCCAGAAGATCAGCAAGAACAGCTAGCCAAGACCAAGTTTACTGATCAATGAGAAAGGCAGAACTCCAGCGTTAGGGGAATACTGCAGATACAATTCATGCCTTTTTTCCCATGATTCTTTAGTCTTTCAAAATTAATTTTTTTCACTCTTTTTTATTGTTATGTTCATCACCATACATTACATCATTAGTTTTTGATGAAGAGTTACATGATTCACTGTTTGTAAATAACACCCACTGCTCCATGCAGAACGTGTCCTCTTTAATAACCCATCACCAGGCTAAACGATCCCCCCATCCCCCTCCCCTCTAAACCCTCAGTTTGTTTTTCAGAGTCCATCGTCTCTCATAGTTCATCTCTCCTTCCGATTCACTCCCCTTCATTCCTCCCCTCCTGCTATCTTCTTCTTTTTTTTTCCTTAACATATATTGCATTATTTGTTTCAGAAGTACAGATCTGTGATTCAACAGTCTTGCACAATTCACAGTGCTCACCATAGCACATACCCTCCCCAATGTCCATCACCCAGCCACCCCATCCCTCCCACACCCCCTCAACTCCAGCAACCCTCAGTTTGTTTCCTGAGATCAAGAATTCCTCATATCAGTGAGGTAATATGACACATGTCTTTCTCTGATTGACTTAATTCACTCAGCATAACACCATCCAGTTCCATCCACGTCATTGCAAATGGCAAGATCTCATTCCTTTTGATGGCTGCATAATATTCCATTCTGTATATATACCACTTCTTCTTTCTCCATTCATCTGTCGATGGACATCTTGGCTCTTTCCATAGTTTGGCTATTGTGGACATTGCTGCTATAAACATTGGGGTGCACATACCGCTTCGGGTCCCTACATTTGTATCTTTGTGGTAAATACCCAGTAGTGCAATTCCTGGGTTGTATGGTAGCTCTATTTTCAACTGTTTGAGGAACCTCTCATATTGGTTTCCAGTGTGGTTGCACCAGCTTGCATTCCCACCAACAGTGTAGGAGGGTTCCCCTTTCTCCACATCCCCGCCAAAATCTGTCATTTCCTGACTTGTTAATTTAGCCATTCTGACTCGCATGAGGTGGTATCTCATTGAGGTTTTGAACTGGATTACCCTGATGCCAAGCGAGATTGAGCACTTTTTCATGTGGTCTGATGGCCATTTGGATGTCTTCTTGAAAAAATATCTGTTCATCACTTCTGCCATTTCTTGATTGGATTATTTGTTCTTTGGGTGTTGAGTTTGATAAGTTCTTTATAGATTTTGGATACTGGCCCTTTATCTGATATCTCATTGCAAATATCTACTCCCATTCTGTCATTTGTCTTTTGGTTTTCTGGACTGTTTCTTTTGCTGTGCAAAAGCTTTTTATCTTGATGAAATCCCAATAGTTCATTTTGCCCTTGCTTCCCTTGCCTTTGGCGAAGTTTCTAGGAGGAAGTTGCTGTGACTGAAGTCGAAGAGGTGGCTGCCTGTGTTCTCCTTTAGGATTTTGATGGACTCCTGTCTCACGTTTAGGTCTTTCAACCATTTGGAGTCTATTTTTCTGTGTGGTGTAAGGAAATGGTCCAGTTTCATTCTTCTGCATGTGGCTGTCCAATTTTCCCAACACCGTTTGTTGAAGAGACTGTCTTTTTTCCATTGGACATTCTTTCCTGCTTTGTCAAAGATTAGTTGACCATAGAGTTGAGGGTCCATTTCTGGGCTCTCTATTCTGTTCCGTTGATCTACGTGTCTGTTTTTGTGCCAGTACCATACTGTCTTGATGATGACAGCTTTGTACTAGAGAGAGAAGTCCGCAATTGTGATGCCGCCAGCTTTGCTTTTCTTTTTCAATATTCCTCTGGCTATTCGGGGTCTCTTCTGGTTCCATACAAATTTTAGGATTATTTGTTCCATTTCTTTGAAAAAAGTGGGTGCTATCTTGATGGGGATTGTATTGAATGTGTAGATTACTCTAGGTAGCATTGACATCTTCACAATATTTGTTCTTCCAATCCATGAGCATGGAACGTTTTCCCATTTCTTTGTGTCTTCCTCAATTTCTTTCATGAATATTTTATAGTTTTCTGAGTACAGATCCTTTGCCTCTTTGGTTGAATTTATTCCTAGGTATCTTACGGTTTTGGGTACAATTGTAAATGGGATCAACTCCTTGACTTGTCTCTCTTCTGTCTTGTTGGTATATAGGAATGCCACTGATTTCTGTGCATTGATTTTATATCCTGCCACTTTACTGAATACCTGTATGGGTTCTAGCAGTTTCTAGGTGGAGGCTTTTGGGTTTTCCACATAAAGAATCATATCATCTGCAAAGAGTGAGAGTTTGACTTCCTCCTTGCCGATTTGGATGCCTTTGATTTCTTTTTGTTGTCTGATTGCTGTGGCTAGGACTTCTAATACTATATTGAATAGCAGTGGTGAGAGTGGACATCCCTGCTGCGTTCCTGACCTTAAGAGGAAAGCTCTCAGCTTTTCCCCATTGAGAATGATATTCGCTGTAGGTTTTTCATAGATGGCTTTTAAGATATTGAGGTATGTACCCTCTATCCCTATACTCTGAAGAGTTTTGATCAAGAAAGGATGCTGTACTTTGTCAAATGCTTTTTCTGCATCTATTGAGAGGATCATATGATTCTTGTTCTTTCTTTTGTTAATGTATTGTATCACATTGATCGATTTGTGGATGTTGAACCAAACCTGCAGCCAGGGATAAATCCCACTTGGTCATGGTGAATAATCCTTTTAATATACTGTTGGATCCTATTGGCTAGTATTTCGGTGAGAATTTTTGCATCCATGTCCATCAAGGATATTGGTCTGTAATTCTCATTTTTGATGGGGTCTTTGTCTGGTTTGGAGATCAAGGTAATGGTGGCCTCATAAAACGAGTTTGGAAGTTTTCCTTCCATTTCTATTTTTTGGAACAGTTTCAGGAGAATAGGTATTAATTCTTCTTTAAATGTTTGGTAGAAATCCCCTGGGCAGCCATCTGGCCCTGGGCTTTTGTTTGTTGGGAAATTTTTGATAACTGCTTCAATTTCCTTACAGGTTAGAGGTCTGTTCAGGTTTTCTCTTTCTTCCTGGTTCAATTTTGGTAGTTGATACATCTCTAGGAATGCATCCATTTCTTCCAGGTTATCTAATTGGCTGGCATAGAGTTGCTCATAATATGTTCTTATAATCGTTTGTATTTCTTTGGTGTTGGTTGTGATCTCTCCTCTTTCATTCATGATTTGGTTGATTTGGGTCATTTCTCTTTTCTTTTTGATCAGTCTGGCCAGGGGTTTATCAATCTTGTTAATTCTTTCAAAGAACCAGCTCCTCGTTTCGTTGATCTGTTCTACTGTTCTTTTGGTTTCTAGTTCATTGATTTCTGCTCTGATCTTTATGATTTCTCTTCTCCTGCTGGGTTTAGGCTTTATTTGCTGTTTTTTCTCTAGCTCCTTTAGGGGTAGAATTAGGTTGTGTATTTGAGATCTTTCTTGTTTCTTGAGAAAGGCTTGTATTGCTATATACTTTCCTCTCAGGACTGCCTTTGTTGCATCCCAAAGATTTTGAACAGTTGTGTTTTCATTTTCATTGGTTTCCATGAATTTTTTAATTCTTCTTTAATTTCCTGGTTGACCCATTCATTCTTTAGTAGGATGCTGTTTAGCCTCCATGTATTTGAGTTCTTTCCGACTTTCCTCTTGTGTTTGAGTTCTAGATTCCAAGCATTGTGGTCTGAAAATATGCAGGGAATGATCCCAATCTTTTGGTACCAGTTGAGACCTGTTTTGTGACCTAGGATGTGATCTATTCTGGAGAATGTTCCATGGGCACTAGAGAAGAATGTGTATTCCATTGCTTTGGGTTGGAATGTTCTGAATATATCTGTGAAGTCCGTTTGGTCCAGTGTGTCATTTAAAGTCTTTATTTCCTTGTTGATCTTTTGCTTAGATGATCAGTCCATTTCAGTGAGGGGGATGTTAAAGTCCCCCACTATTACTGTATTTTTGTCAATGTGTTTCTTTGCTTTTGTTATTAATTGCCTTATATAATTGGCTGCTCCTATGTTAGGAGCATAGATAGATACAATTGTTAGATCTTCTTGTTGGTTAGACACTTTAAGTAGGATATAATGTCCTTCCTCATCTCTTATTACAGTCTTTGTTTTAAAATCTAATTTTTCTGATATAAAGATTGCCACCCCAGCTTTCTTTTGGTGTCCATTAGCATGGTAAATTGTTTTCCACCCCCTCACTTTCAATCTGGGGGTGTCTTTGGGTCTAAAATGAGTCTCTTGCAGACAGCATATTGATGGGTCTTGTTTTCTAATCCAATCTGATAGCCTGTGTCTTTGATTGGGGTATTTAGCTCATTTACATTCAGGGTAACTATTGAAAGATATGAATTTAGGGCCATTGTATTGCCTGTAAGGTGACTGTTACTGTATATTGTCTGTGTTCCTTTCTGGTCTATGCTGCTTTTAGGCTCTCTCTTTGCTTAGAGGACCACTTTCAATATTTCTTGGAGGGCTGGTTTCATGTTTGCAAATTCCTTTAGTTTTTGTTTGTCCTGGAAGCTTTTTATCCCTCCTTCAATTTTCAGTGACAGCCTAGCTGGATATAGTATTCTTGGCTGCATATTTTTCTCATTTAGGGCTCTGAAGATATCATGCCAGTCTTTTCTGGCCTGCCAGCGCTCTGTGGATAAGTCTGTTGCCAATCTAATGTTTCTACCATTGTAGCTTACATATCTCCTCTCCTGAGCTGCTTTTAAGATTTTCTCTTTGTCTCTGAGACTCGTAAGTTTTACTATTAGATGTCGGGGTGTTGACGTATTTTTATTAATTTTGAGAGGGGTTCTCTGTGCCTTCTGGATTTGGATGCCTGTTTCCTTCCCCACATTAGGGAAATTCTCTGCTATAATTTGCTTCAATATACCTTCTGCCCCTCTCTTTCTTCTTTTTCTGGGATCCCAATTATTTTAATGTTGTTTTGTCTTATCGTATCACTCATCTCTCGAATTCGGCCCTCTGATCCAGTAGTTGTCTATCTCTCTTTTTCTCAGGTTCTTTATTTTCCATCATTTGGTCTTCTATAGCGCTAATTTTCTCTTCTGCTTCATTTATCCTAGCAGTTAGTGCCCCCATTTTTTATTGCACCTCAAATGGTGGCCTCCCAATCTCCACCCGGAGGAGCCGAGAACTCGGGGCCCCGCTCCTCAGTGTGCCCCCAGAGAAAAGCAGTCAGTCACTTCCATCTCCCCAGGCGCTGGCCCCACTCCGTGCTCACCCGGCCTGTGACCGAGTGTTTCTATCTTTGGCACCTGACCCCGTGTGGAGTCTCCAAACCCAGCAGATCCCTGTGGTGCGCTCCCGCGCCACTCCTCCCAGGGGAGGAAGGGGAGTCTCCCGGGATCTGCCACTTGTTGGGTCCCTGCTGGTCGAGCAGGGACCCAAGTGGGCCGCGGATCACAGTTTATGGCAACCCCGAGCTGAGAGCCCACGCCTCGGCTCCGTCTCTGCAGCAGGCTTCCCTGCTCCAATACCTGGGAGCTCTGCCACACTCAGGCACCCCCAGTCTTTCTGTGACCCCGAAGGTCCTGAGACCACACTGTCCCACGAGGGTTCCATCCCCAGCTTAGCCACTGGAGCAACGTCCCTCAGCGGAGCTGACTTCTAAAAGCCGCGCCTCGGCTCCGTCTCTGCAGCCGGCTTCCCTGCTCCAGTACCTGGGAGCTCTGCTGCACTCAGGCACCCCCAGTTTTTCTGTGACCCCAAGTGTCCTGAGACCACACTGTCCCACGAGGGTTCCACCCCCCCGCTTAGCCACTGGAGCGATGTCCCTCAGCGGAGCTGACTTCTAAAAGTTCCGATTTTGTGCTCCGCGGCTCTATCACTTGCCAGAAGCCACCGACAGAGGCCCCCTCCCCCGCCGTCTATTCTCCCAAATCTCGCCTCGGATTCACTTCTGTGCACGTCCTACCTTCCAGGCAGTGGTCGCTTCTCTGTTCAGAGAGTTGTTCTTATTCTTTTCTTCGATCTCCTGTTGAGTTCATAGGTGTTCAGGATGGTTTGATCCCTATCCAGCTGAGTTCCTGAGAGCAGACAAAATCCACGTCTCCTACTCCTCCTACATCTTGCTCCGCCCCCCACCAAAGTTAATTTTTTAACTTATTTTTTTGAATTTTTCTTTTTGCCTTTTTCTACCAACATCTTCTCAATCCCTTTTTTAAAAAACATTTTATTTTTCATTTTCAGAGTCACATTCTATCTCTTCAAGGTAGTTACCCTTATTTTTGGTATATATATTTAATTTGTTCTCCCTTTAGAATTTTGAGATACAGTTTCTTGTAACAGACCAAAATATACCCTGAATCTCTAGTGTATGGCTTTGTTCTAGTCTCCTCCCTAGTATCCTCCTCTGCCTGATCACATTCTCTCCCCCTTTTCTTTTTTTTTAAATCCTCTTCTTTCTTTTTACAAACAAGTTCTTATCAACTTTTATAAAATTTTTTATAATTTTCATCTTTACAGTCATATTCCATCCCTTCATCATATCAACCCTTATTTTTGTACATATATAAGCTTTTCTTTCTTTAAAATTTTAGGAGGCACTTTCTTCTAACAGACCAAAATACACCCAAAACCTAGTATGTGGCACTGATCTATGCACCAGACTGATCATATTTGATCATATTCTGTTTTTTTAGTTTTGTTCTGTTTTTGTTTGTTTTTATCTTTTTCTTTTTCTTTTTTCTTTTTCTCTTTCTTTTCTCTTTCTTTCTCTTTCTTTTCCACTGGTTTCAGGTCATTTCTGATTTGCTTAGAGTATATTTTCTGGGGATGTTGTTACCCTGTTAGCATTTTGTTCTCTCATTCATCTATTCTCCTCTGGACAAAATGACAAGACGGAAAAATTAACCTCAACCAAAAGAACAAGAGGTAGTACCAACTGCCAGGGACCTACTCAATATGGACATTACTATGATGGCAGAGTAGAGTTCAGAATCATGATTTCAAAGATACGAGCTGCACTTGAATAAAGCATGGAAGTTATTAGAGAAACATTTTCGGGAGAAATAAAAGAACTAAAATCTACCAAATCAAAATCAAAAGGCTACTAATGAGGTGCAATAAAAAAGGGGATTGCTAACTGTTAGGATAAATGAGGCAGAAGAGAGAATCAGTGATATAGAAGACCAAATGATGGAAAATAAAGAGGCTGAGAAAAAGAGAGATAAACAACTAGTGGATCATGAGGGGAGAATTCGAGAGATAAGCAATATCATAAGATGAAACAACGTTAGAATAATAGGGACCCCAGAAGAAGAAGAAAGAGAGAGGGGGGCAGAAGGTATATTGGAACAATTTATAAAAGAGAACTTCCCTAATGTGGGGAAGGAAACAGGCATCAAAACCCAGGAGGCACAGAGAACCCCTCTCAAAATCAATAAAAATAGGTCAACACCCCGACATCTAATAGTAAAACTTACGAGTCTCAGAGACAAAGAGAAAATCCTGAAAGCAGCTCAGGAGAAGAGATATGTAACCTACAATGGTAGAAACATAAGATTGGCAACAGACCTATGCACAGAGACCCGGAAACCCAGAAAGGACTGGCATGATATCTTCAGAGCACTAAACAAGAAAAATATGCATCCAAGAATACAATATCCAGCTAGGCTGTCATTGGAAATAGAAGGAGAGATAAAAAGCTTCCAGGACAAACAAAAACTAAAGAATTTGCAAACATGAAACCAGCCCTCCAAGAAATATGAAAGTGGTCCTCTAAGCAAAGAGAGAGCCTAAAAGCAGCATAGACCAGAAAGGAACACAGACAATATACAGTAACAGTCACCTTACAGGCAATACAATGGCCCTAAATTCATATCTTTCAATAGTTACCCTGAATGTAAATGGGCTAAATGCCCCAATCAAAAGACACAGGCTATCAGATTGGATTCAAAAACAAGACCCATCAATATGCTGTCTGCAAGAGACTCATTTTAGACCCAAAGACACCCCCAGATTGAAAGTGAGGGGGTGGAAAACCATTTACCTTGCTAATGGACACCAAAAGAATGCTGGGGAAGGCAATACTTATATCAGACAAATTAGATTTTAAAACAAAGACTGTGATAAGAGATGAGGAAGGACACTATATCCTATTTAAAGGGTCTGTCCAACAAGAAGATCTAACATTGTAAATATCTATGCCCCTAACATGGGAGCAGCCAATTATATAAGGTAATTAATAACAAAAGCAAAGAAACACATTGACAACAATACAATAATAGTGGGGGACTTTAACACCCCCCCGACTGAAATGGACAGATCATCTAAGCAAAAGATCAACAAGGAAATAAAGACTTTAAGTGACACACTGGACCAAATGGACTTCACAGATATATTCAGAACATTCCATCCCAAAGCAATGGAATACACATTCTTCTCTAGTGCCCATGGAACATTCTCCAGACTAGATCACATCCTAGGTCACAAATCAGGTCTCAACTGGTACCAGCAGTTGTCCACTCTCACCACTGTTGTTCAACATAGTACTAGAAATCTTAATCTCAGCAATCAGACAACAAAAAGAAATAAAAGGTATTCAAACTGGCAAAGAACAAGTCAAACTCTCACAAGTCAAACTCTCACAAACTCTTTGTAGATGACATACTTTATGTGAAAACCCCAAGAGACTCCACTCCAAAATTGCTAGAACTCAGACAGAATTCAGCAAACTGGCAGGATACAAAGTCAATGCACAGAAATCAGTGGCATTTCTATGTACTAACAATGAAACAGAAGAAAGAGAAATTAAAAAGATAATCCCATTTACAATTGCACCCAAAACCATAAGATACCTAGGAATAAACCTAACCAAAGAGGCAAAGGATCTGTACTCTGAAAACTATAGAACACTCATGAAAGAAATTGAGGAAGACACAAAGAAATGGAAAAACATTCCATGCTTATGGATTGGAAGAACAAATATTGTTAAAATGTCTATGATACCTAGAGCAGTCAATACATTCAGTGCAATCCCTATCAAAATACCATCAACTTTTTTCACAGATCTGGAACAAATAATCTTAAAATTTGTATGGAACCCAAAAACGACCCTGAATACCCAAAATAATGTTAAAAAAGAAAAGCAAAGCTGGTGGCATCACAATTCTGGACTTCAACTCTATTATAAAGCTGTCATCATCAAAACAGTATGGTACCAGCACAAAAACAGGCACATAGATCAATGGAACAGAATAAAGAGACCAGAAATGGACCCTCAACTCAATGGTCAATGAATCTTCGACAAAGCAGGAAAGAATATCCAATGGAAAAAAAGACAGTCTCTTCAACAAGTGGTATTAGAAAATTGGACAGCCTCATGCAGAAGAATGAAATTGGACCATTTTCTTACACCATCCACAAAAATAGACTCAAAATGGATGAAAGACCTAAATGTGAGACAGGAATCCATCAAAATCCTAGAGGAGAACACAGGCAGCAACTTCTGTGACCTCAGCCTCAGCAACTTCTGGCTAGACACATCTACAGAGGCAAGGGAAACAAAGGCAAAAATGAACTATGGACTTCATCAAGATAAAAACTTTTTGCACAGCAAAGGAAATAGTTGACAAAACCAAAAGACAACCAACAGAATGGGAGAAGACATTTGCAAATGACATGTAAGATAAAGGGCTAGTATCAAAAACCTATTAGGAACTTATCACACTCAAAACCCAAAGGAAAAATAATCCAGTCAAGAAATGGACAGAAGACATGAATAGATATTTCTCCAGTGAAGACATACAAATGGCCAACCAACACATGAAAAAATAGTCAACACCACTCGACATCAGGGAAATACAAATCAAAGCCACAATGAGATACCACCTCACACCAGTCAGAATGGCTAAAATTAACAAGTCTGGAAATGACAGGTGTTGGCGAGGATGTGGAGAAAGGGGAACCCTCTTACACTGTTGGTGGGAATGCAAGCTGGTACAGCCATTCTGGAAAACAATATGGAGTTTCCTCAAAAAGTTGAAAATGGAGCTACCCTATGACTCAGCAATTGCACTGCTAGGTATTTACCCCAATGATACAAATGTAGTGATCTAAAGGGGCACCTGCACCCCAATGTTTATAGCAGCCATGTCCACAACAGTCAAACTATGGAAAGAGTCCATATGTCCATTGACAGATGAATGGATAAAGAAGATGTGGTATATAGATACACAGGAATATTACTCAGCCATCAAAAAAAATGAAATCTTGCCATTTGCAATGATGTGGAAGGAACTAGAGGGTATTATGCTAAGCAAAATACATCAAAGAGAGACAATTATCATATGATTTCATTCATATGTGGAATTTAAGAAAGAAAACAGAGGAGCATAGGGGAAAGGAGGGAAAAACTAAACAAGATGAAATCAAAGAGGGAGACAAACCATAAGAGATTCTTAATCATAGGAAACAAACTGAAGATTGCTGGAGGGGAGGGGGATGGGGTATGGGGAAACTGGGGGATGGACCTTAAAGAGGGCACATGATGTAATGAGCACTGGGTGTTAATATACAACTGATGAATCACTGAACTCTACCTCCAAAATGAAGAATACACTATATGTTAACTAACTGAATTTAAATTAAAAAAAAATGTATCCACCTAACAAAAAAGCTCCAAAATACAAGAAGCAAAGAATGACAGAACTGGTGGGAGATGTAGACAGTTATATAATAATAGCTGAAGGTTTCAGTACCCAACTTTCAACAAAGGATAGAAAAACTAAACAAAAGTTATTTTGTAAAACTAAAACAAGAAATTTAAGATTTGAACAACCTTATAAACCAGTTAGCCCTAACAGATATCTATAAAGCACTCCACTCAATGATAGCAAAATACACATACTTCTCAAGGACTCAGAACATTCTCAAGTATAGAACACATATTAGTCCATAAAACAAGTCTCAGTAAATTTAAAAAGTTTGAAATCATACAAAGTATGTTCCATGATACAATAAAATGAAATTAGAAATAAAAAACAGATGGAAATTTTTTTGGTCTTTGTCCTTGTTCCTTTTTTTTTTTAAACTATGTTATGTTAGTCACCATACAGTACTTCCTTAGCTTTTGATGTAATGTTCCATGATTCATTATTTGCATATAACACCCAGGGCTCATTGCAATACATGCCCTCCTTAATACCCATCCCTGGGCTAACCCAACCCCCCCACACCCCTCCCCTCTGAAACCCTCTATTTGAACCATGAGAGACTATGGACTCTGAGAAACAGATGGAAATTTAAGAAATTCACAAATATATCTATGTAGAAATTAAACAACACACTCTGAAATAAACAATGAGCCAAAAAGTTAGGAATGAAAGAGAGTACATTACTACAAACCTTACAGAAAGAAAAGGATGATAATGGAATACTATGAACAACTGTACACCAACAAATTGTATAACAGGTAAAGTGGATACATTTCCAGAAAGAGACTAATTGCCAAAACGGACTTAAGAAGAAATAGAAATTCTGAATAATAGAGTTTAAGTTAGTAATCAAGACACTTCCCACAAAGAAAAGCCCAGAACCAGATTACTTCACTGTTTAATTCTACTAAACATGTAAAGAAGATTTAACACGAATCCACCTTAAACTCCAAAAAATAGGACAGGAAGGAATATTGATTACTTTGATACCAAACCAGACAGATACCACATGAAAACTACGTGAAAATAGATGCAAAAATCCTCAACAAAGTACTAGCAAACAGAATCCAGCAGCATATAGAAAGGATTCTATATCATAACCAAGTAGGTTTTATCCCAGGAATCTAAGGTTGGTCCACATCTGAACAGTACTCAATATAACACACAATATCAATAGAATAATTTTTTTAAACCGCATGATCATCTTAATAGATGCAGAAAACATTAGAGAAAATTCAGCATTCCTTCATGATTAACTAAGAAAAGGAGGGACCCTCCTCAACCTGATAAAGAGCATCTATGAGAAACACACAGCTAACATAATACTTACTGGTGAAAGTGAATGCTTTCCCAAAGATCAGAAAGAAAACATGGATGCTTGCTCTTAACAATTCTATTCAACATTTACTAGAGGTTCTAGCCAGAGCAACTAGTCCTGAAAAAGAAAGAAAAGTATCCAAATTGGAAAGGAAGAAGTAAAACTATTTCTACACACAGATAATAAAATCTTATAGGAAACTCTAAAGAACCCATGGACACAAAAACTAGTAGAGCTAATAAATGTGTTCAGAAGGGTTGTATGATACAAAATCAATATGCAAAAACAGTTGCATTTCTGTATACTGTTGACCCTTGAACAACACAAGTTTGAACTACATGGGTTCGCTTATATGCAGATTTTTTTTAATAAATACAGTATAGTACTATAAATGTATTTTCTCTTCCTTATGATTTTCTTTATTTACTTAAATTCAATTAATTAACACATAGTGTATTATGTTTCAGGGGTACAGCTCAGTGATTCATCAGTTGTATATAACACCCAGTGCTCATTATATCATGTGCCCTCCTTAATGTCCATCACCCAGTTATCCCATCCTCCCACCCTCCCTTCCCTCCAGCAACCCTCAGTTTGTTTCCTATGATTAAGAGTCTTAACAGTGAATCATGGAACACTACATCAAAAATTAACTATGTAATGTATGGTGATTAACATAACATAATAAAATAAAACAAACAAACAAACAAAAAGAGTCTCTTATGGTTTGTCTCCCTCTCTTGATTTCATCTTGTTTAGTTTTTCCCTCCCTTCCCCTATGCTCCTCTATTTTCTTTCTTAAATTCCACAATGAGTGAAATCATATAATTGTCTCTCTTTGATTGACTTATTTTGCTTAGCATAATACCCGCTAGTTCCCTCCACATTATTGCAAATGGCAGGATTTCATTTTTTTTATTGCTGAGTAATATTCCATTGTATCTATATACCACATCTTCTTTATCCATTCATCTGTCAATGGACATCTTGGCTCTTTCCACAGTTTGGCTATTGTGGACATTACTGCTATAAACATCGGGGTGCATGTACCCCTTTAGATCACTACATTTGTATCTTTGGGCAACAAATGGTGCTGGGAAAATTGGACAGCCACATGCAGAAGAATGAAGCTGGGCCATTTCCTTACACCACACACAAAAATAGACTCAAAAGGGATGAAAGGCCTAAATGTGAGACAGGAGTCCATCAAAATTCTAGAAGAGAACACAGGCAGCAACCTCTGTGACCTCAGCTGCAGCAACTTCTGGCCAGACACAACTCCAAAGGCAAGGGAAACAAAGGCAAAAAAGAGCTACTGGGACCTCATCAAGATAAAAAATGTTTGCACAGCAAAGGGAAGAGTCAACAAAACCAAAAGACAACCTACAGAACGGGAGAAGATTTTTGCAAACGTTTTATCAGATAAAGGGTTAGTATCCAAAATCTACAAAGAACTTATCAAACTCAACACCCAAAGAACAAATAATCTAGTCAAGAAATGGGCAGAAGACATAAACAGACATTTCTCCAAAGACATACAAATGGCCAACAGACACGTGAAAAAGTGCTCAATATCACCCAACATCAGGAAAATACAATTCCTTATGACTTTTTTAATACATATTCTTTTCTCAAGCTTACTTGATTGTAAGAATACAGTGTATAATACATTTAGTGCTAATTGACTTCATGTCATTGATAGTGCTTCCTGTCAACAGTAAGCTATCAGTAGTTAAATTTTGGGGAAGTCACAATTTATACATAGATTTTTGACTGTGGGTGACAAGGTTAGCATACCTAACTCCCAGATTGTTCAAGGGTCAACTGTACTTTCAATGAACAATCTGAATATGAAATTAAGAAAAATAATTTTATTTACAATAGCATAAAAAAGAATAAGATACTTGGAAATAACAAAAACTATGCAAGGCTTGTACACTGGAAACTATACAATGTTGAAGGAAATTAGTAGCAGTATTCATAATAGTCATAAAGTAGAAACTACCCCAGGGCACCTGGTTAAGCAACTGCCTTCTGCTCAGGTCATGATCTCAGGGTCCTGGGATGGAGCCCCATATTGGACTCCCTGCTCAACAGGTAGTCTGCTTCTCCCCCTCCCTCTGCCTCTCTTCCTGCTCATATCTCTCTCTCTCATTCTCTCAAATAAATAATATAAAATCTTTTTAAAAAAGAAAAAGGTAGTAACCACCCCAATGTCCATCAGCTGATGACTGGATAAACAAAATGTAGACTATACATACAATGGATTGTTATTTGGCCATAAAAGGGAATGAAGTGCTGACATGTGCTACAACATAAATGAATCTTGAAAACATTTTGCTAAGTAAAAATAACCAGCAACAAAGGCCACATATTATATTCCATCTATGTGAATTGTGCAGATTAGGCAAATCCATAGAAACAGAAAGTAGATTAGTGGTTGCATGGGCCGAAGGGATAGGACGTTTGGGGGTGGAGGGGTGAAACAAAGAATAGGGCTCCTTTTTAGGGTGATTTAAATGTGATGATTGATTATACTAATGGTTACACAACTCTGTGGACATATTAAAAATATTGAATTGTACATTTCAAATGATATGTAAATTATATGGTATATAAATTATATCTCCGGGTGCCTGGGTGGCTCAGTTGGTTAAGCGACTGCCTTCAGCTCAGGTCATGATCCTGGAGTCCCGGGATCGAGTCCCACATTGGGCTCCCTGCTCAGCGGGGAGTCTGCTTCTCCCTCTGACCCTCCCCCCTCTCATGCTCTCTCTCTCTCTCATTTTCTCTCTCAAATAAATAAATAAAATCTTAAAAAAAATTATATCTCCCATCCAAGTACTGACCAGGCCCGACCGTGTGTAGCTTCCAAGATCAGTAAAGCTGTTAGCAAAATAAAACAAGTAAATGAACAATGGTCTAAGTCATCAAAAACAAGGAAATTCTGAGAAACTGTCACAGCTAAGAGGAGCCTGAAGACACATGATGACTAAATATAATATGGTATTCTGGATGGGATCTAGGTGTAGCTATACACAGATAAAATAGACTTTAAAGCAAAAACTGTAAGAAAAGACAAAGAAGGGCATTACACAGTAATAAAGAGATCACTCCAGCAAGAAGACATATCATTTATAAATATGTAAGCACCAACATAAGAACACCAAAATATATAAAGCAGATATTTAAAGACCTAAAGGGAGAAATTGACAGTGATACAATAATAGTAGGGGACTTTAACATCAATGGAAAGATCATCTAGACAGAAAGTCATAAGGAAATACCCACCTTAAATGATACATTAAGGGCCACCTGGGTGGCTCTGTCAGTTAAGCATCTGCCTTGGGCTCAGGTCATGATCCCAGAGTCCTGGGATCAAGCCCCACATTGGGCTCCCTGCTGCAGGGAGCCTGCTTCTCCCTCTCCCTCTGCCCTTCCCCCTGCTTGTGCTCTCTCTCTCTCTCTCTCTCTCAAATAAATAAATAAATAAATAAAATCTTAAAAAAAGAGAGAGACATTAAGCCAGATGGACATAATTGAATTATACAGAACATTCCAGCCAAAAACAACAGAATACACATTATTCTCAAGTGCATATGCAACATTCTTTAAGATAGATCACATGTTAGGCATAAAATAAGTCTCAATTAATTCAAGAAGATTGAAATTATATATAAAAAAATTTTGTCTACAATGATATGAAACTAGAGATCAGTTATAAGAAAACTGGAAAAACAGTAAAAAAGTGAAGATTAAACAACATATTTGATTTTATCATTATGTAATACTCCTTTTTTATCAAGTTTAGTTCTTTCACCCTAAATCCCATTTTAATTTTAACTGAGCCATTGCAGCAGCCCCATGGCACTCATGGTTTCTACATGACCACAGTAAAGTGGGATCTTTGCTTTTACTCCTCACCTTCACTCCCTCTTCTCCATAGTCTATTTCATAGACACCCTCACTTTAAGACTTCTAGAAATTTTTACTTCACCTGTGTCTCTGCCTCCCAGCTCATAAATTCACTGAGCATTTATTAGAATTCCACCCCCACCATACCCCTACTGTTCTCTTATCACACAACGTCAATCCATCCATATCTATTTATAGATATTCTGTTCACCTAATTCTTCTGGTTTTCCTCTATTCTTTTTCTGTGGTTAGTCATTTCCTTATTCTTTTCTTTAGATGAAGCAGAAAAAGAAATATTTTTAGACCCATTTTTAAAGCATTTACTACTCAGAAATCACAAGGATCCTGAGTTTATGGACAGTTTAAGAAATCGTTAATGAAGAGAGTGATTCAAACTGTCTCTCCATCCATTGATTTCTTCAGAAAGGTGCAAAGACCTACTTCCTGCCAGGGAAAGGTGGAAGTTTTCTCTTCTGTGAAAAACTCTTAAAAATCACGTGTGAAGGAAGAAGCTGGAGGTGGCTGGAATTTACCTGCTTGGAATAGCCAGAAAGTATTGCAAATGTTAATGTAATCAGCATAAATGAAAGGTCAGTTTGGCCTGTCAGAAAGGGAGTGTTTAAGCCAAATAGAGCAGAGTCCTATGCACTGGCAAGGGAAGAGAGCCAGCCAAGCCAGCCCAGATAATAAGAGATAGGTAGTCCTTTTCCTGCTCTCATTTCAGAGACCTCACCAAGCAGGATTTAGTTGTCTGAATAGCCTTCCTTGTAGAAAGAAGACATGCCTCAGTGAAAACAAATTCTTGTTCTGGTACCACTCAGATTTATTTTAATGCATTGGTACAAGGGTCTGATTCTAAGTAAAGGAAGGGGAGAAGAAAAAAGGAGCCAGGGAGAAGTTTCCATATCTGTCTCCATGTGAATCCACCAGGTCTTTGTAGGAATTAAACCTAACCTGAGATTATTTGGGAGAAGGTACTACTTTAAATTTTCCAGAGAGAATGGCCACTACCTATAGATTTAATACAGCCAAAGACAAACAGATAAGCTTGAGGACCCCTGATAAGCTTAACTCAAGATTTTACCCTGGGACAAAAGGGATTTCAATATTTCCTTCCTACATTTTGATGTGCATTCTCTCAGCTTTGCAAGGCAACAGTCTGGGACCACTGGTCTGGGCCCAGTGACTCATTGTAATTATTAGTACAATCACATTTTTTTCAATCTCAAGAAAGAGCCTTAGGGTATATTTTTACTTAAATGGTAGACTCAGCACTTGGCTTTATGTATTATGAAACATCTTGATCAAAGACAGGTGAGTCCTAGGACCAGGTGAGAGTATTCATATAGTCTTCTATTAGGCACTTTAGTTCCTCTATCCTCAAATCTGCTCTCACATCGTCATTTGAATATACAACATCTGTGCCGTTGTTCTCAATTGCACTCTCTGATGGGAAGCTATATGACTTGATCTCTTACACATTATAGGTGTTTCATTAGGATTATCATTTGGAATAAGGAAAAACAGCACACTCCAGGGTGCCACATATTAAACATTTTATCTCTTCTCTTTAAAACAATCAGAGTTAAATGTTTTTACAGACAATCCCAGATCTCATTATAGGGGAGTAAACACACACTCTTATGAACCACTTTTCAGATTCCTCAATAACCTGGTATATTAACATTATTCTCTTCTCTTCCCTTTTCACATTTCACCTAGTTTCCTTACCGTCTGAAATTCAGCAGTAGCATCTCCACCTGTGTACTTTGGACTGGGTTCCCCGACTTCATTTTTGGAGATGATTTCTGTGGGTTGTTTACTTAATGCCACCCACACTGTCACACTCATAACAAAAGTTGGCCTGTAGTGGGCTGTAAGGAGTTGACATCTTTAAGTCATTTTCTTGCTTTGCAGTGTATTTTAGGGAGAGGAGAAATCAGTGAAGCTAGTAAGGGCTGCCCTCGCTTCCCCCTTAAGTATTATTGTTATCATTATAGTTGAGTCTGCAATGTGACTCCTCTTTTGTAAAGGGCAAAGATGCCTCATGAGTGAAGGAGTCCATAGACCTTCATGTCTGTCCCCCTGCCTCTGTCCCCCAGGACAGGCTGGGGCACTCTAGACTTCCAGAGCATTAGTTCTCCCTCTCTGCATGGGAGAGTTCAACTTCCTGTTCGATGGCAATAAGTTTCCTTAGGGGAGCAGAAGACTCTCAGGTCATCCTCCATGCTGAGCCAGTCATAATCCTTTCCTTGGGAATATGGGTTGGGACTCATAGCAAGATCCCCAGCATGGCAACCCAGTTATTGCTGGTGGCCATGTCTTACACCAGATGAACTATAGAACTGAGGAAGCAATGTCATGGTATGAGGAAGATGTGCAGAGGGGAGCCAAGATGGGAGCAAAGAGGTCAGCCTTGGTGACATCCATGTCCTTGGGTTTATTCTTTTCCGAAACCCAGACACATCATGGATCCATGAGCTGCCCTTATATAATAAATTATCTCCAGTTGGCTTCTGATGCAACCAATAGGATCCTTACTAACAAACATTTCTAAGTCTTAAGGAATTATTCCTCTTCTCCTCTCTTTTCACCTTTTCCCATTTAATTGCTTGGCTTTTGCCTTTATGGATTTTGCTGAGCATGCACATGTGCACTTGTGTCTTGTATATAGATCTGCCAGTCCATATGGAAAAAGATACATTTATCCTATTCATAAACAAGCACAGGGGAAAACACTTCAAAGCCTCCCTTGGTGAATCCTTTGCAGGGGCAGTCCCTCTTCAGCATTAGTCTATGTGGAAATGCAGAGCTTGTGTTGTGAGATCTTTCACTTCTTTCATGAAAAATCAGAAATATGTATTTTTATGAGAAATCTCTCAATTTTGAAATGTTTACTCAATTTTTGTTTAAACATGCAATAGATGAACCAAAAAAAAAAAAAAAACCCCACAAAATTATCTGTGAGCTCCTTGCGATTTTGACTTTAGATCATTCTTATTCATAGTATGGTCTGAAAACTAATGGCATTGGCATCACTCAGGAACTCACTAAAAATGCACAATCTCATTCCCACCCTAGACCTGATGAATCTGAATCTGAATCTCCAGGTCATTTGTCAACATATCAAAGACTGAGACATCCTGGCTTAATTCATTTGTTCATAAACTGGGCTGCACATTGAAATAACCTGAGGAACTTTAAAAAATACTGATAACTGTTTCCCACTCTCAGAGATTCTGTTTTAATGACTCTGGAATATAGCCTGGGAACTTTTTTCAAAGGTCCCCAGGTGATTTTACCATGCAGCAAATGTCAGGAACAGCTGGTCTACCACAGGATTCCCCCACTTCCTATTGCCTCTGAGATAACACACCCAGCATTTCACTCAGATGGTATCTGCCTTGGTTTGTGAGTTGGCAACCCCTGGCCTGCAGTCTCAAAGGCACACGACATGGGTAGAGCTAGAGAGTATAATGCTGAGTGAAATAAGTTAGTAAGAGAAAGCAAATACCATAGGACTTCATTCATATGTAGAATTTAAGAAACAAAACAAAGGAGTGAAGGGAAAGAGAGAGAGAGACAAACCAAGAAACAGACTCTTAACTATAGAGAACGAACAGATGGTTACCAGAGGGGAGGTGGGCAAGGGGCTGGGGGGAAAATGGGTGGTTGGTATTAAGGATGAGAAGCAGTTATTGTATGGAAGTGCTGAATGACTATATTGTACACCTGAAACTAATATTACACTGTATCTGAACTATACTGGAATTAAAATTAAATTAAATTAAATCAAAAAGACTTTCATAGGAGTTGCAAATTGAAGGTCCACAAATATTGCCAGATCTTTTTTTTCACCCAGAACAGTGTTTCAAAAACATTTTTTAATTTGTTGGTACTAAATAAGAAGACAGGACCTCATTAAATGCTGTAAAGAAACACTGAGTATAAACATCTTAGAAAAATAAACTATTATAGCCAAAAGTAATCAATTACACAGTACAAAGATTCTAAACACATATTTAAGACCTGCATCTTCAATGATCTCAGGCATCTGAAAATCCCAGTCCTTTGAAAATGTAGCCAAATGAGAAGAGAGAGCAACAATAGCAAAATAACCAAGGTCAAACCTTGAGAGAATGGACACCTAAAATTAGAGTACAGGAAAAACATCTTTTAAATTCTGACACCTAATTTTGTATGCTGATTACTACTCCTACATTTCAGTAGCTAAAATAAGCTTTTTTGTTTGTATCTGTGTATGTATAAAATTCTCCCAAAGTGATAAACTGCAAACAAAAACCAAACTGACAATTCTTTACCCTCCTTGTATCCATGCTCTTTGCAATGTGACTTATGGCTCCTCCCCTCCAGAGTTAGAGTCTAATACCCCACTCTTTGAATCTGGGCTGGCCTGGTGAGTTCCTTTGCCCAACAGAATGGGTAGAAGTGACATTGTGCTAGTTCTGAACCTAAGCATCAAGAGACCTTATGCACAGCTTCTCTATCTTTGGACCCCTGCTACTGCAGTGTGAGGAAGGTGGATTATCTGAACCGGGAGAAAACCCAAGCCCTTCCTAAACCACCTGGTAGCCAGCTGACTCCCAACATTTGAGAAGTCCCAGCCAGTATCAGCAGTCAACTATCTGAACCATAGTTGACCAAAGGTGCCAAAGGTGCATGAGCAAGCCCAGATGAGACCAAAGGAATTATCCAATCAACCCACAGAATCATGAGTTACATAAATGATTGTCTGTTTTGGAGTGATTTGTTGCACAGCAATATCTGACATACCTAGCCCAGGGAATTTCAACATAGATATTAAATTTCTAAAGAAATGGAGTCTATAGAAATAATTAGAAAATGGTTAGGCTAAACTAAAAAGGCTAAGGAAAGAATGACAAGGTCTTCTTGTCAACTTCATTCCTCCATTGGGCCATATTGTAATGTTGAATTACTTAGCTAGGTCAAGAGTTGAGTAGAAAGAGTTGAGTAGTTTAGCTGTTTGGAGGTGGTGCATATTCAGAGGATGTCCCTAGTGACCAGCATCTGATACCAATTTCTATCTACTTCCTAATTCTATCACCACCACTGCTCCTTTTATATTTCCATCCCCATGTTATTGAGCATCTTATTTGGAGACTATATTTAAATGTGAACAATGACTCATGTTCTGAATAACACTAATATACTAATTAAGACTTAGATAACTCAATGACTTAGTAAGAATTACCATCAGAACCGTACCCGTTGGCAGTGCTGATCTACACATCATTGTTCTCAGGTATGTCCAGCTTGTAAAATTAGTATGATTTCCCAAATAATGGTAGCATTACATACCTTAAAGTTTTTCTACAAACTTCCTAAGAAAACAACAGTTTTCTTTCTTTCAGGAAAAAAAAAAACAGAAGAAAAAGAAAAACTGAACTGTTTTCTTTCTTTTAGAAAAAAACTACTTTCAATATTCTTGCTAGCTCTGAAAATCAGTTTAAAATTGGGCTCAAATGGCAAAAGAACAGAAAAAGAAAGTCAGCATTTAAAAGATACCCCATGCACAAGAGACTTGGTCCTTCCTCTCCTCTAACAAATTATGAGTGGTGTTCAATCATTTAACAAGACAGCTTTGTAGAAAAGAAAATTATTCTGCATGTAGCTCTCTGTCATACAGAATGAAAACCAGATTTCTGCAAACTCCTTGTAGTTTTCATAGCTAACTTGAATTTGTTAAGAAAGGAATAAAACCAGCCACACAATCCCAATCTAAGGCCATCCATGGCTTTTGAGGAAGGTTGGGGGCTGCTTATAATAAGAAGCCACCCAAAGATGAGCAAAATCCATATGGAGAAGCCAGGTCTACATCAGTCTCACTTCTAGGTAAATAGAAGACTAAGGAAGTTGCTTTTTCTTCCCCCTCCTAATAATGAGGCCAGCAAGCTAAGTACATGACATGCATATGGATCTTTGTCCTACGTTTTATGAGGGGTAGAGAAGCCATTTCCTATGTAGTTACTGCTGTCAAGGAGCTAATAGGCTGGCTAAGGAGACAAGATGGACATACCTGAGAACAGCAGTGTGTAGATCAATGCTGCCAGGTGGTGTGGTTCAGGAGAATGGTAACAGAATTATCAGAGTTAGGGGACAGCAGGGCCACTGTGAACTGGGCAGGTCAGGGAAGGCCATGGGAGAAATCAAGTAGTCCTCAAAGGACCCTGTTTGTTTATAACAGCATGACTGAGATATAATTAATAATAAAAATGTATATATTTAAGGTGTATAACTTGATGTTTTGATACATAATATGAATCTTGTGAGATGATCACCACAATCAAACAAAATCAACATCCATAACCAATAGTTACCATTTTCTTTTGTGTGTGTGGTAAGAACACTTAAGTCTTCCCTCATAGCAAATTTCAAGTATACAATACAGTATTGTTAACTATAGTCATGATGCAGTACATTAGATCTCCAGATCTTATTCATCTTGCATCACTGAAACTCTGTACCCATTGATCAGCCTCTCCCCATTTCTTCCTCCCCTCCAACTCCTGGCAACCACCATTCTACTCTCAGCTTCTATGAGTCTGCCTCTTTTAGATCCCAAATATAAGTGAGATCATGGGGATTCTGTCTTTCTGTGTCTGGCTTATTTCACTTAGCATAATGTCCTCCAGGTTCATCCATCATATTCACTGATATGTGGAATGTAAGAAAAGAAATGAACAAAAAGAAAGAGACCAAAAAAATCAAATTATTAACTATAGAGAACAAACTTGTGGTTTCCAGAAGGGATGGGTGAAATAGGTGAAGGGGATTAAAAGCGCACTTATCATGATGAGCACTGAATAATGTATAGAATTATTGAATCATTATATTGTACACCTGAAACTAATGTAACACTGTATGTTAATCATACTTGAATTTTTAAAAAAGCAAACAAACAAAAAACAGACTCTTTTTAAGATTTATACACAAACAATCATGGAACACTACATCAAAAACTAATGATATACTGTATGGTGACTAACATAACATAACAAAATAAAATAAAAATGCAAAAGAAAAGAAGATTTAATTTATTTGTATGAAAGAGAGAGAGTGAGTGCACATCATGGGGAGGGGCAAAGGGAGAGGGAGAAACGACTCTCTGCTGAGTGTGGAGCCTGATGCTCCATGCTGGGCTTGATCCCAGGACCTGAGCCAAAGTCAGACAAAAAAAACAGACTCAACAGAAAATATCTGGTGGTTGCCAGAGCCGGTTTTGGGGGGGGGGGTTGGAGGGGGAAGGATGTACAAAATAGATTAAGGGGATACAGAGGTACAAACTTGCAGTTATAAATAAGTCATAGAGATTAAAAGTACAGCATAGGGAATATAGCCAATAATATTGTAATAACATTGTATGGTGACTACACTTATCATGATGAACATTGAGGTAATCTGGAGAATTGTTGAATTCTTGTGTTGTAGAATTGTAGAATTGTGTTGGTTAATTCTAGTTTTTTGTTGTTTGTTTGTTTGTTTGTTTTTTGCAGAACCTCCATATTGTTTTCCATATGGCTGTACCAATATACATTCCCAGTGACATCGTATAAGGACTCTCTTTTTCTCCACATCCTCACCAATACTTGCTACCTTTTCTCTTTTTGATAAGAGGCATCCAAACATGTGTGAAGTGATACCTCATTATGTTGAACATCTTTTCATGTATCTGTTGGCCATTTGTACGCAGGACCCTGTTTATTAAATACTCCTTTAGAGGTATGTCCTCAAAATCTGCCTCTCTGTTCACTCTCTCTCTCACACACACACACACACAGTGAAAATGAAAATGAAAATGAAAATTTATCTCATTGAGTCATCGCTGTCCCCTGAGAGATAGCTTGTAGTAGGTCACTGTTGTCATTTCTTCACATTATTCTGAGCTGACACAGTCTGGGACAGGTGAGCTCCCAGAGAAAGAAATAGTCCCAAGTGTTACCAATGAGACAAGAGCAACCCAGACAAGTGAATCAGGAATATACAACAAAAGCATCCTTGATAAGTTCCCATGAATAGCAATTCTTAGAAAGCTTTCTATGGGATGCCATCTGGATGCATAAGTATCACCGTGATAAAATAGCACTTGCTTCCAGTCTAGCCATGCACATATCTTATAATTATCTATACGCCCAAGTTTTCTGAGCCTTTATTTTTAAAATTAAGGGAAACTTTATCTTTGCACATTTGGTTTTCAATACAATTGTAGCACATTTTCCAAAATGCCAAATAATCTAAAAGTAATTTACATCTGAGCTAGGAATATGTTACATTTTAAGGATACTTTCCTTCTTAACCTCCTGAATTGTGCTCTGACTAATCTAGTAGTAAAATAAGTTAAATATTCAACTAGGCACAAACTGCATGATTAGAGAGGATATCTGTGAGGGCTGGAAGGAAACCAGACTGATTTAAAATTTATCAAGAGATCATTTAATCCCATGCAATGAGCATTTCCCAACTACTAGGGAACCGGTCATCATTATTCATTAAGACATGACCCACAGTGTTATGCTGAGTGAAATAAGTCAATCAGATAAAGACATGTATCATATGACCTCACTGATATGAGGAATTCTTAATCTCAGGAAACAAACTGAGGGTTGCTGGAGTGGGGGTGGGGTGGGAGGGATGGGGTGGCTGGGTGATTTGGGGAGGGTATGTGCTATGGTGAGCGCTGTGAATTGTGCAAGACTGTTGAATCACAGATCTGTACCTCTGAAACAAATAATGCAATATATGTTAAGAAAAAAGAAAAAGAAGAAGATAGCAGGAGGGGAAGAATGAAGGGGGGGAAATGGGAGGGGGAGATGAACCATGAGAGACGATGGACTCTGAAAAACAAACTTAGGGTTCTAGAGGGGAGGGGGTGGGGGGATGTGTTAGCCTGGTGATGGGTATTAAAGAGGGCACATTCTGCTTGGAGCACAGGGTGTTATGCACAAACAATGAATCAAGTAACACTACATCAAAAACTAATGATGTAATGTATGGTGATTAACATAACAATTAAAAATTTTTAAAAAGTAATTAATTAAAAAAAAAGACATGACCCACATGGGGCTAGATTAAGGGGTGATCATTCAGAGGTCTCACTACTTTTTACATACAAATGCAACTCCATAGTTTTAACAGCACAGACCAACCTACAGATGGCAATTTCACCTTGTAGGTTATTAAAAAAAGCTTCTCTGAGCTTTATCTAGCAGACAACCACCTAGCCTTACTACAATCAACCTGAAATGTGCTGCATGTTGCATCTCACTGCCTTAATTAAAGTACACCAATCATCCAATTACACTGCATGATTTCTCAGGCCTTTCTTGAAACAAGCCCCTAGAAAACCAGGAGGAAAAATCAAATTGAAGAAGGAAGCCCTGGGACTTGAATAGGCTCTAATCACAAAGGGTTCAATTTGCTCCTAGGAGTATTAGGGGTAGAAGTAGAACAAGATTCTTCTCCTGCATGGTCTTCCACAAGGAGAGGATGTAGCCCGGCCCAAGAAGGTAAATGTGAAGATGCTCATGAATGCCTCATTGTGAAGTTATACCTGGCCTCTCATTGTTTCTCACTCCTTAGGCTGACCAAGCTGGGTGGGCTCACCTTGGCTCCTAAAACACAACTCTTTGAGAGGAAACAGCTTACCTCATTGACTACATTATTCACTAACAAGACCATTCTTTACATTTGATAAAGTGACTTTCAAAAGAGATCGTTCACAGTATGTGCACATCCAAATGTCTCTTTACAGATAAAAACCAAGCGTCCATGTAGACACCTGTTAAGAAATGTAACCAGCATTTTCTTAATCTCTGCTCTGTGGCTGACACAATGTTGACAAAGTGCTCAGTGCATGTGATACCTTTACTCTTAACCATACACATAGGGATCTTGAAGTTCAGAGTGGGTCAATCATTTGCTTACAGACAGGCAAGAGATAAGATGCAGAATAAGAAAATGCCATTGGACAATTTGAGAAAACAAATCCTGGGTTCAGCTCTTCCCAGAGAACTGAGATATGGTTAGGAGGATGGACTCTAGAAGCAGACCAACTTTGGCTTGAATTCTGATTTTACCACTTTATAGCTGTATGACCTTGATAAAGCTGTTGAACCCCCACTGAGACTTGGTTTCTTCATCGCTAAGATGGAGATACTCCCCTCTGCCTTATAAAGTTGCAATGAGGAATAAAACAAGTAATAATTTAACTCAACAACCAAAGAACAAATAATCCAATCAAGAAATGGGCAGAAGACATGAACAGGCATTTTTCCAAAGAAGACATCCAAATGGCCAACAGGCGCATGAAAAAGTGCTCAACATCGCTCGGCATCAGGGAAATCCAAATCAAAACCTCAATGAGATACCACCTCACACCCGTCAGAATGGCTAAAATTAACAAGTCAGGGAACGACAGATGTTGGCGGGGATGTGGAGAAAGGGGAACCCTCCTACACTGTTGGTGGGAATGCAAGCTGGTGCAACCACTCTGGAAAACAGTATGGAGGTTCCTCAAACAGTTGAAATTAGAGCTACCATTCGATCCAGCAATTGCACTACTGGGTATTTACCCCAAAGATACAAATGTAGGGACCCGAAGGGGTACGTGCACCCCAATGTTTATAGCAGCAATGTCCACAATAGCCAAACTGTGGAAAGAGCCAAGACGTCCATCGACAGATGAATGGATAAAGAAGAGGTGGTATATATACACAATGGAATATTATGCAGCCATCAAAAGGAATGAGATCTTGCCATTTGCAACAACGTGGATGGAACTGGAGGGTGTTATGCTGAGTGAAATAAGTCAATCAGAGAAAGACATGTATCATATGACCTCACTGATATGAGGAATTCTTAATCTCAGGAACAAACTGAGGGTTGCTGGAGTGGTCGGGGGTGGGAGGGAATGGGGTGGCTGGATGATGGACATTGGGGAAGACATGTGCTACGGTGAGCGCTGTGAATTGTGTAAGACTGTTGAATCACAGATCTGTACTTCTGAAACAAATAACGCAACATATGTTAAGAAAAAAGAAAAAGAAGAAGATAGCAGGAGAGGAAGAATGAAGGGGAGTAAGTCAGAGGGGGAGACGAACCAGGAGAGATGATGGACTCTGAAAAACAAACTGAGGTTTCTGGAGGGGAGGAGGGTGGGGGGATGGGTTAGCCTGGTGATGGGTATTGAGGAGGGCACGTTCTGCATGGAGCAGTGGGTGTTATGAACAAACAATGAATCATGGAACAGTACAGCAAAACAAATTATGTAATATATGGTGATTAACATAACAATAAAAAAATTTAAAAAAAAGAAAAAAAACAAGTAATAATTTGTGCAAAGTACTTAGCACATTACCTGACACACAGCATATTCAGTCAGTGCTGGCTATTATTATTTATTATATTATCTTCCTTGGTTTAATCTCCTTTCAATCCCTTATTGGAGAAGCTAAAGATGAGAGCTTTAGCTAAAGCAACTTCCAACAGATGGATGTGAGAAGCAACGGGAGATCATTTGCCACGATGGTGGTCAAGCAGTAATTAAATGGGAATTACCACCCAAATGCAACCAGGCAGGAGATTGGGTAGGAAATCTGGTCTATTGGTTTGGGGGTGTTTTGTTTTGTTTTGTTTTTTTGGTTGTTGTTGTTTACTCAGAAGCAGCGCTGTGTTCACGGTAATGCTAAAGGTGGAAGCAGAGGGATTTGGAGCTGGAGGAAGTGGAAACCCTCATCACCTATGGTTTTCACTTTGATTAAGATTCCATTCTTTGTACTGTACCCTTGAACAAGATGAACCTTGAACACAGGGTGTGCTGCAAGAGACTCAATTTGGGTCCGCTGGCTCCCAGGGCCAGCCATCTGCCACATCTGATTGAGGAGCACAGATGAAATTAAATTGCTGCGGCATTACTCCTCACTCCCTAAGAAACCCACTGAAGGATGGCGGGCTGGCCGCCATGGCTGTTCATAGGGCAGACCATTCTGCGTTAATGGAGCAGAAACAAGCAGGACAGCAAAATTGGGAGAGATGCATTGTCTGTTTTCTCATGGAGAGACCTCGAGGAAAGACAACATCCCAGAACAAAGGGAGCAAAAGGAATCAGAATCATGTTAGTATGGTGACATCTCTTCAGTTCAAGGTTTCCCAGACCAGAGGAGCACGGAAAACTTTGAAAAGAGTTCCAAGAACAGCTGAAAATAAGAAAAAGGACTTATGCATGAGACCACTGCCAAAAAGTAAAAGCACCGCCATTCACCCACAACATGGGGGTGCAAGGGTCAGGCTGGGACAGAGCGTCCCATAAAGCGTATCTGGGCCAGGAGCAAAGGATCCTTAGTTCTAGTCCTACTCAGAAGCATGAGGGCTGACATGCTCTACCAAGTGGCACTTCCTCCATGGTTTCTTTTGTGCACATTCTATGTTCACATACAGGAAAGACATAGGGCCTGTCTAGGTGTGAAAGCAAGACCACAAGATGCACAGAGAAAACAGCCCAAAGGTGGTGGGAGTGACGACGGTGTCAAGCGAGCTCCCGGAGTGGCTGCTTACAGCTACAGCCCGCCAGCTATTAACCAACGGCAGAGTTCTGAGATTCATTTTTAGCAACCGGCTGGGGGTGCTCCGGCTCGCTTTGCCTCTGCGATGTCACGAAGGAGATTCATTTAGAGCTTTTACAGAAAGGATGTTGTCAGTGTGCTGTTCATCACTGAAGAGGCACAGACAAGAGGACGAATAAACCCAGACTCGGGAAATGGAGATCCGGGAGCCTTTCATCCCCTTCCTCCATCATTTTACAAGTGAGCCAATCATGGCTTGGCAAGGCCGATTTCTGTAAGATTACACACCGAGGTGGGAGGTGGAACTAGGGCTAGGGTTACACAGCATTTGAGGAATGAAGCTCCCGTTGTTAGGAAGTTAAAACTGAAGCGTGTGTGTGGATTAGTGGGACTCTTTATGAAGGCATGGAAAACAGGACTGATTTTCTTACAGTCGCAACAGCTCAAGAGATTCAAGGTTCTTCCCATGCTTAAGAGTCCACAAACACAGAAAAACAAAACGAAAAAACAATAAAGGGACAGAGACAGCCAGGTGTGCAGAATGAGATGGACCCTGGGCAGCCATATGGCTATATGACCAGAAGGGAGCTGGGCGCATTGCCAGAGAATACACCCTGGGGTTGAAATTTGACTGCAATTTGACCTCATGCAGAGAGCTAAGAACTTCCAATATGGGAGGCACCCTTCTAGGCACTGCTGAGCTTACAGAGCTGTAAGAGGGGGTAGGGAGGGAAATAAAATGAAGTGTTGGGACTAGATACTACAGAGTGTCACTTTCATGTATGAGCCACTGAGCTAAGTATTGTTTTTCCTATTTCACAGACAGGAGGAGCCTCAAACAGTGGCAGAAAAAGAGTCAGTGTTTGTGCATTCTCTCCCTACTTCCCTTCAGAATTTAGCTGAAAATGGGTAAACACATAGAGAAACCCAGATGTGTTCATAAAATTGACGTTTCAACAAATCTAAAGACTGTAACATGGAAAAAGGAGATAAACATTCTCTGGCATCTGCACCCATAGCCATAAGCACAGGGATGGGTGTCGTCTTGACAACCCCTTCGCTTTGCTTCTGGACCAAATGGGATGCATGACTCTCCCCTGAGCAGAGAGCTAGCCAGACGCAGAGTACAGCTTTGGGGCTTTTCCCAGCACACAGTTTCAGAAGGCTGAACCCTACTCTGTAAACAATGGGGATTCAAGAAAGTTTTCTGAGCAAGAGGGGAACTGGTTGGATATGATGCTTGTAGGAGAGCTGGGCCTAAAGGACAAAACTCAGGCTTGCAAAGCTGGTGGGAAATGGTACTTGGAGGAGTGGAGAAGAGAGGTTACAGAGAGGAGATGAAAACGAAAAGAGCAAGGGCGGAGGAGTAAGATGGCGGAGGAGTAGGAGATCTGGATTTCGTCTCGTCCCAGGAATTCAGCTGGATAGGGATCAAACCATTCTGAACACCTACGAACTCAATAGGAGATCGAAGAAAAGAAGAGCAACAACTCTCTGAACAGAAAAGCGACAACTTTCTGGAAGGTAGGACATGTGGAGAAGTGAATCTGAGGTGAGATTCGAGAGGATAGATGGCGGGGGAGGGGGCCTCCATCAGCTGCGACTAGCAAGTGATAGAGGTGCAGAGCACAAAATTCGAACTTTTAGAAGTCGGCTCTGCTGAGGGACATCACTCCAGTGGCTAAGCAGAGGGTGGAACCCTCGCAGGATAGTGTGGTCTCAGGACCCTCGGGGTCACAGAAAGACCGGGGGTGCCTGAGTGTGGCAGAGCCCCCAGATATCCGAGCAGGGAAGCCGGCTGCAGAGACGGAGCCAAGGAATGAGCTCTCAGCTTGGGATTGCCATAAACTGTGATCCGTGGCACAGTCGGGCCACTGCTCCTCCAGCAGGGACCCAACAAGCGGCAGATCTGGGGAGACTCCCCTTCCTCCCCCAGGAGGAGTGGCTCAGGAGCGCACCGCAGGGATCTGCTGGGTTTGAAGACTCCACACAGGGTCGGGTGCCGGAGATAGAAATGCTCGGTCACAGGTCGGTGAGCATGGAGTGCGGCTGGTGACCGGGGAGAAGGGAGTGACTGACTGCTTTTCTCTGGGAGTGCACTGAGGAGTGGGGCCCCGAGCTCTTGGCTCCTCTGGGGCAGAGATTGGGAGGCTGCCATTTTCACTCTGTTCCTCCAAAGCTATACGAAAAGCTTGCAGGGAACAAAAGCTCCCGAGAGCAAACCAAAGGAGATTACTTAGCCTGGCCCTGGCAAGGGTGGGGAAATTCCGCCTCCGGCAAAGACATTTGGGAATCACAGCAACAGGCCCCTCCCCCAGAAGATCAGCAAGAACAGCCAGCCAAGACCAAGTTTGCCGATCAATGAGAACGGCAGAACTCCAGCGCTAGGGGAATACTGCACATAGGATTCATGGCTTTTGACCCATGATTCTTTAGTCTTTCAAAGTTAATTTTTTTAACTTTTTTTTTTTAATTTTTCTTTTTCCCCTTTTCAACCAACATCTTATCAATCCTTTTTTTAAAAAAATCTTTTTATTTTTCATTTTTAGAGTCATATTCTATCCCTTCGTAGTAGTTACCCTTATTTTTGGTGTGTGTATATATATATATATATATATATATATATATATATATATATATATATATATATATATATGTTGTTCTCTCTTTAAAATTTTGGGATACAGTTTCTTCTAACAGATCAAAATATACCCTAAATCTCTAGTGTATGGCTTTGTTCTAGTCTCCTGCCTGATCACATTCTCTCCCCTTTTTTTTTTAATCCTCTTCTTTCTTTTCTCAACCAAATTTATCTTATCAATTCCTTTTATAAAATCTTTTATAATTTTCATCTTTACAGTCAAATTCAATTCCTTCATCATATTAACCCTTATTTTTGTACATATATAAGTTTTTCTTTCTTTAAAATTTTGGGAGGCACTTTCTTCTAACAGACCAAAATACACTCAAAATCTAGTGTGTGTCACTGCTCTATGTACCAGCCTTATCAAATTTGATCATATTCTATTTCTTTGTTTTGTTTTTGTTTGTTTTTATCTTTTTCTTTTTTTTCTCTTTTTCTTTCTTTACCTTTCTTTCCCCCCGGTTTTAGTCTTTTCTGATTTGTTTAGTATATATTTTCTGGGGACATGTTACCATGTTAGCATTTTGTTCTCTCATTCATCTACTCTCCTCTGGACAAAATGACAAGATGGAAAAAATCACCTCAACAAAAAGAACAAGAGGCAATACTGACTGCCAGGGACCTAATCAATACGGACATTAATAAGATGTCAGAACTAGAGTTCAGGATGATGATTTTAAAGATACCAGCTGGGCTTGATAAAAACATGGAAGATATTAGAGAAACCCTTTCTGGAGAATAAAAGAACTAAAATCTAACCAAGTCGAAATCAAAAGGCTATTAATGAGGTGCAATAAAAAATGGAGGCTCTAACTGCTAGGATAGATGAGGCAGAAGAGAGAATTAGTGATATAGAAGACCAAATGATGGAAAATCAAGAAGCTGAGAAAAAGAGAAATAAACAACTACTGGATCACGAGGGCAGAATTCGAGAGATAAGTGATACGATAAGATGAAACAACATTAGAATAATTGGGATCCCAGAAGAAGAAGAAAGAGAGAGGGGGGCAGAAGGTATACTGGAGCAAATTATAGCAGAGAACTTCCCTAATGTGGGGAAGGAAACAGGCATCAAAATCCAGGAGGCACAGAGAACCCCTCTCAAAATCAATAAAAATAGGTCAACACCCCGAAACATCTAATAGTAAAACTTATGAGTCTCAGAGACAAAGAGAAAATCCTGAAAGCTCGGGAGAAGAGATCTGTAACCTAAAATGGTAGAAACATTAGATTGGCAACAGACCTATCCACAGAGCCCTGGCAGGCCAGAAAGGACTGGCATGATAGATTCAGAACACTAAATGAGAAAAATATGCAGCCAAGAATACTATATCCAGCTAGGCTGTCATTGAAAATAGAAGGAGAGATCAAAAGCTTCCAGGACAAACAAAAACTAAAGGAATTTGCAAAAACGAAACCAGCCCTACAAGAAATCTTGAAATGGGTCCTCTAAGCAAAGAAAGAGTCTAAAAGTAACATAGACCAGAAAGGACCACAGACAATATACAATAACAGTCACCTTACAGGCAATACAATGGCACTAAATTCATATCTTTCAATAGTTACCTTGAATGTAAATGAGCTAAGTGCCCCAATCAAAAGACACAGGCTATCAGGTTGGATAAAAAAACAAGACCCATGAATATGCTGTCCGCAAGAGACTCATTTTAGACACAAAGACACCCCAGATTGAAAGTGAAGGGGTGGAAAAAAATTTACCATGCTAACGGACACCAAAAGAAAGCTGGGGTGATAATCCTTATATCAGACAAATTAGATTTTAAAACAAAGACTGTAATAAGAGATGAGAAAGTACACTATATCCTACTTAAAGGGTCTATCCAACCAGAAGATCTAACAATAGTAAATATCTATGCCCCTAATATGGGAGCAGCCAATTATATAAGCCAATTAATAACAAAAGCCAAGAAACACATCGACAACAAATCAATAATAGTGGGGGACTTTAACACCCCCTCACTGAAATGGACAGATCATCTAAGCAGAAGATCAACAAGGAAATAAAGACTTTAAATGACACACTGGACCAAATGGTCTTCACAGACATATTCAGAACATTCCATCCCAAAGCAACAGAATACACATTCTTTTCTAGTGCCCATGGAACATTCTCCAGAATTGATCACATCCTAGGTCACAAATCAGGTATCAACCGGTGCTAAAAGATTGGGATCATTCCCTGCATATTTTCAGACCACAATGCTTTGAAACTAGAACTCAATCACAGGAGGAAAGTCGGAAAGAACTCAAATACATGGAGGCTAAAGAGCATCCTACTAAAGAATGAATGGGTCAACCAGGAAATTAAAGAAGAATTAAAAAATATCACGGAAACAAATGAAAGTAAAAACACAACTGTTCAAAATCTTTGGGATGCAGCAAAGGCAGTCCTAAGAGGAAAGTATATAGCAATATAAGCCTTTCTCAGGGAATAAGAAATGTCTCAAATACACAACCTAACCCTACACCTAAAAGAGCTGGAGAAAGAACAGCAAATAAAGCCTAACCCCAGCTGAAGAAGAGAAATAATAAAGATCAGAGCAGAAATCAATGAAATAGAAACCAAAAGAACAGTAGAAGAGATCAATGAAACTAGAAGCAGGTTCTTTGAAAGAATTAACAAGATTGATAAACCCCTGGCCAGACTTATCAAAAGGAAAGAGAAACGACCCAAATAAATAAAATCATGAATGAAAGAGGAGAGCTCACAACCAACACCAAAGAAATACAAACAATTATAAGAACATATTATGCAGAACTACATGCCAGCAAATGAGATAATCTGGAAGAAATGGATGCATTCCTAGAGATGTATCAACTCCCAAAACTGAACCAGGAAGAAATAGAAAACCTGAACAGACCTATAACCACTAAGGAAATTGAAGCAGTAATGAAAAATCCCCCAACAACAACAAAAAAAAGCCCAGGGCCAAATGGCTTCCCAGGGGAATTCTACCAAACATTTAAAGAAGAATTAATACCTTTTCTTCTGAAACTGTTCCAAAAAATAGAAATGGAAGGAAAACTTCCAAACTCGTTTTATGAGTCCACCATTACCTTGATCCCAAAACCAGACAAAGACCCCGAAAAGGAGAATTACAGACCAATATCCTTGATGAACATGGATGCAAAAATTCTCACCAAAATACTAGCCAATAGGATCCAACAGTACATTAAAAGGATTATTCACCACGAACAAGTGGGATTTATCCCTGGGCTGCAAGGTTGGTTCAATATCCGTAAATCAATCAATGTGATACAATACATTAATAAAAGAAAGAACAAGAACCATATGATCTTCTCAATAGATGCAGAAAAAGCATTTGACAACGTACAGCATCCTTTCTTGATCAAAACTCTTCAGAGTAGAGATAGAGGGTACCTACCTCAATATCATAAAAGCCATCTATGAAAAGCCCACAGCAAATATTCTCAATGGGGAAAAACTGAGAGCTCACCTGCTAAGGTCAGGAACGCGGCAGGGATGTCCACTATCACCACTGCTATTCAACATAGTATTAGAAGTCCTAGCCACAGACAGCAATCAGACAACAAAAAGAAATCAAAGGCATCCAAATCGGCAAAGAGGAAGTCAAACTCTCACTCTTTGCAGATGATATGATACTTTATGTGGAAAACCCAAAAGACTCCACCCCAAAACTGCTAGAACTCATACAGGAATTCAGTCAAGTAGTAGGATATAAAATCAATGCACAGAAATAAGTCAATCAGAGAAAGACATGTATCATATGACCTTGCTGATATGAGGAATTTTTAACCTCAGGAAACAAACTGAGGGTTGCTGGAGTGGTGGGGGGTGGGAGGGATGGGGTGGCTGGGTGATAGACATTGGGGAGGGTATGTGCTATGGTGAGCGCTGTGAATTGTGCAAGGCTGTTGAATCACAGATCTATACTTCTGAAACAAATAATGCAATATATGTTAAGAAAAAAAAAAGAAGAAGAAGATAGCAGGAGGGGAAGAATGAAGGGGAGTAAGTCAGAGGGGGAGATGAACCATGAGAGATGATGGACTCTGAAAAACAAACTGACGTTTCTAGAGGGGTGGAGGTGGGGGGATGGGTTAGCCTGGTGATGGGTATTAAAGAGGGCACGTTCTGCATGGAGCACTGGGTGTTATGCACAAACAATGAATCATGGAACACTACATCAAAAACTAATGATGTAATGTATGGTGATTAACATAACACAATAAAAAAATAAAAATAAGAATAAAAGAAAATGAAAAGGGCAAATGGGTAGAAATTACCTCTGGGTCCTGGCAGCCAGCATGATGAATCCTTGTCGATGCAAGTATGTGATTTGCTTCCATTATAGGCTAGAGCATGCATTTAGCAAGAATCTCCTGGAGAGGATGACTTTCCACCTAAAGGGCTACTCAAAGTGGAAAATGAACCCCAGGGGGCAGCTGGATGAGAAAGTCCCTCTAGAAAGGGGGCGGTGAAGTTTCGCAAGCTCCTCTAGAGCATCTCTTGCTTTCCTTAGTTGGAGACACTGTCCCCAGGGAATACCTTTTCCACCCACATCAAGCAAAGACTTCTGGGAAATGAAGACAGAGATTTTTTTTTTCTGTTCTAACATCTGAGTCCCTGTCCTTTCCCCTTGTGTCCATCTTCCAATCCAGTGATGGAGTTTACCCACCCAAGCCTCCTTGCTGTTTCCCTGAAAAATAGGCAGAATCATGTCTTGCTTCTGAGGGATGATTATGAAAGCAATTTGATTATTAACTTTTTTTAATGTGCAGAATAGATTTTAAAATTGTCAGACCTGTTACTGGGCCCTGTCCCTGGGCTTCACTCAAAGCTAACCACGTGCCCTGCTCTCTCCATCTATCACAGACATAAAAGCTGGTTAAAGATCCATTTCCTCCTCCTGCCCCCCATTATTATTACCTTAGTTCTGTCAAGAGACTTTGCTAAAGAAAAGAATGCTATAATTCAGTATTAGCTTACTGGAAAACACTAGTGGGAGTTGAAATCACAAGTAGGCAGAGAATAAAGTAGGACCAAAATTCATCACAAAGTCATTTTCACTTCCCACACTCCACTCTGACCCCGACAGTACCCTTATTTGTGAAGAACATAAAGATTTGCTCCTGCACATCATAGGAAAAACATCATGATGGTTGGTTGCTGCTATTTTTCAAGTGTCAAGATTTTTATTCCTCCCCTGGAAAAGAGCAATATATTTTAAAATGCTCTGATCTCTTATCTACAATCAGCAGAAAAAATTTATAATTTAGTTCACTTTGAGGAAATGATGTTTGAACTGGATTCCAAAAGCAGACTATGTGGTTAATTGGCAATTCTCTACCTCTAAGAACCATGACAAATGACACAGAAGGGCCTTGTCCGGCACTTCAACAAGAGGTCCCTGGAAGCCCTTAGGTGCCTGCCCATCTCCTGATAGGGAGGCATGAGGAAAGCAGCTTTTCGAGGGGGCTGGCTGGCTTCAGGCACCCAGTAATTTGGTGACAGCAGTTTTGAAGGTAGAATGTTAACTCTGCAAATGTGGCCCAGTCATCTTAATTAAGGCCAGAGCCTCTTCATTAAAAAGAAATAGCACATGAGTTCGGGAATCCAATATAAGTTGCCACAACAAATTGGAAAGGATGGAGGGCACTTATTAAATATACAGATAAGAGCACATATGATTTTTAGTTGCCTTTTCTTAAAGCTAATCTCAACTTAAAGGCCGAATGGTTAACTATGGCCAAGGGGGGCAGTTTGGTGAGAGCTAGTGTTTCTGGTCCTTGGCATAGATGCAACACAAATATCAACTGGCCTTGGCCTTACTGGGGGCTATCCCTGTGTTTCTAACCCAGCAATGAGCCTCCAGATTCTTCTTCACTCCAAGACACTCATGTCACCCCCAACACTCACTGCTTAAAACCTCCAATGTCTTCCCACTGCACTTAGACTGAAAACTGAACCCCTAGCCAAGGCCTGCAGGTTCCCACCCAATTCAGCTCCAGCCCCACCTCAAACTCACATCTACCCATTCCCCTTTGTTCATTCTAGTCCAGCAACCCTGGACTTCTTTCTGTTCTATGCATGCAACTAACTTATTCCTGCCCCAGGACATTGGCATTCACAGTTCCCTCTTCCTGAATTGCTCTTTTCTCTAATCTCCGCCTGGCTGGTTCCTTCCCATCATTCAGTTCAAATGCTACCTGCTCATAGAAGCCTTTCTGATGTTCCCTAAAGTATCTTTGCTCCCTCCATAACTCTCTAATCATTGTCCTGATTTTGTTTCTTTTTATCATCAATCTCTGACATTCCCATATTTCTTGCTTATTGTTCTGTTTCTCCACACTAGCACAGAAGCTCCTTGAGGAAGAGACCTCACTTACCTTGTTTGCCACTAGATCCCTAGTGCCTATAATGTGCTCAATCAACATTTTTGGATGAATGAATGGATGAATTTGTTAGGAGACTCACAATAATTAAAAATCTAGAAATAAATCTTTAAAGATCTCAGCAACCGGGCAAGTACATGTGGAAATACGCCAACCTAGCAATGCTTTACAGAGAATTCTGCACACGTCTTGATCAGAGTCACCACTGCGGCCCCCACCACCCCTGTGCTCCTGGCTGGCATCTGATAGAAGATAGAAGTAATTTGCAGGAAGTTACTTTATAGGAAAAACCAGAGGTTCTAGTTTTCACCTCCCAGAACCATTACATTCATTGGTGGGTATTTTTTCCCCAGAAATGCATCCTGCAGTCAGCCCCATTAATATCTTACGTAGGCAAGCCACAAGGGGCTTCAGTTGGAAAGTCTTTAAAATAATGTCTCAAGCAGTCTGCGCACAGGCAGCAACTTCAAAGTTAGAATGATGCACTGCTTGGGAAAGAGCCTGGGATGAGAAGAAAAATTGCAGTTGGAGTCCCCTTCTGAAGTACACTTACCTACTTACTCTTCTTACACATCTATTTAGATGTTGTCCCAGGCTGCCACACACACACCCAGGGAACCCAAATAAGGCAGTTTTTTCAGTTATGATGCAAACCGTGAGCATGCTCACTGGAGCGTATTTTGCTTCATCCTGAGTCGGTGATCCAGAACGGACAGTAAAAAGAGATGGAACCAAATGGGGTCAGACTCACTGATTGTGTTTGGTTCCCTTTAGAGTAATTCAAAAATAAATAAAGGTTAATATTTTGTAGGAAGAAGGGTGGATGGTCAATCTGAATTCTCTCTGATGGCTCCCTCCATGACTAACTGATTTCTATCGGTTATAGGATTTCCTCAGTGGGGACGTGAATGTGTGTGGTACCTCTGTGGAGCCATACTAAACAACAAAGAAACTATTCAGGAGACATAAAACAATAATGATAATGACAGTAATACCTCAGCTGTATTTCCCTAGGAATTGTACATGAGAACACTGTGCGGAGGACTGAGACCCTTGCCACCATTTGGCTGTATCTGCAGGAGGAGAGCTGGCCTGGTGCTGCCGGAGGCAGGCTTTCAAGAGGGGGAAAGGCAGAAACTTCAGGTTCTGGTGGGCTTCAAACTTCTAAGCTCAGGGTCACTGCTTCCCCTTGTGGCATGACAGAGGTCTGAGGCATTTACATAAAAAGGATTAAAATAATCAGGCTGGAATAGATCAAAGCCAACCTCTCTTTCCCAAATCTAAGAAAGAACAAAACATTTAGCAGTCCAGACCAACTCAGGAGAGCAGCCCTCTTATGTACTCACACTCTTCACCACTGTTCAGCCAATATTTGGGCACACATCATGTGCAAGACACCCCATAATGTGCCAGCTTCTCAATGATAAACAAGAGACAAGTTCCCTGCTTCCTCTAGAGCTTCCATTCTCATATAAGACTTATTTTAGTAAGACAGCTTTATTGAGATATAATTCATATACTGTACAATTCTCCCATTTCAGGTGTACAATTTAATGGCTTTTCATATATTCATAGAGTTTTTCAACCATCACCACGATTGATTTTTTTTAAGGTAGTGTAAGGTTTTAAGGAACTAATCGCTTCATCAATTATTGGGTTACAATTGCGATAATTGTTTCTACCTCTTTGAAAGAATGAAGCATGAAACATTAGGAGCTTTCTGGTCTTGGGGCTCCAAGAAGGCCTTCTGCAAAGTGACAACTGAATTGCAGGTTGATGGATGACTATGAGAGAGCCTGGCTAAAGGAGCAAAGTGAGGAGACAGAAGAGAAAACAGGAGCAAAGGCTTTGTGGTGAATCTGAGACATGGAGAAAAGAATTTTAAATTTTATCTTAGAAAAATTGGTTTTCTATTTTTTAAGTTTCAAGTCTCCCTGCTCTCCCCCTCAACACCCAAGCCCCCTATGAGATTTTCATTTCATAAGTACATCGCCCGCTGATGGCTGGAGAGTGGATTGGAGGGAGGCAAGAAAGAAAGCAGGAAGGCTTGTTAGGAGTCTCAGAAACTCAGCTATGAGATGATAGTGGCCTAACCCAATGGAAATGAGAGTAGTGAGTTAACTTAATGTCTGTGAGGACCTGAATTGAAAGACCTTAGTAACTGACCAACTGTGGGAGTAATTAATCCCAAATATGATGCCTCTGTGCCTGGGTATATGGATTATGGAAGGACAGCTGGATTGAAGAAAAACAAGATTTTAGGAGTTGGGAGAGAGATCATTATAGGTTCGATATTAGATATACTGACAATGAAGTGTCCTTAGACTGAACTGTCAAGTAGGTAGTTGAATACGGGTCTGATGTCAGAGGTGAGATCTGGGTTAAAGATATAAACACAGAAGTCACTGTTGTATAGTAGACTGTTGACGTCCTGCAAGCCGGTTAGACCACCCAGGGAAAGACAATGGACTAGAGAAGGGGGTATTGGGTGAAGCCAAGGGGAAATGCCAATATTTTAGTGGTAGATGGAAGGGGATAAGCTGGTTAAAGCAGCTGAGAGCTTCCAGGGAAGAGGAGGTAAACCAGGAGAATGTAGTGACCTGGAAACCAAGGGAAGATGGTTATTTAAGGCGGGAGAGGTTGTTTAAACACTGTTAAAGAGATGAAGCCTAAAGAAAATGTCCTTTGGACTTGGTGACATGAAAATTATTGGTGACCTTAGTAAGAGTCACTTTCTGAGACAGGAAAGTGAAAAAATAGAACATGGGCAGACTGTTTTGAGAAATTTGTCTGTGGTTGGGAGAAGAGGAGAAAGGTGTGTGGATGAAGGACCATGTGGCGTGAGGAAGGAAAGTTGTTTTAAGATAGGGGAGACATAAGCAAATGTTAATGCTAATAAGAAGGATTCAGTGATGAGTAGAACAAGGAGGAGAGGGCTGATGGGTAAAGTGCCTGAGAAACCCAGAGGGGGTGAGATCCCAGGACCACTGCAGGGGTTGGCCCTAGTTGGAAGAGAAACCTGCTTCTGTCCTGAGGAGCCTGAGGCAAACCCTGGTTTCAGCGATGGCCAGGGATGGAGCCATGTCACACTGGCAGCAAGAACAATATTATTTTTTTTAAGATTTTATTTATTTATTGTAAATAAACCTTCAACAACTCCCTCTTGTTGGACTTTCTGAGTCAGACCAAGCTACTTATGGTCTTCCAAACAGACACAAATGTGGTCACCTTGTCTGACGTGTATTCCTGTCCTTCTCTCTTATTCACTTCTTCCATCTTCATGACCCCTCCTCCTCCTAACAGTCTCTGTCTCAGCATGCCCAAGGATGCCACGGAGTCCACACGTTATAGAATAGAGACTCTCCATCGGTGCATTTATTATTTCATGAGGCCAGTGCTTTCTTTAGGTGAATTATAAGCTTTCTGTGGCCTAGCACTCAACAAAGCCTAAACAAATTGGGTGTCTCCACCCACTACCAACCTCAGTGCTAAATATGTAGCAGAAGCTGAGTAAATGCTTGTTGACTGACAGAAAAGAGAGGGGGTAATAAAAATTTATTTTTAACGGGATTTTTTCCAAAGGGGAATGTTACTGATCTGGCTGTCTGAAAGTAGAGACCAAGGGCTATTTTGGTAGTTTTATCATATGATTGTGCAGTGAGAGAGAAATTCAGTTAACCTGCACATGTTTATCTCATCTAGAAAAGGAAAGGTAAAAAAAAACTGTAAGCTCCATGTTTATGAGAACTGCTGATGAATGACTATAGTCATCTGAAAGCAAAAAGCTGAAGAATTCCAACTTTGCTTTGTAAAAATAGCTTTGGAGTCACATTCTGAAACTGCGGGATTTTACGCAAATTAATAATACAAGTGATTTTTCAACTTCTATTGAGCAGGGAAGTAAATAACTAGAACTAGCAGAGTCAGAAGTTGGTTAAGTGGTTCTCTCAAATGCATCAAGGGCAGTGCCATTAATTTTCTCTGATGTGGAATGGAGGATGATCCCAACACAATTCCTTCTACTTTTGGCCCAGTACCCCATATCCTTGCCAGGAGTTTAGTTGGCAACTGTTTGGTTAAAATACATTATGCCAGTGAAATTTTCCTTAGGTTCCTTAACTAAGAAGAGACCCAAGACAGCAATACATAGTATTAGCTGGAGAAAACACTTGCCTTTGGTCACCTTTACTTACTATTTTTTTTAATTTTATTTACCTTGCCTTACTATTAAATGGAGGAAACACGTGCTTATCCATGGGTCTGTCTTGGTTCCCCTCTCTTCATAAGATGCATGAGGGAAACCTCAGAGGACCATTGTGAAGAAAAAGTGAGGTGATAAATGAGAAAGTGCCCCCGAAAAATAACACTGTAATATATAACACATCATTATTGAAGGTTGCTTGGTATAAAACAACAGGTCTGCATAGGAGTTATTCCATTACATAATTTATAAAGTGAAGTCTCAACTATGTGGAGGCACTGTATTATTGTACATGTGGGAGACTGACTTCAATATGCCTATTTGGTACTAGAATAGTGACCACATAGGCCTTTGAGCCAAGCTCCCATGCAGGCCAGGGTTCCATGTGAATCTTTGCCAAATCCTTCCACCATTAATGATTCATGACACTATTATTAGCCACCTGTTCAAGGCCCTCACAATCACCATGCCTCCGTTCTGGGGTGGTTTCCCTCCTCCTAAAGCAACGGCGCAACATACAGCCCTGTCCTCCCCCTGACACAACCACGCTGGAGCTGCACCAAAGGCCATTCCACCTGAACTCTGTGACTAGAGACAGAGAGTAGCTGCCTCTCTCCTAGTTCAGGCCTGAGGCTTTGCCGATTTGATAGACGCGGCGGGGGGGGGGGGGGGCAGAAAGTCAGGCAGCAGCTATTGCCACTGGTCCATTTAGTGCCTATCTTGTTGCCTTTGGGAAAATGATGTCTTGCAGTGACCCAAACACCACCTCTCTGGAGTGATATTATGCTCCTGACCTTCCTTTTGCTGTTTATTATGTCTCAGTGGGTCTGTCCATGGGACTTGACCATTTGTTATCATCCTGAGAAGGTGGAGGGTAGATGGTCTGAACTCTGAGAGGAGGAGGAATGGAAAAAGGGTGTTTTGATGTGCGAAGTATGTACTGAGGTCTCTTTGGACAGGAAGTAGGAGTAGGGGCTCCTATGAGGTTCCTGTTTCCAAAACACGTTTAATGAGTGCACATGCGTGCGTGCATATGTGTGTGTTTGTCAGCAGGGAAGGAGGTGGCAGGCAAGGAGACAAACTCTCATCCCACACCCAGTGCATAGTGAAGAACAATTGATACCCAATGAGGCTTTTTTAGAATATCACTCTTGTGGCGCCTGGGTTTCTCAGTCATTAAGCGTCTGCCTTTGGCTTGGGTCATGATCCCAGGGTCCTGGGATTGAGCCCCCCATCGGGCTCCTTGCTCAGCAGGAAGCCTGTTTCTCTCCCTCTCCCTCTGCCTGCTGCTTGTGTTCCCTCTCTTGCTGTGTCACTCTGTCCAATATACAAGATGAATGAAGTGTTTACATTCAGTTTTGCAATGGCTAGAAGAGAACAGTAATTAGACTTGAGACCTCAAACTGGGTGAGTGGAGGGTATAGTCAATTTGGCAGTGGTGTAGTTCCAGGGAAAGAAAGTGATTCCCACATCCCTTGCCAGTGGAGAACACAGAAAGAACAAAAGAACCCCAAAGGACATTAGGAGTATAAGAGCACTCATCAGGAGTCTCAGCTCCAGGTGGGGCCTCCGCAGGATGGTGGAAGGGGCACAGGTAGGAAGACTTCCCTCTCTTCATCTCCTGCTCACGGCATAAAAAGCCATAGTTTAAACCAAAGCTGGGGTTGGGTTTTGAGACCATGGATCTTAAAATGTGTTAAGTTTTGGATAGGAAGAGATGTTTACAAACCTTACTGTCCCTGTCAATCAAATGTACCACTCTCAGGGGCGGAGCAAGATGGCGGAGGAGTAGGAGACCTGGATTTCGTCTGGTCTCAGGAATTCAGCTGAATAGGGATCAAACCATTCTGAACACCTACGAACTCAACAGGAGATTGAAGAAGAGAGTAGCAACAACTCTCTGAACGGAGAAGCAACCACTTACTGGAAGGTAGGACGTGCGGAGAAGTGAATCCGAGGCGATATTCAGGAGGATAGACGGCGGGGGAGGGGGCCTCCATCGGCGGCTTCTGGCGAGTGATAGAGCCGCGGAGCACAAAATCAGAACTTTTAGAAGTCAGCTCCGCTGAGGGACATCGCTCCAGTGGCTAAGCGGGGGGGTGGAACCCTCGTGGGACAGTGTGGTCTCAGGACACTTGGGGTCACAGAAAAACTGGGGGTGCCTGAGTGCAGCAGAGCTCCCAGGTACTGGAGCAGGGAAGCCGGCTGCAGAGACGGAGCCGAGGCGCGGGCTCTCAGCTCGGGGTTGCCGTAAACTGTGATCTGTGGCACAGTCGGGCCACTGCTCCTCCAGCAGGGACCCAACAAGCGGCAGAGCCGGGGAGAGTCCCCTCCCTCCCCCTGGAGGAGTGGCACAGGAGCGCACCGCAAGGATCTGCTGGGTTTGGAGACTCCACATGGGGTCGGGTGCCAGACATAGAAACACTTGGTCACAGGCCAGGTGAGCATGGAGTGCGGCCGGAGACCGGGGACACGGGAGTGACTGCTTTTCTCTGGGGGCGCACTGAGGAGTGGGGTCCCGAGTTCTCAGCTCCTCCGAGTGGAGATTGGGAGGTCACCATTTTCACCCTGGTCCTCCAAAGCTGTACCAGAGCTTGCAGGGAACAAAAGCTCCTGAGAGCAAACCCTAGCAGCTTGCTTAGCCGGGAACAACAAGGGTGGGGCAATTCCGCCTCCGGCAAAGACATTTGGGAACCACGGCAACAGGCCCCTCCCCCAGAAGATCAGCTCGAACAGCCAGCAAGCCAAGACCAAGTTTACCGATCAAGGAGAACTGGAGAACTCCAGCACTAGGGGAATACTGCACATAGAATTCATGGCTTTTTTTTTTACCATGATTCATTAGTTTTTCAAAGTTAATTTTTTAAACGTTTTTTTTTAATTTTTCTTTTTCCTTTTTCAACCAACATCTTATCAATCCCTTTTTTAAAAAAAAACATTTTTTATTTTTCATTTTTAGAGTCATATTTTATCCCTTCATAGTAGTTACCCTTATTTTTGGCATATATATGTAAGTTGTCTCTTTAAAATTTTGAGATACAGTTTCTTCTAACAGATCAAAATATACCCTAAATCACTAGTGTATGGCTTTTTTCTAGTCTCCTGCCTGATCACATTCTCTCCCTTTTTTTTCTTTTTCTTTTCTTTTTAAATCTTCTTCTTTTTTCAAACAACTTCTTATCGTATCAATTCCTTTTATAAAATCTTTTATAATTTTCATCTTTACAGTCATCTTCCATCCCTTCATTGTATCAACCCTTCTTTTGTACATATATAAGTCTTTCTTCCTTTAAAATTTTAGGAGGCACTTTTTTCTAACAGACCAAAATACGCCCAAAATCTAGTGTGTGGCACTGATCTATGCACTAGCCTGATCATATTTGATCATATTCGGTTTTTTTCGTATTGTTCTGTTTTTGTATTTATCTTTTTCTTTTTGTTTTTTTTTTCTTTCTTTTCTCTTTCTTTTTTCTTTCTTTCCATTTCTTTTCCCTTGGTTTCAGGTCTTTTCTGATTTGTATAGAGTATATTTGCTGGGGATGTTGTTAATCTGTTAGCATTTTGTTCTCTCCATCATCTATTCTCCTCTGGAAAAATGACAAGACGAAAAAATTCACCTCAGCAAAAAGAACAAGAGATAGTACCGTCAGCCAGGGACCTACTCAATACGGACATTAGTATGATGTCGGACCTAGAGTTCAGAATCATGACCTTAAAGATACTACCTGGGCTTGAAAAAAGCATGGAAGTTATTAGAGAAGCCCTTTCTGGAGAAATAAAAGAACTAAAATCTAATCAAGTCGAAATCAAAAGGGCTATTAATGAGGTGCAATCAAAAATGGGGGCACTAACGGCTAGGATAAATGAGGGAGAAGACAGAATCAGCGATATAGAAGACCAAATGATGGAAAATAAAGAGGCTGAGAAAGAGAGAGAGAAACAACTACAGGATCACGAGGGTAGAATTCGAAAGATAAGCGATACGATAAGACGTAACAACATTAAAATAATTGGAACCCAGAAGAAGAAGAAAGAGAGAGAGGGGCAGAAGGTATATTGGAGCAAATTATAGCAGAGAACTTCCCTAATGTGGGGAAGGAAACAGGCATCAAAATCCAGGAGGCACAGAGAACCCCTCTCAAAATCAATAAAAATAGGTCAACACCCCGACATCTAATAGTAAAACTTACGAGTCTCACAGACAAAGAGAAAATCCTGAAAGCAGCTTGGAAGAAGAGATATGTAACCTACAATGGTAGAAATATTAGATTGGCAACAGACCTATCCACAGAGACCTGGCAGGCCAGAAAGGACTGGCAAGATATCTTCAGAGCACTAAACGAGAAAAATATGCAGCCAAGAATACAATATCCAGCTAGGCTGTCATTGAAAATAGAAGGAGAGATAAAAAACTTCCAGGGCAAAAAAAAAACTAAAGGAATTTGCAAACACAAAACCAGACCTCCAAGAAATATTGAAAGGGGTCCTCTAAGCAAAGAGAGAGCCTAAAAGCAGCATAGACCAGAAAGGATGACAGACACTATACAGTAACAGTCACCTTACAGGCAATACAATGGCACTAAGTTCATATCTTTCAATAGTTACCCTGAATATAAATGGGCTCAATGCCCCAATCAAAAGACACAGGCTATCAGATTGGATTAAAAAATAAGATCCATCGATATGCTGTCTGTAAGAGACTCATTTTAGACCCAAAGACACCCCCAGATTCAAAGTGAGGGGGTGGAAAACCATTTACCATGCTAATGGACACCAAAAGAAAGCTGGGGTGGCAATCTTTATATCAGACAAATTAGATTTTAAAACAAAGACTGTAATAAGAGATGAAGAAGGACACTATATCCTACTTAAAGGGTCTATCCAACAAGAAGATCTAACAATTGTAAATATCTATGCCCCTAACGTGGGAGCAGCCAATTATATAAGGCAATTAATAACAAAAGCGAAGAATCACATTGACAACAATACAATAATAGTGGGGGACCTTAACACCCCCCCTGACTGAAATGGACAGATCATCTAAGCAAAAGATCAACAAGGAAATAAAGACTTTAAATGACACACTGGACCAAATGCACTTCACAGACATATTCAGAACATTCCATCCCAAAGCAACGGAATACACATTCTTCTCTAGCGCCCATGGAACATTCTCCAGAATTGATCACATCCTAGGTCACAAATCAGGTCTCAACCAGTACCAAAAGATTGGGATCATTCCCTGCATGTTTTCAGACCACAATGCTTTGAAACTCGAACTCAATCACAAGAGGAAAGTCGGAAAGAACTCAAATACATGGAGGCTAAACAGCATCCTAATAAAGAATGAATGGGTCAACCAGGAAATTAAAGAAGAATTTAAAAAATTCATGGAAACCAATGAAAATGAAAACACAACTGTTCAAAATCTTTGGGATACAGCAAAGGCAGTCCTGAGAGGAAATATATAGCAATACAAGCCTTTCTGAAGAAACAAGAAAGGTCTCAAATACACAACCTAACCCTACACCCAAAAGAGCTAGAGAAAGAACAGCAAATAAAGCCTAAACCCAGCAGGAGAAGAGAAATAATAAAGATCAGAGCAGAAATCAATGAAATAGAAACCAAAAGAACAGTAGAAAAGATCAACGAAACTAGGAGCTGGTTCTTTGAAAGAATTAACAAGATTGATAAACCCCTGGCCAGACTTATCAAAAAGAAAAGAGAAATGACCCAAATCCACAAAATCATGAATGAAAGAGGAGAGATCACAACCAACACCAAAGAAATACAAACAATTATAAGAACATATTATGAGCAACTCTATGCCAGCAAATTAGATAACCTGGAAGAAATGGCTGCATTCCTAGAGATGTATCAACTACCAAAACTGAACCAGGAAGAAATAGAAAACCTGAACAGACCTATAACCACTAAGGAAATTGAAGCAGTCATCAAAAATCTCCCAACAAACAAAAGCGCAGGGCCAGATGACTTCCCAGGGGAATTCTATCAGATATTTAAAGAAGAATTAATACCTAGTCTCCTGAAACTGTTCCAAAAAATAGAAATGGAAGGAAAACTTCCAAACTCGTTTTATGAGGCCACCATTCCCTTGATCCCAAAACCAGACAAAGACCCCATCAAAAAGGAGAATTACAGACCAATATCCTTGAGGAACATGGATGCAAAAATTCTCACCAAAATACTAGCCAGTAGGATCCAACAGTACATTAAAAGGATTATTCACCATGACCAAGTGGGATTTATCCCCAGGCTGCAAGGCTGGTTCAACATCTGCAAATCAATCAACGTGATGCAATACATTAACAAAAGAAAGAACAAGAATCATATGATCCTCTCAATAGATGCAGAAAAAGCATTTGACAAAGTATAGCATCCTTTCTTGATCAAAACTCTTCAGAGTATAGGGATAGAGGGTATATACCTCAACATCATAAAAGCCATCTATGAAAAACCTACAGCGAATATCATTCTCAATGGGGATAAGCTGAGAGCTTTCCCCCTAAGGTCAGGAACGCGGCAGGGATGTCCACTCTCACCACTGCTATTCAACATAGTATTAGAAGTCCTAGCCACAGCAATCAGACAACAAAAAGAAATCAAAGGCATCCAAATCGACAAGGAGGAAGTCAAACTCTCACTCTTTGCAGATGATATGATACTGTATGTGGAACACCCAAAAGACTCCACCCCAAACTGCTAGAACTCATACAGGAATTCAGTAAAGTGGCAGGATATAAAATCAATGCACAGAAATCAGTGACCTTCCTATACACCAACAACAAGACAGAAGAGAGACAAATCAAGGAGTTGATCCCTTTCACAATTGCACCCAAAACCATAAGATACCTAGGAATAAATTTAACCAAAGAGGCAAAGAATCTGTACTCAGAATACTATAAAATACTCATGAAAGAATTTGAAGAAGACACAAAGAAATGGAAAAACGTTCCATGCTCATGGATTGGAAGAATAAACATTGTGAAGATGTCAGTGCTACCTAGAGCAATCTACACATTCAATGCAATCCCCATCAAAATACCATCCACCTTTTTCAAAGAAATGGAACAAATAATCCTAAAATTTGCATGGAACCAGAAGAGACCCCGAATAGCCAGAGGAATATTGAAAAAGAAAAGCAAAGCTGGCGCCATCACAATTCCAGACTTCCAGCTCTATTACAAAGCTGTCATCATCAAGACAGTATGGTACTGGCACAAAAACAGACACGTAGATCAATGGAACAGAATCTAGAGCCCAGAAATGGACCCTCAACTCTATGGTCAACTAATTTTTGACAAAGCAGGAAAGAATGTCCAGTGGAATAAAGACAGTCTCTTCCACAAATGGTGTTGGGAAAATTGGACAGCCACATGCAGAAGAATGAAACTGGACCATTTCCTTACACCACACAGAAAAATAGACTCCAAATCGTTGAAAGACCTAAACGTGAGACAGGAGTCCATCAGAATCCTAAAGGAGAACACAGGCAGCAACTTCTTCGACCTCAGCCACAGCAACTTCTTCCTAGAAACATCGCCAAAGGCAAGGGAAGCAAGGGCCAAAATGAACTATTGGGATTTCATCAAGATAAAAAGCTTTTGTACAGCAAAAGAAACAGTCCACAAAACCAAATACTACTGACAGAATGGGAGAAAATATTTGCAAATGACATATCAGATAAAGGGCTAGTATCCAAAATCTATAAAGAACTTATCAAACTCAACACCCAAAGAACAAATAATCCAATCAAGAAATGGGCAGAAGACATGAACAGACATTTTTCCAAAGAAGACATCCAAATGGCCAACAGACATATGAAAAAGTGCTCAACATCGCTCGTCATCAGGGAAATCCAAATCAAAACCTCAATGAGATACCACCTCACACCAGTCAGAATGGCTAGAATTAACAAGTCAGGTAAGGACAGATATTGGCGGGGATGCGGAGAAAGGGGAACCCTCCTACACTGTTGGTGGGACTGTAAGCTGGTGCAACCACTCTGGAAAACAGAATGGAGGTTCCTCAAACAGTTGAAAAGAGAGCTACCATACGATCCACCAATTGCACTACTGGGTATTTACCACAAAGATACAAATGTAGGGTTCCGAAGGTGTACGTGCACCCTAATGTTTATAGCAGCCATGTCCATAATAGCCAAACTGTGGAAAGAGCCAAGATGTCCATCGACAGATGAATGGATAAAGAAGAGGTGGTATATATATGCAATGGAATATTATGCAGCCATCAAAAGGAATGAGATCTTGCCATTTGCAAGGACGTGGATGGAACTGGAGGGTGTTAGGCTGAGTGAAATAAGTCAATCAGAGAAAGACATGTATCATATGACCTCACTGATATGAGGAATTCTTAATCTCAGGAAACAAACTGAGTGTTGTTGGAGTGGTGGGGGGTGGGAGGGATGGGGTGGCTGGGTGATAGACAATTGGGTAGGGTATGTGCTATGGTGAGCGCTGTGAATTGTGCAAGGCTGTTGAATCACAGATCTGTACTTCTGAAACAAATAATGCAATATATGTTAAGAAAAAAGAAAAAGAAGAAGATAGCAGGAGGGGAAGAATGAAGGGGAGTAAGTCGGAGGGGGAGACGAACCATGAGAGACAATGGACTCTGAAAAACAAACTGAGGGTTCTAGAGTGGAGGAGGGTGGGGGTTGGGTTAGTCTGGTGATGGGTATTAAAGAGGGCACATTCTGCGTGGGGTACTGGGTGTTATGCACAAACAATGAATCATGGAACACTACATCAAGAACTAATGATGTAATGTATGGTGATTAAAATAACCATAAAAAATTTTAAAAAGACCTTTAGTTTAGCTCACAGTGTGACTACTCATTTTTGGGTGTATGTGTACACACATGTGCCTTTGGTTATAGTTCTAGTTGCATACTATTTTCCGTCTAGATATATGCTATTAGCATAAATAAATGAATAAGAATATTTTGTTCTTCCTAGAATCATAATGCAATTAAAGTTTATTTTTTTCACCCAACATTGATATTTTAACATTATTACTGGGTTGTTCTTCATCTCATGGTAAACTCTTATTTATATGTAAGATTATTAAGACTAGAGATGAATCTTTCTCTGTAACCATGAAACTGGAGTAACCCTGAAATACATAAAAGAGGAATAAATTAGAAGGGATTCTTTTTGTAAAAATTAAAAATATTATTTTTCATGAAAATAAAATGTACCACTCTCATGGGAATTCTGGCTCAGGGAAATATCTGCCTAAGAGATGAGCCACGGTGTCCAGGGTTCTAAGGAGAGCTATCCTTAACTGGGCCAGGGGACTCCATTAATGTGAGGAGGAAGGATGCAACAGAGCAGGAGCCAAATCAGCAGAAATGGAAGAAAGTTTCCTTTTTTGTGTGTTTACAATAAGGATGATCCTCCCTCCACTGAGGACACTATTTCATACTTGCTTTTTCTTAGCCATTATTGTCATTAAAAAAGATAGATGGTTAAAAATAAAATAAACCCAAATCAGCTGTTCAAGAAGGTGAGGCAAATAAGCATAATGAGATAAGAGCCCAAATCTGAAATCATGCAGATCTTGATTCTAACCCTTGCTCTGCCATTGACTTTGCATAGACTGTTTAACCTCTGAGCTCAGTTTCCTCATCTGTGAAATGGGAGTAATAACAGAATCAGTGTTGGGGTTAAATCAGACAAACCATGCAAAGAGGGTTTGATGGAAAATGGTAGGACAGATAAGTGGGAATTTCCAGTGGGCAAATAGAGATATAGTATGTATATAAGACAGAGAGTTCTGAGGAATGAGGTGATATTTAAGGCAAGAGAATGGGGGTGCTCTTTGAAAAACAGCACCTAGGAACACAAGGAGTGAACGTTTAAAGGAAAGGGGATGCACACAGTTACCTAAATGGATGATGATTAGATAAAATGGTAGAGTTGAAGGGACTTTGCAAAAATCTAGCCCAACTCCGTCACTTTAAGGAGAGCATCAGTGATTTGTCAAGCAGTCCACAACATTCAGAAAATGGGAGACCTGTGGCAGGAGACCAAGTTCTCGGATTCCCAGTTTTTGTCCTTTCTCACAGTTCTAAGCTTGAGACCAGGAAATGGTTGTGTGCAAGGTAAATGCTAATTAATACTGACCACTAGGATGACGCTGGCAATTGTAAGCGTCTAAATTGGGGTAAAATAAACATGATTCAAGGAATTTTCACTACTGCACTATTCTTTGTCCTCCAACATAGGTCAGTAAGGAACCCCAACAAAAGCAAAACCAGAAAAAAAGGTTTTAAATGAAACAGTCCTTTAAATGAGGGCAGATTAATGATTTCAAAAGCTGGAAAGTAATTTTCCTATTTTTTTTTATGGTATAAGAAAGTAGTAGAAAAAATCAGATTCAAACACTTCATTTCTGGTGGATTCAGTCCACTCCTTTTCAGCCCAGACTGGCACGTGAAGTGGACCAGAAGGAAAATTTGATTGCGCCGCCAAACTTCTAGGTCGTGAGCTGTGCTTCCGTAATTTGCAATATCTCCATCAAAAAACAATCGAATCTGAAGAGCTAGGAACGCCTGCTGCATGAAATATTTCTGATTACAGCACCCACTCACAGGCTCAGAAAACAAACACTTCTCTAAATGATCCAAACCCCCTGTGAATTTATTCTCTTTACTGGTGCTTTGGCCAGTATTTGAACCACAATTGCCACTTAAACCTGCCCCCGTAGTTCACTGTACTGAGCACACAAGATGGGAGAATTAATTACCCACCTGGTGCGGTATTTCTCTACCAAACACGGGAACATGGCAGGGTGGGCACTTGATGGTGAGTGACTGATAGTATTGAGTTTCTTCGTTCTCATTTTATTCTGGGCTCAAAAAGGAAGTGAAATAAGTGCACTTATTTAAGTGTACTTACTTAGTACCCTTCAGTGCTTTCAGCAAAATGGAACTGGGACCTGCCTTTTGTATCAGATGGATATGCCTCAGCTGATCTTTTTTTGAGGAAAGAGGATTAAGCCAGATTCCAGAGTAAATGGGTTTCTCTCAAGAGCTGCAGGGCTTGGAGCAGTTCAGGGAAACTGCTCCCTTCAGTCCCCACATCACAGAGGCACTGATGCTGTCCTAAGATGGGCAGGGGCTAGGGGACAAAAATAGATGAGCTTTGTTCTTAATAAAGCATCTTCGAACCAGTCATGCTACAAGTTTGAGAGTTTTCTAATGTTCATTTGTATCCTTAAAAATTTTTTTAATTCCTATGCATTTGAGAAATAATTATCTGAGTTCTAATTTTGTGATCTGGAATCTGACTGTTCAGTCATTTATTACTTGAGGGACTTTGGATAAGAGGCTTAAACTCTGTTCCTCAGTTTCCGGATATGTAAAGTGAAGATACTAATAGCTTCTACTTCACAATATACATATAGCACTATATGCCATATAGACATAGAGCACTTTAATATAAAGAACTAAGCCCGATGCCTAGTATATTAAGTGCTCAGTAAATGCAAACTATTATTAGCCCCTGTTCTTACTTAATCAGGCTAACTCTTGGTATAGCGATCTAATGTTTTCTTTTTTTTTTTTTTTAAGATTTTATTTATTTGTTTGACAGAGAAGGACACAGCGAGAGAGGGAACACAAGCAGGGGGAGTGGGAGAGGGAGAAGAAGGCTTCCGGCGGAGCAGGGAGCCCGATGCGGGGCTCGATCCCAGGACCCTGGGATCATGACCTGAGCCGAAGGCAGACGCTTAACGACTGAGCCACCCAGGCGCCCCGAGATCTAATGTTTTCTTAAAACAAAAAACAAAAAACAAAAAAACAGCTCTTGGATTTATTCTTTTTCTGTTTTTGAATTAGTTTCACTTGATCATTTTCTTTCTTATGCTTTCCTTAATTTGTTGTAATTTTAAACTTTCTTGCAATGAGTATTTAATATCCATTCGATCTTGTTTGGTACTATGTTTAGAACTATAATTTTTGTCTGAATATGGTCATAACCATCTTTTATGTAGTAATTTGATCATAGTTTAGATATTCTGAAATTTCAGTTTTGGTTTCAATATAGAATTTCAAAATTTACAAGAGGTTGGCTTTTTTTCTTTTCTATTTTAGTTATTAAACTGTGGCCTTTTTTGTCCTTTTACTGGACATAAGAGAATGCAGTCTTCACTTTTATTGGGCATGGAGCTCAATGTGGGGCCCGAACTCACAACCCTGAGATCAAAGCCTGAGCCAAGATCAAGAGTTGGACGCTAACCGACTGAGCCACCAGGGCACCCCTCTACTATTTCTAATTTTGAAATGCATGGAGATTTTCTTTGGCACCCGAAATAAGGTCAGCTTCAAAATGTTTCAGGGGAACTAGAAGGTGTAATCTCAGTAGTTTGGATATAGAATTAAATATTTATATATTATTGATTATATTATTCCCATGCTATTATTTGTTTGCAGATTTCATTTGTCATAGGTAAGTTGCTGATTATGTTTTTGTTTCTCCTTGCATTTCAGACACTTGCTTTATGTATCTTGCTGCTGACTAGAGTGAACTGCTCACACACACACTCAGTTTCATACTTTATATCTGTTAAACAATTCTTTACATTACATTTTTTCTGTCTAAATAACTGGAATAGTTTCTGTGTCCTGACAGAACACTGGCTCAATGGTTAATGACAGGTGATACAGCAAGCAGAGTGGAGCGTGGAGGTGGTATAGACTGCCTCACCGTCAGTCAGGAACTGACACTGAGGCAGTTTGGCCGTCGTCCACAAATAGCTACCACGTTCACCTCGCTCATTGTCATCCCAGCCCACAGGAATGGGGGTAGTGCATGGGGCGGGCAAGCAGGGAGATTTAGGGACTAGGCCTACAAGTGGCATTCACTATTTCTGCTCACATCCCATTGGAGAACATTCCACTGAGGTCACAGACCCATGCTCTGTGAGAGATAACAGAATGTGTGGTACATCTGAGCAGCCATATATGCCCTGCTGTAATTCTCTTACTATGGAAGTGGAGAATGGATTTTGATGGACGTCTAGCAATTTCTGCCATGACGATGTTTTCTTTTGTACATGGATTTAGACCATTTGTATTCTAGTTACAGATTTAATGCTTTTTTACTTTAATTAAATGTTGTCTGACAGTGAAGTGGAGAGCTGCCATTATAAGGCATCCGGGGACCGTCATTTTGTTTTCTGTCTTGTGCTATATGATCAGTTTTCTGAACACCACCCCTCCTACCTGGCACCTTGTGGTAATTTAAAATTACTTGTATTTCAAGCGGTAAACTTAAAAAAAAAAAACTTTATTTCTTGATTTATTAACTTTAAAAAATGAAGTGAATAATACTCCTTGCTGTGGAAAACAAGGAGATTAGCTCATTTATATCTCCTTCTCAGCCCCTACTGAGTTTTGTCAGCCACCTCTAGGCTTTTTGTCCCATCCCATTAATTACATCATTTTAAATTGCTAAGTTTTTCTTTCAAGTCGCCTTTACATTCTTTTCTGTAACTGTAAATTGCATTGTTGTTACTATTAATATTTTAATGGATTAATCATTTATGAGTTCTTATGTATTTATTATGTTTTTTCCAATACTGCACTGTTCACATTGATTCTCTCAGTTGACTGGATTTAGTCAAGTATTATTTTCAAGAAAGATTCACCATGTTATGATTCCTGAGTTACTGTGTATTGAAGAATTCTTTGCCTTTACAACTGGCTGGGAAAAAAAGTCTTAGGTCACACTTATTGTGTGACATTGAACTGGTGTGGAGAAGTTGAGCCCTAGATGATGATGGGTTTTTTGGGCTTAACTTCTCCAAGATGTTTCAGTGTTGCTCATTTTATATCAAATATTTTTGGAACATGATGTGTTGTCTTTACCTGCAGATTTAGTTCTTCCTTATTTAGGGAAAACTTTATATCTTTTTTTTTTCTTTTGTGCCAACATGGCCTTCTCTACCTATGGATACCAATTTTCTTTATGTTGGATCAACCTTGTCCACCTCCATCTCTATCCTTTTCCATTAGCATTTACTCTGATTATCTCTCTTATGAAATACCACCATATCAGAGACCTTTCCATCACCATACGAAAACCAATGAGGTTTGTCACTTTTCCCTCGCCCTCATTTTTCTTCATAGCATTTATTACTATGTGTCACCGGTGTTCCCAACGTCAATTAGAACATAAGCTCCATGAGAGGAAACTTGTCTTTTTTTTTTTCCATTACCATGCCAGAACAGCATCCAGCATATAGTTGATACTCAGTATTTGACTGAATTATCTCAAGCTTTCCCTGTCAGCAAGTCAGTTTTCAGCTATGTATATTTTGTTCTTTGCTGTTTCTAATTTATGAAACTTGTTGCCTCAACTCTATTTTACTTATTGTATTGTTTTATTTTGTCTTTGCTTTCTTCTTTCATCAATTCCTTTTCTCTTTATTTTAGAGTATAGGGCATTTGTTGTGGAGGATGTATATTCAGAATGAGTTCTATATCTATTCCTTTTTTCCTATAGTATTTTTATAGTTTACAGGCAGCTTCTTTCCATCTTTCTCATGATTGGCACAGCAACTTTGTGGGTACCCAGACACAGTGAGGGTGGTCTTCTGAACCTCTTCCCAGCCTGAACTCTTTTGTTCTCTCCTAGCTGTTTCCAGCTGAGTCCCTCCTTCTCAGGCAATAATAAAGTGCCAAAGTTTACCCTGTTTGGAGGAACAGTCTCATACTGTAAGGCACTGTCCTTGGAAACAGGATGCCCTTGATTAGACAGAGTGAATTCAGATCTCATAGCAGTAAAATAAAACTTCAGAAAAAAAAAAGGTAGTCATCAAATGCAATCACCACTGCCCACAAGGCCCCTCTTACGTGATAGGACACAGGGTGGCAGTGCCTGTTCTCAGACTATCTATTGTTGTAGAAAATTGGTTCTAGGGGATTGTGGTCACCATTGCTTCTCATCTACCTCCCTCCCAGATGAAAAATCAAAACAACCACTCCCGATAGCGATTTCCTTCCTTGGGGAGCACAACTGTGGCAGTCATGTAGTTCATGCACTGCACAAAGGTGCCCAGTTAAGAGGGCAACAGTGGGCTGAAATCCAGTTTACACTTGGCTCTCTGAGCCACATGTCCTGGTATGGGGTTGTATCTGTTCAGTGAAAGGACCTTTTTCTTTGCACAAAGGTGCCTAACCCTGTGCCCACGGGGCTGAGTGTGCCCAGAAAGGGTGCCTTTTTCTAACTCACACAGATGTCATGTGGGCTGGCAGCGGCCCTGCTGGAGAATAATGCCAATGGTGGTGTATGTTGTGGGGGAAGGACTTCTACCCTGGAAGGACACTGTCTTTTTCCCCTAGATGCTGACTCAACCCTCATCTGATTCCCTAAAAATGCATTAGGTTTTTCATAATTTATCTACTGACCTTGTCCTCACCTTGTACAGCTTCTGGGAGACGCGAGTATAGGAGCCAAATACAAATCCCAATGAGTCTTTTGTCTTCCTGCTGCTTTATAGAGTTTATGGTAGGAGGTTGTACTGCCTCCTCTATTTGAATGCTGCTGGTTTTGTTTTGCTGATCCTTCCTCATTTCTCATTCATGTTTTTAGTTTCTGAAATACAGTAGTTGTAGGATCTGGCTGCCTACTACCATGCTACTTCCGGCTTCTCCTTGATTTAAACGTGGTCTCTCTGTGCTGCTATAACTGTGTGGTTATACTGTGTTGACTTCTCTGCTTTTATATGCCATCTATTTAATATGCATGCTCATGAAGGGCAACAAGCACGTCTGAACCTACTCTTCAGAGTTCTGGCGAAAAGCTAAATTTATTCAGGTGTCCTATAAATGTTATTTGGTGTCCATAAGGCACTGCAAGTTTATCACATATTGAAGATGACATAAAGATGATCCCACACTCTGATTTTTTTTAAAAATTGAAATATGACTTTTTCAGACTTAAATAAAATGGAAAGAAATCTGGAAAACACCATGTTTCTTACAATGATAGCTCTGGAAATGTAGTTGGATTTGATATTCAGTCAGGAGTTTCCAACAGACGTTGCTTGTACAATAAACTTACACAGGGAATCTGCCATTGTGATAGGGGAAGCTTTAAATCAGATTTAAATCTTGTCATGCCTGGATAAATGTGCTAATATTTTCAGTCAGTCTCTAGTACAGCTGTTAAAACATTTTGGCTCTGTAGGCCAAATGGGACTTCTAAAATTCATATGAGTTCTGTGTTCTAATTCTTATTATGTTTTGCTTTTCTAGTTAGAAAACAGACATTGATTTCTGTAGAGGTGTACATCAAGGTTTACTGATTCCAACATATCTTTCAGTACAATAAATTTTGAATTTCATCAAAACACAAAGTTGGTACATATGTCACAGATCCTGAATGCCTTCAGCAGCATGGGAAAACCAGAATCCTGCATATGCAGCATTTAAGTAGGAAACTAAAACTCATTCAGGAAATATATATTTGGTTTGATGTTTGATTTCATTAAAGCCAGTGACAGGTTTCTGGCAACTCTCCTTAGCTTATCAGACTTTTTAAAAATTCTTAAAAATACAGAACAGTTTACTTTCCTCTAGATTTCAGCAAATATTAAATATTCCAAGGTTTTTTTCTCTTTATTTCCAGATTCTCCAGCTATGAAGCGTCAGTCCTCAATTCTCCATGGGCTTCAAATTTTTTTATGCTTGTTTTAGAAACTAGGTTCATGACTATGTTTTCACCAACTCTCTTAATTTATCAAGTAATTATCTTCTTTGTCATATCCCTCTCCTTAAGATGTTCTATAAGATCAGATTTTACCTTATTCTCAATTTTGCCAACCAGTGCATATATGATTTCTTATGCAAGATCCAGGCAGTACACCTCAAAGTTATGAGAAATTTGCCTGACTTGCAGATTTTTCCATGCGCTCACACACCCATTTACTTGATAGCAGTTTGACTTGTTACTGAAGCCACTTGTTCTATGTTTCTTAGTTCCTTTCAAGACTCTACAAATGGGCTGCATCCTTTATGTAACAAGTTTGACTTCTCAGGTGATATTCCATAATAAGACTGGTCAGAAAAATGACTCTCTTTTGGTCCATGGCTCAAACTAATGGGCTGTACTGTAACATTCAGTAAGAATTCATAAAACTTTAAATGTTTAATCTATTTTCTATTTTTATTAAAGTTTGCTTAAGTAAATTTGGTAGCAAAATATGTGTAATGGTAGATACCATAGATTCCTTCCACTCTATCTCCAGATCAATTATGTTGAAAATATTCACAAGTAACAGACTTAATATTATGAACAAGAGAATAAAAAAATGTGTCCAGATATATTAATTCAGAAATAAAATTTAATGATTTTCAATTTTGTTTTTACTAGTACAAACTAGGTTAACAGTCCATTCTTCTGAACAATCTTACACATGCCATATTTTTAGTAAGAGCTCAAAGAAAATGTCTGATTAGGTGTAGATTACACTGTATTTTAGCCCACCCCTAAAGTCAGCACAAATACAAAATCACAGTCATGTTTACAAGGTAAAAATTGTACAACAGCTCTGTATACTAAAATATTATCAACAAAGCAGTTTCTGAGAATCAAAACATCAGCTGGCAGATTTGCTTTTATGATTTTAATATTTTTTTCTAATATGACAATGCCACTAAGTTCACCATTCTTTCACTATCTTTTCATTTCCTGTATGCATTTCTAGCTAGCAAATTCATTTTAATGGCAGTAAGTTGGGAATTTAGTCCAAAGAGCAAAGATTCATTTTGATGAGTTATTTGATCATAAAACATGCAGTGGTGAACTTTCAATTCATTAACTATTTCTATTGTTCATTAAATATTATTATTGTAGTTGGCATAATAATCATGAGAACTTTTTTTCCACTTAGTTAAAGCATTTCATACCATTAGTTTGACTACGGCTTGCAAGAGGTCCAGTAACTGCCAAGGGTATGGCAACCACCTCACCAACAAAATCAGTCCATACATTAAATGGCAGCCTGAACTAAGTTTCAACACAATACTTAACACACTTCTAGAAAATGTGTCTCAACAGAGCCTCTTACAACCTTCCTCACTAGCTAACTAGACATGGGTCATCATTGCTTGGTTTGACTTCTCCTTCTAGCAGCAAATTCATCACAACCTTTGTCAAATAGCTGCATGTTCCTCTTTTTCCCAGTGGAGGAATGTTGTAAAAGGAAGTCATGTCATCCTACAAAGGAAAAGAGTAAGCAAGTCGTTTGATTTTTGTTTGTAAAGAGTTGACAGGTAAAATCAGTGTCAGCCTAGGGGGAAAAATAAATTCAGAGAAAGATTTCCTCATGGAAAATACAACCTTCTTGAGGTTTTCTTTCATTTTCCTAAGGCATCTTCTAAGCATATAAAGCAAAGACAGACATTTTTAGTATTCTCCTCTTTGCTGATAATTTTTATTTACTTAGGGAACCTTTTTTCAGATGAGCATAAAATATTAAACAGAGAGCCTGTAAGGGACTATATTAGGTAGTATACACAGCACCAATGTAGCCTATTACACATTCCCATCTTCCCCAGAATTTAATTTTATAGCCTTCTGGAATCTATGGCTCCTCTCTGGTAAAACACATTTTAACTGCTAACTATATAAAGGAAATTTATGTCTTCCCAGTTTTCTTTTTAGTCAGAGCTTCATAGCTGAACTGACTAGTAATTAGCTAAAAAGTACCACTAATTTCTCGAATAAGTCCGACTTCCCCCTGCCCCTCAAATACTCCATTTTATACTCTATAAATCTGTTTTGTAAGTTAAATGATAAGAGATTAGGGATATTTTGAACAGTTGAGACAATGAAAAAATTCTACAAAAAGCTCTTTTCTCTACTTACTTGTTTTTCAACTTCCTTTAGTCGACTCTCATCTTTTTGAAATTCATGAAATGCTTCTTTCACCAGTTTGTCTAGATCTACTTTGTCTTGAAATTCTAGCTCAGGGTTTCTTTCCAGTACAATGGATACAACCATTAGTAACTAGAAGAGACAGACATTGAAAGCCAATTATATGAACCATAAAAGCAACACAGTCTGGACATGTTTTCATTCTTTACTCAGACTGACAGATGACCCTGGAATTCCAGTGTGTTCTGTACAATGATTGACTTTAGGATCATTGTGAATGGACTCTTTCTAATCTTGCAAATTAGTAGCGTAAATTCTGTTTGGAACCTGCACATTTTTTTCATTGTGTATATCTTTGTAGTTGTGCAGAAATGTTTTTAGGTCACGTAAATGAAATAAGAAAAATGATTTTCCCAGTCCTGTCTACAGTACATAGTGCTCTATTCACCCAAAATGTCTGAACTTTCTGGCCTTTGGGCATTAATCCTTGTTGGCAAGATACTAAAACCAGTGTCCAATGGAGCTGGCAGGCAACAAAGCCAAAGAAGGCAGGTGAGGTCCATGGAGACTCTGGATCTAGGCTCATGATCAAATGACTTGGAGCCCAGGACCCCAAAATGAGTATAATTCTGTGACATCATAGTGTTTCTCAGGGGATGGCTATGTTTGAAAAGATACACCTAACTCTGACCTCTTTATGGTCTGAGTACTACTTGGTCTGCATATCTTAGTTTAATGCATCATCCTATTGTCTGACTATCTCATACATTCATCCTAAGTAGTAACCTCCATTTGAGATGACATACTGCTAGACACAAAGATTGTGTCTGAGTATACAATGTTTGGTAAAGACTTTCCAATGATGATTACGGCTCCTACTCTGCACATGGAACAGGAAAAAAGACTTCATAATTCCGAGTTTGGGAATCTTCCTGACTGTACTTTCTCTAAATGCCTCCAAAACAGAACCTGAAAGAACCAATAGAAACACTTTCAGAAAAAACCCAGGTGTCACAATGTGGGAGACCTTGGAGAGGGCTTTAGCCAGGAGAATATGAAGTTTTGCTCTAGTTCTAAAGAAAAATTTCTTCTACAAAGGGACCCTCGTTTGGTCAACAAGAAGGACCTCCATGTCCATTGTAGGTCCCAGATGCTGGGCACTAGACACTGAATGGCTAATAGCATAAGAAAGGCATTCACCCTTCCAATAACCCCATCTCTTCCTGACTCCAGGCTGCCTCATTCCCACGTGCTATGAAACTGATTCTGGTTTGATAATGTCTCTAAATCCTGGCACATCTGAGGTAAGACTGAATCTCACTCAACTCTGACCAGATTTCAGGTGCCAGATCCAGTAGTTCCTGAGAGCTTCTGCCTCACCCAAACATATTACCCACCCACAAGAAACACAGAGTCTGATGGAGACATTCCCAGAGAAAGAGACAAAAGTGAAGATGCGCTATATGTTAAATCCATTCATTATGAGGATTCTCTCCATATTTGGTATAATGTTTTAAAATGGCAAAAGAGAACGTACATATACCATGCATGTGTGTGTGTATTTTAGCATTTAACTTTATATAAAATGATACAGCACAAAATTACATGTCTTCTCTGTTCACAGAGAGATGTTTGGAAAGATGTCTCTCAAAATATCAACACTGATGATCTATTGCTAGTGGGTGTGGAGAAATTTTTTTCCTTTTTTTTCTATAATTTTCTGAACTATTAAAACTTTCTACAATAGTCATGTGCTATTTCTGTAAACAGAAAAAGAAACTGAAATTAAAGCAAATAGGAAAAGGCCACTTCTTGTGTTTTTTAGTGGTGGTAATGCACTTGCTGTCGAGGGATAAGTGCATGACTGAAAAAGCTGGGCAGTCTTTCCACACTGAAGGATTTAAGAGGTTTAAATTGTTCATGTACCTTGACTTGGGTCAAGGATGGCTATATTGCCTAAGACTCAACTAGAGGAGATCCAGGTTACATAAGGAGTGGAATTCCTGGTCTCTCTTGAGCAGTTTCCTCTATGTTAGTTTTCAGGGAGCAGATAGCACTTCTTCAGCAATCTGCATTTCTAAATACAAACCTCCACAACAATCTGTCTGTACTTTGGCTGGTCAATATTTCCCAACATGTCTTCAACAAGGAGAGAGAAATTCATCTCATACATGGTCATATCTGACAGGGTTGGTTGCTGAAAAAAATAACTCAATATTAACATGCTGCATTGTTATACTGTGGTTCCCATTTAATAGAGGACTTTCATTTTCTAATCAATAACCTTTTTCAGGTTCTATAAAACCTTAGGGAGCATTTTCAGCTATATGACTGGATTTTATATATGTCAAACTACTGACGCCAACCAGCTGACTGTTGTGATAAATTAAACCTCCTATTTTTAGTAGTTATCTTTACTATACAAATGGTAAGCGAAAGGGACTACATTGGAAATCCACTTCAACACACAAAAGGAACAGTGAAAAATTGAGACAACAAATAAGAGTACATATTACTTTCAGAATTAACACAAGAAGTTATGCTTGCTGTCAGACTTTAGCATGTAAGTCACTTGATATTGAATTTACATCATTTTTGTGGCAGGTCCTTTCTGAGCTGGCGGCATAAAAATGCATACAAATAAGCAAAAACAACATTGTATGTAGAAATGGCAAGACAACACAGAAAAAAAAGCAAAACTAAAAGAATTTACTCTACCCTTTCTACTTCATTTAAAAGAAGAGTATTGCATAGTCTTCCATTCACTTTTCACAAACCAAATGAAAGCAGCAAATAAATTCAAATCCAAATGCAAACCCAAATCTGGGCATGGTGGCTAACCCTCAAAGGATTAAAGAGAAGAAGACTCTAAATGTTAGGTTTGTATGGTGGTGAGCAGATGGAGTCACCAGACTTATTACCAGAGATGCAGAAATGATGAGTCATATTTATTTGCTTCCACCTCAATGATGATTTACAGTGAACTTAATCATAGCCTCAGAACAATGTGTATCTACTTACTATTCCAAATGGGACCCAGCAGGAATGTCCCCTTGAAATCAAGTGACAGCAAACTTGTTCGACCTGGTATAATAATGCATCGACTCTATAATTTGACATGGTCCATCTATTGTATTCTATATTCAATACAATCTAACATATTATTAATGCTTACAGGTAGTACCTGGTTTGGGGAAAGTGAAGCCCAGTTGCTAAACACAATAATTATAATTCTTCAGATGTCTAGCAAGGGGATTAGTAGGGCTACAGAAGGAAAGAAAAACCCTGTCATGGTTTCATATCAATTTCCTTTTAAAATATCTCATTTGAAAAGTCAACCTGGCTACTGTGCAACCGTGATAAACCTGGAGAAGAGACATCAAGCCTGCTTCATTTCCCACTCTCTGGAAGAACTTAGGGCTGGCAGTAGAGCAGAGAAGTTAAGACAAAAGGCTTAGAAGTTGAATGACCAGGGATGGGGTAGGGGATAGGTGTCACACTCGGGGTCAACTACTTCCTAGATGTAGGACTTTGGGAAAATAACTTAGCTGTGCCTCAGTTTCCTCATCTGTCAAGTGGGAATAATAAAGTACCTACCTCAAAAGAGCGTTGTGAGGATTAAAGCTTTGAGCACTTAGAAAAGTGCCTGGAACATAAAAAGACTTAACATGCATCTGCTGTTATTTTTGTTAGCAAAGAGAGGATACAAAATATAAGTGTACTGTGTACATAGAAACAAAATGAGTGTGGGTATGGGTATTTAAGAATACTATATTTGAATAAGGACCCTCATCAAAAATAATTTGGTTGACATTTCAACACTAAAAACAAATATGGTACTCCATTTCCAAAAGGCCTAGTTATTCTTGTTTGTGTATAAGCAGAATGAGTTCAGAGGTCAGTATTAAATAAAATAACCAAATCAAAGAAGAGCCCAGTTTATGTAACTTGGGAAACTATCTGAAGGAGGGGGCACTAATTCATTTGGATCAAAGCTAAGTTATATCCTGAGTAAATTAAGTGATTATCTATGATCTAAAAAGTTACAATTTTCACATTTACCGAAATTCAGTCATTTCCTTATCCATAGCATTATTAAGTCACCTTGCTTCTTAGGTCTGATCTGGTTCTGTCTTTTGAATGTATGTTTTATTATTTGTGAGGTTCCCTAGCACTGGCCCACTATCACTTTGTGGTAAAGGAATACCAGCTTTCATAGTAAAGCCAACATAAGAAAGCTTAACTTCACTAATAAATAAACAAAAGAAGGACAGCTGCTTGGCAAAAGGTTTGGCCATATGGTTCCTTTAAACACAGAGCTTCCATGAAACATTTGAAATATAATAATATAAAAAAATTTTTTATTAAATACAGCTTTTAAGCAAAATATCCTTTTGGTAAAGCAAGGCTTTTGTATAGAGGGGCACTAAAATTAAAAAATTAAAGTAACTCAGATTGGGGAAAAAAATTTCCAGTCCAATTGATTAGGTATTTTATTTTCTAATAGTTCCTCCCTTCAGGTTCTGGATACCCTCCCTTTAAATACTCTTAGAAAATGGAATAAGCAGAAAGGTTATCGGCAATGCAGAGGAGGAAAGAATTCCCTACTCCTTTAGATTCCCTTAAATGACATAAATACAGTGGGGCTGTACCTGTGGCAAATGCTTCCCAGCTACAATGATACCATTGGGCGTGCGCTCCAGGATCTGCCATACTCGGTCATAAAACCCAGCAGGAGTTCTATTCAAAGACCCATCAATCTGACGCCTGTTCAGCCAACATCTATAGACCAAAAGAAAATGCCTCAGAGTTGAAATGCAAGCTTGTTCTCATAGAGAGCAGGGCTTTCAGTGTAGATTAATTGTTCCAATAGGGTGAAAATAAAAGCCAAAATCCATCAATGATGCATATCTACCATGTGTTACAGAGGTTACTAAATATTTCCATAGTGAAAACAAAGTTTGCAGGGAAGAAGAAAATCCCCAAGATTTTAAAAAATTTAATAGGCAAAATGATATTCTCTAGTAAGTTATAAGGTTGCTCACTATGTGATCAAATGACTTCCTAATATGCAAAAAGCTCCATTTAAAAACACAGAAGCAGCCAATTTCGAAATAACTTCATGTGGTCCTTACATACAATTTTGTAAACTTCATGAAAGTATGGATATCGTATGGCTTGATCACTCCTATATACTCTCCCAGAAAGATGCTGAATAAACATTTGGTAAGTAATGAAGGCTCAAAAAAGTATTATGTACCTAATGAAATTATCTTGTTTTAAAGTTTTAAACTTTAAACCTTAGATTTATTTTTCTATTTAAATATGGCCAAAGTACCAGTGCTGAAAAATCAGCTACATGATTTTACATGTTATAATAATCATACCAAAGTGACAAGATGAAATTCTAGATCTCTTATTTCCATGGATTAAGTGTTACATCTTAAAGATATAATACCCCTTCACAAACTGCTAAAGATGCAGAATTTGCATAATTTGAAAAGAATGCACAAATGACATAGCAGTATATTCTTCCAAAAGCTGCAGATAGGAACAAATATACATTTTTTATACTTGATATTAAAACAAGCATTGAATGAAATGTGCTATCGACCACAAGGGAAGCATGTAACCAACAATATTTCTAGGTAGGAACATAGCTATGCAGGAGACAGTATAATGAAAAAGACATTTTTGTTCTGATAAAAGAGGACCAATGATATTTTAAAACTGCATAAATGAATGAGGCATCCCTTTTGGATGCAGGGTTTTTTTGTTTTGTTTTGTTTTGTTTTGGTAGATCCAGTCTTGTATGGCTGGGTTCAGTGCTACGCCAAAGAGAAGAAGCCCAAAGGGGCAGGAGTTTCTTGGTGATGTTTTACTTTGGATAATGAAGGTGCAAAACTGAATACCCAATACTCTACATTTGATTTTTTTCCTATTCCCTTTATTTGGCAATAAGAAAAAAAAATGTTTTCTGAGTTCTATAAAGTCATGGTTAGTATTATAACAAAGAAAAGTTTGCTTAGAACAACAAAGAAAGTAGAAATGTGTGAATACTCACATGGAGATAATTATTTCTGAGGACCTCTCTTTATATTTTGGTTTTTTATTTTGAACAATTTTAGACTTAGAAGTCAAAAAAGTAATTCACACTTGAACATACATACATAACAACACTCAAAACCAGGAAATGAATGCTGACACAATACTATTTGCTATGGACCTTATTCAAATTATGCCATTTTACCACTAATGTCCTTGTTTTGGTTGTGGGTCCAATCCAGGACCCCACATTGCATCTGGTTTCCAAGTCTCCTTAGGTAGACTCGTCCAATCTATGACAGTTCCCCAATCTTCTTTCATCTCTCATGAATTTAACATTTTAGAAATGTCAGTTATTTTTTAGAATGCACACCTCAATTTGGGTTTATCTGATGTTTTGTCATTATTAGACTTAGATTATGCATTTTTGGCAAGAATACCCAAAAGTGATTATGCCTTTTTGGTATATCATATTAGGGAGGTACATAATACTGATGTGTCTTATCCCTGGGATGCTAACCTTGATCATTTGATTGAGGTAGAGTCTACTGCGTTCCTTCATTGTAAAGTTACTATTTTTCCTTTTGCAATTAAAAAGTACCTTGAGTGGAAATACTTTTAAATTATACAAATTTTTCATTTCTCATCATACTTCCACCCACTAAATTTAGCATCCATGATGGTTCTTCCCTGAAACAATTGTTACTATTGTATTTGTCTAACGGTAATTTTCTCTTTCCATCATTCCATCTACACTTATTAATTGGAATTAATAATGTCTGTTTCCCTACAGCCCCAGCAAATGTTTGTCATACTGTCTAACTTCTGCCAGTCTGTATGATAGATGAGAAATGGTATCCCAACATGTTTTAATTTACATTTCTGTAATTATGAGTTAGTTTAAACATTTTTACAGGGTGCCTGATGGTTAAGCAGCCGACTCTTGGTCTCAACTCATGGGGTCATGAGTTCAAGCCCCACGTTGGGCTCCATGCTGGGCATTGGGCTCCATACCGGGCATGGAGTCTACTTAAAAAAATAAAATAAAAAAAACACCTTAAATATCTTTTCAAATATCTACAGTCCATTTTTTTTATGTTTTAAATGAATTGATTAATCATATTTTCCCCCATTTTTCTCTTGGGTTTTTGGTTCTTTGTCCCTGAGTTTTTAAGAATTCTTGGATATTAGCCCTTTGTACCCTATGCTTGTTCCAGTTTCTCAGCTGTCTCCTGAGATTGTCTATTTTCTGCCATGCAAAATGATGTTTTAAATTTTTATATAGTCTTATTAATCTTTTAATACCCCTAGAGTTAAGCCCTAGATGGAAAGCCTTTCTCATACCAAGGTTAAAGCGGTATGTCTTCTTTTAGCTCTGGTGTGGTTTCATTTTTTACATTTAGATAGCAAATCTATTTGGAGTTTATTCTTGTGTACAGTATAAAGTATGGATTTAACTTTATCTTTTCCTAAATGGCTATCCAGTTGTCCCATCACTATTTTTTTAAAAATAATGTCCATCCTTGACCCAGTGATATGAGATGTTACCTCTATCACACATTAAATTTCCATATGTGCTTAAGGTCTATTTCTGGACTTCCATTCTGTTCAGCCAGACTATTTATGTGTTCATGTACCAGCATAGCATCACACTTTTTATCATAGACGTTCTATAGTACATTTCACTATCTGTTAGGGCGAGTCCTTCTTTTATGTTGTTCTGGTTGTTCTTGCATGTTTCCTTCTCCATATGAAGTTTAGTATTAACCTATCTACCTCCATAAAGAGCTTGTTGGATTTTTTTGGAATTGCATTACATTTATAACTGATATCTTTATAATGTTGAGTGCTCCTCTTTAAGAACAAAGATGTCTTCCCATTTGCTCAGATATACTTTTTTTTTATGTTATGTTACTCACCATGCATTACATCATTAGTTTTTGATGTAGTGTTCCATGATTCATTGTTTGCGTATAACACCCAGTGCTCCATGCAGTACGTGCCCTCCTTAATACCCATCACCAGGCTAACCCATGCCCCCACGCCCTCCCCTCTAGAACCTTCAGTTTCTCAGACTCCAGGGTCTCTCATGGTTCGTCTCCCCCTCCGATTCCCCCCCTTTATTTTTTCCCTTGCTGCTATCTTCTTCCTTTTTTTATACATATAATGTATTATTTATTTCAGAGGTACAGGTCTGTGATTCAACAGTCTTACACAATACACAGTGCTCACCATAGCACATACCTTCCCGAATGTCTATCACCCAGCCACTCCATCCCTCCCACTCCCCACCACTCGAACAACACTCAGTTTCTTTCCTGAGATTAAGAATTCCTCATATCAGTGAGGTCATATGATACATATTTTTCTCTGTTTGACTTATTTCACTCAGCATATTCACTCTCCAATTCCATCCACATCATTGCAAATGGGGAGATCTCATTCCTTTTGTGGCTGCATAATATTCCATTCTATACCACTTCTTCTTATCCATTCATCTGTTGATGGACATCTTACCTCTTTCCATAGTTTGGCTATTGTGGACATTGCTGCTATAAACATCGGGGTGCACATACCCCTTCATATCCCTACATTTGGATCTTTGGGGTAAATACCCACTAGTGCAATTGCTGGATCGTATGGTAGCTCTATTTTCAACTTTTTGAGGAACCTCCACACTCTTTTCCTGAGTGGTTGCAGCAGCTTGCATTCCCACCAACAGTGTAGGAGGGTTCCCCTTTCTCCGCATCTCCGCCAGTATCTGTCCTTACCTGACTTGTTAATTTTAGCCATTCTGACTGGTGTGAGGTGGTATCTCATTGAGGTTGTGATTTGGATTTCCCTGATGCTGAGCGATGTTGAGCACTTTTTCATGTGTCTGTTGGCCATTTGGATGTCTTCTTTGGAAAAATGTCTGTTCATGTCTTCTGCCCATTTCTTGATTGGATTATTTGTTCTTTGGGTGTTGAGTTTGATAAATTCTTTATAGATTTTGGATACTAGCCCTTTATCTGATGTGTCATTTGCAAATATCTTCTCCCATTCTGTTGGTTGTCTTTTGGTTTTCTGGACTGTTTCTTTGGCTGTGCAAAAGCTTTTTATCTTGATGAAATCCCAATAGTTCATTTTGGCCCTTGCTTCCCTTGCCTTTGGCGATGTTTCTAGGAAGAAGTTGCTGCAGCTGAGGTCGAAGAGGTTGCTGCCTGTGTTCTCCTTTAGGATTTTGATAGACTCCTGTCTCACGTTTAGGTCCTTCAACCATCTGGAGTCTATTTTTGTGTGTGGTGTAAGGAAATGGTCCAGTTTCATCCTTCTGCATATGGCTGTCCAATTTCCCAACACCATTTGTTGAAGAGACTGTCTTTTTTCCATTGGACATTCTTTGCTGCTTTGTCAAAGATTAGTTGAACATAGAGTTGAGGGTCCATTTCTGGGCTCTCTATTCTGTTCCATTGATCTATGTGTCTGTTTCTGTGCCAGTACCATACTGTCTTGATAATGACAGTTTTGTAATAGAGCTGGAAATCCAGAATTGTGATGCTGCCAGATTTGCTTTTCTTTTTCAACATTCCTCTGGCTATTCGGGGTCTTTTCTAGTTCCATACAAATTTTAGGATTATTTGTTCCATTTCTATGAAAAGAGTGGATGGTATTATGATGGGGATTGCATTGAATGTGTAGATTGCACTAGTAGCATTGACATCTTCACAATGTTTCTTCTTCCAATCCATGAGCATGGAACGTTTTTCCATTTCTTTGTGTCTTCCTCAATTTCTTTCATGAGTATTCATTGTTTTCTGAGTACAGATTCTTTGCCTCTTTGGTTAGATTTATTCCTAGGTATCTTATGGTTTTGGGTGCAATTGTAAATGGGACTGACTCCTTAATTTCTCTCTCTTCTGTCTTGTTGTTGGTGTATAGGAATACCACTAATTTCTGTGCATTGATTTTATACCCTGCCACTGGACTGAAATCCTATATGAGTTCTAGCAGTTTTGGGGTAGAGTCTTTTGGGTTTTCCACATAAAGTATCATATCATCTGCAAAGAGTGAGAGTTTGACTTCTTCTTTGCCAATTTGGATATCTTTGATTTCTTTTTGTTGTCTGATTGCTGTGGCTAGGACTTCTAATACTATGTTGAATAGCAGTGGTGAAAGTGGACATCCCTGCCGCATTCCTGACCTTAGGGGGAAAGCTCTCAGTTTTTCCCCATTGAGAATGATATTCACTGTAGGTTTTTCATAGATGGCTTTTATGATATGGAGGTAGGTACCCTCTATCCCTATACTCTGAAGAATTTTGATCAAGAAAGGATGCTGTATATTGTCAAATGCTTTTTTTGCATCTACTGAGAGGATCATATGATTCTTGTTCTTTCTTTTGTTAATGCATTGTATCATGTTGATTGATTTATGGATGTTGAACTAACCTTGCAGCCCAGGGATATCCCACTTGGTCATAGTTAATAATCCTTTTAATGTACTGTTGAATCCTATTGGCTAGTACTTTGGTGAGAATTTTTGTATCCATGTTCATCAAGGATATTGATCCGTAATTCTCCTTTTTGATGGGGTCTTTGTCTGGTTTGGAGATCAAGGTAATGGTGGCCTCATAAAATGAGTTTGGAAGTTTTCCTTCCATTTCTATTTTTTGGAACAATTTCAGAAGAATAGGTATTAATTCTTCTTTAAATGTTTGGGAGAATTCCCCTGGGAAGCCATCTGGCCCTGGGCTTTTGTTTTTTGGGAGATTTTTGAGGACTCCATCAATTTCCTTAGTGGTTATAGGTCTGTTCAGGTTTTCTATTTCTTCCTGGTTCAATTTTGGTAGTTGATACATATCTAGGAATGCATCCATTTCTTCCAGGTTATCTCATTTGCTGGCATAGAGTTGCTCATAATATGTTCTTATAATTGTTTGTATTTCTTTGGTGTTGGTTGTGATCTCTCCTCTTTCATTCATGATTTTGTGGAATTGGGTCATTTCTTTTTTCTTTTTGATAAGTCTGGCCAAGGGTTTATCAATCTTGTTAATTCTTTCAAAGAACCAGCTCCTAGTTTCGTTGATCTGTTCTATTGTTCTTTTGGTGTCTACTTCACTGATTTCTGCTCTGATCTTTATTATTTCTCTTCTCCTGCTGGGTTTAGGCTTTATTTGCTGTACTTTCTCTAGCTCCTTTAGGTGTAGGGTTAGGTTGTGTATTTGAGACCTTTCTTGTTCCTTCAGAAAGACTTGTATTGCTATATACTTTCCTCTCAGGACTGCCTTTGCTGTATCCCAAAGATTTTGAACAGTTGTGTTTTTATTTTCATTGGTTTCCATGAAGTTTTCAATTCTTCTTTAATTTCCCGGTTGAACCATTCATTCCTTAGGAGGATGCTCTTTAGCCTCCATGTATTTGAGTTCTTTCCTACTTTCCTCTTGTGATTGAGTTCTACTTTCAAAGCATTGTGTTCTGAAAATATGCAGAGAATAATCCCAATCTTTTGGTACCAGTTGAGGCCTGACTTATGACCTAGGATGTGATCTATTCTGGAGAATGTTCCATGGGCACTAGAGAAGAACGTGTATTCCGTTGCTTTCGGTTGGAATGTTCTGAATATATCTGTGAAGTCCATTTGGTCCAGTGTGTCATTTAAAGTCTTTATTTCCTTTTTGATCTCTTGCTTAGATGATCTGTCCATTTCAGTCAGGGGGGTGTTAAAGTCCCCCACTATTACTGTATTGTTGTCAATGTGTTTCTTTGCTTTTGTTATTAATTGCCTCATATAATTGGCTGCTCACATGTTAGGGGCATAGATAGTTACAATTTTTAGATCTTCTTGTTGGGTAGACCCTTTAAGTAGGATATAGTGTCCTTCCTCATCTCTTATTACAGTCTTTGGTTTAAAATCTAATTTGTTGGATATAAGGCTTGCCACTCCAGCTTGCTTTTGTTGTCCATTAGCATGGTAAATGGTTTTCCACCCCCTCACTTTCAATCTGGGGGTGTCTTTTGGTCAAAATGAGTCTCTTGCAGACAAAATATCGATGGGTCTTGTTTTTTAATCCAGTCTGATAGTCTGTGTCTTTTGATTGGGGCATTTAGCCCATTTATATTCAGGGTAACTATTGAAAGATATGAATTTAGTGCTACTGTATTGCCTGTAAGGTGACTGTTACTGTATATTGTCTGTGGTCCTTTCTGGTCTATGCTGCTTTTAGGCTCTCTCTTTGCTTAGAGGACCCCTTTCAATATTTCTTGGAGGACTGGTGTCGTGTTTGCAAATTCCTTTAGGTTTTGTTTGTCCTGGAAGCTTTTTATCTCTCCTTCTATTTTCAATGACAGCCTAGATGGATATAGGATTCTTGGCTGCATATTTTTCTCATTTAGTGCTCTGAATATATCATGTCTTTCTGGCCTGCCAGGTCTCTGTGGATAGGTCTGTTTGCAATTGAATGTTTCTACCATTGTAGGTTACATATCTCTTCTCCCGAGCTGCTTTCAGGATTTTCTCTTTGTCTCTGAGACTCGTAAGTTTTACTATTAGATGTCGGGGGTGTTGACCTATTTTTATTGATTTTGAGGGGGTTTCTCTGTGCCTCCTTGATTTTGATGCCTGTTTCCTTCCCCACATTAGGGAAGTTTTCTGTTATAATTTGCTCCAGTATACCTTCTGTCCCTCTCTCTCTTTCTTCTTCTTCTGGGATCCCAACTATTCTAATACTGTTTTTTCTTATTTTATCACTTATCTCTCAAATTCTGCTCTCATGATCCAGTAGCTGTTTATCTCTTTTTCTCAGCTTCTTTATTTTCCATCATTTGGTCTTCTATATCACTAATGCTCTCTTCTGCGTCATTTATTCTAGCAGTTAGAGCCTCCATTTTTGATTGCACCTCATTAATAGCCTTTTGATTTTGACTTGGTTAGATTTTAGTTCTTTTATTTCTGCAGAAAGGGTTTCTCTAAGAACTTCCATGCTTTTTTCAATCCCAGCTAGTATCTTTAAAATCGTCACTCCTAATTCTAATTCCAACATCTTACTAATATCCGTCTTGATTAGGTCCCTGGCAGTTGGTACTGCCTCTTGTTCTTTTTGTTGAGGTGATTTTTTTGTCTTGTCATTTGGTCCATAGGAGAATAGATGAATGAGAGAACAAAATGCTAACAGGGTAACAACAACCCCAGAAAAATATACACTAAACAAATCAGAAGAGACCTGAGACTGGGGAAAAAGAAAGGGAAAGAAAGAAAAAAGAAAAAGATAAAAATAAACAAACAACCAAAAAAAAAAAACAAAACAGAATATGATGAAATATGATCAGGCTGGTGCATAGATCAGTGCCACAGACTAGATTTTGGTCGTATTTTGGTCTGGTAGAAGAAAGTGCCTCCCAAAATTTTAAAGATTTATTTATTTATTTGAGAGAACGAGAATGAGAGAGAGAGAGAGAGCACATGAGGGAGGGAGAGTCAGAGGGAGAAGCAGACTCCCCGCTGAGCAGGGAGCCCGATGCAGGACTTGATCCCGGGACTCCAGGATCATGACCTGAGCCGAAGGCAGTCACTTAACCAACTGAGCCACCCAGGCACCTCCCAAAATTTTAAAGAAAGAAAAGCTTATATATGTACAAAAATAAGGGTAAATATGATGAAGGGATGGAATATGACTGTAAAGATGAAAATTACAAAAGATTTTATGAAAGGAATTGATAAGAAGTTGTTTGAAAAAAGAAAGAAGAGATTTAAAAACAAGTGGGGGGATAAAATGTGATCAGGCAGGAGACTAGAACAAAGCCATACACTAGAGATTTAGGGTATATTTTGGTCTGTTAGAAGAAAATGTATCCCCAAATTTTAAAGAGAGAACAACTTATATATATATATACCAAAAATAAGAGTAACTACTATGAAGGGATAGAATATGACTCTAATAATGAAAAATAAAAAAGATTTTTTAAAAAAGGGATTGAGAAGATATTGGTTGAAAAAGGGAAAAAGAAAAATTCAAAAAAAAGAAAATTAAAAAAATTACCTTTGAAAGACTAAAGAATCATGGGAAAAAAGCCATGAATTCTATGTGCAGTATTCCCCTAGCCCTGGACTTCTGTCTTTCTCATTGATTGGTAAACTTGGTCTTGGTTGGCTGTTCTTGCTGATCTTCTGGGGAAGGGGCCTATTGCAATGGTTCCCAAATGTCTTTGCTGGAGGCAGAATTGCCCCGCCCTTGCTGGTCCCAGCTAAGTAATCTGCTCGGGTTTCCTCTCGGGAGCTTTTGTTCCCCGCAAGCTTTCCGTACAGCTTTGAAGGACGAGAGTGAAAATGGCGGCCTCCCAATCTCCGCCCTGGAGGAGGTGAGAGCTCAGGGTCCCACTCCTCATTGAGCCCCCAGAGAAAAGCAGTCAGTCACTCCCATCTTCCCGGTCTCCAGCCGTACTCCGTGCTCACCTGGCCTGTGACAGCATTCATTCCTATCTCTGGCTCACGACTCCATGTGGAGTCTCCAAACCCAGCAGATCCCTGTGGTGCGCTCCCGCGCTGCTCCTTCCAGGGGAGGAAGAGGAGGCTCCCTGGATCTGCCACTCGTTGGGTCCCTGTGGAAGATCAGTGGCCCGACTGTGCCGTGGATCATGGTTTATGGCAACCCCGAGCTGAGAGCCCACGCCTTGGCTCCGTCTCTGCAGCCGGCTTCCCCGCTCCGATACCTGGGAGCTCTGCCACACTCAGGCACCCTCGGTCTTTCTGTGACCCCGAGGGTCCTGAGACCACACTGTCCCAGTGAGGGTTCCACCTCCCACTTAGCCACTGGAGTGACGTTCCTCAGCAGAGCCAACTTCTAAAAGTCCCGATTTTGTGCTCCGCTGCTCTATCACTTGACAGAAGCGGCCAATGGAGGCCCCCTCCCCCGCCGTCTATCCTCCCGAATATCACCTCAGATTCACTTCTCCGCATGTCCTACCTTCCAGAAAGTGGTCGCTTTTCTGTTCAGAGAGTTGCTGCTATTCTTTTCTTCGATCTCCTGTTGACTTTGTAGGTGTTCAGAATGGTTTAATCCCTACCTAGCTGAATTCCTGGCACCAGAGGAAATTTAGGTCTCCTACTCCTCCGCCATCTTGCTCCTGCCCCCTCAGATTTACTTTTGTAGAAGACTTCTTTTCTAGGCATATAACTATACCACCTTAGAAAATACCAGGCAGGGCGCCTGGGTGTCTCAGTTGGTTAAGGGACTGCCTTGGGCTCAGGTCATGATCCTGGAGTACTAGGATCGAGTCCCACATCAGGCTCCCAGCTCAAGTGGGGAGCCTACTTCTCCCTCTGACCCTCTCCCCTCTCATGCTATTTCTCTCTCTAATAAATAAATAAATGAAATCTTAAAAAAAAAATATCAGGCATACAAATAGTGCTAATAAATGCTTGCCTAAATAATTATATTAAAACTTTCTGTAACAAAATATTCTTCAATTTGATGCATTCCACAAGTATTTGTTTTGCTCTTATTCTAAGCTTAGCACAAGTTAAGTCTATGAAATGGTTTAGCCCTGAGTAAGTTTATAGTCTACTTAGGGAGACAGAGTAATAGGCAACTTATTCAAATAATGTTACCAAACTCATATCTTTATGCCAAAATGTTGGGAGGAGATGGTAATTGCTACAAAGATTCAGAAAGAGAACTGACCAACATGGTATGAAGTTTTACATTCTGTACAATAATAAAAATTAAGAAACACTGATAAAGTATACCTGAAAACAGTGTAAAATAAAATCAACACAAAACCACAAATGAAGATAGACATTTTGATTCGTATCTTTGTGTGCACTGTCTACTGTAGGGTGACCTCTGATACTTTGCTGCATTTTATTTCTTATTACTATCTTATTAATTTCATATATATCAAAGTATGATATAAATCTATATAGCCAGAGTGTTCTATAGGTAACAACGGGTCTTCATTACCCTCCATTCTTTTGAGGCTGGAGAATATCCAACAGAAGCTGTTTAACTTCACTCGGTGACAGCTGATACAAGTCTCTGGCTGGCTTGTCTCCACCACGGATCTGTAATTCATATTTCATAGCATGGATGATCCACCTGAAACAAAAGAGGAGAAGCATGAATCAATAACTCTTCAAATAAAACCACCTTGTTCTTCTCACAGCCATGCCCTTAATAGCACTGACCCATTGAAAGGAGAATGAAGAAAAAGCCATCTGAATTTTCTGAACCATTGATATAATTACTTCCATCAAGATTACATGACATGATTGATTCTTAAAAAAGAGGTCTGCTCTTGCACATGCAGTTAGGTAGTAAACATGAAAATAGGTAAGGACTTACGTTCTTCTTAAATGAGATTCTACCAATTTGGTATGAAAGTATACTGTGTACAATAGCTGCTACGCTATTATTTTCATAATACTAGATATATGAAAAAAATAAGTAGGATAAAAACAGTTCATTGGAATTGGAAATGGGCTGAGATATGCTATTACATAAATGCTCCTTTCCCAGGAAGGACAAGCACTTACACCTATTTCCTTTACTTTGCAGTCATTCCCTTGTCATTGGAGGGGACAGAGAAGTATCTGCCTTTGAGATACAAGGACACAGTTAGTTATAACAATCATATGAGTATATTAGAGAATGTACTTTAACCAATAGATTTCAGAAGAATCTCCTTTACAGATGCTGTTCATGTACCTATTCTTAAAGAATCTATTCTTTAATACATAAATGCTGTCCATAAAATAATTACTTTTATTGCAGAAGAAGCTTTAATATAATTACTTAGGCAACTGGAGTACTACTTGTGTGCCTTGTATTTTCCAAGGTAAAATATTTGATTATTTTATATGTAAATTATTTCACTTTTTAATTTAAGAAGTTTTTAATAAGTATTTTTACACTTTCATCTCATTTCTTTCATTTACTGTATTCTGAGGAAAGAACTTAGATAAACTAGTTATGCAAACCAAAGAAAACAATGGAAATAATACCGTGCCTTAGGGGACCAGAACTCTACACACCATTAGGAAGATCTAGGGAATTAGCTTTACACAGCAGATTCCCAAGCTTTATCCTTAAATCCTTCGGTGAACACTGAATAACAAACAGAGACAGTGCAGCTCAGCAACTAGAAAGAATGTGCCTTCATTCACCCATGATACTTTGTCTCCCAAAGGGAAGCTGTGTAGCCACTGGGAGAAACATCTAGTTACAGCAGTGAAGATTTAAAGTGCCTAAGTTACTGCACTCAAATATGTCATTATCTTTGTCCTGATACACTTTGAAAGACAACCTACAAGGCTATTGCAGGTACAGAGGATGAGAAAGTTGGGTGGAAATAATCAAAAGATTAAAGTCCTTCTTTCTGCCAAGGCTGCTTTGCAAAACAACACTGATGCATCCTCATGGGATACCTTTAATGTCTCTCAGAGGAAAAGAATAAGAAAAGTGTGAAGCCTTCCCAGCTGAGCCCAGGTGATATAAGCCTTGTGTATGTCCCTGCCTGCTGGGCCAACCCACAGGCCACAAGGCAAATGTCCCTGTTCTATGACTGCTCCATTCTCACTGCCATCTGCTAAAGCAACTCAGTTCTTTTTCCTATCCTCTGCCATATTCTTTGTTGTCATTTCTGGAAGTTAGGAATTTAGTCTACCAGTTAATTGCTCTGAGATGCATGAGAGATAAACAAGGACAGAACATAATAATTTAATATATTATTATTACTACTATTACTGTTGATAGTACATAATAAATATTTAATAGCTGCTCACTGGTAAGAATAAAGATGACAAAAAAGCATTTGCAAACAATAAAATAAACTAAACAAGAGAACATATGACTGAATTAAGATTTATTTTTATTTCTCTAATTGGTTGAAAAGAAAAGCTGGACTAAAACTATGTTATTGTCAAAGACTAGAATATCTTTACTTCTTCATCCTCATTAGTATGAACTGTATTTAGTCAAAATGTTATATCAGCTTAAAAGCCACAAGGATATAGTTACTTTGGATGCTTTGATGTTAAAGTTGCTTATAAAATTAGCTGCTAAAATAACATTTCAGTTATAATAAACTGCTCCATGGACCTCTCTTTAAATAAAAAAAAATATGTTTTTAATTTTACAGGTTATAATTGTCCTCTATTATTTTCTTTCTTTATTTAACATTTAACATTTACATTTGAGGCAACTTAATATAAAAGAAAGAACATCAAATTAAAAATCTAAAGACTGCCTTTTGGTCTCAACAAGTCACCAAGTCAATAGCATGAAAAGAAAAGTAGGGGTTAGGGGTCCTATTCTGGACATAACAAAATGAAGAGACATAACAAATGCCACATGTGGGCCTTGTTTGGGATCCTAATTTTTTTTTTAAGTTCTTTTGGGGACAACCACAGAAATCTGAATAAGAACTGGGTATTAGGTGATATGAAGGAATTACTGCTAATTTTGTTGGGTGTGGTAATGGTACTGGGATTATTGAGAAAATGTCCTTTTTAAGATATATATACTTATTAAATATTGAGGAGTAAAAGCAAAAATGTCTGGAATTTGCTGTATAATCTACAGACAAAAAAAAAGATGAAGCAAATATAGCAAATATAAATTGCTAACAATTGCCTACACCCATTTAAATAATGGGCACATGGGTATTTACCAAATTATTCTATTATTAAACATCTAAATTTTTTATGATGAAAAGCAAAAACAATAAAGATAGGCTTAAATGTCAATTCTGTCACCAACTGTGTCCCACTGGCAAATTATTTTTCAAATGGGAATATTACTATTACTTGTTCAGCTCATTTTATGGAATTATTTTGAGGAACAAATAAGACAATGTATGTTAAAAGCTTTTGAAATTACAGAGTCATAAAAAATGTTAGCAAACTCCTTTTATTTGACCTCTGAGATTCAGGTTGGAGAAAGGTAATACAATTTTTACACTGAATGAAGTCTTGGAGTTACTTAAGCGAGGGCCAAATCCACTTCAGGAGGTGTCCCCTTCTAAAATAAGTAACTTTAAAAATTTTAAAAACACTAACTTTCTAAAGTCCTCCAAAATTTGAGTTATTAAAACTGAACATTATTTATCACATTTAACTTTTAAAATCTTTAGTACCATAAATAAAGATAGCTGGAGATCTAAAAATTTCCCTCAGGTTTTTTCCTTCTGTTCACAAAATCTCAGCAGTTCTGTGAGCCAAATTATAGAAAACATCGTACTCAACAGTCACCAAAGAAAGAAGGTGACTGTTTTTCATACATTCTAGCACAAATGAATATAACTTATCTGTCAGATTATTAAAATACATTTATTCATTCAAAAATGTTGGCCAAACTAATCTTTTTAGCTCGGAATTCTTCAAAGGACTAAAAAACCAGCAAAAGTCTTAGACATAAAATACTATACAGCAGTCAGAGACAGAGAATGTAAATTACCAAGTGAGAAACACAGTTAAAAAAATTCAAAGACATTTAATCCATTTTTAGAACTACTAATACAAAAGGGCATTAATTCCTTTGCATGAGAATATCTCACTTCCTACCCTCATTCCCGCTGACAAAGTCATCAAATCTGATTTGACAATTTCGATGTAAAAGCAGTTAATGCAAAATAGGGAAAGAAAAAGCAAGCAAGCAAATGTGGAAGGTCAAAAGAATTAAGGTTATTCTTGGACCACATCCATATAGATTCAGTCTGTCTAAAGAACCAGGGACATGCTCTACTTGCCAATAAGCAAATGAGAAAGTGGCAGATACACACGACTGACCAGATCAACCTTCATGTGTATCAAGGTTTGACTTGAGGACAATGAATTCCTCAGCACTGCTGAGAAAGTATGAAAAGGTGGAGTAGTATTCCTATATAGTCCTAGGGATAACCTTATCCTTCTAAAAACTCTCTTGTTGTGAGGTTAGTAAGCATATTGTGTACATATTAGTATTTTTCTTTCCAACATGCCCCAATCAAGGAGTGAAATACACAATAAAGTACACGGAAATCTGACATCACTGGTAAACCAGGACAGCTGACATTTTCTGAAAACATGCCTCTGATTCAAAGCAACTTTAAAAATAATTATTTTGAGCCAATTTGAAGATACTAAGAAGTGTTTGCCAAGTTTGCTGTTAAACAAGTGAATGTATAACTCTGCAAGCATTTACTAAGCCATATAAGAGGAGATGGGAAAATCGCGCAGGAAGGGACTTTTTTGCTTGATTCGTATTAATACAGAGAGGGTGATAATTTGATAAGGCAAACTGAGCTTCCTGTCTGGTAAATGGAGAACAATGACTCACTCACTCTACCCCTGAAATAATCAGAATAGAGGTAGGAGAGCTCTATCATCTCACTTCCTCACCTCGTATCAAATGTCAAAAACAAAGACCTTTAAGTGAGTATCAAGCCATGCTAATGAACTCAGACCTCTAATTACCTTCTCTTTTCCTTTACTTCACAAGCAATGTTACAGGCTAGTACCTATGGCCTTCTCTAAGCATCAGATGTGTGATCCACAGACCCAGTTGTGGGCATCAGAAGACAAGACATGTCTGAAGCATAATTGCTTACAGAGGATGTCCTGGCAGTATGAAAAGCAGAGATAAAAAAGGCCTGATAACATATTTCCTCAGGGGTGATCTCCCACTAAAGCCTGACTGACAGGCCTAGAGCAGAAAGCAGTTGATTGGAGGTCTTTACAGTAATGGGCCTGTCAGGAACTTGATCTATTTCAACATGAAAGCTGGAGCACAAATCAATAATGAGACAGCAAATCAAATCATTATCAGACTAGAATACCATTCCTGTGAGCAGGTTAATTTTGTTCACAGGAGTGCCTGATAGCAGTAATGTTGAGAAACTGCACTGGCAGAATTAACCTTGGAAAAAAGAGAAAAGAAACATGGTAGCATTGATTTAAAGCAACTGAGGCAGCGGGTGATGTAAATAAATAAATTTAAAAAACCCAAAAACCTCAGAGAGAAAGGTTAAAACAGAGAGATAAAAGCACACATAGTGCGGAGGAACTCTGGGTAAAGGTACCACGACTAAAACAAACGTTCTTATTTCTTATGTCCATTCAGCCTAGTGAATGTTGGCATTTCAGGAGGAATATGGTATTAAAAGCTGACTGAACTATCAATCTCTTTATTCATAATCAACAAGAGAAACAATAGGAAAAAGATATGAATGAGTCTGAAATGCTTTAATTAACCTATGAAGAAGTAAAAAACTAATGTTTTCTCTAACACTCCCCCTTTCTTTTAAAATCATGCTGCAATCACTGTAATACACAAAGGGGTGATTTAGAGGGGAAACAAGTTCAACAGTTTATAAGAAATCTGACATTCAAGGACCCTATAAATGAATACTTTGCTCATCATTAAACAAATTAAAACCTTCTAGGGACTAACTTAAGGTAAATTCTTGTAAAGAAACATATAAGTATGTTTCTGCAGCTGGCAGTAAACTAACATGGAAGGAAGCCTCATTTAGGGAGCTGAGATCTGAGTAAAATTGATTAAGGATAAAGTGCAATAAAAATATATTAAAAAGATACAAAAATATCTTTTTCCTTTTCAGTGGGACACTATCACAAGCCCCACACACATGATAATTGTACTTCTCTAAAGTTGTCTGATATCCCTAGACTAGAACCAAGGTTCCAAAATCTTTGTTAATGTGGTCGAAGAGCACTATGGGCACAGGTATAAGGGGATTTTAGAAGGTTTGCCAAGTATTTCATGAGGGACGATCAAGTGATGGAGGGGTGAGACCATGTTACATGGCAGCAGAATATCCAAAAGGGATTTTGAGTTAAGGTTTTGCATGAAATGCTTGGGGATCACTGCATTGGGTTCTCAAGGAGAAACAACCGTGGCAGAAAGGGATACCTCTAGGGTGAACATATCTTGTGGGAGCAGAGGGTCTTTGCAAGCCTAGGACTGGAAGATGAGAGAGAGAGAGAGAGAGAGAGAGAGAATGTGTGTTGGATGGGAGAGGTTCCTCCTTCTTGGGATTTCTGACATGTATAAAGATACATACTCCAAAAGCCACATAATAGAGGACCTCAAATTACTGAATGTCAAGGCAATACTGTTGAAGCTTTACAAAACATCTTCACATTCCTTATCCAGAATCCTCACAATCCAATAAGGAAGACCAAGCAAGGATAGCTTCCCTATTTTATAGACAAGAGAGCTGGAATAGGGGCTGGGGAAACATGAACACTGGAGAAATTCACTCTAGGTTCAAATCCTGGTTTGTGGTCTTATGACCTTGGGCAAGTTACTTTGCTAAATTGTCACAGTATTTTATACATTTCTTGCAGTGTACAAGGAGCTAATTTAGAATCAGTTCCAAATCATCTCCATTGGTTTGGTCTCATGGTGAATAGAGGGGCAAAATCTCACGTCTTATGTTAACTTCTAACTATTCAGCCTCCTTGGTGTGCCTTGCACTGCATAGTGCTAAACACTACCAATGCCAGATTAAAGGGGTGATACACAAAAGACGAAAACCATCTGGAGCCAATGCACATCATAGTTGTTACATGAATACTTGAATACAAAATGGGTCATAAGTTGAAATCATGTAGAAGAGACCTTAAAGGTCATAAGGTTTTAGGAAAACAGCAATGTTTCCCTGAGAAAACAGCAACTGTTTACATAAGTGAAAACATACATAAAGTGCTTAGGATCAAAGAACAAGAACTTTGGAGTCAGGCAGAATTTGGGTTTGAATCCCACTTTGACATACTGGTTTGACTAAGACAGGTCACCTAAGCTTTCTGAATCTTGGTTTGTTGATTTTAAAATGGGGGTACTAGTGCCTACCTCAAAGTTGTTGAATTGATTAAATCAGATAATATATGTGAAGTATTTTAGCATATTACATAGTATATAATAGGCATTCAATAAATCATATTTGTGGTTATGTTGGAAGAGGAGGAGGAAAGAGTTTATCATAGTGAACTTCTGAGTGCAATAACTATGTTATTCATATCCATATCCCCTAAGATCCTTATTGGGAATGCTGTTTAGAGAGGTACCATGATAAGGTAACTTGTATCATACTGATGTGATTAACTGTACCACTCTATTAATAAATGAAGGGAGAAGAGTGCTATATCCTTCTACCTTCTACATGTATAAGTGGATTTTCATATAAACAAGACCCTGTTTAACTTGATAATTTCCTGAAGGACATGACTTGTCCAAATGAACTGCATTTATCAAAAGTAAAAGAGTCCTTAATCATAGGAAACAAACTGAGGGTTGCTGCAGGGGAGGGGGGTGGGGGGGATGGGGTAACTGGATGATGGACATTAAGGAGGGCACGTGGTGTAATGAGCACTGGGTGTTATATGCAACTGATGAATCACTAAACTCTATCTCTGAAACTAATAATACACTATATGTTAATTAATTGGATTTAAATTAAAAAATAGAAGAAAAATTAAAGAAAGGAAGTAATTTTTAAAAAAGTAAAAGAGTCCTTTATTTCTTTATCTAATGAGCACAGAGACATGCTATCATTTGTTTTTCCTAGATTCCCCATCACTGGCTCAAGCAAGCTATCTGAACCTGCTTATAACCTATATATTAAACAATCTGTCAAACTATATTGAACATCTTTTGTGAGCAAGACCCTGACACAGACAGGAAGATAAGATGTAGTCCCTATCCTTAGCAGAAGTAAACTTCTCAAATAAATTATACCTTATTAAAAAAACAGACTTCTCTCCAACTGAAAATGTACCAGTATTTAGAGCTAAATCTGTGAGCCCCACGTGAGAGGAAAATATATATTAATATACACATTAATGAGCTGGGCTGGGACATTGTTAATACTCACAATGGAAATATAATGCCACGATTAATTCCAGGGTGAGTTTCAGGATAATGAATAATTAAAATTTCATGGCAAATCTTCATTAGGAGGTTTTCTGCTATCGTTAAATACTAAGTTACATGCTGCTGTCCTGACATTTTTATTCTGGGTGGCACAGTTTAAGGAAAAAAAAGTATATTATTTCTCATGGAAGGCATTGAACATACAGAGTAGCAGATACAGAAACAGGAAGAAAAGTATTTTTAGAATAAATTAAACATATTCCATTTCCATGAAGAGAAATTTCAGGTCAGATTTGAATTCAAAAAAGAAAATTCCAATGGATTTTTGGAAGAACATAAATTAGCCTAAAATGCTGAATAAGCAGTAAAGGAAAAACTACTACAGGCTGAAAAACATAACATTGGAAGTAAAATTCTGGGAAGCTGTTAACTTTTACTCTAAGACTTTGTTTAAACCTCTGTAAGGATGACTATCACTTAAAGAGGCTCTCTGAATAGAACATTTATTATAAAGAATGTGCTTTGGAAGAGTTATAACCTTTGCTTCTCAGTCAGGTTCAGAGAAATACCTGAGCCTGGGACAACAGAGTACTTTTAATACCCTGTGTGGATACAGAGAATCACATTTCCTTTCATTTACAAACAACTTACATGAAAGACCCATTTTTGTATCCTTATATGTAGTCAAGGGGTTGGAGTTAAAAATATTAGAGCAAGCAGAATGAACAAATCAGGGTATGATTCAAAGTTCTTATAATTGATTTGGAATACCTCTAAATCTTCAAAAGGAACAATTTTAAGGGGTAAAAATTAAGGTCAAGTTCTATGCTGAGTGAATTCAATTCTTGATCAAAAGAAAGGGGGGGAAAAGATTGAGAAATTCACCTGAAATATACTATAATTGAAATCAGGCCAACAGTTTAAAAATAGTAACTTCAAATGCAAAACTTTAAATAAAACTGAAAAATATAACTTATAAGTGGAAATCTCCTAGAGAAAATAACTAACACCAATTTTATGTTTATTTTTCAGATATTTTCCCATACATACATTATATATATATATATATGTATAGTATTATTATTGTTCTTTTATTAAAAAATAGAACAATACATTTGCAACTTAGTTATTTTTTCACTTAATTTATCTTGGATATTTATAAATGTCAGTATAGACTTTTTCTTGTTACTTGTAATGGCTGAACAGCATTTTACTGTCTGGCTATAATAATTTATTTAAACTATTATATCCTGCTGATGGATATCTAGGTTGTTCCCAAGGTTTCATTATTTCAAACACTGCTGAAATGAAGACTGCTATAAAACATGTCTAAATTCCTAGAATGAGAATTGTTGAAACAAGAGGTATGCAGATACTGCCAAATAAGCATCTAGTTTTTTTATATGTAATTTTTTGAAGGAAAAACTGGGTAATCGTTTTTCATAAAGTTTTTCATACTCGTGCAAAATTAAAACTAAGAAATGAGAGGGAAATCAATCCAACACAAAGAAAGGAAAAAAATAACAAAAAGAAAGCATGGTAAACAGAAAACAAAATGGTAGGAATGATTAAGTCAAAATAGAAATGGCACAAATACAAAATACATATTTCTATGAAAAGATAATCTCAAAAATAAATACAGCATAGATGCTGAATATAAAAGATATATCTATACTAAATGAAAAAAGAACATTAAAGGTAAAGAGAGAGAAGACAGTATATTAAGCTAATAATGACAGAAGAAAGCAGGCATGGGAATAATATCAGACAAAATGATTTGGTATATTTTATGCATTGTAATGGTATCATGGTTATGTTTTTAAAAAGTCCTCATCTCTTAGAGATACACACTCAAGTATTTACAGAGGAGATATGATGGATTCGCTTTAAACCTGGAGGGGGTTTGGGTGGAGTAAGTAATTGGGAGGGTATGAGTGAAATAAGATTGGCCATAGGATGATATTGTTGAAGCTGAGTGAAAGTATGGGCACAGAGGCTTTATTATACTAGTTGCTATAATTTTGTAGATGTTTGAAATTAAAAAAAATATTTTTAAATGAATTCAAGTAGAAAATAAATGACACAAAAGAAGATATATTGTTAAAATTATAAAGTAACATGGACAAAAAAACTTTAAAATATACAAAACAAAACTGGAAAAAAATGCAAGGAGGAGACAAATCCATAATTAAAGTGAGAAATTTTTAAGACTTTTTACCAAAAATTGAGGATCAAGTGGAACAGAAATAGTAAAGATACTAATGATCCAATTATATTACCAGCACGCTATACACTTATTCATACTCACACATTCACATATATTTGTGCCTGACAGTCTCCACATTCTTTTTAAACACTAGGGGAATACCCCCCCAAATTGGCCATTTATTAGATTACTCTATATTCCTCAGTACTGTTTGATTCTCATAGTTAGGATATATTCATGTATGTGATAATAAAAAAAAAATTAAAGAAAAGAAATATTTATACTTTGGTTGTGGTAGGTTTTTAAAACATATTCTCTCATTCCATCTCACATAAAACAATGAGCCTGGTATGAAAGTGAGGCTGGAGAGGTTCAGTCATTTATCCCAGGTCACTAAAGTGGTTAAGTGGCAGCCAGGACTTACACTCAGTTCTGCTGAATACCAGAGCCTGGTCAGCCTGCCTGACCATGCTGCCTCACAAAATTCTCAATTAAGAAGATTCAAGATCACCAGACCCTTACTTTTAATTTCTCCTTCAAACAGAACACTTAAGATTTTAATGATTAAAAATCAGATTCTGGTAGAAAATGGATGCAGTAGAATATTCTGAAAAGGACAAAAATTTTTACTTCAGTGTGTCTTCCTGATACCCAGTTTTACTGAAAATCATTCTTCTCTTAAGGCTTATCCATTTTATTTACAGGAATTTTTACAAGTATTAATGCTTAGTGGTATTTTTTGTTTTTTGTTTTTTAAACATGATGCAGTTGTTTAAATCCTTGGAGTTTGATTTCATCAGAGAACAGTGTTACTTCATTATGTCTAACATGGAAATTAAAAAAACAGGAAGATTCTTTCAGGCCACAGGTATTTATTTCTTCACACCACCAGATGTTGCCTCTATTACTCTGGGTAAAGATGTGCTTTCCTAGATACCCACCAGGCCTGGGGCAGGCCATGTCTGTTGGAGGACAACTCTTTATGCAAATGCAAAGCACTTTACTCACCCAATTCGTATTTTCAGCATGCCACTGAATAACTCAGGGTTATTGGAGATGATCCAGCCAATATGGATGACCAGTTCTTGCTGAATGACCGCCTCCCTCTCATCATGGGTATTACACTTGTAATAGATGATGTTCTTAATCACTCTTGGAGACAAAGGATTAGAGATAACCTCTTCTTCATGCCCAAAGGCACCCAGAGTTACCTATAAGTGGCAGAATTTTATTGCAAAAATTTCCTAGCAACTAAAAGATAAGAGAAAAAAATTCAAGGCTCAGGATGACTGGCAGGCTGAAATTACTCTACGAGAGCTAGGGAATTAGGTAGAATCACTGCTCCTGCTATTTATTAAAATGGCTTTCAAAGCATGACTCCCACTGGGGTTCATGATGGTTCACAGTCTGGTCTAAAATATAAGGGCAGGTAAGGGCCCCAGGTAGGGAGGTGAAGGTGAGTGGATAAAAGTAGGGAAGGAATATAAATAACTATTAAGAGAAAATTATTCTGAATGACTTTAGTACTAGAAACTCTCCAGAGAAACCAAAATACATTGGATAGTTTTACTTTACTGCACAGTCTACACAATTTAGTATTTGAGAGTGTATTTTTCACTTCTTTTATAGTTTCTCATGTGGAACTTTTGTTCTTTAACAACACTATAACCTTTTCAAAGGCAGATGCAAGGTCATAGAGTTCCAGTGTAGCCCCCACTTATCTCAGCATAGCGCTAGGCACCTAGTAAGTATTAAGATACTTGTTGATCTATCTCTCACCTGTGGAGGGGGATAAATGAGGCTGCCCACAGGCCTAGGAAATGAGAAAGCACAGAGGGAAATGACAACAAAAACTCAAAGAGGAGAGTGCTGCTGAAACTAGTAAGAGGAATACTCTGCATCTCTCTCCTCTATCCTTGGCATCTTGCCTCCCAGAAAAGTCTGCACCCCCCTTTCCTCCCGATTACCCCTCTCCCTCTCTCTTCTATGGACAGTGCACAATTATAAGAGGCAGGAAAATGAAGAGCATATCAAAGGGCCCTTGTGTTTTCTGAGATGAGGGGAGAGAGCAGAACATGAAGTCTTTTGCCCCAACTTTGTGATGAAGTGAAAACTGACAACTGCTAGTTTATTGTATCACAAGTGGTACCAACCAGTTTGTCCAAGTACGATTACTTTTATTAAAATGTCAGTGTGTAAAGAAGAAAACAAACAGAAGGCACATGACCGCCTCTGGAAGTGATGATGACTAAACCACTATTTCATTCCAGAGAGCTTGAGGTGATCTGAAAGTGCTTTGTAGAAACAGTATTAACTTCAGTTCTCAGGGCAGCATTTCATAAATGAGTGAATAAACTTTGAATGCTCCATCCTCATTTCTTTTTTGTAAAGGGGTAAGATGCAGTCAGTGAAGGGACTTCATGCACCTGAAATGGAGTTGTCAGCCCACCAGGCTTACTCAGCTCTGTAAATGATTCCCTGAGAGATGTGCTGATCTGGCAGGCAATGATCCAGCCACAGCCTCAGGACAGGCTCCAAGGCCTCTAGGATATGGGGAGCAGAGTCTCAGGATCACAGGCTGTGAGTCCCCTCCATATAATGCACAGAATGGACATGACTAAACTTAACCCACCCCTCTCCAGTGTCAGGTGCCATGACCTCAAAGATCTCTAAAACCTCATATACTCATATGTAGTAGAATTAACTATATTTTCAGATATACCACAGGGGCCTAAAATCCAAGGAAAGATAATTTCCCAAAGCCCATTTAGTTTCTCTCAGAGGTGACTCGGTCCAGGGCAACAATACGAGACTGTGGCTGGAGGTAAGGACTGTGGTGAGGAAGGGCAATGGATAAGGTACTTCCTGTACCTTGGTCTATGTAGCTGATGAATGAGGATGAAAATTCTACCTCTTAATTTGGAGAAAACAGAGAAAATAACATATGTGAAAAGTGATTTAACTTTTTCTCAGGAGTTTTTAATTAGTACATTTTTTTCATTGTTAATAAATACTACAAGATAAAATAACTTACTATTCTAACATTTCAAGCTGGATGGATGTCAAGATGAAATAATTACAATTTTAATGAATTAAGAGCCCTGAAATATGATCAATGGGCTGATGCTATTAAGGAGGGTTAGAGTATTTCATATTATTAAAGCTTATTATATCCCTAGGTCAACTGTCAGGAAAGCATGATAAAGCACACATATTCCCAAAGAAGAGAAAACAAGCAAACAGGTTTTCATTCCAACCAGATGATGATTCAGCCAGGTAATTAGAGCTTATGGAAAACGAAACAAAAAATGAGCAGCCACATCCCACTCTGCATACCCACATGCACAGGCTCAATTCAAGCCACATTCATCAAGTGCCTACTCCAAGCCAGACGCCATGCTGAGACAGGTGCTGGATAAGACCGGGGCCCTGACTTCCAGGGTTTCACAGCCTACCCTGGGGTAGAGAGACACACTTTGAAATGAACTGGGATCCAGGGCAGATTGTGAGAAGTGTCACAGGCCTGTTATGAACCCAGTGGAGAGAGGGACCACTGCTACCTGGAGACGGCTGTGAGGAGGAGCTAACAAGAGCTGGTCCTTGTGGGAGGGGAGCAGCTACAGGGAGAGGTGGCCTAAAGGGTTAAAGATCTGGGGAGTCAAAGCATTTCTAAGGGTGAGAAGAATTTCATGTTGAATACAAGGAAAAATGTGCCCTTCACTATTCACCTATCTTTGCCCTGCCTATCCTAAACCTGTCTGGAGTACTTTAGTTGGTATTATTCCATTTTCTGCATCAGCATCTTCACTGATCTCAACACAGGAGTTGAAAATCATAGCTCTAAGGTACAGCAGGAAAAAGGGGTAGTCTACTTAGTAACTGTGCATCTTTAAGACTAGGTTTTGCTTCTGTAGGAGCCTTCTGTAGAAATGCCCCTATAGTATATCTGTTATACTGTTAATATGGTTGAGAGGCCTAGGACACTGAGGCTTGCCAGATTTAAAAGCAAGAGTCCTATCCAGAAGTTTTTGTGATGTGACTGAGTGAGAGTCTGAAAATCAGATACTTACCTGTTTGCCCTGCACTAAAACATTAGTAATGGATGGGGCCAGGCTGTCCACTACTTTACTTAAAAGACTTGCTGCACAGCGTACAACCGACCTGGGGGCAAAGAAGAGAGCACGCCAGAGGTTGACAAATCCAAAAGATGATGAATGAATGGGGCCCTTGATGGGGGAGATTGAAAAATGTGCACAATTAGGTCCTTACATAATAATTTGGAGGAAATACTGAGCCTAAGACACTGGACCTCATATCTGAAGTCTCCCAGACTGTAGGACCATCCAGAATTAGGGAGGGATCCCTTATCCTCACCTCTGCTACCACAATTATTCATGCCATTATCAATTTAAAAAGAAAGAAAAAGGAGCCTAACCATCCCTTTGATGGGGAGCAGAGTAGGAGGAGGAATTAAGTATTCTGATTTTGCATTAAAAAATTCATTATTAAGTCTGTCACCGGTAAATGTCATCTATTCTTATAACCACTTTGAATCATGTTTCTTTTGGTGCCTAGATAACCAAATTCCTGGATTTGGGGACTCGCTTAGTACTCAATTTTAGGAAGTGATATAATGAAATACCAGCATTTGTTTTTTCTTGATAGAGCCAGAATGTTGGAGGAAGGAATTCACACAGCTATTTTTACATTTCTGAAAAAGTCTCAGATTCTAGAGGGAACAGATTTTTTTTTAAAGCATGGCACATGCAATACATAAGACATTTTTTTCCCTCAAAAGTAAAATTCATGTGGAACTTTTAGAGGAAGAAAATAAAATGAAAATGTAGGTTTAAAACTGTTTTCCTATATTTCAGGATATCCATGGAAGCTGACTTATAAAAAGTATCCCTTAATCCTAACATAGATGGACTAGTAGAAAATTAAGTCAATAACTGGTAAAGTTAGTGAAACAAACACCTTCTACTTTTAGAGAAGCTTTCACCCACACACTTTAAGACCAAAAGACATACTTAACCCTCAGAATGCAAATAAGCCCACACATTTCAAGCAGCTTGAATTTTTCCACATTCTGTGTATGTTACCTGTTTCCCATGTACCAGAAAAGTAGTAATGTGTGGGGCTATAGAGGAAGAAAATTTCTGGGTAAAGGCAGCCCCGTAGCGTACCGCCAACCTGAGTGTGCCAGTGGAAAGCCATAAAAGGGAAAATACAGTAAATAAACTTCCAGGAGTTTATACTTTTAAAACATAAGAGTCAGCACTCTAAATACCTGCTAGTTAATGCTTTATCTAAAATCCAAGTTCAATAACATAAAGTAAAAACAGGTTCACTTAGCAAAAAATTAGACTATAGACCACATTTGAAACATACTGGCTGAAAAGCAACATCTATTGCCTTGCATGCTTTACTGTGCTGAGAATTTACAGTGCAAACTTGAGGTTTAGCCAGAGGATTATTATATTACTTCTTCTGGGTTGGAATGATATATTTACTATAAATCAGAGTTGAAATACTGCTAAGAGATTGTCTTGTCAAATCCCCTTATTTAAGAGATTAGAAACCTGAGGCTCATTGAGGTTAAGAGGGCTGGAGATTTTTTTTTCAAAATGAGATAATAATGGGTCATTTAAAAAATACTTGTACTCTTACTTTCAAAATGTTAGATTCTGCTAGTAAAATGGCTAGAATTGCTTCAAAATACAGAGGGCTATGCATTTAGGCATACCTACCCCATTGTGAACTGAAACAATTTTATCTCAACTTGCTCTATTTTTTTTTCAACCCCGGGGAGACTACTTCTGCAGAATATATTAGTTATTTTACATGGAGCAACCACAATCACTGGGATTCATTCAACTTAAGTGGTGAGAGAACTCCCTTCTATTATTTTTGCTTATGATTAAATGAACCATTGGTCTCTTTTCATGGCCTTCTATAATAACAGAACAGATTTCCTGAATACAAAGTAGAACCTAAAGCACCTTGCCGGGACAGAGGAGGTGCAGTGTAGGAAAGAGTCATTAGCATATCATTCCAGTGAATACTCTCTCCAGGTTCTATTCCTATGGAGGTCCTTATTCCCAGACATTATTTTTAGTATCTTGGGAGAGCCACAATACAATGGAATGTAGAAAGTAGACAGAATCACGGCTGTAACCTTGGAGTTTAAAAGTAAAAATTAGGATAAATAACCGTCTTTAAGATTGGCCATTATCTTTATGCCTTTAAATATGACAACACAAAAAATAAAACACAGTGACAAAGACACTAATACGAACCAAAGCTTTTTGCTGCCAGCTCTTCTATAGACTCTCTCAATGTGATCAGAAACGGTACCTAGACATTGGATAATAGAGTCTTTGTTGAAAAAAAAAACCCTTTTAATTAAATGCATAACATTTATTCTCTTTTAAAAAACCACTCTTGAATTCCATTTTGTTCCACTAGAGTTAATACACCCACACCCATTAGTCTTCTGAACTACCTGACATATTTAAACATGTAACCCAATAAATAGTGTGAATGTCCCAGCCATAATTACTATTTAGTTTGAGTATATGATTTTGGTGAGTACTTTATTTCTTGAAATTTATTGTTTTCCTAATTAACATGCAATCTAAGTTTTTAACAAATAATGTTAAGTTATTTTAATTAGAGCAGAAAATAAACAGAATACAGCAAATTGAACAAGTACTGTAGACTCTGAATATATATGATTATTCATTTATTTGTCCCATGAAAGTTTATGGAGACTCTCTTATGTGCATGATCATTCCAATACATAATAGTCCTCAAAAGACACCACTGGGCTTCATTCTTTGGCCCCAATTTACATGTGGTCTGGCTTCGTGACTAGCTTGTCAATAAATTAATGATGGTGACAGGACAGAGTAGCAAAAAGGAAACATGGGGAGGGAACAATTCATTTTACCATGAATTTATTTTTATAGCTTTATAACAAATTGGATAAAATTACATTCAGATTCTATAGATGCTTATGACTTTCATTGTATCATAAGATTTTACAGATTTAAAAACTTAGTCTTTTAAATAAGCAAAATATGAGTATTACTCCTATTTATAAAAATAGTTGAAAAAGTAATTCCCTCAGCATTTTCACTATAAACTATTTTATATAAACTTTGTTTTATTTTAAAGCACTACTAAAATAACCATTCTGCATTCTAGGTTCCTAATAAAATGTTTGCTTTTTAAAAATCCTATTGTTTTAGTTAAAGTATAAATTTCAATGAATGTCCTCAATATAATTGGGATTCTGCTTATAGATTCAAGACTAATTAGAAATGTGCGGGATTCTGTTTGAAATTTGCTTAAAGTTTTTCTGCCTTGAATCAGTTAAGAAAATTAAGACTATTCAGTTGACATATATAATATTCAAGAAGTTTAGTTCACTACTAAAACTGTAAATCTTATTAATTACATTGCTGTTTAGAATCCTGACTCAGTCTCTAATCCTAAACCAATCAACAAGTCCCTCTAACAGAGGAGTTTCAGATGAGCCAAAAACTTTAAGTATCTTGAAATGTATTCTATATTATTCTATATAATAAAACACTAGAAGCAGACCATGATGGAGAATTCAAGAATTCATTAGAGTACCTGAACATACAAGTGTGGATTTCAGGGGTAATTGGGTTGCATCCTTAATGCAGAGAAGACATGATTAGAAAAGATTTATTTTTGTTAACAATGTTTAGAGCACAATTGTATTAAATGCCATGTTCCACTGGTTGCTGCAGACCATGAGAGAGCTAATTTTTATAGCTATCATGATTCAATATTGTTCTTAAAAACATTCAGGAAATAAAACTGGAAACGGAAACTGTCAATAAAGAACTATTAAAGAGACATCAGAGGTTAACAGTCACAGGCAGAATCAGGCTCTAACACCATTCAGACAATCAGAGAAACAATCAAGCAACAATGCATGAAAGCAATTTAGTTCATACATCAGTCTATTCCACTCTAGGGGGTATGAATAAACATTTTCCATTTAAAGGTTAAAAAAAAGGTTTAATGGAGGATAAAATATGTGTTCAAGAATAGAGAGGTCTCACTATTTAAAAATGTTATCTTAGACATGTATACTTACCTTCCCTGGTGATGAAGTTGGGGCCTTCTCTTTTGAGCAGTATACCCAGCAGGATGGCTTGGCTAGCCAGACAACTGCAGTCCTAAAAATACAAATCACAGTGAGTAACTGGAATAAAATGGGTACAAAAGTTATCATAGGGAGTAACTAATCAGGCAACCACATGATGCAGAGAGGAAATCTGCTACAGAATTAAAGAAAAATAAAATGTTACTGATATACTACCAAGGGTTAGATGACATTAAACAACTCTTTATCTTAGGTGTCTTGGAGACAAGAGAGTAGACAGGTTGACTTCCTGATATAGTATTTAATAATTGAATCTTCCAGGAAATAAGATAACCAATGGATAGAAAATATATTGTCTACAAGCATTAATACTTGATTAATATTTGATTCTGCCACTCTCTGAGAATACCCCTTTTGACTTTGCTTATTCATAAATGAAAGACCATGTTGCTATCAACCTGTTACGAGGAGATAGATAAAAGGAGGGGACATGTATAGAGTGCTTTTTATACATTATGGCACTGTGCTATGTGCTTTATGCTTACCATATCATACTCATGTTTATGGAGATCTATAGATAATGTCAATCAATAACAAGGACAGAAGATGTCTGGTAGGATATATATTCAACCTACATGCTCAAATTTGTGATACGGCCCAAGAAGGTGTCATAGTGTTTTAGTTCTATCATTAGAGTTTCATTTTCTTGCATAAGTACCATACCCCACTATCACCCCACCTCTTTTAAAATGCAAATAATCTTAGGGCAGGTAAAGTATTAGGTTGTTAACATTATATTCATATGAATGTGGTCATAGGATTGCTTTCCTCAGTGACTAGAGAGATTTAAAGCAAGCATTAAGACTTAAACACAGGGATAAGAGAGAAGATCCAAGTTGGGAAAAGGATGGGAGAGTACTAAATGAGAAGTCTGGAGATCCCAAAGGCAACTATTCCTGACATAACTTCTTCAGTGGCTCATATAATACCTTCATACCCAAGGCAACCCGAATCATCCACACTTCTTAAGCATCTTTAAGACATCCATGCTAATGTTAGACCATGAGAACAACCTTTCATTGGTGCCTCTACCATGGAGAGGCCATCTACCTCCAGGCACTTCCATCTACCTTCTCTGAGAGGACAAAAGAAATATGGCTTGGCCCTGAAAATTCCTGCTCTGCCAACCTCACTCAGAGCCATGTGGGAATTACACTTCCTCACATTCAGTTTTTGAAGAATTTCATGGGTGGACTTGTTCTTCCATTCAGCAATGGCGATATCTGGTTGCTGTTCTAGTTCAGGAGCACTGGGGTTACTGCTTTGTCGTTTGACTTTTGAATGTTTTGGAAATTCTAGTTCCTCAAAACTCTTAAATTCTGGAAGCCTAGAAATTAAAAGAAAAAGTTTCAGATTTCCTGCATTTCTAATTCTAATTTCCTGCTTTTCTAATACTAACCCAAAGGGACTTACTCTTCTGTGTCACTGATTCGTAGGAAGTCAAGTTGTTCTACTACGGCTCCAGATATTAGTGTCTGAAATGTGAGAAAAAATTCAGAACTCTTAAATTCATGAAGCCATACCCTTATGATCTGTGTATATATATTTCTCTAAGTATGTAATACTCAAAAAAAGTTTATTTTAAAAAGTACACACAATTCTTAATTTCTTAAATGAGCATTCTAAAATCAGGTTTTCATATACAACAAAACCCTCTTAAAAAGAACATATAAATCATGCTACAAGTTCATGGGTCATAATAAATAGGAAAGTCAACATGAGATGAACTGTATTTTCTCTCTGTTCTGAGAATTGTGGGCATTTATTTTTAAGCTAGAATTAAAATTCAGTACCTATTAACATGTTAAAAATAGTTTGAAATTAAAAAACAACAAGGAATACTAAAACTGTCTTGAGAAAAGATGATGTGAAATTGCACGTTGGATTCTGTTACCATGATCTATTTCAGGGCTATCCAATTACGGGATACTCTGCCAAGTCTCCGTTTTTCAGGGTCAGGAAGTTGTTGATTACTGAGGCCAGTCCTTCTCTACATTCTGGCAACCCATATCCGGTCATTTTATTTTTCATTAGTTTCTGATTATAGGTTAGCACACTAAATAAGGCCAAACTCAAACACAGTTTTTATTTGTCAGTGGTTGGTCATAGTGAAGAGCATAAATGAATGATAACCCACAATGGTTTTTTAGCAATATGTGTCACTTCTAATTATCTGATGAACTGTCAGATAAAACTGAGAAATGTACTGCATAAAAAACAAACCATATATTATTTTAAAAATAAGGCAATTCTTCAATCAAAACTGTCTTACACGTATTACTTTCTCAATTTCCTCACTGTTTTTTTCAAATAGGAAGCAACATGACACAGGAGATGTTGCACTTGTTGACTAACCACCCAGAGTTGTGCTGCCTTCTCCTCTAGTGGAAACTCAAACAAAGTAGATCATCAACAAATACCTACTACAAATGTCAGGACAGGCATATTACCAGCAATCATACTAAAGCCTCCTTTCAGAGTTTGAGTGAGGAAGGCCAAACATGCAACCAATCTGCACATTTTCATGTGGCAGCAACAGTCAAGGTCTGAGAGCAGTCCGTGCCTAGGTAGAGAGCAGTGTTGAGCATAATAAAAGTCTGCTGAGTGATATTTCCTAAGATTCAGGCTCAGATCTACACATTTGCTCTCTGGTTGACTTATTTGTTAGACAAATATTTATTGAACACCTACCATATTCCAGGCACTCTGCTAGGTATTAAGGATATAGCAAGAATAAAATACACAAAATCCTTGCCCTCTTGAAATAGACCTTAGCTGTGTTTAGGAAGAAGACAGTATAAACAAACAAAAAACTAAATATGTTATGTCAGATGATGTTAAGTACAGAGTAGAAATAAGAAAGGTAGGGGATGAGAAGTGTTGGGGCAGGGGAGTAGGAGGAGGCAGGTTTGCCATTTTATACAGGTGATCAGAAAAGACTTCTCTCATACAGTGACATGTAAGCGGAGGCTGAAGGAAGGACTGTAGTCAACAATATGGATCTTAAGACAGAGTGTGCAGGGCTGAGGGAACAGCAAGTGCAAAGTTCCTGAAGCAGAAGCATACCTGGTGTGTTTTAGGAGCAGTAAGGAGAAGAGTGTGGATGGAGTACAGTAGACAGGACAGAGTGGTAGGAGATGAAGTCAGAAAAAAAAGGTCCAGATCATGGACGGTGTAAAGACCACTGGAAGGACTTTGGCTTGTTTTCATTTTGTATGAGTGGGAAAGTCAGTAGAGGCTTATGATGTGTGACATAATCTAACTGCCTTATGACCAGGTAGAGTACGAAGATGCCAACTGTCTTATGGCCAGTAGGAATTTTGGAGACTACTGTAAAAATCTAGGTGAGGCATGATGGTAACCTGAGCTGTGATGTTAGTGTTAGATGATGGGAAGTGGTTAGATTCTGGATATAATCTGAGGGTAGAGAAAACCAGAATTGATAATGGATTGTAATAATGTGGGATATGAAAGAAAGAGAAGAGTCAAGAATTATTTGATGCCCAAATCTAATAGCTAATACTGAAAACATAAGAAAAATAATTTTGATTTAATATTTTCTATTATTAGCCTACCCACTCTATATACTGATTAAGCCCATAAGGTAAATGTTAATAGGCAAATGCTAAATTCCATTAATAGTCTCTAGAGCTTTTGATAAAAAAAATTCAGTTGGTTAAGAGAGGCTCCTAAATTAGTTTTATAAAAAAATATTACACTTATGATTAATTTACTAGCCATTAATACTTTACTTCTCATGGTAATGACTTAACATTGTTATATATATGTCAAATGAAATATAATTTTCAGAAAGGTATCCTGCTCTGTGATACTTAATTATATCCCACCAAGGTTCTTTCCAGCTGAACATCCTACGTAAGACTGCATGCACTCCATCCTATCATTCTGCATTGCTCCCTGGCTTTGTTTTTGGTTTGGCTCCCCCACTAGAGTAAGTCCCATGAGATCGGGGACCTTGTATATTTTTTTCACCACTTTATCTCCAGTGCCTAGAGAGGGAGCTCAATCAACATATGTTGAATCAATGAACCAATATTCATACCTTTCCTAACAGTGCATAGTCGTGAGCAGAGCACTCTGGGAATTCAGAGATGACTCAAGCTTGGCCTGAAAAAGTTTTCAATCCACAGAGAGAAGCAGACACAAGAAACTAGCTACACTTAAATTAAGAACTATAGCAAAGGTTCAAGCAAAATGCCACAGAAACACACTGGAATGAGAAATTAATTCCAAACTTTGAGACTTCACTAAAGAGGTGACATTGACCTAAATTATAAAAATTAAAGTATTTAGAAGGAAAAAAAAAGAAAAAGGCAACTCTAGAAGAGAATAACAGCATGAGCAGGAAAAAAATTCCAATTACATTCAGGGATTTTGAAAGTACTCAGTATACTTGGGGAGTGGAAAGCAGGGCTGGGAACGAGCTGCATGGAAAGATCCTGGGTGATGAGGTAGGAAGGGAAGTTGAGGCCCAGTGATGAGAGAGACAGTGGAACATGGGCTAAAGAAATTTGAAAGGGCTTGAAATAAAAAGAGAAGCATATAGGTGTCATTTTCATTTACTACAGTAAAGAGAAGACAAAGGCTAGGGTGGGAGGATGTGGGATTATTGTTTAATAAGTGTAAAGTTTCAGTTTTGCAAGATGAAAAAAAGCTTATTCTCTTGTGAAAGACTCTGTACTCAAGGGAGGGTATAGGGCAAAGCAGAGAGCAGGAGACACAGTGGGACCCCCTGGCTCCTTCCCCAACCCTGTACTCAGGATATGAAAGCAAAACGTATGTTCTTCAGGCAGGAGGTTAGATGTTTATTTTGGAAACTGAAGGGCCTAGGAGAAAAAAACTCCAGATATTGGCACCTGGGATTTCCCCCAACAAAAAGAGCCCTTGCTACCAGACTACCTGATAAATGACATCATTGTGACAAGAATCCTTGTTACCAAACACAGAGCTTCCAATAAACTTATTCTTTCATTCTTAAAAGTGAATGGATAGCTAAAGATTACCACACATCTGACAAATGCCTCCAACATGAAAGACTGAGCACAAAAAAACAGAAAAGAAACCTGAAAGAGATCAGGCAAGAAGAAAATTTCAAAAACTCTCTAGTACATAATCTTAGAAAGATAAAATATAATATCCAGAAGAACATGATACTATGAAAAGGGAGAATTAAAAACATGATAGCCAAAATATAAAACTTAACAAAGGAGCTGCATGATAAATATGAAAGAAATTTTTCCAGAAAGCATGAGAAAAAGACAATAGAATACAACAGAAAGCAACAGAAAATAAGGGGGAAAAGATAAAAAATTTAGATAAAAAACAATCAAGTATACAAAACACAAGCACTAGTGGAATGAGTATGTAAACAAGCCATTTGTAACATTTACCTACATAGGTCCCTCTATGAATTTTCCTCTTTCTTACTCAATATTGAGAAACTACTACATGAAAGACTCTATGAGATAATCAAAATTTTTTGTAGAAAATAAGGCATTCAAGTCCATGACAGACTACAATCTGAGTAGTTCGTGTTAGAGGTCATAAAAGGATGTTCCAGAAGAGTAGTGTTATATTTGGTCTAGGTGATTTTGCAGAACTGGCCCTAAAGTTTGGTAAGATTTTAAAGTGCAGACATCTTGAAAGAATGAAGGATATTCCAGATAGAGGAAATGGCATGAGCAGAGGGGCAGAACCTCACAAAGTCAGAACACAGTAATTAACTTGTATTGGCTGAAGCACAAAGGGTGTTTAGTAGAAGATAACTGTGGGTGAGGAGGCTGTTCAGGCTAATAGGGAACCACAGGAGGCTTCTGTCATTTAGGAGTTATGAAGATAATGCTGTGAGGTCCTGAATCAAACAAGGATCATCTCCAGGTTGGATGTTACTGTGAAGCAGGGAAAAGAACACTGGACCAGGGAGTTAGGTAACTTGGACCAGGGAGTTAGGCAGGTCACTTCACCACTCTGGACCCCATCTTCCTCAACTGCAAAACAGAGGTTGGAGATGAGGTATTAAAGTCTAAAATTCTGGTTGGGAAACCACTGCAATTGTTCAAGCACAAGACTGAAGGGATAAAATAAACAGGATGGTTACAACAGGAATAGGAAGGTAGGCAAGGAATAAACTCTTAAGACAAAAACCTTAAACAGAACAGATATTAAGAAATACAGCTGTGTATTTTATATATCTGTGTATTAATTGTCCTGAAACAGAAACACACTGAAATTCAAAAGATTACCTGTAGACGATCAACATGAACTTTGACTCCTCCAACTATTCCCTTTTTAAAGGCTGCTAACATATCTAATATGGGATTGAATCGGCTACCTCTAAAAAATATAAACAGATAAACAAAAGGTGCATTATTAATAACAGAATGAGAAATAAAAAGTTTAATACTAAATATCCTTCACATATGCAAGTCTCTCTGCCACATGCTGACAGAGACATAAAAATAGTAGGAGGCCCTGCTTCTAAAGGGTTCATAATGTTAAAGGGGGTGAGATGGGTGCACCTCACTTCTTTTATCAACCTACCGTATATTGTCTTCCCGGATGAGAGCAAGGAAAAGTGGACGTCCATGCATTTTCCAGTATTGCTTAATGAACTGTAGTGCATTCTATCAAAACATAAGAATGAGGCAGAATGAAATGGGCACTGTATCTGAGCCGATCAGGATGTTTAACCATTTGTGGCAAAGAGCCAATAAAACTCTTGATATATCAAGGTAATTCACAGTCAAACCCTGGATAATATAAACTACTAGGGGTAGAAATATTCTGATACAAACATGTATACAAGTATGAATATATACAAAGTTACATTTAAAACTTTATTGATTTCAAACTTTGTTCTTAAAAGTAATCAGATTACATATATTTTAAGGCTGCTTCCTTTTTGGTGGCCTAATGAATAAAGTTTAAGAATGGTCCCTGGAGGAAAAAAGAGAGAGAGAGAGAGAAACAAACCAAGAAATATTAACTATAGAGAACAAACTGATGGTTACCAGAGGGGTGGTGGGTGGGAGGATGAAATGGGTGATGGGGATTAAGGTGTGCACTTGTTGCGATGAGCACCAGGTGATGTATGGAACTGCTGAATCACTATATTTTACAACTGAAACTAATATAACACTGTATGTTAACTAACTAGAATTAAAATAAATACTTAAAGAAGAAAAAAAAATGGTCCCAGGGAGGAAAAATCAATCCAGGGTTGTCATCCAGAAGATTAATCCCCATCCCACAATACTGTGCATTTATTACAGCAGGTAGAAGAAACGAGACTGAATCTATACAGACCATCGGAAATGTGGAGAGAGTTCTTTTTTGACTCAATTTCTACTCTTGTCATCATCATTGTCATCATCATATCAAAGACTTACATAACACTTCACCATATGTCAAGTACTATTCTGTGTGTTTTATATACATTAACTCATTTAATTCTCAGACTATCCCTATTATTATTCAGTTATACAGATGAGAAAAGAGAGACACAGAGAAGTTAAGTAACTTGCCCAAGATCACACAGTTGGTAAACAAACAGTAGAGCCAAGATCTTAACAAATGTAATCTGGCTCCAGACTTCAGGCTCTAAACCATGACTCTAAGCTTCTCTTCTCTGCAAATGGAAAAGGGAGTGGAGGAGATTTTAACTGACTAGGTGTTATGAGTTAGTTGAGGTTTTACTTGCCATTCTTCATAAATAAAATTATTTTGCTAACTCAACTTTTGTTCAAAAAGAGATAAACTACTGCTGTCATATGAACATGGTTTCCAAATGGTTTCCCCTGCTTTATAAACTGTATCTTTTCATTCCATTTGTAGAATGGTCTATCAAGCGAAGTCATACAACTTTATGTAAGACATACTCCATCTATTATTCTAATGCTGCAAGCAATTTAACTTTCTCCAAAGCCATGCAGACATTGTTTTACTTTCATATTTTACACTGTGTTAACACAGTGTCACAGACACCCATAAGCACTCAATTTAATAACATATAATAAAATCAGTAGAATTTTTCAGTATCCAATTTCAATAAAAAGGGGTTCTGAAGCTACCTTTATATCATCTATCAGCAGTAAAACATCTTGAGACATGTAGAAATCACTTAGGTCGAAGATGATAGGGTAACAAACCACAGTCTTTCCTAGAATGCGATAAATCTGTAAGAGATAATTAAAAAAGTACAAAACAGGACCAAAGGCAAATGTACAGTACATAAGTCCTAATAAAAATTAAAACTGATTAAGAAATTTCAATGTTTCTTGATTGGATCAATAAGATCAGTACACTAAAGAGTAGTCTACCTCTACTGTGATAGAAAAAGCCTCTGAATAAATACTGTCATAATCAGGTACCTTACAATGTTCAGAAATAATATAGGAGAAGCTTATTCTTTGCTAGAAGACTTCTGTGATATCACACAAAACAAACATTTTCTACTTGTAGAAAATGATAATTCAGATAACCAGCCCAAGTATATAATAAAATGTGAGAATGGATGCATAGCAGGTCAAACATCATTTCATTCTGTGGTATTATAATCTGAACACTGCTCTACAAGGAAATCTTATGAGCACCTTTGATGTACCAAGGCAGCCAATGGGCCTATCTGGCCTTCCGGAGAGTCCTAATTTTTCATTGATTCCCAGGTGGAAATAAGCCTGTAAGACATAAATTTATAAATCAGTCAGGCAAGAAGAATCCATGCTTTCCTTTTTGGCCCCTTTATACCCCCTGACTAAAGCCCTGCTAATTTCTGATCTTTCCAGAGGAAAAGTGGCCAGGGAAACCTTACTCAATAGACCTGGTAGGAAAACAAGCTAGCCAATGATGTCAACTTAGATTTGGGGGCACTGAGAGATTTGAGAGCAAATCTTTGCAGATCTACTTAGCAACATCCTAAAATATGACATTGTTCTTGTGCTGTCAAATGTACAACTTGCATGGCTCTGTCCAATTCATAAAAGAACACATAAAAGAGACAAATGCTTCCTGTGTGATGAAAAAAAAAAACTGGCTGAAGTTTTAAAATTCAGGGCCTCACATCTCCTACTAGATTCCCACCTTCAAGTATTTCCCATCAAAATGGAAATGTCTTTATTGATTTTTCTGATTATATGAATTTTCTGAAAAATTTAAGCCATGTGCTCCAAGTGAATGGCCCTGTTTACTCTCACAATTCCACAGATCACAACTCTTGCACTTTGGTGTATATTGAAGGAAGTATAATTTATTGTGTGAGCCCTAAAGAACATCTGATGTATAGGGTTACAGATTTTTAAAAATATACAGATGAATATGTATTCATATTACACACATATATCAATATGCGCGTATGTTTGGTGTCCTACTTGTTAAAACTTAGTATTGTGGTGTTCCAGTTTCAAGATGGTACACTGAGTCTATGCATGTACTCTACATTTCAGTGTTGAAATGACTGAAAAAATATAAAGACCTCTAAAAATATCTGTAGCACTCACTATTGGAAAACAGAAAAAGGTGCCACAGTGGAACAGAAACTTCTAGAATTTCTACAAAGTAAAAACAGATGGACTTGGAATGAATTAGAAGGTAATCAGCACCAAAGCTGAGCACTTCACCCAATAAGACGCCTTCTTATACTATTTAATACCTATCCCTTGATGAAGGTAATTCCCAACTTTGTGTTATTTCAAAAGCAATTCAGTAAACATCTCTGGATACTGTACTATTATTTCTGCAGAATAATTTCCTAGACTTGATGGATCAAAAAGAGTATGTTTTCTTTGAAACATACTGCCAGGTTGGTCACCCTGTAGAAACAGTGGACCAATTTATATTAGCATTAATAGTGCATAGGCCTGTTACTCTCTTGGGTCAAAATGACAGTTCATCTTAGTTTTAAACTACTGTATTCAAATATTTTATGGTTGAACATTTTCCCATATATTTAATGGCTACTTGTATGTTCTATAAATTTTTCCATTTGTTCCTTTTTTAAATTTTATTGTTATGTTAATCACCATACATTACATCATTAGTTTTTGACGTAGTGTTCCATGATTGTTTGCATATAACACCCAGTGCTCCATTCAATACGTGCCCTCTTTAATACCCATCATCAGGCTAACCCAACCCCCCATACCCCTCCCCTCTAGAACCCTATTTGTTTCTCAAAGTCCATAGACTCTCATGGTTCGTCTCCCCCCTGACTTCCCTTCCTACTATCTTCATTTTTTTTTTAACATATAATGTTTTATTTGTTTCAGAGGTACAGGTCTGTGATTCATCAGTCTTACACAATTCACAGTGCTCACCATAGCATACACCCTCCCCAATGTCTATCACCCAGCCACCCCATCCCTCCCACCCCCCACCACTCCAGCAACCCTCAGTTTGTTTCCTGAGATTAAGAATTCCTCTTATCAGTGAGGTGATATGATACATGTCCTTCTCTGTTATTTTGCTCAGCATAATACTGTCCAGTTCCATCCCTCCTACCCCCCACCACTCCAGCAACCCTCAGTTTGTTTCCTGAGATTAAGAATTCCTCATATCAGTGAGATCATATGATACGCGTCTTTCTCTGATTGACTTACTTCACTTGTTCCCTTTTCTACTGGGTATTTCTCATTCTTTTTTATTTGTAAGAGATCTTGGTATGTTAAGAATATTACCCTTTGTATAAATATTTTACCGTTTGCTCATCTTCAATGTTGTTACGAACTGTGAGAATGACTGCATAGTAGGTCAAACATCATTTCAGCATGCGGTATTTCAATCTAAACATTTTCTTACTAGGAAAATTCACAAGCACCTCTGATGTGCCAGGTTGTTTATCCCATCTTCAGCTGTATTTAGTTAAATTTGCCAATCATTTCCTTAAAGGCTTTTTTAGCACTGGCATTATTCTAAGAATGGACTTTCACTCCAAACAGTTGTAAACTACTCTTCTATTTTTTCTTCTAGTGATTTTGTTTATATCATTTGTAAAAAAATATTTGAATCTTTAATCTGTCTGGAATTTTTCTATTTGATGAGAGGTAGAAACTTAACCTGTTTTCCTCTGAATTGACTTCAAATATCAACCTCATTGTACACAAAATTAATGTCATTACCAGAGGTCTCTAGTCATTCTGCTACAGAGTACATGCCCATGTCAGAGTTAGCTCTGTGTCTCTTTCTCCTTCTGCATTGCTAGGTTCCTAGAGAATAGCATCCCTTCGGTTGGTTGGCACTGTGCCTGACATAGAGCTGGTGCTCAGGGAATACCTGATGGATGAATGAGGGAGCAACTGAATGTCCTCCTGAGCTACCTGGGCTGTGAATACTGACTCTGTAATAATGACTCTCATTTTAGACATAGTCAACCAGCCAGAAAAAGTATCCTATAATCATTAGGATATATAACTGCACTGAAACTATAGCACACTACACTAGATGGAGCCCGCTTTCTCTCAAATATTTTCAAATTTTCAGAATTAAAGGTATGTCTAAACTATTATAGATTTCTTCTTTTGGACAAGTGATCAATTAACCATGTACAAGTTAAAATGTACCAATCTAGATCTCCTTTAAATACTACTCTATTACAGTGAAAGGATTTTCCTTAATTTTCTGAACCAAGGTACAGCAGGTCTATGACAATTGTGTAGACAGACCTGGAATGCTCCCCACATTCCAGGGTGTGGATAATATTATCCCCACATTGTATACATGCACACCATTTAATCCACTGAAATAGTATATAGTAATGGCTAAACAACAGAACTTCATTCTAGATCACACTATATTCATCTCCCCCATGAAGCAAATCACACCACAGTCACCACATCATGAAACACCAATTACACACAGTATAAGGCCTCCTCTCAGCTGTCTGCTTGCTCTCATAGACTCTTAAGTGAGCTGAAGGAGGGTACAGCTCAGAACAGAAAGATTAGCCATTGGCATAAGAATATGTGTATTAACTAAGATTTGAGGGAACACTTTCACTTTTAAAAGGTGGGCTTATCACTGTGTAATATATGGAACTGTTGAATCACTGTATTATATACCTGAAACTAATATAACTCTGTATGTTAACTACATAGGAATTATTGTTTTTTAAAGATGGGCTTATAAGAAGCAATATACTAGGAAGTATATCTTAGAGGATGAATCCCAACCAGCAGCTAGCTTGGAACACAGAGGCTGTAACAACAGAGAATCTTCTATCTTGACACATGTTTAGGGAAGTTGGACTCTTGGCTCCAAATCTCGTTTTGCCCATAGCACATACCCATTTGTTCACACCATTTGTTCACAACATCTTTCAAACAACAAAACATAAAATAAGTCAGGTCCTGTTAGAAGTCTTCACCTTACTCTTTCAATTTATTTTATTTTTATTTATTTATTTATTTATTTTTGAGAGAGTACATGTGCATATGCACTAGTTGAGGGGAGGGGCAGAGGGAGAGGGAGAGAGAAAGAGACATTCTTTTTTTTTGTAAGATTTTATTTATTTATTTGACAGGGTGAGAGACAGCGAGAGAGGGAGTACAAGCAGGGGGAGTGGGAGAGGGAGAAGCAGGTTTCCTGCTGAGCAGGGAGGCCAATCCCAGGACCCCGGGATCATGACCTGAGCAGAAGGCAGACGCTTAATGACTGAGCCACCCAGGCGCCCCAAGAGAGAGATTTTTAAGCAGGCTCCACAGTGCAAAGCCTGACGTGGGGCTTGATCTATGACCCTGAGATCATGACTTGAGCTGAAATCAAGAGTCCGACGCTTAACCGACTGAGCCACCCAGGTGCCCCAAGTCTTCATCTTAGTCTTAATGGAATGCTTCCTACCACCTCCACAGCACCTTGTATAAACATCTATTATAGCACTAATCAAGGTGGATTGTAATTAACTATTTTTCCTTTCATACCAGTAGACTCAGAGTATACTGAGAACAGGGACAGAGAACAGAGCCATTTTATCTGAGTGCCCCACACAAAATTCTCCACATAGCAGGTGTTCACTAATGAATGAATGAATAAAATGCCAGAAGCCATGCCTATCTTTTAAATCTTGACTGCATGTTGTCTGGTAGAGTACAGATTCACCTACCATAAAAAAGTTGCAATATAAATTAGGCCTGAAAAAAATGGAGTCAGGTTTATTTCTTTGAGCACATGTTTATCAAAGAACAATAATCTTTGTTACTATTCTCTGGAGCTTTCAGTGAAGGACCATAAAAAATATCAGCAAATATAGCCGGTAATGAGAGAGTGTTAGAGCCTTAGATTTTCTCCACTTCATGCTGCCTCCTCTCCTTGCCTCGTGAATCCTCAGTTCTCTCTCCTCTTCTACCACAAAACCCATTTACATCTTTCAATGATTTCAAAGTGTTACCTACTTGAGGGATCCTTGCATTTTCAGCCTTATCTCTTTAATCAGAGGGGAAAAGAGCTCTAAATTTGTTATAAGAGGTTTAAGAGCTCTCAAAGTGCTGGTATTCTGGGTGATCTGACACCCAGGTTCTGGTTTTGTTGACAATGCATAGGGTCTAGTCTGATCAGCAGTGACACTCTGAGGTCCTGACTTCTCCCATGCAATGTGCACCTCACTTCTCTAAGCTTTAATTCCTTGTTGTACCATCAAGGCTTTGACCACAAAAGTTTTTATCAACCTAACTGAGCTAATCTTGATTATTTGAGAGAGAAAATTCTAATCACTTACATCAAACACTTCAGAGTTTCTTCCTGTATTGCTTTTAAGAATTACTAAGTAGAAGTGGTGGTTTATAAATAACTGGTAGAATCGGGCTCCCTGCACAGCGGGGAGTCTGCTTCTCCCTCTCTCTCTAACCCTCCCCCCTGCTTCTGCTCTCTCTCTCTCTCACTCTTGCTCTCTCAAATAAATAAAAATCTTTAAAAATAAATAAATAAATAGATTTTTGGTGGGGGTGGAGCAAGATGGCAGAAGAGTAGGAGACCTGGATTTTGTCTGGGCTCAGGAATTCAGCTGAATAGGGATCAAACCATTCTGAACACCTATGAACTCAACAGGAGATCAAAGAAGAGAGTAGCAACAACTCTCTGAAGAGAGAAGCGACCACTTACTGGAAGGTAGGACGTGCGGAGAAGTGAATCCTAGGCGATACTCGGGAGGATAGACGGCGGAGCAGGGGGCCTCCGTCGGCCACTTCTGGCTATTGCTAAAGCCGCAGAGCACAAAATTGGAACTTTTGGAAGTCGGTTCCGGTGAGGGACGTCACTCCACTGGCTAAGTGGGAGGTGGAAACCTCGCGGGACAATGTGGACTCAGGACCCTCGGGGTCACAGAAAGAACGGGGGTGCCTGAGTGCAGCAGAACTCCCAGGTATCGGAGCGGGGAAGCCGGCTGCAGAGACGGAGCCGAGACGCAGGCTCTCAGCTCGGGGTGGCCATAAATTGTGATCCATGGCCCAGTCGGGCCACTGCTCCTCCAGCAGGGACCCAACAAGCAGCAGAGCCGGGGAGACTCCCCTTCCTCCCCAGGAGGAGCGGCGCGGGAGCGCACCGCAGGGATCTGCTGGGTTTGGAGACTCCACACGGGGTCGGGTGCCAGAGATAGAAATGCTCAGTCACAGGCCAGGGGAGGACGGAGTGGGGCCGGAGACCAGGGAGACGGGAGTGATTGACTGCTTTTCTCTGGGGGCGCACTGAGGAGCAGGGCCCCAAGTTCTCAGCTCCTCTGGGCAGAGAGTGGGAGGCCACCATTTTCACCCTGGTCCTCCAAAGCTGTACCGAGAGCTTGCAGGGAACAAAAGCTCCTGAGAGCAAACCCGAGCAGCTTGCTTAGCCCTGACCGACAAGGGTGGGGCAATTCCGCCTCGGCAAAGACATTTGGGAACCACGGCAAGAGGCGCCTCCCCTAGAAGATCAGCACGAACAGCCAGCAAGCCAAGACCAAGTTTACTAATCAAGGAGAACGGGAGAACTCCAGCGCTAGAGGAATACTGCACATAGAATTCATGGCTTTTTTACAATGATTCATTAGTTTTTCAAAGTTAATTTTTTTAACTTTTTTCTGATTTTTTTTGAATTTTTCTGTTTCCCTGTTTCAAACAACATCTTATCAATCCCTTTTTTAAAAAAACATTTTTTATTTTTCATATTTAGTCATATTTTATCCCTTCATAGTAGTTACCTTTATTCTTGGCATAATATATAAGTTCTTCTCCCTTTAAAAATCTGAGACACAGTTTCTTCTAACAGATCAAAATATACTCTAAATCACTAGTGTATGGCTTTGTTCTAGTCTCCTGCCTGATCACAGTCTCTCCCTTTTTCTTTTCTTTTCTTTTTTTTTAAAATCTTCTTTCTTCTTTCAAACAACTTTTATCTTATCAATTCCGTTTATAAAACCTTTTATAATTTTCATCTTTACACTCATCTTCCATCCCTTCATTGTATCAACCCTTATTGTGTACATATATAACTCTTTATTCCTTTAAAATTTTAGGAGGCACTTTCTTCTAACAGACGAAAATACACCCAAAATCTAGTGTGTGGCACTAATCTATACACTGGCCTGATCATATTTGATCATATTCTGTTTTTTCTGTTTTGTTCTGTTTTTATTTGTTTTTATCTTTTTCTGTTTTTTCCTCTTTCTTTTTTCTTTCTTTCCATTTCTTTTCCCCTGGTTTCAGGTCTCTTCTGATTTGTATAGAGTATATTTGCTGGGGACGCTGTTAACCTGTTAGCATTTTGTTCTCTCAATCATCTATTCTCCTCTGGACAAAATGACAAGACGACAAAAATCACCTCAGCAAAAAGAACAAGAGGTAGTACCGTCTGCCAGGGACCTACTCAATACGGACATTAGTACGATGTTGGACCTAGAGTTCAGAATCATGACTTTAAGGATACTAGCTGGGCTTGAAAAAAGCATGGAAGTTATTACAGGAACCCTTTCTGAAGAAATAAGAGAACTAAAATCTAACCAAGTCGAAATCAAAAAGGCTATTATTTGAGGTGCAATAAAAAATGGGGGCACTAACTGCTAGGATAAATGAGGGAGAAGAGAGAATCAGAGATATAGAAGACCAAATAATGGAAAATAAAGAGGCTGAGAAAAAGAGAGAGAAACAACTACAGGATCACAAAGGCAGAATTCGAGAGATAAGCGATACGATAAGATGAAACAACATTAGAATAATTGGGATCCCAGAAGAAGAAGAAAGAGAGAGAGGGGCAGAAGGTATACTGGAGCACATTATAGCAGAGAACTTCCCTAATGTGGGGAGGGAACACGCATCAAAATCCAGGAGGCACAGAGAACCCCTCTCAAATTCAATAAAAATAGGTCAACACCCCGACATCTAATAGTAAAACTTACAAGTCTCAGAGACAAAGAGAAAATCCTGAAAGCAGCTCGGGAGAAGAGATATGTAACCTACAATGGTAGAAACATTAGATTGGCAACAGACCTATCCACAGAGCCCTGGCAGGGCAGAAAGGACTGGCATGATATCTTCAGAGCACTAAACGAGAAAAATATGCAGCCAAGAATACTATATCCAGCTAGGCTCTCATTAAAAATTGAAGGAGACATGAAAAGCTTCCAGGACAAATAAAAACTAAAGGAATTTGCAAACACGAAACCAGCCCTAAAAGAAATATTGAAAGGGGTCCTCTAAACAAAGAGAGAGCCTAAAAGAGGCATAGATCAGAAAGGAAAACAGACAATATACAGTCACAGTCACCTTACAGGCAATACAATGGCACTAAATTCCTACCTTTCAATAGTTACCCTGAATGTAAATGGGCTCAATGCCCCAATCAAAAGACACAGGCTATCAGATTGGATTAAAAAACAAGACCCGTCAATATGCTGTCTGCAAGAGACTCATTTTAGACCCAAAGACACCCCCAGATTGAAAGTGAGGGGGTAGAAAACCATTTACCATGCTAATGGACACGAAAAGAAAGCTGGGGTGGCAATTCTTATATCAGACAAATTAGATTTCAAAACAAAGACTGTAATAAGAGATGAAGAAGGACATTATATCTTACTTAAAGGGTCTATCCAACAAGAAGATCTAACAATTGTAAATACCTATGCCCCTAATATGGGAGCAGCCAATTATATAAGGCAATTAATAACAAAAGCAAAGAAATACATTGACAACAATACAGTAATAGTGGGGGCCTTTAACACCCCCCTGAGTGAAATGGACAGATCATCTAAGCAAAAGATCAACAAGGAAATAAAGACTTTAAATGAAACACTGGACCAAACGGACTTCACAGACATATTCAGAACGTTCCATCCCAAAGCAACAGAATACATGTTCTTCTTTAGTGCCCATGGAACATTCTCCAGAATTGATCACATCCTAGGTCACAAATCAGGTCTCAAACGATGAGGGATAGCTCAGTGGTAGAGCATTTGACTGCAGGTCTCAACAGATACCAAAAGATTGGGATTATTCCCTGCATATGTTCAGACCACAATGCTTTGAAACTAGAATTCAATCACAAGAGGAAAGTCGGAAAGAACTCAAATACATGGAGGCTAAACAGCATCCTAATAAAGAATGAATGGGTCAACCAGGAAATTAAAGAGGAATTAAAAAAATTCATGGAAACCAATGAAAATGAAAACACAACTGTTCAAAATCTTTGGGATACAGCAAAGGCAGTCCTGAGAGGAAAGTATATAGCAATACAAGCCTTTCTCAAGAAACAAGAAAGGTCTCAAATACACAACCTAACTCTACACCTAAAGGAGCTGGAGAAAAAAATGGCAAATAAAGCCTAAACCCAGCAGGAGAAGAGAAATAATAAAGATCAGAGCAGAAATCAATGAAATAGAAGCCAAAAGAACAGTAGAACAGATCAATGAAACTAGGAGCTGGTTCTTTGAAAGAATTAACAAGATTGATAAACCCCTGGCCAGACTGATCAAAAAGAAAAGAGAAATGACCCAAATCAACAAAATCATGAATGAAAGAGGAGAGATCACAACCAACACCAAAGAAATACAAACAATTTTAAGAACACATCATGAGCAACTATATGCCAGCAAATTAGATAATTGGAGAAATGGGTGCATTCCTAGAGATGGATCAACTACCAAAACTGAACCAGGAAGAAATAGAAAACCTGAACAGACCTATAACCACTAAGGAAATTGAAGCAGTCATCAAAAATCTCCAACAAACAAAAGCCCAGGGGCAGATGGCTTCCCAGGGGATTCTATCAAACATTTAAAGAAGAATTAATACCTATTCTCCTGAAACTGTTCCAAAAAATAGAAATGGAAGGAAAACTTCCAAACTGATTTTATGAGGCCACCATTCCCTTGATCCCAAAACCAGACAAAGACCCCATCAAAAAGGAGAATTACAGACCAATATCCTTGAGGAACATGGATGCAAAAATTCTCACCAAAATACTAGCCAATAGGATCCAACAGTACATTAAAAGGATTATTCACCATGACCAAGTGGGATTTATTCCTGGGCTGCAAGGTTGGTTCAACATCTGCAAATCAATCAACATGATACAATACATTAACAAAAGAAAGAACAAGAACTATATGATCCTCTCAGTAGATGCAGAAAAAGCATTTGACAAAGTACAGCATTCTTTTCTTGATCAAAACTCTTCAGAGTATAGGGATAGAGGGTACATACCCCAACATCATAAAAGCCATCTATGAAAAACTTACAGCGAATATCATTCTCAATGGGGATAAGCTGAGGGCTTTTCCCCTAAAGTCAGGAATGCAGCAGGGATGTCCACTATCACCACTGCTATTCAACATAGTATTAGAAGTCCTAGCCACAGCAATCAGACAACAAAAAGAAATCAAAGGCATCCAAATCGGCAAAGAAGAAGTCAAACTCTCACTCTTTGCAGATGGTATGATACTGTATGTGGAAAACCCAAAAGACTCTACCCCAAAACTGCTAGAACTCATACAGGAATTCAGTCCAGTAGCAGGATATAAAATCAATGCACAGAAATCAGTGGCATTCCTATACACCAACAAGACAGAAGAGAGACAAATCAAGGAGTCGATTCCATTTACAATTGCACCCAAAACCATAAGATACCTAGGAATAAATTTAACCAAAGAGGCAAAGGATCTGTACTCAGAATACTATAAAATTCTCATGAAAGAAATTGAAGAAGACACAAAGAAATGGAAAAACGTTCCATGCTCATGGATTGGAAGAACAAACATTGTGAAGATGTCAATGCTACCTAGAGCAATCTACACATTCAATGCAATCCCCATCAAAATACCATCCACTTTTTCAAAGAAATGGAACAAATAATCCTAAAATTTGTATGGAACCCAAAGAGATCCCGAATAGCCAGAGGAATATTGAAAAAGAAAAGCAAAGCTGGCAGCATCACAATTCTGGACTTCCAGCTCTATTACAAAGCTGTTATCATCAAGACAGTATGGTACTGGCACAAAAACAGAAACATAGATCAATGGAACAGAATCGAGAGCCCAGAAATGGACCCTCAACTCTATGGTCAACTAATCTTTGACAAAGCAGGAAAGAATGTCCAGTGGAATAAAGACAGTCTCTTCCACAAATGGTGTTGGGAAAATTGGACAGCCACATGCAGAAGAATGAAACTGGACCAGTTCCTTACACCACACACAAAAATAGACTCCAAATGGTTGAAAGACCTAAACGTGAGATAGGAGGCCATCAAAATCCTAAAGGAGAACACAGGTAGCAACCTCTTCAACCTCAGCCACAGCAACTTCTTCCTAGAAACATCGCCAAAGACAAGGGAAGCAAGGGCAAAAATGAACTATTGGGATTTCATCAAGATTAAAAGCTTTTGCACAGCAAAAGAAACAGTGCACAAAACCAAAAGACAACAGACAGAATGGGAGAAAATATTTGCAAATGACACATCAGATAAAGGGCTAGTATCCAAAATCTATAAAGAACTTATCAAACTCAACACCCAAAGAACAAATAATCCAATCAAGAAATGGGCAGAATACATAAACAGACATTTTTCCAAAGAAGACATCCAAATGGCCAACAGACACATGAAAAAGTGCTCAAGATCGCTCGTCATCAGGGAAATCCAAGTCAAAACCTCAATGAGATACCACCTCACACCAGTCAGAATGGCTAGAATTAACAAGTCAGGAAACGACAGATGTTGTAGGGGATGCGGAGAAAGGGGACCCTCCTACACTGTTGGTGGGAATGCAAGCTGGTGCAACCACTCTTGAAAACAGTATGGAGGTTCCTCAAACAGTTGAAAATAGAGCTACCATACCATCCAGCAATTGCACTACTGGGTATTTACCCCAAAGATACAAATGCAGGGATCCGAAGGGATACATGCACCCCAATGTTTATAGCAGCAATATCCACAATAGCCAAACTGTGGAAAGAGCCAAGATGTCCATCGACAGATGAATGGATAAAGAAGTTGTGGTATATATATATACAATGGAATATTATGCAGCCATAAAAAGAATGAGATCTTGCCATTTGCAACGACATGGATGGAACTGGAGGGTGTTATGCTGAGTGAAATAAGTCAATCAGAGAAAGACATGTATCATATGACCTCGCTGATAGGAGGAATTTTTAACCTCAGCAAACAAACTGAGGGTTGCTGGAGTGGTGGGTGGTGGGAGGGATGGGGTGCCTGGGTGATAGACATTGGGGAGGGTATGGCTATGGTGAGCGCTGTGAATTGTGCAAGACTGTTGAATCACAGATCTATACTTCTGAAACAAATAATGCAATATATGTTAAGAAAAAAAAAGAAGAAGAAGATAGCAGGAGGGGAAGAATGAAGGGGAGTGAGTCGGAGGGGGAGACGAACCATGAGAGACGATGGACTCTGAAAAACAAACTGAGGTTTCTAGAGGGGAGGGGGGTGGGGGGATGGGTTAGCCTGGTGATGGGTATTAAAGAGGGCACGTTCTGCATGGAGCACTGGGTTTTATGCACAAACAATCAATCGTGGAACACTACATCAAAAACTAATGATGTAATGTATGGTGATTAACATAAGAATAAAAAATTTTTAGATAAATAAATAAATAGATAAATAAATAACTGTGGAAGTCAACAATTTTCTGTCCCTATTGGGCAGGAATATTCCTAAACAGGCATTTCTGAATCCATCTGCAGAGGAGTACATGCAAAAGGCCCCCAAAGTCACCTTTTAATCCAATCTAAATAGGTATGTAACCACATCAAAAATAAACTCAGATGTTACTTTGAGACCGAGCAAACCAAAAGGGTGGGAATTACTTCAGACTCTAAACAGTAAGGCAAAAGAAAAAGGGAAGTAGTTATTATCAATAAATATTTAGATGAGAAATTTCCTTTAATAGTTAATTAAGGGAAAATTATCAAATCCAATGTAAAGGTTAATTTTACACACAAGGTACTAAAATTCAGGTTAATTTGTTATTTAAGCGCTCAGTCTAAGTCAGTAATAGAATTTAGAAGTAAGAATCAATAAGACCTATGAATATAATGTGGATTAATGACACTATCTCAGAATCAGATTTTAACTATGCTACCTGACTGTAAACTAAGTCTAATCATCATGCTCTAGCACCTCCACAAAGTCAACAGTAAAGAAGTAGAATCACTTACTTTCACCAGCTCCTGCTGAGCCCAAATCTGAATGGGTTCCACCTGTTGAGGAGTTTGAGTCTGAATACCATACGTATTGAGGAAAACTTGAAGGCTAAAGAATACAGGGAAAAAGCAAGAGACATTTTTAGGCAATGCATGTAGAATGTGGAGAATGGTGGAGGAGGAGGAGAGGAGGAAGGAGACTACGCTAGCTTGGAGAACATTTTAATTTATTAACGTGAGGAATATGCCATCTGTGCTGGGATCCAGAGGCCCTCTGGGGTTCTTCACAAGGCATCAGGTGTGAGCTCTGGGGTCTGGCAGAAAGAGTAAGCACTGATTTTGGGAATTCCCAGTATTCGTTGCACTAACTTCTCAAAACTACACCCCAGGCAACACTGGCACAGGTCACACAGTCTTTAATATTCACATCAACTAAAACAAAATTTTTAAACGTGAAAAGAATGTTTTTCTGGCACTTAAAGTAACATTAATGACATCCTTGAAACCCTGTAAAGGGGTCTGTGAAATTAATCTCTACCACTATATTCAATATTGCAACATAAAGCAGTAAGCCCCCCTCCTTTCCTCCCAAAGGAACACACCACCCATCTGGATTTCATACCGTTGGCTTTCTGCTATGAGTGCTACATGAACTACCAAATCATTTTCCAGTGGGCCCTGTAATATAGAATAAGGGGGGGGGGAGAAACATTTTAAAAGATCTGGTCATCATCAGCTACAATGAGAATCAAGGACAATATTAACCATCTCTAAGTAGTTCATTAAAATGATGGACACCTACTGGCTCCATGCAGTCACCTCTTTCCTTGTTCTCCACTGCCTACTAATCAATTTGATGGTGTAGACAGAGTGATGGAACACCAAAGAATGGAAAACCATAAATCTCACCCCTACCAGGGGGGCTAGGCTGTCAGGACTATTTTGAATGATGCATAAGAGTAGTTTGGGGACTGAGAATCATTTTCCTGACTCTAAAGGGAAGAGAAGGAACAAAAAATAAAAACCCAACTTCTGTATTCTCCGTAAAAAAATGTGAGTTGAAATTCTTCATTTGACATCTTAATACATATAAGGCTATTCCTTTCTTCTTAGCCAATTTTCCTTTGGCACCATTTATATCAAAATAGCTTTATTCTAATATATAGTTCCTATAGCAGAGAATGAACTACCCAGTTGACTATGTAATTAACACTGTGTTCATTAAGTACAAGCTGTTGGGCTTAATAGTTCTAATCAAAGATACTGTTGGATATTTGCTACTCTTTTCGTGTATGTGTGGAAAAGATTCACTATAGCATATATTACACATTGTTAAAATGAACCCAATTTTGAGCCTGTATTAACAGAGACCATTAAAAAGTATCAATAAATTACAGTATTAGGAAGCTCTGAAAATACTGATCAAATGTAATTTCTTTATAGTAATGAATCCAACATTCCCAATAGTATGCTGTAAAATATCTGATTTACCATCAGTCAGTTCCCCTCTATGGTATTCAATATGTCACTAGAATTTATGTATGATGGAAAGCAAGAAACACCAGAATACATATATCAGCAGTAAATATCATACAATCAAAAGGATGGTTCCCAGAATCATCATGAAAATGCCATTTCAGGCAGACTTCCATGTGATTTAAATGAATATATAAGAGAAAATATGATATAACAACCCAACAAAAATAAATACACATTAAAAATGCCATAAATTCTATTTTCATTTGATAAAGACCTTAAAAGTTAATGTTAGAAGGATGAGAAAAAATTAATTATTCACAGTCTCATCAAGATTTCTAACACCAAATGAATACATTAAGCCTATTTCTCTCAGATGAAATCTAATATTTACTTCATCAAAAGAAGTAAGCTTAGAGTGGGCAAATTATCCACAATCTTCAGTACAATTATGGATTCTTAAATAAAAAGCAAATGAATACATATAGAAGAATACAGATAATGTTTCAATAACAATAAATAAGGCAGCTTACAGATCCTAATTGGCAAATTGGTATCTTTTTTTTGAATCACAGACCTTTTACGATAATGTCTTTACTTGTATGACAGAGTACTCAGATCTGAAATGCCCACTACACATATTGAATCATAGTAAGTATTTGGTTAGGGGACTACTAGATAGCTGAAGAATTCTTTCATTGTAAAACCTCAGCATTTCAGAAAGTTACAATTCACAAAACTTCTATCATGATCTTAGGCCTTCACCATAGCCCATAGGGGACACTGCACCCTATTTATACCCCAGAAAGAATTCGGCATGGGTAGTCCCACCTCGGTTGCTCCCTTCCTCTCACTGCCAAAGTTGGAACCATCTTTTCTCTGTTTTCACCATTTTCTTCAAAGCACCAACATTTTGTCTAAACCCAAGAAGTCTCTCTGAAAACATCCTAATAGTAATTAATATTTTCTATTTCTGGATGGTATTTCCCTAAATATTACTATAATATTTTCTCCTTTTAGGTTCATAAATTGCACACACACACACACACACACACACACACACATGTGTATATATGCATATACATACTCAAGGCCTGTATGGTACTGGTGCTCTCCATTTCACATGTATTTATATACTCATTCATCTGATCAATAGTTAAGGCATTCTAATATACAAGCCCTGTGCTATACCCTGATGTTACAAGATAAACACAACCCAGTGTCCCTCCAAGAGGAGTTTAGAGTGTCCTGGGACAGATGGACAACAGACAAGCTTTCAAATATGTGTTTATTATCATGTGAAAGCATTTCACTGATACCATTATTTGGTAGTATAGACCTACCTAATTTAAAAAAAAATGGCTGCAGGACATTACATTACATGGACATACCATACTTTATTTAAGGAATGTTTATTTTGATGGACATTTAGGTGGTTTCCAATTCTGCAGAGAATATAATTGTCCTTATCTCAGAGAACTGCTAAGGATTTAGGGAGGAACAAAGTGCTAGGCACAGTTTTGACACCTAACAAAAATAAAGGCACTAAAACTTACGGCAGTTGTATTTACTATTTTCACATCTATCCTAGGACAGCTGCTCCTCTCTTCTTTGTTGAGATTTGCTTTAATACCTAACTTGCCCTAAATCTCGTTGGTTTCCACCATTCTAAGACATGAGGACCATCCATTACCCCATTTTTGTATGGCTAGTTCTTCTCCAAAGAATTCCAAACATCTTTTAAAAGAAATCCTCAGGTGACTTACCACTTTCCAATTTTCTCTCCTTTTATTTGTCAAACACAGACTATAGCTATCTTCTTACCCTTTACCTTTCTTGCCTCTATAATCCTACATTCCACCATCTAACCTACTTTGCCTTTAGAGACAGAAATCCTCACACTTAAGTCCTTGGTCTTCTCATTCCACTTCTTTCTCTTTCTTTGTCTCTCTCACCAAACTCAATCACTCTGGTAGCTTTAATTATCACCTCTAAGCAGATCATTTCATATTTATGTTTCTAGTCTTGAACTTTCTCTTGAGTTCTAGCGCCCATATTTTTAACTGCTTTCTGGACATTTTCTCTTGGCTATTTGCAAAGTTAAAAGTTCCTGAACTCAATTCCTCACCAATCCTACCTCCACCCCAAACAGGCTCACTCCAGCTCAGAATGTCAAAATCATCTTTGATTCCTGTTTTTTACCCTCCATATCCAATTTGTCATCAAAATCCTGTTAATCTTTAACTCATAAACTATGAATCTTCTTTTCTTGTATCTTCTTTTCATTTCTGTAGCAATATTCAGGATAGGGAAGTACCAACCATAGCAACAAACACTTCACATAACACTCAACATTCTATGTGCAAGGAAGGCACTGTTCTAACAAACCATTAATTTATAATAACAAACCATTATTTCCATTTTCCAGATAACAAAACTGATGCAAAGAAAGCTTAAGTAACTTATCCAAGGATAGAGAGCTAGCTAAGAGCAGAGCTAGAATTCAGACACAGGCAATTTGACTACAGCATGTTTGCTCATACTCAGTTATTCTGCCTCTCAGAGAGTGGAAAGGGGGCAGATGCTAAAATTGAAAGATCCACATACAAGTCCCATCTTATCACTTGATCCTGCATGATCCAGGTCATCTAATAGATGCCTTAAGTTTGTCATGGACAAGACTGAACCACTGAATTCCATCCTTAAAACCACTCATCCTCAAAGTATTTCTTACCTCTTTAAGACCTGATCTAGCCAAAAAGGTGTAAATCACTCTTGACTCTTTTTTCCTTCAAACATCCTAACCAATAACAACAACAACAAAAAGATAAGTTATTGAGCACCATGTAACCACAGTTATTTAGTAACTCATCAAAACACCCATACTTGGTGGGGAACTATTATTCTCATTTACTGATGAGACAACTGGGGCATGGAGTTGTTAAAAAAAAGACTTAGCTAACATCACAGATAATATGTGGCAAAGGGGAAATCCAAATCTGGGCAGTCTCATCTATCTCTTAAACATTACAGTGTCTGGAGGTAGGAGGAGCAAGACGATAGAGGAGTAGGAGACCTAAATTTCGTCTGGTCCCAGGAATTCAGCTAGATAGGGATCAAATAATTCTGAACACCTACAGACTCAACAGGAGATCAAAGAAAAGAATAGCAGCAACTCTCTGAATAGAAAAGCGACCACTTTCTGGAAGGTGGTAGGACGTGCGGAGAAGTGATCCGAGGCGATATTCGGGAACATAAACGGCGGAGGAGGGGGCCTCCGTCAGCCGCTTCTGACAAGTGATAGAGCAGCAGAGCACAAAATCGGAACTTTTAGAAGTCGGCTCTGCTGAGGGACGTCGCTCCAGTGTCGAAGTAGGGGGTGGAACCCTCGTGGGACAGTGTGGTCTCAGGACCCTCGGGTTCACAGAAAGACCGGGGGTGCCTGAGTGCAGCAGACCCCCAGGTATCACAGTGGGGAAGACGGCTGCAGAGAGGGAGCTGAGATGCGGGCTCTCGGCTCAGGGTTGCCATAAACCGTGATCCATGGCACAGCTGGGCCACTGCTCCTCCAGCTGGGACCCAACAAGCGGCAGATCCAGGGAGACTCCCCTTCCTCCCCCGGGAGGAGCGGCGCGGGAGTGCACCGCAGGGATCTGCTGGGTTTGGAGAATCCACAGGGGGCCAGGTGCCAGAGATAGAAACGCTCAGTCACAGGCCGGTGAGCACAGAGTATGGCCGGAGACCGGGGAGACGGGAGTGATTGACTGCTTTTCTCTGGGGGCGCACTGAGGAGTGGGGCCCCGAGCTCTCGGCTCCCGGCTCCTCTGGGGCGGAGATTGGGAGGCCGCCATTTTCACTCTCGTCCTCCAAAGCTGTACGGAAAGCTTGCAGACAACAAAAGCTCCCGAGAGCAAACCCGAGCAGATTACTTAGCCCCGACCGGGAAGGGCAGGGTAATTCAGCCTCCGGCAAAGACATTTGAGAACCACGGCAACAGGCCCCACTCTCAGTTGACCAGCAAGAACAGCCAGCCAAGACCAAGTTTACCGATCAATGAGAACAGGAGAACTCCAGCGCTAGGGTAATACTGCACATAGAATTCATGGCTTTTTTCCCCTGATTCCTTAGTCTTTCAAAGTAAATTTTTTTAATTTTCTTTTTTTTTTAATTTTTCCTTTTCCCTTTTTCAACCAACATCTTATCAATCCCTTTTTTAAAAAATCGTTTTTATTTTTCATTTTTACCGTCATATTCTATCCATTCATAATAGTTAACCTTATTTTTGGTATATGTATATGTATATACATATATTTCTCTCTTTAAAATTTTAGGATACAGTTTTTTCTAACAGACCAAACTATACCCTAAATCTCTAGTGTATGGCTTTGTTCTAGTCTCCTGCCTAATCACATTCCTCCCATTGTTTTTTAAATCCTCTTCTTTCTTTTTTCAACCAACTTCTTATCAATTCCTTTTCTAAAATCTTTTATAATTTTCATCTTTACAATCATCTTCCATCCCTTCATTGTATTTACCCTTATTATTGTACATATATAAGCTTTTCTTTCTTTAAAATTATGGGAGGCACTTTCATCTAACAGACCAAAATACACCCAAAATCTAGTGTGTGGCACTGATCTATGAACCAGCCTGATCATATTTGATCATATTGGTTTTTTTTTTGGTTGTTTGTTTGTTTTTATCTTTTCCTTATTCTTTTTTCTTTCTTTCCCTTTCTTTTCCCCCAGTTTCAGGTCTCTTCTGATTGTTTAGTGTATATTTTTCTGGGGTTGTTGTCACCCTGTTAGCATTTTGTTCTCTCATTCATCTATTCTCCTCTGGACAAAATGAAAAGATGGAAAAATCACCTCAAAAAAAGAACAAGAGGAGTACTGACTGCCAGGGACCTAATCAATATGGACATTAGTAAGATGTTGGAACTAGAGTTCAGAATGACGATTTTAAAGATACTAGCTGGGGTTGAAAAAAGCATAGAAGATATTAGAGAAACCCTTTCTGGAGAAATAAAAGAACTAAAATCTGACCAAGTTGAAATCAAAAAGGCTATTAATGAGGTTCAATCAAAAATGGAGGCTCTAACTCCTAGGATAAATGAGGCAGAAGAGAGCATTAGTGATATAGAAGACCAAATGATCGAGAATCAAGAAGCTGAGAAAAAGAGAGATAAACAACTACTGGATCACGAGGGCAGAATTCGAGAGATAAGGGATCCCATAAGGTGAAACAATATTAGAATAATTGGGATCCCAGGGGAAGAAAGAGAGAGAGGAGGGGCAGAAGGTATACTGGAGCAAATTATAGCAGAGAACTTCCCTAATTTGGGGAAGGAAACAGGCATCCAAATCCAGGAGGCACAGAGAACCCCCCTCAAAACCAATTAAAATAGGCCAACACCCCGAATTCTAACAGTAAAACTTACGAGTCTCAGAGACAAAGAGAAAATCCTGAAAACAGCTTGGGATAAGAGATCTGTAACCTACAATGGTAGAAACAATAGATTGGCAACAGACTATCCACAGAGCCTGGCAGGCCAGAAAGGACTGGCATGATATATTCAGAGCACTAAATGAGAAAAATATGCAGCCAAGAACACTATATCCAGCTAGGCTATCATTGAAAATAGAAGGAGAGATAAAAAGCTTCCAGGACAAACAAAAACTAAAGGAATTTGCAAACCCAAAACCAGCCCTACAAGAAATTTGAAAGGGGTCCTCTAAGCAAAGAGAGAGCCTAAAAGTAACATAGACCAGAAAGGAACACAGACAATATACAGTAACAGTCACCTTACAGGCAATACGATGGCACTAAATTCATATCTTTCAATAGTTACCCTGAATATAAATGGGCTAAAAGCCCCAATCAAAAGACACAGGTTCTCAGATTGGATTAAAAAACAAGATCCATCAATACGCTGTCTGCAAGAGACTCATTTTAGACCCAAAGACACCCCCAGATTGAAAGTGAGGGGGTGGAAAACCATTTACCATGCTAATGGACACCAAAAGAAAGCTGGGGTGGCAATCCTTATATCTGACAAATTAGATTTTAAACCAAAGACTATAGTAAGAAGTGAGGAAGGACACTATATCCTACTTAAAGGTCCTATCCAACAAGAAGATCTAACAATTGTAAATATCTATGCCCCTAACATGGGAGCAGCCAATTATATAAGGCAATTAATAACAAAAGCCAAGAAACAAATCATCAACAATACAATAATAGTGGGAGACTTTAACACCCCCCTCACTGAAAGGGACAGATCATCTAAACAAAAGATCAACAAGGAAATAAACACTTTAAATGACACACTGGACCAAATGGACTTCACAGACATATTCAGAACATTCCATCCCAAAGCAACAGGATACACATTCTTCTCTAGTGCTCATGGAACATTCTCCAGAATAGATCACATCCTAGGTCACAAATCAGGTCTCAACCAGTACCAAATGACTGGGTCATTCCCTGCATATTTTCAGACCACAATGCTTTGAAACTAGAACTCAATCACAAGAGGAAAGTCGGAAAGAACTCAAATACATGGAGGCTAAAGAGCATCCTACTAAAGAATGAATGGGTCAACCAGGAAATTGAAGAATAATTAAAAAAAATATCATGGAAACAAATGAAAATGAAAACACAACTGTTCAAAAATCTTTGGGATGCAGCAAAGGCGGTCCTAAGAGGAAAGCATATAGCAATACAAGCCTTTCTCAAGAAACAAGAAAGGTCTCAAATACACAACCTAACCCTACACCTAAAGGAGCTGGAGAGAGAACAGCAAATAAAGCCTAAATCCAGCAGGAGAAGAGAAATAATAAAGATCAGAGGAGAAATCAATGAAATAGAAACCAAAAGAACAGTAGAACAGATCAACGAAACTAGGAGTTGGTTCTTTGAAAGAATTAACAAGATTGATAAAGCCCTCTCTGGACTTACCAAAAAGAAAAGAGAAATGACCCAAATAAATAAAATCATGAATGAAAGAGGAGAGATCACAAAGAACACCAAAGAAATAGTAACAATTGTAAGAATATATTATGAAAGGATTATTCACCACAACCAAGTGGGATTTATCCCTGGGCTGCAAGGTTCGTTCAACATCCGCAAATCAATCAATGTGATACATTAATAAAAGAAAGAACAAGAACCATATGATCCTCTCAATAGATATAGAAAAAGCATTTAACAAAGTACAACATCCTTTATTCATCAAAACTCTTCAGACTATAGGGATAGAAGGAACATACCTCAATATCATAAAACCCATCTATTAAAAGCCCAGAGCAAATATCATTCTCAATGGGGAAAAACTGAAAGCTTTCCCCCTAAGGTCAGGAACACAGCAGGGATGTCCACTATCACCACTGCTATCCAACATAGTATTAGAAGTCCTAGCCACAGCAATCAGACAACAAAAAGAAATCAAAGGCATCCGAACTGGCAAAGAAGAAGTCAAACTCCCACTGTTTGCAGATGATATGAAACTTTATGTGGAAAACCCAAAAGACTCCACCCAAAAACTGCTAGAACTCATACAGGAATTCAGTAAAGTGGCAGGATATAAAATTAATGCACAGAAATCAGTGGCATTCCTATACACCAACAACAAGACATAAGGAAGAGAAATTAAGGAGTCGATCCCATTTACAATTGCACCCAAAACCATAAGATACATAGGAATAAATCTAACCAAAGAGGCAGAGAATCTGTACTCAGACAACTATAAAATACTCATGAAAGAAATTGAGGAAGACACAAAGAAATTGAAAAACTTTCCATGCTCATGGATTGGAAGAACAAACACTGTGAAGATGTCAATGCTACCTAGAGCAATCTACACATTTAATGCAATCCCTATCAAAATACCATCCACTTTTTTCAAAGAAATGGAACAAATAATCCTAAAATTTGTATGGAACCAGAAGAGACCCCGAATAGCCAGAGGAATGTTGAAAAAGAAAAGCAAAGCTGGTGGCATCACAATTCCAGACTTCCAGCTCTATTACAAAGCTGTCATCATCGAGACAGTATGGTACTAGCACAAAAACAGACACATAGATCAATGGAACAGAATAGAGAGCCCAGAAATGGACCCTCAACTCTATGGTCAACTCATCTTTGACAAAGCAGGAAAGAATGTCCAATGGAAAAAAGACAGTCTCGTCAACAAATGGTGTTGGGAAAATTGGACAGCCACATGCAAAGAATGAAACTGGACCATTTCCTTACACCACACACAAAAATAGAGTCCAAATGGTTGAAAGACCTCAATGTGAGACAGGAGGCCATCAAAATCCTAAAGGAGAACACAGGCAGCAACCTCTTCGACCTCAGCTGCAGCAACTTCTTCCTAGAAACACCTCCAAAGGCAAGGGAAGCAAGGGCAAAAAGGAACTATTGGGACTTCATCAAGACAAAAAGCTTTTGCACAGCAAAAGAAATAGTCCACAAAACCAAAAGACAACTGACAGAATGGGAGAAAATTTTTGCAAATGACATTTCAGATAAAGGGCTAGTATCCAAAATCTATAAAGAACTTAACAAACTCAACACCCAACGAACAAATAATTCAATCATGAAATGGGCAGAATACATGAACAGACATTTTTCCAAAGAAGACATCCAAATGGCCAACAGACACATGAAAAAGTGCTCAACACTGCTCGGCATCAGGGATATCCAAATCAAAACCTCAATGAGATACCACCTCACACCAGTCAGAAAGGCTAGAATTAACAAGTCAGGAAACAATAGATGTTGGCAGGGATGCAGAGAAAGGGGAACCCTCCTACACTGTTGGTGGGAATGCAAGCTGGTGCAGCCACTCTGGAAAGCAGTATGAAGGTTCCTCAAAAAGTTGAAAATAGAGCTACCCTATGACCCAGCAATTGCACTACTGGGTATTTACCCCAAAGATACCAATGTAATGATCCGAAGGGGTACATGCACCCCAATGTTTATAACAGCAATGTCCACAATAGCCAAACTGTGGAAAGACCCAAGATGTCCATCGAAAGATGAAAGGATAAAGAAGATGTGGTATATATATACAATGGAAAATTATGCAGCCATCAAAAGGAATGAAATCTTGCCATTTGCAACGACATAGATGGAACTGGAGGATATTATGCTGAGCGAAATAAGTCAATCAGAGAAAGACATGTATCATATTATCTCATTGATATGAGGAATTCTTAATCTCAGGAAACAAACTGATGGTGCTGGAGTGGTGGGAGGTGGGAGGGATGGGGTGGCTGGATGATAGACATTGGGGAGGGTATGTGCTACGGTGAGTGCCGTGAATTGTGTAAGACTGTTGGATCACAGACCTGTACCCCTGAAAGAAATAATACAATATATGTTAAAAAAAAAAAAAAAAGAAGAAGATAGCAGGAAGGGAAAAATGAAGGGGGGGGGGAATCGGAGGGGGAGACAAAGCATGAGAGACTATGGACTCTGAGAAACAAACCGAGGGTTCTGGGGGGGTGTGGGGGCATGGATTATCCTGGTGAGGGCACGTACTGAATGGAGCACTGGGTGTTATACGCACACAATGAATCATAGAACACTATATCAAACACTAATGATGTAATGTATGGTGATTAACATAACATAATAAAATAAAATAAAATAGCCAGAAAAAGATGATATATAAAATAGGGGAGAATTGCCCTAAAATGAAAAAAAAAAAGGGAAAAAACAGAAAATGAAATTCCATTTCGCCAGAAAACAAGTGTGTGTTGTACTCGTCTTGTCCAGCTGTGGCAAAGATGGAGATGAACAAGCTTTGGCCCCCTGCCCTTGGAGAAACAGGAAATCTGGGATGGAGCAGAGATACAGAGAAGGATGGAGATAAAGCCATTGCACTATGGGCTCAGAAGGCTAAGTCCTTTGCCTTATGTCACACTGCCAGAAATTGAGAATCAGATTGTTTGACAGCAAATCCAGAGATATCTACACTTGCGTACCCTGGAATTATACTCTTGATCAAATTCCTTCCTAAAATTACACACACATACACATACATGTGTAGGCACATTACCATAGAGATGAAAACAACATTTATCAGGACAAGATCATAAACACAGTAATGTGAAATCCTTGCAACAATCAACTAATGATTTTCATTCTCATATTTTGGAGGGATAATTGGCATCACAGAACTCTTTCAGATGCCTAGGTTTTCAAGGCTGAAATTGAAGTTCAGAACAGTAAGGTTTGCTGAAGTCACAAAGTTACTTAATGGCACAGAGCAAACTAGACCTAGTTTACTGTCTGGCAGAAAATGCTTTTTATGTTGATTTTATGCAGTTCACTAAAACATTAGTTATGAATGCACTATGTGTATTAATTATATAAGAGAACCTCATATCCTTCAAAAAATGTTAATGCCATGTAAAAATCCAGCCTCACTGTATCATTAATTAGAATTATAAATCTGGCTTTTATTATAAAAAAAAATTATATGGTCTGCCTCTCTAATACGCTAATTCACCAATCAGTTATATTGGTTCTACCTCTAAAGCATGTCTCAAACATACCACTTCTGTCCACCTTCACTGTTGCAACCACCCTGCTCAAAGTTGTCATGATCTTTCACTTGGTCAATTAACTGTTGTAACTACCTCAGTCTTACCCCACCGTTCATAGCAGTCCATTCTGCAAACAGCAATGAGGATGTTTTTTCAAAAAGTATAAATCATACCATCTCACCACCACCTTATTCCATCCTACTCCCACGTAAACATACAGAGACAGACAGTGGTTTCCTGTTGCCCACAGAATAAGAACCAAACTACTTACCATGGCCTACCATGGCTTGCATGATCTAGCTCTAGCCTACCTCTTCTTTCTCCTTCTCCCTCCTTTCCTTTATCATGTTTCAGCCACAATGGGTTCTGTCTGTCCCTTGAACAAGTCAGCTGTGTTCCTATCACAGGGCCTTTGCATTTGTTGAACTCCTGTTTGGAATGTTTTTCCTTTCCAATTGTTTTGTGAATGTCTTCTTGTTATGCTGGTCTCAACAATTACCCCTTCCTCAGAAAGGTCTTCTCTCTCTACCATAGCCAGTCCCTCTCTATCATTTTACCTTATTTTGTCTACTTCATAGTACTTATCAGCTCCAGAAATTATACTGCATTATTTACTTAAATGTTCAATGTTATTCATTCCCACCAGAAAGTAACTCCCAGAAGATAGGAACCTTGATCTATCTTGTCCATTGCTATGTCTCCATTGCCTAGAAGAGTATCTGAGCATATAGGTGGTGCCTACCATTTGATGAATGATTGCTCAAGCAAGTTTCTCAATTCTGTGTTTATCTGTAAAATGGGAATAATGATATGTAGGCTGCCTACCACGGAGGGGTAGAATCAAACAAAAGAGGGCATGTAATATATTTACAAACTGATCTGCTAAACACATGACAGTTATACTATTTGTTCTGTCATTCTCTCTCTCTGTCAGTTTTCCTTGCTAACCCTCTGTTTCTTCATTGGTAAACTGGAATAATAAAAGTATCTACTTCATAGGATTATGAGGATAATACAGAGCACATATAAGCATTTAACACAGTGTCTGACATATCCTTTTAAGTGTTCAAAAAACATTAGCCTTCTCATCAACTCTAGAAATACAACCACAATTCTGAATTATTGTAATACGCTTCTTCAACTTTCTGCTTCTTACTGCCCCTGCCCATTTTCTGTATTTTATGGTCAGGTGAATTTTCTTATGAATTTCTTATGATTTACACAAAGGAAGTGGTCAAAGATACTTGTTGAATGAATGAAGAAAAGGGAGGAAAGATAGGTGAGTAAACATATATTAATGTAAAGTTTGGGATGTAACTTCTATGCTCTAAAACCAGGGCTTCCCAAATAAAGGCCCAACTTCCATAAGACCTTTACAATGTCACTGCTACCTGTGGTTCCCTATTTATCTCCCATCTGTGTGCCTAAGAGCACTCCACTAAAAACAGTTCACTCTTGTCCATATCAAGTTTTTGTCTACTGTTCTTCTATCCTCATACATTTGAACTGCTCCTTTGTTCCTGTCTGTCTAGATCCTGACCCACTCTTTCAACACAGTCTCCATAAACTCACCAAACATCAAGGTATCCAGATATCTCCTGTCTCCTGTCAGCAAGAGCAGGTAATGTCTGTATGATTTACTTGACAATACTCATATTGTCTCCTTGAAAGGCTTTTTGCATGCTTATGAGTGGTCCGTATAACTACAGAGTGAACCCCTTGAGGGGCCACAATGCTCACTTTTCTTACCTAGCTTATATACAGCACCTTATATTAAAAGACAGTTGGTGCTCATATGGTGGTCTGAAAGAAGAATCTTGCTTTTTATCATCCCTTGAATATACATAACAAATGTTTGAAATATAAACAGGATATTTTTAACAAAGGAAAATACTCATAACTTAGTGTACACATTTTTATATAAACTATCAAGGAAATGTACACAGATCATTTTAATCACATGACTGAGGACAAACAACCTGTGGTTAAAATATTCTGATTTAAAACTTTCACTTTACAAATGAATCAAGTCAGATTTAAAAAAAATTTTACTGTGATAAAAACCACATAACACAAAATTTAGCATCTTCACCATGTTTAAGTGTACAGCAGAAGAGGAACTTTTACAGCATAACTTGCCCTAAGATAGGCACTACCTGTATTAACACTGTAACTCATCTTGCTAAAAATTTAAAATTATGGTAATTAAAATACTGCATGTACATCTGTCTAGATTCTAGTTTTTAAATTACTCAAATCAGGTCAAAGCAGCAAAGCTAGGAGATTTGCAGCTGGGAGCTATAAATAAAACAGTGTAATACAACTTTCAAAGGGTATACAGAGAAACTTTAATGTGAATATGCCCTAATGGTTTCCTTCCTCTTGTTTTTTTTTTTAATTTAATTTTTTCAATAGGTAATTAATTCATATGGTTCAAAATTTCCAAATTATTAAAGTTTTCAGTGAAGTGTCTCTTCCTACTTGTGGCCCCTGCATCCACCCAGTTCCCCAATGTCTACCAACCAGGTAATTGCTAGGATTACTTATGCCCCTTTCCAGAGTTTCTTTTTACCTAGAAAAGCAAACATGAATTTACATTCTTATTTTCTCATACTTTTAGATGAAAGACAGCATACTATCAGCTACTTTTTTCACTAAGTAATTACATATCATGATGCAATTTTCATATATTAGTATACAGAACACAACCTCATTTTTTTTTGTTATAACTCCTTGGTATTCCCTTTTATAAATGTACCTTCTTATTAATGTCATCTTTACACATCTTTTATCATTTGAGGCTAGTCAACCTTTTGCATCAAATCTCTGGACAGGGTTATGGTTATATAATGGAATCATTAAACATCAGGTTTTAATTTTGCTTCTAAGAGCGGAACAGACACTTAACCTAAATCATTCAGAGGCATTCCTATCATTGGATTATTTGGGTCACTAGAAGATTGTTATCAGAAAAGAACAGTAGGACTGGATTTTGGGAGGGGGGCAGCAAGAAGAGTTTGAATATTTTCTAGGAGAAGGCCCAGAAAAATGCACAGATGTCCTTTTATAAGCATACCTCATTTTATTGCTCTTCACCTTACTGTATTTCGCAGATGATTAAGTTTTTCACAAATTGAAGGTTTTGTGGCAACTCTGCATCGAGCAAGTCCATCGCCATCATTTTTCCAACAGCATTTGCTTACTTCATGTTCTGTGTCACATTTTGGTAATTCTCACAATATTTTAAACTTTTTCATTATCATTATAGTTGTTATGGTGATCTCCGATCAGTGATCTCTGATGTTATATTACAATTACTTTAGGGTGCCACCAAACATACCCATAAAAGACAGCAAACTTAATTGATAAATGTTGTGTGTGTTCTCATTGTCCCACTGACTGGCCCAACTCTCTCCCTCTCCTCTGGCTTCCCTCTTCTCCAAGACACAACAAAGTTGAAATTCAGCCAATTAATAACCCTACAATGGCCTCTAAGTGTGCAAGTGAAAACAAGTCTCACGTTTCTCATTTTAAATCAAAAGCTATAAATGATTAAGTTGTGTGAGGAAGGTATATCAAAAACTGAGACAGGCTGAGAGTTAGGCCTCTTGCACCAGTTAGTCAATTTGTGAAAGCAAAGGAAAAGTTCTTGAAGGTAATAAAAAGTGCTACACCAGTGAACATGCAAATGACCTGAAAGTAAAACAGCCTTATTGCTGATATGGAGAAAGTTTCAGAGGTCTAGATAGATCAAACCAGTCACAGCATTCCCTAAGCCAAAACCTAATTCAGAGCAAGGCCCTAACTCTCATTAATTCTATGAAGGCAGAGAGAGGTGAAGAAGCTGCAGAAGTTTGAAGCTAGCAGAGGCTGGTTCATGAGGTTTAAGGAAAGAAGCCATCTTCATTATGTCAAAGTGCAAAGTGAACATCAAGTGCTGATGTGGAAACTGCAGTGAGTTTTCTGGAAGATCTAGCTAAGATAATTAATAAACGTGGCTACAACAAACAACAGATTTTCAATGTAGATGAAACAGCCTTCTATTGGAAGATGATGCCATCTAGGACTTTCAAAGCTAGAGAGGAGAAATCATTGCCTAGCTTCAAAGCTCCAAAGGACAGGCTAACTCTCTTGTTACAAGCTAATGCAACTGGTGACTTTAAATTGAAGCCAATGTTCCACCATTCTGAAAATCTTAGGGTCCTTAAGAATTCTGCTAAATCTATTCTGCCTGTGCTGTATAAATGGAACAACAAAAGCAGGATGACAGCCCATCTGTTTACAACATAGTTTACTGAATATTTTAAGCCCACTGTTGAGATCTATTGCACAGAAAAAAAGATTCCTTTCAAAACATAGCTGCTCACTGACTGTGCACCTGGTCATCCAAGAGCTCTGATGGAGATGTATAATGAGGTTAATGTTTTCGTGTCTGCTAACACAACATCGATTCTGCAGCCCACGGATCAAAGAGTAATTCCAACTTTCAAGTCTTATTTAAGAAATACATTTCTTAAGGCTATAGATGCCATAAATAGGGACTCCTCTGATTGGTCTGGGCAAAGTAAATTGAAAACCTTCTGGAAAAGATTTACCATACTAGATGCCATCAAGAGCATTCATGATTCATGGGAAGAGGTCAAAATATCAACATCAAAAGGAGTTTGGAAGAAGCTGATTCCAACCCTCATAGATAACTTAGAGGGATTCAAGACTTCAGTGGAGGAAGTATCTGCAGATGTGGTGGAAACAGCAAGAGAACTAGAATTAGAAGTGAAGCTTAGAGTTGTGACTGAATTGCCGCAATCTCATGACAAAATTTCAATGGATGAGGACTTGCTTCTTATGGATGAACAAAGAAAGTGGTTTTTTGAAATGAAATCTACTCCGGGTAAAGATGCTGTGCAGACTGTTGAAATGACAACAAAGGATTTAGAATATTACATAAATTTAACTCATAAAGCACCAGCAGGGTTTGAGAGGATTGACCCCAATTCTGAAAGAAGTTCTACTATGGGTAAAATGCTACCAAACAGCATTACACATTACAGAGAAATCATTTCTGAAAGAGCCACTCAATGTGGCAAACCTCATTGCTGTCTTAGTTTAAGAAATAGCCACAGTCACCCCAACCTTCAGCAACCACTACCCTGATCAGGCAGCAGCCATCAAGATCTAGGCAAGACCTTCCATCAATAAAAAGATTATGACTCGCTAAAAGCTCAGATGCTGGTTATCATTTTTTAAGCAATAAAATACTTTTTAATTAAGGCATGTTCACTGTTGTTTTAGACATAATGCTATTACACAATTAACAGACTGCAGTATAGTATAAACATAACTTTTGTATGCACTGGGAAACCAAAACTTCATTTGACTTGCCTTATTTGAGATATTTGGTTTACTGCAGTGATCTGAAGCCAAATCCACAATATCTCCAAGGTATGCCTGCACAACTTATTAATGGAAATAACAGGAGAGTTTATTAGTAAGATTTATATTATCATTTTATTGATTATATTTGTTTTGCAGTCCAGTTTAGAATGTCAAAAATTAAAATATCTTGATAGCCTGCTGTCAAGATGTATTATTTAAGCTCTATGCTATATAGTGTCACAAGAATTCCCATATTTAAAGATCAAGAAACCAATATGGAAAAAGGTGAAATAATTTGTCAAAGGTCATATGTCTAGCCAGTGATAGAGCTTAAACCTGACTGCAGGTATGTCTAAGTCCAAAATCACAAAGTCAATATGGCACATGTCATAACATGTATTTCACAGATTATATGCTGACTGCTGTTGTGGTTTCTATTAGTCAGGGTTCTCCAGAGAAGCAGAACTGATAGGGTGTGTTTGTGTGATTAAAGGGCAGAAAAAGATTTACTATAAAGAACTGGTTCACGCAATTACAGGGTCTGGTAAGTTCCCAGATCCACAGGTTGAATCAGCAGGTAGAAGACTGAGGAGAGTTGATAGTATAGTTCATCTGAAGGCCAAGAGGCTCAATACCCATTTCAAATCCAGAAGCAGGAAAAAAGCTGATGTCCCAGTTTAAGGTCATCAGGCAGGGAAAATCCTCTCTTCCTTAGGAAAGAGTCAGCCCCTCTGTTCTATTCAAGCTTTCATGGATGAAGCCCACCCACATTAGGGAAGGCAATCCGACTTGCTGAGTCTACTGATTTGAATGTTAGTCTTCTCCCCAAATACCCTCACCCTCATCCAGAATGTTTGATCAAATATTTGGCACCATGTGTCCCAGTCAAGTTGACACAAAATTAAAATCACGGGGGGCAGAGTGGCAAGCAAAAGCCTTGTGACCTACCAACAGTCCACTCTTCATCCACTTGAGATCAGGTTTTAAGAACATTCAACTCTAAGTTTGTCTACAAGATACCTATTCTCTTATCTGCTTTCAAATGAATATAATTCCTAGGTTCTTGGCAATTAAATTTAAAAATTACCTCTTCTAATAAATAATGTATACAAGTATGTAGAATTCATAATTCTTCCTTTTGGAACATCGTATTGAACACTAGTCTCAGTAGCTTTATTTTTTAAATGCCCTATGCTACATAAAATAATCTATTGTGGCTGGCTTGAATGGGTCTTTTACTGAAAGAAGGGCAAGGGAGGAGGGAAAAAAGGAAAGAAAAAGGAAGCCAAGAAATAGGTCACACCTCATCCAAGGCTGGTCTTGCTTCAAGGGTAGTACATTTGAAACATTCTATGCCTCCACTTTTGGGGCCTTACAGAAACTCATTTATGCTCATTAGCCTTCATAAGTAGGTCCTGCCAACAGCCAGCATTTTTTCATTACACTCATTTTTCAGCAAAACCTCATTAGCTGAAGAAACCAAGCAGATGCTTTATACATCTCAATTCCAACTGGAGACACTGCACCCGCAGTATTTTTCCTATAGGAACCAAGTAACAGGATACAGCAGTTTAAACACAGGCGCATCCTGACTGGAACACATTGGCATCTTGTTCTGACATTTCCAACCAAACCAAAGCAGCAACATGGAGAAAATTAATAGGGAAGCAGAGAAAAGGTAAGTAGAAATACCTGAGGAATAATAACATCAAGCATGGTTAAAGAGCTAAACTCAGCTCTAAGAGGAGAGCTGGTCAGGGAGAAAATGGCCCTGTAGGATCCCTGTATTTATATGCCACATCAATGATAATATAAGCCCTCTACATAGAGGAAAACAAATGAATTTTAAAAAAGTATTCCCAGACCTCAGACACATAGGTACAAATGCCGGAATGAATAAATCAGGCAATGTCTTTTGACAGCAGGTCTTTCCATGAGTGCAATTATCCTGGAAGAGAATACTGATCAACACTTTGTCACAATGAACTGATTTATAAAACTGTTTTACCTCCTTTCTAGCACTTACTGTAACTGGATGTTTCTATATTTTTATCTTAAAGAAGTGAAAGTGCCAAAGATCTTGCTACTTCTTGGAAACAACACTAAAATGACTATATGGGCCCAGGTGGAGAAAGCCTGACTCGTGGTGTTCATAGAGCTTTAATCACAACCAGAGGGAAGAACAAATTATGGGAAACTTACAGAAACACATCAGGAATGACTGGTAAAATGAGGTAAACAGGGAAGACAGAGACAGAAGAGGGAAGCACAGTTTCCAAAACTCTAGTCATTTCCCTCTCAGGGTTTTTGCCATTTCAAAGGGCTTCAGGTCCTGGATTACCACCAGTGAAAGGCCTCTAAATGGTAGATGAAAGGAAACCGCCTCTTTAGAATTATGGGGGAAAAGGAAGCAAGCATAGTAAGCCAACTTGCTTTGGCTCTTCCCTTTTAGGTGCTTGTACTAAGTAGATTAGTTCCCTGATGTCTGAGCTGAAAACGTCAGAGATGGAAGGGGCCATTTTTATCACCTGGGACTTGGTGAGAAGGGTAATGAAAAAGGTGTGAGAGTGTCTATGAGAGAGACTGGCTGGCAGGACTCCACTTAAGCCAGAGCAGCACAACTTTGTTGTTTTTGTTGTTGCTGTTTTGGTTTTTTATTTTAATTCCAGCATAGTTAACATAGGGCAGCACAACTTTGAACTACTGTAGATGCTGAGATCCTGCCTAAGGTATTGTGTGAAAAATAGATTTTCTTGATAAAAATCAGTAATCCACTTGATGGGTAAGAAGACTGAGGCCCAGCCAGAGGAAATGGTCCAGGTCCTGTGGCCAGAATCCAGGCCCCTGGACTGATTTGGTCCAGAGTTCTCTCTAATATGCCAGACTGCTTCATCTTACTGGCTATATAGTCAACGTGTCAGTACACTAGAGAAATGTTAAGCACAGGACTCTACTTATGAGTGGAAATGGACAGGCCACATATGCAGTCATTCCAATGTGAAAGTCACCTAAGAAGGGTGGTCTTGAAGGGAGAGGAGTATAAAAACCTGTGCTACTTTCTCTTTCAGCATTTTATGCTCATCCCAAGGACAAGAAGCCTGGACCAGTAAGACAGTGCAAGGGAAAAACTGTGGCAAGATTTATAGCTGCTGGTTAGATATCAAACAGCTACAGAGGTATCCAGCAAGCTCTAGAATCCAGCAAGCCTTTAACCATACATAGCTGTCTTCACTGGTTGAGGCCAAACTGTTTCTAGTGTGGATTCTCAGAAAGGACCTGACTGCAGAGGAGACACAAAACCATCACTCTTAGCAGAGTAAACCTAAATGTCTTCTATACCCTTGAGAGTACAATTCAACAGTGTTGTGTACTAGAAATGCTCCCACCTTAGAGGGTTTGCTCATTCATTCATTCGTCCAGACATCATGGCAGGCACTAAGAATGGCAGAAAGACAGATGAAACATTATCCCTATTCTTCATGAACTCTCCATATAATGGAGAAGACCAACTATATATGTAGTTCAGTAGGATACTAAATACAATGCTCTTAATGGTTGCTCTGAGGGCAAAAGAGGAAGCATGTAATTTAGACTCAGAGAATTAAGGAGAACTTTATAGAAAAGGCATCTGAGCTGTTTGTTCTTAAAGGATGAAAACTTGCCATTAATGAATTTATTTAGTAAATATTTATCTTCTGTTATGTGTCAGACAAATAAGATAAAATCCTTCTCTCATGAAACTTACATTTCAGTGGGGGGAGAGACAGGTACTTAAAAAATAAATAAAATGTATAGATAACTAAATAATAAAAAAAAATAAATAACAGGATAAATGTAAAGGGTAATATAACAGAGTGACTGAAGATACAGGTTATTTTAGATTGATGGTCGGAAAATAATTCTTTTAGGGAGTGTCATTAAATATGAGACCAAATTCAAAAACAAATGAGCACTTCAGGCAGAAGGAATAGCATGTGCAAAGGCCCTGAGATGGAAACCCTTGAAGGATTCGAGGAACTGAGAGGAGAGTGTCTGGAACATAACAGGCAAGCAAAAGAACGATAAGAGATGAGGGTGGAATTAAGGCCTAGCAGGGCTTATGAAGCCAATAAAGCATTTGGTTTTCAACCAGGTGAAATGAAAAGCTACTAAAAGGTTTTCAAACAAGAAAAAGACAATGTAATTTACATTTCTTAGAACAACAGTAATAAATACATATATTGAACATACTATATAGGCCAGGCCTCGCCCAAGCATTTTATGTATATTAACTTATATTATGATGGCTACTATATAGACATGGTTGCAGAGGGCAGAGTAGACACAAGGAGGTTACCTGGAGGCTCAATTGAGAGATGATGGGTTATAGCGGTGGGAATGAAGGAGCAAGTGGAAAGATTTCAAGAATATTTAGGAAATAGAATTGGCAAGACTGGATTTGGAAGGGGAGGAGTAGTGACATAAGAGAGAAATCAAAGATTACTTATATACTTTTACAGAGTTTAAAAGGAAGAGGGAAGAGGGAATGTTCAATGGTACTGAATATCTTGGAGGCCAAACAGACTTAAATCTGAAAAGAGATCATTGGACATAGCATGTGGTTTGCATGTGGTTTTTGTGGAGTCGTGGTAGAAGCAGCCAAACTGTGTACAGTAAGCAGTGACTGGGAGTTGAGGAAATGGGAGATAGTGGCAAGTACTTTTCCATAATGTCTGAAAGGGAAGGAGACAATGGAAGTGAAGAGAGGCCCTTAAGAGAGAGGCACAATTGAGGAAATACTTTTCTCACATTTTGTTTTTTGTTTTTTCTTTGTCAGGAGACAAACATGTTTATAGATTCAGGAGAAGAAATAAGTAGAGAAAAAAGGTTGAAATATAGAAGAAATAGTGGATATCAATATAGAACATGGGAAAGGTTGGGGGTAAAAGTTGAACAGGTTAATGCCTACCATGGGGGTTTTTCTTAGACTTCTGGGATTCAGAAGAAAAGACTAATTCATAATTAGAGGCAAGGATGTCAGCATGTACTAGAATCCATTAGTTTGGCCTTAATCTTTATGTTTCTGGACCCTTCTGAGTACTTAAAACTCTATCTCCCACTTTTAACAACTTTGACCTAGTACAAAATGGAAGGCTCATGCTCTGCTACAGAGGATTATTCATTCTTCATTGCCACATTTAACTCATATATTCTTTATTAGTTTCTTCAGTCTCTAATTAATATAATTACAAGAGTCATCATCAGTGTCCAATTATCTGACCATGCCACAGTGTCCCTTAAAATTCATCCTCATAGGGGCGCCTGGGTGGCTCAGTCGGTTAAGTGTCTGCCTTTGGCTCAGGTCATGATCTCACAGTCCTGGGATCAAGCCCCACATAGGGCTCCCTGCTTGGCAGGGAGTCTGCTTCTCCCTCTCCCGCTCCCCCTGCACCCCTCATGTGTGTTCATGCTCTCTCTCTCAAATAAATAAAATCTTAAAATAAATAAATAAGATTGGCAAAAATAATAAGGCGGTCACAAAAATAATACAGAGAACAGTAAAATATAAAGACTTTCTCATGAATGTTCATGAGATTTATGAAAACTATTTATTAAATTATATGAAAATTATATGCATTATAGGAATATTGCCTTCTCCTAGCTTCTGAAAGTAATTTTCAAAAGATACATTTCTTAGGCTTATATTCTGAGATTTCTAATTCAATACTATTATTATTATTTTTTAAGATTTTATTTATTTATTTGACAGAGACACAACAAGAGAGAGAGTACAAGCAGGGGGATGGGAGAGGGAGAAGCAGGCTTCCCACAGAGCAGGGAGCCCAATACAGGGCTTGATCCCAGAACCCTGGGATCATGACCCGAGCTGAAGGCAGACACTTAACAACTGAGCCACGCAGGTGCCTCATTCAATATTATTCTTAAGAAGTATAGTATACAACAGGATAATGCAATCTGAAAAAAGGCAATGGATAATTAAGTTGTAACTATTCCAAATCAAAATTATCAATATATGGCTAATTTTTGAAATGGAACTGTATTCCAAATTTAAAAAAAGAACCTGTCCAAATTAAAACACTGGTTTGCATGTGTATAGGGACAGTCTTAATCAGAGACATACACAGAGATAAAAGGAATCTAACACATCAAATATTCAAATTAAGTTTTTCTAAGTTTAATATAATTTTAAAAATATATTCAAATGGCTCCTTAACTTAATGAGGCCAAAGTTTCCTTTACATCCTTCCCAATTATTCAGAAATTCAAATCTTATCTTCTGGAAACTAGCCCAACTATAATGTTTAATCAATAGAAATTATAAAAGTTTATCCAAGAAGTATTTTAATATATGATGATCATCAACAAGGTCAAACTCTTTGACTACTCAAAAAACAAAAATAAATGAAAAATGTTCCAACTTAGGAGAAAGCAAAGGAATGGCAGAAACTACATAGTGGTTTTGCATTCCTACTGGTAAGTAATTGGTGGATAAATGAATATTTGTTGGCCTAGTTGTATGCTAGCTGTTGGTGTGGGAGCTGCAGTAATGTAAGTTATGCTGCTTCCAACTAATCTAGCTAAGTCATCATTAAGGAATGATGGGAATACAAAAAATGGCATTAATAATAAAAGCCCTACTGACAATGATTCTTTGCTTGACCAAACTTTAGTCAGGCTCCTGAAACTTCTCTTAGGCTCATCTGTGTGTTTCTTTGTAAAATTCAGTTTTAGCAAGAACACTGCTAATGATACCTGATCATCCTTGATATCTGATTAGGCTCCTCATCTTCCACCATCCCTCAGCTGATGATGGCTGATAACACTGGCTGGTCTTCAACAAAGAACCCTGTTAGGTTGGTTTAGCCATAATCCCCTTTCCTTGTGACATTTCCTCTTAGTAATTTCCCATCCACTGACTCCCACCCTGATGCTTAGCTATAAATTCTCACCTGCCCAAGCTGTATTTAGAATTGAGCCAAATCTCTCTTCTATTGTAAGACCCCATTGCAATGGTCCCTATACCTCCTGTGATGGTCCTGAATAAAATCTGCCTTATCATCTTTAATAAGTGTCACTGAGGGGCGCCTGGGTGGCTCAGTTGGTTAAGCGACTGCCTTCGGCTCAGGTTATGATCCTGGAGTCCCGGGATCGAGTCCCACATTGGGCTTCCTGCTCAGCAGGGAGTCTGCTTCTCCCTCTGACCCTCTTCCCTCTCGTGCTTTCTATCTCTCATTCTCTCTCTCTCTGAAATAAATAAATAAAATCTTTAAAAAAAATAAGTGTCACTGCAGTAGTTTTATTCTTTAATACCATGTAGTAAATGTACATTTTTCACCACACTGTACCACCCATGTATACCACCATACAACAATGTACACCATCATGTCATGTATACCACCATACAACAATGTATACCATCATGTAACCATGGTATACATGGCTCACCTAGCCACACTTCAGTACCCCTGGGTTCCAGCTTTGGATCTGTACCTGTGTGACCTTAGACATGTCACTTATCTTTGAATCGCTTCCCGCTCTACAAAAGGAGGGAGTTAAAGAAGACACTCTTGATAATATTCTCCTAATGCTACTCTCTTAATATTCTACCATGTATGTGAGGTACAGGAAATAAATATAAGTATAAATATGATACATAAAATCATAGATTTTGAACTTTATCAGGGTAACAAGAAGAAATCAACTCCTCTCTGTTACAGTTATGGGTAGTTTTATGGCTTACACAGACACATTCAATTAATAAATAAAACATTCCCAAATCTGGGCAAAGGTCTAAAACAGTATGTTTGAATCAAGTATGTCTTAGGGAAGGAAAAAATTTGGGGACATGATTTTCATTTTTATGATTTTTATTTAAGTGTAAAGTTAAATTGTTTTATCTTATAATCTCTTGCCTTATGTTCATTAGCTAATGAACACTATGGAATATAAAATATTTCATGTAGTAACAGAAAAGCATTAAGTAGAGACCTTTTAATGAATAGCAATTTAGCCATACCAATAGTCTTAAAAATGCTATAATGCCGTATTAAACATCAAATCTTTTTTTTAAATATTTTATTTATTTATTTGAGAGAAAGAGCAAGCACAAGCGGGGTGGGGTGGGGGGGTGGGCAGAGGGAGGAGGAGAAGCAGATTTCCCGCTGAGCAGGGAGCCCAATGTGGGGCTAGATCCCAGGACCCTGAGATCATGACCTGAGCCAAAGGCAGACGGTTAACCAACTGAGCCACCCAGGTGCCCCTAAACATCAAATCTTAATCAGCTCTTATTAGGATAAACTTCTAGAATATAAATTATTAGGTGTTTGGTAAAGGAAATCTTGATATAGTCAAATGAAAAAACACTGTGTAGACATTTAAGATAATATTTTATAGAAATAGTGCGAAAAATAACTGATAGTATAAATAAGTGTTAGTGACTGCACAACTGAATATCCAACAAGGCTGCAAACACATAATAAGGGAGCCAATGCATACTAATAAGCTAAAGTGTTGAAAATATGTTTTCCTCCAGACTTTATAGGATTTTTCTCATTCTCTTCAAAGATAAAGTAATATTACTTATAAAATAAACTATTTGGAATAAAATATATTTTTATTTTATTGCTATTTTGCAGCAATATTTATTTAACTCTTCTAATGTGTCAGACATTTTGTTACGAGCTTTACATATGTTATCATTTTATCATATATGACCACTGCAAGTTAGAAATGATTATCACCATTTAATAGATGAGGAAAGTGAGGCTTAGAGAGATTAATTAAATTGTCCAAGGTCACACAGTTAATCAGTAGATGAGACTGGTTTTATAGCTAGGCCTGTTTGATATAAAGCCACCATACTATGTCATCTTCTTAAAAATAAAAACTTATCACATATATATGTGGTATTCTTTAATCTTCTGGAAAATAATTTGTGCAAAAAATTTATACACCTTTATTTTCAGAAAACAAAATATGAGCCCCCCTTTTCTTCATTAACTTGAAAAATGAGAGACCAACAAGTGTATATGTTTGTAGCTGAGATCTGTATAAATATGTACATGATTTAGTAAGTAAGTACTGACTTTCATCCTAAATTTAGAATTTCTGCAGCTTGGAAAATAAGCTCTTATTATGACTAAAAAGCATTCCTTTCATATTGGCCTTTTCTCCAAAGACTGTCAAAGTAGATCAATCCATTTTAATTGGCATATTAAATGTGCTAGTCTACTTCTCAGATTCAAAGCTTGGGTGTCACTGAAAATGATAAATGTGAAACTGAATTCTCTCAAGGGTGCTTCAACACACATGATCTGCTCTATCATGATAATTATGCCATAAATGTAAAATACTGCTTCAAGGGGCTGACCAAAAATACTCATATTTTATTCACCAGTACGATGGCAAAAATACCTAGAACTCTCCAAGGACCTCATGAGAGAACATCACTCCTTGGGGAGGTAGGGGCTCCTAAAGCCCAGTCCTCTGGTTTAGAAGAGAGCATCTCCTTGTAAAATGGCTCATTAAATAAGAGGGGTTATAATAGGACTAAAAGGCAAGGTTTTCTTCAAGATCAAAGATGTTTAAAAACTGTTAGTAGATTCAAAATAAGAAAAAAGGGGGGGATAGCAAAATCACAGGTAAGTTCATAAATTTATTTATATTTTTTAAAAACTATGATTTTTTTTTCTGAGAGTAAAATGCCAGGAATATAAGTAGGCCCAAGGGTTTGGACCAGAGCAAGGGCATTAAGTTGAGACCTGCAGTAGGTTCATTAAAATAATACTAGATCATAATATTCCTGTACACCTTTATTTTGGACCAAAAGCCTTGCTTTTTTTAGTCAGATCTATTTTTCCTCTTTTACATTTCAGCCATAGCTAAAAGAAGTCTCCATCTTGTTGATGAAATATTTCATTATATCTCATTTCTATTATCGGAAATTTTATTTTAATAAGTTCAGTGGGTTAATTAGAATGATGATATTAAATGCGTTTAAGCTTATTTTTTTTTACTTCCAATTTAACATTTTTCACAGTTCTGAATATTTTCGATCAAGGCATTTAATTTTCATTGCCTGTGGTATAACTACTAGTTGATAGGAAACTTTCACTTCCCTTAAAGACTACAGACAGTATTACCTGAATAGAACCTCTGTGTAGCTGTGGCATATGCAGGCTAGGTTTTCAGAAGCATTTTTGATACCTTGACTACTTTATTGTTTTATTATGATATTCAAAAGAACTTCTGTTGAGTACTCAAATTTATTCCCATGCTTGTAGATAAATTTGGCTTTTTGGTCCCACACAAACACTTTCTTTCCTTGATAAGCTAATGAAGTGGAGATTTTTTAATCCTTTAATTAGAAATTATGTCTCACACTGACTAAACTATTTGGGAACATTAGAATGAACTGAACCAAAGAAAACAGCCTCATGCAAAATTTCCTTAAATCACCTAAGATTAATAAACCTTTAAAAACTGTGAACAGATTTGAAACAAGAATAGAAAAGGGAAGCAGGTATAAGTCCATATTGTAGTAGTTCTGTATAACGAGTCTACTAAATTAGGAGAGGCTTATAACCTTTCTTGGATTGGAGCAAACTCAGTTCCTGAACAGATGGTCTTCCACCATTTAATCACTCTTTAACTCCCTACAATCTGGCTTCTGGGCACACTATCCACTAAAATCACTCAAAGGTTACCAATAACCTAAGATCATGGAAGCCAGCAACAGAAGTGCTAGAAGGAGATTTATGAATCAAACCCAGCCAAATAATTTTATAGATTAGAGAACTACACCCCAAAACATTAGGAGACTTTCCCCCGATTACACTGCAGGTAAACCATGCAAGGTCTAAAGACTAACACCTGGATTTCTGCCAGTGCTGTGCTGTTCTTCCCAGCCAACTAGGTAGTTTGCCTTCTTGAACCACTGTCTCAAAGTCAAGATCCTCCACACTTTCTCACCCACTGACGCTGTTTTACCTTCTTACTAGATTCCTTTGTTCTGCCCTTCTTTTGAACATCCCTTTATTCCAACATCTGCACTCCCCATACCCTGGCAAAGAACTAAGCCTCAGGCCTGGCTTTCCAAGAATTGTCTACTCTCATGGTTTCAGTTTTCCACCATGAACCATGTTTTGTTTTGTTTTTTTAATTTTTATTTATTCATGAGAGACAGAGAGAGAGAGAGAGAGAGGCAGAGGGAGAAGCAGGCTCCCAAGAAGCAGGGGGCCCGATGAGGGACTCAACCCCAGGACCCCAGGATCATGATCCGAGCCGAAGACAGACGCCCAACCATCTGAGCCACCCAGGCGCCCCACCATGAACCATGTTAATAGCAACAGAACCTTGTACCTTTCCTTTTAATTAACTACTGGACACCTTGATTAACTACCATGTCTGCATTGGAACTATCAAAATGCAAATAAACAGCTAACATTTGTTGAGTGTTTAACTATAAACCAGGAACTGTTCTAAGCTCTTTACCTGTATTAACTCTTTTAATCCCTAAAATAACTTTATGAGGTACTATTCTGATTTTTACATGTAAGGAACCTAAGGTACACAGAGGTTAATCAACTTGCCCAAGCTTGGCTTCAAACCCACTGATTGTGTTTCCAAAAGCTGTGCTCTTAACTGTTTTGCTAGGCAGAATGTCCAGCAATAAGAAATCTCCTATTTATACTCTTGAATATTAAGATAACATTTTCATATCAGAGTACTTTTTTCTGTGACTCTTCCATTCATATTGGAATGGCTTATTTATGTAAAAATTCTGTTGCATTCAACATCTATTTCAAGAAACAAGCTCAATTTTTCTCAAATTGGCTCAAAAATAAAGAAAAGAAAAGAAAAAAACAATTCCTGGCTGGTCTTATGCTATTACCTGTTAAATATGTTAGTTTCAGATAGAATCTTGCAAATCCTGCCAAAAGAAATCAAGTGTGTTTTCCTCTTTAACCAGAAATTTTCTGTATTCTGATTAGTATAACACACATTTCAAAATAACGTCCCTTTGGGCGCCTGGGTGGCTCAGTTGGTTAAGCGACTGCTTTCGGCTGGGGTCATGATCCTGGAGGCCTGGGATCGAGTCCCGCATCGGGCTCCCGGCTCGGCGGGGAGTCTGCTTCTCCTTCTGACTCTCTTCCCTCTCGGGCTCTCTGTCTCTCATTCTCTCTCTCTCAAATAAATAAATAAAATCTTTAAAAAAAAAAACAAAACAAAATAACGTCCCTTTGCTATACAATTGCAGAAACCCACCCCCCAGTTGCTATGAATGGATGTCCTCTACAGAGTTACCTTATTCCCAGTGGGGGGTAGGGTAGGGTAGATTACAGTGAGTCAATGAAATGCACATGGTCAGCTGCTTAGTTTGTGCATAATTAGGCCTCTTCCAAATATGAAGGAGCAGCATAGGCTGGAAACAAACACCATCTTCAAGTAACCATTATCTCACATTAAAATAGCTGAGGTGCTGTAGTGTGAACAATGAAAATCTCATTCACAGATAATCAGTAACACCAGAATTACGTAGGCAACAGAAAATGATGGACCCCCAATGGGAAACAAATTAGGGAGAAAGGAGAGGGGACTAACAACTCAAGGAAAGATCTTGCTAGCCTCCTGACAGTACTTTCCTTTGGATAAGGAAGAGGGAAATCCCTAGTAAAATTACTAATGATTAGACTTGTGCACTTGGTCTCATGCTAATGCTAACAGGGAAGAAGAAATTAACAATTAGGCCCCCTTCATATGATAAATGTTATGTATAATGTATCCCAGTTTACATTTTGTACTAATGTGACATCTTCACACTTGATTTTCAGATCATTTCCACAGCCCTCTCAGTGTTCTAAAGGCACAGATGTAACTATTTTTCTGTGATGTGATACTGAGGCAGTCTGCTGAGGAAACAAGCTACTTCTTCTGTTAACTTCTTCACACCATTATGGAAATCACTGCTTCCAAATGCTTGACATTTCTTCCTCCTTTCCATCTTCAGTTAACACCTTCATATTGGTTCTGCTACTTGACAAAAGCGTGACCTTGGAAAAATACTAAACCTCTCTGAGACTCACACTATCTATCTGTAAAATTGGTATAATAATATTTATTTCAGAAAACTGTTGAAATCACACATAATACATATAAAATAATTTGAACAGTGCCTATAAACAGGAAAACAATGAATAGTGGTTATTTTCATCTCTCTCACTTCCTTTCTCTTGCCCTAGAAGACAAAGAAGAATACGATGCATCCTCTGTGCTGAGGACCACTGCCAGAGAGACAAGCTTGTAAACTAACAGCCACAGTAGTGTGGCAAGTGCTGTAACATGGTGCATGAACAGGACTATAGGAAAGCAGGCTTAATGGCATAGTTTCCAAACCCACAAGACTTGCTTTCAGGGAGTAATCTATGGGATGATTGGATAATATGGTCTTCTGTATAATCTATCTTTTCCAAATCAAATGTGACATAGGAAAGCAGAGGAAAGTGAAGCAGACACTGTTACCCTATTTACAAGAACAAAGGACAGACTGACAGTTTGGGGTAGATTATTTTCTTTCAAATGTTTCTTTGTCAGACGATTTGGATAATTTTCACATTTAACTTACTTGGTTTACATCTACCTGTGGCCATCAAAACTGCTTAACGAACACCTACTCTGCTCAAATCCCAGTGTCAGGGTCATCAACCAAGATCTGAAGCAGCACAGAGTGTAGATGAAAAAAATATACTTAACAACAACAATGAGATAAGACTCAATCATAGGAAACAAGGCCTCGGCTTCTGGTTCTAGACAGTAAAGTGAGTGTATACACTCAATTCTCATTTCTCTTTAGCCCTACAGAAATGACCACATAGATTTTAGAATAAACATAAGACTAAAGCCATAGCAATGAAGAGAAAGAGAGCCATCAAAAAAGATACGTCAGTACACTTCTAGTATAAAAGATGGCAAATGGAAGTGCATTAATGAATAAAGCAGAGCAGCAAAAGCCTATATAACCCAAACTACACCAACATACCAGAATATCACCAAAATGCTGCCACAGGTGGAGGAGTTGACCCACCAAAAAGAGGGGCTCCACAGGGGCACTTAGTTTGCAGGTATAATGGAGGGCAGATAGGAGAAGCCGGGCATGACACAGAACTGATTAAAGGCCAGGAGCCAGCTCCATGCCCCACGTAGGGAACTACAGTCATCAATAAAACAGGGTTCTCTCTTAATATACTGAACAAATTGGCTGTGATAAGTTAATGCTCCTAGTGTAGGCAATAGCTTCCTCAAAGTAAAGCCCTTCACATTTTGGCATTTGGCAAAGATGGTGAGGGTCTAGTTTGCTTCCCACCAGATCCCTGAGAGACAAAGCTCTCAATCACATCTTCCTCACCTCTTGTTCAGGTGGTGGGTGGAGGAGACTACTTAATATACTGAGGATAACCAGACTGTCTATCACATTAATACACAATTAGATAAATGAGGAATTACCAGGTATGTGACAAAATAACCAGCAGGATGAGAGAGAAACATCACATTAATGAAACACAAAAATTACCTTGGACATTATGCTTAGTGAAATAAGCCAGACATAGAAAAGCAAATATTGCATGATTTCACTTATTTGAGGTACCAAAAATAAATAAATTCATACAGACAGAAAGTAGAATAGAAGTTATGAGGGGCTGGAGGGAGAGGAGAAGGGAGACTCATTGTTTAATGGGTACAGAGTTTTGTTGGGGATGATGAAAAAGTTTTGCGTACAGACAGCACTGACGGTTACACAACATTGTAAATGTATTTAATGCCACCAAGCTGTACACTTATGAACGGTAAAAGGAGAAATATTAGGTAATGTATATTGCACCACAGTAATAAAAAAGGCAAAAATCACTTTGGAAATTCAACAAATGGTGCTGTGACAATTAAATATCCACATGCAAAGAATGAAACTGGATGCCTACCTCACACCATATACAAAATTAACTCAAAACGGATCAGAGACCTAAATGTAAGGACTAAACCTATAAAATTCTTAGAAGAAAACATAGGCATAAATCTTCATGACCCTGAATTAGGCAATGGTTTCTTAGGTACGATACCAAAAACATAAGAAATCAAAGAAAAAACAGAAAAATTAGACTTCATCAAAATGAAAAACTTCTGTGCTTCAAACAACACAATCAAGAAATTAGACTGGTAGGGGCGCCTGGGTGGCTCAGTTGGTTAAGTGACTGCCTTCGGCTCAGGTCATGATCCTGGAGTTCTGGGATCGAGTCCTGCATTGGGCTCCCTGCTCAGCAGTGAGTCTGCTTCTCCCTCGGACCCTCCCCCCTCTCATGCTCTCTCTCTCTATTTCATTCTCTCTCTCAAATAAATAAATAAAATCTTAAAAAAAAAAAGAAATTAGACTGATAGTCCACTGAACAGGAGAAAATATTTGCAAATCATATAAGGGACTCATATCTAGGATATATATAAAGAACACTTACAACACAATAATACAAAGAGAAGAAACCCAATTTAAAAATGACCATGGTATCTTAAGAGGCATCTCTCCAAAGAATATATATATATATATATATATATATATATATACACACACAAATTGCCAATAAACACATGAAAAGATGCTCAACAACACTAGTAACTAGGGAAATGCAAATCAAAACCACAAAGATATACTATTTCTCACCCATTAAAATGGCTATGATCAAAAAGGCAGACAATAACAAATGTTGACAAGAATGTAGAAAAACTGGAACCCTCATACATTGCTGGTAGAATTGCAAATAGTGCAGTCACTCTGGAAAACAGCCCAGCAGTTCTTCCAAATGTTAAACATAGAGTTAGCATATGACTTAGCAATTCCACTATATCCAAGAAAAATGAAAACTTGTCACACAAAACTTGTACCAGTTTCACAGCACCATTATTCATAATAGCCAAAAAGTGGAAAAAATCCAAATGTCCACCACCAGATGAATGGATAAATAAGATGTGGTATGTACATACAATGGAATAAAAAGGAATGAAGTACAGACACATGCTACAACACCGAAGGACTCTGCAAATGTTATGTGACATGAAAAAAGCCAGTCACAAAATACCACATATTACATATGAAACCACTTATATGATATCTCCAGAATAGAGAAAATCCATACAGACAGAAAGTAGACTAGTAGTTGCCTAAGGCTGGGGTAGGGAGAGAGAGAAAAGTAGAGAAAAGTGGAGAGTGACTGTTAAAACCCCCAAAGTTTCTCTTGGGGGTGATGAAAATGTTCTAAAATTAATTGTGATGAATATACTAAGAACTGCTGAACTATGCACTTTAAATTAGTGAATTGGGTAGGATTAATTGTATCTCAATAAAGGTTTAATTAAGGAGAAAAAGACAATTCAAGGAACAGAAGAAATCTTAATTCTAATTTCTACTCATAGAAAGACTTATGAAGATAAACTATCTATTAAAAGAAAGGGAGGTGGGAACATGATGGCCTAGACTCAGTTTTCCCTACTGCTCTTAATACAGTTATTCACCCTGAAAATAATTCAACAGATAACAATGACTCTGGGAGCTGGAAAGAAGAAGGCAGGCTGGACTGGCTAAGAATGTCAGGACTTGAGGCAATGTGGTCAGATTTCTGAGATCCAAATATGGAAGGAGCACCAGAGAGACCTGTGGCCTAAAACAAGCAGAGCTTCACAGCAGTGACAAGCCTACCCAGCCCCGGTTCCACACCTGGGGAACCAGTGAGTGGGCTGCTCCAACCCACATCAGTTGAGCTCGGTGCCTCCTAGCCTTCCCCTCTCCCCTGGAGACACTGGCCAGACAGAAATGGTGTATTACCTATTAAACACAAATCAGAACTGATAAAGGATTTATCATCTGAAACCAGGAGGCCAGAGAAAATAGCACAATAATTCTCAGTGCTAAAAGAAAACAACTGTCAATCAAAAAATTCTGTGACTAACAAAAGTATCCCTTAGGAATGAAAGGAAAATAAAGACATTATCAGACAAAGGAAAACTAAGAATTATGTTTTAGCAGACCTACTCACAAATAATGTCTAAAAAAAGCTATTAAACAGAAAGAAAATGATAACAGAAAAAGGCTGGGATATTCAGAAAGGAAAGAACAAGGGAATGGTAAAAATTGAGATAAGCACAACAGACTTCTACCTCATGAATTTCTTCAATCAAATTTTATGGCTGAAGCAAAACTTTTCACACAATCTGATGTGCTACTCAATAAATGCAGAGGAAATACTTTAAAAAATATATTTAAAAAGTAAAAAAGGAAAGAAAGCTAAATGGAAGTAAGGTTTCTACACTTCATTCAAAGAAAAATACTGATACCAGTAGTATTTTTGATAACTATGTACATGGTAATTCCTGGAGAAGCCACTAAGAAAATTTTAAAAAATCAAAATACTAAAAAACATTTGAATTAAAACAAAATGGAATTCTAAAAAAGTTCAAATAAAACACAAGATGTCCTTCAACAGGTGAATGGTTAAATAATGGTATGGTCATACTGGGAAAAACTACTCAGCAATACACAGGAACAAACTTGATATCTGAAGTAACTTGGATCTATCTCTTTGGAATTAGGCTGAGTGAAGAAAACCAATTTAAAAGGTTATATACCATATAGTTCCAATTTGTGAAATGACAAAATTATAAAATGGAAAACAGATTACTGGTTGTGTGGGGTTTAAGAGAGCAGTGAGGGAGTGGTATGCCTATAAAAGGGTAACACAAGGAAGTCTTAGGATGATATGTTGGTACATTTTAGTATCTTGACTGTGGTGGTAGTTACACAAAGCTACACATGTAATCAAAATGGATAGAACTATACACACACAAACACAAATGAGTGCATGTATAACTGATAAAATGTGAATAAGCTCTATGAATTGTATCAATGGCAGTTTTCTGTTTTTCAATTACGTAAGATGTTAACATTGTGGAATGCTAGTGAAGGGTTCAAAGCCCTCTCTGGGTATTTCTTTGCAGTTTCTTGTGGATCTATACCTATTTCAAAATTAAAAATTAAAAAATTTTTGGAGAGCCTGGGTGGTTCAGTTGGGTAAGCATCTGACTTCAGCTCAGGTCATGATCCCAGGGTCCTGGGATCAAGCCCCACATGGGGCTCCCTGCTCAGCCAGGAGCCTGCTTCTATCTCTCTCCCTCTGCCTGCCATTCTCTCTGTTGTGCACTCTCTCTCCCTCTCTATCTCTGACAAATAAATAAAATCTTTAAAAAAAAAGTTAAAAAAATTTATTGACACCTCAAAATTTTTTGATTGTCTAAATTTGTAAATATTGTGATAATAATTTTAAACAAAAAAACCAGGAAGCTAGGAAAGGAATAATCAGAGAACAAAATGAGCTATTAGAAATCAAAAATATAAGGGGGAGGAGCAAGATGGCAGAGGAGTAGGAGACCTAAACTTCGTCTGGTCCCAAGAATTCAGGTAGATAGGGATCAAACCATTCTGAACACCTACGAACTCCACAGGAGATCAAAGAAAGGAATAGCAATAACTCTCTGAACAGAAAAGCGACCACTTTCTGGAAGGTAGGACGTGTGGAGAAGTGAATCCAGGCGATATTCGGGAAGACAGATGCTGGGGGCCTCCATCGGCCAATTCTGGCAAGTGATAGAGCAGCGAAGCACAAAAGAACTTTTAGAAGTCGGCTCTTCTGAGGGACGTTGCTCCAGTGGCTAAGCGGGGGTTGGAACCCTCGCTGGAACAGTGTGGTCTCAGGACCCTCAGGATCACACAAAGACTGGGGGTGCCTGAGAGCAGCAGAACTCCCAGGTATTGGAGCGGGGAAGCCGGCTGCAGAGACGGAGCTGAGGCACAGGCTCTCAGATCTGGGCTGCCATAAACTGTGATCTGCGGCACAGTCGGGCCACTGATCTTCCAGCAGGGACCCAACAAGCAGCAAATCCGGGGACACTCCCCTTCCTCCTCTAGGGGGAGCGGCGTGGGAGCGCACCACAGGGATCTGCTGGGTTTGGAGACTCCACACGGGGTCAGGTGCCAGAGACAGAAATGCTTGGTCACAGGCCGGTGAGCATGAAGTGCACTGGAGATCGGGGAGATGGGAGTGATTGACTGCTTTTCTCTGGAGGCTCACTGAGGAGTGGGGCCCTGAGTTCTCAGCTCCTCTGGGGCGGAGACTGGGGGACCGCCATTTTCACTCTTGTCCTCCAAAGCTGTATGTAAAGCTTGCAGGAAACAAAAGCTCCCAAGAACAAACCTAAGCAGATTGTTTAGCCCGGCTCCCGCCAGGGCAGGACAATTCCGTCTCTGGCAAAGACATGTGAGAACCATGGCAACAGGCCCCTCCGCCAGAAGATCAGCAAGAATAGCCAGCCAAGACCAAGTTTACCGATCAATGAGAATGGCAGAAATCCAGCGCTGGGGGAATACAGCACAAAGAATTCATGGCTTTTTCCCCATGATTCTTTAGTCTTTCAAAGTTAATTTTTTTAATTTTCTTTTTTTTCTTTTTCTTTCTTTTTTTTGAATTTTTCTTTTTCCCTTTTTCAACCAACATCTGATCAATCCCTTTTTTAAAATTTCTTTTTATTTTTCATTTTTAGAGTCATATTCCATCCCTTCAGAGTAGTTAACCTTATTTTTGGTATATATAAATTGTTCTCTCTTTAAAATTTTGGGATACAGTTTCTTCTAAAAGACCAAAATATACCCTAAATCTCTAGTGTATGGCTTTGTTCTAGTCTCCTGCCTGATCATATTCTACCCTTTTTTTTAATCCTCTTCTTTCTTTTTTCAACAAACTTCTTATCAATTCCTTCTATAAAATCTTTTATACTTTCACCTTTACACTCATATTCCACCCCTTCATTGTATTTACCCCTATTTTTGTACTTATAATATATAAGCCTTTCTTGCTTTAAAACTTTGGGAGGCACTTTCTTCTAACAGACCAAAATATGCCCAAAATCTAGTATGTAGCACTGGTCTATGCACCAGCCTGATCATATTTGATCATATTCTGGTTTGTTGTTTGTTTGTTTTTTATCTTTTTCTTTTTTCTTTCTTTCCCTTTCTTTCCCCCTGGTTTCAGCTCTCTTCTGATTTGTTTAGTGTATATTTTTCTGGGGTCATTGTTACCCTGTTAGCATTTTGTTCTCTCATTCATCTATTCTCCTCTGGACAAAATGACAAGATGGGAAAAATCACCTCAAAAAAAGTACCGACTGCCAGAGACCTAATCAATACAGACATTAGTAAGATGTCAGAACTAGAGTTCAGAATGATGACTTTACAGATACTACCTGGGCTTGAAAAAAGCGTGGAAGATATTAGAGAAACCCTTTCCGGAGAAATAAAAGAACTAAAATTTAACCAAGTCGAAATCAAAAAGGCTGTTTATGAGGGGCAATCAAAAATGGAGGCTCTAACTGCTAGGATAAATGAGGCAAAAGAGAGCATTAGTGAAAAAGAAGACAAAATGATGGAAAATCAAGAAGCTGAGAAAAAGAGAGATAAACAACTACTGGATTACGAGGGCAGAATTCAAGAGATAAGGGATCCCATAAGATGAAACAATATTAGAATAATTGGGATCCCAGAAGAAGAAGAAAGAGAGAGGGGGGCAGAAGGTATACTGGAGCAAATTATAGCAGAGAACTTCCCTAATTTGAGGAAGGAAACAGGCATCCAAATCCAGGAGGCACAGAGAACCCCCCTCAAAATCAATAAAAATAGATCAGCACCCCAACATCTAATAGTAAAACTTACGAGTCTCAGAGACAAAGAGAAAATCCTGAAAGCAGCTCGGGAGAAAAGATCTGTAACGTACAATGGTAGATACATTAGACTGGCAACAGACCTATCCACAGAACCCTGGCAGGCCAGAAAGGACTGGCATGATATATTCAGAACACTAAATGAGAAAAATATGTAGCCAAGAATACTATATCCAGCTAAATGGTCATTGAAAATAGAAGGAGAGATCAAAAGCTTCCAGGACAAACAAAACTAAAGGAATTTGCAAACAGGAAACCAGCCCCGCAAGAAATCTTGAAAGGGGTCCTCTACGCAAAGAGAGAGCCTAAAAGCAACATAGACCAGAAAGGAACACAGACAATATACAGTAACAGTCACCTTACAGGCAATACAATGGCACTAAATTCATATATGCTGTCTGCAAGAGACTCATTTTAGATCCAAAGACACCCCCAGATTGAAAGTGAGGAAGTGGAAAACCATGTACCATGCTAATGGACACCAAAAGAGAGCTGCAGTGGCAATCCTTATATCAGACGAACTAGATTTTAAAACCAAAGACTATAACAAGAGATGACGAAGGACACTATATCCTACTTAAAGGGTCTATCCAACAAGAAGATCTAACAATTGTAAATACCTATGCCCCTAATATGGGAGCAGCCACTTATATAAGCCAATTAATAACAAAAGCCAAGAAACACATCGACAATAATACAATAATAGTGGGGGCCTTTAACACCCCCATCACTGAAATGGACAGACAATCTCGCAAAAGATCAACAAGGAAGTAAAGACTAAATGACACACTGGACCAAATGGACTTCACAGATATATTCAGAAGATTCCATCCCAAAGCAACAGAATACACATTCTTCTCTAGTGCTAATAGAACATTCTCTAGAATAGATCACATCCTAGGTCACAAATCAGGTCTCAAGCAGTACCAAAAGACTGGGATCATTCCCTGCATATTTTCAGACCACAATGCTTTGAAACTAGAACTCAATCACAAGAGGAAAGTCGGAAAGAACTCAAATACATGGAGGCTAAACAGCATCCTAATAAAGAATGAATGGGTCAACCAGGATATTAAGAATTTAAAAAATTCATGGAAACCAATGAAAATGAAAACACAACTGTTCAAAATCTTTCAGATGCAGCAAAGGCAGTCCTAAGAGGAAAGTATATAGCAATGCAAGGCTTTCTCAAGAAACAAGAAAGGTCTCAAATACACAACCTAACCCTACACCTAAAGGAGCTGGAGAAAGAACAGCAAATAAACCCTAAACCCAGCAGGAGAAGAGAAATAATAAAGATCAGAGCAGAAATCAATGAAATAGAAGCCAAAAGAACAGTAGAACATATCAACAAAACTAGGAGCTGGTTCTTTGAAAGAATTAACAAGATTGATAAACCCCTGGCCAGACTTATCAAAAGGAAAAGAGATAGGACTGAAATAAAAAAAGTCATGAATGAAAGAGGAGAGATCACAACCAACACCAAAGAAATACAATTATAAGAACACATCATGAACAACTATATGCCAGCAAATTAGATAATCTGGAAGAAATGGATGCATTCCTAGAGATGTAGAAACTATAAAACTTAACCAGGAAGAAATAGAAAACCTGAACAGACCCATAACCACTAAGGATATTGGCAGTAATCAAAAATCTCCCTACAAACAAAAGCCCAGGGCCAGATGGCTTCCCAGGGGAATTCTACCAAACATTTAAAGAAGAATTAATACCTAACTTCTGAAACTGTTCCAAAAAATAGAAATGGAAGGAAAACTTCCATAAACTGCCAAACTCGTTTATGAGGACACTATTACCTTGATCCCAAAACCAGACAAAGACCCCATCAAAAAGGAGAATTTCATACCAATATCCTTGATGAACATGGATGCAAAAATTCTCACCAAAATACTAGCGAATAGGATCCAATACTACATTAAAAGGATTATTCACCATGACCAAGTAGAATTTATCCCCGGGCTGCAAGGTTGGTTCAACATCCACAAATCAATCAATGTGATACAATACATTAATAAAAGAAGGAACAAGAACCATATGATCCTCTCAATAGATGCAGAAAAAGCATTTGCTAAAGTACAGCAACTTTCTTGATCAAAACTCTTGGGAGTATAGGGATAGAAGGAACATACCTCAGTATCATAAAACCCATCTATGAAAAACCCACATCAAATATCATTCCCAATGGGGAAAAACTGAGAGCTTTCCCCCTAAGGTCAGGAACGCGGCAGGGATGTCCACTATCACCACTGCTATTCAACACAGTATTAGAAGTCCTAGCCACAGCAATCAGACAACAAAAAGAAATAAAAGGCACCCAAATCGGCAAAGAAAAACTCAAACTCTCACTCTTTAAAGATGATATGAAACTTTATGTGGAAAACCCAAAGACTCCACCCCAAAACTGCTAGAACTCATACAGGAATTCAGTAAAGGGGCAGGATATAAAATCAATGCACACAAATCAGTGGCATTCCCATATAGCAACAAGAAAGAAGAAAGAGAAATTAAGGAGTCGATCCCATGTACAATGGCACCCAAAACCATAAGATATGTAGGAATAAATCTAACCAAAGAGGCAGAGAATCTGGACTCAGACAACTATAAAATATTCATGAAAGAAATTGAGGAAGACACAAAGAAATGGAAAAACGTTCCATGCTCATGGATTGGAAAAACAAATATTGTGAAGATGTCAATGCAATCTACACATTTAAAGCAATCCCTATCAAAATACCATCAACTTTATTTTATTATGTTATGTTAGTCACCATACAATAATTTTCAAAGAAATGGCACAAATAATCCTAAAATTTGTATGGAATCAGAAAAGACCCACAATAGCCAGAGGAATGTTGAAAAAGAAAAGCAAAGCTGGTGGCATCACAATTCCGGATTTCCAGCTCTATTACAAAGCTGTTCTCATCTAGACAGTATGGTACTGGCACAAAAACAGATACATAGATCAGTGGAACAGAATAGAGAGCCCAGAAATGGACCCTCAACTCTATGGTCAACTAATCTTTGACAAAGCAGGAAAGAATGTCCAATGGAAAAAAGACAGTCTCTTCAACAAATGGTGTTGAGAAAATTGGACAGCCACATGCAGAAGAATGAAACTGGACCATTTCCTTACACCACACACAAAAACAGACTCAAAATGGTTGACAGACCTCAATGTGAGACAGGAGGCCATCAAAATCCTAAAGGAGAACACAGGCAGCAACCTCTTCGACCTCAGCCGCAGCAACTTCTTCCTAGAAACATCGCCAAAGGCAATGGAAGCAAGGGCCAAAATGAACTATTGGGATTTCATCAAGATAAAAAGCTTTTGCCCAGTCAACAAAACCAAAAGACAACCAACAGAATGGGAGAAGATATTTGTAAATGACATATCAGATAAAGGGGTAATATCCAAAATCTATAAAGAACTTCTTGAGCTCAACACCCAAAGAACAAATGATCCAATGAAGAAATGGGCAGAATACATGAACACACATTTTTCCAAAGAAGACATCCAAATGGCCAACAGACACATGAAAAAGTGCTCAACACTGCTCGGCATCAGGGAAATCCAAATCAAAACTTCAATGAGATTCCACCTCACACCAGTCAGAATGGCTCAAATTAACAAGTCAGGAAATAACAGATGTTGGCAGGATGTGGAGAAAGGGGAACCCTCCTACACTGTTGGTGGGAATGCAAGCTGGTGCAGCCACTCTGGAAAACAGTATGGAGGTTCCTCAAAAAGTTGAAAATAGAGCTGCCCTACGACCCAGCAACTGCACTACCTGGGTATTTACCCCAAATATACAAATGTAAGGATCTGAAGGGGTACGTTCACCCCAATGTTTATAGCAGCAATGTCCACAATACCCAGACTATGGGAAGAGCCAAGAGGTCCATCGACAGATGAATGGATAAAGTAGATGTGGTGTTTATATATACAATGGAATATTATGCAGCCATCAAAAGGAATGAAATCTTGCCATTTGCAATGACGTGGACAGAACTGGAGGGTATTATGCTGAGCGAAATAAGTCAATCAGAGAAAGACATGTTTCATGATATGAGGAATTCTTAATCTCAGGAAACAAACTGAGGGTTGCTGGAGTGGTGGGGGTGGGAGTGATGGGGTGCCTGGATGATAGACATTGGGGAGGGTATGTGCTATGGTGAGCACTGTGAATTGTGTAAGACTGCTGAATCACAGACCTGTACCTCTGAAACAAATAATATATGTTAAAACAACAACAAAAAAAGAAGATAGCAGGAAGGAAAAAATGAAGGGGGGGAAATTGGAGGGGGAGACGAACCATGAGAGACTATGGACTCTGAGAAACAAACTGAGGGTTCTAGAAGGGAGGGGGTGGGGGGATGGGTCAGCCCGGTGATGGGTATTAAAGAGGGCACGTACTGAATTGAGCACTGCGTGTTATATGCAAACAATGAATCATGGAACACTACATCAAAAACTAATGACGTAATGTATTGTGACTCACATAATATAATAAAAAAAATCAGAAACACTGATCAATGACTTCTTGGCCTTTTGGCTAGGATCAAGTGCAGAAACACTGATCAAAAACTAATGATGTAATGTATGGTGATTAACATAACTAAATAAAATTTAAAAAGAAATTAAAAATATGACTTTGAAAAAAAATTCAACAGAAGGGCTGGAACAAAAAATTGAGGAAGAGCCTCTGAATATAGAGGGAAAAAAAATCCAATACCAAACCAAACAAACAAAAAACCCAAAGAAACAGAAACCATTTGAAAAAAAAAAAGGAAGAGATTCAGGGGGTCATTCCTATAGGACTAGGATCTGACTAGTAAAGGAACCCTAACAGAAAGAATAGAGAAAGTAAAGTGATAATTTAAGAAAATTTCCCACAGCTGAAGAGAGTAACAAACTGAAAAGGCCCAAGTGCCAAGCAGAGAAATACAAACAAGACCCACAGAAAAATAGAAACTTTGGGACACCAAAAATAAAGACATTCTTCCCAAAAGAATATGACCCCCAAAATGTGGTTTTATCACAATGTGTAGAATAACAAAAGTGGTAAAAGAATTAAAAATAACTACTAAATATTAGATTAAGATGGAAGGGAGGTTGAGGTATACCCTTTACAAAGAAAGAAAGAACAGAAACTGTACAAAGGTAAAATATCAAGCAAAAAGAGTTATATCTATATTACTTAGAAATTTGGAGACAAAGGTGAAAACAGGTATTGTTTTTTTAAAAAAAGACTTTTCTGGAGATAGGAAAACAGTGAAATGGCCAATACTCCCAATGTAATGTAATGCAATTGCACTGAGCTGCATTTATATAATGTTTATATGTATTCAAAAAAAGAGGCACTGTCTGGGGCTTAGATTTTAAGGATTCTGACTGAAAAGAGGCCAGGGTTTCAGGATGAAGGTTGCAATGAGTGTGGAGGCCCGGGAGTCGGCGAGGGCAAGGTGTTTTATTAGATCAGCAAGTCTGCTGAGACTGTAGTACAGGAGGATTGGGAGAAATTTGGAGAAACTGCAAGATACAGATGAAAAACAAAAAACTGAGGTGTGAGTAGGACCTTAAATGTCAGGATATGGAGTTTAGAATCTAACCTGAGGAGAGTAGGGAGTCATGGAAGGTTTTTTGTTTCTGTTTTTTAAGATTTGTTTATTTATTTATTTATTTGAGAGAGAGAGAAAGACAGTGCACGCACAAGCAGGAGAGGCAGGGAGAGGGAGACACAATCTCAAGCAGACTCCACAGAGTGCACAGCCCGACTCAGGGCTGGATTTCATAACCCTGAGATCAAAACCTGAGCCAAAACCAAGAGTCAGATGCTTAACCGACTACACCACCCAGGTGCCCCATCATGAAGGTTTTAAGCAAGAAATTCCACTAATGGACTCAGGCTTTAAAACATCATGTATTCTCAAGCACAGAGAATAAACAGGGACTGGAGTCAGAGAGAGATTATTAAAACCATGCCATTGGGTAGTAATGAAGTCTAAGTGGTACATGGCAGTGGGGCTGAATATGAAGAGATAAATATGAATGCTACTGCGAAGGCAGAGCCAATATGAGAACCATCTGGACAGAAGAGCTACTGGCATGAGAAGGGACCACTGAAGGCAATGTCCTTACCCAAGAGAAGGACTATGGAAAGAAAGCAGATTTGAAGAGAGAAGATAACACATTTGCCATTAGAAATGTATCTTTGCTCATCAGGGAAATGCAAATCAAAACTACAATGAGTTATCACTTCATACCTGTCAGAATGGATAAAATCAAAAACATAAGTAACAATAGGTGTTAGTGAGGATGTGGAGAGAAAGGAACACTTGTGCACTGTTGGTGGGAATGCAAACTGGTATAGCCACTCTGGATAATAGTGTGGAGCTTCCTTAAAAAGTTAAAAATACAACTACCTCATGATTCAGCAATTGCACTACTGGGTATTTACCCAAAGAATACAAAAACACTAATTCAAAGGGATACATGTACCCCTCCGTGTGTAGCACCATTATTTACAGTAGCCAAATATATGGAAGTACCCATGTGTCCACTGACTGATAAATGGAAAAAGAAGATGTGGTATATATACACAATGGAATATTATTCAGCCATAAAAAAGAATGGAATCTTGTCATTTGCAATGACACGAATGGAGCTAGGCAATATAATGCTAAGCAAAATAAGTCAGAGAAAGATAAATACCATATGATTTCACCCATACGTGGAATTTAAGAAACAAAACATACAAGCAAAAGAAAAAAAAATGAGAGAGAAAAAGAGAGAGACAGAGTCAAAGCAAGAAACAGACTTTTAATTATAGAGAACAATCTGATGGTTACCAGAGTGGACGGTGGGGGGATGGGCTAAATTGGTGATGGAAATTAAGGAGGGCACTTGCTGGGATGAGCACCAGGTGATGTATAGAAATGTTGAATTACTATATTGTACACCTGAAACTAATATAACACTGTATATTAACTAACTAGAATTAAAATAAAAAATTTTTTAGATTTTGTAATTCATAAAAAAAGAATGTTTTATTTTTTAAACAACATTATTGAAATATGACTGGCATACAAAAGCTGTACATATTTAATTTCTACAACTAGATGAGTTGGAAATAAGTATACATCCAGAAATGTTGGATTTTAAATACTAGATCTGTGGAGAGATGATCACCAAGTACTTGGAAATTCAGGTTGAAATATCAGGAAAGAGGTTAGGATTAGAGATACAAATTTAGAGACATCTGCATGAGAAATCAACTATTTCCCATGACATACCTTCCTCCCACACATACCTTCAAGCACACTCAAACACTCAAGTTAAACATTGACTACATTCTATATAACAGGTGTTATACTGTCACAAGTACTGAAGCTATAAACATAAATTAAACATGTTCTCTGATCTCTGGAAACTTACATTCTAAGATCTCCAAAAGGTGGGTTTGGGGTTTTTTTTTGGGAGGGGTCAAAATCTCACAATACTATAAAGTATATCTGCTGTCATTTACAATATTTTTCTTTCTACTCTTCTAAACTTACTTATAAAAGGGGATTTGTTTTAATCTTTAAGTAACATCAAAAGAAAAGAGCAATTTCTGACAAGTGAGAGAGTAGTGAGGAAGGTCATCCCAGATGATACTTTTCCAACCCCAGTCTAAAAAGGTATAAAAAGACTTCCCTTTATGTGAAATTAATTTGCTATGGGTATTGTTAAGAAAGTCAACAGCTCTCAATTTAGTCCTCAATGTTTTAGGTTTGTAATTTGCCAAAAGCCCTATCAACGCATACTTGAAGGAGTGGACAATTCTATAGTTGTGGCACACTCCTTGCTTTCTGGATTCTGGAAACTTCCTTCTGCCATAAACTTTCTGTGAAGGAATGCATTGATTCATCAGGCCTGGGCTGTTCAAACTCTGAACATTCCCAAGAAAGGAATATTTGCAGGATGGGCTCTTGGCTGGATTCTTGGAATGATCTGTCAGATAAGAGTGTTTTTGCATGCTTAATTAAGGCCATGGGCCATACTGTACCAGTGTGTCCAGATGGTTTATGCTAACAATGTGATTTATGGTGAACATCTGTTTTTGTTTTTGTTTTTGTTTTCCCTCTAGGGAGCTAGAGCTTGAATAACCAAGGTCAATCATGCAGGTGCTACATGCCTACATGACTGACCCTCAATAAAAACCCTAGACATTCAAGCTTGAGCAAGTATTGGTTGGCAACACTTTGCATGTGTTTTCACACATCATTGCTGGGTAATTGTGTCTCACATGACTCCACTGGGAATGGACACTGGGAAGCTTGTGCCTGGTTTCCTCAAGACTTGCCCTGAGTGCCTTTGCTGATTTTATCTTGCATCCTTTCACTGTAATAAATCATAACTGTAAGTATCAGAGCTTCTAAATCCTGTGAGTTCATCTAGTGAATCACTGAGGCAAAGGATAAATGGGGAACTCTGACACATCTTTCTTCGAAGTCAGGAACTTTTCTTGTTTCCAGAAATTGTCTGAACTTTACTATTCTCATTTATCCCACCATTTGGTAGGGTTTAAAGCACCTGGTCAATCCCCACAGATAAGTTAACTGCAAAGTCTGACCTGGTCAATACTGACCAAGAGAGGGGCTCCTGGGTGGCTCAGTAGGTTAAGCGTCTGCCTTCAGCTCAGGTCAGGATCCCAGGGTCCTGGGATCAAGTCCCATGTTGGGCTCCCTGCTCAGTGGGGAGCCTGCTTCTCCCTCTCCCCCTGCTCATGCTCTCTCTCTCTCTCTCAAATAAATAAAATCTTTAAAAAATAATAATAATAATGACCAAGAGGTCTCTGATATCAACATTTCAAGCAGAGGGCTATGTCTACTTCTCTATTTCATCAGTCAATGCCACCCAGTCCCAGCAACAGACAAGGTCATGTCTGGTCTTGGCTCTTGCTTAAATGGCCGAGAAAGTGGCAAAGGCACCTCACCATTTTATATATCATTACAACCAAGCTGCCAACAGGTGGGGCATGATGGCTCCCAGCAATTTTCTGCTGTCAATCCTCCCATCATCTCCTTCTCAGAAACTGTACACAACGCTACACAGATGTAATCCCCACGAAGCTGCAAGACAGAAGTCCTTGTCCTTACCCTACAGTACGTCTCTAATGTAGGATGTGGCTCCACCTGGGAGGCATGGCATAGATAATTTAGTAGCAACATTAGAAAATGATTTCAATATAAAAAATACACCTAGAGTGAATTCTCCATCAAATTCACTCTCACTCACTTGTACTCTAATAAGCTTTTGAATGGGAGAGAAAGAGCTGGAAGTATACTGCATGTCAAAAATTACACAGAACCCACAGCTTTCCTTATATGTATCAAGCATGAAATTACTGTTTAAATTGTAGATTTTGTGAGTTATGTGCTTTGATGCTCTCTGGCTCCTATCCCCACAACTCAAATCTGTAACCTATTACTTTATTTTCTAAGAGAAGGCTTTGCAATTTCATTACCCTACAGAAGTGGGTAACACATGTGAAATGCTATGTAAATGACACATACTAGTCTTAAAATGGCTCAGAGTCACAGCACTGGGTAATAGGAAGTTAAACGTATTCCCTATTTTACCATTTCTTCAAGTGAAATTGCATATCTCAAATTTGTACAGAATGTATCCTTGTACTACACTGACACGAGTGGTAACTAAGATAAAGGCCAAATCCTCACCTTATACAGGAGTCAAACAGGCTAGTGAAAAATTCTAACACATATTAACATAGGGATTTTATGTTCTTCAGAAAATCTTAACATTTATTTATAAGTCTCCCAAATAGCTTCTCATCTATAAACCACTCAGAGTAATTACATGTTTTGTTGAAGACCACCAGAAGAAACAGAGAAAGTGTAACAGAATCCAATGGACCTGGTTGGCTCTCCCTTTCTCTCATTAAAACAAGTATGTATTTGTGTGTGTGTATGTCTGTGTGTGTGTGTGTATTATATGTATATGCATGTTTTTTAAAAATATAAGGAGCATTTGGGGTTTTTTGTTTCGTTTTGGTCTTTTTTTGAAGTAGGCTCCATGCCCAGCATGGAGCCCAGTGCAGGGCTCAAACTCACAACCATGAGATCAAGGCCTGAGCTGAGATCAAGAGTTGGAAACTTAACCAATGAGCCACCCAGGTGCCTCAAAAGAAGCATTTTGATTTTATAAGCTTATCTTCTGGAAGTGCCATTATTCTTATTAAATAAATGTTAACTGTTTGGAATCCCGGGCACACACTCAGGTTCATTCCCTTTCTCCTCAGGCAGTTTCCATAATCCACAACATTTTCATTTTACAGTCCTCATTACTGGTATCATTTAATACTTGAGGGTTTGCTCAAATCAACATCAATCTTGCTGATCCTGCAAACACTTATTCTGTTGACACAACACAGTCTGAATTCATAGCTACTAAATGTAAAAAATTTTAAATTATTCCTTCACCCAACATGTCACCAAATACTAAGAACACTCTGTCAGTCACTCAGTCCTGTCACAGACACACAGAAATGGACAGACATTAAGCATAGGGCTTTTCATGGGACCCCATTTCCACCTCATATATCCCCTTGCCCACACATACATACTATATCCTCCTGAAGGCATTCAACACCTTAAACTCAACCACTGTTAAGATGAAAACGTTTGCCTGGAAGACATCCTGTTGGATACATCTGACTCATACTTCTTCATTAACAAATAATCTTTTACAACAAGTATCTTAACTAACCAAAAAAGAGAAAAGCCTTGCCCTCAGAAAAAGCAATAAAAACCCATTCAGAATAAAATTTCTTTTTAATTAATCTTTAAATGTCTCTAGATGAGTCTAAATTAAGAAAAAAAAAATCTCCTTACTTGATTGGAAAACCTCATGCTCACGTTACGCTGATTCTGTAGTGGCACATAGCGCTGGACAGGATCAATGTCTTCAGGACTGATTAATTCATCAGCTGAAAAAAAAAAAAAGGGAAATGACATTATCAAAAATGCATCTGTGCAATACTATAAACCAACTAGACCTAATAGCAATAGAATACTTCATCCAACAAGAGCACAATATATATCCTCCTCAATGCACATAGAATATCTTCCATATACTAGGCCATAGAATAATCCTCAATAAATTTAAAGAATTAAAATTATACAAAGTATGATTCTGACCACAACAGAATGAAATTAGAAATCAATCAATAGGAAGAAATTTTAGCATTTCTTCTAATATATACACATATATATATAATTTCTTCTAGAATATAAATACGTGGAAATTAACTCACTCCTAAATAACCAATAAGTGAGAGAAGGAAACAAATGGGAAATTAGAAAATAGTTTCTAATACATGTTCTGATGAGATGACTGAAAATGAAGACACATACCAAAACTTATGGATATAGCTAAATCAATGCTCAGAGGAAAATCTGGAGCTGTAAATGCCTATACTAAACAGAAGAAAAACTTCAAATCAGTAACCTATTTTTCCATCTTAAGACAGCAGATGGAAAGAGAAAACTAAATCAAAAGCAAGCAGAAGGAAAGAAATAGTAAAGATTAGAGTGGAAGTTAATGAAACAGAATATAGAAAAGCAATAGGGAATATAAATGAAACCAGAAGTAGATTCTTGAAAAGCTCAAAAGTAGACAAAACTTTAGCTAGACTGATCAAGAAAAAAAGAAGACACAAATTACTAAATCAGGAATGGAAGTTACGAACATTATCACTGACCTTCAGGATTATATGACAATACTATGAACAAAATGTACACCAATGATTTAGATAACCTAGATGGATATGGACAAATTCCTAGAAACATACACATTACCAAAACTAATTCAAGAAGGACTAGAAAATATAAACAATTTTTTATTTATTATTTTTTAATTTTATTATGTTATGTTAATCACCATACATTACATCATTAGTTTTTGATGTAGTGTTCCATGATTCATTGTTTGCGTATAACACCCAGTGCTCCATTCAATACATGCCCTCTTTAATACCCATCACCAGGCTAACCCATCAGATTTTATTTATTTGAGTGAGAGAGAGCACACAAAGTGAGAGCGAGAGGGAGAAGCAGACTCCCCACTGAGCAGAGAGCCTGACACAGGACTCAAATCCAGGACCCTGAGATCAATAACCCTGAGCCACCTAGGTGCCCCTATAAACAGATTTATAACAAGTGACTGAAACCTTCTGGAAAAAACAAACAAAAAATAAATAAATAAAAACCCAGGACATCACGGCTTCACTGGTGAATTCTACCAGTTAAAAGAAGTAAACCAATCTTTCACACACTTTTCCAAAATAGTAGGGGAAATGCTTTCCAACTCATTCAAAGAGGCCAAAACTACAAAATCAAAACATAAATAACAAAGAAAACATGAGATAAATTGAACTTTGTCGAATTATAACCTTGTGGACCTCAAAGGACACGATGAAAAAAGTGAAATGACAACCCACAGAATGGGAGAAAATATCTGCAAATCATATATCTTTAAGGGACTTCTGTCTTGAATATATATAAAAAATCTTATTACTCAATAAAAAAAGACAACACAATTTAAAAATGGCCACAGTACCTGAATAGACACTTCTCCAACAAAGATACACAAATTACCAATAAGCACATGAAAAGATGACATTAAGTCATGGGAAATGCTTATCAAAATCATAATGAGATACCACTTCATATCCATTAGGATGCTATTATCAAAAAGCAGGTAAGAACAATGGTGGGAGAGGATGCAGAGAAACTGGAATCCTCATACCTTGTTAGACGGAATGCGTTACAGCACAGTTACTTTGGAAAACACTCTGGAATTTCTCAAAATGTTAAACACAGAGTTACCATATAACTCAGCAATTCTACCCCTAGGTATATACCCAAGAGAAATGAAAACATGTCAAACAAGAGAAAGTTCACAGCAGCATTATTCATAAAAGCAAAAAAATGGAAACACCCAAATGTCCATCACCAGATGAATGGATAAATCAAATGTGGTATGTACATACAATGGAATGTTATTTGACCATAAAAGGAATTAAGTGCTGATACATCAATGAACCTTGAAAACAGGCTAAGTGAAAAAAGCCAGTCACAAAGGCCAGGCATTATATGATTCAAGGTATATGAAATGTCTAGAATAGGCAAATCTACAGGGATAGAAAGTAGATTAATGAGTGTCCAGTGTTGGGGGAAAGGGTGAAGTGATTAGGGATGAGTGGGGAGTAACTGGGTATGAGGTTTTTTTGAAGGGTGATAAAAATATTCTAAAATTGTGGTGATGGTTGTACAACTCTCTGTGAATAAACTAAAAACCACTGAATTTAAACTTCGAATAGGTTAAGAGATAGTATATAAATTATACCTCAATAAAGCTGTTCTAAAAATAATATATTTGCATTCTCTCAAGAAAGGAAACCAGTTCATGAAGGGGAGACAAAGTGCTTCCTGATACTAAATTCTAAAAGATTTCTGAGGGCATTTTTCCTGGGGCACTAGCCAGCATGAAAGCAATGGCTTCAACTACTATTTTACTGTTGTACTGGAAGCCCTTTCACCTGGTAGTTCCTTGTGGCAACTATGGATAAAATCCAAGGACATAACAATGAAGGCAGTTTAGAGTGTTTGGAAGGAGAGGGTGGGGAGAAGGTGTTAAATCAGTGGTTCTCTGCTGTCTTCTGCTTTAACACCCCTCAGAGAGATTCAGAACCTAAGGCTCAATGGAGCAGGAATTCTCCATGGACGTGGAGAGGACTAGGCTAGGAAGGTGTGGTGGGAAAAAGACACTGAAATGTAATTCTGCATAACCTCGTTGGAGTGCAAGTTGGCAGTATCTATGCAAATTTACAGCAGGCATACTCTGTCCCAGAAACTGCACATCTATAAGGTGATATCTTAGTTATACTCAGACATGTAAAGGTAATTGAATAATAACATTTAAAAAAAAAAGAATTTAACTTCTCCCAAAGTGAATCAGCACAATTTTTGCTGCACTTAAGCTATGAAAATGTCTTCATTTCATATTTGATCTTCAGTTCTTTACTGATTACATAAAAATGACACGATGCTGAGTTTCATATAAAGTCATCTGTGTATAATATTTGGTAAAAAAAAAACTACACCTCATTTTCCATAGCTTTTTAGGTACTTCTTTTAGTCAGTGAATAATTCTGAAAAACAGAGCAGAGAGTCAACCACAGAAACACTTGTAAATTTCTTTGCAGCTGGGGTAATGCTTCTCATTATACAGGTATTTCTATTCTGGTTTAACTTGAGGGCACATGTGCAAGGCTATCCAAAAAAAAAATCACCAAAGGTGTTTTTCATAACTCTTGAAAGATGTTTTTAATAATAATAAAAGTGATATTAATGATAGCATGACAAGAAAAAGGAGGAACAGCGCAGCCACGGCTGCCTCTGCCACAGGAAGCACAGCAACACTCACACGGTGCGTATAATGTTCCTCGCCTCATTTGAGCATTTCATGTAAATTAATTCATTAATCCTCACCACAACCTTGTCATTTTACAGATGACAAAATGGAGGTGTGGAGGGGCTGAGCCACTTGCACACAGCAGGTAAATGACAGTTTAGATTCAAGCACAGTCTCTCTCTCGAGTCTTCACTCATAGCCCAGACTAATCTTACCCTTTAAGAACACTGACACTGCACACAACACAGATGGAAAAGATATCAAGAGGAGAAAACATTAAACAAATAATTTAGACCTCGATAGGTTATATTTTTCCTATTCAAATCACAGAACATTCTTCTACCTCTGAAAAAAGTATACTTTTGCAAAACTTAAACCAAACCAATATGGGCTTAATTATGGCAAATACCACCATATAATTTCTATTTATTAATATCAGTTGAGCTCATGATGCAGGGTTGATTAGTACAGTGATATTCTAAATAGCACCAAATTATTTCCCTATCTCATTTGTCTGATCACTGAGATGTGAAAAAATTTCCACTACCAACAAGCATTTTACATAATTAATGTTTCACTGTCTTTCTACAGAAATGAAATTCTATCTTTATTATTTTGTTATTTATAAATGACGACAGAAAAATTAAGAAATCTTATATCCTTGGAAAGAATAAATGCTAATCAATCAAAATTGATATGGATCAAACAGTTAACCAAGTCTCTTGAAAAACCTTATTTCTTTGCATTTCCTTCTCATTTCTCTATTTGTACTGCATCTATATATCTAGCTTGACATTCCAACTTATACCACGTGCTCATCTATAACCCCACAAGCTGTATGCTTCTCATTCATGGCTATTCCCCATTTTCTAGCACAGCATCTGCCATACAGTAGGCACTCAAAAGACTTATTAAACAAAATAATAAGCTGGTGGGTTAACAAATTTGGAAACATCAATTGCTGTAATCATTGCTTTAATTTCCATAATGGTAAAAGTGACTAATGTCTCAAAAGATCAGGTTAATGGACATTTTTTTTTTCCACTTCATTGATTTTTAACATTTGGGAGGCAAAACAGAGCTCCTCACTGTGCCGATTCCCTGTCACTGGCTTTCTGGTGAAGAGTGAAAGCCTGAAAGAACTTGTGCCCGACCAACTACAGAATATGTAAAATGAGAATAAGGGAACAAGGATAAAAGAGCAATGGCTTTCTACATTTCACAGTATAGTACCAAACCTCACAGATAATCAAGCATTTCTGTAAATAGGCACAGCTGTCTTTAAAGACAACAGATTAGGTTCATTAATATTTATATGTTTTGGTGTGTAGAAATTTTATGAAAAATACACCGTGTTTACTTCAGTCATTATTGAAATTAAAAGGAAACATCAAGAAGAATTTTTGTTTCTTTAATAAAGTGACAATTCAAAGGAAATTTAACAGAGCAAGTATTTTTTATCATGACCCCAAAATTACATAGGACACACTAAAATAGGCTCAGCAGATAATTTATAGGGTAAAATTATGTGCTTCAAAGCCTAACTGCTTCTCTGCTGCCATGACACATATTAGTAACACATGTATTAAGAAATAAGCTACAGAGAAAAAGAAAATGTAGATCCTCAACCTCATACACTATACCAAAAAAATTCAAATTTATAAATGTTTTTAACTCACTTGACTAACAGGGATGGATTTCTTAAAATTGAATGTTAAATTCCATGGCCAGAATTAAATTGAAAAATAATGATAGATCTAATTATATAAAGATTTTAAATTTTGTTCCTCAAAAAGCAATGCAAAACAGTTCAGAGGCAAACAAACTAGGAAAATACCAAAGAGGTTTAGTACACCTAATATATAAAACATTCATGCAGACTGATAAGAAAACCCATAAAAATCAAGGTTAAATGGGCAAAGCAAACCAGACAATTCATAGAGGACAAAAAATGACAACAATAAGCATGTAAATGAAAACAGGATACAAATTAATATCTTATTAAGTTAGCAAGGTTTTTATCTTTAATGAGCATACTTAATGCCACAAAGGTTAGAGGTGATACAATCACCCTGCAGACTCCTGAATAAGTCAGTAAAGTGTCAGTCATGGGCTATGTGACCTTGGGTGAGTTGCTAAACTCTTCTGAGCCTCAGTTATGACATATGGTATCCATCTCATAGAGAAGCTAGGAGGATTACCTAGTATAATACTTATAAAGGACAGAGCACAGAATCGGATACATTTTAAGGCAGGTATTATTAGTATTTCTGGGAAACAGTCTGACAGTATATATGCAGTCTTCTCAGACTCTAGGCATCACTGTTTTTATATTCAATTTTACTAATATATTTAAGCATAGGATCATAAATTTTTATACAAGTTTTCTAGCCCTAGTAGCAATTCAACTAAAAATTTTAGTTTTAAGAAAGCCAGAAATTTATATAATAAGGTAAAGGAGGAAAATCTTCTTAGGTGAAGCTTTTAAAGGCATACTGTGTTACATGCACTCTCAAGATGTTTATAATGCCGGCTGCACAGAAATCCCACTTTAGGGCGCTAGCAGTCACACAGATACCATGAAAAAGATAACAAAAGTGCTTAGAAATCGATGTTTCTGCTTGAAGTTTCCTGAAGTGTAACAGCTGGGAAATCTCTTAGCAACCACAATGTAGAAATATATCTGTATAATCTTATCTGTTCGTTTTATCTTTAACTGATCAGTACCAAAACCATGTGCTATACTGAGGAAGGAGTCAACTGCATTTGAGGTCAAGAGACCAATGAAAATCAAGACCAGTTTCTTATGTCCTCATGCACACTAGGGGGCACTTGATCACTAACTTCAGCTTTAAAAAGCATTAGATATCCAGGTTTAATCAGTAGCTTTTATATCTGATGTCAATTGGGCAAAAAATACCATGAATGAAATCAAATGCAAATGGACTCACCTTAGTTATAAACATTGGAAAAAGGAAGTAGTATATCAGAATAACTAGGCTGCCCTCAGAGAGACAGATAAATCTCCTACGTTGTCACATTCTTGCTGTAAGAGCTACTGGATATCAGGGACTAGCATACAGTAGTCCTCTACAAATAGCTGCTAAATCACTGAGATGAATGGTTAAGTAGCAACTAGGGAAGCATTTTATTCTTGTGATGTTTTGTGGCTATGGGGATACCTACAAGGAGGGCCCATGAGCACCCTGAGTTGCCTGGTTAATAAGAACTATGAAATACATTTTAACAAATACTATCTCCTAAATGGTGGCTGAGAGAGGGAGCGAGGGTAGAAGGAAGTACAGGAAATGGAACCATTAAAGTATGTATCTGTCCTACAGTAAATGCTTTATGTATATTTTTTCATCAGTTAATCCTTATAAAAATAAAGAAACTGATGATATGAAAGTTAAGAAAATTCTTCAAGTCATGTAAGAAGTAAATAGTAGAAACTGAATTGAAATCCTGAACTGTCTAGTTCCTTAAGTTTATGAATCCAAAACTGTTAATCTTTCCATCACAGTCCAAGAAAAAGATGAAGAAAAGAAAAAAAGGAAGAGAAACTAGCAGAGAAGGAAGTGAAGGAAAAAGATGATTATATTAGAGAAATAATTTATATCAAATGGTTGGTTACAAGTGTGCTAGGTGTTAACAATCATTTAAAATATAGTTTCTACTGGAAAATAAATTGGATTCCAAATAATGACTTACCAAAGAACATTAGACACCCAAGAAATTAAGTTGGGAACTTTATATGTATATAACATTTTGAATATTTTAAAGTACCTCTATATCTATTTTATCACTTTAAAAGTCCCTTATTAACACCGCTAGAAAATTCAATAACACCCACCTCAAAAAGAAAAAAAGAATCCTTTGTGAAATTCAAGAAAATTTTCATTCACCTGAATATTCTGGGAGTTTGTGTGTGTTGGAGAGAAAGTTGTAGTTAATTAAAATTGCTCAATATTTTCAGGGCATCTGGGTGGTGCAGTTGGTTGAGCATCCAACTCTTGGTTTCGGCTCAGGTCATGATCTCATGGGTCATGAGATCGAGCCCCACATCGGGCTCTGCACTCAGCGGGGAGTCTGCTTGAAGATTTTCTCCCTCTGCCCCCCACTCTTACATTTTCTGCTTCTAAAATAAATTAAATCTTTAAAAAAATTGCTCAATATTTTCAAGTTTAATCAGAGAACATGCCTTGTTTCAACTCTTGATATTTATTATTAGTGTTTTCAAAGTATCCATCCTAAAAAAAATTCTTCCATCCACCTATCTTAAGTTATAAAGTATATAACGCTCTAATCTTTAATGTTTTGGCATCTTATAGTGGTGCCTAAATGAAGGTCATGATCATGAATGTCTGATGTATACAGGATAAGGAAAGTTAACTGCATATATGTTGAAAAGAAAAGCTAAAGTCTAGAAGTCAGATATTTTTTAAAGCTAAACAACTGGTATGTTAGTTTCTCTTTTTAAAAACACTGAATAAGAACATATATTAAAATTAAGTAATGGCTTTGGGGAAGTTTTAGAGTAAGTTATCATTAACTTTGTTATATTTCTCGCTTTCTTAACCTCAAAAAAAATTCAATCCAAAGATCATGATTTTCAAGTGACTTTTTATGTGATAAATACTTTTAAAGTTATTTTTGCAAAACACTTAAGAAGGTACATCTCAAAGATACAAATGTAGTGATCTGAAAGGACACCTGCACCCCAATGTTTACAGTAACAGTGTCCACAATAGCCAAACTATGGAAAGAGCCCAGATGTCCATTGACAGATGAATGGATAAAGAAGATGTGGTTTATATACACAATGGAATATTATGCAGCCACAAAAAAACCCCCAAAATCTTGCCATTTGCAACAACATGGAACCAGAGGGTATTATGCTAAGCGAAATAAGTCCATCAGAGAAAGACATGTATCATATGATCTCACTGATATGTGGAATTTAAGAAACAAAACAGGATCATAGGGGAAGAGAGGAAAAAATAGAACAAGATGAAACCAGAGAGGGAGACAAACCATAAAAATGCTTAATCACAGGAAACAAACTGAGGGTTGCTGAAGGGTGGGGCTGGAGGGATACGGTAATTGGGTGATGGACATTAACGAAGGCATGTGATATAATGAACACTGGGCATTGTATAAGACTGATGAATCACAGGCCTGTACCTCTGAAGCCAACAATACATTACATGTTGATTAACTGAATTTAAATAAAAAAATGTTTTTAAAAAAAGGTACTACAGACTGATCATCTCTTACATGGACAGTTTCTAAATTTCCAAATTCCAGTAACGATTAAAGGTATAGCCAATGATCATTTTATTCTAAGACAAGTCAAATATTATACCTTAAAATATGTCTTACCTGGTTTAAAATAAACATGTTTATAATTTATTAACCTATTTTATAGCAACCACTGATTTTCTTAAAATCTAAATTTTCTAAAAGGAAAAATACTGTAATAATTTACCATTTTCTAAGAATACACAGGGTAGTTCAGGTCTTAGGCTAGGAAACAGCATATTGAGTCTTTTTGCTCTAACAATGGGATGAAAGTCACATAATTTTGTTGGATAGTTATTCATTAGGGTGTATATATATATATATATATACAAGCAAAATATTGTTATTAGATTTCACTGGATACAAACTGGCCTGAATTAGTAAAAGTCACATATTATAGAATAATTTCAAAGATTTACTGTTCTATTATTTTCAGGTAACTCCAATTAACTGCCCACAAAATTCTGACAAGCAGATATCCAACCAAGCCTCCTTTAATGAACAAATAAGACTTTGTTAGTAAAAAGTGCCTGGAATCTCAATAACATCCATAGAAATTTGATGTTCTTGGGGGCAAGTAAACAACACTTAAGAGCAACTAAATGATTTAGTCTTCCGAGATCTTACTCATCTTAACCAAGTGAGTTTGTTAACCAAATGACACACAGCTAGGTCATAGTTTGCAACACACATTTTGTATGTTCTTAACTGCCTTTTTAGAAGCTCAGCAGGGAAAAAAGAAATTGACTCTTTCTTTGAAGTGTTTCTTCTTTTTGGTCATGAAACAGATGAGAAGGTATGGCCTGGACTATTTCTGTTCACACTTGTCTTAACATAAGGAAATGCTATCTACACTCAAAATCTGTCTACATTCAATACATTTATTTTAGAGTAAAGAAGGTCCAATGCTTTTTTACTGATTGATACTATTTTCAATTTCTTCCTTTTTAAAAGCCCAAGTTGCTTATGTATAATACAGTCAATTCTGCATTCCCAATTCATTAGCCTTCTCAATTTTATTCAGAGACTTTGCTAAATAGCACTCTTTCTAGCACTCAATCACAGACCAGATATAGAGCAAAAAGAAGGATGATACAGGTTTAGATCTCAAATTCAATATCCCAAGTTCCAGTTTTCAACATCAGAATCAGAAAAATTTCATGTTCAATTGTAATTTCCAAGCTGCAGTATATAGGAATGTATGATTCTGATGTTAAAATTCTTGTCTTTAGGTCAGTTAACTACTCCTTTACTACCACATGTTTTATTCAGCTGTATCACCAGAAGGCTTCTTTGTATTCATGCTAGTGGGATGGAAATAACTTCCTAACCAGAGATAACCTTGCCAACTTGGCTTGATTCTAAGAAAACTACTTCATGTATGTATTTTTTTTTCTTTTGGAAAATCTAAAAGCAAAACCTGTATAAATAATAACTCCTTATCAAAAAGCTGTCCCCTTAAAAGAAGAAAATTTTTCTACAGGTTCTTAAATTAGCATTAAGTATATTTGGAGACCCAGAAAATGCAGTTAGGAAACAAGCAAATTGAAAAGAGCATTAACTTAATTTTCTCTTCTTTGGTTAGCTTCTGTGTGCTCTTATATGTCATTTGTGTAAAGCTTGAATTGGAAACCTGAAATATTCTTCCCTAATGGAATGTAAAAAAAAGAAACCAAAGATGATTACTCTTACAACACAAATTTGGCATTTATGCAGTAATACTGGGAAAAACAAAGACAATAACACTACTTCACATAATAAGCAGTTCTTCTACTGCAGGTACAGGTATTTACAATCAGCCTGTTTCATAATTTGTTTGCCATTAAGGAATTCTGACTCTAATATGATAGGCTTTTTGATGGGAATGCTAGTAATATTTAAAATTTTAGCAAGCAATGATGCAGAAAGATGCATAATAGTACTTTTGTGTGTGTGTGTTCATTAAATTAGCTTTCATTTCATTGTGTCCACAGAGTACTCATAGTCAGCACAAGTTTTAGAATAAACTGGAAAATCTTCAAAAAATTGTGAATAATGCTCCCATTAAGCCTCTAAGCTAACTGAGTAAATTGCCAATGTATATTTATGGGAAAGAAGAGAACTCTGAGATAACCAATTCCTTTTGGCAAGTGGTTTACTAAAGCTATGACCAAGCATAAAATCAGAATTTTTTAATGTTACATAAAAGTAACTCAAAGTTCCCACAGCGTCCTGCTAGAAACCTATGCACCAAGCTGAATGAAGCCCCTAAATGATCATAATGCTACCCACACCTACTTGACATTCTTCGCAGAAAATGTCCATCATTATTCAATGAAACAGACACATTAATATACCTTTACATACTAAGAAACTCCCCCAAGACCTCTTAACAGTATGAAACAACACCCAAATCCAAGAAAGATGTCAGCAAAAATATACTTATTTCTAACAGCTTGATACCAAGGGGAAAAAATGTTCCCAACCTTCTTCACTTACCCAGGAGTTTTGCAATGATATAAAGGGCTTGTCCCCAAAGAAAGAGTTTCCCATCACGGCCACAGTTGCTAGGAAATCGCTTTTGACTACCAGGGTTTCTTTTCTCATATTCTACAAAATCAGCTGGCACATAATAGTACTTTGGTATGACAGGATAACCTATGGAATTTAAAAATAAATATTTGAAATATAAAAATCAGTGTCCTCCCCAAACTTTCAAGAAACTGCAACGTTTGAGAGCAGAGAGAGATAGGTCATAAAGGAAGTAACAGATTTGACAGGTTACAGGAAACTGGATATACTGGCTTTCAGAAACTGCCAATGAAAAACATGAAAAAAGCTCCTGGATTTTAAAACATTAATTTGACAGCATATGTTATCTGTTAGCCAATAACGTGTACATAATCTCCTTTAACAACATTTAGTTTTAACAACTTTAAATGAATCAATAAAAATACAGTATGCAAACATTTAGAGCCATAGAAGTTTTCTTTAATTAGGATTAGTCCATAGAAGCATTACAAATGAGATACTGTGTAATCTCAAATGAAGAATTATAACCCTGAGCCATTGCTTAAAGCAAAGAAATCCCCATTTTAAACATTAAATCCACTATCTACCATACAATATCACTGAAGAGAAAAAAAAAATCCACCCTCCCCTGTGACCAACTTGTTTAAAAACATTTCTTGAAGGGCACGGGGTGTTACATATAAATGATGAATAACTAAATTCTACTCCTGAAACCAATACTACCCTATACGTTAACTAACTTGAATATAAATAAAATCCTGGAAATAAATAAATTCCTTGATAGAAACTAAAATTTATTATTTAAAGCCTAAAATCTTTGTAGGTGACATGAAAGAAAAAAGAAAAAACACTCTTGTAGAATGCTACAGAAGACTTTTTGTACTATCAGCCCATAGTAAACTAATTTTTCTTAATAAAATTACACAGATTTCCCCAAAATTTGCTTCCTTCATACATCAACCGTGATATTTGGTTTATTTATTTTAAATTCAAGTATTTATTTATTTTAAATTCAATCACCCAACATACAGTACATCATTAGTTTTTGATATAATGTTCAATGATTCATTAGTTGCATGTAACACCCAGTGCTCATCACATGACGTGCCCTTCTTAATGTCCATCACCCAGTTACCCCATCCCCCCACCCACTTCCCTTTCTGCAACCCTCAGTTTGTTTCCCGAGTCAAGAGTCTCATATGGTTTGTCTCCATCTCAGATTTCTTCCCATTCAGTTTCCCCTTTCTTTCCCTATGGTCCTCTGCACTATTCCTTATGTTTCACATATGAGTGAAACCATATAATTGTCTTTCTCTGACTGACTTATTTCACTTAGCATAATCCCTTCCAGTTCCATTCATGTCGATGTAAATGGTAGGTATTCATCCTTTCTGATGGCTGAGTAATATTCCATTGTATATATGAACCACATCTTCTTTATCCATTCATCTGCTGAAGGATGTCTGGGCTCCTTCCACAGTTTGGCTGTTATGGAAATTGCTGCTATGAACACTGGGCTGCATGTGCCCCTTCTTTTCACTACATCTGTATCTTTGGAGTAAATACCTAGTAGTGCCATTGCTAGGTCATAGGGTAGCTCTATTTTTAACGTCTTAAGGAACCTCCAAACTGTTTTCCAGAGTGGCTGTACCAGTTTGCATTCCCACCAACAGTGTAAGAGGATTCCCCTTTCTCCACAACCTCGTCAACATTTGTTGTTCCCTGTTTTGTTAATTTTAGCCATTCTGACTGGTATCTGAGGTGGTATCTCATTGTGGTTTTGATTTGTATTTCCCTGATGGCAAGTGATGTGGAGCATTTTTTCATGTGTCTTTTAGCCATTTGTATGTCTTCTTTGGAGAAGTATCTGCTCATGTCTTTGGCCCATTTCTTCACTGGATTATTTGTTTTTTGGGTGTTGAGTTTGAGAAGTTCTTTATAGATCTTGGATACCAGTCGTTTATCTGTAATGTCTTGCAAATATCTTCTCCCATTCCATAGGTTCCCTTTTAGTTTTGTTGACTGTTTCCTTTGCTGTCCCAATAGTTTATTTTTGCTATTGTTTCCCTTGCTTTAGAGACCTGTCTTGAAAGAAGTTGCTGTGTCCAAGGTCGAAGAGGTTGCTGCTTGTGTTCTCCTCTAGGATTTTGATGGATTCCTGTCTCACATTGAGGACTTTCATCCATTTTGAGTTTATCTTTGTGTATGGTGTGAGAGAATGGTCCACTTTCATTCCTCTGCATGTGGCTGATTTTCCCAGCACCATTTATTGAAGAGACTGTCTTTTTTACATTGGATATTCTTTCCTGCTTTGTCAAAGATTAGTTGACCATTAGTTGAGGGTCCATTTCTGGGGTCTAATATTCTGTGCCATTAACCTATGTGTCTGTTTTTGTGCCAAAACCATGCTGTCTTGATGATCACAGCTTTATAATATACCTTGAAGTCTGGCATTGTGATGCCTCCAGCTTTGGTTTTGTTGTTTTTTTTTTATTTTTCAACATTCCCCTGGCAATTCGGGGTCTTTCCTGGTTCCACACAAATTTTAGGATTGTTTGTTCCACCTCTGTGAAAAATGTCAATGGTATTTTGATAGGGATTGCATTGAAACTGTAGATTGCTCTGGGCAGAATAGACATTTTAACAATGTTTATTCTTCCTATCCATGAGCGTGGAATGTTTTTCCATCTCTTTGTGTCTTCCTCAACTTCTTTCTTAAGTATTCTGTAGTTTCTAGTGCACAGATCTTTAACTCTTTGGTTAGGTTTATTCCTAGGTATCTTACGGTTTTTGGTGCAATTGTAAATGGGACTTATGCCTTAATTTCTCCTTCTTCAGTCACAGGTTAGTGTATAGAAATGCAACTGATTTCTGTGCAGTGATTTTGTATCCTGCCACGTTGCTGAATTGCTGTACGAGTTCTTGTCACTTGGGAGTGGAGTCTTTTGGATTTTTCACATAGAGTATCATGTCATCTGTGAAAAGTGAGAGTTTGACTTCTTTGTTGCCAATCTGAATGCCTTTTATTTCTTTTTGTTCTCTGATTGCTGAGGCTAGGACTTCTAGTACTATGTTTAAAAATAGTTGTGAAAGTAGTCATCCCTGTCCTGTTCCTGACCTTAGGGAAAAGCTCTCAGTTTTTCCCCATTGAGAATGATATTTGCTGTGGGCTTTTAACAGATGGGTTTTATGATATTAAGGTATGTTCCCTCTAACCCTCCACTGTGAAGAGTTTTAATCAAGAAACGATGCTGTATTTTGTCAAATGCTCTTTCTGCATCAATTGAGAGGATCACATGGTTCTTGTCTCTTCTTTTGTTAATGTAATCTATCACGGTGATTGATTTGGGTTTGCTGAACGACCCCCACAGCCCAGGAATAAATCCCACCTGGTCGTAGTGAATAATCCTTTTAATGTACTGTTGGATCCTATTGGCTAGGATCTTGGGTGAGTATTTTGGCATCCACGTTCATCACGGATATTGGTCTGTGATTCTCCTTTTTGATGGGTCTTTGCCCAGTTTGGGGATCATGGTAATGCTGCCACATAGAATGAGTTTGGAAGTTTTCCTTCCATTTCTGTTTTTTTTGAAACAGCTTCAACAGAATAGGTATTATTTCTTCTTTAAATGTTTGGTAGAATTCCCCTGGGAAGCCATCTGGCCCTGGAGTCTTGTTTTTGGGGAGGTTTATAATTACTGTTTCAATTTCCTTACTGGTTATTGGTCTGTTCAAATTGTCTATTTCTTCCTGTTTCAGTCTTGGTACTTTATAAGTTTCCAGGAATGTATCCATTTCTTAGAGATTACCTAGTTTGTTAGCATATACCTGCTGGTAATAAGTTCTAATAATTGTCTCCATTTCCTTGGTATTAGTCATGATCTCTCCCCTTTCATTCATGAATTTATTAATTTGGTTCCTTTCTCTTTTCTTTTGGATACGTCTGGCCAGAGGTTTATCGATCTTATTAATTCTTTCAAAGAAGCAGCTTCTAGTTTCGTTGATCTATTCTACTGTTCTTCTGGTTTCTATTTCATTGATTTCTGCTCTAATCTTTATTATTTCTCTGCTCCTGCTTGGTTTAGGCTTTATTTGCTGTTCTTCCTTCAGGTACTTTACATGTAAGGTTAGCTTGTGCATTTGGGATTTTTCTAATTTTTTGAGAGAGGCTTGGATGGCTATGTACGTCCCTCTAAGGACCGTTTTTGTAGTATCCCATAAGTTTTGAACAGATGTGTTTTCATATTCATTGGTTTGCATGAATTGTTTAAGTTCTTCTTTAATTTGCTGGTTGACCCATTCATTATTTAGCAGGATGTTCTTTAACCTCCAACTGTTTGAGTTCCTTCCATATTTCTTCTTGTGGTTGAGTTACAGTTTCAAAGCATTTTGGTCTGAAAATATACAGGGAATAATCTCACTCTTTTGGTATTGGCTGAGACCTGATTTGTGATGCAGTATGTGATCTATTCTGGAGAAAGTTCCAATGTGCACACGAGAAGAATAAGTATTCTGTTGTTTTAGGATGGAATGTTCTGTACCTATCTATGAAGTCCATCTGGTCCAATGCGTCATTCAAAACTCTTGTTTCTTTGTTGATCTTCTGCTTAGATGATTGTTGTGAGTGGAGTGTTGAAGTCTCCTACTATTAATGTATTATTATCAATATGTTTCTTTATTTTGGTTATTAACTGGCTTATATAGTTGGCTGCTCCCATGTTGGGGATATAGATATTTACAATTGTTAGATCTTCTTGTTGGATAGTCCCTTTTAAGTATGATATAGTGTCCCTCTACATCTCTTATTACGGTCTTTGGTTTAAAATCTAATTTGTCTGATAGGAGGATTGCTACCCCAGCTTTCTTTTGAGGTCTGTTGGCATGGTAAATGGTTCTCCATCCCCTCACTTTCAATCTGGAGGTGTCTTTAGGTTCAAAATGAGTCTCTTGTAGACAGCATGTGGATAGGTCCTGCTTTTTTATCCAATCTGAAACCCTGTGTCTTTTGATGGGAGTATTCAGCCCATTTACATTCAGAGTAACTACTGAAAGATATGAATTTAGTGCCATCGTATTGCCTGTAAAGTCCCTGTTTCTTTAGACTGTCTCTGTTACTTTCTGGTCTATGTTATTCTTGGGGTCTCCTTTCCCTTACAGTATCCCCCTTAACATTTCTTGCAGGCCTGGCTTGGTGGTCACATATTCTGTCTGTCTGTCCTGGGAACTCTTTCTCTCTCCTTCCATTCTAAATGATAGCCTTTCTGGATAAAGTATTATTGCCTGCATTTTCTTCTCATTTAGTACCCTGAATATATCTTGCTAGCCCTTTCTGGCCTGCCAGGTTTCTGTGGACAGGTCTGATATTAATCTCCTCTCCCTAGCTGCTCTCAGGATAACTTCTTTGGCTCGATGATTTGCAAGCTTTACTATTACATGTTGGGATGTTGATCTGTTTTTATTTATTTTGGGAGGGGTCCTCTCTGCCTCTTGGACATGAATGCTTGTTTCCTTCCCCAGATTAGGGAAGTTCTCAGCCATGATCTGCTCAAATCTACTTTCTAGCCCTCTCTCTCTTTCCACCCCATCTTGGATCCCGATGATTCTGACATTGGTTCTTTTCAAGGCATCATTAAATTCTCTAAGCCTTTCTTCATGGGCTATCAGTTGTTTCCCTGTCTTTTCCTCAACTTCTTTGCTTTCCACCAACCTGTCCTCTAGATCACTTATTCTCTCTTGTGCCTCACTGACCCTAGCTGTTAGAGCATCCAATTTAGACTGCATCTCATTCATAGCATTTTTACATTCGGCTTGATTAGATCTCATTTCCACCCTTACAGATTCTGTATTGTCATGTGTGCTTTTTTCAAGCCTAGCTATTAACTTTATAATTGCTATCCTAAATTCTATCTCTGACATCTTGCTTATATCCATATAGATTAGCTCTGTGGCAGAGAACATTGCCTCTGGTTCCTTCCTTTGTTGTTGAGTTCCTACTTCTAGTCATTCTGCCCAAGGAAGGATGGATCAGCTAATGAACAAAGTCCAAAATATCAACCATGACCCAAGCAAAATGCACCAGAGAAAAAATCTGAAGTGGTCTGCAGCCACCATAGAAAAGTGAACAAAGCTGAAATGAACAAAACAATAAAAATTGGGGCGGGTGGGGAGGGGTTGGGAGTATAATCTCTCAGATTGGACAAAGCAGGGTGATCTATTTGTTCCTGAATGAATTTAGGTCTGTGTGTTAGAAGACACTACATCCCCAAACTGCAAAGAAAACAATGTTTATATATAAAATAAAATTTAATAGAATGAAAAAAGGACTAGAATGAGGCATAAATCTATAAAAATTGGGGGGGGTGGGGAGGGGTTGGGAGTATAATCTCTCAGATTGGACAAAGCAGGGTGATCTATTTGTTCCTGAATGAATTTAGGTCTGTGTGTTAGAAGACACTACATCCCCAAACTGCAAAGAAAACAATGTTTATATATAAAATAAAATTTAATAGAATGAAAAAAGGACTAGAATGAGGCATAAATCTATAAAATGTAGATGAGAAAAAAAGGTTAAAAGCAACTTAAAAACATAAAGTGGTAAAATGAGGATGTAGTTGCAACAGGAAAAAGGTAAAAAAAAAAAAAAGTAAAATTTTAGACTGAACGAAAAACAAGCCGTGAGGAAACACCTGGAGCTCAATATATTATTTTCCCCTGGTGCTGAAGTTTTACAGTCTGTGGAATCTATTAGCTTGTCATTTACCTGTTCTTCCAGTCTGTCTTCTGGGGGAGGGGCCTCCTGTTCTGCTTCTCAGGTTTCTTTGCCTAGTCAGACCTTGTCAGGGGGATGGGCTCAAGGTGAACTGGTCCTCTGTGAGGCTTTTGTTCCCCAGTGGCTTTCCTCACCTCTTCGGAGGGTCAGAGCAAAAATGGCCTTGATTGGATCCCTGGCCCAGAGCCACAAGATCACGGACCCCTTCTTCAATAAACTCTCTGGGTCAAACTCTCTGGGTCTCCACTTCTGTGTGCACCAAGCTCCTCAGAAACCCGAGGGTCACGGGGACTGCAATTCTCCCAGGGGAATTCCCAGAGACCTGCGAGCATCTCTGCATTTTGCATCTTCAGGACTGCGAGCATTTGTGGGCTCATGCGCATGCACCCTGCCCCACCACTCCCAGGTTCCGTCTGGGTGCCGCTCTATTGTCCTTCCCAGAGTTGCTGCCACCGTGAGAGCTGTTGCCTGGTCATTTGGACCCTCCCAGGGGTTGGTAACCGACCCATACGTCCCAGTATTTTTCTGGGTGCTCAGGCAAAGAGCAGTCTCCCTACCAGCCTGGCTCGCAGTTTATGGTGACCTGAGCTGAGAGTCCCTCCTGGGCTCACTGACCGTAACCAGATTCCCCGCTCTGCTGCTTCGGCACTCTATTGATTCAGGCACCTTGGTTCTTTCTGTGTCTCCTGGGATCCTGGGACCACAGTGACCCACCTACAATTCTGCCTTTTCCATTCCCTGAGCCCCTTTCAGAAAGGCAATCAATAGTGATATTTGTATCTAAAACCAGTAAAAAGGTCTATGATACACAAAGAATAATTTGAACATCACTCTCTGAACATGATAGAGACTAAACTGTGGTACACTAAACTACCCTACAATGCATCAACGATCTGATTCAAGGGGTCGGATTTCAAATATTATATTCATCACAGCACACATTACATTATTTCTCACATTGGACAAATTATTATTTGGAGTATAAAAATATAAATAACTGATTTCAAAAATTAATATTTATTTGAAATTCAATGTTTATCTACAAATATTTCACTACTTTAACATTACAAGTATTTTAAAGGGTGAGCACATATTGTGAAGTTTTTATTTGAAGATACTTGTGGAAAACCATAAAGGATATCACAAACTTTACCTGAGGGAGGAATGGGGCCCAGTGCTGTAATTGCACATTCGTGCACTGGTCCATAGGACCACCCATTTTTTACCCATACATCATGATTTTTCACTTTCAGATAAATGTTTTTAAAGCTGTTTATTCAAGAGAATATGTTCTTATTTTATTAAGACTTCAAATCCCCAAAGTATCTGGAGCTTCTTCTTTGGAATTCTTTGAGAATTAGTTTTCTAGTCATACTGAAAAATCAGTTACATTCTTTTATGGGCCCTGCTGGTGTTTAACCAAAACCAATATACTACTCAAAAAAGTCTTTTAGCCATTTCTAAAATATTAATCCCAGCCTCAAAGGATGATAAATTAGCACAAGGCAGACATTCAAAATAATATGCAAAAGGTCTAAGAAGCAACTCCAAAGAAGAGGCCAATATGTTCTTGGCAATGGTAGGGCCTTTAGGCTACGGCAGAACCTCTTAAGGTAGCCCTCTGGAGGGGTCAACACTCACCCAAACATAACATTTCTGATGATCTGGAGAAAAATCAGTCACTCTATGTTATTGTCACACTACACAGAGTGAGGGAGTTTCATAGTAGGTAGCAGAACAAGAACCTCTGCCCACCTGGCAAACTATTTTGCAATTACTACAACCATAACCACCTAAATTTATTCTTCATCCTTGTCTTGCCCAATGAACTCCTTTTATAAAAACACACTTATGATAACAAATTAATAGATTATTCTTTATAATACATTCAAGGCTCCATTCATTTTTTTACAATTTAATATAAATTGTTATATTTAAAAAGGAATCATTTATACATTTCAAAGGTACATTAAGGAAATACTAGGAAGAATTTCTTGAAAAACAATCCAACTATACCTTCTGTGGTCTGATGAAGTACTGGAGTCAGAAGATCCTGATACTCCTTTACTTGTTTGGGATTGCCTCTAAAAACTCCTAAAATTTAAAATATAAAATCCAATAGCATCTGAGCTCAATAAGTACCACAGAAATTTTGCCTTAGAAAACTCTACTAGCCCATGGGGCACCTGGATGGTTAAGTCGGTTAAGCGTTTGACTCTTGATTTAGGCTCAGGTCATGATCTCAGGGTTGTGAGATGGAGCCTCACGTTGGGCTCCATGCTCAGCATGGAGCCTGCTTAAGATCTCCCTTCTTCTCCCTCTGCCCCTCTCCCTCCACTCTCTCCCTCTCTCTAAAAAAAAAGGAAAAAAAGGGGAAAAATCTACTAGCCAAGTTATGATTATTTTAGTAATTTTGTATGTAAATGATAAAAATAAAATTGGAAAAAGGTAATGCAAATATGTATGATATTATTCCATGAAATTGATTTTAGAAGGTCATGTTAGCATTTAGAACAGAATACTAAATTTTAATTGAAATTTCTCTATTCTTAAGTATAAATATTATAGATATTCACAATGTCAAAGATTATAATCTCCATTATTACTATTCACAAAAAATTTCTCTTTGCAAGTATGAAAATATATTTGTATCATTTCTTAAATACTTCAAAGTATTTTTTAATTCTTTAAATGATTTAATATTTGCTCAGAAAGCAGAAGAGCAACATATAAAAATGCAGAGCAGTTAATATCACTGAAGTATAGTCTATTTTGCTAGCTGAAAGGGTCATATTTCATCTTCTTTTCTTTAAACCACTTACATCCTATACCTTAAATTTTAGGAGAAAAGCTCACTTACCATCAATCATCATGTAAAGGAAAAATATGGGAAATTCACATTCAATGCCATCAAACAGCTAAAACATAAAAGAAAATATTAAAAATTTCACTGAAGTTAGAACAATTATATTAGTTAGAACAATTATATTAATTAGAACAAATATATTAATCAATTATATATAGAACGACCCTTAGAACAAAGTTAAGATATACATAGAAGTATACAGATTATACTATATAATATAATCAATTAACATACTATATAATTAATATACTATAATCAATTATACTATATAGGATATACATAGAAGTATATAGTAATAACAAAATTGGACTGATATAAGTAGTTTCATTGTTCTTTTAAAAAAATTCTTAGAACTCTTATTGCTAAAAATCTCATTCATTTAATCCATCACACAGTAATCATTCATTCAATAAGTATTTACTAAGTACTTAGTAATGCCTGGCACCAACTAGACAAAGGGCTATGAAGACAAAAAAATAGAGAACCTGCCCTCAAGGGTTCCTAGCAAAGTGGGGAATCAGGCATGTAAATAAACAACTATAGTATCATATGAGATGTTTATACATGGTACATCAGGAACACAGGAAATGAAATACTTGAGTCTGCCCAGGGGTTAGGAAGGGATAATAGGAAAGGAGATACTTCAGTTAAGGCTTGATGGATTTCTCTGGAGAGATGAGCTAAGGGAACGCCATGTAGAGAAAACAACAGTACAAACTATAGATGCATGGGAGGACAAAGTTTGCTAAAGAAACTACCAGCAATTCAGTATTTTTTGGAACAAACAAGCAAGAATTGAGAAAGTTAATGCCCAAGAGGTGGGCCGGGCCAGGCCAGCCAGTTCAGGAAGGGCCTGGGAAGGTCATGCTAAAAGATTGAGACTTTGATCTGGAAGTGACAGGGAACCACTGACGAATACTGAGCAGAATCAGATTTACTCACTAGTTGGACAGCTGGCAGTACTGAAGAGAGTTTTAGACCAAGAAATAAGGAGACCAGCCAGAATGCTACTTAGAAGCAATCCAAAGAGAAAATATGATAGCCTAAACTGAGGTTTCTCAATTTCAGCACTATTGACATTTTGGGCCAAATAATTCTTTGTTGTACAGGCTGTTCTATGCAATGCAGAATGTCTACTAGCATCTCTGGCCTCTATCTTCCAGATGCCAGTAGCACCCACTAAGTTGCGACAGTGAAAAATGTCTGCTGATATTGTCAAATGTCTACTGGGGCACAAAATCCTTTGCTAATGAATGAATAGCCCAAACCAAGGAGTTAATACAAAGGAAGGGACACACATTAAGATTTAAAGGAGGTTAAATCTGCTAGGCCTGGGGAGTGAAAAGGAGAGCTGAATGAGACAGAAAAGCTTAGAATGACTCTCAGGTTTGGGGCTTAGGCAAAAGAATGGGAATTGATCGGAAGCAGACTGAAGGACATCCAAGTGAGGATGTCCAAAAGGCAGCTGGATACACGGTCGGGCACCCAGGGACAGAAGGAGATCTGGGGTTAAGAGTGATAGCTGAAGCTATGATCGCAGGGACAGCAGGAAAAGAGACTAGAACTAAGGATGAAACTCAAGAGAAGAGCAATGTTTAGAGGGTGGCAGGAGAAGAACCTGGAAAGAGAATGACAGAAGAGAATTAGGAAGAGAATAGGATCACAGAAAATGGAGAATGTTCCAAGAAAGAAGACTCAGTTAAAACATTCAAATGCCGGGGGGGAGGAGCAAGATGGCGGAGGAGTAGGAGACCTAGATTTCGTCTGGTCTCAGGAATTCAGCTGAATAGGGATCAAACCATTCTGAACACCTACGAACTCAACAGGAGATCAAAGAGGAGAGTAGCAACAACTCTCTGAACAGAGAAGCGACCACTTACTGGAAGGTAGGACGTGCGGAGAAGTGAATCCGAGGCGATATTCCGGAGGATAGACGGCGGGGGAGGGGCCTCCGCCGGCCGCTTCTGGCAAGTGATAGAGTCAGGGAGCACAAAATCGGACCTTTTAGAAGTTGGCTCGGCGGAGGGACGTCGCTGCAGTGACTAAGCGGTGGTAGAACCCTCGCGGGACAGTGGGGTCTCAGGACCCTTGGGGTCACAGAAAGACCGGGAGAGCCTGAGTGCGCCAGAGCTCCCAGGTATCGGAGCGGGGAAGCCAGCTGCAGAGACGGAGCCGAGGCGTGGGCTCTCAGCTTGGGATTGCCATAAACTGTGATCCGCGGCCCAGTCGGGCCACTGCTCGTGCAACAGGGACCCAACAGGCGGCAGATCCGGGGAGACTCCCCTTCCTTCCCGGGGAGGAGCGGCGCGGGAACGCACCACAGGGATCTGCTGGGTTTGGAGACTCCACACGGGGTCGGGTGCCACAGATACAAACGCTCGGTCACAGGCCGGGTGAGCACGGAGTGCGGCCGGAGACCGGGGACAAGGGAGTGAATGCTTTTCTCTGGGGGCGCACTGAGGAGCGGGACCCCGAGTTCTCAGCTCCCCCGGGTGGAGATTGGGAGGCCACCATTTTTGCCCTGGTCCTCCAAGGCTATACGGAGAGCTTGCAGGGAACAAAAGCTCCTGAGATCAAACCCAAGCAGCTTGCTTAGCCCGGACCGACAAGGGTGGGGCAATTCAGCCTCCGGCAAAGACATTTGGAAACCACAGCAACAGGCCACTCCCCCAGAAGATCAGCACGAACAGCCAGCAAGCCAAGACCAAGTTTACCAATCAAGGAGAACGGGAGAACTCCAGCGCTAGGGGAATACTGCACATAGAATTCATGGCTTTTTTTTACCATGATTCATTAGTTCATCAAAGTTAATTTTTGTTAACTGTTTTTTTTTCTTTTTCTTTTTCCCTTTTTCAAACAACATCTTATCAATCTCTTTTTTTTTAAAAAAAAATTTTTTTATTTTTCATTTTTAGAGTCATATTTTATCCCTTCATAGTAGTTACCCTTATTTTTGGCATATATATATAAGTCGTTCTCTCTTTAAAATTTTGAGATACAGTTTCTTTTAACAGATAAAAATATACCCTAAATCACTAGTGTATGGTTCTGTTCTAGTCTCCTGCCTGATCAAATTCTCTCCCTTTTTTCTTTTTTTTTTTTAAATCTTCTTTCTTTTTTCAAACAACTTCTTATCTTATCAAGTCCTTTTATAAAATCTTTTATACTTTTCATCTTTACAGTCATCTTCTATCCCTTCATTGTATCAACCCTTATTTTGTACATATATGTCTTTCTTCCTTTAAAATTTTAGGAGACACTTTTTTCTAACAGACCAAAATACGCCCAAAATCTAGTGTGTGGCACTGATCTATGCACTAGCCTGATCATATTTGATCACATTCTGCTTTTTTTTGTATTGTTCTGTTTTTGTTTTTATCTTTTTTTTTCTTCTTTTTTTTTTCCTCTTTCTTTTTTCTTTCTTTCCCTTTCTTTTCCCCTGGTTTCAGGTCTTTTCTGATTTGTATACAGTATATTTGCTGGGGACGTTGTAAACCTGTTAGCATTTTGTTCTCTCATTCATCTATTCTCCTCTGGACAAAATGACAAGACGAAAAAAATCACCTCAGCAAAAAGAACAAGAGGTAGTACCGTCAGCCAGGGACCTACTCAATACGGACATTAGTACGATGTCGGACCTAGAGTTCAGAATCATGACTTTAAAGATACTAGCTGGGCTTGAAAAAAGCGTGGAAGTTATTAGAGAAACCCTTTCCGGAGAAATAAAAGAACTAAAATCTAACCAAGTCAAAATCAAAAGGGCTACTGATGAGGTGCAATCAAAAATGGGGGCACTAAATGCTAGGATAAATGAGGCAGAACAGAGAATCAGTGATATAGAAGACCAAATGATGGAAAGTAAAGAGGCTGAGAAAAAGAGAGAGAAACAACTACAGGATCACGAGGGCAGAATTCGAGAGATAAGTGATTCGATAAGACGAAACAACATTAGAATAATTGGGATCCCAGAAGAAGAAGAAAGAGAGAGACGGGCAGAAGGTATATTGGAGCAAATAATAGCAGAGAACTTCCCTAATGTGAGGAAGGAAACAGGCATCAAAATCCAGGAGGCAAAGAGAACCCCTCTCAAAATCAATAATAATAGGTCAACACCCCAACATCTAATAGTAAAACTTACAAGTCTCAGAGACAAAGAGAAAATCCTGAAAGCAGCTCGGGAGAAGAGATATGTAACCTACAATGGTAAAAATATTAGACTGGCAACAGACCTATCCACAGAGACCTGGCAGGCCAGAAAGGACTGGCAAGATATCTTCAGAGCACTAAACGAGAAAAATATGCAGCCAAGAATACTATATCCAGCTAGGCTGTCATTGAAAATAGAAGGAGAAATAAAAAGCTTCCAGAACAAACAAAAACTAAAGCACTTTGCAAACACGAAACCAGCCCTCCAAGCAATATTGAAAGGGGTCCTCTAAGCAAAGAGAGAGCCTAAAAGCAGCAAAGATCAGAAAGGAACACAGACAACATACAGTAACAGTCACCTTACAGGCAATACAATGGCACTAAATTCATACCTTTCAATAGTTACCCTGAATGTAAATGGGCTCAATGCCCCAATCAAAAGACACAGGCTATCAGATTGGATTAAAAAACAAGACCCATCCATATGCTGTCTGCAAGAGACTCATTTTAGACCCAAAGACATCCCCAGATTGAAAGTGAGGGGGTGGAAAACCATTTACCATGCTAATGGACACCAAAAGAAAGCTGGGGTGGCAATCCTTATATCAGACAAACTAGATTTTAAAACAAAGACTGTAATAAAAGATGAGGAAGGACACTATATCCTACTTAAAGGGTCTATCCAACAAGAAGATCTAACAATTGTAAATATCTATGCCCCGAACATGGGAGCAGCCAATTATATAAGGCAATTAATAACAAAAGCAAAGAAACACATTGACAACAATACGATAATAGTGGGGGACTTTAACACCCCCCTTACTGAAATGGACAGATCATCTAAGCAAAAGATCAACAAGGAAATAAAGACTTTAAATGACACACTGGACCAAATGGACTTCACAGACATATTCAGAACATTCCATCCCAAAGCAACGGAATACACATTCTTCTCTAGTGCCCATGGAACATTCTCCAGAATTGATCACATCCTAGGTCACAAATCAGGTCTCAACCGGTACCAAAAGATTGGGATCATTCTCTGCATATTTTCAGACCACAATGCTTTGAAACTAGAACTCAATCACAAGAGGAAAGTGGGAAAGAACTCAAATATATGGAGGCTAAAGAGCATCCTACTAAAGAATGAATGGGTCAACCAGGAAATTAAAGAAGAATTAAAAAAATTCATGGAAACCAATGAAAATGAAAACACAAGTGTCCAAAATCTTTGGGATACAGCAAAGGCAGTCCTGAGAGGAAAGTATATAGCAATACAAGCCTTTCTCAAGAAACAAGAAAGGTCTCAAATACACAATCTAACCCTACACCTAAAGGAGCTGGAGAAAGAACAGCAAATAAAGCCTAAACCCAGCAGGAGAAGAGAAATAATAAAGATCAGAGCAGAAATCAATGAACTAGAAACCAAAAGAACAGTAGAACAGATCAACGAAACTAGGAGTTGGTTCTTTGAAAGAATTAACAAGATTGATAAACCCCTGGCCAGACTTACCAAAAAGAAAAGAGAAATGACCCAAATCAACAAAATCATGAATGAAAGAGGAGAGATCACAACCAAGACCAAACAAATACAAACAATTATAAGAACATATTACGAGCAACTCTATGCCAGCAAATTAGATAACCTGGAAGAAATGGGTGCATTCCTAGAGATGTATCAACTACCAAAACTGAACCAGGAAGAAATAGAAAACCTGAACAGACCTATAACCACTAAGGAAATTGAAGCAGTCATCAAAAATCTCCCAAGAAACAAAAGCCCAGGGCCAGATGGCTTCCCAGGGGAATTCTATCAGACATTTAAAGAAGAATTAATACCTATTCTCCTGAAACTGTTCCAAAAAATAGAAATGGAAGGAAAACTTCCAAATTCATTTTATGAGGCCACCATTACCTTGATCCCAAAACCAGACAAAGATCCCATCAAAAAGGAGAATTACAGACCAATATCCTTGATGAACATGGATGCAAAAATTCTCACCAAAATACTAGCCAATAGGATCCAACAGCAGATTAAAAGGATTATTCACCACGACCAAGTGGGATTTATCCCTGGACTGCAAGGCTGGTTCAACATCCGCAAATCAATCAAAGTGATACAATACATTAACAAAAGAAAGAACAAGAATCATGTGATCCTCTCAATAGATGCAGAAAAAGCATTTGACAAACTACAGCATCCTTTCTTGATCAAAACTCTTCAGAGTATAGGGATAGAGGGTACATACCTCAATATCATAAAAGCCATCTACGAAAAACCTACAGCGAATATCATTCTCAATGGGGAAAGGCTGAGAGCTTTTCCCCTAAGGTCAGGAATGCGGCAGGGATGTCCACTCTCACCACTGCTATTCAACATAGTATTAGAAGTCCTAGCCACAGCAATCAGACAACAAAAAGAAATCAAAGGCATCCAAATCGGCAAAGAGGAAGTCGAACTCTCACTCTTTGCAGATGATATGATACTATATGTGGAAAACCCAAAAGACTCCACCCCAAAACTGCTAGAACTCATACAGGAATTCAGTCAAGTAGCAGGCTATAAAATCAATGCACAGAAATCAGTGGCATTCCTATACACCAACAACAAGACAGAAGAGAGACAAATCAAGGAGTCGATCCCATTCACAATGGCACCCAAAACCATTAGATACCTAGGAATAAATTTAACCAAAGAGGCAAAGGATCTGTACTCAGAAAACTATAAAATACTCAGGAAAGAAATTGAAGAGGACACAAAGAAATGGAAAAACATTCCATGCTCATGGATTGGAAGAACAAACATTGTGAAGATGTCAATGCTACCTAGAGCAATCTACACATTCAATGCAATCCCCATCAAAATACCATCCACTTTTTTCAAAGAAATGGAACAAATAATCCTAAAATTTGTATGGAACCAGAAGAGACCCAGAATAGCCAGAGGAATGTTGAAAAAGAAAAGCAAAGCTGGCGGCATCACAATTCCGGACTTCCAGCTCTATTACAAAGCTGTCATCATCAAGACAGTATGGTACTGGCACAAAAACAGACACGTACATCAATGGAACAGAATAGAGAGCCCAGAAATGGACCCTCAACTCTATGGTCAACTTATCTTTGACAAAGCAGGAAAGAATGTCCAATGGAAAAAAGACAGTCTCTTCCACAAATGGTGTTGGGAAAATTGGACAGCCACATGCAGAAGAATGAAACTGGACCATTTCCTTACACCACACACAAAAATAGACTCCAAATGGTTGAAAGACCTAAACGTGAGACAGGAGTCCATCCAAATCCTAAAGGAGAACACAGGTAGCAACCTCTTCGACCTCAGCCGCAGCAACTTCTTCCTAGAAACATCACCAAAGGCACAGGAAGCCAGGGCAAAAATGAACTATTGGGATTTCATCAAGATAAAAAGCTTTTGCACAGCAAAAGAAACAGTCCACAAAACCAAAAGACAACCGACAGAATGGGAGAAGATATTTGCAAATGACATATCAGATAAAGGGCTAGTATCCAAAATCTATAAAGAACTTATCAAACTCAACACCCAAAGAACAAATAATCCAATCAAGAAATGGGCAGAAGACATGAACAGACATTTTTCCAAAGAAGACATCCAAATGGCCAACAGGCACATGAAAAAGTGCTCAACATCGCTCGGCATCAGGGAAATCCAAATCAAAACCTCAATGAGATACCACCTCACACCCGTCAGAATGGCTAAAATTAACAAGTCAGGGAACGACAGATGTTGGCGGGGATGTGGAGAAAGGGGAACCCTCCTACACTGTTGGTGGGAATGCAAGCTGGTGCAACCCCTCTGGAAAACAGTATGGAGGTTCCTCAAACAGTTGAAATTAGAGCTACCGTTCAATCCAGCAATTGCACTACTGGGTATTTACCCCAAAGATACAAATGTAGGGATCCGAAGGGGTACGTGTACCCCAATGTTTATAGCGGCAATGTCCACAATAGCCAAACTGTGGAAAGAGCCAAGACGTCCATCGACAGATGAATGGATAAAGAAGAGGTGGTATATATACACAATGGAATATTATGCAGCCATCAAAAGGAATGAGATCTTGCCATTTGCAACGACGTGGATGGAACTGGAGGGTGTTATGCTGAGTGAAATAAGTCAATCAGAGAAAGACATGTATCATATGACCTCACTGATATGAGGAATTCTTAATCTCAGGAACAAACTGAGGGTTGCTGGAGTGGTCGGGGGTGGGAGGGATGGGGTGGCTGGGTGATGGACATTGGAGAAGATATGTGCTACGGTGAGCGCTGTGAATTGTATAAGACTGTTGAATCACAGATCTGTACTTCTGAAACAAATAACGCAACATATTTTAAGAAAAAAGAAAAAGGAGATAGCAGAAGAGGAAGAATGAAGGGGAGTAAGTCAGAGGGGGAGATGAACCAGGAGAGATGATGGACTCTGAAAAACAAACTGAGGTTTCTGGAGGGGAGGAGGGTGGGGGGATGGGTTAGCCTGGTGATGGGTATTGAGGAGGGCACGTTCTGCATGGAGCACTGGGTGTTATGAAGAAACAATGAATCATGGAACAGTACACCAAAACAAATTATGTAATATATGGTGATTAACATAACAATAAAAAAATTAAAAAAAAAAACATTCAAATGCCAAGGAGAGGTTCAGTGAAACAAGATCGGAAAATCATCCACTACCAAGTGACCTAAACCGACTGAAGCCAACATGGCTACTGGAAAGTGTTGAAGGAGAGCTGGGTATAACACGAAGGAGTGAGTAGGAGGCAAACAAGGAGACACACCAAGAACAGACTATGCTTTTCAGAAGTGTGGCTACAAAGAGAGAGAGGACCGGAGGCAGAGAGGAGTCAAGGTTTTTGTTTTAAATGAACATTTCTGTGCTTGTGCTAAGGAAAAAAAGCTGATTGGAGTTGGGGGAGAACAAGACAGAAGGAAGGGAGAAGTGAGGAAGATGAGGAGGAGAAAAAGAGAGAGACACAGACATCCTTCTATTAGAGAAGAAAACAAATGATAGAGTAAGAAACCCAAAGAAGTTAAAGAGAACAGGATGGGGTGTACATATGGAGGGTTAGCCCTAGGATGAAGAACTGCCAACACCTTCTGTGAGACAAAGAGCGATGAAGGTAGGGATGGATGAGGAATAGGTGTCGTGGAGGACGTCAAATAGAAATAAAAGGCAATGACCTAAGAAGTAAAGTCTGGGAACCTGAATACAAAAAAAACTGGATACAGAAAAAAGCTGGAAAAGCTTGTAAGGGGAGTTCCTGGCAGAGTCACACAGCAGTGCCGACAAGCGGTGAAATCAACAGTGAGGACTGCACTAAGACGGGTGTTCTGAATCTGGGCTGGCACCTGCCTATAGCTGTGGCTTTCCGTGCTGGGGCTCAGCGGTAAGTACACAGAGAGAGAACATTTACTGGACTGATCCAAAGATGAAAATTTGCAGGGTGGTAGTTATAGCAGGTCTGATTCAAATGTAAGTGCTATATGTCAGCTCAGGAAATGTATTAAATAGAGAAGAAATATCTGAAGGTGTTTAAGAAATAAATGGATCTTTTGACCCAACCTAATAGACTGGTATAAAATTTCAAATATGTACACAATAACATAGCTCCAAATGGTTCCAGATGATAGTCAGTTGTGAAATTAAATAAAATGATAAATAGCTTATCTAGTTGTCCAGCAAAACTACGTGTGTATTAAATATTAAAAGAGCAGAATTTAACTGCCTAACAAATTATAAGGTACAATGTTGCCTAAACATTTTTTATATAGAGATTCATTGGCCCTTACCTATCTTCAAAGTTATGACCATGCTTACAAAAATAATTTTCAATCTACACCACTAAAGGAAAATCTTCAGCAATGTGGATAGACACTTACCCTTTTTTTGAGTGTTACAGTTTTCCGAACAGCTTAAAAATAGCTAGAATAAACCTAGAAAAAGTGGTATGTATGTGCATTTGAAATAAATGTTTTAAAACTAAGTATTTAGAGGACTATATTTCAAAGGGAAATGTCTAAGTGAAACAGAAAAAAAGAACATTTGCTTAACAGACTGAAAGTTGAATCACAAATAGATAATCTTTCTATTATATGAGGCAAAAGGTATGGAGCAGGTAGGCAAAGTACTGAAAGTGCAGTCGGAAACTTATTTATCCAATGAATCACTGTGGCCCAGTATGAGCAAATGGACCTCACCGAGTGCTTACTCGGTGTCAAGGACCATTTGAAGCACTTTTAGAGATATGTTAACTCATTTAATCCTCATAAGAACCTCAGTAACGGGACAAGTAATAGTAGGTACTATTATTATTTTACCAATGAAAAATATTAAACACACAGAGGTTTATTAACTTGCCCAAGGCCAAATAGCTAGTAAGTGGCAGAGCCAGAGTTCAAACCCAAGACGTCTGTTTCCTGAATTGGTGCTTATGACTACTCTGTTATGATATGGAATATTTTTTGATACCTTAATTTCAGCTGGTTTGTAGTAGCGTCTGTTGGGATCTTCCAATGATGTTCTATATCCATCTCTCAAGAAACGCTTAAATCCATATTTTCCTTTTAATTTTCTAACCACTTTATCAAGTGTCTGGCTAAACAAAGCTTCATCATCCAGGGCAAATGCAGGATAACTGATGCAGGGTAGTAGGGCAGCATCTGTGTTCTGGGTGCAATTAGAAAAAGAAGGGAATGTAAATGCCTGCAGTGATATGATGAACACACCCCAAGGAGAATCAGGAAGATGAAAAGTCAATAAGGTTATCTAACTGACAGTGAGACTGCTGTGCCCCAAGGGACAGATAGACATTTATATGACATGGTTTGGTGAACCTTACAAAGGAGATAAAACTTTATCCATTAATAAGGAGTATTTTCAAGTTTTCCAGTTTCAACACTGACTCAAATTCAAAGATATGAATTAAGGCAGTGTGTAAAAATTTAACACCAGTAATTACTAATTATAACACTCTGTCATAACATTGGTTTATAATGGTGAAAAACAGAAAACAATCTGAATGTCAACAATTAGCTGAGTAAATTAGCAGCCATTAAAATTTATATTGTAGAAATGTTTATAGATATGGAAATATGTCCAGTCATGGAACTAGGTTATTAAGCATCATAAATAATATTCTTCCAGTTTTGTAAAATAAAAAGATTACGTATGTACATAAAAATGTGTGGAAACATAAAGCCAAATGATGCCACCCTAAAACTATAATTGAGTGGTGAAATAATTAGTGGATATTATGTTATTATTTGCTTATTTGTGGGTTCTGTTTTATCATAATCTTGTATTATTTCTATAAAATTGTACTTTTTAAATAATTAAATTATTTTATTTGGGGTGTTTTCTAAGAACAGAGCCACAAATAACCCCTAGAAAAATCTGTAATTAGGTATTACATGCATATAAAAGTTGAAAGGTGAATCACATGAGAGAAAAGAAACAAAGCAGGTAACTTTATTCAAAAGAAAGATAAATCATGAAAAACATTTTTCTAATACCCTATGACCAAAAAATTCATTTTGGTATAATGTTGCTACTCTCTACCCCTTCCTCAAAAAATACGTCTAGTTTTCTGTAGTTCTACAAAAGACCCAAGGACAAAGTAGCTTGTCCACAGCTCTGCTCACTTCCTGAACTAAACCTCTATAGGACAGGGGAGTGAGGGGCATCATTTATTTCTCTCTCCTCTTCTGGCAACCTCTAACATTTGAAGCACTTTCTTAGGGAAGCAATCATAAATGGTAGTTTATATTAGTTTATTATAAAAATATCTCACATGAGATCTTGATTCTCTGGGTAACAGTGAACACAAAGTTTGCCTATTGCGATTGTGAGCATCGAGATCCACAAATATAACCGACCAAGAACAGCCCTGGAATGAGAGAGAAAAAAACATTTCCTAAATCAAGAAAAAAGAACCTGTAGAATTCTGGACATAAAGAAATTTCACAAACATATTAATATTGGTTGCATTTGAGAGTGGCATTACAGAAGATTTTAATTTTCACTTTTATATTTTCAGTATTCCTCAAATTTCTTGTAATAAACATTAATTTTATAATCATAAAATATAAATGTTATTTTTACATTTTCCCTATTTCTCCTTAGTCTTATTACAATTCAAAATGCAGTAATTACAAGTTAACTAATCAATTAAAGATATTTGTTTTAATAAAGATAAAAATAGTTTATCTAGCATTTTTGGCAAGGAATAAAGCAAGAATTAGGATGCACAAAATCTGAATTATACAGTCTTAAAAAGAACACTGATTATATGATCAATCTATAAAAATTTAGATGCAATCTAGAATTAAAGCTATAAAAACTATTTGATTAAAATATGAAGATAGGAGCATCTCTAATAATAATAATTCACATAATGCTATCTAATATTCATGATGTTAAGCACTGATCTTTATGCTTCACATGGATTATCTCACTTAATTCCCAATATGTAGATACTATTATCCCCATTTTAATGAAGAACATGCTAACTACTAGTTTAACAGAGCAAGGGTTCAAAAATCAGGTCTTTCACATAGAAGCTCACGTCTTAACCACTGAGTTATACAATTTCCCACATTAAAAAATATCTTTCACATAAGAACCAAAAACTTAAAAAGATAACAAAAAAATGGCAATTGGTCTGATAACCAAGTTTTTTAAAATTTCCTATTTAGCCATTAGTACTTTCCATATTCAAGAACACAGTCTTTGCTCTTTTACTGGGGAGCTAAATATTTTGAAAACACAGGAAATGAAACTGGAATACAAAGTAACTTCCATAATAAGAGAATACTTAGAAAAATACATGGAGAAAGGAAGAAGAGAACTCTTACAACTTTCATGTTACTTTAATATTACCCTCTAAATCTCATCCAAATTTAAACCAACTTTGAAGATGTATTCACCCTGAAACTAAAATACCTAGAATCAATCAATCACTTAGACTGACAGCGCAAATCTAGGACTACTAGGCACTACATCCAAATATCAGATTCACTATGTGTATATTTTTCCTGTTAACCTGTTCATACATGAATATTAGCTCATAAAATAGAATACTTTTTCATTCATGGTATCATTTCTTAAATCTCTCTTAACTCTGATAATAAATAAACAACGAATGAGTGAAGCTGACTCTCAACAATGAGATTAATGCTTAACTGTCCTTCCTACAATTTGAAATTCTCAACTACTCATCTCTACCCACAAAATTGAGCCCAACAAAAGCTTGATGCAGTAGCTATCACTATCAGAGTCAAGTGCTCTCTCCTTTGAGGAAAACAAACAAGATAGGACTTGATCTCCTCTCTCAAGGAACTAACCCTGGTGATATATAGTCTCTAAACAAGATGAATAAAGCAAAACAAAAAGATTGCACATGGCAATACACAACTATGTTCCAAATGACTGGCTTAGATGAAAGAATACTAATGATAATAAACCTCTTAAACTAATAGGAGAAAAACAATAGGGAACTTGGGGGACTTTCTGGAGAAAGTAAACTAGAATTATGAATTTGGGTGGAGATCGGGGAGCAAGTAGGGTGGTTAGAACAAAGCAGCAGAGAAATAAATGGGTATGAGATATTGGGAATCTATGAGTATAGAAAATAGGACTTATGGCTTATCCTTAGGCTGATAATTAATAAAGTTAGTTGCATGCCAAATCAGTCTGCCTTGAATTGAATTTTTAAAAGATATAATCTAAGTAGGGAAACATAAATAATGAAGTGAAATGGCAAATTTGGCAATTCCTGACATTATTTGATATAAACAGCTTCTATTTTCAAAATCAGTGGCTTATTTACCTAAATTCAAAGTATTTGTTCAGGTCTCTTTCTCTGCCAGCCTCTAAGAAGTATGCACAAAAGGAAAAATAATCTCATAATGTTACCATATTTTAACACTGAGATCAAAAGTTAGTTAACTGTATTGTTTGGCTAACCTCTCAAAAAATATACCATGCTTTAGGTATACAACCCAGGTTTACAGGAGAATAAAATTCATCCAAGGCCATGGGCCACTATTCCTTATCAAAAGGAACTTTTGCTAAAAGCCATCAAGGAAAGCCTACATATGGAGTTAATTATCACCTTCTTTAAATTATCAGACACATTAATTTTAGGACTGTAAATTTCAAAGGAAGCTACATATGTCTCCATTGCTTTGAACACTTTTCATAATATGAGTAATCTCTCCAGTCATCACCTTTAGATTCTGGCCTCAGCTCATCTGTTAGTATCTTAATTTCTCCAATTAAAGACACATTATATGAAAGGACGTTATATATATATCTCACTGTAAAATATCTGATTAGCTTTGGATATTTTATTTTAATCTTCCATTTTTTAAAATCATCACAACTCTGCCATAATATCCCAACTCCAGCAAAAGAACATATTTTAAGACTGGTAGTTCAAACTTTAACCCCCAAATTGAGTTTCTGCAATTGTGTCCTAGTAAATACACTAGAATTTGATTCAACCTGACTACTGTCATGGGGACTTGAGTTTCAGTGGTGGGTAAGAGCTGCACTGAACCATCTACTCCAGGCTCCATGACCACAACAAACATTTCTGAGATGGTACCAAGGTGACATCTATGACCATAAGACACTGCTGATCTCTTTAGTCTCAATTCAAAGTGAAATTTTTTGAATTTCAGAAAGACTGTCTGGGTCTTTCTTTTCCCCATTAATCACTTCTCTGAACCTGAGCTAATGGGCTTGCTGCCCTCATCCAGCATCAAACAATCAATGAAACTGGTCAGTATATCTACTATACATGAAATCTTTTCTATTCTTCTGAAAACAAAACCAACACCACGCTGAAGACACCACATTCTTCCCTAGTTCAGCATCAGGCTGTCTCTTAGCTTTGTGGCAGATCCTGGAAAGTGTATTCTTACCGAAATGATATTTGTTGATGGGCCTTACACTATGCACCATGGCTATGGGTGCATAATAGCCAACTTTTACATACTGACCAAACAGTAGCCTCTAGGAGCCCCTCCCACAAGCCATGCTTCTTTTAGAAGATCCTACTCATATAAAGGAATTTTCAAACTACAGAAAGAGATGAACCTGAGTGTTAATTCTCAGGGTTTCAAAAGAGGAGAGCTGAGACTCAGAGCCAGGAATCACAAAACTGTTGCTAACAATGTCAATGGCATTTGCTGAGTGTAAATTATGATTTATTTAAATATTACTTCTAATGTTTTTATACATATATATTTCTTTATACATAATATATATTTATACAGAATATATATTGAAACCAAGATGAAATATATAATTCTCACATTGAGGATTATAAGAGTTATGTTTCTAAATGCTAAAATTAGCCTTTATTATAAACTTATCAGTAAAGAAAGTAGGCCATTTTATCATATTTTCTTCTTAGATATTCTCTCACAAAGGAAAATAAGTTTTGAAAATAGTTTCAGAGTAAATATTTATTTTATTTTATTTTTTTAAAGATTTTATTTATTTGTCAGAGAGAGACAACACAAGCAGGGGGAGCGGCAGGCAGAGGTAGAAGCAGGCTCCCTGCGGAACAAGGACCCCAATGCAGGACTCTATCCCAGGACCCGGGAATCATGACCTGAGCCAAAGGCAGACGCTTAACCCACTGAGCCACCCAGGTGCCCCTTTTTTTTTTTTTAAGATTTTATTCATACAGTAAATATTTAAATAATGGGTTTTTTCTTGAATAACAAAGCAAGTCTAATATTTAAAAAAAAGAAAGGAAGTAGAAATACATGATAGTCATAATGAAAACAAAAAGCTTTTTCCATCCAATGATTCCCATAAAAATAAAAATTAACATTCATCTTATACACTGAAGTACACAAAGGGCAAAAGGCAAGCCTTTCACATTTTTCATATATGGATACCCCCTTCAAAAGTTCAATAATTAAGAAAATAGTGTGGTCAAAGGTACAAACTCTGAGTAATAAAATAAATCATGGGGACTATCTGTATAGTCACCATGTACAGCATGGTGACTATAGTTAATAATATTGTATTTGTATATTTGAGTGTTGCTAAGGGAATAGATCTTCAAAGTTCCCATTACAAGAAAAAAAATTCTATGTATGTTGATGGATGTTAACTAGACTTAATGTGGTGATCATTTTGCAATATATACAAATATCCAGTATTGTCATATACCTGAAATTAATGTTATATATCAATTCTATCTCAATAAAAATTTTAATTTAACTCAAAAAAAGAAATGCCTTAAGAGTTTTCCAAGAAAAAGCACAGTTGCAAAGGTGGAAAGCATTCAAGAGCGAAGATTTCTTGTACTGTTAGCTGATATTCTAGATTCATTACCAAGTGGCTTTGGTTTAATTCCTGGTTTTGCCTCTGTTTCATGACCTGCAAAAAGCCATCTCAACTCTCTGACCACTTATTTTGAGAGACAGGCCCTTCCAGCTCCAAAGATTTATGATTCTCTGAGTTGCCACCAACAGGAGAAACATCTTTTGAAAGCTCTAAATTAATTTAAAGACACATGAGCAGGTCTTCCAAAACACTGTATCAATAGTTGTTAGAAATAACTGAGCATACCCATGTGACCCGAAATCCCTCAAGTCTTGAAGAGGTTTCTTTGGGTTTTCATTTGAACAAAAACATTTCTTTGTTCTATTAGTTCTTTTTCTAGCTACTGACTTTTCTAGCTACTGACTTCATGTACTTAAAAGAGCTGTGGTCTCTTTTAAGTACATGAAGCAATACTATAAGATGATTAAACACTAAAAAGATCACATGCACTTTTAAATGTGCTACTTACTGTTTAGCAGGTACCTTTTAATCTAACTGCTGTAGTGATGGGAATTTGCAAAACTAGGATTCCCTCTGATATTATCCAAGAAAAATGGAAGACAAAGAGGGGTTCTACTTGTAACATCTGTGTGGCTACAGAAATAAAACATTATTTGTCTAAATTTCTACCTGAAATAATCAAGGAATAGTTAAGTCAGTGAACATTTGGTATATAGCTATGCTGAAAACAGACACAAGTTAAATGAGGTCAAGAATGAACTCTGCTTTGGGACGCCTGGGTGGCTGAGTCAGTTAAGCATCTGCCTTTGGCTCAGGTCATAATCCCAGGATCCTGGGATCCAGTCCGGCATCGGGCTCCTTGCTCCATGAGGAGTCTGCTTCTTCCTCTGTCTGCTGCTCCCCCTGGTTGTGTGCGCTCTCTCTCTTTCTCTCTCTCTCTCATTCTCTCTGACAAATAAATAAATAAAATTTAAAAAAATATATGAACTCTGCTTAGAGCAGTTGTTCTCATCCTTGGCTGCAAATCAGAATTCCTGGGCAGTACAGAAAAACTTCAACACCAAGGCCTCCTCCAGACCAATTCAATGAAAATCTTTAGGACTAGAGCCCATGCATCAGTAATGTTTTTTAAGTTCCTCAAATAATTCCAATGCACAGCCAAAATTGAGAAATTATGGCTGGGTAACAATACCAGCAATATACTTATAACTCAAATTCAGAATGCATAAAAAATCAATTCAGGGGTGCCTGGGTGGCTCAGTTGTTAAGCGTCTGCCTTCGGCTCAGGTCATGATCCCAAGGTTTTGGGATCAAGTCCCACATCGGGCTCCCTGCTCGGCGGGAAGCCTGCTTCTCCCTCTCCCACTCCCCCCTGCTTGTATTCCTTCTCTCACTGTGTCTCTCTCTGTCAAATAAATAAAATCTTTAAAAAAAAAACTTTAAAAAAAATCAATTCAGTGCTTTTAGAGTTATGGCTAAGAGCTCTATGACAGCTTTCTGGGAAAAGCAGGCTGAAGGTAGAGCCCTGAGAGATAGGGAGTTGGGAAGGTGCCATTATGTGTGTGGGTATCTAGGTAGGTGGAGGGGGTATATACCAGATACATAAGCTACATATGCTAAGATTCCAGTACATCAAAGGAGATGGCACAGCTGCAAAAAAGAACTGACCACTACTTCACTAAACATAAAACTCGACTCAGCCACTATTTGGTAGGCCATGGAGAACAGAAAAGCAAGACCTGCATCTTTCCAGACTGTTGCTGTAACACTACTGGTTTAGTCCATGACTCTTCTCCAACTCTTTGAGATACTCTCTAGAGGTTTTCAAATCCAATCTCTTCATTTCCTTTCCTTAGGATTACCAGTAATTCATTAATGGTAAGAGATAACACTTACTGAGGGTTTAATCTTTGACAAGCACTATGCTGTTTTTTAATTGTATGAAAACCTTCTCTGTTAGGTCCTAGTATCATTACCTCTACCTTTTCCGATGAGAAAGCTGAGACACAGGTAAATAGCCAAAGTTACAGAGCTCACTGGTGGGAGAATGGAGCATACGGTGAGTCTGTTTCCTGACTCCAAAAACAATGTCATTCCTTTATGCCATATTACCCTCCCTTCCTTCCTTCCTGTCTATCCCTACTTATCTCTCTCTTTATTTTATATGTATATTCTCTACATATTTATATTTACACACACACATTCATAAATATATACACATTTAAATGAATGCATTGAGTGAGGAAGGGGTAAAAGGAAACGAAAAGGATTGAAAGATACATGTGGAATTTCCCTGAGTATGTTGACTCTTCCTGGAACAGGGAAATATTGATACAAGCCAAGGAATCAGTGCCAGAGGAATGAAGACTCTCCAGGAGAGGTCTAATATTAATATCCATGATTTTCAATTGGCTCAAAAACCCCTAAGTCCCCACAACATCTGATCCTTCCATTTCTCCAGCCAGAAGTCTTGAGAGAATAAGAGTACGGGAATGGGTGATTTAGAGTCACCTCTTGGGAACCAGAATGAGGTGCTGCTCCCCTCTTCCCAATCTCTTCATGTCTGTCACTGTACTCATTCTTCATTCTTCATGTCCTGGATATAATCAGAAGCCATCCTCCAGAGGAAATTGGAGTGAGAGGAAAGGATAGTTCGTGTATGTAGGGAGGGGAAGAGGGAGTTTGCTACTATACTCCAACTTGAACTTTCTTAAATTCAAGACTTCAGGTGCATAGTATTATAACTGCCGTAATAGAAACCATGCCACATTTTGCAGATCTGCGGAAGTTCTTAAAATTTATCTTCACTGCTGGTGCAACCACTCTGGAAAACAGTATGGAGTTTCCTCAAACAGTTGGAAACAGAGCTACCATACGATCCAGCAAGTGCACTACTGGATATTTACCACAAAGATACAAATGTAGGGATCCGAAGGGGTACGTGCACCCCAATGTTTATACCAGCAATGTCCACAATAGCCAAACTGTGGAAAGAGCCAAGATGTACAACGACAGATGAATGGATAAAGAAGATGTGGTATATATACACAATGGAATATTATACAGCCATCAAAAGGAATGAGATCTTGCCATTTGCAACGACGTGGATAGAACTGGAGGGTGTTATGCTGAGTGAAATAAGTCAATCAGAGAAAGACATGTATCATATGACCTCACTGATATGAGGAATTCTTAATCTCAGGAAACAAACTGAGGGTTGCTGGAGTGGTGGGGGTGTTGGCTGGGTGATAGACAATGGGGAGGGTATGTGCTATGGTGAGCACTGTGAATTGTGCAAGACTGTTGAATCACAGATCTGTACCTCTGAAACAAACAATGCAATATATGTTAAGAAAACAAAAGAAGAAGAAGAAGGAGATAGCAGGAGGGGAAGAATGAAGGGGAGTAAATCAGAGGGGGAGACGAATCATGAGAGACAATGGACTCTGAAAAACAAACTGAGGGTTCTAGATGGAAGGGGGGTGGGGGGATGGGTTAGCCTGGTGATGGGTATTAAAGAGGGCACGTTCTGCGTGGAGCACTGGGTGTTATGCACAAACAATGAATCATGGAACACTACATTAAAAACTAATGATGTAATGTATGGTGATTAACATAACAATAAAAAAATAAAAAAAAATTTATCTTCACTGACTTAGCATTTTAACAGCTTAGGGTTATTTACAGTATCAGCTGGAAACTTCCTTTACCCTCCCATCTTAGAAATCCACAAAAATTGCTAAAGAAAATTAGCCTACTCCTTGATTCATAAAAGTAACCTGTATTCCTACATATTATTGCCTTCCATTGACAACCCAGTCCATGGTCACTTGATTAGGTGCAGAAACTGTTTAAACATCTTATGAAAATTTAAGGCAACCCTCAGGGTTTCCTTTTTATCCCAAAGAAAAAGAGATTTAGACAAAAAATTACAAGTACCTGAGGGTTAAGCTAGGATCAAAGTTTCCAATTCTTTGGCTGCACATATTACACAAATTCCCCTCTGCATGAGATACACATTGATATACATTAAATTGAAATCAACATGGGAACTGACACAGAAAATATATGGTTTGTAATGTCAGGAATATTTAAAAATGTGAAAACAGGGTGCTTGGCTGGCTCAGTCGGTAGAGCATGCAATTCTTGATCTTGGGGTTGTTAGCTCAAGCCCCATGATGGGCATAGAGTTTCCTTTATATTTTTATTTTTTTTAAGATTTTATTTATTTATTTGACAGAGAGAGAGTGAGAGCAGGAACACAAGCAGGGGGAGTGGGAGAGGGAGAAGCAGGCCTCCCACTGAGCAGGGAGCCCGATGCGGGGCTTGATCCCAGGACCCCGGGATCACGATCTGAGTGGAAGGCAGATGCCCAATGACTGAGCCACCCAGGCACCCCTAGAGTTTACTTAAAAAAAAAAAAAAGAGGGAGCGAGAAATAAAAATGTGAAAACTCAACAAGAGACTTGAGGGAAAAGCTACTGAACAAAGAAAATGAGAACTCTTTATCAAAAGCTATTTTTAAATTAAGCAATGCTTTTTTAGTTAGAAAAATATAATTTAACTGGCAAACTTACTCAAAGGAAAGGTTGGTCACCCATGAGCTGCTACATAAATTTCCGACATTCTTTGACCATAAGAAATGACTTCATAAACGAATGGCCAAATTAATTAATCATGCAATTCAACAAAATAATCAGTTTGTTGTTGATATTCCTCTTGTGTTTTTTTTTTTTACCTGGTTGCCAAAGAGGTTGAATCCATTAATTGCTTCTAGAGCTGCTTTTGCTAAGCCCACAGAGCTAAAAGAGAAAAGGAAATACTTTAGAATTCTGATGTCTGGCTACAAAATAAGAACCATTATCTAATGAATATTCACAAGCAAGTTTCTTTATTAACACTTATAACAACTTCCATGAGAAAAATAATGTCTAAGAGACTTTAATCTGACATTTCACTATTTGAATTTTTCTTTTTTATGGTTAGTGATTTTTGGGGAAAATATTTCTAAGTTCACCTTGATCTAGACAAATGGTCATACTACTGATGGGAGTAATTTTAATCCCAGTATCATTTATATTCACTAACTCAAGGAAAGAAGAAAAAGATGAACTTTAGAGGAAGGTGTATTATGATGACATGTACTCTGTAATAACCAGGTTGGGCATCTTAAGTTCAGATCAATTTAACAGAGCTTTCCTGACATTCTTAGCTTAGGGTCCAATGAAATAGGCATTATTTTATACTCAAAGAACAACTGATCACCACACCTCTCATTTTTTGCCATATTCTTCTCTTTGTATAAAATGTGTACTCCTTTGGCCTCTCAAATGCCATACACGATAGTGCTGAAAAATGGGAAGATCTCAATTTCATAAAAAATGTGACACTGTCAGGACACCTGGGTGGCTCAGTCAGTTAAGTGTCTGCCTTCAGCTCAGGTCATGATCCCAGGGTCCTGGGATCGAGTCCTGCATCGGATTCCTTGTTCAGTGGGGAGCCTGCTTCTCCCTCTGCCTGCTGCTCCCCCTGCTTGTGCTCTCTCTCTGACAAATAAATAAAATCTTTAAAATAAATAAAATCTGAAAAAAAGTGTGACACTGTCATCTTACAAATGTCAACCTTTAAATATAACTTTTACTATTTTAGATCAAATATCTAGTTTATTATACTTATTGTAATCTTTTTGTTTTTACTTAAAGCAACTGCATGTGCCATTAATATCTTTTGAAAATCATGGTCTATCATCATTTCTTTAAAGAAGCAAGCATTTCTTTAAAGCAGTCATTACAAAAGTGTGGTCCCCAGAGCAGCAGCATTCCCTGGGAACTTACTAGAAATGCCAGTTCTCACTCCTCTCTGGGAGTGGGATCCAACAATCAGTGTTAAAAGCCTTCTAGGTGCTTGAATGTGCTTCAAATTTGAGAACCACTGTTCTGAGTTATTCATGTCATCATAAGCACTACTTTTATTACAGAATAGGAAAACTTATTTTGAAAGAATGGAAAAAGGTAGGAAATTTATTTTGAAATACATGGATGGAAAGGTGGAGCAGACATAACTTTCCCTAATGCCTCTCACTAAATATAACTAAAAACCTTGGACACTATGTAAGCAAACATAAAAAGGCTCAGAAAATGGAAATAAGGCAGACTGGCTAAGAACCTCAAGATTCTAGGAACAACACTGTGGTAAACACTCTAAGTTTCCTTTTTGCCTCATATATAGCAGACTTAACATATAAAGAAGCCAACAACTAGGAATACCAGTAGGTACATACACAAAAAGCCCCAACAAAAGCCTGCTCTCTCTAGCCAAAGGACCAGGAAAAGGGCAGCCTAGCAAAACAAAAAACTTTTAGACAATAACCATTCAGAAAAAAACTGTGGCCTTAGCCCCACCTAGTCTTATAAAGGCTGAGTGGAAAACCTAGACTTTTACATTCCAGAGTCTATAATGAGGAACCATACCCATTCCCCAATCCTCCCAGCTATGATGGTGTCACGAAAGTCCGAGGAGGAAGCCAAGACCTTTCATTCCCAATGGGTGGTAAGAAGTCTTCCCTCCTCAGACTATGAAGATCACATGGAGAGCCTAGATTTCCACTCGTACCCATCAGTATTGAAATGAACCCCCTTATCCTGCAGGAATGGCATCAGGGGAGGTCCAAAGAACAGTCAGGACTTTCACTAATGCCCCGCTGTAAGGAGACTACACCCTTTCCCTATCATGTAAGTGGAGGCCAACTGGGTATAAGTAATGAAGCATTCCTATCCTTTCCGGCTAGGGAGGTTATCAGAGGAGGCCTACTGGGGAAATATACATCCCACCCAGACCCAGAAGTAACAAAGAATCTTCATCTTGGGTGTCAACAAAAAACCCGGCAATACATTCTCACCTGGCAATAACAGTGATGCTCCTGTCCCCTGCCCCTACCAGAGTGGTATCAATAAAATATAGTTAAAGTAAAAAATTAAAAAAAAGATTCAGGGCTTTATAATATAATACCTAAATGTCCATGTCTCAATAAAAAAATCACTCATCATATCTAAAAACAGAAAGATCCCCTACTGAAAGAAAAAGACAATAAGTCCTAACACTGAGATGAAAAAGATGTTAGAATTATGGGACAAAATTTTAAGCAGCCATGATAAAAATGCTTCATTGAGCAATTATGCATATGAGTGAAACATATGAAAAGATAGCCTCACCTAAGAAATGGATAGTCTCAGCAAAACTGTTAGAATTGAAAAATACAATAATCAAAGCAAAAAGCTCAACAGACAGGATTGAGAGCAGAATGGAAAAGACAGAAGAAAAAATAACTAAATTAGAGGATAAAATAATAAAAATTATCCAATCTGAGCAAAAGAGAGAAAACAGACTGTTAAAAAAAAAAGAAGAGAGCCTCAGGGGCCTGTGGGACATCTAACATTCATGTCATTGGACTCAATGAAGGAGAGGAGAAAGAGGGCAGGGCTAAAAAAAAGTACTTGAAATAATGGTAGAAAACTTCTCAATTAGCAAAAGACAAAAGCTACAGATTCAAGCAGCTAACTCAAACAGAATAAAATAAAAATATCCATGCTAGGACACATCATAAGTTTTGAAAACTAATACAAATTAAAAATCTTAAAAAAGAGGCACCTGGTTGGCTCAGTGGGTGAGTGAGCTCAGGGTCATGAGTTTAAGCCCCAGGTTGGGTGTGGAGATTAGTTAAAAATAAAAAATCTTGTAAAAAAAATCTTGAAAGTAGCCAGAAAAAAACACGTGATCTGTAGGAGGAAAAACTAATGAATAACAATGACTTATAAGAAACCATGAAGGCTAAAAGGATGTGGCATGAAAGTTTTCAAGCACTGAAAGAAAAGAACTGTCAACCCAGAATTTTACATGAGTAAATACATTCTTTTATCTATCAATATATCTATCTAGCTGAGCAAGACATTCTCAGGTAAAAGAAAAATAAGAGATCTGTCACCAGCAGATCTACTCTAAAAGTGTAACTAAAATAAGTTCTCAAAACAGAAAGGAAGTGATAGGATGAAAGAGGGAAAGAAAACAACAACCTTGGAACAATCAAAAAGGAAGAAAGACTATGGTAAGCAAAAATATTGGTAAATATAACAGGCTTTTCTTCTCCTCTTACATTTTATAAATTATGTGTAATAGTTACAGAAAAAGTTGTAAAACTGTGGTTCTAAATGTATGAGGAGGAAATATTTAAGATAATTATATTATAGATGGGTAACGGTAATTCTCTATTTCCCTCCAACTGCTACAATGATGACATCAATAAGCTGACCTATTGTGTATAAATAATGTAATACCTACAGCAACCACTAAAAAGCTACACAAAAAGATACATTCAAATCCAATATACATATATCAAAATGGAACTCTAAAAACTGTTCAAGAACCCACAGGAAGGTAGAAAAAGAAAAACAGAAATGAAAAACAGAATAAACACAAAACAGAAATAAAATGGCAGACTTAAACCCAAACATATCAGTAGGATCTAACTATATCAATTAAAAGAAAAATTGGCAGAGTTGATTTAAAAATATGACCCAAAGTGCCTGAGTGGCTCAGTTGGTTAAGCATCTGCCTTCAGTTCAGGACCCTGGGATTGAACTCTCGCATCGGGCTCCCTGCTCAGCAGGAAGTCTGCTTCTCCCTCTCTTTCTGTCCCTCCCACTACTTGTGCTTGCATGTGCTCTCTCGCAAATAAATAAAATCTTAAAAAAGAAAGAACAAAAAACAAAAATAACCAGGACCCAATTATATATCGTCCAATAAGAAACTCAATTCAAATGTAACAATATAAGCAGACCAAAAGTAAAAGGATAAAAAAAGAAATATCATGTAAACATTTAAAAAAGCAAGAGTGACTATTTAATATCAGATAAAGTAGACAGCAGAGCAATGAGAATTACTGGAAACTGAGAGGGATATTATGTAATGATTAAATGGTCAATTCACCAAGAAGACAGAGCAATCTTTTTTTTTGTTTTTTTAAAAGACTTATTTATTTATTTGACAGAGAGAGACACGGCAAGAGAGTGAACACAAGCAGGGGGACTGGGGGAGGGAGAATTAAGCTTCCTACTGAACAGAGAGCCCCATGTGAAGCTCAATCCCAGGACCCTGGGATCATGACCTGAGCCGAAGGCAGACGCTTAATGACTGAGCCACCAAGGTGCCCCAAGACATAGCAATCTTAAATGTACATGCACCAAACAAAAGAGCTGCACAATATGTGAAGCAAAATTGATAGAAATAAAAGGACAAATAGACAAAACCACAATTATAGTTGGAGACTCAATACTCCTTTCTCAAAAATAAGTAGAATGACTAGGCATAAAATTTGAAAGGATATAGAAGAACCATTAGCCAGCAGAACCTAATCAATATTTTTATAACATTCCTGCTATGGACCAAATTATGTCCCCCAAACACACATACATTGAAGCCCCAACCTCCAGTTTTATATATTTGAATATGAGGCCTTTAGAAGGTAATCTGGTTTAGATTAGGTCATCAGAGTGTGGCCTTCATGATGGCATTAGTATCCCTATAAGAAGAGATACCAGAGATCTTCCTTTCTCTCTCCCTCTTGCCCATGAGAGGACATACTAAGAAGGTAACTGTCTGTAAACCAGGAAGAAAATCCTCACTAGAGAATCAAATTAGGTGGCACTTTGGTCTTGCTCTTGGACGTTCTAGCCTCCAGAACTATAATAAATAAATTCCTATTCTTTAAGCTACCAATACCTCAAGCTGACTAATAAAAATCTACATAACACGAATTGAGTACAACTTTTTCTCAAGTGCCAACCAACATACACTAAGACAGATCATATCTTAGCCATAAATAAGACCTCAAAAATATAAATGAACTGAAATCATAACATGTCCTCTGACTACAATGGCATCAAACTAGGATCAAAAACAGAAAGACAACAGGAAAATCTACCAACACTTGTAACAAAACAATACATGCCCATCTACAAAATCCACATGAGTCAAAGACGAAGTCTCAGGTGAAATTAAAAAATATACCTAACATAAAAAGGAAACTATAACATCAAAGATTGTGTAGCACAGATAAAGAAATGCTAAGAGAGAAATTTATAACACTAAATGCATATCCTAGAAAAAAGAAAAAAAGCCTCAAATCAATTATATAAGCTCCAACATAAAGAACCTGGAAAAAGAGCAAAATAAACTCAAAGTAAACAGAAAAATATATACAGATAAGAGCAGAAATCAATGACATTAAAAACAGAAAATAACAATTGCTGGGACATATGGTAGCTCTATTTTTACACTACTGGGTATTTACCCCAAGGATAAAAAAGTGTAGGGATGTGAACATCCCTGATGTTTATAGCAGCAATGTCCACAATAGCCAAACTATGGAAAGAGCCAAGATGTCCATCGAACGATGAATGGATAAAGCATATGTGGTGTAGGGCGCCTGGGTGGCTCAGTTGGTTAAGTGACTGCCTTTGGCTCAGGTCATGATCCTGGAGTCCTGGGATCGAGTCCCACATCGGGCTCCCTGCTCAGCGGGGAGTCTGTGTCTCCCTCTGAACCTCTTCGCTCTAGTGCTCTCTATCTCTCATTCCTTCTCTCTCAAATTAAATAAATAAATAAATAAATAAAATCTTTAAAGAATATGTGGTGTATATATACAGTGGAATATTATGCAGCCATCAAAAGGAATGAAATCTTGCCATGAGAGGGAACTGGAGGGTATTATGCTGAGCGAAGTAAGTCAGTCAAAGAAAGACATGTACCATATGACCTCACTGATACAAGGAATTCTTAATCTCAGGAAACAAACTGAGGGTCGCTGGACTGGTGGGGGGTGGGAGGGATGGAGTGGCTGGGTGATAGACATTGGGGAGGGTATGTGCTATGGTGAGCACTGTGAAATATGTAAGACTTGAATCACAGACCTGTAGCTCTGAAACAAATAATACATTATATGTTAAAAAATAATAAGAAGAAGAAGATAGCAGGAAGGGAAAAATGAAGGGGGGGAATCGGAGGGGGAGATGAACGATGAGAGACTATGGACTCTGAGAAACAAACTGAGGGTTCCAGAGGGGAGGGGGGTAAGGGGATGGGTTAGCCTGGTGATGGGTATTAAAGAGGGCACGAACTGCATGGAGCACTGGGTGTTATATGCAAACAATGAATCATGGAACACTACATCAAAAACTAATGATGTAATGTATGATGATTAACATAACATAATAAAAATTTTTTAAAAATTAAAAAAATAAAAACAGAAAATAACAGAAAATCAATGAAACAACTGATCTTTCAAAAGCTAATGAAAAGTTGATAAAGCACTCGCAGGGCTGTCAAAGAAATAAAACAAAAGACAGTAATGACCAATATTAGGAATAAAAAAGGAAATATCATTACTAACATAGTAGACATCAAAAGGGTAATAAGAAAACACTACAAATAATTCTACTTACATAAACTTGACAACTTAGAAAAAAATGAATCAATTCCTAGAAAAGCACTAACTACCACTACTTATCCAATATGAAATGAATCATTTGAATAGCCCTATAACTTTTAAGGATATTTAATCCATAACTTTAAAATGGCCAAAAATAAGTAAATAAATCTCCAAGCCTAGATGATTTGATTAGAGAATTTTATCAAACATTTAAAAAAAGTTAACACCAATTCTACATACACTCTTCCAAAAAACAGGAGAGAAAGTACTTTGGGTTTTATTTCATGAAGTTAGCATTACCTTGATACCAAAACCAGACAAAGACAATACACAAAAAACAACTATACACCAATATCCCTCATCCATATATATATTAAAATCCTTTTCAAAAAATTACCAAATACAATTAAATTTAGCAACATATAAAATGAATTATCACCATAACTGACCAAGTAGAGTTGATTCCAGGGATACAAGGCAGGTTCAATAATCAAAAATCAATATAATACACCATAATATTAATAGGCTAAAGAAGAAAAATCACAAGACCACATCAAGTCTGTGTAGTATTGGTGGAGGGATAAACACATAGAACCCAGAAACAGACTGATACCAATATGCCCACTTTATTTTTAATAAGAGCACAAAGGCATTTCAATGGAGGAATGATAGTCTTTTTAAAAAATGCAAATGATGCTGGAACAATTGGACATTCCTAGGTAAAAAAGAAAAAAGGACTAGGAACTTCAACCTTACTCTCATCAAACCTTATACAAGATTAATTCAAAATGAATCGTAAAATTAAATATAAAGCATAAAATTACACAACTATTGGAAAACAAGCTGTTGACGAAAATGTTAAGGATCTAGGGCTAGGCAAAAAGTTATCTGACTTTATACCAAAGGTACAACCCATAAAAGGAAAAACTGTTAAATTGAATTTCATCAAAATTAAAAATTTTTTCTCTGTGAAAGATTCTGTTAAGAGGATACAAAGACAAGCTATAGACAAGGACAACATATTTCCAAAACACATATCTGACAAAGGACTAGTTATTTAGAATTAAAAACTACCAAGAAATCAACAATAAAAAAAAAAACCCAAGTAAAAATGAGCCAAAAACATGAAGAGTCACTTCACTGAAGAGAATTTACAGATAGGAAATAAGCAAATGAAAAGTTCCAACATCATTCATTATCCACTAGGAAATGCAAATTAAAACCACAATGAGATACCACTATAAGGCAATCAGAGTACCTAAAATAAAAAATAATGGTATGGGAGGCGGAGCAAGATGGCGGAGGAGTAGGAGACCTAGATTTTGTCTGGTCTCAGGAATTCAGCTGAATAGGGATCAAACCATTCTGAACACCTACGAACTCAATAGGAGATCGAACAGGAGAGTAGCAACAACTCTCTGAACAGAGAAGCGACCACTTACTGGAAGGTAGGGCTTGCGGAGAAGTGAATCCGAGGCGATATTCGGGAGGATAGACGGCGGGGGAGGGGCCTCCGCCGGCCGCTTCTGGCAAGTGATAGAACCGCGGAGCACAAAATCGGACCTTTTAGAAGTTGGCTCGGCGGAGGGAAGTCGCTGCAGTGGCTAAGCGGGGGGTGGAATCCTCCCGGGACAGTGTGGTCTCAGGACCCTTGGGGTCACAGAGAGACCGGGGTGCCTGAGTGCAGCAGAGCTCCCAGGTATCAGAGCAGGGAAGCCGGCTGCAGATACGGAGCAGAGTCGCGGGCTCTCAGCTCGGGGTTGCCATAAACTGTGATCTGCGGCCCAGTCGGGGCACGGCTCCCCCGGCAGGGACCCAACAAGCAGCAGATCCCGAGAGACTCCCCTTCCTTCCCGGGGAGGAGCGGTGCGGGAACGCACTGCAGGGATCCGCTGGGTTTGGAGACTCCGCGCGGGGTCGGGTGCCAGAGATAGCAACGCTCGATCACAGGCCGGGTGAGCACGGAGTGCGGCCGGAGACCAGGGACACGGAAGTGACTGCTTTTCTCTGGGGGCACACTGAGGAGCGGGGCCCCAAGTTCTCAGCTCCTCCGAGTGGAGATTGGGAGGCCACCATTTCTGCCCTGGTCCTCCAAAGCTGTACCGAGAGCTTGCAGGGAACAAAAGCTCCTGAGAGCAAACTGGAGCAACTTCCTTACCCGGACCGACAAGGGCGGGGCAATTCTGCCTCCAGCAAAGACATTTGGAAACCACAGCAACAGGCCCCTCCCCCAGAAGATCAGCACAAACAGACAGCAAGCCAAGACCAAGTTGATCGATCAAGCAGAATAGGAGAACTCCAGCGATAGGGGAATACTGCACATAGATTCATGGATTTTTTTTTTCTTTTTTACCATGATTCATTATTTCATCAAAGTTAATTTTTGTTGACTGTTTTTTTTATTTTTCTTTTTCACTTTTTCAACCAACATCTTATAAATCCCTTTTTTTAAAAAAAAAAAAACATTTTTTATTTTTCATTTTTAGAGTCATATTTTATCCCTTCATAGTAGTTACCCTTATTTTTGGCATATATATATAAGTTGTTCTCTCTTTAAAATTTTGAGGTACAGTTTCTTCTAACAGATCAAAATATACCCTAAATCACTAGTGTATGGCTTTGTTCTAGTCTCCTGCCTGATCACATTCTCTCCCTTTTTCCTTTTTTTTTTTTTTTCTTAAATCTTCTTTCTTTTTTCAAACAACTTATCTTACCAAGTCCTTTTATAAAATCTTTTATAATTTTCATCTTTACAGTCATCTTCCATCCCTTCATTGTATCAACCCTTATTTTGTACATATATGTCTTTCTTCCTTTAAAATTTTAGGAGGCACTTTTTTCTAACAGACCAAAATACGCCCAAAATCTAGTGTGTGGCACTGATCTATGCACTGGCCTGATCATATTTGATCATATTCTGCCTTTTTTGTATTGTTTTTGTTTTTATCTTTTTTTTCTTTTTTTTTTCTTTTTCTCTTTCTTTTTTCTTTCTTTCCCTTTCTTTTCCCCTGGTTTCAGGTCTTTTCTGATTTGTATACAGTATATTTGCTGGGGACGTTGTAAACCTGTTAGCATTCTGTTCTCTCATTCATCTATTCTCTGGACAAAATGACAAGACGAAAGAAATCACCTCAGCACAAAGAACAAGAGGTAGTACCGTCAGCCAGGGACCTACTCAATACGGACATTAGTACGATGTCGGACCTAGAGTTCAGAATCATGACTTTAAAGATACTAGCTGGGCTTGAAAAAAGCGTGGAAGTTATTAGAGAAACCCTTTCTGGAGAAATAAAAGAACTAAAATCTAACCAAATCGAAATCAAAATGGCTATTGATGAGGTGCAATAAAAGATGGGGGCACTAAATGCTAGGATAAATGAGGCAGAAGAGAGAATCAGCGATATAGAAGACCAAATGATGGAAAATAAAGAGGCTGAGAAAAAGAGAGAGAAACAACTACAGGATCACGAGGGCAGAATTCGAGAGATAAGTGATATGATAAGACGAAACAACATTAAAATAATTGGGATCCCAGAAGAAGAAGAGAGAGAGAGAGGGGCAGAAGGTATATTGGAGCAAATTATAGCAGAGAACTTCCCTAATGTGAGGAAGTAAACAGGCATTAAAATCCAGGAGGCACACAGAACACCTCTCAAAATCAATAATAATAGGTCAACACCCCGACATCTAATAGTAAAACTTACGAGTCTCAGAGACAAAGAGAAAATCCTGAAAGCAGCTCGGGAGAAGAGATATGTAACCTACAATGGTAGAAACATTAGATTGGCAACAGACCTATCCACAGAGACCTGGCAGGCCAGAAAGGACTGGCAAGATATCTTCAGAGCACTAAACGAGAAAAATATGCAGCCAAGAATACTATATCCAGCTAGGCTATCATTGAAAATAGAAGGAGAGATAAAAAGCTTCCAGAACAAACAAAAACTAAAGGAATTTGCAAACACGAAACCAGCCCTCCAAGAAATATTGAGAGGGATCCTCTAAGCAAAGAGAGAACCTAAAAGCAGCAAAGAGCAGAAACGAACACAGACAACAGACAGTTAACAGTCACCTTACAGGTAATACAATGACACTAAATTCATACCTTTCAATAGTTACCCTGAATGTAAATGGGCTAAATGCCCCAATCAAAAGACACAGGCTATCAGATTGGATTAAAAAACAAGACCCATCCATATGCTGTCTGCAAGAGACTCATTTTAGACCCAAAGACACCCCCAGATTGAAAGTGAGGGGGTGGAAAACCATTTACCATGCTAATGGACACCAAAAGAAAGCTGGGGTGGCAATCCTTATATCAGACAAACTAGATTTTAAAACAAAGACTGTCATAAGAGATGAGGAAGGACACTATATCCTACTTAAAGGGTCTATCCAACAAGAAGATCTAACAATTGTAAATATCTATGCCCCGAACATGGGAGCAGCCAATTATATAAGGCAATTAATAACAAAAGCAAAGAAACACATTGACAACAATACAATAATAGTGGGGGACTTTAACACCCCCCTGACTGAAATGGACAGATCATCTAAGCAAAAGATCAACAAGGAAATAAAGACTTTAAATGACACACTGGACCAAATGGACTTCACAGACATATTCAGAACATTCCATCCCAAAGCAAAGGAATACACATTCTTCTCTAGTGCCCATGGAACATTCTCCAGAATTGATCACATCCTAGGTCACAAATCAGGTCTCAATCGGTACCAAAAGACAGGGATCATTCCCTGCATATTTTCAGACCACAATGCTTTGAAACTAGAACTCAATCACAAGAGGAAAGTCGGAAAGAACTCAAATACATGGAGGCTAAAGAGCATCCTACTAAAAAATGAATGGGTCAACCAAGAAATCAAAGAAGAATTAAAAAAATTCCTGGAAACCAATGAAAATGAAAACACAACTGTTCAAAATCTTTGGGATACAGCAAAGGCAGTCCTGAGAGGAACGTATATAGCAATACAAGCCTTTCTCAAGAAAGAAGAGAGGTCTCAAATACACAACCTAAGCCTACACCTAAAGGAGCTGGAGAAAGAACAGCAAATAAAGCCTAAACCCAGCAGGAGAAGAGAAATCATAAAGATCAGAGCAGAAATCAATGAACTAGAAACCAAAAGAACAGTAGAACAGATCAACGAAACTAGGAGCTGGTTCTTTGAAAGAATTAACAAGATCGATAAACCCCTGGCCAGGCTTATCAAAAAGAAAAGAGAAATGACCCAAATCAACAAAATCATGAATGAAAGAGGAGAGATCAAAACCAACACCAAAGAAATACAAACAATTATAAGAACATATTATGAGCAACTCTATGCCAACAAATTAGATAACCTGGAAGAAATGGGTGCATTCCTAGAGATGTATCAACTACCAAAATTGAACCAGGAAGAAATAGAAAACCTGAACAGACCTATAACCACTAAGGAAATTGAAACAGTCATCAAAAATCTCCCAAGAAACAAAAGCCCAGGGCCAGATGGCTTCCCAGGGAAATTCTATCAGACATTTCAAGAAGAATTAATTCCTATTCTCCTGAAACTGTTCCAAAAAATAGAAATGGAAGGGAAACTTCCAAACTCATTTTATGAGGCCAGCATTACCTTGATCCCAAAACCAGACAAAGACCCCATCAAAAAAGAGAATTACAGACCAATATCCTTGATGAACATGGATGCAAAAATTCTCACCAAAATACTAGCCAATAGGATCCAACAGTACATTAAAAGGATTATTCACCACGACCAAGTGGGATTTATTCCTGGGCTGCAAGGCTGGTTCAACATCCACAAATCAATCAATGTGATACAATACATTAACAAAAGAAAGAGCAAGAATCATATGATCCTCTCAATAGATGCAGAAAAAGCATTTGACAAAGTACAACATCCTTTCTTGATCAAAACTCTTCAGAGTATAGGGATAGAGGGTACATACCTCAATATCATAAAAGGCATCTATGAAAAACCTACAGCAAATATCATTCTCAATGGGGAAAGGCTGAGAGCTTTTCCCCTAAGGTCAGGAACGCGGCAGGGATGTCCACTATCACCACTGCTATTCAACATAGTATTAGAAGTCCTAGCCACAGCAATCAGACAACAAAAAGAAATCAAAGGCATCCAAATCAGCAAAGAGGAAGTCAAACTCTCACTCTTTGCAGATGATATGATACTGTATGTGGAAAACCCAAAAGACTCCACCCCAAAACTGCTAGAACTCATACAGGAATTCAGTAAAGTAGCAGGATATAAAATCAATGCACAGAAATCAGTGGCATTCCTATACACCAACAACAAGACAGAAGAGAGACAAATCAAGGAGTCGATCCCATTTACAATTGCACCCAAAACCATTAGATACCTAGGAATAAATCTAACCAAAGAGGCAAAGGATCTGTACTCAGAAAACTATAAAATACTCATGGAAGAAATTGAAGAAGACACAAAGAAATGGAAAAACGTTCCATGCTCATGGATTGGGAGAATCAACATTGTGAAGATGTCAATGCTACCTAGAGCAATCTACACATTCAATGCAATCCCCATCAAAATACCATCCACTTTTTTCAAAGAAATGGAACAAATAATCCTAAAATTTGTATGGAACCAGAAGAGACCCAGAATAGCCAGAGGAATACTGAAAAAGAAAAGCAAAGCTGGCGGCATCACAATTCCGGACTTCCAGCTCTATTACAAAGCTGTCATCATCAAGACAGTATGGTACTGGCACAAAAACAGACACATAGATCAATGGAACAGAACCGAGAGCCCAGAAATGGACCCTCAACTCTATGGTCAACTTATCTTTGACAAAGCAGGAAAGAATGTCCAATGGCAAAAAGACAGTCTCTTCAACAAATGGTGTTGGGAAAATTGGACAGCCACATGCAGAAGAATGAAACTGGACCATTTCCTTACACCACACACAAAAATAGACTCCAAATGGTTGAAAGACCTAAACGTGAGACAGGAGTCCATCAAAATCCTAAAGGAGAACACAGGTAGCAACGTTTTCGACCTTAGCCGCAGCAACTTCTTCCTAGAAACATCGCCAAAGGCAAGGGAAGCCAGGGCAAAAATGAACTATTGGGATTTCATCAAGATAAAAAGCTTTTGCACAGCAAAAGAAACAGTCCACAAAACCAAAAGACAATCGACAGAATGGGAGAAAATATTTGCAAATGACATACCAGATAAAGGGCTAGTATCCAAAATCTATAAAGAACTTATCAAACTCAACACCCAAAGAACAAATAATCCAATCAAGAAATGGGCAGAAGACATGAACAGACATTTCTCCAAAGAAGACATCCAAATGGCCAACAGGCACATGAAAAAGTGCTCAACATCGCTCGGCATCAGGGAAATCCAAATCAAAACCTCAATGAGATACCACCTCACACCCGTCAGAATGGCTAAAATTAACAAGTCAGGGAACGACAGATGTTGGCGGGGATGTGGAGAAAGGGGAACCCTCCTACACTGTTGGTGGGAATGCAAGCTGGTGCAACCCCTCTGGAAAACAGTATGGAGGTTCCTCAAACAGTTGAAATTAGAGCTACCGTTCAATCCAGCAATTGCACTACTGGGTATTTACCACAAAGACACAAATATAGGGACCCGAAGGGGTACGTGTACACCAATGTTTATAGCGGCAATGTCCACAATAGCCAAACTGTGGAAAGAGCCAAGCTGTCCATCGACAGATGAATGGATAAAGAAGAGGTGGTATATATACACAATGGAATATTATGCAGCCATCAAAAGGAATGAGATCTTGCCATTTGCAACGACGTGGATGGAACTGGAGGGTGTTATGCTGAGTGAAATAAGTCAATCAGAGAAAGACATGTATCACATGACCTCACTGATATGAGGAATTCTTAATCTCAGGAAACAAACTGAGTGTTACTGGAGTGGTTGGGGGTGGGAGGGATGGGGTGGCTGGGTGATAGACATTGGGGAGGGTATGTGCTGCGGTGAGCGCTGTGAATTGTGCAAGACTGTTGAATCACAGTTCTGTACTTTTGAAACAAATAACGCAACATATTTTAAGAAAAAAGAAAAAGAAGAAGATAACAGGAGAGGAAGAAAAGGGGAGTATGTCAGAGGGGGAGACGAACCATGAGAGATGATGGACTCTGAAAAACAAACTGAGGGTTCTAGAGGGGAGGCGGGTAGGGGGATGGGTTAGCCTGGTGATGGGTATTGAGGAGGGCACGTTCTGCATGGAGCACTGGGTGTTATGAACAAACAATGAATCATGGAACACTGCACCAAAAACTAATGATGTAATATATGGTGATTAACATAACAATAAAAAAATTTAAAAAAAAATAATGGTAACACCAAATGCTAGCAAAGATGCAGACAAACTGTATCACTCATACATTGCTGGTAGGAATGTAAAATGATACCGGACGCTGGCAAACAGTCTTGCAATTTCTTTGAAATCTAAACGGCAAGTACCTGCCAACTGTACTACTGGGCATTCATCCAAGATAAATAAAAGCTTTTGTTCACACAAAAACCTGAAGAGACCCTTTTTGTTGTTGTTCATTGCATGTGCTTTAGATGTTTCATCTAAAGTGGGATCTTGTCTAATCCAAGGTCACAATGATTTACAACTATGTTTTCTTCTAAGTTTTTTAGTTTTAGCTCTTACATACAAGTCTTTGATCCATTTCCAATTAGTTTTTATATATGGTGTGAAGTATGGATCCAAATTCATTCTTTTGCATATAGATATCCAGTTGCCCCAGCACCATTTGTTGAAAAAAACTATCCTTTTTCTATTGAACTGTCTTTGCACCTTCATCAAAATCAACTACCATAGATGTATGGACTTATTTCTGGATTGTCAATTTTATTCTATTGATCTCTATATCTGTTCTTAAGCCAATAACACACTATTTAATTATTGTAGCATATTACTCTACATATAATAAGCATAGTACTGTAGTAAATTTTGAAAATGAAAGTGTGAACCCAACTTTCTTCTTTCTCAGGGCTGTTGTGGCTATTCTGAATCCCTTGTATTTCCATATGAATTTTATGATCAGCTTGTCAAACTCTGCAAAAAGACAGTTGGACTTTTTATATAGATTACACTGATCACAGGAAATCATTACATTATTGTATGTCTTCACTAGAATCAATGCTGACCATTTAACCCTGGTTTTCAAGAACAATTAAGCCAATAATCTGGGTTTAAGACACTGTCCTACTGACTCAAATCTGCAGTCTAGCATTTCACCAGCAGTAAAGTAACTACTTAATGCTTCCATATTTTAAACAAATTCCATAATATTTCACATGGTAGTGCTAGAGTACTCAAGACAAGGACAGTGGTCTCTTTTCATATCCAAGGACATTTTAGAGAAATGACAAGGCCTGGAACCTAAAGGAATAATGCCTAAGTGAGGAATATGTGGTGGTTTAATGCACAAGCACTTACATGCATCTAACCTTACTAAATACCAGAAAACTTCCCCTTACATTGAGGTATATGTGTTATTAAGACTGTTTGCAGAATTTTGAGACTAGAGAGAAAATAACTTCTTCAAAAGGCAAATACAAAAGAAAGTCTATACTAAAGGAAATACATAATGTACCCAGCCCAAGGTTCTGTCTACAACAATGGTACATAAAAACAGTTAAGAGACGAATTTGGAAATTATCTTAATAAACCATTAAAAAAGAAACAAGCATTGTGCCTAGAATACAGTAAATGTTCAATTCTTTCCATTTTAACCTGCTTTCCCAATGCAAGTGATTAAATCATTGGACTTACTTGAAATTCACAAATATGTTAATTTACTATCCACTGGTTATTTGAATTTCTGGCAACAGCAAGCAACTTAGAAACTCAAAAATATTCCTAATGTGATTTACATTTTATTGGCAAATGGAATATATGATGTTCTAAGAATTAAAAATATTTTACTGGCACAACGCAGTCTCAGAAAATTAAGTTAGTCTATGATTAGCTAATGAATAAATTAATATTAGGGGACTATTACCAATAGAATATACACCAATTGGATTCTTGCAAGGTGTTACCTCAAGATTCATTTAAAAGGGCTAAAAGCAACATTTCTTGGGATATAGCTTGTAGTAATGCGATCTGTTAAATAAATCAAGCTTACTAGAAAAAACGATGGGTTTGGACTAAGTGATTTATAACCCACCATGGAATCCAAAAAATGAGGTTGTAATGGATGTTCATGAATTGTTCAGTAGGGTAAAAATTCATGAAATGAAGCACAATGGATGAATAGTTGCTTCTACAATAACTCAGTAACTGGAAGATCCAAAATGACTTAAAAAGATGAAGTAACATAAATAACAAAAATTATATTGAAAAATATGAAAACTAAAAGCTTCTCAAACTAAGTGGTGTTATGATGGTTACTTAGCTGATATTTTAATGATAGCTTTCTTTATTGGAAAAGCCAAGAGAATAGAACATAAAACTATAAAAAAAAAAACCTTGAAAAAAATCACATTTAAATATTTTGCTTCTATGGTCTTCTTTATATAGCAAATAAAAGATTTAACAAAGTTAAAAAAGGAAATAATTGCTGTTAAATATAAAGTTCTTTTTAGGAGTCAATGTTTCAAAAACTTATCTTTCCATTTGGGCATATATCTACATTACTAAGTTATTAAATAGTAAAGTATTCCTTTATGCTTCCCAATAACCAAAACAATTCAAGATTCCGTTTGAGATTAAAGAGTTTTGGCTTAAAGAGTTCAAAGGTAGCCCTGAGGAGTAGGAATATCCTTATATAAATGAAGAGGGGGAAACATTAAGATTAAAATACGTAATTTAAACGTGGAGAGGTTGAGAAGACTACTTGGAGGGGGGCAAAGCAAGATGGCGGAGGAGTAGGAGACCTGAATTTCATCTGGTCCCAGGATAGGGATCAAACCATTCTTAACACCTACAAACACAACAGGAGATCAAAGAAAAGAATAGCAACAACTCTCTGAACAGAAAAGTGACCCCTTTCTGGAAGATAGGACGTGTGAAGAAATGAATCCGAGGCGATATGCGGGAGGATAGACGGCGGGGAAGGGGGCCTCCGTTGGCCGCTTCTGGCAAGTGATAGAGCAGAGAGCACAAAATCGGAAATTTTAGATCTTGGCTCCGCTGAGGGATGTCACTACAGTGGCTAAGCGGGGGATGGAATCCTCGCAGGACAGTGTGGTATCAGGACCCTCAGGGTCACAAAACGGCTGGGGGTACCTAAATGCGGCAGAGCTTCTGGATATCGGAGCAGGTAAGATGGCTGCAGGGACGGAGCCGAGGCATGGGCTCTCAGCTCGGGGTTGCCATAAACTGTGATCCGCAGCACAGTCGGGCCACTGCTCCTCCAGCAGGGCCAAATCAAGCGGCAGATCCAGGGAGACTCCCCTTCCTCCCCCAGAAGGAGCAGCGTGGGAGCGCACCACAGGGATCTGCTGGGTTTGGAGACTCCACACGGGGTCGGGTACCAAAGATAGAAACGCTCGGTCACAGGCCGGGCGAGCATGGAGTGCGGCCACAGACCGGAGAGAGGGGAATGACTGACTGCTTTTCTCTGGGGGTGCACTGAGGAGCGGGACCCTGAGTTCTCGGCTCCTCGGGGACGGAGATTGAGAGGCTGCCATTTTCACTATCCTCCTTCAAAGCTGTATGGAAAGCTTGCAAAAAACAAAAGCTCCCGAGAGCAAACCCAAGCAGATTACTGAGTCTGGCCCAGCAAGGGCAGGGCAATTCCGCCTCCAGCAAAAACATTTGGGAACCACGGTAACAGGCTCCTCCCACAGAAGATCAGCAAGAACAGCCAGTCAAGACCAAGTTTACCGATCAAAGAGAACGGGAGAACTCCAGCGCTACAGGAATACTGCACATAGAATTCATGGCTTTTTTCCAATAATTCTTTAGTCTTTCAAAGTTAATTTTTTTAACATTATTGTTTTTTAATTTTTTCTTTTTCCCTTTTTCAACCAACATCTTATCAATCCCCTTTTTAAAAAAAAATCTTTATTTTTCATTTTTAGAATCATTTTCTATTCTTTCAGAGCAGTTACCCTTATTTTTGGCATATATATATAAGTTGTTCTCTCTTTAAAATTTTGAGATGCAATTTTTTCTAACAGATCAAAATATACCCTAAAACTATAGTGTATGGCTTTGTTCTACTCTCCTGCCTGATCACATTCTCTCCCCTTTTGTTTCCTTTTTTTCTTTAAATTCTCTTCTTTCTTTTTTAAAACAAGTTCTTATCAAATCCTTTTATAACATTTTTTATAACTTTCATCTTTACAATCATATTCCATCCCTTCATCATATCAACCCTTAATTTTGTACATATATAAGTCTTTCTTTCCTTAAAATTTGAGAAGCACTTTCTACTAACAGACCAAAATACACCCAAAATCTACTGTGTGGCACTGAGCTATGCACCAGCCTGATCATATTTCATCATATTATTTTTTGTTTTATTCTGTTTTCTTTTTATCTTTTTCTTTTTTTTTATTCTATTTCTTTTTTCTTTCATTCTCTTTCTATTCCCCTGGTTTCAAATCCTTTCTGATTTGTTTAGAGTATATTTTCATTGTTGCCCTGTTAACATTTTGTTCTCTCCTTCATCTATTCTCCTCTGGACAAAATGACCAGATGAAAAAAATCACCTCAACAAAAAGAACAAGATGTAGTACCGACTGCCAGGGACCTACTCAATACAGACATTAGTACGATGTCAGACTAGAGTTCGGAATAATGATTTTAAAGATACTAGCTAGACTTGAAAAAAGCATGGAAGTTTAATTAGAGAAACCCTTTCTGGAGAAATAAAAGAACTAAAACCTAACCAAGTCGAAATCAAAAAGGCTATTAATGAGGTGCAAACAAAAAGGGGACACTAACTGTTAGGATAAATGAGGAAGAAGAGAGAATCAGTGATATAGAAGACCAAATGATGGAAAATAAAGAAGATGAGAAAAAGGGAGATAAACAACTATGGGATCATGAGGGCAGAATTTGAGAGATAAGCGATACCGTAAGACAAAACAACATTACAATAATTGGGATCCCAGAAGAAGAAGAAAGAGAGAGAGGAGCAGAAGGTATATTGGAGAAAATAATAGCAGAGAGCTTCCCTAATTTGGGGAAGGAAACAGGCATCCAAATCCAGGAGGCACAGAGAATCCCTCTCAAAATCAATAAAAATAGGTCAACACCCCACATCTAATAGTAAAACCTGCGAGTCTCAGAGACAAAGAGAAAATCCTGAAAGCAGCTCGGAAGAAGAGATATGTAACCTACAATGGTAGAAACATTAGACTACCAACAGACTTATCCACAGAGACCTGGCAGGTCAGAAAGGACTGGCATGATATATTGAGAGCACTAAATGAGAAAAATATGCAGCCAAGAATCCTATATCCATCTAGGCTGTCATTGAAAATAGAAAGAGAGATCAAAACCTTCCAGGACAAACAAAAACTAAAGGAATTTGCAAACCCGAAACCAGCCCTACAAGAAATATAGAAAGGGGTCCTCTAAGCAAAGAGAGAGTCTAAAAGCAGCATGGAACAGAAAGGAACAAAAACAATATACAGTAACAGTCACCTTACAGGCAATACAACAGCGCTAAATTCATATCTTTAAATAGTTACCCTGAATGTAAATGGGCTAAATGCCCCAATCAAAAGACACAGGCTATCAGATTGGATTAAAAAAACAAGACCCATCGATATGCTGTCTGCAAGAGACTCATTTTAGAACCAAAGACACCCCCAGATTGAAAGTGAGGGGTGGAAAACCATTTACCATGCTAATGGACACCAAAAGAAAGCTGGGGTGGCAATCCTTATATCAGACAAATTAGATTTTAAAACAAAGACTGTAATAAGAGATGAAGAAGGACACTATTCCTAATTAAAGGGTCTATCCAACAAGAAGATCTAACAATTGTAAATATCTATGCCACTAACATGGGAGCAACCAATTATATAAGCCAATTAATAACAAAAGCAAAGAAACACATTGACAATAATACAATAATAGTTGGTGCCTTTAACTCCCCCTCACTGAAATGGACAGATCATCTAAGCAAAAGACCAACAAGGAAATAAATTCCTTAAACGACACACTTGACCAAATACACTTCACAGACATATTCAGAATATTCCATCACAAAGCAACGGGACACACATTCTTCTCTAGTGCCCATGGAATATTCTACAGAATAAATCACATCCTAGGTCACAAAACAGGTCTCAACCGGTACCAAAAGACTGGGATCATTCCCTGCATATTCTCAGACCACAATGCTTTGAAACTAGAACTCAATCACAAGAGGAAAGTCAGAAAGAACTCAAATACATGGAGGCTAAAGAGCATCCTACTAAAGAATGAATTGAACAACCAAGAAATTAAAGAAGAAATAAAAAAAATCATGGAAAAAATTGAAAATGAAAACACAACTGTTCAAAATTTTTGGGATGCAGCAAAGGCAATCCTGAAAGGAAAATATATACCAATACAAGCCTTTGTCAAGAAACAAGAAAGGTCTCAAATACACAACCTAACCCTACACCTAAAGGAGCTAGAGAAAGAACAGCAAATAAAGCCTAAACCCAGCAGGAGAAGAGAAATCATAAAGATCAGAGGAGAAATCAATGAAATAGAAACCAAAATAACAGTAGAACAGATCAACAAAACTAGGAGCTGGTTCTTTGAAAGAATTAACAAGATTGATATACCCCTGGCCAGACTTAAAAAGAAAAGAGAAATGACCCAAATCAACAAAATCATGAATGAAAGAGGAGAAATGACAACCAACACCAAAGAAATACAAACTATTATAAGAACATAGTATAAGCAACTCTATGCCAGCAAATAGATAACCTGGAAGAAATGGATGCATTCCTAGAGATGGATCAACTACCAAAACTGAACCAGGAAGACATAGAAAACCTGAAAAGACCTATAACCACTAAGGAAATTGAAGCAGTCATCAAAAATCTCCGAACAAACAAAAGTCCAGGGCCAGATGGCTTCCTGGGGAAATTCTACCAAACATTTAAAGAAGAATGAATACCTATTCTCCTGATACTGTTCCAAAAAATAGAAATGGAAGGAAAACTTCCAAACTCGTTTTATGAGGCCACCATTCCCTTGATCCCAAAACCAGACAAAGACCCCATCAAAAAGGAGAATTACAGACCAATATCCTTGAGGAACATGGATACAAAAATTCTCACCAAAATACTAGCCAATAGGATCCAACAGCAGATTAAAAGGATTATTCACCACAACCAAGTGGGATTTATCCCTAGGCTGCAAGGTTGGTTCAACATCCACAAATCAATCAACATGATACAATACATTAACAAAAGAAAGAACAAGAATCATATGATCCTCTCAATAGATGCAGAGAAAGCATTTGACAAAGTACAGCATCCTTTCTTGATCAAAACTCTTCAGAGTATAGGGATAGAGAATACATACCTCCATATCATAAAAGCCATCTATGGAAAACCTACAGCGAATATCATTCTCAATGCAGAAAAACTGAGAGCTTTCCCCCTAAGGTCAGGAACGCGGCAGGGAAGTCCACTCTCACCACTGCTATTCAACATGGTATTAGAAGTCCTAGCCACAGCAATCAGACAACAAAAAGAAATCAAAGGCATCCAAATTGGCCAAGAAGAAGTTAAACTCTCACTCTTTCCAGATGATATGGTACTTTATGTGGAAAACCCAAAAGACTCAACCCCAAAACTCCTAGAACTCATACAGGAATTCAGTAAAATGGCAGGATATAAAATCAATGCACAGAAATCAGTGGTATTCCTATACACCAACAACAAGACAGGGGAGAGAGAAATTAAGGAGTTGATCCCATTTACAATTGCACCAAAAACCGTAAGATACCTAGGAATAAATCTAACCAAAGAGACAAAGGATCTGTACTCAGAAAACTATAAAATATCCACGAAAGAAATTGAGGAAGACACAACAAAATGGAAAAACGTTCCATCCTCATTGAGTGGAAGAACAAACATTGTGAAGATGTCAATGTTACCTAGAGCAATCTACAGATTCAATGCAATCCTCATGAAAATACCATCCACTTTCTTCAAAGAAATGGAACAAATAATCCTAAAATTTGTATGGCATTAGAAAAGACCCCGAATAGCCAGAGGAATGTTGAAAAAGAAAAGCAAAGCCGGCGGCATCACAATTCCAGACTTCCAGCTCTATTACAAAGCTGTCGTCATCAAAACAGTATGGTACTGGCACAAAAACAGACACGTAGATCAATGGAACAGAATAGAGAGCCCAGAAATGGACCCTCAACTCTATGGTCAACTAATCTTCGACAAAGCAGGAAAGAATGTCCAATGGAAACAAGACAGTCTGTTCACCAAATGGTGTTGAGAAAATAGGACAGCCACATGCAGAAGAGTGAAACTGGACCATTTCCTTACACCACACAAAAAAATAGACTCCAAATGGTTGAAAGACCTAAATGTGAGACAGGAATCCGTCAACATCCTAAAGGAGAGCACAGGCAGCATCCTCTTCGACCTAAGTCGCAGCAACTTCTTCCTAGAAACATCGCCAAAGGCAAGGGAAGCAAGGGCAAAAAGGAACTACTGGGACTTCATCAAGATAAAAAGCTTTTGCACAGCAAAAGAAATAGTCCACAAAACCAAAAGACAACGGACAGAATGGGAGAAGATATTTGCAAATGACGTATCAGATAAAGGACTAGTATCCAAAATCTATAAAGAACTTATCAAACTCAACACCCAAAGAACAAATAACCCAATCAAGAAATGGACAGAAGATATGAACAGACATTTTTCCAAAGAAGACATCCAAATGGCCAACAGACACATGAAAAAGTGCTCAACATCATCAGCATCAGGGAAATCCAATCAATCAATCCAATCAAAACCTCAATGAGATACCACCTCACATCAGTCAGAATGGCTCAAATTAACAAGTCAGGAAATGACAGATGTTGACGGGGATACGGAGAAAGGAGAACCCTCCTACACTGTTGGTGGGAATGCAAGCTGGTGCAACCACTCTGGAAAACAGTATGGAGGTTCCTCAAAAAGTTGAAAATAGAGCTACCATACGATCCAGCAATTGCACTACTGGGTATTTGCCACAAAGATACAAATGTAGGGATCTGAAGGGGTACGTGCACCCCAATGTTTATAGCAGCAATGTCCACAATAGCCAAACTATGGAAAGAGCCAAGATGTCCATGGACAGATGAACAGATAAAGAAGATGTGGTGTATATATATATATATATATATATACACTATGGAATATTATGCAGCCATCAAAAGGAATGAGATCTTGCCATTTTCAATGATGTGGATGGAACTGGAGAGTGTTATACTGAGTGAAATAAGTCAATCATAGAGACATGTATCATATGACCTCACTGATATGAGGAATTCTTAATCTCAGGAAACAAAGTGAGGGTTGCTGGAGTGGGGGTGGGGTGGGAGGGATGGGGTGGCTGGGTGATAGACATTGGGGAGGGTATGTGCTATGGTGAGCACTGTGAATTGTGCAAGACTGTTGAATCACAGATCTGTACCTCCGAAACAAATAATGCAATATATGTTAAGGAAAAAAAAAGAAGATGATAGCAGGAGCGGAAGAATGAAGAGGGGTAAGCCGGATGGGGAGACGAACCATGAGAGACGATGGACTCTGAAAAACAAACTGAGGGTTCTAGAGGGGAGGGGGGTACGGGGATGGGTTAGCCTGGTGATGGGTATTAAGGAGGGCACATTCTGCATGGAGCACTGGGTGTTATGCACAAACAATGAATCATGAAACACTAAATCAGAAACTAATGATGTAATATATGGTGATTAACATAAAAGTAAAAAATTTAACGAAAAAATAAATAAAACGCAAAAAAAATAAAAAGACTACTTGGATATTTAACTTTGGGCGTTAAGAATTAGTACTACAATAGATAGGTACCAAAATTATATATGGAGGAAAATGCAATTTAATCAAATAAGAGGCTTTTTAAATGTATAGGAACTTGCTAAAAGAGACCGAACAGGAGAAAAGAGAATTACATAGTTCGAGATACCTTAGCAGAAACTGAAAGGAACATGTTGCTTGAGGAATATAGGGTCAATAGAAAAACCAGGGGACCTGGTAATGGTTACTTAGGAAACATTTTAAAAGAGAATCATTGTAGGCTTAGAGCAATAGACTCCTTTACTAAAGCCTTGAAAAAGGTGAGGTTGCTCTTAGAATGGGGTTCAGATAAAAGTAATGAGATCACTTTTTACAAAAAACTTCTGGGGTTTATCTAAGAAATACTAAATAATTAAAGAATTTGAACTAAAAAAGATACAGTAAACCTGGGGCTGAAAAGGGCAGATCGGCAAGGGACTGACTAAAACATTAAGCTGAATCAAACTTTAATGATTACTTAAAGATATCCTTAAAACCTACCAAAATTTCACCAAGATTATACACCCTGCTGTTATTTCAAATATAAGGAAACATTTTAAAACTTTAAAGTACAAAATGATATAGTTGAAACAACTTTCCATTTGGAGGCCAACCCCCTGGAATCCAGTTCTAGCTCTACTACCTAGTGATTTGTAATATTTAAGGTGTGTGTTGCGGGGAGAATCACAAAACCTTCTAAACTTTAACTTTCTCCTGTATAAAAGGCAGTAACATGTTCCCCGTGTGGCCTAAATAAAAACTATTCTGTAACTGTACAGAGCCACAGATTACAATTACTAAAGTACAGCTGAGCTTGGATGCTGAAGAGGGAGCCTCTGACCTCAAATACTACATGCATGCATATAGGGGGCCAGGAGGCAGAAGTCTTCTTTGATCAAGGTGCAGCTTAGAAGGGATGTGTGCAGTGTGGCAAGGAAAGGAAAAAACATTTATCAAGCCAGTCACTCTGGCCAAGGCTTTAGTGAGCACCAAGGAACCAGTCAGATTGTGCTCTTTTTCTGACTCCTGCTAAAGAGACTGCTGCACAGAGATAAAGAGAGGCAAAGTAAGTTAGAAGACAAAAAGCAGTATGAATACTTACAGGAGGAATTACTGTATACTATTTCAGGATGTCTGAAATTATGGGAACAGTTTAAGGATATAACAAGGATACTGTAGTAGTAAAGATCACATCCAACTAGGAACAGATAGTTCTGGGATAGAAAAAGAGTCCCTGATTAGTAGCAGCTCTACATTCTACCACCCATGTGTAAGTGCAGGCTACCAGCCTCCTACCACCATTGCCATCACCGAACTAATGAGTGCCATGAGGCTCAGTTCTCCCGCAGTTTCAAAACAAACCCTTTTGGCACCAGATGTGACACATCCAAAATATGCTTGTGGAGATATGAGTTCAGAAATGTTTGGGGGGAAATGCTTAAAGTTCTTTTGGGGAATTGTAAAGTGATATACCATAGAAAATTAGGAGATCAATGTTAAATGTGTAAACCCACCATCCAAATCTAAATGGCAAACTTCATTTCCCATCCATTTGAATAAAACTGACCTGCCACAAACTAAGATTGATTTTGCATGCAAAAGATAGCAAGGAACATCACATAATGATCTTCTGAGTCTTGAAATAAAATCCTTAATGATTCAGTTTAAAAGGTTGGCACCTTGGTTACATGAAAACATGTTAGAGCCTCTGTGTTTTTTCACTGGAAACATTCCAATATCCTCACTTTCTAGGGTTAAAGGTAACGTTTACCCAAGGTTCTTCCTGAGTTTACTACAGTTTTTGTAAACAAAAAAAACTCTACTCCAAATATTTTATACTGAAAATGTCAGTGGGTTCACACTGGAATATACTAAATGGTTATTAAAAAGCAGAGAAGTGGGTTGATAAATCATAAATACTGAAAAGGTACATTTTTAAAAATCACCTTTTCTAATTAGATCCACTTTCTTATAATTTGACTGATAATCTGGAGTGTTAAGAACTTAATTTGAATGATAGTTGAAATATAACTTCCTATTTATTTTCCTATTTTTAGTATTTGCCAGAATTTAATGCCTGAATTGAACTTTCCCACAAATCATTTCTCTACTTCACTGACTTCTTCCCTGATTGCTATTCTGCTCTATATTTCAAAATGCCTCATATATATCATAAAACTTATAGAAAAATGTGTATAAATTAGTTTCCTAAAGTTAATAGAAAAATCCTCTTTGTTTCAATATTTGTTATTAACATACTCTGAAATGTATAAGTACACTTGCATTCTAGTGCTTACTTCTAATCAGGTATTCAAGTGATCTGTATATATTAACTTCATTATTACAACAACTTTATAAAGTAGAAACTATTATTGTCTTCATTTTGTAAATGAGGAAACTGAGGCATGGGGATATTATACAGCTAGTGATCTGGAGCTAGATTTTAGTTTACTAAGTATCTTATATGAGCTTAATTTTTTGTGTATGATTAGTCCTTCTATTCAAAAAAAGTATATCCTCTTAACCAGTGTTTCCTAAACTGTTTCTGTAGTTCATTTAAGTCCCAATGATCTAAACTGACCTATAGTTGATAATCTTTAAATCTTAAATCCTTTAGTGTGAAATGGGTAAGACTAATTAATTGAACTATACTTTTTTTTTTAATTCAAGTATAATTAACATATCGTGTTATATTAGTTTCGGGTGTACAATACACTGACTCAACAATTCTATATATTACTCAGTGCTCATCAAGACATGTATATTCTTGGGGCACTGGGGTGGCTCAGTCAGTTAAGAGTCTTGACTCTTGATTTCCGCTCAGGTAGTGACATCAGAGTCATGAGATCAAGCCGCACTGGGCTCCATGCTGAGCATGAAGTCTCCTTAATATTCTCTCTCTCTCCCTCTCCCTCCTCCCCTCCCCACTCCCTCTCTAAAAAAAAAAAAAAAAGCAAGAAAGAGAGAGAGAAAGAAAGAAAAAGAAAAAGAAAGAAAGAAGAAAGAAAAAAGAAAGAAAGAAAGAAAGAGAAAGAAAGAAAGAAAGAAAAAGAAAAAGGAAGAAAGAAAGAAAAAGAAAGAATGAAAGAAAGAAAGAAAGAAAGAAAGAAAGAAAGAAAGAAAGAAAGAAAGAAAAAGAAAGAAAGAAAGAAAGAAAGAAAGAAAGAAAGAAAGAAAGAAAGAAAGAAAGAAAGAAAGAAAAAGGGAAAGAAAAGAAAAGAAAGAAAAAAGAAAGGTAGATCCCTATACTCTTGGGACACATGGTGGGCTCAGTCAGTATAGCATGTGACTCCTAAACTCAGCGGCATAAGTTCAGGCCCCATATTAGGTGTGGAGCCTACTTAAAAAAAAAAAAATTAAAAGATATGTGAATTCTTAATCCCCTATATTTGACCCATCCCCTAATCACCTCTCCTCTAGCAACCTCTAGTTTCTTCTCTGTATTTAAGAGTTTTGTTTTTTTGGTCTCTTTTTATCTTTGTTTTGTTTTGTAAATTCCACATACGAGTGATATCATATGGTATTTGTCTTTCTCTGACTGACTTATTTCACTTAGCATTATACCTTCTAGGTCCATCCATGTTGTTGCAGATGGCAGGATCTCATTCTTTTTTATGGCTGAGTAATATTCCATCATATATATATATATCTCACATCTTCACTCATTCATTCAACAATCAATGGGACACTTGGGTTGCTTCCATAACTTGGCTGTTGTACATAATCCAGCAGTAAACATAGGAGTGTACATATCTTTTCAAATTAGTGTTTTTGTTTTCTTTGGGTAAATACCCAATAGTGGAATTACTGGATCATATGGTAATTCTATTTTTAATTTTTTGAGGAACCTGTATACTATTCTCTACAGTGGCTGCACCAATTTGCATTCCCACCAACAGCATACAAGGGTTTCTTTTTCTCCACATCCTCAATGACCCTTATTTCTTGTGTTTACTATACCATTCTGACAGGTGCAGAATGATACCCCATTGTGCTTTTAGTTTGCATTTCCCTGATGATTAGTGATGTTGACTATCTTTTCATGTGTCTGTTGGCCTATGTAGGTTTTCTTTGGAAAAATGTCCATTCTGGTCCTCTGCCCATTTTTAAATCAAATTCTTTGTTTATTTGATGTTGAACTGTATAAATTATTTATATACTTTGGATATTAACCCCTCATCAGATATGCCACTTGAAATATCTTCTCCCATTCAGTAGGTTGCCTTTTTGTTGATGGTTTCCTTCACTGTGAAAAAGCTTTTTATTTTGGTGTAGTCCCAATAATTTAATTTTATTCTTCGTTTCCTTACCTGAAGAGAAAAATATTTCTGTGACTAATGTCAAAATAATTACTAAGTTTTCTTCTAGGAATTTCATGGTTTCAGGACTCATCTTGGGCCTCCTTTGTTGCAGGTTAATTGACTATATAAGTGTGAGTTTATTTCTCATTTCTCTATTCTATTCCATTGATCTATGTCTATTTTTGTGCCAGTACTATACTGTTTTGATTACTATAGCTTTGTAATATATCTTGAAATATGCAATTGTGATACCACTGGCTTTGTTCAACTTTCTCAAGATTGCTTTGGCTATTGGGGTCTTTTATGGTTCCACACAAATATTAGGATTAATGTTCTAGTTCTATGAAAAATGTCATTGGAATTTTGATAGGAATTGCATTAAATCCGTAGAATGCTTTGGGTAGTATGAACAGTATAACAATACTGGTTCTTCCAATCCATGAGCATGGAATATCTTTCCATTTGTTTGGGCCATTTTCAGTTTCTTTCATCAGTGTTTTATAGTTTTTGGAATATAGGTCTTTACTTCCTTGGTTAAGTTTATTCCTAGGTATTTTATTTTTGGTACAATTGAGCTGAACTTTTCAGTTAAAAAATAACCTCCCGACATAAAATTTGGTGCAGTCAGTCACTAAAGCTATTTCGCTAACCTTAAGGAGTAAAGGAAACTCATACACCACTAACATCAGTCATAAGCTATTGTTGTTTATCAAGCCGACTAAACCAGAATGCAAGATGTCAATCACACCTCGTACAGAAAACAATAAATGTTAAGTTTTGTATGAAGGTTGTGAGTATCTGGTTAGGATTTAAAAAAATCAGCTTTACAACATGGAAGGGAATTTTTACATGCAATGAATATACATTTGGTATTTGGCCATTTTAATGTATTTGATCTTTCAAATGGTGTCTGTCATTTCAAAAAGGAAAAAGAGAAAGAGTTGGTTGAGCAGAAAGGCTAAACCTTGGACTGGAGGCCAATATGCATATACTGACACCATGGGAGGTTGGGAAAGATACCCTGTTTTCTCTTCCATCTGTTTTTGGGTACTGAAAACAGTCTCTTGGTTTAATTTTAAGTGAATTTCATCTGCATCATATATAGAAAAAGAGATGAAAATTAACATAGAAACCACAGTTGCAATCTAATACTTTGATTTTTATTCAAATTCCACACATTTAAATTAAAAAAAAAAACGCTCAAAAATCAGCAAATTACCTTGAATGTAGCTCTGTGCTGCCATTATTATATTTGCTTCCTCTTTCCCAGATACCAAAGTCTGGTACGCGGTAAACTCTTTCTACACAAAATACAAGGTTTTGAATAAAAGAGACCTAAAAGAAAAGAAATGAAACATAAGGACACATGCAGTAACAGGATCTTTAGATACTGATAAGAGCAATTAGATTATCATTTGAAATCCAATTACACACTTGCTACCAACAGTTTCTTAATGTGTTCAAATTCTTGTGATTTTTTATATTGCTATAAATACTCTGTTATACCTGTTTTTTCTAATATAAAGCCTAAAGTGAGAACCTAATATACAGTACAAAAATAAAATTTAAATCCTGTCAATGTTTCAACTGTAATTTTTCAGCAGTGTATCTATTACTGTTCATGGAGACTGGATATCTTGAGAATTAAGAAAAATATAAAGCATTGTTTTATAATAGATAATATTTGTTATCTAAAATGTTCATATGAAATGTTAAATAAGTCTAAAACTTTGGAGATAAAAAGGTATTTCCCAGTTCTGAAATGAGTCAGTCCATTAACTGACTTAAGATTAACCTGGAGTCTTGAATCTATTAATCCTGGAATCTAATATTCTTCTGGTCTTTTCTACAGCTGTAGATACCCATTCTTATAAACTCAAAGCTATGACTGGAGATGAGCTCCAACCAACAGGCCAAGAGTCACAGTTTCCTTGTAAAGTTTTCAGACAACTGATGAAATTTAAACTCTCCAAAGTAACTACAGAAAGCAAAGATTATGGTCAGTTCTAATTTAAAAAAAAAAAAAACTGTTCATTTTATTAAAGACAATATCTTAACTGGACTACTGGTCTTAATTACAAGGTTTTAAATTAAGTCCCCATGTTTGGTTCAATATTGCAAACTGAGTATGTGCACTTGCCTATCTATCCTTCATCTCGAGATCCCTTCTGAAGTGACAATAGTATCTCCCACCTCCCCCCCATACACATAATTAATATAATGTATATACTTTTAAGAATGACACAAAAATAGGTGGGGGGTGCGCTAAATGGGTGATGGGCATTAAAGAGGGCACTTGTTGGGATGAGCACTGGGTGTTATATATAAGTAATGAATCACTAAATTCTATTCCTGAAACCAATACTATACTATATGTTAACTAACTTGAATTTAAATTAAAAAAAAACCTCTTTACATAATTATAATAAATTATTGTATTTGAAAAAATAAAATCATTATAGTTAATGAGGTATACACAAAAGAAAAAAAATGACAGATTAATAATACTAAAAAACAAAGGTAAGATTTCACCAGTACACCAGAAACTCTGCCAAATTATAATAGAAGAAAGCAATAGGAAAGAATTGTTTGAGAAATCAGAACAGAGGAAACCACAGCCTCTTAAAATGACTCTTCCTTGTTCTCTAGGATCTCTAGAAATCCAGTTTCTAAGCCCAGAGTCAACAAATACATTGCTTAAGAGTTGATCTGTAGAGCAGTCTTCCCAGATTCTCTCACAAAAGATGAATGGCTGGTACACTGGAATCCCTGACATTTCCACTCTGCATCTGAACAGAGATGTTTGCCCTTAGGGCCAAAAACAGCTGACATATTTCAGTGAAGAAAAAAGCAATTAGAGTCTTGGAGCCTCACAGAAATAGAACAGAGCATAAGATAATTTTAGATTTCCACAAAACACATATGTATCCTGTAACTTCCCTACCCAAGAATGAAGCATTACATACCTACAGTAAACTTATTACTTTGAATATTAGTGAGGCTCTCCCCAGCTTTCCCAGTTTCTCGCTAACTTGACTATATACCCTAAGGAAAACCTGCCTATAGAAAAATCCTGGTCCATTTTCATGAAACCTAGTATCTTTAGCTCGTCTACGGTCTTTAGAGTTACTTAGATGCTATAATACATACAGAAAATACTTTATACATTGTCAAGTCTTCAAGTTTAAAGATTTGAAAACATCTAAGTCCTCCTTCCTTTCATAACAAACTTTTCAAGTATATAATCCATATTCCTGTTCCTTCCTTCTCTTAGGAGGACTTTAGGACAGGGCTAGGCCCAAGTAAGGCAGTCTGCTCAGAATGCCTACATGGTATAATAAGTGGCTAGAAAGGCATTTCTGGCTCATAAGCCCTGTGAGGAAAACTAAAATGCCATTTACATTCTAGTTCCACAAGTAAGGAGTCTGCAAATTGCCATTCCACCCCATCCTAACAAGTAAAAAGCTGAACAGACTGAAAAATTGACAACTCTTCTTATATCCATAAGGCAGGGGTGGGGGGGGCGGTTAGACAGAGCATACTGCTGCCCTAAGACTGGAGAGACCCACAGTGAATACAGACAGCCATGGCTTCCTGGAGCAGAGACTCATGAGCAGAAGTCACCTTGGGAACCAGTGCCAGGGTAGTAAAACCTGAACTGTAACTGAACTGCTAGAAGCTCAGTTAAAAACTGAGAGTTAAAACTCTGAGAGTTAACATCTCCAGGAGGACCAAGTCATAAGGAGTTCAGGTTGAGATTTACCTGCAAAATACTGAGATTTACCTGCAAAAACTCCATCAGGTTCCCATAGAAAATGAGGAAAATCCCCCATGTCTTCCAGCAGGAGGAGGGGAAAAGAACTCATTTTGAAATACAAGTATACATGCTTTCTAAAAGTTCTTGCTACACTAGTTCACTTTTACAAAAGACCTACCTGTTTTCATTAACTGAAAGAAATCCAAAGAGGATTTTCACTTTTACATTAAAAAAAAAGCCATTACTGTACTAATGCAGGTCTTTTTTTTTTTTTAAAGATGTTATTTATTTGACAGAGAGAGCACAAGCAGGTCTTTCGAAAAAAAAGTGGTATAATGCAAACTTTTGTAAAGTGGGGGATAACCTTCACTTTACACATTAACGCTTACAAAAGGTTCCATAGGAACACTCTACTTTCAGATAGTGGGGGAAATCTCCATGTGGAAACACTTTTTCATAACAAGGTCTCAAATCACTGGAAAATGGTTAACCAGACCTTGACCTATTGGCCAATAGAACTTAACTGACCTGGGGAAGGGGAAATACCCAACTCCAGCCAGTTCTTCCAGATGAGGAAGAGAAATATTCAACTCGAGCCTACTAGAGCTATCTTATCCTGCCTAAGGGGAAAGGGAAAAAAAATGAGATACACTTGTGAAGTTCATAGTCCAGAGGCACAGGCTAACTAAAAGACTAGACCTAATCATCGGATTACAGACACTTTGCATCCCTTCCCCTCATATCTCACCACATTTACCAAGGGCCTATTTACAACAGTTCCTTTATACTACATCATGTCCAGCTATCAAGAAAAAATTACGAGCATATCAAAAAGAAAAAAAACCTCACACAATTTGAAGAGACAAAGTAAACATCAGAACTATATGTGACAGAGATGTTGGAACTATCAGACTAAATTTAAAATAACTATGACTAATATGATATGGAATCTGTTGAATGAAGTAATAGTAAGCAAGAACACAGGGGCAGTGTAATCAGAGACGGAAATCCAAAGACAAACTCCTCAAAAATGCTAGATATAAAAAAATACTATAAAAGAAATTAAAAATGTCTTTGATAAACTTATCAGAGATTCAACACAACTGAGGAAAAAATCTTGGCTAGAGGCTATATAAACAGAATCCTTGAAACTGAAAAGCAAAGAGAACAAAACTGAAAAACACAGAACAGAATATTCAAGGGCTGTGAGACAACTGAAAAAGGTGTAATATATGTAATAGGCATACCAGGATGAGAAGAAAGAAAAAAAGGAACAGAAGAAATATTTCAAACAATAACAACTGAGAATTCCCCCAAATTAAGTCAGATACCAAACCATACATATAGGAAGTTCAGAGAAAACTAAGTAGGATAAATGTCCCCAAAAACTACACCTCAGAATATCATTTTCAAATAACAAAAAAATCAAGATAAAGAAAAAATCCAGAAAAAAGAAGAAACAATTACCTTACCTACAGCAGAACAAGGCTAAAAATTACATTCAACCTCTTCTCAGAACCATCTAAGTGAGACTGGAATGAAATACTAGAAGTGCTGAGAGAAAAAAAAAAAAAAAAAAACTATCAACCTAGAATCCTGTACCCTGCAAAATTATCCTTCAAGAGTGAAGGAGAAATAAAAACTTTTTCAAATAAATTGAGGAAATTTGTTGCCAGTAGGCCTATCTTGCAAGAAATGTTAAGTTCTTTAGAGAGAAGAAAAATAATATCACAAACTCAGATTTGAATAAGTGAAGGTGAAATAAAATTTTTTGTTTTTATTACTCTTACTGGATTTAACAGATAACAGTTTGTTCAAAATAATAAATAGTAACAATGTAATTGATTATGTATGTTTATACCAACATGTATCCTTATATATAAGTAAAGTTAATGACAGCAAAGATACAAGGAAGTAACTAGGGTTATTTTGTTATTATAAAACACCACACATGAAGTGGTGTAATGTTATCTGAAAGTGGACCTGGATTAGTTGTAAATGTATATTGCAAACTCCAGGGCAACAAGTTAAAAAAAGTAAAAAGAGGTCTCACTGATATGCTAAGAAAGGAGAGAAAATAGAATCATATAAAAAACTCAAATTTAAACCATAAAAGGCAAAAAAGAGTGGAATACAAAAATGGACAAACAGGACAACAAACAGAAAACAGTAACAAGTATGGTAGAGAGTACTCCAACTGTATCAACAATTACTTTGAATGTCAATGGTTTAAATGAACCAATTAAAAGACAGAGACTGTAAGAGTGGATCAAAAAACATGACCTAAATATATGTTGGCTATAAGAAACCAACTTTAAATATGAAGATACAAATTGATTACAAGTAAATGAATGGAGGAAAATATACCATGCTAATGCTAACCAAAAGAAAGCTGGAGTAGCTATTTAATTTCAGATAGAGCAGTGCTCGTTTCAGCACCACATATAATAATTTCAGATAGAGCAGACTTCAAGTTAAGTAAAGTTACCAAGGATAAAGAAGGGAATGACATAATTATAAAGGAGTTAATTCTCCAAGAACACAACACAATCCTTAACGTGTATGCAACTAACAGAGCATCAAACTATGTTAAGCAAATACCAGTAGAACTGGAAAAAGAACTAGATGAATTTGCTATCAAGGTTGGAGACTTTAACACCCCTCTATCAGAACTAGGTAGATCCAAGAGCCAGAAAATCAGTAAGGACAGTTGAACTCAACAACACCATCAATCAACTGGATACAACTGACATCTATAGACGAGTCCACCCAACAACATAAAACTACACATTCTTCCCAAGTTTACATGGAATATTCACCAAGAAAGAATATATTCTGAGCCAAAAAATACACCTTAATAAATGTAGAAGAATATATATCATACAATGTCTTCTCTCAGACCACAACAGGATTAAACTACAAGCCAGTAACAAAAAGATAACTAGAAAATCCCCCAAATATGTGGAGATTAAACAACATACTGCTAAAAAACACAAGCCAAAGAAAAAAATCTCAGAGAAATTTAAAAATATTTTGAGACAAATGAAAACACACTTTTCAAAATTTGTAGGATGCAGTGAAAGCAATCTGTACAGAAATTTATACCACTGAATACATATTTTAAAAAGAGATCTAAAATCAATAATCTAAGATTCTACCTTAGGAAAATTTGTAGTTATTAAATATATTAAGGGAGAGACTTTAAGAGTACATAAGTTGTTTCTCTTCATATTTTCATCCAATAATTTTAGCATTTATCAGTAAATCTCGTTTACAATAATTATTACTATAGTTCTTGCCTAAAGGTTATTTTCTATTTCCCTATTTACTTCTATTTATTAATTGGAATTCTACCGTAACAAATGTTTTATGTGACACTGTTGCAATGAACATCTTATTATGTTTCTAGGAGCTTCCCAGCCATTTTGACAACATGGTACACACAGAAATAATATTTGTACAACACACTGAAGTTACTGGACAAGACTCCTGGCAGCCAGAAGGTATTGTCCTGGGAGGTGACACAAACACCTTTAGAATGAAGGGCTCAGTTCTTCAGCCTATCTGTAACCTGTCTGTGGTATCCTAGCAGGAAAGCTCTGATCTAGGGTATATATCTGAAAGTTGAATTGCTAAATTGTAGACTAAGTGCACTTTTAACTTCACTAGATGTTATCAAAATGCCCTTCATAGTTTAAAAAAACTGGTGACCAAGTTCTGGCCAATAAAATTAGGCTGACGTCACTGGTTAAGGCTTCTAGAAACTGTTTTTAAAGACCCTCCTTCTTTCCCAATTCTTACTAGTGTCGACATGATACCTAGAAGAACAGCACCTTTATTACAATTATTTGGATAAATGTCCCATGTTTAAAGATGGCAGAATAGGAGAAAAGTAAGTCTATATCCTTGATGACATTGATCAGCTACTGTTAAAGCCCAGGACTTCCAACCTCCAAAAATGTTGGTGCATGAAATAAAACTTGTATCTGTTGAAACCACTCTTCTTTGGGTTTTCTATTACTTGTTGCCAAATGTAACTTAAATTATATATTATCCATGACTCATTTCCCACATTTTCATTTCTCCACCTTTCCTCTTTCTCTGCTCTCCCCCTGCCAGCTGGAGTTGGTTTGCAATTTAGGATCTTAAAACTTCTCTGCCCACTCAATCAAAAGTAGTGTATTTGTCATTCTCTATCAGACCATGCCATTTGAATTTGCTACACTGAACCTTATCTTTTTTCTATTTTAGTAAGCTTTTGCCAATTTTCCCAACTAAAATGTAATTTCTACAAGGCAAGGAGGTGTTTTGTCCGTCTTCATCATTCTGTATCCCTAGTGCCTAGAACAGTAATTTCTACACGACAACTCAACCAATTTGTTGAAGGAATGGTTAAATGACCTACAAACATTTTTAAAAGAATTTGATTTTTCATACTACCTCTGTCAAGTTTTATAAAATTATAGCAACCTCATAAAATTTATTGGGAGCTTTTCCTGTTTTATCAGGAATTACCTCTTCCTTTAAGCTTTGGTAAGATTTGCCTATAAAACTAGCGGGAACAGTTCTTTTTCTGGAGAAGTTGAGGGGGAGGGGAAAGATTTCTTACCAATAATTTACTTTTGTCAAAGACTATAGATCATGCATTTCTGAGAGGGTGAAAACTGGTTCTCGGAAGCAAAAGAAAAAATCTTAGATATTACAATAGAGTGTGGCCCTGGAATGCTCAACTCTACCTTGACAAAATCTTATTCCCTAATTTCTCACATTACAGAAAACTTACGTAGTTTTCCCCCCTCTTGAGGGCAACAACAACAAAAATAATAAAAAGGTTAAGACCATAATATATGTCTATTTTATTTTTCTATTTCTTAAGTTAGTATTAGTACCTGTATTAGTTTGTTAAAGCTGCCATAGCAACATACCCAAGACTGGTCTTTATTTTCTCATAGTTATGAAGGCCATATACCAAGATCAGGGTGTCAGCAGATTTGGTTTCTTCTAAGGCCTTTCTCTTTGACTTACAGGTGGGCCACACTCTGGCTACTTTGTCCTCATATTGTTGTCCCTCTGATCACATATGCCCCTGGTGTCTCTTTGTCTGTTCCAATTTCTTCCTCTTATAAGTACACCAGTCAGATTGTATTAAGGCTCACCATGTGGGCATGATTTAAACTTTACTATTTAAAGGACTTATCTCCAAATACATCTGCAACAATCCTATTTCCAAATAAGACCAGATTTTGAGGTACAGGAGCTTTGGGTTTTAACATATAAATTTGTAGAAGGTGGAAGGCGGGGGCAAAAATCAGCTTATAACAGTAACTTATCTTTCCCCAGAACACATTCCATTTAGGATCATTTTGATATTTATTGTCAAATAATTTATTTGTAGTTATATTCTCCTTTTCATTCCTAATAACATTCATCTGTTTAAGTATTCCTTTTCTGCTGGGCAAATTTTGTTGAAGTTGGTTTAAATTATTAACCTTTAAAAAAATACAATTCTTGGTTTTGTTGACAATCTGTATTCTAACTTCACATTGTATATAATTATTTATATTTTTATCTTTATTACTTTCTTCCTTCTACTTGCTTTGTGTTTATTACAGTATTCTTTTTCTGAATTTAAAAACAGAACACTTAACTTGCTAGTTTTTCATCATGACTCTTTCCTAAAGCTAAAAATTGCCTACTAATAACACTTCACAGCTACATTTCACAAGTATTGGTACATAGTGTTTCACTGCCATTCCATATTATTTCTCAATTTCCATTTTCATTACTTCTTCAAAATCATAAAACAGAAGTGTATATGTTTAGTTTCCAAAACCAGGATATTTAGTGTGCACCTTTTACCTACTGACTTCTAAATTTAATGTGATCAGAGAAAATACTTGTTCTGTTATTCATTTAGTCTTTGTAGAATTTTGTTGAGACTAATTGTGCCATTCAAATAATCTACATCATAACTTTCATTTTTTTGTCTCCTTTATCATTTTATAAGGGAAATGTGTTAAAAACCTCCTACCTATTCCATTAAATTTTTGTTTTATGTATTTTGAGGATATACTGTTAGGTCTGTACAGTACTTTTTCATCTTCCCAGTGAAATGTTCCTTTAATTATTAAATAATGTTCCTTTTTATAAATTTACCTTAAATACATGGGGTAAAAAAAGACTACTGTAAAAAGAAAACCCCCAAATACAATGGCATTTTAAGCTATAATTGATTACTTGTACAGTATACTTTGTCTATGTGTTATATAGTCTTGTTTACTTATTTGTTTGTTTTAATGCGATCTTATCTCAGTTTTGAGGCTCTGGATGGAGACTGGTTACTTCCTCTTCCTGTATAAAGATTAAGTACTGATTAAGTTAATATCCCAGCCACTTCCCCTATTGGGTTCTCACACTCTATGCATTATGCACTTAACCTAACTACTTCAGGACTAGATACAATAAAAATAGAGACAGACCCTGGGGCCCATAGGAGTACTCAAATTAGCTGGTACACATGGAGACTACAAAACCTACTTAACTCCACCCTTCTCGTTATACATAAGCTGTCCCCTATAGTTGCAGCTTGTAACCCTGTCCTCACCTACAACCCCCATTGTGGCCCTTCTTAGGGGCTTTCTCTCTCATTTAGAGGTATAAACAAAAGAGTTGTGCATTTCATCCATCTGAGTGTCACTATGTTGTTTCAAGCCATCAAAACAATTTTTTTTCCTTCAAAAAAAACCGTAAACCTTCTAAAACACAGACTGGCATGGCAGCTTAGTTCCACAATGTCATTTAGAGACCCAGGCTTCCTCTATCACTTGTTCTATCATTCCCCAGGGGTTTTCCAGGTCATGGAAGGGGGCAGCAAGAGGGGAGAATTTATTTTTATCTACTCTTTGCAAGAGTATTGTTGGCATCAATTCAGATGATCAGTCACCACTTCTCCAAATATTGCCTTTCCTCAACTCTTTTTACTCTTTATTCTTATGAAGCATATTTGGGACCTTCTCATTCTATCCTCATTACTCTTAAACCTGCTTTCATATTTTCTTTTTACATCTCTGTTCTCCCAAAACTATTCTCCAGTTCATAAATTCCTTCTTCAACAATGTCCAATCTACTCTTTACCACTAATCTTTTAGTTGTTCCATAATCTTTATTTCTAATAATCACTTTTGGTTCTTTTTCATACATTCTCTTACCTTCTTTATCTCTATAAAATTAATATTTAACAATTTAAACATTTTTATTTTAGAGTCTCTTTCAAACAGTTCTATTATTTAAAATTCTTGGAGTATAAGCTTTCCTATCTGCTGTACTTGGTTGTTTTGAATAATTTCCTCATGTAATTTGTCCTTTGTAATTATTATTTGTATTATTTAACTCATTTCAATAAAGGTTTTCATTTGTGGATATGTACCTAAAAAGCATTTTATCTATGTTTAGACCATATATCAGCATATGGCACAGGCTTAAAGTTTCAATTTAGGGTCCTAGATAACAATAGCTTCCTATTATCTGGGCCAGTGGCCTGAGGTTTTTTTGTTCTCCTCCCAGAGAAGACAGTTCTTTTATAAGTTCATGCATAGAAGTCACATGTAACATCTCATCTTGAATGAGCCCAAGGCAACATCTCTTTTTCCAAAGTGATCTTTTAAAAACTCAAACTCTTGGCCCATAAAATCCGTGGTACAGGGATTGCAAAACTGGACTCAATCCTCCACCCTTCTCCTCATCTAGACCCTTTGAAATATGATTTTATAGTTCCTCCTAACAAGAGGTCAGACACATGATTTACTTCAGCCACCAGAATGTGGCAGAAGTGAGAGTGTACCAACTCTGAGCCTAGGCCTCAAGAGGCCTTACATGCATCTGTTCTCTCAGATCCCTAAATTTCCCTTGAGAATAATCCCAGCTCCTTTCTTGAGGATGATAGACCATATAGAGCAGAGATGGTTTATATCAGTCAATACCATCTTTAATTGGCTGTCAACCTGTCAACTAACCATAACATGCATGAGCGAGCTCAGCTGTTCTTGGCTAACCAAGCAGAATTGGCTAATCAGCAGAACTGACCAGCTCTTAAATAGACCAGTAGGGAACAAAAGTTGTAAATAAGACACTAAATTTGGGGGTATTTTGTTAAGAAACTGTAATAGCTAAATGATACAATATATCTGAATCTATGAGGTCCCTGAGCTTAACCATATCACCAGATCAAATGCTAATCTGCTAATTTTCTCATTATTTCTGGCATCTAGGAGTTTCCTTTTCTTTCATTTCTGCTTCGTTAGTTTTTTTTTTTTAATAAATTTCGTTATACTTTACCTAATAGTATGTATTTTTGGAGTTAAATCAGCTTATTCAGTTGTATTATCACATTTACAGAAACATGACCAAATACCTCTCGTGACAAGTACCCAACTACCAGGCAGGCATCATGGGATATTAAATAACAATAAAGGAATTTCGGAACTAGAAAACAATATCCTCAAAGAGTATTATTCACAGATCAAATGTTTAAATACTAACTTTAGCACCTCATCTTATCATCAGTGACTTCATTACCATGGCAGTTGAGAATCCACAACTAATAGTAACAAAATCAAAATGCACTAATGTTGCAAAGAAAGGGCTAAGAAACAAAAATAGGTAATAGTTTGACCAATGAAAATGAATTCTACTTCACAAGAAGTCATTTCATTCTCCAAATAGAAATATTTGTTACAGATGATATTTTCTCAGAAAACAAGAAATTACTTTGTACCACATCACACACTAAAAATTTTTAGACAGTAATTCAGCCATTCACTAAACTATTAGCATTTCCTGATTAAATAGAAAAAAAGACTCTGACTATATGTATATTTAACTTGTATATAACACTAAAGATTATAACTCTTTATTAAGCATAAACATATTTGAAAAATAAATGATTATGAAAAATTACTAATATTATTTTCCTATAACATGTAATATAGAAAAGTGAATCCATATTAAACAATGACCATTTTATATAGTTTAGATAATTTGTATATATTTCTGCAATAAGAGAAGTGTCTATTCCATCTTACTATGGCTCATGAAATTAACGGTATTTTTTAATCTATCAGTCTTATTTCACTAATAACTAACATTTGGAAATACATCTTTTGGCAACACTATTCTTTAATTAGGTAAAGAAATCTAAACCAACATACTGTAGGCCTAATTTTTTTTTAATCCCCCAAATTATAACATTATCCTGCAATGGTAAGCTATTGTAACAACAATTAAAAATCCATTTTAATCCTATTGAATATTATTTAAATTTCTCCATGTCCCTTATCTCCTATCAACACTACACACACACTGAAAGAAACAAACAAAATTCAATTCTTAAATTTCTAAGCATGTATAGGGAAACATGAATAAATTTTTATTTTGGGAAATATTTTTAATTGGTTGGCAAAAATAGAACAAAACTACTATTTTTAAATATTTGGAGGCTGGATTGGAAAAGAGCTCAAGAGATCAACTATTCCAACCATATCTTTCTAGATGCATCCCTTCTAACATCTATTCTAAAATATTTACAATGATGTAAGCACTAAAAGGCCCTATTTTTCTAACAGTAACAAACCTGAATCCTCTCTCTGTCTGTAAATTCCACATAGATTATAGGACCCCAACCTAGATGCAATATTGAAAAAGAGACTGGTGCCATGGATGATGATAATTTGAGTTTAATTCTTTCTATAACACATCAAAATCAAGATATCTCTTAAATAACACTAATACACTCTGAATTATGTTTAAAGTATCACCACAAGAGAAGGACAAATTTACCATTTGAGGTATGAGGAAAGGTTTCAGAAGGTGAACATTTCAAAAGACAGAGCATGGGATGGAGGGTATGGGGACTGAGAATGATAGCAATGGTTAGACAATGAATCTGATGACGGGACTATGCTCTAAAGAACAATCTATTCACAACACGGTAACATTTTATCTACTAAAAAAGCAGATTAATATTGTGTCCATATATACTGCCATGCACATGATTGGCTTATGTGACACTGAATCTCTTATGAGACACTACCAGCAAAATAAAAAAAATGAGGTAAAATATGCTTTCTTTCATCAGGAAAAGCTGGGTTTTGGGGTGAGCAAAAGGAGATGGGAGAATATCTAAAGGAAAATGATCTCCTGATTCTTCTACAAAATCATTGTATTACATTATGAAAATTCAATATACTGTAAATGACAGGCAAAAATAGGAAACAACCATATGCAGTAACTGAGGTAGCCATTAGCCACATGTGTCTCTTGAGTATTTGCCATGTATCTACCCAAATTAAAATGGACTTTCAGTGTAAAATATATACCAATTTTGAAGACTTAGGAAAAACGTAAAAACATCTCAATAATCATCTATATTTATTACATATTAAATAAAGGTATCATATGTACATTGCATCAAATAAAATATATAAAAACTAGTTTCATCTGCTTTTTTTAATGCAGCTACTGTAAATTGTCAATTACAGAAGTGGCTCACATTATATTTCTATTAAAGAAACCAACTGTAGAGGCTGGAAAAAAATACATACTTTCCCAAACTGCATTCTTAGCAGGAACTGCCTTATATAAGGTATAAGCAGGAGTTTGCTAAGGACTTTTGGGAAACCTTTTGAGGTTTCAGATTAAAAAAAAGGGGGGGGCGGAGGAGTAGGAGACCTGGATTTCGTCTGGTCTCAGGAATTCAGCTGAATAGGGATCAAACCATTCTGAACACATACGAACTCAACAAGAGATCGAAGAAGAGAGTAGCCATAACTCTCTGAACAGAAAAGTGACCACTTACTAGAAGGTAGGATGTGAGGAGAAGTGAATCTGAGCCGATATTTCAGAGAAGAGATGGCGGGGGAGGGGGCCTCCATCGGCCGCTTCTGGCAAGTGATGGAGCTGCGGAGCACAAAATCGGAACTTTTAGAAGTCGGCTCCGCTGAGAGACATCACTCCAGTGGCTAAGCGGGAGATGGAACCCTCGAGGGACAGTGTGGTCTCAGGACCCTCGGGGTCACAGAAACACCAGGGGTGCCTGAGTTTGGCAGTGTTCCCAGGTACCAGAACGGAGAAGCCAGCTGCAGAGACGGAGCAGAGGCGCGGGCTCTCAGCTCGGGGATGCCATAAACTGTGATCAGTGACAGTTGGGCCATTGCTCCTCCAGCAGGGACCCAAGCAGCAGAGCCGGGTAGACTCCCCTTCCTCCTGTGGGAGGAGCGGGCAGCGCGGGAGCACACCGCAGGGATCTGCTGGGTTTGGAGACTCCAAACGGGATCGGGTGCCAGAGATAGAAACTCTCGGTCACAGGCCGGGTGAGCACAGAGTGGGGCCGGAGACAAGGGAGACAGGAGTGACTGTTTTTCTCTGGGGGAACACTGAGGAGTGGAGCCCCGAGTTCACGGCTCCTCTAGGCGGAGAGTGGGAGGCCACCATTTTCACCCTGGTCCTCCAAAGAAGTACCAAGAGCTTGCAGGGAACAAAAGCTCCTGAGAGCAAACCTGAGCAGATTGCTTAACCCGGAACAAAAAGGGCTGAGCAATTCCGCCTCTGGCAAAGACACTTGGGAACCACGCCAACAGGCCCCTTCGCCAGAAGATCAGCACGAACAGCCAGCAAACCAAGACCAAGTTTACTGATCAAGGAGAATGGGAAAACTCCAGCGCTAGGGGAATACTGCACATAGAATTCATGGATTTTTTACCATGATTCATTAGTTTTTCAAAGTTAATTTTTTTAACTATTTATTTTTTTAATATTTCTTTTTCCCTTTTTCAACCAAGATCTTATCAATCCCTTTTTTAAAAAACATTTTTTATTTTTCCTTTATGTAGTCATATTTTAACCCCCCATAGTACTTACCCCTATTTTTGGCATATATATATATATATACAAGTTGTTCTCTCTTTAAAATTTTGAGATACAATTCATTCTAATAGATCAAAATATACTCTAAATCACTAGTGTATGGCTTTGTTCTAATCTCCTGCCTGACCACATTCTCTCCCCTTTTTTTTTCTTTTTTTTTAATCTTTTTTATTTCAAACAAATTCTTATCAATAACTTTTATAAAATCTTTTATCATTTTCATCTTTACAATCATCTGCCATCCCTTCATTGTATCAACCCTTATTTTGTATATATATGAGACTTTCTTCCTTTAAAATTTTAGGAGGCACTTTCTTCTAACAGACCAAAATACGGCCAAGATCTAGTGTGTGGCACTGATCTATGCCCTACCCTGATCATATTTGATCATATACTGTTTTCTTTGTTTTGTTCTGTTTTTATTTCTTTCTTTATTTTCTTATCATTCTTTTTTCTTTCTTTCCATTTCTTTTACCCTGGTTTCAGGTCTTCTCTGATTTGTGTAGAGTATACTTCATGGGGACGTTGTTAACCTCTAGCATTTTCTTCGCTCATTCATCCATTCTCCTCTGGACAAAATGACAAGACGAAAAAAATCCCCTCAGCAAAAAGAACAAGAGGTAGTGCAGTCTGCCAGAGACCTACGCATTATGGACATTAGTACGATGTCAGACCTAGGGATCAGAAACATGACTTTAAAGATACTAGCTGGGCTTGAAAAAAGCGTGGAAGTTATTAGAGAAATAAAAGAACTAAAATCTAACCAAGTAGAAATAAAAAAGGCTATTAATGGGGTGCAATCAAATATGGGGGCACTAACTGCTAGGATAAATGATGCAGAAGAGAGAATGAGCGATATAGAAGACCAAAAGATGGAAAATAAAGAGTCTGAGAAAAAGACAGATAAACAACTACAGGACACAAGGGCAGAATACGAGAGATAAGCGATACAATAAGACGAAACAATATTAGCATAATTGGGATCCGAGAAGAAGAAGAAAGAGAGAGAGGAGCAGAAGGTAATATTGGAGCAAATTATAGCAGAGAACTTCCCTAATGTGGGGAAGGAAACAGGCATCAAAATCCAGGAGGCACAGAGAACCCCTCTCAAAATCAATAAAAATAGGTCAACACCCCGATATCTAATAGTAAAACTTACGAGTCTCAGAGACAAAGAGAAAATCCTGAAAGCACCTCGGGAGAAGAGTTATGTAACCTACAATGGTAGAAACATTAGATTGGCAACAGACCTATCCACAGAGACCTGGCAGGCCAGAAAGGACTGGCATGATATCTTCAGAGCACCAAACGAGAAAAATATGCAGCCAAGAATACTATATCCAACTACCCTGTCATTAAAAATAGAGGAGAGATAAAAAGCTTCCAGGACAAACAAAAACTAAAGGAATTTGCAAACCCGAAACCAGCCCTACAAAAAATACTGAAAGGGGTCCTCTAAGCAAAGAGAGAGCCTAAAAGCAGCATAGATCAGAAAGGAACACAGACAATATACAGTAACAGTCACCTTACAGGCAATGCATTGGCACTAAATTCATACCTTTCAATAGTTACCCTGAATGTAAATGAGCTAAATACCCCAAACAAAAGACACAGGCTATCACGTTCGATTAAAAAACAAGACCCATCGATGTGCTGTCTGCAAGAGACTCATTTTAGACCCAAAGACACCCTCAGATTGAAAGAGAGAGGATGGAAAACCATTTACCATAAGAAAGCTGGGGTGGTAATTCTTATATCAGACAAATTAGATTTTAAAACAAAGAGTGTAATAAGAGATGAGGAAAGACACTATATCCTACTTAAAGGGTCTATCCAACAAGAAGATTTAACAATTATAAACATCTATGCCCCTAAAATGGGAGCAGCCAATTATATACGGCAATAAATAACAAAAGCAAAAAACACATTGACAACAATACAATAACAGTGGGGGCCTTTAACACCCCCCTGACTGAAATGGACACATCGTCAAAGCAAAAGATCAACAAGGAAATAAAGACTTTAAATGACACACTGGACCAAATGGACTTCACAGACATATTCAGAACATTCAATCCCAAGGCAACAGAATACACATTCTTCTCTAGTGCCCATGGAACATTCTCCAGAATGATCACATCTTAGGTCACAAATCAGGTCTCAACCAGAACCAAAAGATTGGGATTATTCCCTGAATATTTTCAGACCACATTGCTTTGAAACTGGACTCAATCACAAAAGGAAAGTCAGAAAGAACTCAAATACATGGAGGCTAAAGAGCATCAGAGTAAAGAATGAACGGGTCAACCAGGAAATTAAAGAAGAATTAAAAAAATTCATGGAAACCAATGAAAATGAAAACACAACTGTTCAAAATCTTTGGGATGCAGGAAAGGCAGTCCTGAGAGGAAAGTATATAGCAATACAAGCCTTTCTAAAGAAACAAGAAAGGTCTCAAATACACAACATAACCCTACACCTAAAGAAGCTAGAGAAAGAACAGCAAATAAAGCCTAAACCCAGCAGGAGAAGAAAAATAATAAATACCAGAGCAGAAATCAATGAAGTAGAAACCAAAAGAACAATAGAACAGATCAACGAAACTAGGAGCTGGTTCTTTGAAAGAATTAACAAGATTGATAAACCCCTGGACAGACTGATCAAAAAGAAAAGAGAAATGACCCAAATCAACAAAATCATGAATGAAAGAGGAGAGATCACAACCAACACCAAAGAAATACAAACAATTATAAGAACTTATTATGAGCAACTCTATGCCAGCCAATTAGATAACCTGGAAGAAATGGGTACATTCCTAGAGATGTATCAACTACCAAAATTGAACCAGGAAGAAATAGAAAACCTGAACAGACCTATAACCACTAAGGAAATTGCAGTCATCAAAAATCTCCCAACAACGGTGCCTGGGTGGCTCAGTTGGTTAAGCGACTGCCTTCGGCTCAGGTCATGATCCTGGAGTCCCAGGATCGAGTCCCACATCGGGCTTCCTGCTCAGCAGGGAGTCTGCTTCTCCCTCTGACCCTCTTCCCTCTCATGCTTTCTATCTCTCATTCTCTCTCTCTCTCAAATAAATAAATAAAATCTTTAAAAAAAAAAATCTCCCAACAAAAGCCCAGGGCCAGATGGCTTCGCAGGGGAATTCTGTCAACCATTTAAAAAAGAATGAATACCTATTCTCCTGAAACTCTACCAAAAAATAGAAATGGAAGGAAAACTTCCAAACTCATTTTATGAGGCCACCATTCCCTTAATCCCAAAACCAGACAAAGACCCCATCAAAAAGGAGAATTACAGGCCAATATCCTTGAGGAACATGGATGCAAAAATTCTCACCAAAATACTAGCCATTAGAATCCAACAGTACATTAAAAGGATTATTCACCATGACCAAGCGGGATGTATCCCTGGGCTGCAAGGTGGGTACAACATCCGCAAATCAATCAACGTGATACAATACATTAACAAAAGTAAGAACAAGAAACATATGATCCTCTCAATAGATGCAGAAAAAGCATTTGACAAAGTACAGCATCCATTTTTGATCAAAATTCTTCAGAAAGAAGAATTATGAAAGAAATGGGCAGAAAACATGAACAGACATTTTTCAAAAGAAGACATCCAAGTGGCCAACAGACACATGAAAAAGTGCTCAACATCACTCGGCATCAGGGAAATCCAAATCAAAACCTCAATGAGATACCACCTCACACCCGTCAGAATGGCTAAAATTAACAAGTCACGAAACGACAGATGTTGGCAGGGATCTGGAGAAAGGGGAACCCTCCTACACTGTTGGTGGGAATGCAAGCTGGTGCAACCACTCTGGAAAACAGTATGGAGGTTCCTCAAACAGTTGAAAATAGAGCTACCAGACGATCCAGCAATTGCACTACTGGGTATTTACCCCAAAGATACAAATGTAGGGACCCGAAGGGGTACATGCACCCCGATGTTTATAGCAGCCATGTCTAAAATAGCCAAACTGTGGAAAGAGCCAAGAGGTCCAACGACAGATGAATGTATAAAGAAGATGTGGTATATATACACAATGGAATATTATGCAGCCATCAAAAGGAATGAGATCTTGCCATTTGGAACGACGTGGATGGAACTGGAGGGTGTTACGCTGAGTAAAATAAGTCAATCAGAGAAAGACATGTATCATATGACCTCACTGATACGAGGAATTCTTAATCTGAGGAAAGAAACTGAGGGTTGCTGCAGTGGTGGGGGGTGGGAAGGATGGGGTGGCTGGGTGATAGACATTGGGGAGGGTATGTGCTATGGTGAGTGCTGCGAATTGTGCAAGACTGCTGAATCACAGATCTGTACTTCTGAAACAAATAATGCAACATATGTTAAGAAAAAAAAAAGAAGTAGTTAGCAGGAGGGGAAGAATGAAGGGGAGTAAGTCGGAGGGGGAGACGAACTATGAGAGACGATGGACTCTGAAAAACAAACTGAGGGTTCTAGAGGGGAGAGGGGTGGGGGCATGGGTTGGCCTGGTGATGGGTATTAAAGAGGGCACGTTCTGCGTGCAGCACTGGGTGTTATGCACAAACAATGAATCATGGAACACTACATCAAAAATTAATGATGTAATGTATGGTGATTAACATAACAATAAAATTTTTTAAAAAGGCTACTTCTGATGAAAAGTAGCTCACACCCCTTTTATCAACCTTCCACCTCTTTTTCCCATGATAACAGTAGTTAGAGCAGCCATTTTGAGAAACTGACAGACCAAGCAATCAGCTATCTTCCAGGCATCATATTATATGAGAAAACTAAGCACCTTAACATTTAATCCACTGCCATAACTCCCAAAAGATACAGGATGAATTAGTCTAACATTTCAAAATGAATTATAATTTTACAAAGCCGAGGATGAAAGATAAATTTCAATTATTATGACAAGCTTTATTCAAAACAACAAACCTAAATTTATCCAATGAGAGTCTATTTCCAACAAAAATTACAAAAGCATTTTTTTATGTTCAATTAGCCAACATATAATACATCATTAGTTTTTGATATAATGTTCAATGATTCATTAGTTGCATATAACACCCAGTGCTCATCACATGTGCCCTCCTTAATACCCATCACTTGATTACCCCATCCCTCGACGCCCCTCCCTTCTCTAACTCTCAGTTTGGTTCCCAGAGTCCAGAGTCTCTCATGGTTGGTCTCCCTCTCTGATTTATTCCCATTCAGATTTCCTGCCCCTCCCCTATGGTCCTCCACGCTATTCCTTATGTTCCACATATGAGTGAAACCATATAATAACTGTCTTTCTCTGATTGACTTATTTCAATTAGCATAATCCTCTGCAGTTCCATCCATGTTGATGCAACTGGTGGGAATTCATTCTTCCTGATGGCTGAGTAATATTCCATTGTATATATGAACCACATCTTCTTTATCCATTCATCTGCTGAAGGATGTCTGGGCTCTTTCCACGGATTGGCTATTATAGACATTACTGCTATGAACACTGGGGTGCATGTACCCCTTCTCTTCACTACATCTGTATCTGTGGGGTAAATACCTAGTAGTGCAATTGCTGGGTCATAGGGTAGCTCTATTTTAAATGTCTTGAGGAACCCCCTACTATTTTCTAGAGTGGCTGTACCAGCTTGCATTCCAACCAACAGTATAAGAGGGTTCCCCTTTCTCAACATCCTCAGCAACATTTGTTCTTCCCTGTTTTCTTAATTTTAGCCATTCTCACTGGTGTGAGGTGGTATCTCATTCTGTTTTGATTTGTATTTCCCTGATGGCAAGTAATGTGGAGCATTTTTCCATGCGTCTTTTAGCCATTTGTATGTCTTCTTTGGAGAAATATCTGCTCATGTCTTCGGCCCATTTCTTCACTGGATTATTGTTTTTTGGGTGTTGAGTTTAAGAAGTTTTTTATAGATCTTGGATACCAGCCCTTTATCTATAATGTCATTTGCAAATATCTTCTCCCATTCTGTAGGTTAACTTTTACTTTTATTGACTGTTTCCTTTGCTGTGAAGAAGCTTTCTATCTTGATGAAGCCCCAATAGTTCATTTTTCCTTGTTTCCCTTGCCTTTAGAGACGTCTCTTAAAAAAGGTGCTGTAGCCGATGCTGAAGAGGTTACTTACTGCCTATGTTCTCCTCTAGGATTTTGATGGATTCCTGTCTCACATTGAGGTCTTTCATCCATTTTGAGGTTATCTTTGTTTATGGTGTGAGAGAATGGTCCACTTTCATTCTTCTGCATGTGGTTGTCTAATTTTCCCAGCACCATTTATTGAAGGGACTGTCTTTTTTATATTGGATATTCTTTCCTTTGTCAAAGATTAGTTGACCATTAGTTGAGGGTCCATTTCTGGGGTCTATATTCTGTTCCATTGATCTATGTATCTGTTTTTGTGCCAATACCATGCTGTCTTGGATCACAGCTTTGTAATATAACTTGAAATCAGGCAACGTGATGCCCCCAGGTTTGGTTTTCTTTTTCAACATTCCCCCGGAGATTCAGGGTCTTTTGTGGTTCCATACAAATTTTAGGATTATTAATTCCACCTCTGTTAAAAATGTCAATGGTATTTTGATAGGGATGGAACTGAATATGTAGATGGCTCTGGGCAGCATAAACATTTTAACAATGCTTATTCTTCCAATCCATAAGCATGGAATGTTTTTCCATCTCTTTGTGTCTTCCTGAATTTCTTTCGTAAGTGTTCTATAGTTTCTAGTGCACAGATCTTTTACCTCTTTGGATAAGTTTATTCCTAGGTGTCTTATGGCTTCTGGTACAACTGTAAATGGAATCCATGCCTTAATTTCTCTTTCCTCAGTCACACCGTTAGTGTATAGAAATGCAACCGATTTCTGTGCAGTGATTTTGTATCCTGCCACATTGCTGAATTGCTGTATCAGTTCTAGCAGTTTTTGGGTGGAGTCTTTTGGGTTTTCCACATAAAGTATCATGTCATCAGGGAAGAGAGAGAGTTTGACTACTTCTTTGCCAATTTGAATGCCTTTTATTTCTTTTTGTTTTCTGATTGCTGAGGGTAGGACTTCTACTACTATGTTGAACAACAGTGGTGAGAGTGGGCATCCCTGTCCTGTTCCTGACCTTGAGAATGATATTTGCTGTGGGCTTCTAATACATGGGTTTTATGATACTGAGGTAAGTTCCCTCTAACCCTCCACTGTGAAGAGTTTTAATCAAGAAAGTATGCTGTGTTTTGTCAAATGCTTTTTCTGCATCAATTGAGAGGATCATATGATTCTTGTCTCTTCTTTTGTTAATGTGATCGATCACGTTGATTGATTTTCATATTTTGAACAACCATGCGTCCCAGGAATAAATCCCACCTGGTCGTCCCCACGACGATGAAAATTAGACAGCCACATGCAGAAGAATGTAAATGTAAAAGTACATTAATTCTTTTAATGTACTTTTGGATTCTATTGCCTAGGATCATTATATTTTGGCATCCATGTTCATCAGGGATATTGGTCTGTAATTCTACTTTTTCATGGGGTCTTTGACTGGTTTTAGGATCAGGGAAAACTTTAGAAATTTTCCTTCCATTTCTATTTTTTGAAACAGCTTAAATAGAATAGGTGTTATTCTCTTCTTTAAATGTTTGGTAGAATTCCCCTGGGAAGCCATCTGACGCTGGAGTTTTGTTTTGGGGGAGGTTTGTGATTACTGCTTCAATTTCCTTGCTGGTTATTGGTCTGTTCAGATTGTTTATTTCTTCCTGTTTCAGTCTTGGTACTTTTTAATTTTCTAGGAATGCATTCATTTCTTCCAGATTACCTAATTCGCTGGCATATAGCTGCTGGTAATAAGTTCTAATAATCATCTCCGTTTCCTTGATATTAGTCTTGATCTCTCCCCTTTCATTCATATTTTTATTAATTTGGGTCCTTTCTCTTTTCTTTTGGTAAGTCTGGCCAGAGGTTTAACGATCTTACTTTTTCAAAGAACAAGCTTCTAGTTTCATTGATCTGTTCTACTGTTCTTCTGGTTTCTATTTCATTGATTTCTGCTCTAATCTTTATTATTTCTCTGCTCCTGCTTGGTTTAGGCTTTATTTGCTGTTCTTCCTTCAGGTACTTTATGTGTAAGGTTAGCTTGTGCATTTGGGATCTTTCTAATTTTTTGAGAGAGGCTTGGATGGCTATGTACATCCCTCTAAGGACCGTTTTTGTAGTATCCCATAGGTTTTGAACAGATGTGTTTTCATATTCATTGGTTTGCATGAATTTGTTTAAGTTCTTCATTAATTTGCTGGTTGACCCATTCATTCTTTAGCAGGATGCTCTTTAACCTCCAACTGTTTGAGTTCCTTCCATATTTCTTCTTGTGGTTGAGTTCCAGTTTGAAAGCATTTTGGTCTGAAAATGCACAGGGAATAATCTCAATCTTTTGGTATAGGTTGAGACCTGATTTGTGACCCAGTATGTGATCTACCCCGGAGAAAATTCCATGTGCACTTGAAAAGAATGAATATTTTGTTGTTTTAGGACAGAATGTTCTGTACATATCTGTAAAGTCAATCTGGTCCAATGTGTCATTCAAAGCTCTTGTTTCTTTGCTGATCTTCCGCTTAGATGATATGTCGATAGCTGTGAGTCGAGTGTTGAAGTTAATGTATTATTACCAATATGTTTCTTTATTTTGGTTGTTAATTGGTTTTTATAATTGGCAGCTCCCATGTTGGGGATATAGGTATTTACAACTGTTAGATCTTCTTGTTGGATAGTCTCTTTAAGTACGATAGAGTGTCCCTCTACATCTTTGATTTAAAAATCTAATTTGTCTGTATGAGGATTGCAGGCTCTCTGCTGAGCAGGGAGCCTGATGCGGGGCTCGATCGTTTAAAAAAATAAGAAAATAAAATCAACTTTTTCAAGACTCTAGAAATTAAACAAGAAAGAGCTTACAACAATGCAAAAAACAGTTAATCAAGAAAAAAGGAATGAAATCTCACTTGAGTGAGCTTTGGAATGTATTAATTGTCTCCCCCATCTTGTTGTAGCCTAGGCCACACAATCACAGCAATCATGGAAACTAGCAGACTAGCAGCCACCAGAAAGGACAGAACAAGTTTAGAACTTCCCCAAATCACCATCTCAGTGAAATGTCACTATTTGAATTGTCTGCAGCTTCTTAAAAACTGACACTCACAGAGTTTATGTTTAAATGAGTTATGTTTAAATGACCTGACTCAGAGCTTCCATATATGCACAGCATTTTCCCTAGGTATATAACAAAAACAATCAGTGGCAACTATTGAGCACTGCAGCTGCCTGAAACAATTTTTTTTTTTTTAAACAAAAAATGAGTATACATAGGAGGCTTTGAAAATCTCCAAAATATTCCTGGGAAGACAGGAGGCAATGCACATTTGTAGGTCAGTGCCTATAATGAAAAAGGACCTGAGACATAATTAATATGACACCTCTGGCTGAAATTGAGACTCTGCAAAAGGGGAAAATGAAGGCTAAAAGAGATATACTATCTGTGAAAATTTTCATGCTTTGCCCTAAAACACACAGAGAGGACTCTAGGAAAGGCATATAGACTTATTGGTTCAGAGACTTTAACTATATTCTAATCATTAACTGAACCCTTAACTAAGTGAGCAAAAATATCAGTGGCCACATATGATAAAGAATACAAAGTTCACAGAAATGTTTTGGGAAAACCAATAAACAATCAAATAACACAAGCACAACATCAACAACTTCACACCTTAGAGAAGGGGGACTGGATTATCTGGGTTGATACATTATATTATTTAAAATGTCCAGTTTAACAACAACAAATACATGAACCATATAAAGAAACAAAAAATTATGGCCCTTATACCTCATTAAAAGAAATTGATAAAAAGTGTATAAACCCAGACATCGGACTTACTAGACAAAGACTTTATTTTTAATTTAATTTTATATTTTTTAAAATTTATTTAAATTCAATTAATTAGCATATAATGTATTATTGGTTTTACAGGTAGAATTCAGTGATTCATCAGTCTTATATAATGTTCAGTACTCATTACATCACCCAGGTATCCCATCCTCTCTTCTCCCTCCCTTCCAGCAACCCTCAGTTTAAGTCTCTTGTGGTTTATTGTTCTCTCTCTCTCTCTCTGATTTATTTTTTCTTCTCTTCCCCTATAATCCTCTGTTTTGTTTGTTAAATTCCACATATGAGTGAGATCATACAATAATTGTCTTTCTCTTACTGACTTATTTTACTTAGCATAATACCCTCTAGTTCCATCCATGTTGTTGAAACAGCAAGATTTCATTTTTTGATGGCTGAGTAGTATTCCACTGTGTGTGTGTGTGTGTGTGTGTGTGTGTGTGTGTGTGTGTACCACATCTTCTCTATCCATTCATTATTTATAGCAGCAATGTCAACAATAGCCAAACTATGGAAAGAGCCCAGATGTCGATCGACAGATGAATGGATATAGACAAAAACTTTAAGTCAACTATCTTAAGTATGCCCAAAGATCTAAAGGAGAGCATGTACAAAGAATTAAAGATGATTTGGTAAGAACAGTATCTCACAAATAGAGTCAATAAAGAGACAGAAATTATTAACATGAATCAAAGTTAAAATTTGAGTGGAAAAGGATAAAAATGAAAAAAAGACAAAAATCAGAAAAATGGTATTCAATAATTTTACTACGATCACTCCAAGTTGTTTTCTGCAATCATGGAATGAAATTATAAATCAATAATAGAAGGAAAATTGGTACATTCACAAATATGTGAAAACGAAACAATACACTACTAAATAACTAATGAACCAAAGAAGAAATCACAAGGGAAGTTAGAAAATACACCAAGATGAATGGATACAAAACAGTAACATATCAAAAATAAGGAGATGCAGCAGAGCAGGCAATAGAGGGAAATTTATACCTAAAAATGTCTATATTTGAAAAGCAGAAAAACCTCAAATCAGTAATCTAATCTTATAGAAGAATAAGAGCAAGTAAGCCCATATAAAACAAAGAGAAGTAAATAATTAAAACTGGAGGAGAAATAAATAAAAGAGAGAATAGAAAAACAGTGGAGAAAACAAAACCAAAAGATGATTCTTTCAAAATACCAATAAAACTGATAAACTTTTGGCTATACTGACGAAAAAAAAAGAGGAGATAGGATTCAAAATACTAAAATAAAGAAGGAAAGAAGGAATATATCAAAACCAACTCAAGAAAAAACAGAAAATCTGAATAGACACATAATCAGTAAAGAGATTGAAATCATAGTAAAAAAATCTTCCCATAAAGAAAGCCCAGACCCATCTAGTTTCACTGAATTCTATCAAATGTTTAAAGAAGAATTACTACCAACCTTTCATAAACTCTTCTAGAAAACAAAAGAAGAAACACTTCCTAACCCATTTTATGAGGCCATTATTTTACTAATACCAAACCCAGACAGAGATATCACAAGAAAAAAGCAAATACAAAACAAACCAACAACAGCAAAGAACACACCAATATTCATTAAGAGCACAGATGTAAAAAAATACTCAATAAAAATACTACAAAATGGAATACAACATATAGAAAGGATTATTCACCATGACCAAGTTTTTATCCCAATTGTAGGTTAGTTTGAAATGAAAGAATCAATCACTGTAATATGCCATATCAATAGAATAAAATACAAACACCATATGATCATCTCTACAGAGGCACAAATGGCATTTGAAAAAATCCAACACCTTTTCATGAAGCACCCAAGAAACTAGGAAGAGGAAAAAACTTCCTCAACCTGATAAAGGGTACGTACAAAAAAATCGACAGGTAACATCATATGTAATGTTGAACAATTGAAAGGTTTCCCCTTAAAATCAGAAATAAAATGGATATACACTCTTGTCACTTATATTCAACATTGTATTTCAGGGTCTAGCCGAAGAAATTAGGTAGGTTAAAGACTGAAAAGACATTTGTATTGGAAATTAAGAAGTAAACAATCACTATTTGCAAATGACATGGCATTCTATATAGAAAATCCTCAGGGAGTCAATATACATTCTTTTGATTGATAAATCTCTTAGCCGAATTTATAATAAAAACTATTAAAACAAACACAAGCTTAGCAAGGTTGCAGGATAAAAGATTAATATACAAAAATCAACTGTATTTCTATATACTTGGAATAAACAGTCTGAAAATGAAATTAAGAAATCCCATTTACAATACCATACAAAATAAAACATTCAGGAATAAATTGTAAAAGGAATGAAAGCCATATATTGAAAACTAAAAAACCTCATTGGGAGAAATTAAGGAAGACTTATGACATCTAAAGCACAAGTGACAAGAGGAAAACTAGATAAACAGGGCTTCCTCAAAATTTTTAAAAACTTTATGCTTCAAAGGACACTATAAAGAAAATGAAAAGATAACCCACAGAACAGAAGAAATCTTGCAAATTATATATCTGATAAGGGTCTAGTATCCAGGATATATTTTAAAAATTCTTAAAAGTCAACAATTAAGCAACTCAATTAAAAATGGGTAAATGATATGACTAGATATTTCCCCACAAAAATATGCAAATGATCCATAACCATATAAAGAGATGCTGAACACTAGTAGTAATAAAGGAAATGCAAATTAAAACCACAATGAGATATCACTTCACACCCAACAGAGTGGCTGTAATAAAAACAAACAAAAAAAGAAGAACAAACATGGAAACAAAAAACAAGAATAAACATGGACCCTCTTATATTCCTGAAGGGACTATAAAGTGATCCAATCGCTTTGGAAAGCAGTTTGGCAATTCCTCATAAAGTTAAACATTAAGTTCACTTATATGATCTACCAATTATGTTTCTAGATATATATCTAAGAATACACAAACACTGGCACATGAATACTCATAGCAGCATTATTCGTAATAGTGAAAAAGTAGAAATCACCCAAATTTCTAGCAACTGAGTGGATTAAACAAAATGTGGAATATACAAACAATGCAATATATTTTGTCATTAAAATAAATGAAGTACTGATACACACTATAACAAGGATATATCATGAAAATATGCTAGATGAAAAAGCCATACACAAAAATTCAGATGTTATATGATTACCTTAATATCAAGTGTCCAAATGAACAAATCCATACAGAGAAAAAGATCAGTGGTTGTCAGGGGTAAGGGGTAGAGAGACATGGAGAATGACTGTTAACCTATCATTTTACTTTTTAGGATGATGATGATGTTCTAAAAGTGATAGTTTCACAACTCTGTGAATATAGTAAAACCAAAAAATTGTTCAAACAAACGATCAATTATGAAGCATAAAAGACATGCAAGAAAACAAGACCAAATTACAAAACTGATGAAAGAAAATAGATCATAATAACAAAACCATAAGTAATCCATACATTGCAGTTATCAAACATGGAAGTTAATACAACAATAACAAGTTCAAAAAAGAAATTTTAAAAATGAGAATTTCAGTAGAAGACATCTAAAAAAATCAAATGTAAATTCTAGAATTATTTAAAAGTATGATACCTAAAATTAAAAATTCAATTAATACTTTTTAATCACCAATTAGATATATTAGAACATATAAACAATGAATGTGAAGATATACCAGCAAAAAACACAAAAATCAAAGTAGTAGAGAGAGTAAGAAGGATACGGAGAAAGATAGAAAAAAAGAGATGAAAAGATATGGAAAAAGCTGTAACATATGTATTTGCTGTTTCAAAAAAGCAAAATAGAAAAAAAAATGGAGCACAAGCAATATCTTAGTATATACTAGCTGAGAATTTTCCAAATCTTACAAGACATTAAGTTTAGAAGTGAAACTTCTACAAGTACCAAGAAAGATTATAAATACAAAGAACAGCACAAATAGCACATTTAGACATGGAAATCATTTTAAATCAAAGACAAGGAAAAAACATTTTAAAGCTGCCCAAGAAAAAAGTGTTTTCCTAAAAGCAACAACAGAATTGCAGTTCATTCATACAAAAAACAATGGAAGCCAGAAGATAATGACATATTTGAAGTATTCAAAGAAAATAACTATCAACCTAAAAAACACTTTATTTTTTTATTATGGTGAGTTAGTGACTGTATACTACATCAGTTTTTGATATAGTGTTCAATGATTCATTAGTTGCATATAAGACCCAGTGCTCATCACAACATATACCCTTCCTTAATACCCATCAACCACTCCCCCACCCCCCTCCCTTCTGAAACCCTCACTTTGTTTCCAGAGGTCCATAGTCTCTTATGGTTTCTCTCCCTCTCTGATTTCTCCCCATTCAGTTTTCCCTCCCTTCCCCTATGCTCCTTCATGCAATTGCTTATGTTCCACATATGACTGAAACCATATGATATTGTCTTTCTCTAACTGACTTATATCACTTAGCATAATCGCCTACAGTTCCATCCATGTCAATGCAAATGGTGGGTATTCATCCTTTCTAAAGACCCAGCAATTGCACTACTAGGTATTTACCCCAAAGACACAGATGGTAGTGAAAAGAAGGGGCGCCTGCACTCCAATGTTCATAGCAGCGATGTCCACAATAGCCAAACTGTGGAAGGAGCCGAGATGCCCTTCAAGAGATGAATGGATGAAGAAGATGTGGAACATAAAATACACATTAAAAATTAAATAAAAACAAGACATTTCAGAAAAACAGTAAGTCAGGAATGGCCAATAATTCCAGACAGAACATCCCAGGAAAGAAAGATGATCATCATAATGGTACATTTGAAGGTTATATGTATATGCATGGATATACAGATCTACATTGTTGTATATAGCAATACTATTAATGTTTGGTGCAGCTTAAAATATATGTAGAATTGGAGCACCCGGATGGCTCATTCGGTTAACTGTCTGACTCTTGATTTTGGCTCAGGTCATGATCCCACGGTCATGAGATGGAGCCCTCCATCGGGTTCTGTGCTGGACGTAGAGACTGCTTAAGATTCTCTCTCTCCCTCTCCTTCTGACCATTCCTGCCCGTTCTTTCTCCCTTAAAAAAACAATGCTTAAAAACAAATGCAGAATTAAAATAAATGTCAACAATAGTATGTAAAGCTATAATGTGCAAAGGGTTTTCAATCATCTAGAAAACAGTCAAAAGACAAATACTGAGTAGAACCTAGTAAGTTGAGGATACTATGATTTCTAAAATTACCACTAAAAGAATAATAAAATAAATCCTAATGAGCTCATATAAGGAAGGATGGTGCAGTAACAATAAATCCAAAAGAGTATAAGAAAGGAGGAAAAAATACAAATAATAGATGGACCAACAACAAACAGAAACATGAAAGACTGAAACCAAGATAAAAATTTACATTAAACTGTAAATGAACTAAGTACCCAAATAAAAGGAAAAGACCGCAGAGTAGATTTTAAAAACAGCAATAATTGTATGATACAAATGATACACTATACAAATACTAATCAAAAGAAACACCTCTAGGGGCCACTGGGTGGTTCAGTGGTTGAGCTTCTGCCTTGGGATCAAGTCATGATCCCAGGGTCCTGGGATCGAGCCCCACATTGGGATCCCTACTCAACGGGAAACCTGCTACTCCCTTTCCCACTCCACCTACTTGTGTTCCCTCTCTCGCTGTGTCTCTTTCTGTCAAATAAATAAATGAAATCTTTAAAAAAAAGAAGAAGAAGAAGAAAAAAGAAACTGCTCTAGTTAGGGGCACCTGGATCATTCAGTCAGTTAAGCTTCTGCCTTCAGATCAGGTCATGATCTCAGGGTCCTGGGATCGAGCCCCGCATTGAGCTCCTTGCTCAGCAGAGAGCCTGCTTCTCCTTTACCCTATGCTTGTGCTCTCTCTGTCAAATAAACAATGGGGAGTCTCTCTCCCCCTCCCCCTCCCCACTGACCCCTACTGCTCATGCTCTCGTTCTCTCTCAAATGAATAAAAAAAATCTAAAAAAAAAAAGAAACTGCTCTAGTTAGAAAAAGGAGATTGTAAGAAAGAAATTTTATGAGTTGAAATGAAACAGTGCACACTCAAAAAAAAAGTTTAACAAATTTAAATCATATGCATGTAGTTTTATATACACATACATATATATACACGCATACATAAATGAATCAGAAAGTTACAGAATTAGATGAAGAAAAAAATTCAATCATAGATACTGAATGAACATAACAGACAGAAAACTGCACAACACATAAAAGTTATGAATAGCCTGATTAACACAGTGTACTTAGTTAACATAAACAGCACTGAAGACAACAGCAGTCTTCTAAAGATCCTAAGAAATACTAACCAATAATGACCATATGCTCGGTCATAAGCAAATCTAAAACATTTTTTAATTTTCTTTTATATTAACATATAATGTATTATTTGTTTCACGGGTATACATCTGTGATTCATCAGTCTTAAACAATTCACCATGCTAACCATAGTACATACCCTCCCTGATGTCCATCACCCTGCCACCCCATCCCTGCCATCCCCCACCACTCCAGCAACCCTCAGTTTGTTTCCTGAGATTAAGAGTCTGTTACTGTTTCTCTCCCTCCCTGGTTTCATCTTGTTTCATTTTTCCCTTCCTTCCCGGATGCTCCTCTGTCTCGTTTCTCAAACTCCTCTTTTCAATGATATTATATGATACTTATTTTCTCTCATTGACTTATTGTGCTTAGCATAATACCCTCTACTTCCATCCATGACATTGCAAATGACAAGATTTCATTTTTATTTATGACTGCATAATCTTCCATTGTATATATATACCACTTCTTCTTTATCCATTCATCTGTTGATGGACATCTAGGGTCTTTCCATAGTTTGGCTACTTGGGACATTGCTGCTATAAACACTGCAGTGCACATGCCCGTTCAAATCACTACATTTGTATCCTTGGGGTAAATACCTAGTAGTGCAATTACTGGGTCATAGGGAGCTCTCTTTTAAACTTTTTGAGGAACCTCCATATTGTTTTCCAGAGTGGGTGCACCAGCTTGCATTCCCACCAACACTGTACGAGGGATCCCCTTTCTCCGCATCCTTGCCAACATCTGTCATTTCCTGACTTAATTTTAGCCATTCTGACTGGTGTGAGGTGATATCACATTGAGGTTTTGATTTGGATTTCCCTGATGCCGAGCGATGGTGAGCACTTTTTCATGTCTGTTGGCCATTTGGATGTCTTTTTTGCAGACATGTCTGTTCATGTCTTCTGCCCACTTCTTTATTGGATTATTTGTTCTTTGGGTGTTGAGTATGAAAAGTTCTTTATAGATTTTGGATACTAGTCCTTTATCCAATACCTCATTTACAAATATCTTCTCCCATTCTGTCGGTTGTCTTTTGGTTTTGTGGACTGTTTCCTTTAGTGTGCAGAAGCTTTTTATCCTGATGAAGCCCCAGTAGTTCATTTTTCCTTTTGTTTCCCTTGCCTTTGGAGACATGTCTAGAACGAAGTTGCTATGGCCTAGGTCAAAAACGTTGCTACCTGTTTTCTCCTCTCCTCTAGGATTTTGATGGATTCCTAACTCACATTTGGGTCTTTCATCCATATTGAGTTTATCTTCATGTATGGTGTAAGAAAGTGATCCAGTTTCATTCTTCTGCATGTGGCTGTCCAATTTTCGCAACACCATCTGTTCCATTAGACATTCTTTCCTCCTTTGTGGAAGATTAGTTGACCATAGAGTGGAGGGTCCATTTCGGGGCTCTCTATTCTATTCCATTGATCTATGTCTCTGTTTTTCTGCCAGGCCCATACTGTCTTGATAATGACAGCTTTGTAATAGTGCCTGAAGTCCAGAATGTGATGCCACCACCTTTGCTTTTCTTTTTCAACATTCCTCTGGCAATTCGGGGTCTTACTGGTTCCATACAAATTTTAGGATTGTTTGTTCCCCTTCTTTGAAAAAGGTGAATGGTATTTTGATGGGGATTGCATTGAATGTGTAGATTGCTCTGGGTAGCATAGACATTTTGACAATATTTGTTCTTCCAATCCATGAGCATGGAACGTTTCTCCAATTCTTTGTGTCTTCCTCAATTTCTTTCAAGAGTATTCTATAGTTTTCTGAGTACAGATTCTTTGCCTCTTTGGTTAGATTTATCCTAGGTATCTTATGGTTTTGGGTGCAATGGTAAACGGGATCGACTCCTTAATTTCTCTTTCTTCTCTCTTGTTGGTGTATAGGAATGCCACTGATTTCTGTGCATTGATTTTATATCTTGCCACTTTACTGAATTCCTGTATGAGTTCTAGCAGTTTTGGGGTGGGGACTTTTGGGTTTTCCACATAAAGTATCGTATCATCTGCAAAGAGTGAGCATTTGACTTCCGTGCCGATTTGTATGCCTTTTATTTTTGTAACCTGATTGCTAAGGCTAGTACTTCTAATACTATGTTGAATAGCAGCAGTGATAGTGGACATCCCTGCCGTGTTCCTGACGTAGAGAAAAACCTCTCAGTTTTTACCCCTTGAGCATGATATTGGCTGGGGGTTTTTCATAGATGGCTTTTATGATACTGAGGTATGTACCCTCTATTGCTATACTCTGAAGAGTATTGATCAAGAAAAGATGCTGTACTTTGTCAAATGCTTTTTCTGCATCTATTGAGAGGATCATATGGTTCTTGTTCTTTCTTTTATTAATATATTGCATCACATTGTTTGATCTGTGGATGTTGAACCAACCTTGTAGCCCAGGGATAAATCCCACTTGGTCGTGGAGAGTAATCCTTTTAAGGTACTGTTGGATTCTACCGGCTACTATTTTGGTGAGAATTTTTGCATCCATGTTCATCAGGGATATTGGTCTATAATTCTCCTTTTTGATGGGGTCTTTGTATGGTTTGGGGATCAAGGTAATGATGGCATCATAAAATGAGTTTGGAAGTTTTCCTTCCATTTCTATTTTCTAGAAGTTTCACAAAAATAGGTATTAATTCTTCTTTAAATGTTTGGTAGAATTCCCCTCGGAAGCCATCTGGCCCTGGGCTCTTGTTTGCTGGGAGACTTTTGATGACTGCTTCAATTTCCTTACTGGTTATAGGTCTGGTCATGTTTCCTATTTCTTCCTGGTTCAGTTTTGGTAGGTTATAAATCTTTAGGAATGCACCCATTTCTAATTGTCTAATTTGCTGGCATATACTTGCTTATAATGTGTTCTTATAATTGTTTGTATTTCCTTGGCGTTGGTTGTGATCTCTCCTCTTTCATTCATTATTTTATTAATTTGGGTCGTTTCTCTTTTCCTTTTAATAAGTCTGGCCAGGGGTTTATCAATCTTGTTAATTTTTTGAAAGAACCAGCTCCTAGTTTTGTTGATATCTCCTACTGTTCTTTTGGTTTCTATTTCATTGATTTCTGCTCTGATCTTTATCATTTCTCTTCTCCTGCTGCATTTAGGCTTTATTTGTTGTTCTTTCTCCAGCTCCTTTAGGTGTAGGGTTTAGTTGTGTATTTGGGAGCTTTCTTGTTTCTTGAGAAAGGCTTGTATTGCTATATACTTTCCTCCTAGGACTGCCTTTGCAGCATCCCAAAGATTTTCAAGAGTTGTATTATCATTTTCATTTGTTTCTATTAATTTTTTTTAATTCTTTAATTTCCTGGCTGACCCATTCATTCTTCAGTAGGATGCCCTTTAGTCTTTGTGTATTTGAGTTTTTTCCAACTTTCCTCTTGTAATTTTATTCTAGTTTCAAGCATTGTGGTCCGAAAATATGCAGGCAATGATCCCAATTTTTGGTACCGGTTGAGACCTGATTTGTGACCCAGGAAGTGATCTATTCTGGAGTCATGGGCCCTAGAAAAGAATGTGTATTCTGTTGCTTTGGAATGGAATGTCCTGAATGTATCCGTGAACTCCATCTGATCCAATGTGTCATTTAAAGCCTTTATTTCCTTGTTGATCTTTTGCTTGGATGAGCTGTCCATTTCAGTGAGGGGGATGTTAAGGTCCCCTACTATTTTTGTAGTATTATCGATGTGTTTCTTTGATTTTGTTATTAAATGCCTTATATAATTGGCTGCTCCCATGTTAGGGCCATAGATATTTAAAATGGTTAGATCTTCTTGTTTAATAGACCCTTTAAGTAGGATATAGTGTCCTTCCTCATATCTTATTATATTCTTTGGTTTAATATCTAATTTCTCTGATAAAAGGATTGCCACTCCAGCTTTCTTTTGAAGTCCATTAGCATGGGACATGGTTGTCAACCCCCTCACTTTCAATCTGGAGGTGTCTTTGGGTCTAAAATGAGTCTCTTGCAGGCAGCATATCAATGGGTCTTGTTTTTTTATCCAATCTGATAGCCTGTGTCTTTTGATTGGGGCATTTAGTCCGTTTACATTGAGGGTAACTACTAAAAGATATGAATTTGGTGCCATTATATTGCCTGTAAGGTGACTGTTACTGTATATTGTCTCTGTTCCTTTCTGGTCTATGTTACTTTTAGGCTCTCTCTCTTTGCTTACAGGACCCTTTCAAGATTTCTTATAGGGCTGGTTTGCTGTTCACAAATTCTTTAGTTTTTGTTTGTCCTGGAGGCTTTTTATCTCTCCTTCTATATTCAATGACACCCTAGCTGGATATAGTATTCTTGGCTGCATGTTTTTCTCATTCAGTGCTCTGAATGTATCATGCCAGCCCTTTATGGCCTACCAGGTCTCTGTGGATAGGTCTGCTGCCAATTTAATGTTTCTACTACTGTAGATTACAGACCTCTTGTTCCGAGGAGCTTTCAAGATTTTCTCTTTGTCCTGAGACAAGTTTTACTATTAGATGTTGTGGTGTTGACCTATTTTTATTGATTTTGAGGGGGGTTCTCTGTGCCTCCTGGATTTTGATGCCTCTTTCCTTCCCCAAATTAGTTAAGTTTTCTGCTATAATTTGCTCCAATATTCCTTCAGCCCCTCTCTCTCTTACTTCTTCTTCTGGGATCCCAATTATTCTAATATTGTTTCATCTTATGGTATCGTTTATCTCTCAAATTCTGCCCTCGTGATTCAGTAGTTGTTTATCTTTTCCTCAGCTTCTTTATTTTCCATCATTTGGTCTTCTATATCACTAATTCTCTCTTCTGCCGCATTTATCCTAGCAGTTAGAGCCTCCATTTTTTATTGCACCTCATTAATAGCCTTTTTGATTTCGACTTGACTAGATTTTAGTTCTCATATTTCTCCAGAAAGGGATTCTCTAGTATCTTCCATCCTTTTTTCAATCCCAGCTAGTATACTTGTCATCTGAACTATAGTTCGACATCTTACTAATGTCCATATTGATTAGGTCCCTGGAAATTGGTAATGCCTCTTGTTCTTTTCTTTGAGGTGAGTTTTTCCAGTTTGTCATTTTCTCTAGAGAACAACAGATGAATGAGAGAACAAATTGCTAAAAGGGTTACAAGCCAAAAATATACACTAACCAAATCAGAATAGACCTTCCAGAAAATGGTCGCTTTTCTTTTCATACAATTGCTGCTATACTTTTCTTTGATCTCCTGTTGAGTTTGTAGGTGCTCAGAATGGTTTCATAACTATCTACCTGAATTCCTCGGACCAGACAAAATTTAGGTCTCCTACTCCTCCGCCATCTCACTCCTCCTCGCCAAATCTCACAGATTTTAAAGGACTAGAACTGTGTAGGATATGTTCTCTGACCACTGCAAATTCAAACTAAAAGTCATATTATAAAGATAGAAAATCCCCAAATATTTAAAAATTAAGAAATACATTCTTAAACACCTCACTGGTAAAAGAAAATATCATAATGGTGATTGCAAAATATTTTTACTGAATGATAATAAAATTATAACATAAACTTTTAGAATGAAGCTAAGCAGGGAATATTTAAAGCCCTAAATTAGGCAGAAGAAAACCCAAACACTCAATGATCTAATCTTCCATATAAAGAAAAACCCTGAAAAGGGATAAGTTAAACATAAAGAAAGTAGAAGAAAGGAAATAAAGGTATCAGTAAAAATGAATGGAACAAAAAACAGAGAAACTCAAAAAGGCTGAAAACTGTTTTTTTAAAAATTCTCATAAAACTGAAAAACTATAAGTAAGACCAATCAGGAAACAGAGCTGTCACAAATTATCAAATTGAAGAATTTAAAATACTACATCATTACAGAACCAACAGTTATTAAATGATAAAAAGATATTATAAAAAAAAATTATGCCAATATATTTGAGGATTTAGATTGAAAGGAAATTTTCTTGTAAACTCCAATTCACTGCAACTAAAAAAAACACAATAACGGGTCGGGAATAAGTGGGAGTTGAGATTAGTAAAATGAGTACTTAATTATACTTGGATCTTTTTATTCCTCCAAATTGCATATGAATTAAGAACTGTGATTTAATATTTGAGTTTTCTTAAAATATATGCTTAATAAAGGTCAAAGAAACAAAGTAAGAAAAAGTTATACTTGATTTTAATAATGAACTTTAAAAATTTTTTTAATTGAAATTCAATTAATTAACATAGTATATTATTAGTTTCAGAGGTAGAGTTCAGGGATTCATCAGCTGTACATAACATCCAGTGTTCATCACATCAGGTGCCCTCCTTAATGCCCATCACTCAGTTACCACGTCCCCTACTCCCCTCGCCTCCAGCAAACCTCAGTTTGTTTCCTATAGTTAAGAGCATCTTTTGGTTTGTCTCCCTCTCTAATTATGTCTTGTTTCATTTTTCCCTCTCTTTCTCTATGCTCCTCTGTTTTGTTTCTTAAATTCCACATATGAGTGAAATCATATAACTGTTTCTCTGATTGACTTTTTTAAGTAAACTGTCATCACTAAAATTTGGTTAACAACACCTATGAAGATCATAAGATGCCAAGGCAGATCAGAAAAAGAGTACCAAAGAAGAAATAAAAGCACCTGGTAAACTATGCTGCATCATAGCAAACATGACAGTTATATTTTCTCATTTGACATTCACAACTAAAGAATATTGTAGTACTCACAAATCTCTAACATTTCTCATACATAAGGGGCTATTAGATTCAATTTTCACATGTAATTTTCCCATTTGGGTTCGAATAAACAAAAAATATTGTACTACATACTCTGATTTCTTAGGCTCTATTATGCTTGCTCATTAGTCTAATACAAAGAGTTCTAAATATTCTAACATCTGAAATAGTTTTATCATTTATATATAAGCTATAAATTCCTGTAATTAAGATGAATAATACATGGTGAAATATTCTTTGTATATAGTTACGACGAAGGAATAATTTATTAAGCCACAGTTGTGGTTTACTATGCCTAAACTGTTAATGAAAACAATATTTTTGCCAAAACAGATGTTGGGCAGAACACCTGCTTTCCTGAGAGTTAGAAATTTGGTACCTGCTAGGAAGAGGGTATTTACGTGACCAGACCCCAATAAATACCTTGGGCAATAACTCCCTAATGAGCGTGCATGGTAGAGACAACGTTTGACACACGTTGTCACAATTGGAGGAATAAAGCATGTTCTGTATGACTACATCAGGAAAGGACTATTGGCAGCTTGCACCTGGTTTTTTTCTAGGCTTTGCTTCAGGTGCCTTTTACTTTGGCTGAGTTTGCTTTCTATTCTTTCACTGCAATAAATCTTATCCACAACATGCCAGATCCTGTGAGTTCTCCCAGAGAATCATCAAACCTAGGGGTGGCCTTTGGGATCTCTAAAACATTACTACTCACTTATTTTTAACTCACATTCGAGTAAAATTTCAAAAGAGGGCTAAGAATCTACAATCCAATACAACTGACTTGGTTCAAAGAAGCCACGCATAGACTCTTTCTAAGCAACATCTCAGATTATTATACTCCTTCTAGACATAAAAGTATTCCCAAATCCTTAAAACTATAGTTTTTGTTAATTGGTTTCTGCCATGAATTTTAAGAGTTTGAAACACAAGGCCAACTTCAATCATGTAAAGTCATATGATGTAAATTAATTAGAATGGTTTTTGGAATTTTTTCTCATTTAAAGTCACAGGCCCATGTGTCTATCTCACCCCTGCTGCCTATTGAACCTTTAATCTCCTTGGCTCCTTTTCATATTCAGCTGACATTCCTGCTTTCCATTACATCATGATAATAGTAGCAATCAAAAGAGAACTTCCACATCTACAAATCTCTATATTTACCACCATTCCAAGTATTATCCCCAATTATTGCTTATTTATACTTAAATTTTAAGATTGTAAGAAGAGTATCTGAGGTTAGTTTTTTTCTAAAATGATATGAAACTATTTGTGACCCATCATTAAATAACACCAAAATTATTCTTGTAACAGCATGACACTACAGAAAGAACATTAGAAACCATACAGGTAGTTTATCTACCTCAATATATAAAGACATACAATTAACAGATTTTAATACCTTATTAAAAATAAAAACAAATCAAAAATGTAGGAAAGGAAGACAAAATTTCAAACTTGTATATCTTCACTTTCAAAATACTCTTTAAAACTTGTAGTTGTGGGGTCACCAAAGTCTAAAAAATCCCTTCTTTATTAAAGAATTACATCTTTTCAGAGAAAATATGGAGGAGGAGTAGGGGACCCTATTCCAACTGGTCCCTGGAATTAAGCTGGATATCTACCAGACCACTCTGAGCACCCACGAAATCAGCCTGAGATTTAAGAAAATACATCTGGATCTCTACAAACAGAGTATCGTAGGTGGTTGGTTTCGAGGTATGAAGCGGGAAGCCATGATTCCACGGGCAGATATCAGGATAAACGGCAGCAGAAGGGAGCCTACAATGCTGGTGAGCGACAGCCTCAGGCGCTGGGGACCGGGCAAAGACTTGCAGACTGGTAGTGGCAGGGAAAGGACTTTAGGGCAGCCCCCGGGACGGAAACCCGAAGCAGCGGGGTCACGTGTGTGAACTGGGAGCGCCTGGCAGTTTTAGAAGCACAAAGGGCAGAGATCTGCCCCAACCTGGAGGCAGGACTGGGGGCGCTGCGGAAGGGTGAACAACCCAGGAGGCTGCAGTTTATAGCAGCACAGACAGAAATGGGAGATACTGTGGCCTGGAGAGCACACTGAAGAACACACTCCGGTCTCTCTGCTCTGAGGCAGAAGTTTGGAAATGGTCTCTTCTGCTCTGACTCGCGGAAGAGACACAGAGAGCCGCCAGGGAAAGCCGCCAGAGAACAAAAGCCCCAAAAAACTGGTTCCCACTGAGCCCATACCTCTCCACAGGGGGCAGGGCAACTCTGTCCAAACAGGGCTGCCTGAGTAACAGCACAGCAGGCCTATCCCACAGAAGACAGGCTGGGGGAACAAGAGGCCAACAACCCTAAGGTCCCTAGAAAACAGGTGCATCTTAATTGGGTTGTGGTCAATAATTTGGACTCTATACATACCCTCAACCACTCATCAACAGAATGACTAGGAGGAGGAACCCCCAAAATAGGAAAGACTCAGAGATTGACTTATGCAGCAGACTTACAAATGGATGCAGATATAACCAAGATGTCAGAGATGAAATTCAAGTTAGCAATTGTGAAGACAATAGCTAGAATGGAGAAATCAGTTAATGGCAACATAGAGTCTCTAAGGGCATAAATGAAAGCTGAATTGGCAGAACGTAAAAATGCTATCAATGAGATCCAATCTAATCTAGATAATCTAACAGCTAGGGTAAGTAAGGCAGAAGAACGAATAAGTGACCTGGAAGACAATTGAATAGATAAAAAGGGAAAAGAGGAGGCCAGGGAAAAACAACTCAGAATCCATGAAAATAGAATCAGAGAAGTAAGTGACACCATGAAGCGTTCCAATGTCAGAATACTTAGAATCCCGGAAGAAGTGGAGAAAGAGAGAGGACTAGAAGATATATTTGAGAAAATTATAGCTGAGAACTTCCCTAATCTGGGGAATGAAACAAACATTCATGTCCTAGAGGCAGAGAGGGCCCCTCCCAAGATCAAGGAAAACAGGACAACGCTCCAGCACATAATAGTAAAACTCGCAATTCTTAGAACCAAGGAAACCATCTTAAGGGCAATTAGGGGGAATAGATTCCTTACGTACAGAGGGAAGAACATCAAAATAACGTCAGACCTATCCACAGAGAGCTGGCAAGCCAGAAAGGCCTGGCAAGACATATTCAGGGTACTAAATGAGAAGAACATGCAACCAAGAATACTCTTTCTGGCAAGGCTGTCGTTTACAATGGATGGAGAGATGCAGAGCTTCCAAGACCAGCAGAAACTGAAAGAATAGTGACCACTAACCCAGCCCTGCAAGAAATATTAACAGGGGTCCTATAAAAGGAGAAAGATCCCAAGAGTGATATACAACAGAAATTTACAGGGACAATCTATAAAAACAATATCTTCACAGGCAACATGATAACAATTAATTCATATCTTTCAATAATCACTCTCAACATCAATGGGTTCAATGCTCCCATAAAACAGCACAGGGTTGCAGACTGGATAAAAAGACAGGACCCATCCACATGCTGTCTATGAGACTCATTTTGAACCTATAGATACATCCAGACTGAAAGTGAAGGGATGGAGATCCATCTTCCATGTCAGTGGGCCTCAAAAGAAAGCTGGGGTAGCAATTCTTATATCAGACAAATTAGATTTTAAAATAAAGTCTGTAATTAGAGACACAGAAGGACACTATATCATTCTTAAAGGGTCTATCCAACAAGATCTAACAGTTGTAAATATCTATGCCCCCAAAATGGGAGCAGCCATCTACGTAAGCCAACTCTTAACCAAAATAGTCATATTGATAACAATACGTTAATTGTAGGAGACCTCAATACTCCACTCTCAGCAATGGACAGATCATCTAAGCAGAAAATCAACAAAGAAACAAGAGCTTTCAATGACACACTGGACCAGATGGACCTCATAGATATTTACAGAACATTCCACCCTAAAACAAGAGAATACTCATTCTTCTTGAGCGCACATGGAACTTTCTCCAGAACACACCTATACTGGGTCACAAATCAGGTCTTGGCTGATACCAAAAGATTGAGATTATTCCCTGCATATTCTCAGACCACAATGCTTTACAATTGGAACTCAATCACAAGAAAAAATTTGGCAGAAATTCAAACACTTCGAAGCTAAAGACCACTTTGCTCAAGAATGTTGGGGTCAACCAGGAAATAAAGAAGAACTTACACAATTCATGGAAATCAATGAGAATGAAAACACATCGGTCCAAAACCTATAGGAAAAGGCAAAAGCGGTCCTAAGGGGGAAATACATAGCCATCCAAGCCTCATTCAAAAAAATAGAAAAATCCCGAATTCACAAACTAAATCTACACCTTAAAGAACTAGAGAAAAACCAAGAAACAATGCCTAAAGCCACACATTAGAAGAGAAATAATTAAGATTAGAGCAGAGATCAATGAATTGGAAACCAGAAACACAGTAGATCAGATCAATGAAACTAGAAGTTGGTTCAATTAATAAGATCAATAAACCACTGTCCAGACTTAACCAAAAGAAAAGAGAAAGGACCCAAATTAAGAAAATTATGAATGAAAGGGGAGAGATCATGACTAACAGCAAGGAAATAGAAACAATTATTAGAAATTATTATCAACAACTATATGCCAATAAACTGAGCAATCTGGATGAAATGGAGGCCTTCCTGGAAACCTAGAAGCTACGAAGACTGAAACAGGAAGAAACTGACAACCTGAATAGGACAATAACCAGTACCAATTGAAGCAGTGATCAAAAACCTCCCAAAAAACAGGAGTCCAGGGCCTGATGGATTCCCTGGGGAATTCTACCAAACATTCAAAGAAGAAATAATACCTATTCTACTGAAGCTGTTTCAAAAAATAGGAACAGAAGGAAAACTTCCAAACTCAGTCTATGAGGCCAGCATTACCTTAATCCCCAAAGCAGGCAAAGACCCCATCAAAAAGGAGAATTTCAGCCCAATATCCCTGATGAATATGGATTCGAAAATCGTCAACAAAATCCTAGCTAATAGGATCCAACAATACATTAAAAGGAGCATCCACCACGACCAAGTGGGATTTATGCCCGGGATGCAAGGGTGGCACAACATTCGCAAATCAATCAATGTGATAGAACACATCAATAAAGAGGAGAGAGAAGAACCATATGATCCTCTCAATTGATGCAGAAAAAGCATTTGACAAAACACAACATCCTTTCCTGATTAAAACTCTTCAGAGTATAGGGATAGAGGGAACATTCCTCAAGTTCATAAAATCCCATCTATGAAAAACCCACAACAAATATCGTCCTCAATGGGGAAAAGCTGAGAGCCTTTCCCTTAAGACAGGAACACGTCAAGGATGCCCACTCTCGCCACTATTGTTCGACATAGTATGAGAAGTCCTAGCAACAGCTATCAGACAACAAAAAGAAATAAAAGGTGTTCAAATTGGCAAAGAAGAAGTCAAACTCTCTCTTCGCAGATGACATGATACTTTATGTGGAAAATTCAAAAGACTCCACCCCAAAATTACTAGAACTCATACAGCAATTCAGTAATGTGGCAGGATACAAAATCAATACACAGAAATCAGTTGCTTTCTTACACACTAACAACACAACTGTAGAAAGAGAAATTAGAGAAACGATTCCATTTACAATAGCACCAAAAACCTTAAGGTACCTTGGAATAAACCTAACCAAAGACGTAAAGGATCTATACTCTAGGAACTACAGAACACTCATGAAAGAAATTGAAGAAGGCACAAAAAGATGGAAAAATATTCCATGCTCATAGATCGGAAGAATAAATGTTGTTAAAATGTCTGTGGTACCCACAGCAATCTATACTTTCAATGCCATCCCGATCAAAATTCCAATGACATTCTTCAAAGTGCTGGAACAAACAATCCTAAAATTTGTATGGATCAGAAAAGACCCCGAATTGCCAAGGAAATGTTGAAAAAGAAAAACAAAGCTGGGGGCATCACGTTGCCCAATTTCAAGCAATATTACAAAGCTGTGACCACCAAGACAGCATGGTACTGGCACAAAAACAGACATATAGACCAATGGAACAGAATAGAGAGCCCAGATATGGACCCTCAACTCTACGGTCAAATAATCTTCGACAAAGCAGGAAAAAACATGCAATGGAAAAAAGACTGTCTTTTCAATAAATGGTGCTGGGAAATTGGACAGCCACATGCAGAAGAATGAAACTCGACCATTCTCTAACACCACACACAAGGATACACTCAAAGTGGATGAAAGACCTCTATGTGAGACAGGAATCCATCAAAATCCTAGAGGAGACCACAGGCAGTAACCATTTTGACAACGGCCACAGCAACTTCTTTCAAGATACATCTCCAAAAGCTAGTGAAACAATAGCAAAAATGAACTTTTGGAATTTCATCAAGATAAAAAGCTTCTGCACAGCAAAGGAAACAGTCAACAAAATCAAGAAGCAACCCACAGAATGGGAGAAGATATTTGCAAATGACACTACAGATAAAGGGCTGGTATCCACGATCTATAAAGAACTTCTCAAACTTAACACCCAAAAAACAAATAATCAAGTCAAAAAACTGGGCAGAATATATGAAAAGACACTTCTCTAAAGAAGACATACAAATGGCTAACAGACACATGAAAAAATGTTCATCATCATTAGCGATCAGGGAAACTCAAATCAAATCCACATTGAGATACCACCTTAAACTAGTTAGAATGGCAAAAATGGACAGGGAAAGAAACAACAAATGTTGGAGAGGTTGTGGAGAAAGGGGAACCCTTTTACACTGTTGGTGGGAATGCAAGTTGGTACAGCCACTTCAGAAAACAGTGTGGAGGTGCCTCAAAAATTTAAAAATAGAGCTACCCTATGACCCAGCAATTGCACTCCTGGGTATTTACCCCAAATACACAGATGTAGTGAAAAGAAGGGCCATATGCACCCCAATGTTCACAGCAGCAATGTCTGCAATAGCCAAACTGTGGAAAGAGCCGAGATGCCCTTCAATAGATGAATGGATAAAGAAGATGTGGTCCATATATACAATGGACTCTTACTCAGCCATCAGAAAGGATGAATACCCAACTTTTACATCAACATGGATGGGACTGGAGGAGATTATGCTAAGTGAAATAAGTCAAGCAGAGAAAGTCAATTATCATATGGTTTCACTTATTTGTGGAACATAAGGAATAGCGTGGAGGACATTAGAAGGAAGGGAAAAATGAAGGGGGCTGAAATCGGAGGAAGAGAGGAACCATGAGAGACTATGGACTCTGAGAAATAAAAGGGGTTTTAGAGGGGAGAGGGGAGAGGGGATTGGTTAGCCCGGTGATGGGTATTAAGGAGGGCATGTACTGCATGGAGCACTGGGTGTTATATGAAAACAATGGAACATGAATCACCACATCAAGGACTGATGATGTATTGTATGGTGACTAGCGTAACATAATAAAATTAAAAAAAAAAAAAACCCTGTCTCTCTAAGTGAGAGAGGGGGTAAAAAAAAAAAAAAAGAGAGGTAAGAAGCAGTGAGATAAGGTTGTATAGATCTGCTCCAGTCATTGTGGGAAAGCTATCTTCTTTAGCTGTCATATGCTTCATCCCTGGAAATCCTCACTTTTGGGTCACCGGATGGTGTGTAGGTCCAGTGAAGTCCTGGTGTTTTCTTTAGATGTGATACGTGCATCCAAGAGCCCATGGATGGAATCTGGTAGCACAAAATTGGTTAACTGTATCTGATAGAGGTCTTTCTAATGGTGTTGAAAACAGTCTTTCCTGAAGTATTTTTTTCTACTAGATGAAGTCCCAGGTAGCAAATTGTGATGTATAAGTTTTTTTTTCTTTTTTAATTTTATTTTATTTGTTGGTCACCAGGCAATACATCATTGGTTTTTGATGTGGTGTTCCATGATTCATTGTTTGCATATAGCTTTTTATCTCCCAACACCATGCTGTGAAATTTGTTCTACCAAAGCATGGTTATTTTTAATACAAGTAATTAGGCCTTTACAATATTAAAGTGTATCTAATATTTACCAAGAAAAAGAAAAAGAATTACATCTTTTCATATAATGAGTTTACATATGTATTAAAATTTATTAAAAAAAAAACGAAGTGTGACAATATAATATGTATATTACATGTGTGTAATGTGTGTGTGAGCTCTGTATTCTTCAATCCTAAAAAGATAAAGATTTGGGTAAATTAAAAATTTAACAGTAAGGAGAGAAAGAAATGAGTGGTATTCCCACTTCCTTCCCAGGTCTTTGGTTTGCCCTGAGATGTGATGTGGTTGGGAATAAACAAAAGAGACAGGACTATGATCTTGGCATTCAGGGTGTAAGGTACAATTAAAAAACGAAATGGTCCCAAGTTATATCAGCTGTCAAAGGATACATTTCTCTCAAATACCCAGATAAAAGGAATTTCACTCCCTGAAAGATTCTATGCAGGCCCAATTACTGCTTCTCCATATAATTCCTGACACAGTATATTAAAAAAAATCAAAGAAGAAGATGGTGAGCCCCAATAATACATTTTATTATTCTAGGATTTTAAGTGTACATTTAAAGGCCTATTGATATTAGCTACATAAAAATTTTATATCTACAAAATAAAAACGGTAACGGTAAGGAAAAAATCGACAAGAAAAAAAAAAGAAAATAAAGCTTAAGAAGAAAATACCAAACTTGCTTAAATATATTCAAATCATACAAAAAAAAGAATAGAAAAGTTAAAGCAGTATCACATTTTTGAAAACTATCAGTTGCCATCTGAAGATTCTAGTAGATATTCAGAAAGCAAAAAACAAAATGTTAAAAATTAAAAATGAAAATAGAATACCAAACAAAACAATGCTACCACTAAACAAGGCAATTTCACCACCATCAGTAACATTAATGGGAAGTCACTTGCAACTGTCAATGTTAACTGTTGCTTAATATAATGGTTATCATACTATGTTGTGCTGCATACTTCTCCCAGTGCTTTGGAGTTTCTAAGAGAAGTAAAATGGGCTGGTTCTGGGAGTCTTCCTCTCCTTAGTCAGAGTTAAATTCCTTCCATTTGTTTTATGCTTTAGGATGCTGCTTAAATTGGTCTGAAATAGGAGTCTTCCACACCCTCCCCTACCCAAAATCTTTGAACTACCACTACTTCACAATATTATAAAAACAGAACTATTTGGATGAAATAAAAATATGTAATTCTTTGATGAATCAAACAGAAGAAACCATAAGTGGGTATTATTAATTTGTTCTTTACTGTTTATTTGCACATCTAAATAGACTTTACATGGGCACCTGGGTGGCTCAGTCAGCTAAGCGCCTGCCTTCAGTTCAGGGCATGATCCCAGGGTCCTGGGATTGAGTCCCACATCAGGCTCCCTGATCAGCAGGGAGTCTGCTTCTCCTTCTCCCTTTGCCCCTCCCCCTACTCATGCTCTCTCTCTCTGTCTCAAATAAATAAATAAAATCTTAAATATAAATAAATAGACTTCACTTACTATTGAAAAAGCACAACTGGAAGGATGTAAAAGACTAAACTACTAAAGGACAGGACTACATATACCAGTAGCAGAGCACCCTCACTACAGTCCAATGATGATGCAGGTGTCAATTACATGATACATTTGTTCTCCCTGAATGGATCACAGGAGAGAAATAATAACAAGTATATATAGCATACCTACTCTTTGATGGAGTCTCATTGTATGTACCATTTCAATCATAAAAACTTTTTGTTCTTACTGTGGCATATTTGGAAATGTGTCAGCATGTGTGTGCGTCCATGCGTCTGTTCAAGTATTAGTGCCTATGAAAGGAATGCTTCTCATCTTTGGGATATAAATTCTTTTCAGATTTCCTAATAAGAATGTTGTATTTATGTTTTAGAAACATCAAGAGCCTTACTGAGGTCCCACAATAAAAATAATATGATAAAAGTATTTACTTTTAAAAGGATGGGTTATAAAAAAGCAATGATATACAAAAAAGACATAATAACTCTAAGAAAATCTGCAAATGCTATTTTACTTTCATTGTTACTAAAATTTTCTGAAAGTTATGTTTTTATTTCATTCAGATCACCTGAAGCAGAGCTATCATAGATGTAAAGCCTTACAACCAGTCATATATTCCATTCATTTTTAAAGTGCTTTGTACTTTAATATAAAGTACACTTTGCACTTTAATATAAAGATTCTTGCTCCAACATCCAAAATCCAGCATCTGATTATATGAATAAGCCATTTTCATAAAACTAAGTTTTAAAAACTAAAGTTTTAAAAAGTAAAGGAAAAAAATATTCTCAGAGATGAAATTTAGTACTAGAAAATATGGGCAATTCATACCTCATCAGTGTTATAGATAATTTGGAGTCCTGAAGAAATCATTTCCACAAGGTAAAGGAGATAGAGTGATACTGCATTTATCTAAAAACAAACAACATTAAAAGGTTAAAGGAAATAACAAATTCAAGAGCTAAAATTATGTCATTTGCTCTAACAGTGGCAAATAAAAACTATTGCCTTTCCTATTGTGAAATAAAGGAGCTGAGTATTTAGCTCATCATAAAATCCCAGCTTTGAATATAAAACTCTAAAATCCTCAAATTCACTGTAGTGGTTAATACCTGATTAGGGAAATGGCTGCAAATAGAACTGTCAGCAACTGTTTCTATAACATTTGTTTTCTAAGATTTATTTTCAAATTCTGGATCTAAAGTACTCTACTTTGAAGTAGTTTTGCCCCACAGGCAGCTATATAATGTCAATTCATCTCAAATGTATGTAAATGAAAAAGTTATTTGGCAAGTAAGACATTAGGACTTTGCTAGTACACCATAAACAATAGGCAGTGCGTCTTGAAAACAGTATTATTCTGAGAGAATGCAGAATTTATGTAAGCAACTGAGGGACATATTAATTTTAATCAATGGTATAGCATATAAAATATATTTATGAACAAATGAGTTTTATAAGCAAATGAGTCATTTTTTTCTTTTAGTTTGTCTATTAAAGATTGACATTATATGATATAAACAAAAAAAATGAAGACAATAATGTTCACTTTAACAAAAAAAGATTCTCGCAGAAGCCTAAAGGGGATGTATAAATTGTGTCAAGTAAATAAGTAGTGAAAGATAAATACTACAACATAGACAAACCTTGAATATGCTAAATGACTAAAGTCAGTCACAAAAGACCATATGTTATATGATTCCATGTATATGAAATTAACAGAATAGGAATATTCAAAAAGATGGCAAGGAGACTGGTGATCGTGTAGGGCAGGGGGCTTTCAAGGAGATGGGGAATGACTGTTAATGAAGACAGATTTCTTTTTTTTTTTTTAAGATTGTATTTATATATTTGACAGAGAGAGAGAGACCGCGAGAGAGGGAACACAAGCAGGGGGAGTGGGAGAGGGAGAAGCAGGCTTCCCGCGGAGCAGGGAGCCTGATGCAGGGCTCAATACCAGGACGCTGAGATCATGACCCGAGCTGAAGACAGACGCTTAACTGACTGAGCTACCCAGGTACCCCGAGCACAGATTTCTTTATGGGGTAATGAAAATGTTCTGAAATTAACTATGATAGTGGTTGCACAACTCTGTGAATATAATAAAAACCACTGAATTATACACTTTCAATAGGGGAACTGTATGTTTTGTTAATTACAGCTCAATAAAGCTGTTACATAAAAAATAAATACACAGGAAGCAGTTTAAAATTTTTCATTTAGGTAGGAAAATGATAATTTAAGTTAAGATCAACTAGGAAGCACAATGTAATTTTTTCCTGGTGTAATTCTAACCTAGAAGATTATTACCCTCTAATAGCCATGGTGGCTCATGTCTTTCCTGACTCTCTTCCAATCCTTACTGAGTAACTGACAAAAAGTGGGGGCAGAAAATTATTTGTGTCCAGAGAGGCCTTGGACAAAGTGTCCCTGTGCTACCAGGTGTGTTGGATATTTTGCCTAATCATCTTTGCCTTAGATATCTTTGCCACAAGCACTTAACCACAAACATTTTCAGTGTGTACATTTTCTCCACATCACCAACTGGCCATAAGGCAATTTTGCCATAAAAGATTAAAAAAATAATAATAACTGGTTGACAGTTTGATTTGACAGTTTGGATTCATTTCTCCATTAATGTGAAATTCCCACTTTTATATTATATAAATCTTGTATTTTTATAAGTATCTTTTCATAATTCATACTTTCTATATTATATTAAATCTTAGCCCTCATAATGGTCTATACAATGATGCAGATGTTTGAGCCCACATTTCCCAAAGAACTATGGAGTGTCTATGAACAGATATGTGACAACGTGCCAAGAACAAACAAACAACAGTGTAGATGGCATTCACAACGCAATACAAAGTTCACTTACAAATATGCATCCTAGTATTTGGAAAATGATACTCCTCTTAATGAAGGAAGAAATATTAGTGAAAAAAGAAAAAGTGTAATGTCAAATGACGAGACAAATCAACAAGCAAAAAAGAAAAATGTATTACTCTGAACCAAAGACTTTGAAAACAAATGCTTAGGTAAAATTCAAAAAATAAAATCAGCTATTTGCACAATATTGCCATGAATTTACACACATTTTAAATGTATTTAGTGTTCTGTATTTCACAATAAAGTCTTTTTAATTTTGTCATTCATTTTTCATGTTATATCCTTTTTAATGTCTCTCTTTTATTTTTTGTGATTTTATCTTTCAAAGCAAAATTGCCTTACAGCCAATTAGTTATGCGTTGAAAATACATGCAGCGAAAATTCTTGCAGCAAAGATGCATACTGCAAAACTACCTAACACCGCCGCCAGGGCCTGGCAGTGCTGGTGGCTCTCTCAGGAAGCAGAGCTGTCTTGGATGCCTCCTGACTTCTTAGCATTCAAAGTCCGGGGGATGTCAGGGTCTTGTTAAGGTCCAAGTGAGCCAGACACAAAAATACAGGATTCCGGTTTTAGGTTTTTTTAGACTGACATAAACTTTTGAGTGACCCTTCTCAGAACATGGTAGAGAAGAGCTTCAAACCATTGCCAGGCTCACCCAAATAATTTCTTACAGCACTGACACTGGCATGTCAGAAATGACTTCAAAGAAATGTCACTGCTATGGACAGTTATAGCTACACCTCCAAGAGCACTCTGCTCTGACTTAAGGGATGCTTCTGTGAGAAAGTATCATTAAGTGACAAATTGTACAGAAACAGCCAAATAACAGCTTGACCAGCATTTATTTAAAACCTACTGTGAGGCAGGTACTAAGCTTAAATTCCAGGATACAAAAATTTAAATAAGCTGTTATCTTTTGAAAACCCTATTTCAAACAGTAAACATATTTGTCAAAGCAAAAGGTATATAAAACCTAATTATGTTATAATTATAAGGAGAAGGGTGAGCAACTACATATTCATATATACTAAACCTCCAAGGAACTGGCTACAAATAAGTGTAAGAGTTTCTGCTGCATAGAAATGGGGACGCTGTACTTTCTATGACTGGAGGAGTCATACTAAAGTAAGACATTTCAGGTCTCTAGAGAGAGAGGGACTATAAAAAGGACATACTCTTATTTTAGTAAAGAATATATGAATAATAAGTATTCTGTCCTAAAGACAGCAGAACCAAATGACGAACAGGAAGAAAACTCATTAAATAGCATATATAATATCTGTATCCTAAAAACAAGGCAACAGGATGTCCAGCTAAAAGCAATACACAGATGTAAGAGAAAAAGAAGTGAAAACAAAACATAAAATCCTACAGTCATTCTTAACCCAGGTATAAAATTTAATATAATATATAGAGTCCAGAAATGCCTTTTAGAATTACATTTTAATGGTATGCTTATAGCTTCGTTGAAGGTTGATATATCAAAACTGAACTGTCATGTAACAAAAATTTCTGATTTGCAGCTCTATCACTGCCAACTGTCTTTTATTCCATAGTTCCTAAGTGTTGAAATTCTTCTAAATTTGATAGTAAGTACAAGCTTCTTTGAGATAGGAATGATATTATAAACCATCCAGTTGCTCTTTTCTGCTTGCAGATCAAGACCTCTCAGTCTGATCTGATGCTCAATCACAAGAACTAACTCAGCCCTAGTGGCTACCATTTCACTTCCTCATTTTAGGGTTGGTTTTCTACTTCTGTTTTGAACAATTTATGAAATCTACTTTACAAAACTTTTAAATAGCCCCAAGTCTTCTATGATACAGAGTATGCACAGAGAAGAAGAAAACTTATAGTATTCTCCTTTTACCTGAAGATGACCGTACTCCTCATAGGAGAGAACCTCATCTCCTGTGTGCACATTGAATACAGAGTGAAGACAGGTTCCTGGGCGTGGGTCCTGCTTAAACTGCTGGACCTAGAATCAAACACAAAATTCAAATAGTACTACTAAGTCACATTATCATCCAACTTTAGAGATTATATACTATTTTTCTGAAACCTTTAATGAGGAAAGCTCTGGCGTCAAGGCAAAGTACAGAGCAAAGCAGATATGTTACTTTTTCTAAAGAAACAAAACACTGACAAAACTCATATAACTACTAACTTAATAGTTAACATGACTGTTGAATATTTAATTGATGTTTCAAAAATAGCAAATCAAGTACAACAAGGAGCTTGTGAATATGGTAGCAACAGCTTTTGCAACTGTTTTATATTCATTTTATTTTAGTGTCAACTAATAGTTTACTCTGTGGAACAGGATTTCAGGGATTACATCCCACTGTACTGCCACTTGGAAATGCTTCCATTGACGCTCAGTGAAAAAGTGATTCAGACCTCATTCTAATTCAGTTAAGTATTCAAAACTTCAAATGCTATTTCCTTCTCTAAGGATCATAAATTGTAACCTCTGTTCCTATCAACGGGTCTTCATTTCCTTTGCCACATATACTCTCCTTACCAAGGCACCAATTCCAAGAGAACATAGGACATACTTGTACTTACTAACTGCATAAAAAGTTTAACCATTTTAGAATACTAAGTAAATACTAAGTGATCTAACAAACTCCAAGGACCAAAAAAAGAAATCCATCTGCTTTTTCAGGGCCTGTTCAATTCAATTTGGTGAATATTTACTGATACCAATCATATGTCAAGTACTGTGCTGGCCCCTGGAAGTATGAGATGAATAAATACAGAAAAAATACAATAACACACAGCTATATGTAAATGGAATAATTTTTTTCTTTCTTTGAAAATATGTAAGTGATGATAATATCTGTGACATTATGATCTTGCATTGTTTCACTTGGCTAATAAAGCACATAGAACCATATTCTTTTCCTCACCTTCAAATTTCTTTTCATCCTTAGAATCTTACCTCCCAAAATCATCTTCTTTTATAAAGTCCTTTCTGAACTATTCCTTAAATTCCTTCCTCTGGAGTCCACATCAGGGTGCTTATCCTTCAATAATTTCTTTTCTTTTTATTAGTTGTCTGTGTCTCTCACTATCTTATAAACTTCTAGAAGTTACATATCTCAATATGGTAGCCACTAACTACAGACAACTAACTAAATTACAATTAAAGTTCAGAAATTCAGTCCCTCAGTCACACTGACTATATATCAAATATTCAGTAGCCATATATGACTAGTGGCTTCTGCATTGTTCAACACATTAATGCAGAACATTTCTATCATCACAGAAAGTTCATTGGACAGTGCCGTGCTAGACGGCTAATACACCTTTGCACCCCTCTCCACCCCCAAGGGGCCTGGAAATACCCCACAAATACATAGCCTTTCCTATCATTCAAGTCAACAAAATGAAAGCTAGGCCCTACCAGTAGATAATCAGAAATGAGAGGATAAGGATCAAGGTAGGGATGTATATCTTCTATGTATACAGTGACCAAGCCATCAAGTATTAACTCAGAGAAGGTGAGGTTATTCCTTCTCAATATCTGAAACTGCGGCCACAGTCTTAGACAACACAAATAGAAATCAATGTGGTCACTCCTTTCACACTATTATCTCAAGGTGTTGTCTGGGCTCTGAGACAAAAATATGGTTAAGTTAAAATACATTCTGCCTATGTGATAAAGATCTAAAAGGATAAGGTTTTATCAGTTTAATAAAATTATTGCTACAGTTGACAATGCAGTGTTTGTCATTTGTCTTCAAGACACACAAGTACCCAGCATGAGAATTTATATTCAATCGTGCCAGGGGAAAAGCAACTATTAAATGCTTAAAGATACTCAAATGGGAAATTATGTAACTATGCTTTGAGTCTTATAGCTGTTAAAAGACAAATAATATAAAATTTCGGAAAAAAATAAGACCCAAACTATAGAAGTTTTGAAAATTAATGGGGCATATTTTATGTGAATTATAGACTACTATTCTTGAAATCAGTCAAAAATAAGGGGACATCAATCAGTATTTTATATGTCTGGCATCTGGCAAGTAAAAATAAAGAATGATTAAAGCAAAATTTTCTAGACCAAAAAAAAAACCTAGAATAATGTTTTCTCTGCTTGCATTTTATTTAGATTTTTTTTCCTGGAAACTTAAATAATTATGAATAAACAGCTTATCATTTAGGAAAAGGTGAGAATTTTATCAACCATTCTTAATTTATAACCTAACATAGCATTTAGGTATGAAAAATCATCTCATAAGGGAATTCTGGAAGAATAAATTTTATAAAATTTTAATGATTTATCATGAACTAGAAACTACTCAGTAACATTTCAGATGAATAAATTTTTTATGTAGATAGGGACAGCAACATTCATAGTCCATTATAAACGAAATCTGTGCCTTCCAAACTACTGAATGCACATTAAATTTATTTTGAAAAATTCTGAATGCTTCTCCTTAGGGAGTATTAGAAAATAGAGTAAATGAGAGAATAGGTATATGAACATTTAGAGGTAAAACAAAAACAAACAAAAAACCCTAATATGAATAAGTGGCAAGACAATAATAAAAATCAGATTGCTCTACACTCTGCTAATCAAGGACAACTCTATCCACTCAAATGTATAACGAATTAAAATATCTCTTTTATATAGTATTTTCAGAAAATATGTCAAGAAGCATGTCATGATTTTACTTCAGAAGACAAAGAAGATGAACCTTAGGGTCAAACAGCAAATGATTACTACAAATATGCTTCACTTTAGTTTTAAGAAAAGGGCAAAGGATATATATTTCATATTTTAAAATATGGTAACATTCCCTACTGCTGTAGAATCATGAAGGAAATTGTGAGCATCAACGAGGTGAAGGTTTGGTAGGAGGCAGTGAGCTGGATATGTGTGGTTAAATCTAATCTCAGAGTCCTTCCCTCACAGTCATATATGAATTATGATAATATCCTCCATTCCTACTCTAGAAAGTTATGGGGATCAAGAAAGATTACAAGGGTGCCTGGTGGCTCAGTCAGTTAAATGTCCGACTCTTGATTTCAGCTCAGGTCATGATCTCAGGGTTGTGAGATCAAGCCCCATGTCAGGCTCCGAGCTAGGCAGCCCTGCTTAAGATTCTCTCTCCTTCTCTCTCCCTCTGAACCCCCCACCAAATCACACACATGTCCATGCATTCTTTCTAACAACAACCACCAAAAAAAATCACAATAAAAACTGCTTTAAAATCTGTAAAACCCTATAATTTGTGGTATGCATAAATACCTAATCCTAATATAATCCATACCTTCTTACAACTCACACTTATTTTAATTGTCTAGCCTCATAACTAATAAAGGAAAGAAATACTAATCCTTTATAATTTAAGGAATTCAAGACATCTTAAGTCCCATTCAAGGTGTATTCAAAAAGAAAACATAATTGTGAAGATTGGTCAGAGAAAGACAAATACCATATGATCTCACTCGTATGTGGAATTTAAGAAAAAAATAAATAAAACAGACAAGCATATGGAAAGGGGAAAAAGAAAAAAAGGAGAAAGGGAAACAAACCATAAGTGACTCTTCATGACAAAGGACAAACAGGGTTGATGGAGGGAGGTGGGGGATGGGCTGGATGGGTGATGGGCATTAAAGAGGGCACATGTTGTGATGAGCACTAGGTGTTGTATGTAAGTGATGAATCACTGAATTCTACTCCAAAAACCAATATTGCACTGTATGTTAACTAACAAAATTTAAATTAAAAAAAAAATTGTTAAGACTGGTAAGGTTGAGTGATTATTTAGAAAGGGATATTAACAATTGGTTAAATAAGCCACAAGGAACTTTTTGTATCATCATTTCCTTCCTTTTGATAAACAATTTTACTACTTTAAGTCTGTCAGCTTATTTAGTAAACATGAATTCATGGCTCTCACAATGCTTCCTTAAGAGAAAAGTTAATTGACAGACATTAGGCGTTCATGAAATAATAAATGTGAAATAAACAGTAAACTTCTCACAGTAAAATTCTCAGGAAAAAAAAATTTAATCATAATTACTTCAAATATATGACATACTGGTTTAATTCAAGTATACCAATATGACATTATTTCAACAAATCAAAAACCTATATAATAATAATAAAATTATAAAATAACCTTTATAATTTGCAAATAATGATTTGCAAAGTCAAATCTCAGCAGGCATCTATAGGTTTGTTACATTTCTGGTGAACAAATCTACTTTTTCTGCCAAGTAACCCTTTCTTGTTGCCACATTCTAAGGGCAAAATATAATTTTTTTTTTTAGCTTTGACTTCAGATACAGATCTTAAGAAGAAAATGTACGATCACAAAAATTTACTGTAATAATCACAAGATAAAAACATACAAAATATTAAGTGATCAAAACTGCATGCATAATTACTGATTTGCATCTTTGCTCATGAATCATCAAACATGGGGGTGCTCTTGGGGACCTATGATAAACTCACTGATGTATATGGACACTTAATATGTTAGGACCTGGGGACACAGGGATGTAGGTAAGTTGGAGAAATATCACATTATATTTGCACAGTTTTATAGTTTTCATTATGTATATTATTTTAATAAAATACATAATAATTGCTGATTATGTATATTATTTTAATTTCCACAATAACCCTGTAAAATTCGCTATTTTCTAAGCCAATAATTCCTGTCCTTTCTACATGTAAATGATGAAGTATTTTTAAGCTGAAGTTCAGGGACGCCTGGGTGGTTCAGTTAGTTAAGCAGCTGCCTTTGGCTCAGGTCATGATCCCAGGGTCTGGGGATCCAGTCCTGTATCTGGCTCCTTGCTCAGTGGGGAGCCTGTTTTTCCCTCTGCCTGCCATTCCCCCTGCTTGTGAGCAAGCATGCTTACTCTCTCTCACTAAATAAATAAAATCTAAAAGATAAATAAAAAATAAATAAAAATAAACTGAAGTTCACTTAAGTCAGGGCAATCACACGTGCAAAAGGAATTTTGATAAGGATTTTCTTAAACAATATAATATTCATTAGAATTATGGATATTGTAAGGTTCCTGAGAAACTGAGTCTTTATCAAGCAAATACCAGATGCAAAATACAAACAAATTGAAGCCTAAATAACAATTCTCAGTCACCTCTCGCTTAAGGTGTTTCTTCAATTTCAGTATTTCAAACCCTGGCCTGGTAAGGTAGAGGCTGTTTTAACCTATCTAGACAGCCCTAGGATGTGGCTTTACCTTTTGAAAGTACATTCTTCTTCAGAAGATGCTATTGCTATACTGGTTAAATTAATCCTTCAGAATGATGTGAGAATTCCAGTCTACAGTGTTTTACCTTATCGGCCTGACGCATATAGCAGTAGAGAATTCCTCTCATACATTTTATAGCGGAGTGCTCCAGCTCATGGGTCCTTCCCTTGTCATCATCAATGCGCCTGGGTGAGAGAGATAACTCATGAAACAAATTGGAAATGCATTTGAAAAGGAAGCAGAGCTTTCGGTAATTAAGTATTTAACTATCTGACTAATCATATGTTCTGGCGACATCTACTAATTCTGTAACAGTGAAACTCCATTTTCCCAGCAGATGTAGAAATGCTGCAATAAATAAAAAAATCCTATGATGAAACTTGTGTTGCTTTCACCTTCTTTTAAGGAAATAAGCCAATTGCTTCAGAAATAGCATACAATATTTCTACATTGACTTGGCTGAAACTTTAAAGGATATCCTATATTGGAAAAATCTACCAAAAGATTTTTTAATTTGCTGTTACAGAGTAGAGGCAATTTTTAGTATCAATCCCTTTAGGTTATGCAATGCCCACTTGGATTCAAGGCAACACAGATTAAGGTAGGCACATGTCTTCTTTGCTCTACCATGTGATTAATTATGTCAGGGTGGGCACTTTAGTCCAGGATGTCTTCAAATAAACACACATCCAGTATGACACATAATGTATTTGGGCACAGTTTTATACTCTTGGTTCTTAGTTTAAAATCAATCAACCATTGTTTATATTGTTTGCTTTTAAAAAGAAAAAAACAGCTAAAATCTAACTATTAAGCAAATTTAGATGTTCTTCTCTCCTTAAGTTCCTTTTTCACCACGGATCAAAAAGTAATGAGATTAACCCACTACTGCAATTGAAAATAAATTGTTCATTGTTTCACTAAATCTTAATGGAAATATCTGGCAATCATCCACACTTGATAAAAACCATCACTCTCTCCTTAAAAAGTATACTACAATTAACTCCTCTTCCAACTGCAGACCAGTACTAGAAGGAATAATGATCATTTTAACATAGCACTGTCAATGTCAGACAAAAGCAAGGTGTCATTCGAACATTATTCCTCCCTTCATATGCAGGCACTACAGTACAACTACCAATATTTTGCTCTATGCTATATTTTTCTGTCTGATGAGCTGCACAAGTGTTTTAATAGAGGCAAATTATGGCATAGGTAACAGTGGACCAGGCATTGATACATGAAGGAAACAGCAAACTTAGGGTAGAACGAGCTCAATGAAATCTGATTCCAAATCCTACTTCATCTAAAAACAAAAACAAAAAAAAATCAAGTTTTCCCAAAACTGTTTTTAAAATCATTCTGTGCCCTAATTTCAACAAGCATTTAACCAAACAAAAATATTTCAGAATAAATCACCCACTAAAAGAGTTCTTCTATTGTAATGAAGTTCTCCTATTTCTCCATTCTTCTACAAATAAAATAGAAACCAGAAGAATATTTCTCTTCTGAGAAAGTAAAAGAAGAGTTGCATGTGAGTAAAAACATTTAGGCCACCAATCTATATATATTACCTTTTCAAAGATGTAAAGTGAATCTGATGACCCAAAATAATTCCTCTATTTTCTACCAGGATCTGGCAATATTCTACTCTCTTTAACAATCTCTGTGGATGTCAACTCAAGTTTTAATATGATCTGAAGAATACTTTTAACTTTAAAAAAATGAATAAATGAAAGAACTTTAAATTTAATCTGTGAATTTATTGATGACAAGTTATGTGTGAGTGTTGATCAGATATTTCTACAATATGAAGTCTTGCTACTTTATCTAAACTACAATTTAATACTTATAAATACAAACCAGTAAAGAAACCAGACACTTGAATCCTATCATCAGTGTATTATTTCCCTATGAACAAGCTTAAAGGAAAATAAAATCAATATTTTATGGTAGAAATAGTCATGAGACCTGATTGTTTACCAAAACTAGCTAGGGCCACCTATTACACTCAACTTCTAAAACAGCTATAAATCTGACACTAGAAGGAAATAGGCTGATTTTCTGTAGGAAGTCCACTCTCTCTCCCTTGGACAGTGCTACAAAGATAGCTCCTCAATGTCTGCTGTTCATTCTCATTTTTCCAAGATATACACATATATATATAAAAATATATATATATATTTAGACAGTCTACACAAACTCTTTCAAGTCAATACTCTTCAAAAAATCACTCTTCTCAAATATAAAAAGTAAACTAAATTCCATATGTGAACCCTAATTTAAAGTCATATTTTTTCTAGAAATTATATTAGAAACAAAAAATGAAAAAAACACTACATAATACCTTTTAATATAGCATAAAGTATAGAATTGAAATTCATTTAACAGATTTTGTGTAACTGAATACGTTAGAAACAGTTTTAAACTGAACCATGTAAACAAAAATATAAATATATATAAAGAAATTAATTATAATAATAAAATATAAATATGTATAATTATATTAATTACAATAAATATAGAGTTATAATTTAATATAGTTATAACTTTAAATAGTGGTACATTGGGAACTGCAACATGATATATAAATATTTTATTTTTTTTAAATTTTTTAAATTAATTAATTTTGAGAGACAGCAAGAGCATGAGCGGGAGGGGCAGAAGGAGAGGGAGAGAGAATCCCAAGCAGACTCGACATTGAGTGCAGAGCCAGATACAGGGCTCAATCCTGTGATCACAACCAAAGCCAAAACCAAGAGTCAGACGCTTAACCAACTGCACCACCCAGGCGCCCCTATAAATGACATTTTAAAAAGTCAAACACATTATTCAGTTTTTCTTCCCTCCTTGAAAATAAAACAAAATTATAAAGTGGAACTGTAATATTATATCCAAAAAAACTATTTCAGGGTCCTGGGATCAAGCTGCACATTGGGCTCCCTGCTCAGCCAGGAGCCTCCTTCTCCCTCTCCCCCGCTTGTGTTCCCTCTCTCTCTGTGTTTCTGTCAAATAAATAAATAAAATCTTTAAAAAAAAAAAAAACTATTTCAAAGTGTATTTTTGCAAAGAAATCACCTCATTGTCTCTAATACTAAAATACTGAATATCTAATTAATTAAATAACACAAAATTATACTCTTACATGCATATAAAATATAAATGTGCATAAAATCTTTTTAAGCTCTCAGTACACACATACACAAATCCAAAGAGATGTGAGGTTTCATGAGATTGTTAATAAGACCGAAACCAATGCAATGAGAAAAATCAAATTACAGTTTTTAAAAATTAATTTTATACTATGCATTAACAAAAAGAGATATATATAAGTTTCTGAAGATAAAACATTGACAGCTTAATTTTTCAGGAATTCTCTCTAATGTAGCCTGTATCACTTCATTGTCATTAACAAGTAGAATTAGAAACAAAACTTCTATTAATTTTACATAGAAATTCTCTAAACAAATCCTCACGATTTAATATTGCAAAAGTAAGAAGGGCTTTAATAATTCTGTGATAAGTATGCATACATTTCTCCAAAAGGGAAACAATTCACTTGCTAGTAATACAAAAAAATGTAATGCTTTATACACATAAGAAGATAAATTATCCAGGGAGTTAGTACATACACAGTATGCCTACAAAGAAAGGACTTGAAATTCTCTATCAAATGTTTGAAGTTTTCTGGGAAAAGGCCTATATGCTTATACTTTTTACAGCAAAATTCCCCCAAAATTTTATTTAAAAAATTTCAGGTCTATATAAAAACTAAAAGGATGTTACAATGAATATACATTTTAAACTTCACCTGGATTCCCCAGTTACTAAAATTAGCTTGCATTCTCCATAATTTATTTTCTGTACTTTTTGAAAGGAAACTACAAAAATCATCACCCTTCTACATTTCAAAAATATGTCTTAAAAACAAGGACATTCCCCTATACATTATTATTACATACAAAGAATTTAATATTGATGCTAAATTATCTAATATATACACTATAACAAATTTATCCAATTATACTCAAAATATACCTTTTAGGATTTTAATGTATGATCCAATCAAGGATTCGATTTGAGTATCATTTATTTTTTGTTTACTAATTTAATATTTTTTTTCTTTTTTTAAATCAAGTATAATTAACATACAGTGTTACATTAGTTTCAGGTGTACAACATAATGATTCAACAACAAATGTTACTCAGTGCTCATCAAGACAATGTACTCTTAGTCACCTTTATATATTCCACCCATGTGGCAAACACCAGTTTGTTATCTGCATTTAAAAGTATGTCTTTTCTGGGGCGCTTGGGAGGCTCGGTTGGTTAAGCAACTGCCTTCGGCTCAGGTCAAGCTCCCAGGTCCTAGAATGAAGCTCCGTATCAGGCTCCTTCTTCAGCGGGGAACCTGCTTCTCCCTCTCCCTGTACCTGCTACTTTGCCTGCTTCTGCTCTTGCTCTCTATCAAATAAATTTAAAAAAAAAAAAAGTACATTTTTTCTGTTTGCCTCTTTCTTTTTCATTTTTTTTGTTTCTTAAATACCACATGAGCAAAAATCATATGGAATTTATCTTTCTCTGCCTTATTTTACTTTGCATTATACCCTCTATTTTCCTACATGTTGCTGTAAATAGCAAAATTTCATTTTTTTACAGGTGAGTAATATTCCAGTGTGTGAGTGTGTGTGTCTCACACACATATACATCTTTATCCATTCATCAATCAATAGACACTTGGAACATTTCTAGGTATGGAAACAATGGTATTGTATATATGGCATTGCCAATGTTACAATAAACACTGGAGTGCATATATCTTGCTGAATTAGTGTAGTCATTTTCTTTGGCTAAACACCAAGTAGAGGAATTACTGAATGATATGGTAATTCTATTTCACATTTTAGAGGAACCTCCATAATGTTTTTCACAGTGGCTGCACCAATTTGCATTCCCACCAACAGTACAAGGGTTCTTTTGTCTCCACATGTTAACACTTATAATTTCTTCTTTTTTATTTTAGCCATTTTGAGAGGTGTAAAGTGATATCTCATTGTGGTTTTAATTTGCATTTCCCTGATGATTAGTGATGATGACCTTCTTTTCATGTGTCTGTTGGCCATGCATTTATCTTCATTGGGGAAAAAGTCCATTCTGAACTTGTGCCTACTTTTAAATTTAACTGTTTGTTTTTTTGTGTTAAATTCTTTACATTCTTCATATATTTTGGATATTAATCCCTTCTCAAATTAAATATATCACCTGCAAAAATGTCCCACTCATAGGTTGCCTTTTTGCTTTGTTGCTGGTTTCCATTCCTATGCAAATGCTTTTAACTTTAGTGTAGTCCAAATAGTTTAACTTTGTTTTTGCTTCCCTTGACTGAGGAGACTTACCTAGAAAAATGTTACTATGGCAATTTTTTAAAAACCTTCTTGCCTATATTTTCTTCTAGACGTTTTATGGTTTCAGGTCTCACATTTAGGTCTTTAATTAATTTTCAGTTTATTTTTCTGTATGGTGTAAGAAACTGGTCCAGTTTTCATTCTTTTGCATGTACCTGTCCAGTTTTCCCAGCACCATTTACTGAAGAGACTGTCATCTCCTGATTATACATTATTGTCTCCTTTTTTGCAACTTAACTGACCATACAAATATGGGTTTACTTCTGGCCTTTCAATTCTGTTCCATTGATCTGTGTGACTACTGTTGTGACACTACCATACTGTATTCATTACTTCAGCTTTGTACTGTATCTTGAACTCTGCTATAGTGATACTGCCAACTTGTTCTTCCTTCTCAACACTGCTTTGGCTATTTGGGGTCTTTTGTGGTTCCAAACAACTTTTAGGATTATCTGTTCTAGTTCTGTGAAAAATGTTGTTGGTAATCTAATAGGAATTGCATCAAATCTATGAATGCTCTGGGTAGTATGAACATTTTAACAATATCGGTTCTCCCAATCCATGAGCATGGAGTATTTTTTTATTTGTTTCTCTCATCTTCACTATTCTTCAGCAGTGTTATAGCTTTTGGAGTACAGGTCATTTATCTCCTTCTTGGGTTTACTCCCAGGAATTTTATTCTTCCTTGTGCAAATATAATTGGGATAGTTTCCTTATTTTTTCTTGCTGTACTTCATTATTAGAGTATAGAAAGTCAATAGATTTTTGTATATTAATTGCATATTCTAAGATTTACTGAATTCATTTATCAGTTCTAGGAGTTGTTTGGTAAAGCTTTAATAGTTCTTGTTTACTATATATAGCATTTCATTAACAAATAGTTAAAGTTTTACTTCTTCCTTTCCAATTTGGATACCTTTTAATTCATTTTTTTGACTAACTGCTGGGGCTAAGACTTCCAGTACTATATTGATTGAAGTGTTGAGAGTGGACATCTGTGTCTTCTTCCAGATTTGAGAGAAAAAGCTCTACTCTTTTAAAGAATGAATGGGTCATCTGACAAACAAAATCAAAAATTACATGCAACAAATGAAAATGAAAATAAAAACATGGGGTGTCTGGGTGGCTTAGACAGTTAAGTGTCTGCCTCTTGGATGTGGCTTAGGTCATGATGTCAGCGGTGTGAGATCCAGTCCTCTGAAGTCAGTGTGGAGTTGGAGATTCTCTCTCTCTCCCTCTGCCCCTCCTGTTCATGCTCTCTCTCTCTCAAATAAAACGAATCTTAAAAAAAATGAAAATACAATGGTTGAAAATTTGGGGGATAGAGCAAAACCTGTTCTAAGAGGGCCAACGATAGCAATGTAGGCCTACCTTAAGAAAAATTTCACCATCTATGAAAAACACACAGTGAATATCATTCTCAATGGGGAAAAATGGAGAGCTTTCCCCCTAAGGTCAGAAACACGGCAGGAATTTCCACTATCATCACTGCCATTCAACATAGTATTAGAATTCCTAGCCACAGCAATTAGACAATAAAAAAAAATCAAAGGCATCCAAATCGGCAGAGGAAGTCAAACTCTCACTCTTAGCAGATTATATAATACTGTATGTGGAAAACCCAAAAGACTCCACCCCAAAACTGCTAGAACTCATACAGGAATTCAGTAAAGTGGCAGGATATAAAATCAATGCACAGAAATCAGTTACATTCCTATACACCAACAACAAGACAGAAGAGAGAGAAATTGAGGAATCGATCCCATTTCCAATTGTACCCAAAACCATAAGATACCTAGGAATAAATCTAACCAAAGAAGCAAAGAATTTGTACTCAGAAAACTATAAAATACTAATGAAAGAAATTGAGGAAGACACAACAAAATGGGAAAACATTCCATGTTCATGGATTGGAAGAACAAACATTGTGAAGATATCAATGCTACCTAGAGCAATCTACACATTTAAAGCAATCCCTATCAAAATACCATCCACTTTTTTCAAACAAATGGAACAAATAATCCTAAAATTTGCATGGAACCAGAAAAGACCCCAAATAGCCAGAGGAATGTTGAAAAAGAAAAGCAAAGCCAGTGGCACCACAATTCCGGACTTCAAGCTCTATTACAAAGCTGTCAAGACAGTATGGTACTGGCACAAAAACAGACACATAGATCAATGGAACAGAATAGAGAGCCCAGAAATGGACCCTCAACTGTATGGTCAACTAATCTTCGACAAAGCAGGAAAGAATGTCCAATGGAAAAAAGACAGTCTCTTCACAAAACGGGTGTTGGGAAAATTGGACAGCCACATCCAGAAGAATGAAACTAGACCATTTCCTTACACCACACACAAAAATAGACTCAAAATGGTTGAAAGACTCAATGTGAGACAGGAGTCCATCAAAATCCTAAAGGAGAACAGAGGCATCAACTTCTTCGACCTCAGCCACAGCAACTTCTTCCTAGAAACATCGCCAAAGGTAAGGGAAACAAGGGCAAAAGTGAACTATTAGGACTTCATCAAGATAAAAAGTTTTTGCACAGCAAAAGAAACAGTCAATAAAACCAAAAGACAACCAACAGAATGGGAGAAGGTATTTGCAAATGATATATCAGATAAAGGGCTAGTATCCAAAATCTTTTTTTTTTAAGATTTTATTTATTGATTTGACAGAGAGAGAGATAGCGAGAGCAGGAACACAAGCAGGGGGAGTGGGAGAGGGTGCAACAGGCTTCCGGCCAAGCAGGGAGCCCGATGCGGAACTCAATCCCAAGACCCTGGAATCATGACCTGAGCCGAAGGCAGACGCTTAACGACTGAGACACCTAGGGGCCCTAGTATCCAAAATCTATAAAGAACTTATCAAACTCAACACCCAAAGAACAAATAATCCAATCAAGAAATGGGCAGAAAACATGAACAGACATTTTTCCAAAGAAGACATCCAAATGGCCAACAGACACATGAAAAAGTGCTCAACACTGCTCGGCATCAGGGATATCCAAATCAAAACCTCAATGAGATAACCACCTCACACCAGTCAGAACGGCTCAAATTAACAAGTCAGGAAACGACAGATGTTGGCGGGGATGCGGAGAAAGGGGAACCCTCCTACAATGTTGGTGGGAATGCAAGCTGGTGCAGCCACTCTGGAAAACAGTATGGAGGTTCCTCAAAAAGTTGAAAATAGAGCTACCCTATGACCCAGCAATTGCACTACTGGGTATTTACCCCTAAGATACAAATTTAGGGATTTGAAGGGGTACGTGTGTCCCTATGTTTACATCAGCAATGTCCACAATACCAAACTATGGAAAGAGCCAAGATGTCCATTGACAGATGAATGGATAAAGAAAATGTGGTATATATATATACAATGGAAAATTATGCAGCCATCAAAAGGAATGAAATCTTGCCATTTGCAATGACGTGGATGGAACTGCAGGGTATTATGCTGAGAGAAATAAGTCAATCAGAGAAAGCCATGTATCATGATCTCACTGATATGAGGAACTCTTATCTCATGAAATAAACTGAGGGTTGCTGGAGCGGGGCGGGGGTGGGAGGGATGGGGAGGCTGTGTAATAGACATTGCGGAAGGTATGTGCTATGGTGAGCGCTGTGAATTGTGTAAGAATGTTGAATCACAGACCTGTACCTCTGAAACAAATAAAATATTATATGTTAAAAATAAAAAAAGAAGAAGAGAGCAGGAAGGGAAAAATGAAGGGGGGGGAATCGGAGGGGGAAACGAACCATGAGAGACTATGGACTCTGAGAAACAAACTGAGGGTTCTAGAGGGGACAGGGGTTGGGGGGTGGGTTAGCATGGTGATGGGTGTTAAAGAGGACATATACTGAATAGAGCATGGGGTATTATACGCAAACAATGAATCATGGAACACTACATCAAAAACTAATGATGCTGGGGCACCTGGGTGGCTCAGTCATTAAACGTCTGCCTTCGGCTCAGGTCATGATACCAGGGTCCTGAGATCGAGCCCCACAATGGGCTCCCTGCTCGGCGGGGAGCCTGTTTCTCCCTCTCCCACTCCCCTGCTTGTGTTCCTGCTCTCGCTGTCTCTCTCTGTCAAATAAATAAATAAAATCTTAAAAAAAGAACCTAATAATGTATGATGATTAACATAACATAATAAAAAAAATAAAAATTTCAAATATACAACCTAATCTTACAACTAATGGAGCTAGAAAACAAAGAACAACTAAAGCCAGTAGAAGAAATAGTAAAAATTAGAATAGAAATAAATGAAATACAGACTAAAAAAACCCCAAAAAACCCAATAGATTAATGAAACCAGGAGGTGGCTCTTTGTAAATCTCAACAAGTAGGTAAATCTTTAGCGAGACTCAAAAAAAAAAAAAACAACAAAAAACAGATTATAAGAGAATATTATGAAAAACTATATGCCAACAAATTGGACAACCTAGAAGAAATGGATAAATCCTTAGAAACATAAAACATAAAAAAACTGAAGCACGAAGTAGAAAATTTGAACAGACCAATTACTAGCAATAAAACTGAGTAATCCAAAAACTCCCAACAATAAAGTCCAGGACCAGATGGCTTTCAAAGATGAATTCTACCAGACATTTAAAGAACAGTTAATACTTACTGTTCTCAAACTATTCCAAAAAAACAGAAATGAAGAAAAGCTTCCAAATTAATTCTATAACGCCAGCAGTACACTAATGCCAAACCCAGATAAAACACTACAAGGAATAAAACTACAGGCCAATATCTCTGATGAACATAGCTGCAGGAATCCTCAAGAAAATACTAGCAAACTGAATCCAACTACACATTTAACAACAACAACAACAAAAAAACATTCACGATGATCAAGTGGGATATACTCCAGGGATGCAAGGGTGGTTCAATATTTCCAAATCAATTAATGTGATATATCTCATTAACAAGAGAATGGATAAAAACTATATGATCATCTCAATAGATGCAGAAAATGCATTGGACGAAGTACAACATCCATTCATGATAAAAGCTGTCAACAAAGTAGTTTTAGAGGGAACATACTTCAATATAATCTGTTGTATTTCTGTGGTATTGGTCGTTACTTCTTCATTTCTGATTATGATTCCCCCGTCAGCCTGCAAAATTTCTGTTGAAAAATCAGCCGATAGCCTTATGAGGTTTCCCTTATTTGTAATTGTTTTATTTTCTTTTGCTGCTTTTGAAATTCTCAGTCACTACTTTTTGCCATTTTATTTATGTGTCTTGGTGTGGACCTCATCAGGTTAGTTTCATTGGGGGTTCTCTGTGATTCCCAAAAAGGATGTGTTTTCTTCCCCAGATTTGCGAAGTTTTTCATTTTATTTCTTCAAATAAATTTTCTGCCCCTTTTCTTTCTCTTCTCCTCCTAGGATCCCTATAATATGACCATATTACATGGGATCATGTTGCTGAAATCCCTTAACTTACTATGATTTTTTTATTACACTTTTTTCCTCTTTGCTGTTCAGCCAAGTTGCTTTCCTTTACCCTGGCTTCCAGGTTGGTTACACATTCTTCTTCCTCCTCTAATCTTCTATTGATTTCCTTCAGTGTATTTTTCATTTCAATTATTGACTTCATTTCTAACTGGTTCTTTTTTATATTTTTCTTTTGTTGAAGGCGTCAATGAAAGCCTCCACTCTTTTCTCAAGTCCAGGGAGTATCTTTATGACCATTATTTTGAATTCTTTATCAGACATATTGCTTATTTCCATTTCTTTAACTCTATTTTTGTGGATGTTTTCCTATTCTTTCATTTGGGTTATATTTCTCTATCTCCTCATTTTGTCTAACTCTGTTTGTTTCCATGAATTAGAAAAGTCAGCTACGGGGCGCCTGGGTGGCTCAGTCGTCAAGTGTCTGCCTTCGGCTCAGGTCATGATCCCAAGGTCCTGGCATCGAGCCCCACATCGAGCTCCCTGCTCGGCGGGAAGCCTGCTTCTCCCTCTCCCACTCCCCAGGCTTGTGTTTCCTCTCTCTCTGTGTCTCTGTCAAATAAATAAATAAAATCTTAAAAAAAAGAAAAGAAAAAGCTACATCTCCTGCTCCTAAAAATAGTGGCCTTATGAAGAAGAGGTCCTGCAGTGCCCTACAGCACAATGCCCTCTATTCACCAAAATCAGGTGATTTATTTAGAGGTATCTCATAAGTGGGTTGCATGTGCCCTACTATTATGGCTGAGCTGTATTTGCCTTCAGTACTATTGGTTGCAATGGCCCACTTTGCCTTTCTGGATGCACCAAGTAGGGTTTTGCCTCTGTACTGTTAAGGGCCCAGTGTGCAGCTGCATTGGAGTTCTATTGGAACAGTGTCATCTATCAGACGAGATACCTGCCCTCAGCCCACCTGCTGGGGCTGGTCGCATTGACCTGCAGGTTGGTCTTCCTTCCTTGTCCCCTGAGAGGTTTTCATTAGTGATTGAGGCTGGCAGTCAAACCAGATGCCTGCGCCCAGTCTGTCTGCCAAGGCTGCAGTCTCATGATTGGCAAGGCACTGTCTCTGTGCTGCTAGCTATAACTTTAGCTGTAGGGACCGAGGACTCACTAGGGTATGTGGTCATCTTCCCCACTCTCCAGGGCAGGAGTCACCGTAAAATGGTGCCAATCCCTGCAAGAAGTACTTGTAGGGTATGTTGAAGCAGGAGGTGTTTTGGCAACATGCCTGCCAAATAGAGCTGGTTGAATGGGACAGATCCCCAGGAGAACACAAGGGCAGGGCAGGGCATATGGTGCTAGCAAGATAAATGGAGAGTGTTTCTGCTGGTTCTCCACGTGTCCCACTTCCTAGGCTGTGTAGGGGGAAAAAATAGCACCTGCCACCTATTTTGTTCTTGGAGAAATCTCTTAAAGATCCATGCCCCTCCAGCACCTGTTCTGACATTAATAAATAAATCATTTTATGAACACCCCACAGGCTTTTCAAACTGTACCTTCTATACTGTATTTCGAACATGTTACTTATGCTGAATTTTTAAAGACAGGAACTCGGTTTCCTATCACCCTACAGCTCTTTCAGAGCAAAACCTACTAATTTTTAAAGTGAGAATTAAACCCTGCTGATTGTAAAAACGGCAGAAGTTCCACTGGTTTTCAAAGCCCAATGATATGATGAGACTCATCTTCCCAGTGTGGGTCTCCCGTGCCTGGGGTGACTGGGGTGCCTGGTGTGGAGTCTGATCCTCTCACTTCTCAGTGTTCATGGTGTCCCTATCCAATGTGGTTAGTCTCAAAGGGTTTTGGCTCCCAATCATGTTTCTACCCTTTTCCACTCTTTTCGATGTGGCCTCCTCTCCACAATTAACTGTGTAAAGTCTGTTCTGTCAGTCATCGGTCATTTTCAGAGTTAATTTCATTGAGGTGGCTATTATCTTGGAGTGTCTGTAAGACAAACTGACCTCAGGATCATTCACTCTACCGACCTCCTGGTTGTCATATTTCTTTAGTCTTTCTTACTCTAGTTATATTCATACTTAATTTTTTTTCTGAAAAAGCCTTCATTTTGTCTTCACTTTTTCATTACTATGTTATGTTACTCACCATACAGTACATCATTAGTTTTTAATGTACTGATCCATGATTCACTATTTTCGTATAACACCCACTGCTCCATGCAGTACATGCCCTCCTTAATACCCATCACTGGGCTAAACCATACGCCCCCCACCCCCCACTAAAACCATCAGTTCATTTCTCAGAGCCCATAGTCTTTCATGGTTTGTCTCCCCCTCCAATGTCCCCACACTTCATTTTTCCCCTCCCTCTCCTAATGTCCTCCATGCTATTCCTTATGTTCCACAAGTAAGTGAAACCATATGATAATTGACTTTCTCTGCTTGACTTACTTCATTTAGCATAATCTCTTCCAGTCCCATCCATGTTGATGCAAAAGTTGGGTATTCATCCTTTCTGATGGCTGAGTAATATTCCACTGTATATATGGACCACATCTTCTTTATCCATTCATCTGTTGAACGGCATCTCAGCTCTTTCCACACTTTGGCTATTGGGGACATTGCTGCTATGAACATTAGGGTGCATGAGGCCCTTCTTTTCACTACATCTGTGTCTTTGGGGTAAATACCCAGTAGTGCAATTGATGGGTGATAGGGTAGCTCGATCTTTAATTTTTTGAGGAACCTCCACACTGTTTTCCAAAGTGGCTGTACCAAATTGCATTCCCACCAACAGTGCAAGAGGGTTCCCCTTTTGCCACAACCTCTCCAACATTTGTTGTTTCTTGCCTTGTCAATTTTTGCCATTCTAACTGGTGTCAAGGTGGTATCTCAATGTGGATTTGATTTGAATTTCCCTGATGGCTAATGATGATGAACATTTTTTCATGTGTCTGTTAGCCACTGGTATGTTTTCTTTGGAGAAGTGTCTGTTCATGTCTTCTGTTCATTTTTTAACTTGATTATTTGTTTTTTGGGTGTTGAGTTTGAGAAGTTCTTTACAGATCTTGATACCAGCCATTTGTCTGTAGTGTCATTGGCAAATATCTTCTCCCATTCCGTGGGTTGCCTCTTTGTTTTGTTCATTATTTCCTTTGCTGTGCAGAAGCTTTTTATCTTGAAGAAGCCCGAATAGTTCATTTTTGCTTTTGTTTCCCTTGCCTTTGGAGATGTGTCTTAAGTTGCTGTACCCAATGTTGAAGAAGTTCCTGCCTATGATTTAGTCTAGGATTTTGATGGATTCCTGTCTCACATTGAGGTCTTTCATCAATTTTGAGTTTATCTTTTGTGTATGGTGTAAGAGTATGGTCCAGTTTCATTCTTCTGTATATAGCTGTCCAATTTCCCAGCATCATTTATTAAAGAAGCTGTCTGTTCTCCATTGCATATTTTTTCCTTCTTTGTCGAAGATTATTTAACAAGAGTTAAAGGTCCATATCTGGGCTGTCTATGCTGTTCCATTGGTCTATGTGTCTGTTTTTGTGCTAGTATTATGCTGTCTTGATCACAGTTTTTCAATATAGCTTAAAATCAGGCAATGTGATGCCCCTGGGGTTGTTTTTTCAACATTTCCTTGGTGATTCGGGGGTCTTTTCTGGTTCATTACAAATTTTAGGATTGTTTGTTCCAGCACTTTGAAAAATGCCACTGGTATCTTGATTGGTACGGCGTTATACATATAGATGGCTCCGGGCAGCATAAACATTTTAACAATGTTTATTATTCCGATCCATGAGCATACAATATTTTTCCATCTTTTGGTATCTTCTTGAATTTCTTTTATAAGTGTTCTGTAGTTCATAGAGTATAGATCCTTTACCTCTTTGGTTAGGTTTATTCCGAGGTATCTTATGGTTTTTGGTGCTATTGTAAATGGAATTGATTTCCTAATTTCTCTTCCTACAATAACATTGTCGGTGTATAAGAAAGGAACTGATTTCTGTGTATTGATTTTGCATTCTGCCACATTACTGAATTGCTGTATGGGTTCTAGTAATTTGGGGATGGAGTCTTTTGGGTTTTCCACATAAAGTATCATGTCATCTGCAAAGAGAGAGAGTTTGACTTCTTCTCTGCCAATATGAATACCTTTTATTTCTTTTTGTTGTCTGATTGCCGTTGCTAGGACTTCTAGTACTATGTTGAACAATAGTGGCGGGATTGGGCATCCTTCACGTGTTCCTGATCTTAAGGGAAAGACTCTCAGCTTTTCGCCATTGATAATGATATTTGCTGTGGGCTTTTCATAGATGGCTTTCATGATATTGAGGTATGTTCCCTCTATCCCTACACTCCGAAGAGTTTTAATCAGGAAAGAATGCTGTATTTTGTCAAATGCTTTTTCTGCATCAAGAGGACCATGTGGTTCTTCTCTCTCCTCTTATTAAACTGTTCTATCACATCGATTGATTTGCAAATGTTGAACGACCCTTGCATCCCAGGGATAAACCCCACCTGGTCGTGGTGGATAATCCTTTTAATGTACTGTTGGATCCTATTAGCTTTGATCTTGCTGAGAATTTTGGCATCCATATTCATCAAGGATATTGGTCTGAAATTCTTTTTGATGGGGTCTTTGCCTGGTTTTGGATCAAGGTAATGCTGGCCTAATAGAATGAGTCTGGACGTTTTCCTTCTGTTTCTATTTTTTGAAATAACTTCAGGAGAATAGGTACTATTTTTTCTTTGAATGTTGTTAGAATTACCACGGAATACATCAGGTCCTGGACTCTTGTTTTTTGGGAGGTTTTTGATCACTGCTTCAATCTCGTTACTGGTTATTGGTCTATTTGGGTTGTCTATCTTCCTGTTTCAATCTTGGTAGTTTATAGGTTTCTAGGAAGGCACCCATTTCTTTCAGGTGGCTTAATTTATGGGCATATAGTTGTTGATGATAATTTCTGATAATTGTTTCTATTTCCTTGGTGTTAGTTGTGATCTCTCCCATTTTATTCATAATTTTTTAAATTTGGGTCCTTTCTCTTTTCTTTTGGATAAGTCTGGCCAATGGTTTATCAATCTTACTAATTCTTTCAAAGAACAGCTTCTAGTTTCATTGTGTTCTGTATTTCTGGTTTCTAATTCATTGATCTCTGCTCTAATCTTAATTATTTCCCTTCTCGTGGGTGAGTTAGGCTTAATTTGTTGTTCATTCCTCAGTTCTTTAAGGTGTAAAGATAGTTTGTGTATTCGGTATTTTTCTATTTTTTTCAGTGAGGCTTCGATGGCTATGTATTTCCCACTTAGGACCGCCTTTTCCATATCCCATAGGTTTTGGACCGATGTGTTTTCATTTCATTGGTTTCCATTAATTGTTTAAGTTCTTCTTTGATTTCCTAGTTGACCCAAACATTTTTAAGCAGGATGGTCTTTAGATTCCAAGTGTCTGAATGTCTTCCAGTCTTTTTCTTGTGATTGAGTTCCAGTTTCAAAGCATTGTGGTCTGAGAATATGCAGGGAATAATCTCAATCTTTTGGTATCAGCCAAGACCTGATTTGTGACCCAGTATAGGTCTGTTCTGGAGAAAGTTCCATGTGCGCTCGAGAAGAATGAGTATTCTGTTGTTTTAGGGTGGAATGTTCTATATATATCTGGTCCAGTGTGTCATTCAAAGCTCTTATTTCTTTGTTGATTTTCTGCTTAGATGATCTGTCTGTTGCTGAGAGTGGAGTATTGAAGTCTCATACAATTAACGTATTATTATCAATGACTCTTTATTTTGGTTAACAGTTGGCTTATGTAGATGGCTGCTCCCATGTTGGGGGCATAGATATTTACAATTATTAGATCTTCTTGTTGGATAGACCCTTTAAGAATGATTTACTGTCCTTCTGTATCTCTAACTACAGTCTTTAGCTTAAAATCTAATTTTTCTGATATGAGAATTGCTACCCCAGCTTTCTTTTGAGGTCTGTTGGCATGAAAGATGGTTCTCCATCCCTTCACTTTCAGTCTGGATGTATCTTTATGTTCAAAATGAGACTCTTGTAGACAGTGTATGGATGAGTCCTGTCTTTTCAACCAATCTGCAACCTTGTGCCGTTTTATGGGAGCATTTAGGCCGTTTGCATTGAGAGTGATTATTGAAACATATGATTTTATTGTCATAATGTTGCCTGTGAAATCCTTGCTTCTATAGATCGTCTCTGTAAATTTCTGTTCTGTATCACTCTTGGGGTCTTTCCCCTTTTATAGAACCCCCCTTACTATTTCTTGCAGGGCCAGCTCAGTGGCCACATATTCTTTCAGTTTCTGCCAGTCCTGGAAGCTCTGTATCTCTCCATCCATTCTGAATGACAGCCTTACCAAATAAAGTATTCTTGGCTGCATGTTCTTCTCATTTAGTACCCTGAATATGTCTTGCCAGGCCTTTCTGGCTTGCCAGGTCTCTGTGGACTGGTCTGACATTATTCTGATGTTCCTTCCTCTGCATAAGGAATCTCTTCTCCCTAACTGCCCTTAATATGGTTTCCTTGGTTCTGAGATTTGTGAGTTTTACTATTATATGCTGGGGCGTTGGTCTGTTTTCCTTGATCTTGAGAGTGGTCCTCTCTGCCTCTACGACACGAATGTTTGTTTCATTCCCCAGATTAGGGAAGTTCTCAGCTATGATTTGCTCAAATAAATCTTCAAGTCCTCTCTCTCTCTACACTCCCTGAAGGATCCCAATAATTCTGACACTGGAACATTTCATTCCATCATTTATTTCTCTAATTCTTTTTTCATGGATTTTAAGCTGTTTGTTCCAGGCCTCCTCCTGTTCCTTCTTTTCTATCAGTTTGTCTTCTAGATCACTAATTCATTCTTCTGCCTCATTTACCCTAGCTGTTAAGAGTATCTAGACTGGATCTCATTGTTAGGATTTTTAAGTTCTGCCTGATTAGCTTTCATTTCTGCCCTTAGAGAATCTATTTTGCCATTAATGGTTTTCTCCATCCCAGCTCTTGTCTTCATAACTGTTACCCTGAAGTCTATTCCCAACATCTTGCTTATATCCATACCCATTAGTTCTGTGGCGGAGGTCACAGTCTCTGAATCTTTCCTATGTTGGGGGTTCCCCCTCTTAGTCATTCTGTTGAGGGTGGTTGAGGGAATGTACACAGTCCAAATTACTGACCACAATCCAAGCAAGATCCACCTGTTTTATAGGGACCTTAGGGTTCTTGGCCTCTTGTTCTTCCTGTCTTCTGGGGGAGGGGCCTGTTGCACTGTTACTCAGAAAGCCCTTCTTGGGGAGAGTTGCCCTGCCCCCTTTGGGGGGATGGGCTCAGTGAAAACCAGTTTTGGGGAGCTTTTGTTCTCTGGGGGTTTTCCCCAGTGGCTTTCTGCATCTCTTCCGAGTGTCAGAGCAGAAGTGACCATATCCAAACCTCTGTCTCAGAACAGAGAGATCACAGTCTGCTCTCCACTGAGCTCTCCAGGCCACACTGTCTCCGTTTATGTCTGTGCTGCTAAAACCGCAGTGTCCTGGGTTGTGCGCCCCAAAGCAGCGCTCCCAGCCCTTGCTTCCAGGTCCAGGCACATCTCTGCCCTTTGTGCTATAAAACTGCAAGCCGCCCCCGCTTCACACGCACGCCCCTGCGGCTCCAGGTTTGAGTCGGGGAACTGCCCTAAAGTCCTTTCCCTGCTGCTAACAGTCTACGAGTCTGTGCCTGATCTCCAGCACCGGACACTTTTGCGCGCCAGCAGAGCAGGATCCCGGAGGCTCCCTCCCCCTTCCATTTATCTTCCTAAATCTGCCCACAGATCACTGCTCCCCGCTCCATACCTTGAGACCAACTGCCTGAGATATTCTCTTTGTAGAGATCCAGATATATCATCTTACATCTCAGGCTGATTTCGTGGGTGTTCAGAGTGGTCTGGTAGATATCCAGCTTAGTTCAGGGGACCATTTGAAATAGGATCCCCTACTCCTCTGCCATCTCATACTTACTTTCTAATCTACTCTGATAGCTACATTTTTAAAGAGTCCAGGCAAGTTGTCTTATAAGTAGCAACAATTTGGCTTTATCTGATTGCTTATTCACAGGTAGATCTGTTTTATCATTATGGTAAGAAGTCAACATGCATGATGTGCATTTACCACTATGTCACAGTGAAGCACCTACTGTTCCATTACTAGCTTGACCACTTGGTTAAGGTACTACTGCTGTCCTCTATACTTCTTTGTGTGTGTGTTAAGACCAATAGTAGCTTGACACTCATTGAAGCTTTACTATGTTCACAGAATATGTAAAGAAATGCTTGTAGATAAGCAAACGACTGTGTTAAAGGTGACTACTTCATATTATCTCAGTATTTGATTTCCTTTTACAAATGCAACACATCAATAATTTAAGATAGAGGAATCATGTTCATGTGAAAGATACAATTTTCAAATCAGAAGAATATGCCTATGTCTCACCTTCAGAAAATTAATATTCAGAAACCTAATCTTAATAACAGTGAAAATGTATTACCACAGACTGTAAGTCAGGACACATGTTGAATGTTTTCCATATATAACAAAGTAAAGTAAGAAGATATTTTGTATTCTGAAGGGATTTTCTTTTGTTTTACTTTATAAAATAATTAAGATTCACACCCTGATTTAACAAGTGATACCTCAGTGAAATTGTAGGGTCTAAAACACTAAAGTGAGGTAGGGTGGGATGGGCCCTAGCCCTGCTCTATCATTAACTAGTTGTGTAACTTTGGATATATCTGTTAACTACCTGGGCCCCAGTTTTTATCATCTGCAAAATTCAATCAGCCTTCAAGTCCCTCTGATTGAAAGCAACCAACTCAAGGAGAATGGGGAGATCATTCTGCCAAAGACGAATGATGATTTAAATACCTAGAGATGAAAAAATTTTGGTGACAAAGTCATAAAATGTTAGAACTAGTCTTGTGTAAACCCTTAGGAAAATTTAAATGTTTAGAGGCCTAAAAAGAGACGTGAGCAGCTACAGATCACACAGTGAATCAGCAACAGAGCCAAAAGATAGCTGCCCAATTTGTCTTGGGCCAACAAAACCCTATTACCCAGACTGAAAGCTTACTAGAAGAGCACACACCGGCTTACCTGTATGCAAGAGCTAAAGCCCAGGCCCCAGCAGCGCAGTACAGACTGTCCTGGATTTTTGCCTTCTGATCATCACCACATGTTTTAGTGGGAAAGAGACCTGTGGTTGGACTTTGATAGAGTAGCAATGTTGACTTGACTGGAATGGAACACAAGAAAAAGAAGGAATTGTACAGCCATCCATTTTCCTTGGGCTGAAGATCTTAATCTTTAGTTTCTTCATCCTACTTCTGACAATTCTGTTGTTCCTAAATTTACCTATAATATGCAACTTTTTAGCATACATAAGCTGCTTCATGTAGGTCACTCCAGTTTAAGTGGGACTCCACCCTAAAGGAAGGGTATTTCCACTTCTGAGGAAAGGACTAAGCTAATTAGCAATTAAAAACCTTTTAGAATATCCTACCTAACGTTAGTATTGTAAGGGAACATTAGGTACAGAAAAAAAAATAAGACCAATTAAAAAAAGCGTATTTTCAACAAGTTCAATAGGGAAACAAAGCAAATGTACACCAAAGAGTGGCATTAGTCACTAAATCCAACGCTAACTCAACTGCTAAATAAACCTGAATCTTGTTTTCCACTGATGACTAACTTGTGTCTTGTCTTCAGAGGAATGTATTCACTTTACTTTAGATATTATATTATACAGGCTAGAGATATGTTTAACATTTCAAAATCAAACCCATCCTTATATGACATGAAAATAAGTACATAAATATTTGGAGAACATTTTACTTAAATAAAAGAAGTCTGAAATTAATGCTTTATTACCTTTAATAAAAGTCTTAAAATATAAAAATATACTCACCAAAATTACATTTCCTAAAAGCTATTTTATTCCTAACTATAAATGTTTTTCCACAAAATACATTAAATTATTCTCATCTAGATTGACATATGTCACCTTCTTTTAGTTTTTTAAGGACCTAAAGCACTCTGCTCCTTCAAAGAGATTAAAGAATTAAATTTTTCTTTCTCAGACAAAACTGATGTTATCATTACCATTTTTTTCTGAATACCAGGGTATTTATCATTTTTCCCCAAGTAAAGAATTGGTCCTTATAGTGTGAAGTAAGCAACTGACATTTCTTCAAAAAGGTATGTAAATTTCTTTACCTAGTTATGGCCACAAAGATAATAAAAGGGACATATAAGAATATATTCCAGAATTGTGACCAAAATAAGATGAATTAAGGTTTTACATGAGGTTAACACAAACACCAAAAAAATCCTTATCTTAGGAGAAATAAATAAATTAAATTTTATATTATTTGCCATACAAGGCCATATAAATGGCACAAGAAGCAAAATGGCAAAAATTAATAGGCTTTTCTTACAGTCTGATGAACAAAGAGGAGTCCTGTGTATACACATCTCAAGTCAATTACTCACATTATAAAACAAAATCTGCTGCTCTTGGCAAAACAAACAATAACAAATAAAATAGAGACCTGTTATTAGTAATAGTAACTTGAGATTATCTTTTGTATCTCAATGAATTAGAAATAGATTTAAAGGCTTAGGACTACTTGGGAACCATGTATAGGTAAATGAGTGAGGAATACTACAAAATCTTTATTAAGTAGTAATCGAGAAACAGCCTCTAGTTCTCAAATCTGGTAATGTTTAGGAGGGCTAAAAGGACACAGAGGAAATTGGTGACGGTTTTAAAATTATTCAAGGGACAGATGACTTGCTGGAATTCTTTTATACCAGTATCAATATGTAATTGGAATATATAGCTGCCTCAGCAATGAAACTACCCCAACATCCAAATGAAAGAATATCATGCACATAATATATGCAATATAAGGCAGAATAAATACTAATGATAACTACCTAAGGACATGTTTTCCTCAAGTTTTGCTTACCAATTCTGTAATAATGATCCAATTTATCCCACAGAGTTTCATTATCAGGTCTCGGAAGATTAATGCTTTTAAGAGGTTCATAAACTGAGCCTAAAAGAAAAATGAAAACTCATCAAATTCAATCATTTTTCCTGAGAAAAACAAAGAAAACTTCTAAATAAATGAAAAAGCACTACTTAGCAATCTAATTTGCATTTTTATAAGTGAACTACCACATTGTATTCCTGGTCAAATTTTTGGGAGGGAAAGAGAGAGAAGAAAGTGCCCTTGTAACAAGTACAGAAGGGTTTTAAATGTTATGGGAACCCCTACCCTCACCCCTGACATGTATACATACATACACACACCCACACCCACACACCCACACACACATATATACATATATATACTGGTCCCAACAACTCAAATACCAGTAATACTTATGTGCTAGTCACAAGTTCAGTAATGTCGGTTCCTTTTGAGAAATATCTACTTAAATGCCCTGAAATCCAAACCTTATTCTTTATGCTCATGATCAGGCAATTTTCTGTCAAATGATCATACTCCAAAAACCTCAAGGAAAAAAGACAATGCTGACTTGTTCCAAAGTCATCCATTCCATGAATATTCAGATAGTTTTCATACTGAAATTCTGAAGCCTCCATTTACTCCTAGGTAGATAAAACTCATGCCTTATTATCTGGACTAAAGCAGAAACCATTTCTACTTCTCAGCCATGAAAACTACTACAAGGTATTAGCAGAGCATACTGCTCAAAAGCTACAGAATACACAATAATTATGAAAATTTTCCACAAAATGGATACAGAAAATTGTTCACTTGACTAGTGCACATTTTCAACTACTGACTGAAATGAAGATGAATGAAATGAAGACATCTGGACCTTCAGCCATCAGACTAAGTACTGGCTCTCATTCTTGTTAAAAGGACTCAGAAATTATAAAATCTCAAGGTCACAACAAATCCACCTCTGGATTCAGGTAATATACGTCATATAGTCTAACAACACAGCACAAGAGTGGCCCTAAAATTTACCTGGGGTTGGAAGGGGAATGTGTTCGCATGCATTAAGAATCTTTTTCTAAAAAAATTAAAGCACTTCTGTTCATAAAAGTGCTATGTCCAGTATGCTAGTATAAAGCCAAGGTATTTGGAATCCCTTTATGTTTAGAGAGATAATAAACATTATGAAGGAAGAAAGGAAAGCATCTATACATTAAGGCAATAATCTCATTATCTTCTGTTGGAAAGAGAGATGATTTATGCATCAAAACAGGAATATGAAATGACCTGAGTGAAGAGATTTTCTAAAAAAGAGTCTTCACAATGACACCAAGCAGAATGGTCCCAAAGGGAAGAATGGGGAGGCCTACCAACCTAGTCAGGAAAGTATCAGGACTCCTGCACAAGAGGCAAGGGCCTGGCCCGGCCATGCCCTCTGCCTCCTTGCATTCAATAGTTCTGTGTAGATATAAGCATATGGGCAACCTGGCAGTTTGGAAAAAGTAATATGGCCACTGCTTACACGTTAGGTACTAACCTCTGGGAATCTACAACCTCTCTGTGAACCTCATTCAATAATTAATAAAATAAAATCAGGTACAAATCATCACAAGTTTTAAGTTGTGAATACATATATACAAAAATTAAAGGAGACACCTTTGCTGGGGTGGAAGGACTGTAGATGAATGAAATTTCTATTTTTATTCAGAATTCTATTATTAGAAAAGCTAATATTTTGCTTTATATAAGAAAAAAATCACCAGAAGTTGCATATACTTTCATTACATATAGTTAAAACAATACATGTGCATATGGATACAAATTGAAATAGAATATGCAAGACTGAAATCCACCTTTATATCTACCATAATAATTATAAGCGAGTTTATTTTGAAAGATTGTTTTAATGACATTGTATCATGGGTTTTAGGGTAAAAAAAAGTGCTATTACATCTAAGGTGCCCCTCACCTCCCAAAAAAAGACTAAAATGATTCTGTTATCTAATGTTTCTCAATGAAATCACCAATGAAGTTTGGTAAAAGCTACAATAAATAAACAAAAGGAAAACCAGACTTTTCAGGAAAATAAAAACCTATGCAGTAAGAGCTAAAAGAGAAGATGTTCAAAGCACAGCAGAAAAGTATAAAAGTAAAATCACCTAACTAAGAATCAATATTTTCTTATACTTTCTCATATCTTCAAAGAAAGCCCATGATGAATTAAGAACAGCTTGCCTAGATAAATGTTAACATTTTAGTGATCACCATTGTATTGCTTCTGAAGTAACTCCGTAAAATTAAACAAGGATGTTCCACACAATTTATGGCAAACAGTACCACAAATCTGGAGTCAAAGGAAAAGTAATCAATGGTAACATTTTAACCAAGAATTAGACACCTGAAAAGCTTCAAAACAAATAAAAATGTGGAGGAGAAAGCAATCAATAGAGCATGAATTCCCAAAGACAATGAAAAATATGCAAAATTACAGAAAACACTAATAAATCTTTAGAGTTCAAAATGAAATGAAGTTTTTAAATGTGATTTCTTCCTTTTCCTGTTTCACCCAGTCGAATTACACCTATATTCAAACATCACAAAGTAAAATAAAAATTATCTTTTTCCATTTGTAAAGATGAGTTTAAACATGTTGATCTGATTTTTCCCTGTCAATTCTCTTGCTATTAGAAAAATACAATCAACCTACTCTTCATTTCAGAACACATCATTGCCAAAGACATTCACTGACAAAGAACAGTACAAGAAGAGGCAGAAGTTGTTCCTTGAAGAGTAATATTTAGCTTTATCATGAAAGAGGAAAGGGTTATTATTTAGGAGATTAAACAAGGAGTTTCCTAAGAAATTTCCATGAGACGAAAACAAAACTAAGAGCATAACAAAGGTACAAACTTTATGAATTTGGCACTGTAAAATACCAAGAAGGTTTCTGAGTGTTATGGGGAGGCTCTTAAGCAATCACAAAATAGTACTGGTAATTCAAATACCAACCACTAAAAGAATAAAAATGAGAACTCAAAAGGGAAGTCAAGGTGCCAAACAGATCAGCAAGCCAAAACAGTATCAATAGTCTATTATTTGGGCATACAATTTTTCACTATACGATTGAAAACCCTTTAATAGGGTATATACAAAAATGTTATTAATCAAGTATCATGAATCCTTAAGTAGCTTTATCATTTTTTCATGTATGGTGATAGACTAAAATACCATTATTTATTCATTCAGTTAATATATGCAGTGTATGTATAAAACTCTAGACCATACATCTAGTAGGCTACCAGGACTCAAAGATCAGTAGGAAAGGGAAGATAAGGTTTTGAATAAGAGTAACTCCAGTTAGAGTGGTGAGTTTCTTAAAAGACAAAGGATAGGAAAATTCAGTCCCCCTGAGGGGCTGAGAGAACAGGAAACTCCTGCATTGCAATCTCTGAAAATAATAGCAATTTCAAATAATGAACTGCCATCTGAATAGGAAGATAACAACTGAAATCTAGGAGAACATGAAGTCATACACATATACAACACGTACCTGCAGACATATTACCAGAGCTCAAAAGCTTATACATGTGTCTTATAAAACAAGACACTACATACCAAGGTATTTTTTGCAGTGATACACATTAAAAGGTTTAGGTGAAGAAAGTATATAGATAACAGGGTAGATTTTATTGAACACTGATCCAAGTATGCCCTTTCATGAGATAGGGAATTTTATTACAAATCTAAATCCTTAGAAAGGCCTACAGGGTTCTGATCTTCTCCCTCAATTAAAATAATTTCTTTTAAGATTAAAAAAAATACAACATTCCATCAGCCTAAAATAGGCATCACTAACATTTTGGTATATTCCTTTCAAGCATTTCTTTAAGCAACATTTATAAACATTAATAAAAATTTACCACACGTGCAGTCATAACATACATGCTGTTTCTATCATCCTTTTTTCCCTTATCTCACTTCTTGCCCTCTTCTGTCCTCATTCCCATGTAACCACACTTCTTCCATATCTATATAACAAAACATATATGCATAAATGAGGGAAGAGTCTTTCATTGCTTTTTTTATAAAAAGGGAGTCATGAAATAGACCATTCCTTGCTTCTTGTTTGTCTCATTTGACAACACACATGGAAATCAAGAGGCAATGGTTCTTTCTTTGACTGCTATATATTCCTGGGTTTTAATACAGTACAACTTATTCAATTATTCCTCTATCAGTGAGTATGTAATTTGTTTTCTATTTCTGCCATCATAAACAATCTGCAAAACATCCTTATACATAGATATAGCAATAGTATGCTAGAACCAACTAACACTGGTTGGAGAGTCAAGTGTTAAATTTTCAGGAATTTTGGGAGCTGGTTATGAAACACATAAATGAAAATTAAATTATAAAAATTTACAACTGGATAATTATTAAAAACAAATGTAATAAATATTCAAAACTCATCACTTCCTAATTATATAGGTTCTTGAATTGACTTATACCTATAGATCTGTACATTGGAAATACCATGCAACAGCATGTCACAACATGTCTCTTTCTAACTCCGCATTCAGTGATATCATGTAGATTTGAGTAGTTGTGACAAAAACTAAATGGTCTGCAAAAGCCTAAAATTTTTACCATTTGGCCCTTTATAGAAGAAGTTTGCCTGCATCTAATCTAAATTCTCAGTAGTATTAAATTCAGCAATAAATGTAGTTTTTACTAAATAATAGCAAACTGCATTTTTTAAAAGGCTAAAACAATTCATATTCCTACTAGATATAAGTGCGCCATTCTTTTAAAAGTTTTTCTAGGGGTGCCTGGGAGGCTAGTCGACTGAGTGTCCGACTCTTGATTTTGGCTCAGGCCATGGTCTCAGGAGTCATGAGATCGAGGCCTATGTTGGACTCTGTGCCGAGCATGGAACCTGTTTAGGATTCTTTCTCTCCCTCTCCCTCTCTGTTGTGCTCTCTCTCAAAGAAAAAAAAAAAAAAAAGATTTTCCCATCTAATAGTATCTCACTTTTGTTTTTCATTTCTCATACAACTCATGAGTCTGAAAATCTTTGCAAACTGGCCATTTGGATTTGCTCTTCTGCAGATTGCCTACATCCTATTGCCGTTTTTTATTGTTAGTGTTAGTCATCAATTTCTAAAAGTTATTTGTATATTTTGTTTGCTATTTAATATTTCATTTCAAGTGTTTTCTCCTGAGTTTTCATTAGTATACCAACACTATAATATAAAAACTTTCAAGAGTCAAATATATCTCTTTCCAAACGTGGTTTTCTTTTTCTTTTTAAAAAGGTTTTTGACAAAATGAGCAAAGGGAAAAAGAGAGAGGGGCACACCAAGAAACAGACTCTTAACTATAGAGAACAAACTGATGACTGCCAGAGGGGAGGAGGGTGGGGAATGGGTGAAATAGATGATGGAGATTAAGTGCACTTGTGATGAGCTCCGGGTATTGTATGGAAGTGTTGAATCACTATACCGTACACCTGAAATTAATGTTACACTGCATGTTAACTAACTAGAATTAAAATAAAAACTTAAAAATAATAAAATAAAAAGGGTTTTGACAACTCCTAGGTTACATAGTCACCTCAATTTTCTGCTAAGCTTTTTATGATGTAAAAAAAAATTCCTGTTTATGTATCTGATCAATTGGGAATTTGTTTTCTAAACTGCTTTTATTTTTTTTTAAATTTATTTTAGAGAGGGAGCACCAGCAGGGGGAGGGGCAGAGGAAGAGAGGGAGAAAGAAAAGCAGACTCCTCGCTGAAAGCAGAGCCCTACACGGGGCTCGATCTCACGACCCCAAGATCACGACCTGAGCTGAAATCAAGAGTCGAACACTTATCAACTGAGCCACCCAGTGCTCCTAAACTGCTTTTAAAGTATATAGGGAGGTCCAGACTTTTAAAAAGATCAAATTGGTTCAATTTCTTTTTTTAGGTTACAGAATACCGATTAGAAAGATCCATTTATCCTAAATTATAAGGAGACCCCATCCCAAGTTATGGGATTCAAATAGAACATTTCCTCTTGAAATAATATAACTTAATTTTCAAAAGGTATATAAAAACTCTACTGTCTAATAATGAAGCATTTGGCCAACTTATTTTCTCACAGATACAACAATTTTATGCAAGATTTCAAACCTATCTGGAATATATGATGTTTACAATAGCTTAAACAATAGCTTTATGTGTAGTCACATTAATGTCTCTAAAAATATCACTGCTGGGACGCCTGGGTGGATCAGTCGGTTAAGCATCTGCCTTCAGCTCAGGTCATGATCCCAGTGCCCTGGGATCGAGTCCTGCATCAGGCTCCTCGCTCAGCAGGGAGCCTGCTTCTCCCTCTGCCTGCAGCTCCCCCTGCTTGTACCCTTGCTCACTCTCTCGCTCACTCTCGCTCACTCTCTCTCACCCATGCTCTCCCTCTCTAATAAATAAATAAAACCTTTAAAAATTTTTTTAAAATAAAATAAAATAAAAATATCACTGCTTCAGGCAATATAGATTTTTCTAAAAAGTATTTTATGTAGCACTCAATACTGAATATTGAGACAAAATTTAAAAATAAAATAAACAGCATACTTTCATTTTTCTATGGGTCTTGGGTTCTAGCAGAATATAAACAAAATTTTCAAAAGTAAAACCTTACCCCAAGGAAAGATCAGTATCTTCCATCTGCGTTTTATTAATGAATGTCCTACTTTGGAAACAGAGCAAGTTTAAGTTCACTAATTCTAATGACTGCAACTTTAGAATCCTCTCCTGCATTAGCTCAGGGTAAGCAGCTAATTGTATAGATAGAGGACACATTAAGTGTTGTGACTTTTCAGTCAGGAACAAGTCTCTGAAAGCCTAAGGAGTAGTTTTTGAAGGTTCCAAGGTACAGAGGCTATTAAACTAATAAGAAAGTATGTACGAAGAAGCAGTAAATAACCAAAATCCCAAGAGCTAAATGTTCCACAAGATAATTAAGAACTAAGCAGAATGTGAAGACCTTGTATTGTAGAGGGTCAAATAGTCCCACAGGTTCATGAGATTTGTATATTCATTGTACTCACATATGCATGTAGAAACGATGAGGAGGACAGGAAGGGCTAGAGCAAGTAGGCATGGGAGAGCAAAGAGACAGCCTTGTATAGGAACATACAAAATATATGCAAACCTTTGGGGTTTATCAGTGAGTTACTGATAAAAACCTGTGGTTTATCAGTAAATTACTAAAACATTAATTTGGGGGCTGCTAAGATAGCAAGAGTTCTCAGAGTACAATAATCTGTATGTTTATCTTATATATAAATCCATATTTGATACAATATGGATTTTCAAGCAACTTTGAAATTTAAGTTACGTCTTTAACTTCAGATGATATTTTCTTCATCTTAAAATTCCCTTTTACTCCTCACTGATAAAAACAAGAAATCTACTATAGAGAAGGGACAAGTTATTCAAATACATGCTCACTCTATATCCCTGATGCCAGTACTAAGAGGTTCTCAATAAATATTTAGTGAATTGAACTGGATGAATCACATGATTAGAGGCCTTCTTGAATTCCCACAGTTATTGTTCTATATTCTGCATTCTTATAACATTTTTAAGTACCTTAATTTTAGCTCTTCCTTGTCATGATACGTTTTATTTTCACTATTCAATTAATGTGTTATACTACATTGGAAGATGATCAATGATAGGGACCATACCTAGTAGTAGTAGGTGGCATTAACATGTGGTAGGAAGGAAGGAAAAGGAGAAAAGCTGACAAAAATATGTCTCAGAAAACTTTTGATGACCACTTTTACAATTTTTTTCTCACAAGCTACCCTATATCTCCTGTTACTGCCCCATCCACATCATCTGATTTAATGATTGTCCCACTTCTTCAGACTTCCATAATTAGACAAATTGAAAAACTTCTCTTACTAACTTTAGAATGTACATGTTAACTTTTTTTTAAGATTTTATTTATTTGACAGAGAGAGAGAGATAGTGAGAGCAGGAACACAAGCAGGGGGAGTGGGAGAGGGAGAAGCAGGCTTCCCGTGGAGCAGGGAGCCCAACGTGGGGCTCGATTCCAGGACCCTGGGATCATGATCTGAACCAAAGGCAGACGCTTAACGACTGAGCCACCCAGGCGCCCCTACACATGTTAACTTTTACAGTTAAAAGATTTGAATATACTATACATGACTCCACAATTCAAGCACCTTCAAGATCACCAATACCTCCTTGCAAAACAAAAAAACAAAACTTAAACCATGATTTTCTTTACTGTTCAGTTCCATCATGCACAGAAATTTAAAATATTAAGGAATAAATGTACCCCCAAGTAGGGGAATGAATAAATTATGACACCTCCATTCAATGAAGTACCTTGAAACAGTTTAAAGGAATGAGTAGATCTCTTATCATGAAAAAACAAAAAAATAGTGTGAAAAACTAACATCATATAATAAGATTTACAGTATGATACCACATGTTGCAAAACTAAGCAAAAATAACTATACAGAGGGACAGAGGCAAGATGGCAAAGGAGCAGGGGACTCGGTTTCAACAGGTCCCCTGAATTTAGCTGGGTATCTACCAAACCATTCTGAGCACCCATGAAATCAGTCTCAGATGTAAGAATATATATGTGGAACTCTACAGGCAGAAAAGCACTGCCTGTTGCAAGGTAGGAAGGGCGGAGTCATGAATCTTCGGGGAGATATCGGAAGATACACAGAAGGGGGAGGGAGCCTCCATAAGCCGGCTCCTGGAAAGTGATATATCACCGAAATGCAAAAGCATCCTGAACCAGAGACCAGGTAAAAACTCCCAGGGTGGTAGCAGCAGGAAAAGGGCTTCAGAACAGTGCCGAGACAGGATCCAGGAGCTGCAGGCGCCCCCACAAGCTGCGGCTGGCTCAGTATTAGAAGCACAAAGGGCAGGAACACGCCCAGGCCCCTGGGACAATCTCTGAGAGAGTCAGTATAGGTGTGCACCACGGGGGGAGGGGGGGGGCTGGGGTTCTCATCGGTGCATACAGTGCATACAGAAATGAAGACCTGTCCTGGAGGTTTTAGTGAAGAGAGCAGACTGCAATTTCTCTGCTCTGGGCCAGAGGTTTGGGTGGGCCATTTTTGCTCTGACCCTTGGAAGAGACACTGAATGCCCCAAGAGAACAAAAGCCCAAAAGACCAGGATCCACTGAGCCCATCCCGCCTACAGGGGGCAAGGCAACTCTGCCCAAGCACTGTTTCAGGAGAAACAATGCGGCAAAACCCTCCCCCAGATGAAAGACTGGAAGAAAAATAAGACAAAAACTCTATGGAACCCATAAGACTATAAAATCCCAAAACCAGGGAAAAAGAGTATATTGAGCTCCAGGAGTTGCTTCATGGCTTTTTTATTTTTCAGATACAACTCTCTTTTTCTTTTTGTTCTTTCTCTTATGCTTTTACCTTTTTCTCATTTAAACTAGATGTTTAATATATCAACTTGTTTCATAGTAACTTTTTAACTTGTACTTTTTTAGCCCACATTTTTTTAAAGATATATGCTTCATTGTAGTCCTTCTTCCCCTATTCAATATTACCTTTATATATATACAAATTCTACTTCCCCTGTAATTTTAGGAAGTACTGTCCTCTAACAAACAGACCAAAATACACCCAGGAAAAACTGAAACACTTTACTTCCTCCGCACTGAGAGATTATAGCCCCCTTCCCCTCACCCCCCTTTTTGGTTCCTTTTTTAAATTTAAAATTTTCTTTTAATTCCTTGATTTTATAAATATTATTCCTGGGTTTCACCTAGGCTTTTTCAGCGGCGGCTTCCGACCACTTTGGCTTTTTCTAGGGTGCATCTTGCTTGGGTCATGGTTGATATTTTGGACTCCGTACATTCCCTCCAGCATTCCCCAACAGAATGATTAGGAGGAGGAACCTCCAACAAAGAAAAGAACCAGAGACAATGGCCTCTGTGACAGATCTAATGGATATGGATATAAGCAAGATGTCAGAGATAGACATCAGGGTAGCAATTATGAAGTTAATAGTTAGGCTTGAGAAAAGCATTAGCAACATAGAATCTCTAAGAACAGAAATGAGATCTAATCAGGCCAAACTTAAAAATGCTATGAATGAGATGCAGTCTAAACTGGAATCTCTAACAGCCAGGGTAAATGAGGCAAAAGAACAAATTAGTGATCTAGAAGATAAACTGATAGGAAGGAAGCCCAGGAGGACAGGGATAGGCAGTTAGAAGCCCAAGAGAACAGACTTAGAGATCAGTGACACCATGAATCGTTCCAATGTCAGAGTTATTGGGAACACTGACAGGGTGGACAGAAAGAGGACTAGAAGGTATATTCAGGTAAATCATAGCTGAGAACGTCCCTAGTCTGGGTAAGGACACAAACATTCATGTCCAAGAAGCAGAGAGGATACCTCCCAAGATCAATAAAAATAGACAACACCCTGGCATCTTACAGCCAAGGAAGCTACCCTGAGAGCAGCTAGGAGGAAGAGATTTCTTATGTATGAAGGGAGGAAAATCAGAATGACATCAGACCAGTCAAAAGAGCCACGGCAAGGCAGAAAAGGCTGACAAGACACATTCAAGTACTAAATGAGAAGAACATGCAGCCAAGAATACTTTATCCAGCAAGGCTATCATTCAGAATGAATGGAGAGACAAAAAGCTTCCAAGACTGGCAGAAACTAAAAGAATATGTGACCACCAAGCCAACCGTGCAAGAAATATTAAAGGGGATTCTGTAAGCAAAGAGAGATCCCAAGACTAAGAGAGACCTAAAAGTAACAGACAATCTACAGAAACAGGGACTTTACAGGCAATACAATGGCACTAAATTCCTATCTTTCAAGAGTTACTCTCAACATCAACAGCCTAAATGATCCCATGAAACGGCACAGGGTTTCAGATTGGATAAAAAGACAGGACACATCCATATGCTGTCTACAAGAGACTCTTGTCTACAGCTCAGATTGAAAGTGAGGGGATGGGGATCCACTTACCACACGAACATACCTCAAAAGAAAGCTGGGGTAGCAATCCTCATATCAGACAAATTAGATTTTAAACCAAAGACCATAGTAAGAGATGTAGAGGGACACTATATCATACTTACAGGGTCTATCCAACAAGAAGATCTAACAATTGCAAATATCTATATCCCCAATATGAGAGCAGCCAATTATATAAAACAATTAATAACCACAATAAAGAAACATATTGATAATAATAAATTAATAGTAGGAGATTTCATCACTCCACTCACAGCAATGGACAGTTCATCTAAGCAGAAGATCAACAAAGAAACAAGAGCTTTGAATGACACAATGGACCAGATGGACTTCATAGATATGTACAGAACATTCCACCCTAAAACAACAGAACACACATTCTTCTCAAGTGCACATGGAACTTTCTCCAGAACAGACAACATACTGAGTCAGAAATCAGGTCTCAACCAATACCAAAAGACTGAGATTATTCGCTGCATGTTACAGGCCACAATGCTTTGAAACTGAAACTCAACCACAAGAAGAAATTTGGAAGGAATTCAAACACTAGGGAGTTAAAGAGGATCCTGCTAAAAAGAATGATTGAGTCAACCAGGAAATTAAAGAACTTAAACAATTCATGGAAACTAATGAAAATGAAAACACATCAGTCCAAAACCTATGGAATACTGCAAAGGTGGTCCTAAGGGGGAAATACATAGCCATCCAAGCCTCTCTTAAAAAAGTAGAAAAATCCCAAATGCACATGCTAACCTTACACCTAAAGGAGCTGTAGAAAGAACAGCAAACAAAACCTACACCAAGCAGAGGAGAAATAATAAAGATTAGAGCAGAGATCAATGAAATAGAAACCAGGAAAACAGAAATGAAGAAAACTAGAAGCTGGTTCTTTGAAAGAATTACTAAGATCAATAAACCTCTGGCCAGACTTATCCAAAAGAAAAGGGACAGGACCCAAATCAATAAAATCATGAATAAAAGGGAAGAGATCACAACTAACACCAAGGAAATAGAAACAATTATTAGAAATTATTATCAGCAACTACATGACAACAAATTAAGCAACCTGGAAGAAATGGATGCCTTCCTGGAAATTTATAAACTACTCAGACTGAAACAGGAAGAAATAAACAATCCGAACAGACCAATAACCAGTAACAAAATTGAAGCAGTAATCGAAAACCTCCCAAAAAACAAGAATCCAGGGCCAGATGGCTTCCAGGGGAATTCTACCAAACATTTTCTTTTTTTTTAGATTTTATTTATTTATTTGACAGAGAGATAGAGAGCACAAGTACGCAGAGCGGCAGGCAGAGGGAGAGAGAGAAGCAGGCTCTCCTCAGAGCAGGGAGCCCGGCACGGGGCTCGACCCCAGGACCCTGGGATCATGACCTGAGCCAAAGGCAGCCACTTAACCAACTGAGCCACCCAGGTGCCCCTCTACCAAACATTTAAAGAAGAAGTAATTCCTATTCTATTGAATCTGTCTCAAAAAATAGAAACAAAATCATTCTATGATTTAAAATTCATTTTCATTCAAAATCATTCCAAAATCATTCTATGAGGCCAGCATTACCTTGATCCCAAAACCAGGTAAAGACCCCAACAAAAAGGAGAATTACAGACCAGTATTCCTGATAAATATGGATGCCAAAATACTCAACAAGATCCTAGCCAATAGGATCCAACAATACATTGAAAGGATTATCCATCACAACCAGGTGGGATTTATTCCCGGGATGCAAGGGTGGTTCAACATTCAAAAGTCAATCAAGGTGATGGACCACATTAATAAAAGAAAGACAAGAACTATTTGATCCTCTCAATTGATGGAGAAAAAGCATTTGACAAAATACAGCATCCTTTCTTGATTAAAACTCTTCACAGTGTAGGGATAGAGGGTACATACCTCAATATCATAAAAGCCATCTATGAAAAGCCCACAGTGAATATTATTCTCAATGGGGAAAAGCTGAGAGCTTTTCCCTTAAGGTCAGGAACATGACAGGGATGCCCACTCTCACCACTACTGTTCAACATAGTAGTAGAAGTCCTAGCCTCAGCAATCAGACAACAAAAAAAAAAGGCATTCAAATTGGCAATGAAGTCAAACTCTCTCTGCTCGCAGATGACATGATACTTTATGTGGAAAAACCAAAAGACTCCACCCCCAAATGACTAGAACTCATACAGCAATTCAGCAATGTGGCAGGATACAAAATCACTGCACAGAAATCAGTTGCATCTCTATACCCTAACAGTGTAACTGTAGAAAGAGAACTTAAGGAATAAACCCCATTTACAATAGCACCAAACACCATAAGATATCTAGGAATAAACCTAACCAAAGAGGAAAAGGATCCATACTCTAGAAATTACGGGACACTTATGAAAGAAATTGAGGAAGACACAAAGAGATGGAAAAATATTCCATGCTCATGGACTGGAAGAATAAACATTGTTAAAATGTCTATGCTGCCCAGAACAATCTAGACTTTCAATGCCATCTCTATTAAGATACCACTGGCATTTTTCAAAGAGCTGGAACAAACAATCCTAAAATTTGTAAGGAACCATAAAAGACCCCAAATCACCAAGGGAATGTTGAAAAAGAAAACCAAAGCTGGGGCATCACGTTGCCTGACTTCAAGCTATATTACAAAGCTGAGATCACCAAGACAGCATGGTATTGGCACAAAAACAGACACATAGATCAATGGAACAAAATAGAGCGCCCATATATGGACCTTCAACTCTATGGTCAACTAATCTTTGACATATCAGGAAAAAAATACCCAATGGAAAAAGACAACAGTCTTACCAATAAATGGTGCTGGCAAAATCAGACAGATACATACAGAAGAATGAAATTGGACCATTCTCTTACACCATACAGAAAGATAACTCAAAATGGATGGAAGAACTCAATGTGAGACAGAAATCCATCAAAATCCTAGAGGAGAACATAGGCAGTAACCTCTTCAACATCGGCCACAGCACTTCTTTCATGACTTGTCTCCAAAGGCAGGGGAAACAAAAGCAAAAATGAACTTCTGGGTCTTCATATGGATAAAAAGCTTCTGTACAGCAATGGAAACAGTCAACTAAACTAAGAGGCAACCCACAGAATAGGAGAAGATATTTGCAAATGACATTACAGATAAAGGGCTGGTATCCAAAATCTATAATGAACTTATCAAACTCAACACGCCAAAAAAATAAATAAATAAGTCAAAAAATGGGCAGAAGACATGAACAGACACTCCTCCAAAGAAGATATATGAATGGCTATCAGACACATGAAAAAATGTTCCACATCACTTGTCATCAGGGAAATACAAACCAAAACCACAATGAGATACCACCTTACACCAGTTAGAATGGCAAAAATTAACAAGGCAGGAAACAACAAATGTTGGCGAGGCTGTGTAGAAAGGGGAACCCTCTTCCACTGTTGGTGGGAATGCATGTTGGTACAGCCACTTTGGAAAACAGTGTGGAGGTTCCTCATAAAGTTAAAAAGAGCTACCCTATGACCCAGCAATTGCACTATTGGGTATTAACCCCAAAGATACAGATGTAGTGAAAAGAAGGGGCACCCCAATATTCATAGCAGCAATGTCCACAATAGCAAAACTATGGAAGAAGCCAAGATGCCCTTCAACAGATGAATGGATAAAGAACATCTGGTTCATATACACAATGGAATATTTACTCAGCCATCAGGAAGGATGAATACCCACCATTTGCATCAACATGGACAGAACTGGAGGGGATTAAGCTAAGTGAAATAAGTCAAGCAGAGAAAGACAATTATCATATGGTTTCACTAATATCTGGAATATAAGGAACAGAATGGAGAATAATAGGGGAAGGGAGGGAAAACTGAAGGGGACTAAATCAGAGAGGGAGACAAACCATGAAAGACTATGGACTCCAGGAAACAAACTAAAGTTTTCAGAAAGTGGTGGAGGGACGGCATAGCCGGGTGATGGGTATTGGGAGGGGGTGCATGTTGTGATGAGCACTGGGTGTTATTCACAACTGATGATTTGTTGAACACTAATTCAAAAATTAATGATGTACTATATGATGGTTAACTAAACATAATAAAAATAACTATATATACGTGATGTTTACAAATGTATAAACAATACAGATAACTAAGAACTTTAAAATGTCTGAAAAGGATACACACCAAACTGTTAAAAATGTTACTACTCAGGAGGGGATGGTGATTTTTACTCTCTTTATTTCTGATTGTCTAAATATTATATAAGATGGTATACATTTAGGGGCGCCTGGGTGGCTCAGTTGGTTAAGCATCTGACTCTTAATTTCAGCTCAGTTCATGGTCTCAGGGTCATGAGATCCAGCCCCAAATTGGGCTCTACACTGAGCATGGAGCCTGCTTAAGATTCTCTCTCTCCTTCTGTGCCCTACCCCCGCTCACACACTCAAAAAACAAAAAGACGGTATTCATTTACTCCTTACATAATTTCTAAAAATGATAAATGGAATTCTGAATGCCTACTACCATGCATTGTACAAGATACTTTATGTATACTATCCCATTTCATCATCTGATAAAACTCTCAGGTTGGCATTAAAGTGAGGCACAAAGAAGTCATTAAATGCCAGGCTGAATTTGAACACAGGGCTCTTCGAAGACAAATTTTATGTGTGGTCTTTTCCCTATACTATGAAACCTCAAAATTATGAGGTGGCTCTAAATTAATAAATGTGTATATATGCACACATGTATATTTTAACTCAAAATTTATTTTCACAGTTCATCTGAACCCTAAACTTTTTAAGTCTGCATGATTCTCATGGCAAGTTAAGAAACATATTTTAAATGTAAAATATGAAATGGCAAATATGAAATAATACTTTAAAAAATGAAGTAAAATTTGCCTGTTCAACTAATCCAAATAAGATGAGAAAAGGCCATTCCACTATTCCTATTTTATTTTTAATAAAAAGGTATTAAGTTCTTCCAGTGACCTTTATAAAAGGAGGACAGCCTATAAAATCTATTTAAGGATATTAAATCCAGTTGATGTTTCATGTGTTGACCTTATGAATACCAATCACTCAATTACCTATTTCATTTTCCTTTCTTATTTATAGTCTAGTAGAATACCTTGTCATAATGTACTATGAATTTCTATGATTTCTGTGAGGTCAGAGCTATATTCCAACAATTCTAATCTTTTTAACAAGTTTTTGGAACTCCTCTCTATTGAAAAAAAAATGCCTTCAGAAGTGCCACAAGTTGTTAAATTTTCTTGAGAGTGGTTATTTCATTCACTGTTATAACCCCAGTGCCAACAGTGCTTGGCACACAGTAAGCACTCAATAAATATTTATTGAAAAAATGAAATTAGTGTCTTCTCATATCTAAAATTTGCCAAAATTTACTCATAATCAGCTGCAATGATTAAAATGATTCATCAGGGCAGATGAAGTTAAGTAAGACCCATTAATCAGTAACCTAAGGGGCGCCTGGGTGGCTCAGTCGTTAAGCGTCTGCCTTCGGCTCAGGTCATGATCCCAGGGTCCTGGGATCGGGCCCCGCATGATGTTCCCTGCTCGGCAGGAGGCCTGCTTCTCCCTCTCCACTCCCCCTGCTTGTGTTCTCTCTCTCGCTGTCTCTGTCAAATAAATAAATAAATAAATAAATCTTAAAAAAAAAAAAATCAATAACCTAAGCTGTGACCATAAAGTGATTCAACTTCTTCTACTCTACTCTTATATTCTGTTCTGTTCTTCTGTTGCTCATAAAGGAGGATCTGAATGAAATCATAGAAAGATTATGATTAAAAAATTATTTGATCACTAGAATAAATGCATATAGCCTTACAAGTGGGTCACTTTATAAAAGATAATGCTAATCTGGACATATAAGATTTCTCCAGCAAAACCCAGAGTCATTATTTCATACTTACACTACAAGTAAAAATTTAAAATTCCAAACTTCTAAGACTTAAATGAGAGAGTTTTAGTTCAATATTAATTGAATTACACCAAGGGGGGAAAAAGAACTTTAATATATACCATTACCTGTCTTTATAAGAAATGTTTAACTTTATTATGTCTTCTGCTATTATAACGACAAAAACATATGATACTAGGCATTATGCTATGTGACAAGTTATTATATACAAGTCTGAAAGACTTTCAAGCCATTCAGCACTTTGAAAAGTGGAACTGAACCATTTCCCTTTATCATTTACATTTTGATGAAGCCTGGTCTGTATTTCTACTCTTGGTAACGTTCAGAAATGCATTTAATATGAATGTCACTACTACTAATTAAAAATTGCCCTGATAACACTTTATACAATAGGCATGAACAGAGGAAGTCTTAAATGTTAATTAAAAAAAAACAACACTATAAACTATGAATCAGCAAAGTAAGCTTACCATGATAACAAAAAACATTCACAACCAGAATAAAAACTAGAAACACTACTAAAAAATATAAAGTTTGTAGATAACGAAGGCTGTTAATTTTCTCATCAAAATGCAGTAAAGTTTAGATCAGTAAGTAAAACAGGGCAGAGATGGCACTGCCATTTCCTATGCTATCCCCTCAGATTTTGGTGATTTTGTTCCAAGGCTGTCCTAAGGGTCTGTGTCAATGAATTGCCTTCTGTTAACATCCACCTGCGATAAAATCATTAACCAAACTTTCTTGTACAGAATCCAAGCCACATCTTTTAAAAGCCAACTTTTACTCTTTAGAGAATAAAGTTAAACCCCAAAGTTCAATAAAAGACAAGAGACGTCTTTGCTGTCCAGCACCCCCTCCTCCTCAATTCCGGAAGTGTAAGTAAACTCCTGAATGGAGACTGTCTTGATATCTAAGAGGCTGTGAAAAGAACATGGGTTTAGAAAACAGACAGACCTGGGCTACAATCACAGCTGTATCACTTTGCAACTTTCAGGACTTAGACTCTCTCTGAGCTAGTTCTTCTCATCTGTAAAGTGGGAAGAATTACATAACCTCCCATAGTTATTGGAGACTTAAAGGAAACATTTTGAATAAAGCAACTAACCCATTGTATATTAAATACCAATTGTCTTCCCTTTCCCATACTTAAACTTCTGAATCTCCTCTAAAACTTAGCTTAGGATTGCTGACAAAAGAAGAAATCAAGAAATGCTTGATTAACTGGCTTTGTCAGGTGATTTTAAATCAGCAATTTACATAATAGCTTTTAAGAAACCACAAAAGATAACTGGGTGGAATTTGAAATGTAAAAGTAAAATTAAAGTACCCTTGGGTTGCTATACATAGTTTAGTCCCTATGTGCAGGTGCTATAGGAAACCAAGATTATCAACTTCTCTAACCAGAAGAAAAAGCATTACTTAAGGTGGAAGAGGGAGAAATGCTCCACTGAAATATGACCTTCGGCTACATATGAGTGACGCTAACAGGTCTTCAATGAAATTTTATAACCAAAATGAATAATTATTTCTGAAACACGACTATTCAGACCTAATCTTTTTTTATTTTATTATGTTATAATCGCCATACATTATGTCATTAGTTTTTGATAGTGTTCCATGACTCATTGTTTTCATATAACACCCAGTGCTCCATTCACTACGTGCCCTCTTTAATACCCATAACCAGGCTAACCCATCCCCGCACCCCCTGCCCCCTAGAACCCTGTTTGTTATAGAGTCTGAAGTCTCTCATGGTTTGTCTCCCCCTCCGATTTCCTCCCCTTCATTTTTCCCTTCCTGCTATCTTGTTTTTTGTTTTTTTAACATATAATGTATTATTTGTTTCAGAGGTACAGATCTGTGATTCATCGGTTTTACACAATGCACAGTGCTCACCATAGCACATACCCTCCCCAATGTCTATCACCCAGCCACCCCATCCCTCCCATTCCCCCCACTCCAGCAACCCTCAGTTTGTTTCCGGAGATTAAGAATTCCTCATATCAGTGAGATCATATGATACATGGCTTTCTCTGATTGACTTATTTCACTCAGCATAATACCCTCCAGTTCCATCCACGTCGTTGCAAATGGCAAGATCTCATTCCTTTTGATGGCTGCATAATATTCCATTGTATAAATATACCACTTCTTCTTTCCATTCATCTGTCGATGGACATCTTGACTCTTTCCATAGTTTGGCTATTGTGGACATTGCTGCTATAAACATCAGGGTGCACGTACCCCTTTGGATCCCTACATTTGTATCTTTGGGGTAAATACCCAGTACTGTAATTGCTGGGTAGCTCTATTTTCAACTTTTTGATGAACCTCCATACTGTTTTCCAGAGTGGCTGCACCAGCCTGGATTCCCACCAACAGTGTAGGAGGGTTCCCCTTTCTCCACATCCCCGCCAACATCTGTCGTTTCCTGACTTGTTAATTTGAGCCATTCTGACTGGTGTGAGGTGGTATCTCATCGAGGTTTTGATTTGGATTTCCCTGATGCTGAGTGATGTTGAGCACTTTTCCATGGGTCTGTTGGCCATTTGGATGTCTTCTTTGGAAAAATATCTGTTCATGTCTTCTGCCCATTTCTTGATTGGATTATTTGTTCTTTGGGTGTAGAATTTGATAAGTTCTTTATAGATTTTGGATACTAGCACTTTATCTATCATTTGCAAATATCTTCTCCCATCCTGTCAGTTGTCTTTTGGTTTTGTTGACAGTTTCTTTTGCTGTGCAAAAGCTATCTTGATGAGGTCCCAATAGTTCATTTTGGCCCTGGCTTCCCTTGCCTTTGGCGATGTTTCTAGGAAGAAGTTGCTGTGGCTGAGGTCGAAGAGGTTGCTGCCTGTATTCTCCTTTAGGATTTTGATGGACTCCTGTCTCACATTGAGGTCTTTCAACCATTTGGAGTCTATTTTTGTGTGTGGTGTAAGGATATGGTCCAGTTTCATGCCTCTGCATGTGTCTGTCCAATTTTCCCAACACCATTTGTTGAAGAGACTGTCTTTTTTCCATTGGATATTCTTTCCTGCTTTGTCAAAGTTGAGTTGACCATAGAGTTGAGGGTCCATTTCTGGGCTCTCGATTCTGTTCCATTGATCCACGTGTCTGTTTTTGTGCCAGTACCGTACTGTCTTGATGATGACAGCTTTGTAATAGAGCTGGAAGTCTAGAATTGTGACGCCACCAGCTTTGCTTTTTTCAATATTCCTCTGGCTATTCAGGGTCTTTTCTGGTTCCATGCAAATTTTAGGATTATTTGTTCCATTTCTTTGAAAAAAGTGGATGGTATTTTGATAGGGATTGCATTAAATGTGTAGATTGCTCTAGGTTGCATTGACATCCTCACAATATCTGTTCTTCCAATCCATGAGCATGGAACGTTTTCCCATTTCTTTGTGTATTCCTCAATTTATACTTTTCTGAGTACAGATTCTTTGCCTCTTTGGTTAGAGTTATCCTAGGTATCTTATGGTTTTGGGTACAATTGTAAATGGGATCAACTCCTTAATTTCTCTCTCTTCTGTCTTGTTGGTGTATAGGAATGCCACTGATTTCTGTGCATTGATTTTATATCCTGCCACTTTACTGAATTCCTGTATGAGTTCTAGCAGTTTTGAGGTGGGGTCTTTTGGGTTTTCCACATAAAGTATCGTATCATCTGCAAACAGTGAGAGTTTGACTTCTTTGCCGATTTGGATGCCTCTGATTTCTTTTTGTTGTCTCATTGCTGTCTGTGGCTAGGACTTCTAGTACTATGTTGAATAGCAGTGGTGAGAGTGGACATCCCTGCCGTGTTCCTGACCTTAGGGGGAAAGCTCTCAGTTTTTCCCCATTGAGAATGATTTTGCTGTGGGTTTTTCATAGATGGCTTTTATGATATTGAGGTATGTACCCTCTATCCCTATATAAATCACTACCACCCCCCAGGTCTAATCAGGGCCAACTGTCAAACACCCCAGAAAAGCATGCTCTCTGTGGGGAGACAAAGCAAACTTAAGACCCTTGGGAGCAAAATCAAATCTCATTAGGAAGTACAGGATGAGTGGGGTACCTGGGTGGCTCACAGTACGTTAAGCTCAGGTCATGAGATCTAGCGCCCAACTGGGCCCGGAGCTCAGAGAGACTGTTTGAGGATTTCTCTCCCTCTCCCTCACCCCTCCCCCTGCCTGTGCTCTCTCTCTTAAATAAATCTTAAAAAAAAAAAAGATGAGTATGAGGCTGCCACACATATGCAATAATGAAGGTATTAAAATGTAAATTAATCTACTTTCTAATACATATGTTTAACATTATAGAACTGGAATACCAGAATAGGCATTCTTTAAGTTCTAAGTGTATTCATTAAGCAATACACTTTTCGTTAAACAAAATCTTGCCATTTGCAACGACATGGATGGAACTAGAGGGTATTATGCTAAGCGAAATAAGTCAATCAGAGAAAGACATGTATATGATCTCACCGATATGAGGAATTCTTAATCTCAGGAAACAAACTGAGGATTGCTGGAGTGGTAAGGGATGGGAGGGATGGGGTGGCTGGGTAAGAGACATTGGGGAGGATATGTCCTATGGTGAGCACTGTGCATTGTGTAAGACTGATGAATCACAGACCTGTACCTATGAAACAAGTAATATACGCTAAAAAAAAAAAAAAATGAAGAAAATAATAGGAAGGGAAAAATGAAGGGGGGGAAATTGGAGGGGGAGATGAACCATGAGAGACTATGGACTCTGAGAAACAAACCTAGGTTTCTAGAGGTCAGGGGGTGGGGGGATGGGTTAGCCTGATGATGGGTGTTAAAGAGGGCACGTATTAAATGGAGCACTGGGTGTTACACGCAAACAAGGAATCATGGAACACTACATCAAAAACTAATGATGTAATGTATGGTGATTAACATAACATAATAAAATAAAACTTTTTTAAAAAGCAATACACTTTTCAAACCATCTACTTTGGCTTAAAATTTTTCATGTCTATTCTAAGTGTAGCTTAACTTTACCATATGTTTTATGGACTGTTTGTTTTTTATGCAATACAGAACTGAAAGAATGTAACTCTGGGTGAACACTAAGACTATTAAAATTTTGCTATACTTTAATTTGCATTATAATTTAGTTATAAGGATTTTATTGTAGCAAAAAATTGCAATGAAAACTGGAGTCATGACAATGGATATTTAAGGTATTCAGCTTACACTATTGCAAATGAAACTAAACTACTACTCTAACATGAATCCATAATGGAAATCAGCCTTGAACTTGATGGTTTTTTTAGTTAATTTGTAGACTGCTTTGCTGTTTCCTGTCCTCTTCAAACAAAATTATAGTCTATTATTTGAAGCACCTACCCTCGTTTTTATGTTCATTCAATAAGACTGTTGAATGTTATCTTACAAGGATGCCTAGAAAAAAAATCTAAAGTCAGTGTCAACTGACATCATTCTGCTTTAAACGATAAGCTGCTTGAAATATGAAAAAGGCCAAATCCTCCCCACTCCTCACCCCTCCCTACAAAATGACCACCACCATCAGGGGCCTCTGCAAAGATTTTTAAACTATCAGCACTTCAGTTTCTCAAAGAAATACTTGGGGAAAATAAAATGGACTGTGGGGAAAACAAATCAGCCTAACTTCCAGTGCTGACCAATTATGCCTCTCATTTCCATTCAATTGGCTACAGAACTCTCTAAAAACGGAGAGGGTCATTGCATCCTGAACAGAGCTGCCTATTGAAATGGAGACTACATGATCCTCAGGACACAGAAGGGATCATGAAATATAATCATTGAAATCATGTATGGTAAAGAGACTAGAAGGAAAAGTGAATAATACCCAGTCATTTTAATAACATCTGTTGGAAAATTTAACTTATGTTATTAATGTACACCAATAGCCTCAAAATGGGAGCCCTGAACTGGCAATTCAAACGCCCCAGCTCAGCTGAGTAAAAGGATTTGGTCCAGGTAAATCCAGGCAAAAGTCAGAGCCTGGAGCAGACTACAAAAGTGATAGAGGCAGAGAGCCATACTAGTGAAAGGAAGCTGCAGAAACAAGCCATGATCAAACACAGGAACTATGGAGTTCTCCCTAATGGGAATCAGGGATGTTGATAATGATATATTTATCCAAAGAGTAAGTTCAAGACTGGGAACATAAGGATGCTTAATTCAGAGCCCAAAATCTAGGATCTAATATTCAAGGCAGAGAAGAAATGAAGATGATACAAAAAACTGCTGCTCAACAAGTAAGGTACTTAGTAGACTTTTGTTCTTCAACTGGTAATCCAACCACCAGCAGCAGGACCTCACCTGGGAGCTTGCTAGAATTGCAGACTTTCAGGCCCCATCTCAGACCTGCTGCATGCGAGTCTCCAATTTTAAGGTGATCCAAGACCCTACAGAGGTAGTAACTCCATCTTGCAAAAAAACAAGATGGGCGAGAAAAAGAGAGGGAAGAAGAGGGGATCAGAATCAACTAGCAGCTTTGTTGTCTTAGGAAAATCCAATTCTACAACTCCTAGAAGGTCCGACTATGAACCAATTAAAACAGCTTAATATCAAGAGTAACATCTCGCTCAGAGGTTTGCTTCAAGACCTTGAGTCACTGTAATAACCGATCCAAAGCTATCATGTCATCAACTCTGCCCAATCCCAACCAGTTCCCCCTCTAATAAGATCTGCCTTAAAATCACCCAGCCTAGGTTCTGAAACCCTATAAATATTCTCCCTTAACTACCCTGAAGTCAATGGGCAAGAGACATAATATTTTGAAGCAGAAAGGAATGGGAACAAGCATACGGTGTAAGTCCCTTATTTTATGGGAGAAATTCACAATTTGCTCAAGAATGAAGAGCTAGTTAAGAGAAGAACACCAAAAACAAGATCTTCTGACTTCCTCTTCAGGGGTCTTATTTTTGTAATTTACATTAATAATTTTTGGCTCTATGTCCTGGAGAAGGACATAATGTTAATATAATTTACCAGGATACCCAAACATCATGCTTAATGTGAGCTGTCAATAGGCAACATGCCAGACTGAATATAAAGACATAAATCCACTTTCAACCCAAAGAGATCAAAAAGGTAAAGAATAATATAATCTCATTATTACCAGCATCAAAATAAAAACAGTTAACATTATTAGGGCATTTGTCATGTGCAATGTGCTGTGTTAAGAGCTTTATATACATGGTTTATTCGATCCTCGCAACCCTATTATGGAGGTAGTAGTATTATTTCCATTTTACAGATTCAAAATTACTGAGGTTAAGTGACGTTTCAAAAGTCACACTGCTAGCAAGTGGAAGAGCCAGGACTTGTATGCTTTGGTTTTTTTGTTTGCTTGTTTGTTTCAGGTAAAGCAAAACAAAGATGAGTATTTACTTATTATTTAGGGTCTTCTCTTGAAAATTTCATTTCTAATTATGAAAATAACACAGATTCACAGCAACATATAACCTGCTTCCAAGTAACGTTTGAATCAGAAATATTGCTTTAACATTTTTACACCAAAGCACTAAGTTGTTTTCCAAGCAATTCTAGTGTTGATCACTACACTTTGTCCATGTTACCATGTAAATTATCTGTTTCAGACATGATACCTGACACACTTGTCCTTTACCTAGATTTCATTTCCCTTTACTTCTGTTAGTTCAAGACATCTGTACTGCACAAGAATAAAAAGAGCTCTTTTCTATAAGTTACATATATAATAAGATAGACTTGATTTGAAGAGGTCCACCATGAAAAGAGAGATTTTTCTCTACTGTATTATTAGAAATATATTTTATATCATTTTTTATTCTGAAAAATTTTGTACTTACTCTAGATGGCAACATTTAGGAAGCTAATTTCTTCCCACTTCATTTAAAAGGGTATCATTAAAAAAAATAAAAGGGTATCATTCCATTGTCTTTCATTTCCATATTCCTGAAACTTAAATGCCAAGTTCAAATTTTTCAGTATCTTAGATAAAGTCTATACTGTAATAGACAAGGCCAATTAAATAGCATTGACCTTCTCTATATGTAAAAAAAAATAAACATGCTACTGATGACTGACATTTTGATAACAACATAGATGAAAAATCTATATGATTTATTACATCTTCCCTTCAGGGAAAGCAAAATTCAGTACATAGAGATTGCTCAAGGTTTTTAAGCAAGAGACAAAGGCAGTTAGAGCCCCTCAGGACTGGCCCTGGAGATGCTGTCCACAAGTGAAGAGAACAATCAAAGAGTGCCCAACTAATGAAGTTACTACACTCTAAGGTCATTATTTTGCTTCACTTACTGGATTTCTTTTTCAAATTTGAACTTTGAACCTTTTTGGATTTCTCCAGTAAAGAAAATCTATTTAGTATGAAAATGTATTATTCATCAAAACAGCTAGAAAATCAATTCATCAAAATTTATTTACCAAACATAAAGGTGAAATGATTAGACAACATAGAGTGCTGACAAGTTCATTCTGTATCAAAACTGAACTAATTCTTTCTAGTATGATTCATCCAACCTTAATTCCCAACACCAAGCCTATAAAACTATAACCAATTCAGTCCAACCTAAAGGAATTCATAACCTATAAAGGAGATGGATATATAATTATGGCAATTCAGGGACATCAGAGCTAAAAGAAGCATGTATAAGGTGCCAAAGAACAAGTAGAGCAATTCAACAAAAACTGGGATTCAGAGGAAGGGGGTACGCAGAAAATATGTAAAGATAAGAAATCACTGGAACCAAATAAAAGATTATAGGAGTACACCAAATTTTCAGAGAAAGGCTATTTAAAACAGAAGGAACCTCACTATAAAGGTGCAGAAGCAAGAAAGAAAGTGCCCCATCTGGGAGCTGCAGATTAGTAGCACTATAGAAGAGAATGCAAGAGGGAGGGGAGACTGGAAAGGTATCTAGAACTCTAACAGTGGAGGATGCTGAACAACAGGTCCTAGGTTTGCATTTTATCTTTTGGATAATGGAGAGCTGCTGGGGAGGTTTAGGCAAGAGCATCATATGATCAAACCTTTAAAAAGATAACTCTGTTGGCACTGTGAAGGACTGCATTAAGTAGTGAGCCCTTGGCACAAGAGTCCATTGGTTAAAAGTCCATTTTAACCAATGTTTTGGTTAAAAGTCCATTTTAACCAATGTTTTGGTTAAAGCATTCATTCTAGAGCGTTGAATTAAAATAGTAACAGCAGGGAGGCAAAGGGGAGGAAAAATTCAAGAAATATTTAATGAAGAGAATAAATAAGACTGTGGAAAGGCTTAAATTTGATACAGGTGTTAGGTAAAATATTAATACTGTATAGTGTAATACACAGGAGAAAGAGTCCAGTGATAATTCCTAATCCCTAAATGGTTTTTATTCCTTCAAATTATGATAATTAACTTTATATTCTGCTAGGATTTTTTTTATCCTTGTAGTTATTGTGCAAATGATAATTATCAAAGCTACAAGCCTATTAAGAATTGGGATTAAGTGGGTATAACAAATTAATTGAGCTTCATTATGTATTTCTATGAAAACAAGATAACATAACCAAACACAAGGATCTCTAAACTGACAAAAACAATAATAAGAACTGATAGAGATTCCACATGGGGGAGGGGGCACTAAAAGATGGCAGCATAGGAAGATCCTTAACTCACCTCCAACCATGGACACACCAAATCTACAACTGCATATGGAATAATTTCTCTGAAAACTAGCTGAACAACTCCTCAAAAACAAAGGATAAAAGGTGCACATCAAGGTAGGTAGGTGAGGCAGAGACACGGTCTCACCAAAAACCTCATCCCCAGTGTAGTGACCTGAAATCAGAAGGGATCTCAAAAACACAGAGCTTCACTGAGTAGTGAAGCATTTGTGTTCCACATCAGGACCTCAGCCCTTAGGGCCTGCATCAGAGACATAAGCCCTCCAAAGGTCTGGCTTTGAAAAACCAATAGACTTTATGTCCAGGAGACTCAAAGGGCTGCAAGGAAATGAGATTCCAGTCATACAAGGGTCTCTCAGACTCACTCACCCTATCTATGACTCAGCATGAAACCAAGTTTGAAAAGTGCCTACACTATGTGTGGAGATTCATTTGCTAACTTAGTTCTGACAAAGGAGTGGGGCCTGTTGGGACTCTTTCTGGGGACAGAGGCAATGGTAGGGGCCCTTTTAGCACTCCCACTTTACCTTGCTAGTGCCAGTGCTAGCCCATTCTTAAGTTCTCCCTCTATCTTGCTAGAGCTGGAGGACATATACAGTAACAGCACTCTCCCACTGTCCCAATTAAGTTGGCAGGTGTGCCCCTCCCCCTGAAGCCTACAATACCCTTTCTAAAGTGAGCAGGTATACCATGGCCCTGTATTCTCAAACTGCCTCGACAGAGCTGGCAGGTATGTGCTGCTGGCCCTACATCTCCTGCTTCCTGGCTACAACTCGCAGGAGCACCTGGCCCTGCACTCTCCTGCTGTCTCTCTACAGTCAGAAGGTGCATTGCAGCCCGGGACTATTCTGCTACCTTGCCAAAGCCAACAAGCACACACAGTCCACACGGGATGCCCCTAGATCGCTTGGCTTTGGAGGCCAGGGAGACTTTTGTTTCTGGGCCCAATGGGACTAAAACAATTGGAAGGATAATTCTTATCAGCCTACCACCCAAAGGGCACTGCACAGACAGCTGACTGAAACACATCCGAAGTGTTTCTGTGAAAACAGCCTATTTACTGGTCTTGGAGCTTAAGCATGAGGGACAAGTGTCAGGTTTCCCACACATATAGAGATTATGGAGGTGATCCCAGGAAGCATAGACTGGGGAAATCTTTACTTACTCCCTTAGCTTCACTACAGCTCACTGACACCTACCAGAAAGGAGCTCATACATGTGTCTGGGGTCCCAATTTTTGCAGCTGTTGCCCAGGGACATCTCCAGATGCCCAAGACACGATGCTAGCAAGCTTTTTAACTGTAGTCCTACAAGACTGTATATATTTTCATACTTTAAAGGTTACCGCCTGAGGGTCTGGCACCCATTCAGCCTGAACCTAAATGCTGACTGGGATCCCTCCCTTTGGAATACTGACAGGTCTTGACATATCCTCAACGCCTGGAACCTATGAAAAATAAATCAGACTGCTTAGACAATCACAAACGTTTGAAAGACAACCAAGAGCTAGGGCAAAGTTGAACCATAAGGTTCATCTCCTAGTCCAAGACTGGAACCTAATATATAGAAACAAACAGAGAGTAAATAAAATGAGAAAATAAAGGAATATGTTCCAAACAAAACAAGATGAAACCTCAGAAAAAAACTTAATGAAACAAAGATAAGTAATTCATCTCATAAAGAGTGCAAAATAATGATCATAAAGCTGAACTCGAGAGAAGAATGGATGTATATAGAGAGAATTTCAACAGATAGGAAATATAAAAAAGTACCAAACAAAAAGAAAGAATGCAAGAAAGAGAACGAAAAGTACCAAAAAGAAATCACAAAGCCGAAAAATATAAAAAATGAATTAAAAAATATACTAGAGGATTCAAGCTTAAAAGCAGACTAGATGAAGTAGAAAAAAAGGATCAGTGAGCTAGAAGATGGGCAGTGGAATTCACCCAAACAAAACAGAAAAAAAACATAATTTTAAAAAGTACAAATAATTTAAGGGACCTATGGGACAACATCAAGTGGAATAATATCCATATGATAGGAGTCCCAGGAAGAGAAGAAGGAAAGGGACTGAAAACTTATTTGTAGAATAATGGCAGAAAACTTACCTAACCTGGGGAAGTAAACAGACATCAAGATCCAGGAAGCCTAGACAGCTGTAATTAAGATGAACCCAAAGAGAGCCACACCAAGACACATAATTAAAATGTCAAAAGTTAAAGATAGAGAATCTTAGGGGGGCCTGGCTGACTCAGTCAATAAAGCACTCAACTCTTGATCTCAGGGTTGCTAAGTTTGAGGCGCACAGTGGGTGTAGAGATTACTTAAAAATAAAATCTTTAAACAAGCAAACAAACAAAAAGATAGAGACTCTTAAAAGCAGCAAGCGAAAAATAACTTCTTACATACAACACTACCCCCATAAAACTTCAACAGAAACTTTGTAGGCTGGAAGAGAATGGCTGAATAGAAAAAACTTGCAATGAAAAATACCCTACCTGGCAAGCTTAACATTCAGAATTAAAAGAGCGATACAGTTTTCCAGACAAGCAAAAACTAAAGCAGTTCATCACCACTAAAATGGCCTTACAAGATAAGAGCAGAAACCATGAGAGACTCTGGACTCCGGGAAACAAACTGAGGGTTTCAGAGGCGAGGGGGGTGGGAGGATGGGGAAGCCCGGTGATGGGTATTAAGGAAGGCACATGTTGTGATGAGCACTGGTATTATACGCAACTAATGAATCGTTGAACACTACATCAAAAACTAATGATGTACTATATGTTGGCTAACTGAACATAATAAAAAAATTTTTTTAATTAAAAAAATGATTTAAAAAGACAATATAAAACATCAATGAAGCTAACAGTGGTTTCTTTGAAAAAATAAACAAAATTAACAAACCTTTAGCTAGACACAATGGAAAAAAGAGGGCTCAAATAAATAAAATCAGAAATGAAAGGGAAGTCACAACTGATATCAGAGAAATACAAAAGGTTCGTAAAAGACTACTATGACCAATTACATGCCAACAAATTAGACAACCTAGAAGAAATGGGTAAATTCTTTGAAACACAATTTTCCAAGATGGAATCTTGAAGAAAGAGAAAATCTGAATACCATGATTCCTAGTATGGAGATTGAGTCAGTAATCAAAAACCTCCCAACGAGCACAAGACCAGGACCAGATGGCTGCATAGGTAAATTCTCCCAAACATTTAAAGAAGAGTTAATACCTCTTTTTCTTAAACTATTCCAAAAAACTGAAGATGAAGGAAAGCTTTGAAATTCATTCTATGAGGTCAGCATTACTCTGACACCAAAACCAGACAGACACTATCAAAAAAGAAAACTACAGGCCAATATGAGCATAGATACAAAAATCCTCAACAAAATATTAACAAACCACATTCAAAAATACATTTTTAAAAAGTCATTCACCACAATCAACTGGGTGCCAGAGTAGTTCGGTATTGACAAATCAGTGATACATCACATTAACAAGAGGAAGGATAAACATCATATGATCAATAGATGCAGAAAAACCATTTTATAAATTCAACACCCACTTATGATAAAAACTCTTAACAAAATGGGTATAGAGGGAATGTACCTCAACATAATAAAGACCCATATGACAAGCCCAGAACCAATATCATATTCAATTGTGAAAAGCTAAAACCTTTTCCTGTAAGATCAGGAACAAAATAAGGATACCCAGTCTTGGCCTTTTAATTCAACATAGTATTGGAAGTCTTAACCAGAGCAATTAGGCAAGGAAGAGAAATAAGAGGAATCCAAACTGGAAAAGAAGTAAAACTGTCACTGTTTGTGGATGACATGATTTTATGTATAGAAAACCCTAAAGACACCACCAAAAAAATATTAGAAACTAAAAAAACAAATTCAGTAAAGTTGCAGGGTACAAAATCCATATACTAAAATCAGTTGTGTTTTTACACACTAACAATGAGCTAGAAAGAAAAATTAAGAAAGTGCCATTTATAATTGCATCAAAAAGAATAAAATGCCTACAAATAATTTAACTGAGGAGGTGAAAGATCTGAACACTGAAAACTACAGACATTAATGAAGCTGAAGAAGACACAAATAAGTGGAAAGATATTCTGAACTGATGAGAAGAATTAGTATTTTAAAATATCCATGTTACCTAGAGTAATCTCAGATTCAACACAATCCCTATCAAAATTCCAATATTTTTCACACAAAAAAAACAACAAACAATCCAAAAATTTGTATGGAATCACCAAAAACCATAAATAGACAAAACAATCTTGAGAAAGAAGAGTGAAGCTAGAGGCATCATGATTTCTGATTTAAACTATATTACAAAGTTATACTAATCAACACAGTATCATATTGTCATAAGAACAGAAACACAGATCAATGTAACAGAACAGGGAATCCAGAAATAAGCCCATACAAATATAGTCAATTAATTTATGACAAGAGAGCCAAGAATATAAATGGGGAAAAGGCAGTCTCTTCAATAAAGGGTGTTGGGACAACTGGACAGCCACATGTTAAAAAAAAAAATAAGGAAACTGGACTACTGTTTTACATCATGTACAAAAATTAACTCAAAATGGATTAAGGACTTGAATATAAGACCTGAAAACATGAAACTCCTAAAAGAAAACATAGGCAATAAGCATGATATCAGTCATAGTGATGATATTTTGAATCTGACTCCAAAATCAAGAGCAACAAAAGCAAAAATATAAGTGGAACTACAACAAACTAAAAAGCTTCTGCATAGCAAAGGAAATCAGTAAAATGAAAAGGAAATCCACTGAATGAAAGAAAATATTTGCAAATAATATCTAATAAGGGGTTAATATCCAGAATACATAAAGAACTCCTACAACTCAACACCAAATAAACAACAAATCCAATTTAAAAATGGGCAGAGGATCTGTATAGACATTTTTCCAAAGAAGACATCCAGATGGCCAACAGACACATTAAAAGATGCTCAATATCACTAATCATCAGGGAAATGCAAACCAAAACTACAATGAGATATAACCTTGCATCTATTAAAATAACTATTATCAAAAAGACAAGAAATAACAAGTGTTAGCAAGGATGTTGTGAAGAGGGAACATTCATGCACTGTTGGTGGGAATTATATTGGTTCAAGCACTATAGAAAACAGTATGGAGATTCCTCAAAAATAGAAAATAGAACTACCATTAAGATCCACCATTCCACTTCTGGATATTAATCCAAAGAAAACAAAAACATTAGTTTAAAAAGATATATGTGCCCCTATATATGTTACAGCACTATGTATAAGAACCAAGATATGGAAACAATCTAAAAGCCCATCGTGGATGAATGCATAAAAAAATTATGGTATACACACACACACACACACACACACACACACACACACACACACACAATGGAGTTGTATTATTCAAAGGAGTCGTATTTGTATGGAATTGTTTATTAACATAAAGATGGCTGGGGCACCTGGGTGGTTCAGTTGTTAAGCGTCTGCGTTCAGCTCAGGTCACGATCCCCAGGTCCTCGGATCGAGCCCCACATCGGGCTCCCTGCTCGGCGGGAAGCCTGCTTCTCCCTCTCCCACTCCCCCTGCTTGTGTTCCCTCTCTCACTGTCTCTCTCTCTCTGTCAAATAAATAAATAAAATCTTAAAAAAAAAACAAAAACATAAAGACGGATGAAAAGGATCATCATAAAAAAGGATGAAATCTTGCCATTTACAATATGGATGGACCTCGAGGGAATTATGCTAAGTGAATAAGTCAGACAAAGACAAATACTGTATGATTTCACTTACACATGGAATCTAGAAACAAAATGAAAAAAAGTCACAGATACAGAGAACAGATCCGTGGTTGCCAGAGGGGAGGAGGGTTGTGGGGATGAGCAAAATGGGTGAAGGGATCAAGAGGTAAAAACGTCCTATTACAAAAAAGTCATGAGGATGTATTGCACAGCATGGTGACTACAGTCAATATTGTATTGTGTATTCAAGAGTTGCTAAGAGAATAAATCTTAGAAGTTCCCATAACAAAAAAAAATTTTTTTGTAACTTTCTATGGTAATGGATGATAATTTATTGTGGGAATTATTTGGCAGTGTATACATATATTGAATCATTATGTTGTACACCTGAAAATAAGATAATGTTATGTATCAATAATAGCACAATAAAATAAATAATAAAAAAAGATTCCACAAAGCAAAGGTGATCACTCAGAAATATGTAAATTAAGAAAACAAGCTCTTATTATGAAGAATTTTAAATATGAAAAATATTTAACATGAAAACTTCATTGTCATCAGTAGACCATTTAAAAGATGCTTAACAGAAACAAAAGCTAAAGGTCTAAAATCAACTAGCTCAAACACTACATCAAAAACTAATGATGTAATGTACGGTGATTAACATAACAATAAAAAATTATTTAAAAAATAAATAAATAAAATCAACTAGCTCATATGAGCCATATTTGTAAGGGGCTCGATTTGAACAGAAAAATTCCCACCAAAGCAGAAATGTATCAGTTGAAATGATTAATACTCTCTACAAAAGCACATCATAATACCAAATAAAATTATGTTTAAAGAACCTTTTAAAACAATTATTTCTAAATAAGTTGTGTTTTAAAATGTATTTGTAAGTATGAAAGTTTGAAACGTCACCCAGTGGGGCATGGCTTTATTTCCTATACTCCATCATGAGCAAAGCCTCATTGATGTTTACTATATTTTCTCTAGAGCTCCAGATTTCTTACTACTAATTTCCAGATGAAGTCACCTAACCAAATCTATAGCACCAAACTGGTCAAAACCTAAGAGTGGTAGGGCACCTGGGTGGCTCAGTTGGTTAGGCCTCTGGCTCTTGATTTAGGCTCAGGTCATGCTCTCTGGGTCTTGAGATGGAGCCCTCTGTCAAGCTCCATACTCAGCACTCAGCACAGAGTCTGCTGGAGATTCTCTCTCCCTTTCCCTCTGCCACTACCCCCTACTCTCTCTCTAAATAAATAAATAAATAAAAATTTTTTTTGGGGGGGGGACAAAAAACAAAAACTAACAGTGCTGCCTACTTTGAAATCACTCGGCCATAGGATGTTCTATTGTTCAAAACTTATTAAATATATTGTTTTTATTTAATGAGAGAGAAGATTAAGACAGCAAGGTCTATGGTCAAATTATACACACACATACTCTCTCATTCACACACAAGAGTTACTTGAGACCTGCCAAAATTTCCATCATCACAATATATCATCAGTTAATGCTTATGTCAAAATATTTAAAATGACAGATCACAGTAGGTTTAGAGGTTTATTCCCTCACCCTTAATTTCTGAAGAATTAAATCTGCACAACTGCCATTTGGTTACAGATGCAAATTCATGAAAGAAATATATTTAGAAGACAGAAAGAAAAAAAAGATGAGACAAATCACCGTAAATCAGAAACTATTAAAAGTTCAGATGCAAATTACATACACAAACAAACTGTCCTATAAGCTGAAAACTTCATGGAAAAAACAGTTCATTGATTAAAGCCACAGCAAGCCAAGGTCATGTTTATGACAAACTAATTTTTTCTAACTATAAGCAACCATCAGATATTTATGATCAAGCTTAAAAATTAATGTAGCCACATAAAGAAAAAGATTTTAAACACAGAAAATTCTTCACTGGTTCAACTTCGAAAGGAAGATAGAAATATAATAGAAAATACAAGTTAAGCACCTGATGATATGAATGTTTTCAAAATACACCAGGAATGAACACATATATGATAAAATACTGCCCAAAGCTCAACTGTCCAATCCTGAACCCTGTGCCTATCCTCGTCAGAACACCTTCACAGCTTTAGCAATAAGACTCAGTCTGTCATCCAAATAACATCATGGCTGTTCATCTCCATGACTAGGATCTATATATTTGTAAAAATTCAGTCCTGAGCTATAAAACTTGAATCTTAAATGACCAAAAAGGCAGGCCATGGAAATGGTGTGAGGTTACTGATTTGTTACTGCTTTATTAGTAAATACAACAATAAGCTTTAAAAATTTTTATGTAACACTTTATATTATATACATGTTATATAAAATTTATAATAAAATTATAAACCATTTTATATTATATGCATGTTCTATAAAATTTTATATAACAAGTTGAAAACTAATGATGTATATATTTTGAAAGACAACCAAGAACACGAGACACATATCAGAACCTACAAAATTGGCCAATTGCAATTACACGCTTAAGATGTATATTTTGAAAGACAACCAAGAATACATGAGACATATATCAGAACCTATAAAAATGGCCAATTTCAATTATACACTTAATTATGCACTGTGGTTTTTGGAAGTCACTGTTCATCTATAAAAGCAAAAGCGACTTCCTCAAGAAATCTGTGAAATACAAACTGAAAGAGAAGAAAGCTATGAAATCGAGAAATTAAAAATGAGGAATGTCTTTAAAGGACTAAGGTGTAGTCATATCATTCTTGGTAAAAAGTAACTAAAAAAATCTGTAAGGAAAAGAAGGAACAAAATAGAAAACAGGAACAAGTTTTTCATTTTTTAAAAACCATTTCTAACCAAGGCAGCCAAAGCCTAATGTGACAAAAATGAGAACAAGTGTGAATTTATTAAAAACACATCACAGGAAACTACAATGAACCATCAAAAAGCACTTACTAACTTTTCAAGACCTAATATATAACATGCAGTTACAATTTTCTGTTATTCGTTTTCTACTTAAGGATTTGAAAATAAACTCCCTTCAAAATCATAAAAGACATATTCTAACTATATGCTTACCAGTAAAAATAAAATATTTATATCTGTCATGAACCCAACATCTCTTAACAGGTAAATCAAATCTCCATATGTATCTTCTAGCCTGAACCAAGAAAAGAGACAGCAGAACTTTGCACAATTTTGCAGGTTATTCTACAGAAATAGAATGGCCAATCTGTCATTTTAAAATATGGACAAAAATTATGACATAAAATAAGATATATATTTATAAGAATTTACTATACACACATACACACACACAGGAAATCTGTTGAATTGGTCCCCCTTCTAAGAGTCAGTCCATTGAGTCAAAAATTATATAATAAATGGCAAATGGATTCCAATGCATAATCAAAGTGATCACATTTTCTGAATCTAGACTGATGAGAGAGTCAATATCTGCACTTTCACAGACATTAATCACCCAACATGGACTGAGTGACCCATGCCTGGCACTGTGCCCTGTGTTAAGTGTCAGAGACAGACATATAATACATGGCTTCTGCCATCAGCTGCTCCCTACCTTTCCCCACTCTCCAATCTATTTTTCACTTAGTAGCCAAAGGATCTTCATAAAACGTTACTAAGTCTTATCACCGTATTACTGCAAATTTTCAATGGCTTTCCTTCTCACAATAAAATCCAAGTTATCTTCAAGGCTTCCAATGCCCTGCCCATCCCAGCCATCTTCTCTCTCCTGTCATTCACAGTGCTTTGTCCTTTAGCCTTCTCAGTGCTCCTCAAATGTCCAGCTATCTGTCCCCAAGATCCTAGCCTAGAATCCTCTTCCCCCTAACTTCTCATTTGACTTCTACATCCTCCTGCAGCTCAAATGTCACTTCCAGAGAAGAATTCACTAAAGTCCCACACTAATGCTGCAGGAGATGGAGAGCTAATGAGTGGTGTTAAGCAAGGGAGTAACAGATCAGTTCTTTATTTTAGAAAAATCATCCAGACAGGAACTTGTAGAATGGACTTGCTAGAGGTGGTATAATGACAGATGATGGCCATAAGCAGCAAAGTTAAGTAGGAAACAACTAAAAGAGTCCAAGACAGAGATTCTATATCTACAAGAGCACTAAAGTCATCTTTAGCTCTGCATAAAGTTCCATTGGGCTATGAGCTCTCTAAAACCAGTATTATATATTACAAACTTCCTGTGACATTAGAGAGACCCTATAAACGCTAATTTGAAATGAGAGAAGAGCAGTGAACATAACCAAGATGGAAATAATAATCACTGCCATTCATTTATGGGACACTCAGGCAATATGCATAATGAAGGGGAAGGTAGCAGTGGTTAGGAGCAGTGGTTCTGCCAGAGTCTGCATCCTAGCTGCATGACTTTTTGTGAGTTTACTTCTCTGTGTTTTGTTTTGTTTTGTTTTGTTTGTTTTCAAGAGAGAAGTAATAGTACCTATGGCAAAAGACTGTTGTGAAATTTAAATGAAAAGCACTGAAAATAACACTGCTTGTCACATATTAAATATTCAATAAAAGTTAGCTACTAAAATAGTCCCTGCTGTCACCATCAACACTATAGTCTTTATTATAAGTACCACTACTACAACCACCAAGTACTTTACAGACATTATTTCACCTTCGCAAAAGAACTTATGAAGGATATACTATTATCTCTACTATCCAATGAGGGAAAGTAGATAGAAAAACAATTCACGCAGTTTATAAATATCATACAGGGATCTGAGCCAGTAGCCTGAGTCTAAAGCCTATATACTAAGCACACGATGACACTGTCTCTAAAAAGGGCAGGAGGAACTCAGGTGTGATAAGTAATATAATTTTCTAAGCAATATGATGTACTGATCATTTATTATGCTCCAAGACTTCTTCTAGGCTCTAGGCATGCAGGAGAGGATAAAACAGATGAAATCTCTTCTCTCATATGAGTGATCTATCTGGGGGCCACTTAGATTGAACAGGAGGAAAAGGTCTTTCTAAGGAGACTTAAGCTTAAGATGAGAACCTAAAAGACAACCGAAAGGGACAAGCACAAGCTACCAAAGAGCAGGATAGAGAACATTCCAGGCAGAGGAAATCGCTATCACAGAGAGCCTAAGTGAAACAAAATGTGTGTCTTAAGCAACCAAATCAAGCCAGCATGGCGGAAGAGCAACGGGTGAAGAATGGAGAGCTCCATGAGAAGATTACAGACAGGCAACAGCCAGGGGCCTTGGGTCACCCAAGGGAAGGGACTGCGGATTTTATGCTTCAAGATAATAAATTATCATAGGAAAGTGACAGGATCGGACTTACATGTTTAAAAAAAATCTTCTCACTGCTTGAGAGAGAACAGATTGTAGTAAGGCAAGAACGTGAATTCTTTCCAGGCTATCTCGGTAGTTTAGACCAGAGATGAAAGTGGCTAAAACTTGGGAGGCAGGAATACAGCTGGAGAAAAATAGACAGATTTTAGTATACATTTTTGGAGATGGAGTAGAAAGGATTTACACATGAACTGAATAAAAAGGATGAAAGAAAAAGGAATAACCTCTGTATTTTTAGCATGAATAGCTGGCAGAATAATGGTTTAGTTTACTGAGATGAAGAAGATGAAGGGAGGCCCATGTTTGGCATAGGAATAGGAGTTAGAAATAAGAATTTGGTTTTGGCCAGGTTTCATTTGAGATGCCCATCATATACCCATTTGGAAACGTTCAAGTAGGCACCTGGATCAGAATCAGGAATTCTGGAAGTTCCTCTTATCCTTTATCTTGCCTCACAGAAGATTGGAGATAAAGAAAACATCAAGAGTAAAACAGATTTTAGGATACACAATGTGAGTATTCTGTAACAATCTGAAACAGTGAGACAAGACATTGTACTCCTCATGAAACTATTTCACTTACACAATCTAAAGCATCATTTCTGCTGAGGATAATGATACAGAAAGAAAGTAAGCTTTAAGGTCAATGAGATTCATGCCAGGAGAGTTAGGCCACATCATATGGCCTCTATTTCTTAAATCTTTTAAGATTACAGGGCAGGACCTACTAAGAAGAGATCAGAGCTCCCAGCAGGATACAATTTACAAGTGTTTCAGAAAATTCCATCCTACTTGAAGGGAACCCGTTGCATACCCAATATAAGACAAAAATAAACTCTAACTATACATAAAATAATGACTCCTCTCCCTGCTGTCTGACAGGAGTTCCCATGGAAACTGTCATAAAGAATTTCTTTAGACTTGTGATTATTGACAAAAGTGAAATGGGCTTGGACTCAAACGAGAATAGATTCTAGGTACTCTGATTCAAACTAACTGTAGTTTAGTATGACAAGTTTTCTTAATCAAATGGCCACCTAGAGGATAGATATCAAAATAAGAGAGATAAACAAACTTATCTATTTTTGTATAAGTCCTACTCTTAAATACCTATCAGCAATATTATAAAAGACGGTGTTAGGAAAGATAAGAACTAAAATTTATTAGGCAGCTACTAAATATCAAGTGTTTTGCATATAATATCTTATTTAATCCTCATAATAATCCTTCTCGGTAGGTTCTATTACCCTTATTTTTATACAGAAGGAAGCTAGTTCTCAAGAATGTAAAGTAACTTGCTCAAGATCAAACAGATAGTAAACAAAAAAGCCAGGATGAGATTCAGGTTTAGCTGAACACAAAATGTGTACTCTTTCCTTAGGCTTTTAAAAGAGACCATAACCCACAGTGGTCCACGAACCCAGGCATATGGTATCTTTAAGCCACAAGAAACTTTTTGATTAATTGACTGTTATATTAGGCTGAAAACAAGGCTATCATATAATGCCTAAAAAAAGAGGGAGAGCATCAGACATGTAAAATAAAGAGTTGGGTTATGCCCAGAATATATAATAAAACTTTACCATGTACTGATATGCCCATCAAATCAAATTAATAAAAGGAAATTAATCAAAGACCTAAAAAGAAATCAGGAAAAAATTCAAGTCTTATACTGATAAACTCACTTAGATGCTGATAAACTTAGGGAGCCAAGATAGAGATAGGATACTTCGTTTTAAGGAGTAACTTTTAAAATTATTATTTAAGAATAAAGGTAAAAACACCAAGACATTTCTTAGCTCATTACAAAATGCTGTAACAATTACTACTAATAATTCAACTGCAATACCAATGTGACTGCTATTGCTGACTAGCTCTGTTAACCCAACATTGTATAACTAGTAGTCACATGAAAAATGGAGGCAATCTGAGGTACTGGATGCTACACTCCTTTCCTAATTTGGTAAGTTATTTTGCTGGTGAAATATGCCTATAAATTTATGATCTTGTACATTTTACTCCAAGGTTCTTTAAAGAAAAACCTGGACCTTCAGCCATCTCTTTGGATTTAAGCAGTCGAAAAAAAAGAAATTATATTCAACCACAGCACATACGGACACATTAGCAATCAGAGCACAATAAAGCATGCACACGCAATTAATTCAGTAAAAAGTAGAAACAAAGACAAAAGAGTAGAAATAAATTCAGGAGGAATAAAGAGGGTTACAATACATAGAACAATCTAGGTACACTGGAAGTTAATTTTCCAAAATCAAGGTACTAGCTTTCATTTTTAGTAACATGGGATAGTGTCTAGCCAAAAGCACCAGGGAAAAGCTCAGCTGTCAACCAAGGGCATGCTTCAAAATAACAGTTGAATGAAACTATTCCTTTTTTTTAAGATTCATTCATTTATTTATTTATTTATTTATTTGAGAGAGAGAGAGAGAGAGAGAGAGAGAAAGCAAGCGCATGAGCAGGGGGAGGGGTAGAGGGAAAGAGAGAAAGAATCCTCAAGCAGACTCCCTGCTGAGTGCAGAGCCTGACACAGGACTTGATCCCGGGACCCAAAGATCAGGAGCTGAGCTGAAATCAAGAGCCGGCCGCTCAACCGACTGAGCCACCCAGGAACCCCTGAAATTGTTCCTTAAAACACTCTCCTACAATGATAATGTCCAAGGAACAACAACAGGAGAAAACAAATCATTTCCAACGCAGTATTTCTCAATTAGTAAATAAACTATAAATGCAAACCACTCTGAGTATTTATTTTAATAGATAAAAGATTTAAGGAGTTTTAGGAGTCATTATTAAGTTTTGGTTAGAGGAACTCCCAAAAAAGTGTAAATGTTGAAAGTAATTCACAAGGAATCAGTTCTTAAGATGGCTTAAAACTGAAGTTTGGTATATTTCTATTTTGTTTCTTGGTGCATTCTATTTCGATTTAATGATATGGTACTGGAAATACTTTTGTATATGCTTTCAAACATTCTATGTAATGTTAAAGCACAGTTCTTATGTTTTAAAATTTTCAGGACTATTGATTCATAAAAGCATATCTTTAGTATTCTCTTTCCTTATAACTGCTGAATGACTTTGCTAGTGCCAGAAACCCACCAAGCCCTTATTAGGAAAGCCAAGATGGAAAACAGAGCCTGGTGCTTAAAATACAGAAAACACAGTCCAAAGATATATGTCTTCTTGTTCTCTTAGTTCAAAGATTAACCCAGAAATCAACTGTCAGTCTTGTATATTATACACTATTTTGTTATTTAGCAGATGACAACTGGAAACAAGGATCACTTTCATTCCTTAATATGAGCATTCTTTTCCGTCTGTGATTTTTTCTTAAGCTCCTTCCTATTTCAAGATTTTCCTCCTCAATCTTGCCAAAACAGGAATTAAAATCTAAATGGAAATAAAGGGGGAACCACTGACAGGGTTTGGGCTGCCTCACCTCACATTTACCTGTTAATGAATCCTGTGGTTGAATATTCTACTTAATGCATATTTGAGACAAAAAGCAGCCTCTTGCCAACAGGCTTCTCCCCAGAGTGTTCACACAATGAATAGATTTTAAATGCCTAAGGTGGGTCACTACATACAAAAAAAAGCCCTAAAGACTTTAGTCTTCATTTTAGCTCTGTGGCTGCTAAACAAAGGCCTTTTCTTCTGTAAAGGAAAACTAGATACAGCCAAAGGCCTGAATTCCTAATGAGAATACAAACATGGTCTCTCTTAGATGCAGGAACTTCCTTGCAGATGTTTTCCAAATCCTGGGGACTCATCAGGGGAGCAATCAGCTTTCACCCAGCTTGCAAAGGGTCTCACCAACATGACAGTCTAAGAGCCACTGTGCCAATGTCTCCTCCAGCCCTTATACCAGGATGCCATGGGGTGGAAGGCAAAGCACATAGCCTTGAAACATAATAGTCTTGGACCTAGGGCAAGTTGCTTTACCTTTGTGAGCTTTTGTTTCCTGTCTATGAAATTGTATACAAAAATACCTACTTCACAGGGGCACTGGGTGGCTCAGTCAGTTAAGCATCAGACTTTTGATTTCGGCTCAGGTCATGATCTCAGGGTTGTGAGATCAAGCCTGGCATCCGGCTCCGCACTGGGCATGGAGGCTGCTTAAGATTCTCTCTCCCCCTCTCCCTCTATCCCTCCCTCCACCTCTCTCTAAAGAAGAAGGGAAAAAAAAACCTGAGGAAATAATTGTAACACTAACCAAAAACTTCTAATTTATAAAAGTTATTTCCATTATGCAAGAAGATGATAATCACTTAAGAAGCTTTTTAGGGACTCTACAACTGGGGACGCTCACAGCTCTCGGCACCGGGCCCAGCTTCCTTCAAAATGTCTACTGTTCACAAAATTCTCTGCAAGCTCAGCTTGGAGGGTGATCACTCCAAGTTCCCACAGGCATACGAGTCGGTCAAAGCATACACCAATTTTGATGCTGAGCGTGATGCTCTGAACATTGAAACGGCCATCAGGACCAAAGATGTGGATGAGGTCACCATGGTCAACATTTTGACCAATCGCAGCAATGAACAGAGACAGGATATTGCCTTCGCTTACCAGAGGACCAAAAAGGAACTTGCATCAGCACTCAGGTCAGCCTTGTCCGGCCACCTGGAGACCGTGATTTTGGGCCTATTGAAAACACCTGCTCAGTATGATGCTTCTGACTGAAAGCCCCCATGAAGGGTCTGGGGACTGACGAGGACTCCCTCATTGAGATCATCTGCTCAAGAACCAACCAAGAGCTTCAGGAAATTAACCGAGTCTACAAAGAAATGTACAAGACTGACCTGGAGAAGGACATCGTTTCTGACACATCTGGTGACTTCCACAAGCTGATGGTTGCCCTTGCAAAGGGTAGAAGAGCAGAGGATGGCTCTGTCATTGATTATGAACTGATTGACCAAGATGCCTGGGATCTCTATGATGCTGGAGTTAAGAGGAAAGGAACTGATGTGCCCAAGGATCAGCATCATGACTGAGGAGAGTGTGTGTCAACTCCAGAAAGTATTTGAAAGGTACAAGAGCTACAGCCTTTATGACATGCTGGAGAGCATCAAGGAGGAGGTCAAAGGAGACCTGGAAAATGCTTTCCTGAACCTGGTCCAGTGCATTCAGAACAAGCCCCTGTATTTTGCTGACCGGCTGTACGACTCCATGAAGGGCAAGGGGACTTGTGATAAAGTCCTGATTAGAATCATGGTCTCTCGCAGTGAAGTGGACATGTTGAAAATTAGGTCTGAATTCAAGAGAAAGTACAGCAAGTCCCTGTACTACTACATCCAGCAAGACACGAAGGGCGACTACCAGAAAGCACTGCTGTACCTGTGTGGTGGGGATGACTGAGGCCCATGACGGATGAGCACCCAGGAGTGGTGCTCCTTTGTTTCCAGCTAACAGTTCTAGAAAATAGCTTGTGACTAACAGTCCCCTTGTGCCTGTCCCCATGAGGATAGCGTTAGCATCACCCCCTCCCCATCCTTATGTCAGTTGCCTAAGCATTGCCTGCCTTTCATGTCTAGTCTCTCCTTTTAGCCAAAGAAACGAACATTCCAAGGAGCTGGAAGTGAAATCTATGATGTGAAACACTTTGCCTCTTGTGTACTGTGTCATACACAGATGAATAAACTGAATTTTTACTTTATTTAGAAAAAAAAAAAGCTTTTTAGGCACCTATTTTACAACTGAGGCTCCCAGGCCCTGGTCACATAGAGCTGGTGTAAAGACAGGGTCTCCTCTCCACACTTCTCATGCCCTATACAAAACCACTACAGGCCACATTCAACATACACTACAAACTTGAGCCCAACAACAACAGAAATGATGCCGGGCTTGGGCCCACCAAAGAGGAAATAAAACCAAAATGATATCATATGGTTGACATCAACCTTCAGAAACAAAGGTACTTAAAATTATCAAGTGACCCTTTGAGGGTCTACGCACTTACCAGACCTTAAGAAAGCTGGAGGAGAAGAGACGATGGCATCAGGTGAGCTGGCCATTTCAAATTGTTGACTCTAATCATTAAGCGTTGCAGGCTAAACTACAGCAATTTTCAAAACTGTTTAGTGAAGGTTAGAAGCAATCAGCGTTAGATTAATTGAAAGCAGTGTGAGCAGTTATTAACATGATGCAGTGTGCAACAAAGGCAATAATTGAGGTCCATTATAATTTTATTTTCTTTTTAATGACTTAAAAATTTGATTTTCTTTGCTTTGATAAATTACATTTGCTTATATGGATGAGGCAGGAAATATATAATATCCACTTATTAAACAATACATACGTGTAGCATCCTCTATTGAGCAGTGAAGTGATTATGCTACTATGCAACAATGCTCAGAACTTTGCAGTGGCATCTATCTCAGAGTCAGGTTAGCCCAAGTTTCAAACTAAGTTCAGTTTATATATTCTTCTAAAAGTAACAAACAGAATCAGGTTGATTGTTTTTAAAGACATAGGAAGTCAATGATTCATTCAATAAACTTATAGTGAACACCTTACAGAGTTAGAACCTGAAACCTCAACTAATTTGGAGGAATGACTTCAAATGGTATCTCTTTTACAACCATGATATAAACATACAGTAACATCAAACATTTATACTATGCACTTAAGTACTTAGCACAGAAACTGGACTTAAGTGACTGCATTCAACAAAAGTTAAATAAAATCTGACTTTTTTTTCCTCAAGAAAGAGAAGATAGGTTTTCAAAGCTTACTGTTACGACATGCAATTCAGAGAAAATAAAGCCTGGAGAAGAAAATAAACCCTACATGCTTATTGAGAGAAAAGAGAAGTGCTGTAAAATAGATGTTGAAGGCAGAGCTCAGTTCCCTGTAAGAAAACTCAGGTTACTCTCTTTGACCAGACAATTAACACTTTTTATAGCCCAGGTAGACACATGTTAACGGTCAATCAATATTTCAATATGACACAAAAATTTTAAGAAGTGTGAAACAGAAGTATATGTGACTATTCCAAGTACACTGACTTTGAAATGTACTAGGGACTACTTGTTAAAAAATTCTCTCAGACTTTCGTGGTAGTTCTGCAATAACCTAAGAAAATGGTGCAGAACTTTTTAAATAAGGTTTAAAAACAATGGACTTAGCAACAAAGGTTGAATGAATTTCTCCTCTATGATTTATGAAATTAGATACTTTTCTTTAAATTAAAAAAAAGGCAAACTACACAACAAACAACTAAGAACTTCATAAATTTGAAAAACCCCAAACATAATGGGGTATATTAGCTGAGGAAAAAAAAAAAAAACCTCAATATCAATGCAAATGCAGAACTGGTTTTCTGAGGGCTATGCCTTTCCTTGTTTAACATTAGCATCTCTCAACAATATAGTAATGAAAATCCTTTAAAAGTAAAGATTCTTAATTGAACACTTGTCATTCCACCCATCTTTTCTGTTTATAGGTACACTTTGAGCTCAAGATTATATCCAGCCAGCCAGAAATAAGGGAAGTTTCAATGCTATCTAGAGGAGTTATCAGCCACAAGTGCTAACTTCAAAGTCGTGACTCTGCAATTTGAACAAGTCAGTTCAGGACACTTCCAACTGTTGTAACTGATTGCGCAGCGTCTTCTGACCTCGGCAGCTTTGGATTTGGGAGGCACAACCGGGAACTATGAGTCCTGGGGCCACTTGCCCAGCGAAGGGGCCTGCTTCCTTCTGAGCCCTAAGCATGCTCAATGTGACCCCCTTCACAGCCTAAGGCCCTGTCCCCCCCACCGATTTGTGCCACATAAATAACTCGAAGAACTTGTGAAGAACATAGAAGGGAGATATGAAATAAGGCAACACTTTTCTGCAGTTTTCTAGGACCAGATCATACTCACATCTAAAAATGAAGCTATCTGATTTTTGAGGGAGGACGCACTCTCCCAGGAACCTGGCTGCCGCCTGATTTCTAAAGAGTAAAACTCCAGGCTTAGTAGATACCACCACCTACTTTCCGAGGGGGAACACAGACGAAATAGCGTTGGGGAAAAACACATGTAGTAAAGTTCGGGCCACCACCACTTGGTGCGGGTGGGGGTAGACAGGAGGAGGAAGGCCAGGGACCGCTGTCTACTTCCTAAGGGGACACACGCAGGCACAGGTTCAACTCCAAGACCCCCACCAGCCTCCCGCCCAAGACGCTTGAAGGGGATCACCACTCGCGTGCGGGGGAAGGGGGTGGCGCTCCAGCCAGCCAAACCTGAGCGCTTGGCCCGGGCTCTTCGCTCCAACACCTTCCAGCTCACTTCAGCCATCAGCCCCGCCGCCCCCACCACCGCTCTCTGGCCGCCGCCTTGGCTACCGCCCCCGAGGCCGCCTGTCAGCTCCGCCCGGCCGGCCCCGCCCCCCCCGCGCGACACTGTCGAGAGGCGCTCCGGCCGGAAGTGAGCGCAAGGGCGATGTTCAACCTAGCTTCGCGGCCTCCTAAACGTCAGAGGTGTAGCTCTAGGGGAGAGTGAGAGGGGAACCGGTGGCGGCTCGTACGAGTGTCGGGGCTGTGCGGTTTCTCTCTCGGCCGGCGGCACGGTGCTTTCCGGCTGCCGTCAAGCGCGGCACTGGGCCGGCGGGTGGGGGCCGAGGGGCTGCCATGGCGGCGGCGGGCCGGCTGCCGAGCCTCTGGGCGCTGCTGGCGCCGCTGCTTGGGGGGCTCGCGCTGCTGGGAGTCGGGCCGGTCCCGGCGCGGGCGCTGCACAACGTCACGGCCGAGCTCTTTGGGGCCGAGGCCTGGGGCACCCTGGCGGCCTTCGGAGACCTCAACTCCGACAAGCAGACGGACCTCTTCGTGCTGCGGGAAAGTCAGTGCTTGCCTGGGCCTCCCTCTGTCCGCTGTCCCTGTGCCCCTCCCGGTGTTCCCACACCCCTAGCCCGGATGGCCGGTCCTCCTGCATTTCCCAGCCCTTCTTTCCCAACCCTGTCTCTCCCTTTGTTTCCAACATCCTTTGCAGCTTGCCTGTTTTCTCCTTTTCCAGCCCCGGGTGCTGGCCCGTCCACCCCACAGTTTGATCTACCCACAAGAGCCCTAGAAACACCCCAGGGTTTTTGGTTGTTCCTAAGATGCCTGCGGCCTTCACCCCAGTACCCTCTCTTCCCCATGGAATCACCTGCTTTCCCAAGTACTTCCTGATTCCCAGGAGTCTTTGTAGCTTGCCTCTGCCTTCCCTCCCGAAGCCCCTTCATTCCTTGGCAGCTTTACTTCCTTCAATCTTCCTTACCCTTTAATGAATTGGAAAAGATGTAACTTGACAGTTTCTTCTACCTCCTCATTTGCCTTATTCGCCTGCCCCTCCCTTTTTCAAGGGTCCCAGCTTTCTTTGAAGCTACTGTGCCCCCACTCCAGTGCCCTAAACACTTCACAGCTCACACAAGCATTTTGCGGGGATCATTGATAAACCCAGTGTCTCCTTGGGAAAAGATTGTCAAACTGCAGATTCTTCTCCCTCCTGAGCTGTCTAGTCTTTTGTGCACCTGACCTTTTCCTCAGTTTGGTCACCACCCTAATCTTCCAAATCTCTGCTTTCCTTGTCAGCTCGAGGTTTTAGGAGTTCTTTGCTTTAACCATCACTAAAGAAACTATTGTAAATCTTGATGCTGACATTGGGTATTAAATTTTTGTATGACTATTAGGAAAAATAGTGAATATACCAAAGTTTAAAAATTATTTACTTTTTTAAAAAATAAATAAATGCGAGTAGGGTCTTAGCCTTTTGAGTACCCACAAAACTGGTAGATCAAGGCCACCAAGGAAGGAGGTGAAGCAGGTTTATACAGAGCTTAACTAACGGGATCTTGGTCCAGGTTTCTTGTGGCTCTTACCAGTGTACCAGAGCCTCTTGTGGACTCTGGATAGTTTTCCTATTTTTGTATGACTATGTATTTATTGCAAGAAGGGTGCATACTGCCAAACCTGTAGCTACTCCATCCAAACTGGATACAGACTCTCCCCTTGACTTTAAAGATGGCTTGGGTTTAATTAAACAATTTCAAAAGTCTTAAATATGTAATCATGTCCTTGTTACTAGTCAGATACCTACAGTAGGAGTTCCTGTTTCCTGATGCAGTGCATCTGTGTGATAAACTAAAAAGCTTTGTAAGAGGTCGTGTTGGTAGGTCTGGGGAGACAAGGCTTGACATATACTATAGTTAAAAGGCATGTTCTTTATATGGTTCTTTTAAGTCACCAGATCTGATTCCTGGCAAAAGCCATTGGCCTCAGTTTGTTTTGACCAACTGCGTTTTCCATGTTCATCCTTCCTGTTTCTGTGCCACTTTTTTTAACACTGAATTTGTTATTCTGTTATTTGTTATTCTGTAATTTGATATTCTGTTAGGTATTCCCATTCCATCAGACAAGTAGGACTCACCTTGAGAGGGCAGAGGAACTGGAGTAAAATAAGTTTTTTTGTTAATAACAGAACCCAGAAAGCTTTTTGTAACCACTAATTGGAGGTATTACCTGGAAATATTTCTCTAATAACGTATATTCACTTCTTTTAGGAAATGATTTAATCGTCTTTTTGGCAGACCAGAATGCACCCTATTTTAAACCCAAAGTAAAAGTATCCTTGAAGTAAGTACAAATGTATCTGTTCCTGTAAAAACAATCGTTATTGTAATGATTGATATGCAATAGCTAGTTGGATTGTCTTTGAAATCAATTTTACTCAACTGTGTTGACAGAAAACCACTAGTTATGAAGTGTAGGTAGCAAGTAATTTGTTAGGAAAAATAGTGAATATACCAAAGTTTAAAAATTATTTACTTTTTAAAAAAATAAATAAATTTGAGTAAATCAGGTCTGTTCCTGCATAAACACCCTTCATTCTCTTGCAATCTAAGACCCCTTCTTGAATGTGTTGGAGATTATCCCTCATCCTGAGTGTGCACATGGGAGCAGCTCATTCACAGGCTCATCAGGTCAACTATGTGTTGAGAGTGGGAGGGGGAAATTTGCACTGGGAAAAGGTCAGTGACATCTGTTCTAATTTCTTTTTGTTTGAGTAGTAGGTGGGGTGGGTTTTTTAAGGTTTATTTTGAAGAAATTTAAATCAAGCTGAATTTTATAAATGTTCAAATAATAGTTCTTATTTTTATTTTATATGACTGGCATTGCCTGAAACTCAGTGATCATCATCAGTAGTGAGCCAGCACAGTTTTGAAACATCAAGAAGCAAGGATTGATTGATAACTGGTTCAAAGAAGAAAACATGAGTTAGTGCAGACTAAAGTGGAAACTTGTAGAAAGTTACAGTATTTCAGTGACCTTCAGTATAATTTACGTGAGGGTTTTCAAGTTTGGGGACACAGTGGTAACAAGAGATGGCAGTACGCATGTTGTGAAGAGGAGGTGGAAAGATTTACCAAACAGAAGTGGGCGGTATACTTTGGAGAGTTATGGACCAAGAAGATGAGATCAGGGCAGACTAGGAACCTTTATAAATATCACAAAGAGTTTGAACTCAGTCCCATGAAAAGTGTGGAATCATTATAGGTTCTTGTTTAAAGGAGCGATGAAGAAAACGGTATTTTAAGTTGATTTACTTGTTAACCATGTACAGGATGAATTGGTTTGTAGAAAGACAAGAGATTACTTAGGAAACAGTTTAAAAAAATATGTAAGTCCCTTTGTGGGCTAATGACTGCTCAGACTGTACAATATTTAAACTCAGACATATGTTTTAAAAAAAATGGCCTTGAGTTAGAACATTGAGAAGAAGGTTTTAAATGGACAAACGAACTATCCCTCTTGAGAAATTTTCCTAGTACTGGCTGTCAGCATGCTTGGAGTGGGAGGGAACAGAAGTTGATAAATATTATATACAGGAAATGACCTGCTTAGAAGTGATTTTTCTTGGAAAGAAATGTTTGAACTACAAAGGACTAGCGTTCCACCAAGTTTAAAAAAAATCCCAATTCGTTTAATTTTCTTTGATTAATGCAGTGTTGTTTTATATACTATTAAAATTTAGAAACCTGTTTTTATTTTGTTTAGAATATTTTTCAAAGAAAAAACAACACTCCTTCACTCTTTTCTTCCCCTATTCCCCTGTTCTTCTCTCAGATGAAACCACTTATAAAACCTTCAGGTATTTTTTCTGAGGTTTATTTCCATATTTTAAAATAAGCATTTACACTATAATTTCTTGAATAATTATCTTCTTCTCTTGGATTTTTGTTAGCATAGATGAGGGTTTGCCATCTTTAAATTAGCCCCATCACCTCAATATCATTATATCATATTTCTAGCTAAATCAGTAAACATCATTTACATTTTGACCATGTAGATTGTGTGCACTTCAGAACCAACCAGTACACAGTAATTTCATTTCTGTAGAGTTTTTCCTCCTGGAGTAAAGATTGATTTTTAAAAAATCAATTGCATAGTTTTCTATGTACCTATCCTTAATTCCTTGATAGATGTTCCATCATATTGGCCAAATACCGATTGTTCTTTTTTGTTTTCTCCTTTAAGTCCTCTACACTTCTACCCAATCTGGATTCATTCTTTAAGCCTCCTGCAAGGTTAGTATTTGGGGATTTTCCCTTTGTCATTCTTTGTTGGATCCCTCTGTCTTGGATCCTGTGCCATTTTATCCTTAGCTTCTTCATTAACTCCACTGGAGTGCCTCCTTCAGGAAATTCCTGAGAAAGAGTGTATGCTTTGTCCTTCCATGTCCCCAGTTTTTTTTGTTTTTAATACTTTGGTTGGCCTATAGTCTTCTAGCTTCATGGGGTGCTATTTTAAAATCCAGTGCTTTTTTTTTTTTTCTCCTAATCCTTCTAATGTGACTTGTTTTATTTTTCCTTTTGGAAACTTTTAGGGTCTCTTCTTTATCCCTTTTGCACTGATTTTTCATGATGATGTGTTTTGATATAGATTATTTTTCATTTATTACACTGGGTATTAGGTGGGCCCCTTCAAACTGGAGGCTTCTATCCCTGGGGGCTTTTTGAAATGTTATTTCTTTAGTAATTTTTTTATTCTATTTCAGGAATTCTTATCATTTTGTTTTTGGACCACCTTTATTCTTTTATTTTATTTGTGTTTTTGTCATTTCATTTTGTTTTCCTTTCCAGGAGGTTTTCTCATTTTTATTTGAAGCCTGCTATTGAATTTTTGGTTAGTGGTAATACTTTTTATCTCCAAGAAGTTTTCTTTATTCTCTTATTATTCTTTCCTCTTAACATGCTGTTCCGTTTTTGTTTCATAGACATACTTCCTTCTCTTATGTCTTCAGTGTAGATTTGAGGTTTTGTTATTCCCCTTACTATCTCTCTTTTCTTTGGATTCCTTATTGCTATTTGTTTTGTCTCTCTTTAATATTCATAGTTTCCTTCAAAAAGCAAGAGTATCATATTTGATAGTATGGCAACAAAGAGCTGATTGGAAACTCTTTGCATGGTAGGACTTGTCTCCTGTCTCTTGCCCTGTGGCAAGACTAACATCCAAGGAATAGGGTAGAGCTGTGGGCAAGGGTCAAATTGTTCTTTCTGTAGACTTACCATTAACTCCCTGTTTTTAGCTTAAGTCCCGAACCTTACCCTCTGCTGTAACTTAAATCTGTAATGTCTGGTTAATAAACTGCTTGGTTTTGTCTTGCTGAGAAAGGGGGACAGTGGACCATACTCACAATACAGACTTTCAGATAAACCTGTTTTCAGCCTTCTGCATCACCCTTATCTTTCACAATTTCTGATGACTGCAAATTCTGAGCCTCTCAGGTGTTCTTCTGGGCAAAAGCTTTCCTTCTTAAGCCTTTTTCTTCAAACATTTTAGCTTATAGTTTCCTTGTCCTCATAAGTCAGTTAGCATTCCCTATCTCCCTTTATGATCTCTTTGGTTTTGAGTGTTATATTTTTTTTAATTCATTCTGTATCATTTTAGTGGGTTCTTTGAAAGAAGAAAAGATAAACACATATGTCAATCTCGTGTCTTTAAACCCTGTACATCCTATTTTTACAGCCATAAAGAAGCTGGGGATTTATGGCTATATGACCTAATCAGGTTATAGACAGGTATTACTGCCAAATAAGTTCAATATGTGTTCCTGGGTATGCATTTGTAGCCACATGCACATGAAGAGACCTCCACAGTTAGATATAGTTTGCTACATAGTAGCATGGGTGGTTGCTATATCATTTTTAAAGACCAGGTATTTTCATGGAAAAGTTAAAGTATTGTTGGAATTATTTGAGGAAACTAGTATTAACAAGCGATTTTATCATAATGATCAGTTTTAGAGGCTGATGCAATTTGAATTTCAGCTATTCCTCTTAGCTATTAGCTAATTAGCTAGTTAGTTGTTAGCTTTCAGCTTTAGCTTTTTAATTGCTTCAAACCTCCGTTTCCTAGTCAGTTCAATAGGAATGATAATTCAGGTGATGAAAATTAAATTATCAGTTAATAGCTACTAAGCATTGATGAAATATATGGGACAGAATAGGTAGATGCATTATGATAAAAACTATTGTCTTTCTTCACTCTGCTTAACCTTGCTTAACTTTTCAGTATTTTTCTCATTTTCACCTTAAATAAAACCTGTTATATATATTTTTAGATTCTTGATGCCATTTACAAAATACTTATCTCTAGTCTTTTGGAAAACTCGCTGTCTTGCTATTTGCTCTAAGTGGAATTAAATAAAGATTGAACTTAAGGCCTATTTTTTGGTTGGGTCATTCAAACATTAAGATAAGACATGTTTTAAGTTTTCAAAGTTAATATAAATAATTTGAGAATTATTTCATTATTAAAATATAAAATTAGGAATGTATGTTTTGATAGCATATTGCCAAGTTTGATAAAAAGAACTTATTTACCATTGTGAATCTTGAATATTTTTCAGAAATAAAATGAGTAATTTTATTTAAATTTTTTTAGTAATTTAGTGCAGTAATTACTTTGCACATCTGCATTAAACCCAAAATTAAGTATTTTACAAATTTAACCTTTTAACTGATAAAATGACAGTGATACCCCTTGTTACCTTAACAATTATGAGCCCCATTTCTTATAAACCAGCCAAATGCATTGGTGTCCTTGACAAAAGAACTAAGTAAAAGATGATATTGGCTAGTGTAAGAACATAAAACTGTTCTTTCTTTTGAAATATTTCAGATTTTTGTCTCTACAATCATCCTGAATTAATTTTGTAGATCAAAGAGGCCTAAATACATGAAGGATGATAACAAATTAAAGAAGAAAATGAAATGAGAATCAGTTCTATGATTTTAAATTTTGCATTGAAAATATCTGTGTGTAGTACATAGACATGTCCTTTTCTATTATATCTTGACTAGATACCTTAAAATGTGTGTTTTTTTTAGGAATCACAGTGCACTGATAACAAGTGTAGTCCCAGGGGATTATGATGGAGATTCACAAATGGATGTCCTTCTGACATATCTTCCCAAAAATCATGCCAGCAGTGAATTGGGAGCTGTTATCTTCTGGGGACAAAATCAAACATTAGGTGAATTTGTTTTTTAAGAGTTTTTAATATTTATCATTGGATATTAAAGGAAGACTATGCCTGTTATTCCTAGGTAAATATAACAAAAATACTGTTCTGAAATCAGTTCAGTAATGAATTTCTTAAGAGTCAGTAATGGCCTGTAAAAACACTTTTAAAAGTCAAATTTCTGATTTTTCTTTTTGAACCCAGAGCTAGTCTGAGGTGTGTTCCAGAGAACAGATTCCACTATTGCTAGCTTTAGGAAAAGAGAGATTTATTAAAGGGTTTTATGGCCTACATAATTATTGGGATAGCTGGAGAACAGACTCTAGGTTGAACCTTCAGGAACAATCCCCAAAGCCATCAAGCATGGCTTTTTACCATCAGAACACTGCCAGTTGTACCATAGCTGCTAGAATGACACTGTCTGCCGTGACCCTCAGCGGCCAGGGGGATGCCTAGTCTCCCCATTATAGGAAAACACAAAAAGGTTGGAGTGGAAGTTGAGAGTCAGTCTACCATATCCACCCCAAAACCTTCAAGACTTACCTGAAAAGCCAATTAATTATACCCAAGCAGATAACTTTGTTCATGGACCAGATTTCAACACAGGGTGGAAGGGCTACAGTTGTGTTTTCTGTAACGTTTGAGAACATAAGCAGTAGTCTCAGTGCTTCAAATTCATTCAGTCAGTAAATATCTAAAGAAATAGTACCATGTGAAAAGCATTTCATGTATGCAAGCATGGACATTTTAGAGTCAAGTAGTTTTGTGCATATTGTCAACTGCTCTAGTGCTAAATTGTATTTAAAGAAGACTCACCTAAGAGATTTTTAGATTAAATCCTCTAAAGAAAGTTATTGTAATGGTGCTCTTAACTATAGAATGAGCCCCAGTATTTTGTCCTTACAAACTTGATGTCCATTTAAGTTAGATTTATAGTGTCTTGTTAATAGTAGTAGTTGGAATTAATTATACATGAATCTTGAAAAGAATAAAGGTGTTTTACCCCAAGTGTCGATATCAAAAATAATATAAAGTGCCTGCTGATTTATATATTTTCTTTCTATACAGATCCTAACAATATGACTATACTCAATAGGACTTTTCAAGATGAACCACTAATTTTGGAGTAAGTATGTGCTTGCTTCCCTTTGAATGATTTTAAACTAACAAACATAAAATTTCTCATATAAGAGACTACTTTGCAAAGTAGCATTGACACTAAATTCATTCTCCCTTTGAAACTGATAGAGGCTTATACTCTTGACTATATGACATTTACGTGCCATGTTGGAGGAAAGAGAAAAACGAAATTCAATATTTTGGAAAGAGGAAGAAATTTGTGTTTTTGTTTCAGTAGCTTTCAGTGTGTCCATTATGGATCTTTGTTGATTATAGCCATGTCATTACTCAAAAGAATTAAGGTAACTGTTTTACAGTAATACTGTTAGTGCTTGATTGACAGATAGGAATGGTATGGGTTTTTCTCCAGAGATTTAGAAAAATGTCTATATTAAGGAGAAACTTATCTTTTTTTAAAGCTCTTCTTTAGTGTTATCATTTATTTCTCAAAATACACTGATGTACTAGGATAAGTGTCATCCAAATTCCTGTCAGGACATTTGGTAATGATACAGAGATCATTTGGGGAGCTAAAGCGGTGTACAGCCACTTTCTTGTTTCCACTGCTGCGTTTCATACAGTTATTAAAATAATAGTCGTGTATCAATACGTCAGTGGCCCTTAGAAGTCTCAGCTATAAATTCATGGATTAATCTTCTTAAAGGCCCTCAGCTTGATTGCTTTCATAGTTGTGTATTTTTTCATTGTTGTTGCAATATATAATGGCCAGTGTGAATTTTTACACCAGCTGGGGATTACTTTTGTGGGTTATTTCTCCTAAACTCACCTAACTACATCCGTTGGGTCTGAAATAAGTGCTGTCTTCTTGCCGCTCAGGGATAGATGAGGTTATGCAGAAACTAAAGACAACCCTAACATTTCACAACAAAAGTTCATTTCTTGCTTACACTGCCTGTCCACTGTGGGTAAGTGATAGGCCCAGCTCTGTGCCATCACTCAGTCACGTGTCAGAGTCCCCATTATCTGTGGAGCTGCACCACCTGAAATCCATGTTCCTCTCCTTGCCACTGCCAAGCTTAAAGCAGACTGGAGGGTCCAGTAATAAATAATAAACCCTTTTGCCTGGAAGTAACACATGTCTAACACTCTGCTCACATTTTATTGACTACAGCAAAAACTGGTGAGCATTGTGATGTCAACCACACCTCACAAAGGTTATTTTCCTTTTAAAGCTAGAACATGAGAATTTTACGAAATAACTGCTTAATGTTTTTAATGTTTTCTCTTCAGCTTCAATGGTGATTTAATTCCTGATGTATTTGGTATTACAAATGAATCCAGCCAGTCACAGATACTATTGGGAGGGTGAGTAAATATGATTATAACCATGCCATGAATTGTACTTATTGCTGCTACAGGATCTGTGTGTCTATGTGAACTGATTGCTTTAACCATTAGGAGAAAACTCAGTTCATTGGAAATCCTTGCTCTTAAAGATTTTTAAAAGGGCATTTGGTTGACATATAAGCTTTCTCAAACACTTGGGGATATGATCTGCAACTGCTCTCTAGGTAGAACCAGCTTAATCCATTTCTCCCTTTGGAAATTAGAGATATAACTTTACAGGTCCCCATTTAAATATTGGTTCATTAGATGTTTTTTAGGAAAAATTTAAATAGGATAGCTGCAGTCTTAATTGAATTCTCCACCTTAATCATGGTAGCTCTGAGACTTTTACTGATAAGCCTTTCCTTCTCCCTTTTATTTGTTCAATGAGCAATCAATAATTGCCTGAGAATGTAAACACCCCTTCTCTGGGCTCTGGAAACTTTTCTGTGTGTACTTTATCCTTGACCAATATGTGTGCTAGGATTCTCTTACTACCCTTGCATGCCACTCTTTCGAAAAACTATATCGCTCGGCATCAGGGAAATCCAACTCAAAACATCAATGAGATACCACCTCACACCAGTCAGAATGGCTAAAATTAACAAGTCAAGAAACAACAGATGTTGGTGGGAATGCAAGCTGGTGCAGCCACTCTGGAAAACAGTATGGAGTTTCCTCAAAAAGTTGAAAATAGAGCTACCCTATGATCCAGCAATGTACTACTGGGTATTTACCCCAAAGATACAAATGTAGGGATCCGAAGGGGTACGTGCACCTGATGTTTATAGCAGCAATGTCCACAATAGCCAAACTACAGAAAGAGCCAAGATGTCCATCGACAGATGAATGGATAAAGAAACACACACACACACAATGGAGTATTATGCAGCCATCAAAAGGAATGAGAACTTGCCATTTGCAATGACGTGGATGGAACTGGAGGGTGTTATGCTGAGTGAAATAAGTCAATCAGAGAAAGACATGTATCCTATGACCTCACTGATATGAGGAATTCTTAATCTCAGGAAACAAACTGAGGGTTGCTGGAGTAGTTGGGGGTGGGAGGGATGCAGTGTCTGGGTGACAGACATTGGGAAGGGTATGTGCTATGGTGAGCGCTGTGAATTGTGTAAGACTGATGAATCACAAACCTGTACCTTTGAAACAAATAATACGTTATATGTTAAAAAAAAAAGAAGATAGCAGGAAGGGAAAAATGAAGGGGGGGAAATTGGAGGGGGAGACGAACCATGAGAGACTATGGACTCTGAGAAACAAACTGAGGGTTCTAGAGGGGAGGGGGTGGAGGGATGGGTTAGCCTGGTGATGGGTATTAAAGAGGGCACGTACTGAATGGAGCACTGGATGTTATACGCAAACAATGACTCATGGAACACTACATCAAAAACTAGTGTATGGTGATTAACATAACATAATTAAAAAAACTATTTGGAATCTTGCGATTCAAAGATAAAATTCTTCTAGTCTTAAATAGAACTGGCCTCCTAACATTTAAAGCAAGATACTTTTCATGAGATGCCTTCAGCTTGGTTAATTTTTTATTTGTCTGATAAGGCAGAAATTTAATTCAGGAGTACAGAATGTGGGGCACCTGGATGGCTCAGTCGGTTAAGTGTCCGAATCCTGATTTCACCTCAGGTCATCATCTCATGAGTAGTTTGATGGAGACCTGCATCAGGCTCCACCGCAAGTCCTGCTTGTTTGCCTTGGGCTGGGACTATTCAGGAAACTGTCTTTTTGTTTCCTCTCTTTAATGGCATACATGTGGGGGGCGACTGGCTGACTCATTTGGAAGAGCATGCAACTCTTGATCTCGGGGTCATGAGTTCAAGCCCCCAGGTTAGGTGTAGAGAAAACTTGGGGCACCTGGTGCCTCAGTTGGTTGAGCATCTGACTCGTGGTTTTGGCTCAGGTCATGATCTCAGGGTCATGGGGGTCTGGCTTCATGCTCAGCAAGGAGTCTGCTTGAAATTCTCTCTCTGCCTCTCCCTCTGCCCTTCTGCCCCCCACGTTCATCTGTGCACGCGCTCTCTCTCTCAAATAAATATATAAATCTTCAAAAAAATAATAAAAACTTAAAAATAAATAAATAGATAAATAAAGGCATACATTGTGATTGAGAATGTGATGGTGACTCCTGGCCTGCTTTATTTCACGGTAACCTCCATTTTAGTCAAAGAAATACTTTGAATACCTTTAATATGTAATTTGACCTTGAAAAAATTAAAACTTTTTAAACAGCTGTTGTTAATTCAGAAAGTAAAATTTCTAATATCTTTATGGGTTTTCTACTTAATCTGTAAGAAAACTATCTAGAATATCATGTGATAGTGTCATAGCTTATTTGTTCTGAATTCTGCATTAGATTTTTTTCTCTGATGCTTACTGAAAAATGATAGCTTTAAAAACTTACTATGCCTAGAGACACATTCACTTTTATTTTTTAGACAGTATACTCTGGTATATTTTGGTGTACTTGAGTAATATTCTGGTATTTTATTCTCATTTAAACTTTCATTTACAGATTAAACAATAATAGCTAACTGTATTATAAATAACAAGTTTGCCTACAAGATTTATTCTGATGCCAGTTTAAAGAATGAAATTACATAAATTGGCAGAAAATAATTCTTGTCATTAGCATGGTTGGGATAACTATAGCCTAGCAATATCATGATTCCAGACAAAAGAAAGCTGAATATGTCCCTATGGGAGCAAGCATTAATGTGTTACTAAAATAAGAAAAATGTATTTAGGCCATATCACTTTTACAAGTTACCGACATATGTACTGGTACATTAAGTAAAAAAGCCATCAGCATTGACATTTTGGACTATTCATGTGACCTTGACTGGCAGCCCAATCTTATCAAGAAACCTAACCTACCTTTTGCAACTTAAATGTTGTGCTTTATGGGTATGGCAGACCCAAGATTATCTTAAACTTAATTAAATTTTGCCAGAACCTTAATTTTATGGGAAATTTGCAATGATCTTTAAATAGAGTACTAAATGCTCCCATAGGATTGTGCTGAAAAGCCCACAGCTGTAACCCGGTCCAACGCAGTCATGGAAATAGGAGATTGCCCACAAGTAAAACTAGCATGACTGATTTGGCTGGCGTAAAGGTACACATTGTCAGTCTAAGGAGGCAGTGGTAATAGGCAGAAGGATCCTTTTTAATTGGTACAGTGGGGGCTATCTAACAAGGACAGGAAGGATACTAAATCGACTTAGGTGCCGGAGATAATTGAACTATGTTAAATGGTCAAAGGTGAGGCTTCAGTTTGTGTCTCAACCTCACTTTATAATGACTTGAAATAACGTAATCATGTGCCACGTTACTTAGAAATAACACCTAGCCATTAAATGGTAGAGCAGCTTTCGCAGTGATGTGAGGTTATAATTAATGAGCATTTTCTGTAAAAGGGAATTTGAAACTGATGTTGCATAAGCATTCAGAATATTTAGTATTGATGTGAAAACATTTGTACCTGTAATTTTAATCAAAGCCAAATATAATATTGGTCTGTTCAAAATTCTGTGACTCATCTACTGAGTTCAAACATATTTCTGGTTTAGGCCCAAGTTGTATACTTGGGAATATTAATGTAGGTATGTGATAGATAACTACTTTGACATATACTCCATTTACTTCACAAGTGATTGCTTAAAAATTTTGAATGAATATTAATGGCACTGAAAGCAGCCATTTTTAAGTGTTAGTTATATGGTTGGATATTTTTCTCCGCTGCCAGAAAAAAAACTATCTTCTATTGATTTATTTATTTATTTATTTTGATTTCTGCTATTGACTATAGCTATAATTACAGTGGAACAGAAAATTATATTATTATATTATTTCAAAATGTAGAACCAGAAGTTTTTTTGTTTTTTTTACTTTTTTTTATTATTATGTTCAACTAGCCAGCATATAGTACATCATTAGTTTTTGATGTAGTGTTCAATGATTCATTAGTTGCGTATAACACCCAGTGCTCATCACCACATGTGCCGTCCTTAATGCCCATCACCTGGTTATCCCCCCAACCCCCTCCTTCTGTAACCCTCATTCTGGTTCCCAGAGTCCAGAGTCTCTCACAGTTTGTCTCCCTCTCTGATTTCTTCCCATTCAGTTTTCCCTCCTTCGCCCTATGGTCCTCTATGCTATTTCCTTATGTTCCACATATGAGTGAAACCATATGATAATTGTCTTTCTCTGCTTGACTTATTTTACTTAGTATCTTCTATTTAAATATAGTTAGCTACTCTCAATCCAAGGGGCATAAATCCCTATTTTTCCGTGTAATCTTCTCTTTTCTCACTTTATACCAATGACTAATATATTTAATCATCCTTCATTTTTACTGCTGATTTTGTTCGTTTGCTGATGCATTACAGAAAATATTGCAAATATTTGTCTTTTTTTTTTAAGATTTTATTTATTTATTTGAGAGAGAGAGAATGAGAGATAGAGAGCACGAGAGGGAAGAGGGTCAGAGGGAGAAGCAGACTCCCTGCCGAGCAGGGAGCCCGATGCAGGACTCGATCCCAGGACTCCAGGATCAAGACCTGAGCCGAAGGCAGTCGCTTAACCAACTGAGCCACCCAGGCGCCAGCAAATATTTGTCTTAAATAATGATATGATATTGTGTCACTTAAATCTATTATTTAGAAAAAATATGAAAATTATAAATTTATAACACAACAGGAACCAAATAATCATCAAGGCAGCTTTTAACTGTGTAATCAGCATTAGTATTCATAATCTTAGTATTCATAATCTTAACAAAAAAGGTGGCTTGAGATGATTCATATTTTCTGATATGAAAATATTAGAATTCCCGTAGTAGCCTTCTCCCCTCTCCCCTTATACACCATTTATATTTGGAACATTGTTCTTTAAAGGAATGTATTAGAACTTGAGAAATTAGTTTTTTATTAGTATTTCCATAGAAACAGTATAACAGTTTTCTCACTTTTCTTTATTCCTAAAGAAATTTTCCTGTTGGAGATAAATTATTTTATTTTCCCATTGTTTCTCATCTAAACCTTTTTCTTTTCAAAATGAAGCCACAGAAATAGTGAAAAGCTTTAGCAGATGACAAAATTGAATATGATGTAATTATTTCAAATGGCATGTCACTTAAGGATCTCTAATTTTATTTCCTGGAGTTCCACCAGGAACTTTTTGAGGGGTCAGATGACCCACAATTCCCTGGTTATTGATTATACTGCTTTGTTGTAGGTATTGGTTAATAGTATTGTATGTAAGTGAATTTTTGTTTGTAAGTGAATGATTTAAGATGTTATTCTTAAAATTTAGTCACTTTGCCTTTAGTTAAATCTTACAATTTTTAGATATGTATTCTGTGTAATAATCATTTGGAAAAATATCACCCTTTTTGAGAAACACATAGTTTTATAGTTTCTGTGCAAAGAAATTTGATAGTAACATTTCATCATGAATATTGATGATATTTTAAAATGTCTTGGATTCAAGGTATTTCTATTAGCATATGTCAAGTTTTTGTTTCCTTCTTTGAGGGAAAACTATTTTTTTATTTCATTACTATTTGCATATATACAGAAAAAAGTCCATTTTAAAAGAAGCATAGAATACACTGAACTGTACACTTAAAAATAGTGGAGATGGGGGCACCTGGGTGGCTCAGTGGGTTAAGCGTCTGCCTTCGGCTCAGGTCATGATGCCAGGGTCCTGGGATCTAGTCCCGCATCAGGCTCCCTGCTCAGTCGGCTTCTCCCTCTGCCCGCCCCCCCACCCCAGCTAGTGCAAGCTCTCTCTCTTTCTGTCTCTCACAAAAATAAATAAATAAAATCTTTTAAAAAAAAATGATGGAGATGGTAAATTTGATGTTATCTATAATTTGCTACTTTAAAAAAACTGGAAAAAGGAAAGCATAGTTAGAAAAGCTGTGTATACAGCAAACTTTGAGCAAGATTAGTATATATTATTTCAATTTAGGGTAAAATAATTCAAAGTAGTTTATAATTTATAATTTCTGAAAATACAGGTTAGTAGGTTCAGTAGATTTCCTTTACATTTTTTTAAAAATGTATTTGCTATTGAAAATGTCCTACAGGTACTTGATATTTACCAGTCTGGAGGCCTAGGCTCTAAGCTGCAGTTCCTGAATTCCACAATGGTCCTGAGTCAGACAGTTCAGCTTTGCTTCTCCTCAAACTGCTTACCCTTCTGTTGTACCTGCCCGCTCTAGGAACTAGATCACATCTCCTAGGTATAATATTACAATAAACACCCAATGGAGGTAGGAATACTGGGACAAAGTAAGGATATGGCTGAAAGAAATCTCCACATTTTCTCCTCTGAACGTAAGATGTTATTTCTGTGAGGTCCTTAAGATTTATCTGGTCCATCCCACACCTTTGAGTTCTCATAGAGGCCCAAAGTGAGTGAATGATCCATCAAGTATCACCAGGGTAACTTTGTTCTCCAGTGATGCTTTTTTAATTCTCCAATTTTTTTAATTGTTCCTCACTGTGTCTCTCCAGAAGAGGCATACCATGGGGTTGCACAGCTGATCTGTCTTCTGTGAGGCTTGGGGTTGGATGGGGAGGGAAGAGAAGAAAGAAAACCTTAAACAAGACTGGTTTTTTAAATATCTATTGAGTGACTCTGGGCTTGGCACATTACATCACTTGTCTCATTTTTTCTCACAGCAGATAGCTTACTTATGTGGCTGAAAGGCTCTCTGTAGGAGGTTGCTTAAAGAGGCTAATTCAAAGGTGAAGTGACTACTGCAAGTTCAGAATTTATAAATAAATGGTAGATCTGGGATTTGAATCCTGGTCATCCCAATTCTAAAGCCTATATTCTTTTTTTTTTTTTGATATTTTATTTATTTATTTGACAGAGAGCACAAGTAGGGGGAGCAGCCCGGAGAGGGAGAGGGAGAAGCAGGTTCCCCACTGAGCAAGGAGCCTGACGTGGGGCTCGATCCCAGGACCCTGGGATTATGACCTGAGCCAAAGGCAGATGCTCAACTGACTGAGCCACCCAGGCGCCTCAAAAGAGATTTCTCTTAATACTTGAATATATAGGGGCAATCCCAGGGTCCTGGGATCAACCCCCACGTTGGGCTCCCTGCTCAGCGGGGAGCCTGCTTCTCCCTCTCCTCCCTGCTTGTGCTTTCTCTCACTATCTCTGTCTCTATCTCTGTCTCTCTCTCTCCCTCTCATATAAATAAATACTTGAATATGTATACAAAACCAACTTAAATACCAATTTTAATTTATATATTAATTTGTAGACATACATTTCTTTGGAGACATATAATAGAGTGACCACTACAACCAGTAAACAAATTTCAGATATAAAAACGTTGTATATTATGATAAAGTTCTGTTAAGAGAAATGGAATATAAGTACAAGGTCGGTGAAAAAGGGAAAGATGTATAATTAAAGAAGACCTCATTCACGCGTATCTTTCTTTAAGTCTACTATAGTTAACATCCAGTGTTTTATTAGTTTCAGGTGTACAATGTGATCATTTGACAGTTCTATACCTTACTTGGTGCTCATCAAGATAAGTGTAATCCCCTTTGCCTATTTGACCCATCCCCCATCCACCTCCCCTCTGGTAACCATCAGTTCTCCATACTTAAGAGTCTGGGTTTTTTTGGTTTATCCCTTTTTCTCTCCTTTATTCTTTGATTTCTTTCTTAAATTCCACATATGAATAAAATCATGGTATGTGTCTTTCTCTAATTGACTTATTTTGCTTAACATTATACTCTCTAGATTCATCCATGTTGATGCAATAGACAAGATTACATTCTTTTCTAAGACTTTTCTAAGGCTGAATAATAACTCCGTGTGTGTGTGTGTGTGTGTGTGTGTGTGTATACACACATGTATAGATGTATTTACCATATCTTCTTTATCCATTCATTTATCCATGGACACTTAGGCTGCTTCCATAATTTGGCTATTGTAAATAATTCTGCAATAAATATAGGGGTGCCTATATCTTTCCAAATTAGTGTTTTCGTATTCTTTGGGTAAATACCCACTAATGCAATTACGGGCAGTTCTAATTTAATTTTTGAGGAACCTCCATACTGTTTTCCACAGTGGCTGCATCTGTTACATTCTCACCAAGAGTATACATTATCGCCAACACTTCTTTCTTGTGTTGTTTTTGCCATTTTGACAGGTGTGAGCTAATAGCTCATTGTATTTTTGATTTGCATTTCCCTGATCATGAGTGATGTTGAGCATCTTTTCATGTGTCTGTTGACCATCTGGATGTCTTCTTTGGAGAAATGACTATTCATGTCTTCTGCCCATTTTTAACCGGATTATTTTTTCTTTTTTGGTATTGAGTTGTATAAGTTGTTGATATACTTTTAGTTACTAACCCTTTATCAGATATGACATTTGCAGATATCTTCTCCCATTTAGTAGATTGTCTTTTAGTTTTGTTGATTGTTTCCTTTGCTTTGCAATAGCTTTTTATTTTGATGTCGTTCCAAGAGTTTATTTTTACTTTGGTTTTCCTTGCCTCAGGAGACATATCTTGAGAAATATTCCTATAGCCAATGTCAGAGAAAATACTGCCTGTGCTCTATTCTAGGATTTTTATGGTTTCAGGTCTCACATTTAGGTCCTTAATCCATTTGAGGTTATTTTTGTGTGTGATGTAAGTGGTACAGTTTCATTTTTTGGCATGTAGCCATCTAGTTTTCCCAAAACCATTTGTTGAAGAGACTGTCTTTCCATTGGATATTATTTCCTGCTTTGTCAAGGATTAATTGATCATTTAATCATGGGTTTCTTTCTGGGCTTTCTGTTCTGTTCTGTTAATCTGTGTGTCTCTTTTTGTGCCAGTATCATACTGTTTTGATTACTGTAACTTTCTGGTATAACTTGAAATCTGGAATTGTGATCCTTCCAGCTTTGTTTTTCTTTTTCAAGATTGCTTTGGCTATTTGTGGTCTTTTTTGGTTGCATACAATTTTAAGATTGTTCTAGTTCTGTGAAAAATGCTGTTGGTATTTTGGTAGGGATTGCATTAAATGTGTAGATTGCTTTGGGTATTATAGACATTATAACAATATTGGTCCTTAAAAAAAAAAAAAATATTGGTCCTTCCCATCCATGAACATGGACTATCTTCCCATTTGTTTGTGTTAATTTCTTTTATAGTCTTTCACCTAGTTTTATAATCTTTCACCTCATTGGTTGAGTTTATTCCTAGGTATTTTATTATTTTTGGATTGTTTTCCTAATTTCTCTTTCTGCTACTTCATTATTAGTGGATAGAAATGCAACAGATTTCTGTACATTGATTTTGTATCCTGCAACCTTACTGAATTGATTTATCAGTTTTAGTAGTTTTTGCTGGAGTCTAGGGTTTTCTGTATATAGTATTGTGTCATCTGCAAGTTGTGAGAGTTTTACCCCTTTCCTACCAATTTGGGTGCCTTTTATTCCTATATGTGGTCTGATTGCTGTGGCTAAGGCATCTAGTACTATGTTGAATAAAAATGGTGAGAGTAGACATCCTTGTCTTGCTCCTGGCCACAGGGGGAAAGCTGTCAGGTTGTTGTTGTTTTTGTTGTTGTTGTTGTTTTTTACCATTGAGTATGATCTTAGCTGTGGGTTTTCATATATGGCCTTTATTATGTTAAGCTATGTTCCCTTGAAACCTCTTTTGTTGAGGGATTTTATCATGAATGAATGTTGTACCTTGTCAAATGCTTTTTCTTCATCTATTGAAATGATCATATGGCTTTTATCCTTTCTCTTCTTTTTTTGTTTTAAGATTTTATTTATTTATTTATTTATTTGAGAGAGAGACAGAGAGCATAAGTGGGGGGGTGGAGCAAAGGGAGAAGGAGAGGGACAAGCAGACTCCCTGCTGAGTGCAGAGCCAACTCAGTGCTCAATCCCAGGACCCTGGGATCATGACCTGAGCTGAAGTCAGACGCTTAATTGAGCCACCCAGGCACCCCTGTCCTTACTCTTATTAATGCTATGTATCGCCTTGCAAATATTGAAACACTCTTGCATCCAGGAAATCACAGTTGATCATGGTGAATGATTTTTTTTAATATGTTCTTTGATTCAGTTTGCTAATATTTTGTTGAGGAATTTTGCATGTATATTCGTTAGAGATATTGGCCTGTAGTTCTTTTTTTTGTTTTTATTTAAATTCCAGTTAGCTTACATACACTGTAATATTAGTTTTAAGTATGCATTATAGTGATTCATCACTTAACATATATCACCCAGTGCTCATCACAACTGCACTCCTTATTCTGCATCACCTATTTAACCCATCGCCTCACCTACCTACCTTCTGGTAATCATCACTTTGTTCTCTATACTTAAGAGTCTATTTCTTGGGGGCCTGGGTGGCTCAGTCAGTTAAGCAGCTGCCTTTGGCTCAGGTCATGATCCGACTGTCCTGGGATCGAGCCCCACGTTAGGCTCCTTGCTCAGTGGGGAGACAGTTTCTCCCTCTGCCTGCCACTCCCCCTGCTTGTGCTTGTCCTCTCTCCCTCTCTCTCTCTGTCAAATAAATAAATAAAATATATATTTTTAAAAAGTCTATTTCTTGCTTTGCCTCTCTTTTTTTCCCCTTTGCTCATGTTTTATTTCTTAAATGCCACATATGAGTGAAATCATATGGTATTTGTCTTTTCTCTGACTTGTTTCACTTAGCATAATACTTTCTAGCTCCATCCATGTTGTTGTACATGGCAAGATTTCATTCTTTTTTATAGATGAGTGATAGTCCGTTGCATGTATGTATGTGTGTGTGTATATTTACACACACACACACCACATATTCCTTATCCATTAATCAGTCAATAGACACTTGGGCTGTTTCCATAATTTGCTATTGTAGATAATGCATGCATCCCTTTGAATTAATATTTTTGTGTACTTTGGGTAAATGCCTAGTAGTGCAATTGCTGGATCATAGAGTACTTCTATTTTTAACTTACTGAGGAACTTTACCATCATGTTTTCCACAATGGCTGCACCACTTTGCACTCCCACCAACAGTGCAAGAGGGTTTCTCTTTCCCCACATCCTCACCAACACCTGTTGTTTTTTGTGTTGTTGATTTTCAGCATTCTGACAGGTGTGAGGTGATACCTAATTGTAGCTTTGATTTGTATTTCCCTGATGATCACTGATGTGGAGCACCTTTTCATGTGTCTGTTGGTCATATGTGTATTCACGTCTTCTGCCTGTTTTTAATTGGATTATTAAGTTTTGGGGGTGTTGAGGTGTATAAGTTCTTTATATATCTTGGATACTAACCCTTTATCAGGGTTGTCATTAGCAAATATCTTCTCCCATTCATAGGCTGTCTTTCAGTTTTGTTGATTGTTTCCTTTTCTGTGCAGAAGCTTTTTACTTTTATATAGTCCCAATAGTTTATTTTTGCTTTTGTTTCCCTTGCCTCAAGAGACACATCAGGAAAAATGTTGCTACAGCCAATGTCACAGAAATTACTTCCTGTGCTCTCTTCTAGGATTTTTATGGTTTCAGGTCTCATATTTAAGTCCTTAATCCAGTTTGAGTTTATTTTTGTGTATGGGATAAGAAAGTGGTACAGTTTCATTCTTTGGCATGTCGTTGTCCAGTTTTCCCAACATCATTTGTTTAAACCATTTTTCCCCATTGTATATTGTTTCCTGTTTTGTCAAAGATTAACTGACCATATAGTTGTGCGTTCATTTCTGTGTTTTCTGTTCTGTTTTCTTGATCTATGTGTCTGTTTTTGTGCCAGTACCATACTGTTCTGATTACTATAGCTTTGTAATATAACTTGGCATCCAGAATTGTGACACCTCCAGCTTTGCTTTTCTTTTTCAAGGTTGCTTTGGCTGATTCATGGTCTTTTGTGGTTCTATACACATTTTAGGATTGTTCTAGCTCTGTGAAAAATGTTATGTTGGGGTTTTGATAGGGATTGCATTAAATGTGCAGATTGCTTTGGGTAGTATAGACATTTTAACAGTATTTGTGTTTCCGATTCATGAGCATAGAATGTCTTTCCATTTCTTTGTGTTACCTTCAATTTTTTTCATGAATGTTTTATAGTTTTCAGAGTACAGGTCTTTCACCTCTTTGGTACATTAATATCCTGGAACTTTACTGAATTCTTTTATCAGTTCTAGCCATTTTTTAGGTTTTATATACATATATAGTATCATGTGATCCACAAATAGTGGAAGTTTTACTTCTTCCTTGCTGATTTGTATGCCTTTTATTTCTTTTTGTTTGATTGTTGTGGCTAGGATTTCCAGTACCAAGTTGAATAAAAGTAGTGAGAGTGGGTACCCCTGTCTTGTTCCTGACTGTAGAGAAAAGCTCTTAGTTTTTCCCTATTTAAGATGATATTAACTGTGGTTTTTTTCATATATAGCCTTTATTATGTTGAAGTATGTTCCCTTTAAACCTACGTTGTCCAGAGTTGTTATCACGAATAAATGTTGTACCTTGTCAAATGCTTTTTCAAATCTATTGAAATGATCATGATTCTTATCTTTTCTTTAGTTAATGTAATATATCACATTGATTGATTTGTGGATATTGAACCACACTTGGAACCCAGGAATAAATCCCACTTGATCATAATGAATGATTTTTTTTAATGTATTGTTGGACTCAGTTTGCTTGTATTTTATTGAGAATTTTGGCATCTATGTTCATCAAGAATATTGGCCTGTAGTTAACTTTATTAGTGGTATCATTATGGGTTTGGTATCAGGATAATGCTGGCCTCATAGAATGAATTTTGACATTTTGCTTCCTATTTATTTTTTTAATAGTTTGAGAAGAATAGGTATTACCTCTTATTTAAGTGTTTGGTAGACTTCATCTGTGAAGCCACCTGGTTTGTTGGAGTGTTTTGAGTACTGATTCAATTTCATTGCCTGTAATCTGTTCAAGCAGATCTGTTCTATTTCTTCCTCATTCAGTTTTAAGAGGTTGTAGGTTTCTAGAAATGTATCCATTTCTTCTAGAATGTCCAATTTTTTGGTATGTAATTATTTGCAATATTCTCTTACAGTCAGTTGTATTTCTTTCGTGTTGGTTATTATTTCTCCTCTTTTATTTCTGATTTTGTTTGAGTCCTCTCTCTCTCTCTCTCTCTCTCCCTCCCTCCCTCCCTCCCCCCCTCCCTCCCCCTCCCCCCCTCCCTTCCTGTGCAGAAGCTTTTTACTTTTATATAGTCCCAATAGTTTATTTTTGCTTTTGTTTCCCTTGCCTCAAGAGACACATCAGGAAAAATGTTGCTACAGCCAATGTCACAAAAATTACTTCCTGTGCTCTCTTCTAGGAGAGCTCCCCCCTTCCCTTCCTCCCTCCCTCTCTTTTTCTTGATGACTCTGGCTAAAGGTTTGTCAATTTTATTATCTTTAGAAAGAACCAGCTCCTGGTTTCATTGATATGTTCTATTGGCTTTTTAGTTTTATTTTGTTTATTCCTGATCTAATCTTTATTCTTTCTTCTACTGGTTTTGGGTTTTGTCTGTTCTATTTCTAGCTCCTTTAGGTATAAGTAGGGTTGTATATTTGAGATTTTTCTTGCTCTTGAGGTAGGGCCATATTGCTGTAAACTTTACTCTTAGAAAATCTTTGCTGTATCCTGAAGATTTTGGAGCACTGTGTTTTCATTTTCATTTGTCTACATGTATTTTTTTAGTGGGGGAGGGACAGAGGGAGAGGAGAGAGAGAATCTTAAGCAGGCTCCATGGAGCCTGACACTGGGCTCAATCTCACAACCCTCAGATCATGACCTGAGCTGAAATCAAGAGTTGGACATTTAACTGACTGAGCCACCCAGGCACCCTGTCTCCATGTAGTTTTTGCTTTTCTCTTTTATTTTTTGGTTGACCCATTCATTGTTAATAGCATGTTATTTAACCTTCATGTATTTGTGCTCTTTCTATATTTTTTCTTGTGGTTGATTTCTAATTTCATAGTGTTGTGGTCAGAAAAGATGCATGGTATGACTTTGATCTTTTTCAATTTGTTGAAACTTGTTTTGTGACCTAATGTGTGATTTATTCTGGAGATTGATCCATGTGCACTTGAAAACGATGTATTCTGCTGTTTTAGGATGGAATGTTCTGAATACATCTAGTAAATCCATGGGGTTCCATGTGTCATTCAAAGCCACTCTTTCCTTGTTGATTTTCTCTTTGGATGATCTGTCCATTGATGTAAATGGGATGTTAAAGTACCATACTATTATTATATTACTACCTATTAGTCCCTTTATGTTTGTTATTAACTTATTTTATGTACTTGGGTACCCCCATGTTGGGTACATAAATATTTACAATTATTATATTACCTTGTTGGATTGTTTTCTTTATGATTATATGGTGTCCTTCTTTGTTTCTTGTTACAGTCTTTGTTTTAAAGTCTATTTTGTTCACTATAAGTATTGCTCCCTGGCTTTTTTACTTCTATATGCTTCATAAATGCTTCTCCATCCCTTCACTTTAAGTCTTCATGAGTCTTTAGGTCTTAAATGAGTCTCTTATAGGCACCATAATGGTGGGTCTTGTATTTTATCTATTCTGTCACCCTATGTCTTTTGATTGGAGCATTTAGTCCACTTATACCCAAAGTAATTATTGATAGCTAGGTACTTAGTTGCCATTTTATTACTTGTTTTGTCAGATTTGGCCAGCAAACCCTGAGACAGGGAATGAAAGGATTACTCCCAGCACCTTAATAAGGGAAAGGGGAGGCCTGGGGGCCAAATACTCTAATGGTGAAAAGCCTTGCGCCAACCTCTGTCTCTCCTTTCATTGTGAGTTTAATTAATACCCCACGTGCAGGACAAGGAGTTCATGAAGTACGTGACCACTATAGGTGCCTGTATTTAAGCATTTACTCCCTGGATGAAACCCTTGAGCCGCAGTAAGAATCCGGGCGTGTTCAGCCAAGAAACTTAAAGAGGCACCCAGCGTTCAGGGCACTCCCTCCTTGCATTTCAATTAGTCTCATCCAGGGAGGCATATACAAGTCAGGTTTTATCTATCCAGGCACTGTGACTCCCCACATTGTTTTATGGTGGTTTGTTGTTCTTCTTTCTTCTCTTCTCTCATGGTTAGTTGGCATTCTTTAGTGGTATACTTACATTCCTTTCCCTTTATTTTTTATATATCCATTACTGGTTTTTGATTTATGTTATCATTTGGTTTGTCTGTAACATCTTCTGCATATAATAGTCTATATTAGGTTGATGATCGCTTAAGTTTGAACCCATTCTTTGCTCCTCTCCCTCACCTCCCCACATTTTAGATAAACAGTGTCATACTTTACATGCTTTTATTTTGTGAGTCCCTTGACTGATTTTTACAATATACTTATTTTTCTGCTCTTGTGCTTCCTACTTTTCTTGTTTATTATGTTCTATCCTTTCCACACAAAGAGTCCCCTTTAAGATTTCTTGTGGGGCTGGTCTAGTGGTCATGAATTCCTTTAACTTTTATTTGTCTGAGAAACTCTTTATCTCTCCTTCTATTCTGAATGATAGCCTTGCTGCATAGAGTATTCTTGGCTGAAGATTTTTCCATTCAACACTTTGAATGTATCATGCCACACCCTCTGGCCTCCACAGTTTCTGCTGAAAACCAGCTGATAGCCTTATGGGGCTTCTTTTGTTTGTAACTGTTCTCTTTTCTCGTTCTGCTTTTAAAATTCTCCCTCTATCACTACTTTTTGGCATTTCAATATTATGTATCTTGGTGTGGAGCTCCTTGGGTTGGTTTTGTTGGGAGATCTCTGCATCTCCTGAGTCTGGATATATTTCCTTTCCCACATTCGGGAAGTTTACAGCTATTATTTATTCAAATGAAACTTTTGCCCCTTTTTCTCTCTCTTCTCCTTCTGGGATCGCTATTATGAGAATGTTAGTACATTTGATGGTGTCACTGAGCTCCCTAAGTCTATTCTGATTTTGTATTATTTTTTCTCTCTCTCCTATTCAGTTTGATTCCTTTCCATTACTTGGTCCTCCAAGTTGCTGATCCATTCTGCTTCCTTTAGTCTACTGTTAATTCCTTCTAATGTATATTTAATTTTAGTTATTGATTCTTCATCTCTAATTGGTTCTTGTTTATAATTTCTGTCACTTTGTTAAGGGTCTCACCTAAGTCCTCGACTCTTTTCTCAAAGCCAGTGAGTATCTTTGTGATCATTAGTTTCAATTCACTATCAGGCATATTACTTATCTCTGTTTTGTTTTTATCTCTTGCTGTGATTTGTCCTGTTACTTCCTTCAGGACATAGTCCTCTGTCTCCTAATTTTGTCTAACTCTGTGGTCTGTTTCTGTGTGTTAAAAAAGTTAGCTATATCTCCTGCTCTTGAAAGTTATGGCCTTATGAAGAAAAGGTCATTTAGTGCCCTGCATTGGAGTATCCCCTGTTCACCAGAACCTGGCACTTCAGGAGTGTCTCCTGTGTGTTGCCTGAATCCTACTTTCCTGGTTGAGCTGCTTTTGCCTTCAGTCCAGTCATCTGCAATGGCTCTCTTTGTCTGTGGTGGGCAGTATTTGGTCCCTGTGTTGCTAATGGGCCAGTCTGAGACCACCTTGGGCTTGAGTTGAGTCAGACCAGCCATTTCTCAGAGTTGCAGTAGCACCAAACTGCAGAGTACCTTCCCTGTGTCATCCCCTGAGAAGCTTTAATTGGTGGGTGAGATCTGCAGTCAGACCAACTGTCTGCCCCTAGCCCACTGCTGGGTCCATAGTCTGACTAGTGTGTGTGGTTATCTTTCCCTCTGTCTGAGGCAAGAGTTACTTTGGAGTTGTTCTGGGCCTTGTTGGGGCTGCTTTCATACTACCAGGCTTTTGGCACTGTTTTGGATGTGCTCTAGCCAAGAGCATATTTGAGGGTGTGATCCACATAGTTTGTCAGGTTGGACCTGCGGTTTTTGCAAGGTCTTTTGCAAGACGGAAGCTACAATCACCAGTACTAAGGCCAGCTGGTGAGGGAGTGGATCCACAAAGTATGTGGGGGTGGGTGCACAGTGTTAGCAAGGTTTGCACAGGTCCTCTGGTGGAAGAGTTCTACCAGGGCAGGACTTACAGTATCAGCAAGTTAGGTTGGGAGTGTTGGCACTGCACTGGTTCCTGCAGATGGACATGTATTTATGCTGGGAGGCAGGGGAGGGAAATACCACTTGACAATCGCTTTGTTCCTAGAGAAGTCTCCCATGGAAGCCTGCCCCTCTAGCACATACTCTGCAATTTGTATAAACAAATTCCCCTCCAGTATGACCCTGGCACTTTTCAAACTGCTGCTTCTATCCTGTATCGCCTCAAGCTGTTTTTTGTACTGTCTCTTTAAGGGCAGTGACTCCATTTTCTCTCACCTATGGCTCCCCAGGAGTGGAGCCCAATGATTTTTAAAGTTTCAAATTTTAAGTCCTGCTGGTTGTAAGAACTCATGAAATTTGGCCCTTCTGATTTTCAAAGCCAAAATGGTTAGGGGGATTTGTCTTCCCTGTGAGGTTTCCCTATTGTGAGAGTCTGTTTCTCTCCCTATAGTATCCCTCCCTCCTGTAAACACTCCTGCAGGTCTGTTTAGCTCCCCACCTTTTGGCTCCCCACTTTGTCTCTGCCGTTGCTACCCTCTTAGATGTGGCCTCTTCTCTATATTTAGTTCTGTAGTTTGTTCTATCAATCTTTCGGTTATTTTCTGGGTTATTTACACTGATGTGAGTGTTATCTAGTTGTATACCTAAGATGAGGTGAGCTTAGGGTCCTCCTACTCCCCCCATGTTTTCCAGCAATCTTGTTCATGCGGTTTTTGTGTGTGTGGATAATGGTGGGTAAAAATTCAATATGGTATTTATATTCCACTGGATACACTTTTATAGAACAATTATTTTAAAATCTCAATAATTCTAATAGATTTGAAAATTACATATTTTGTAGTGGTTTAAACTGATGAAAATACTTAGATTACTTTTTTAGAAGTGAACTTAAATGTATTAAGGGATATAAAGTTTTCAAAAATTCCTTTAGGGCCTGTCTGAGCAAAAATGCTTAAAGACCAGTGGACTAAAGAACTAGAGAGCTTGGAAAAGCATGCTAGAACCATATCCTGGTAATTGCTTTTATCTGGATACCTAAAATAATGATAATTCATTATAAGACTGATCATTGAAAAGTGGGTAGATTAGCAGTCATTTCAAAGAGCAGTTACCATAGGCAACCAAAAGCTACAGTTGACATTAATTACATTTAAATTCATCCTTTGATAAATGCTGTACTTTGAGATTAAGGGTAATGGTGCCCACAAATTAGAACACCTTGACATAATTATGTTTCCTGTGGGGCAGGGTGGTGGGTAGCTAATAATTGGAATTTTCTGCAGAGGTCAAGAAATGTCAACGAATAGACCCAACATGGCTCACAACTGCCCATATTTTCATCTCTGCTCTTTCTTCCTTTGTAATCAGAACAGTTTGTGACCTTGGCCTTCAAATGGAGTGTTGAGCATGTATATGAGAAGATTATAGTTTATAAGAATATACTTGCTTATAAAGATGGTGTCTGTTGCTTCTTATTGAAAAACTAATGTGTATAAAGAACAACAATAAAAGTAGAGGAGAAATAAGTTTTATTTTCAACTTTAAATTTTTAAACAATTGAATTTTGATATACAACTGTATATACATTTAATTTTCAACCATCTTAAAATGCATCACAAAAAGAAATAATAGCTCTTCCCTTCTCCCCCCACTATAAAGTATAAGGATCAGTTAACTGCCTTTTGAAAGACATTACTGTAAATTAACAGAGTGTAGGCAACAAGTGTAAAACTTAAAATACTGTGAAGACCTTGAATATTGATTTGAAATATTCCGGAAAGGAAGATTATAATTAATATTTTGTTAGGAGTTACAAATTCAAGTGTCTAAAGGGACCCAGAAGGAAACCAAAGAGTGAAGCAGTTTGGAAAGGTGGGGACTTTGGCTGCCTATAGGCACTATAACTCTGTCTGAAAAGGGCCAGTTGGTTAACAGACCTGGTATTTCAAGAGAAGCTGGAAATCAGATTTTTATGTGAAATCTGATTTTTTATTTAAGTTTTACCAAGGAATTAAAAGTATTTAAAACAATGCATGAGCCAAATAAAACACATCTTCATGCTGAATTTGGCCCATAGTCTGGCACTTTATCATTTTTGCTTTATCGCTCTTCTAAATTCTTTATTTGAAATGTACATTTTTGTCAAGTAGTTTCTAGGAGTTATTTGAAGTTTTCCAGAATTCTAACTATAACTTATTTCAAAGCAAACTTATAAAAAATTTCTTTAGGGAATGAGATCAATAATTTCTCAGGTAGTAATTAAAGGCAACCACATGGTTACCTCACTGAGCTCAATTCTGTAGAAGCTTATATTTTTTAATTCACTTTTGGCCTATAATTACACATTTCTTGGGAACATTAGGAAACACTACTGAAATGACTTTGGGTTAAACTTGTCGTAGAATCTCTCTAGCCTGCGTCTGATTATTTTGTTAGTAATTAAAAATACTTTAATGCTCAAAATTTAAAGAACCTGTGAATAAATGGTCTATCTTAAAAAGAAGTGAACTGGCCTTACTAAATTGGACTTAATTGAAATTATTTTAGGCATTTCTAACCTTGTGTAGTATGAAAGAAAAACATGATATGAATGCTTGGCATTGAATTACCTTACACCAAATGCTGAATCCAATTTCTCACTTTAGTATTTTATTGCATTTTATTTTATTAATACCTTATATTATGGGATTTTGGTTAAAATAATGAAATAGGATTATACGAACATTGCTTAGTTTTGTTTTTACTGTCTTGTTGAGGCAACAGATGAGGCCTACTACATGCTAAAAAGTATATATAATGATATTGGGAAGAAGTTACTGTTTGCACAACATGGACCCTTTGTGTAGGGAAAATTTTCTCCTGATTAATGCTTATTCTTTTTCCCAGAATCCACCTGCCAAATTAGTCAATTGTTTCTCTCTGCTGTCCCAACATATTAAAACCAAGTTCAAATAAATCTTGTTTGCTACCCACTTAGATGATATATTGATAATTAAGTTGGACTTATTAATTAGCCTTAAATTTCTCTTTGGAGATGACATATCTACACTTCCATATTTCACTGGAACATAGTATTGTGAAAAAAATAGCATATTCTCACTAGAGGTAGAGAAGAATAGGAAATACTACTTGATACTATAATGCAGTCCAGCAAGTATTTGCTAATTAGACCATGATTCATTTCAGTGACTATTTGGGAGCCATGTCCTGGTTAGGTGATGTAGATAGAAATATCTATAAATCAGGGTATCCAGAGGAGCTTACATCTTTTTGTTTTGTTTTGTTTTGTTTTGAGAGAGAGTGCCCAAACATGGGAGTGGCACATGAAAGGGGGAGAGAGAATCCCATGACCCTGAGATCATTACCAGAGCCAAAATCAAGAGTCGAATGCTTAACCTTCTGAGTCCGCCATGGGTCCCTCAGAGGAGCTTACATCTTAAAAAGTGCTATTAGTAGAGAAAAGTGTACTCAGATACCAGTAAGAAAAGCAAAGTAGGGCCTTGATAAATGAGAATGACTTTGACAATGGAATGTGTTCTATTGATGAGGAATTGAGAAATTATTTTACTTAAACTTGCTCTTTCTTCTATAGTTATAATAGTCTACCAGTGTGACCTTCCTGGTTTTGACAATTGTACTGTGGTTATATAGGATGTTGACATTAGGGGAAACTGAATGAGGGATATATGAAAACTTTATATGATTGTTTTTTATAATGAAATAAAATTTACATTACATAGAATTAGCCATGTGAAGTGTACCATTCAATGATATTTAGTATATTCACAATGTTTTACGACCATCACCTACTTCCAGTAGCTTTTCTTCATTTCTAAAGGGAACCCTGTACCCATTAAACAATCATCATTTTCCCTTTGGCACCTGCTAATCGGCTTTCTCTCTATATAGATTTGCCTATTATTGGTTTTTCATCTAAATGAAATCATAAGGATGTGACCTTTTTTGTCTGGCTTCTTTCACATAGCATAATGTTTTAAGGGTTCATCCATGTTGTGCCATGTATCAGCACTTCAGGGTTTTTTTTGTTTGGGGCTTTAAAATATTTTTATTGTATGAATGGCATTTTGTTTATCCATTCATCCATTGGTGAACATTTGGGTTATTTCCAGTTTTTGACTACTGTGAATAGTGCTAAGAGTATTCATGTACAAGTATTTGTTTAAATACCTGTTTTCAATTGTTTGGGGTATATACCTAAGTATAGAAATGCAGGGTCATGTGGTAATTCTATGTTCAACTTTTTGAAGAACTGCCAAACTGTTTTCCACAACCAGTGCACCATTTCATACTCCCAGCAGCAGTGTACAAAATTTCCTATTTCTTCACTTCCTCCCCAACACTTACAATTTTTTGGCTTTTGATTATTGCCATCCTAGTGGTTGTGAAGTGGTTTCTCATTATGCTCTTCTTTTATAATTCCTTAATAACTAACAGTGTTGAGCATCTTTTGATGTGCTTAGTAGCCATTTGTGTATGTTCTTAGGAGAAATTTCTAGTCCTTTGCCCATTTTTTTAAAGATTTTATTCATTTGACAGAGAGAGAGAGGGAGAGCAGGAACACAAGCAGGGGGAGAGGGAGAGGGAGAAGCAGGGAGCCCAACGTGGGGCTCGATCCCAGGACCCTGGGATCATGACCTGAGCCGAAGGCAGACGCTTAACGACTGAGCCACCCAGGCAGGCACCCCCTTTGCCCATTTTTTAATTAGGTTATTTTTATTGTTGAATTGTAAAGGTTTTGTACATAGCTACTAGACCTTTATCAGAGATAAGATATTTGCAAGTATTTTTTCCCATTCTATGGAATTGTCTTTTCAATTCCTTGATAGTATCCTGTGATGTACAAAAGTTTTTCATTTTGATGAATCTGATTCATCTATTTCTTCTTTTGCTGAGTATTCTTTTGGTGTTATATCTAAAAATCCATTTCCAAATCCAAGGTCATAAAGATTTTCCCATATGTTTTCATTCAAGAGTTTTATAGTTTTAGCCCCTTGATCCATTTTGAGTTAATTTTTGATATATGGTTTGAGGTAAGATTCTAAATTTAATCTTTTCTTTGGCTCAAGATGTTGGAATTAATATTCATAAGAGATAACCATACCATTCTTCATTGTCTTAGAAAAAACATCTATGATAATATTAAATCATTTTCCTTATACTTAAAAAAAGATTCAAAGACATATATAAGAGCTAAAGCTATAAAATTCTCAGGAGAAAGCATATGGGTAAATCTATATGAACTTGGTTTCTGAAATGGATTCTTAGATATGTCAGCATAAGAACAATCAACAAAAAAAATAAATGAACAGGATTCATGAAAATTAAAAGCTTCTGTACATCACAGGACACTGTCAAGAAGGTGAAAAGCCAATGTGCAGAACTTTTACAACTTTTACAACTCAAAAATAAAACATAATATTTAATAATCTAACTTAAAAGTAGACTAAGGATTTGAGTGGATACTTCTCCAAAGATATACAAATGGCCAATAAGTACTTAACACATACTCAACATCATTAGCCATCAGGAAAACACAAGTCAAAACCATAAGACACACACCCTCTAGGATAACTATAATAAAACAAAGGGACAATAAATAATAAGTGTTGACAAAGAAATGGAGATGTTGGAACCCTCTGACATTGCTAATTAAGAACATAATATGGTGAAGCCACTTTAGAATATAGTTTGACAGTTCCTCAGAAAGATAAATATACAGTTACCATGTGACCCAGCAATTCTTAGATATATACCCAAAAGAATTGAAAACATATGTCCACATAAAAGCTTGTACATGAATATTCAAAGCACCATTATTTATAATAGCCAAGAGTGGAAACAAGCCAAATGTCCATCAACAGATAAATGAATAAACAAAAAGTATAGCCATACAGTGAAATATTACTCAGCCATTAAAAGGACTGAAGTACTGCCATGTGCTACAACATAGATGAACCTGAAATTCATTCTAAGTGAAAAAAAACAGACATAAAAGGCCATATATTCTGTGATTCCATTTATATGAACAGGGAAATCCATAGTGATATAAAGCAAATTAGTAGTTGCCAAGGGCTAGAGGGAGGGGAGAATGGGAAGTAAATAATGGATACAGGGTTTCTTTTTGAGGTAAAGAAATTTTTTCCATCGATAATGGTGATGGTTACAAACTGTGACTGTACTAAAAAGCATTAAATTGTCTGCTCTAAAAGACTGAATTTTATGATACGAGAATTATCTCAACAAAAATCAGTAAATTTTAAAAATATCTTGCAGGCAGAGATTTTTCTGTTTTAAAACTGCTTATTTGATATTTGCCTTAAGAAAATTATTTTTTTTTTAGGAATTTATCGTGGCATCCTGCATTGACCACTAAAAATAAAATGCGAATTCCACATTCGCACGCGTTTATTGATCTGACTACAGATTTTACAGCAGGTAAGTTGCACAAAAATGTAAAATATTTCTTTTGAACTGCCAAAGAATTACAAGATTTTATTTATTCTTTTCTTGGTAATCATTTCCTGTTGAATTGAATGTTAAAACCAAAATGTTAAAAGATTATAAGAAAGTCAGTGATCTTAGGTACACATTAAAAGTACTGGATATAGGGGCTCCTCGGTGGCTCAGTCAGTTAAGTGTCTGCCTTAGGGTCAAGTCATGATCCCAGAGTCCTGGAATTGAGCCTCAACTCTGGCTCCCTGGGAGCCTGCTTCTCCCTCTGCCCCTCCCCATATTCTCTCTCTTTCTCAAATAAATAAAAATCTTTAAAAAAAAAATAAAGTACTGGATATAATAAATAAACCTTTAGTTGCTTTTGTTGTTTGTTAACCATATCAAAATTTGGATTCTCCACTTATGGATTCATGATAATTTAGACACCAGTTGCCTGATGTTTCTTTCCCTTTCCATTTAAAAATTATTGACTAATAAATGCTATAAATTTAATTATAAGAAAAATATTTAGCTTATAATTTAAAATTTTCAAAGGCTTTTTACAACTTTTTACTATGGAAAATTCTAAACATAGGAAAGTAGAATAGTATTTCATATATGATGTACTATTCTACTTTTTTTTTAAGATTTTTTATTTATTTGAGAGAGAGAGAGAGAGCATGAGAGAGGGGAGGGTCAGAGGGAGGAGCAGACTCCCTGCCAAACAGGGAACCCAATATGGGACTCGATCCCGGGACTCCAGGATCATGACCTGAGCCGAAGGCAGTCACCTATCCGACTGAGCCACCCAGGTGCCCCTATACTATTCTACTTTTAATTATCACTTAGCTTCAACAATTATCAATATATGGCCTATCTTATTTCATTGGTACAACCATCGACAAGCCCATCCTGCCCCAGATAATTTGAAATCCCAAACATTGTATCATTTCATTTATAAATATTTTAATCTATATCTCTAAATGATAAGGACTTTTTTTATTTTTAACATCTGAAAGATCGTTTTCATATCTAAAAAAAATTTAGCAATAGTTTCTTAAATATCATCAAATATTCACTATTGAAAATGCCCAATTATGTCCTAAATGTTTTTATCAAATCAAGAGCTAAACAAGGTATACATACATATATTAAAAAAACATTATTTGGGGGCACCTGGGTGGCTCAGTCAGTTAAGCTTCTGCCTTCTGCTCGGGTCATGATCCCAGGGTCCCAGGATCGAGCCCCACATCTGGATCCCTGCTCAGCAGAGAACTTGCTTCTCCCTCTCCTTCTGCCCCCCCCCCCGCCCCTGCTCCTGCGCACACTCTCGCGCTCGCTCTCTCTCTCTCTCTGTCTCAAATAAGTAAAAATCTTTTAAATACATAAAATAATAAAATAAAAATAAAAACATTATCTGTATTATAGAATGTCTCAAACTCTGGATTTTGCCATTTCTAGCCCCATAGTGTTAGCATGTGACTCTGTCCCCTCTATTTCTTCTAAACCAGTAGTTAAATTTGAAGCCTTCATCAGAATCAGACTTTCTGTTGGTCAAGAATTCTTCCTAGATATTGCACTTTGTTTCAGCTCATTAGGAGGCACGCGATTTAAATTCCCTTTTGTGATGTTAAGATTGATCAGTAGTTCCAGTTTTCCTCAGTGTGGACCATTCATTATACTGCTGTCCTAATGGTTTTAGCTTCTATTGGTATTTATACTCATGGCCATTATTTCAACAGGAGTTACAAAATTGTGGCACCCTAAATCTGTCATTCATCTGTATATATTATTATCTGGAATTTTCTATTTAATAAAAAAGACAACTTTAGTCACCTAAAGTACAGCTCAGACAGGCAGGTTAACTGGTGGATTTTTGTTCCTTCTCCCTATTTTTTTATCCAGTTATTTTTAATGTGGTCAAATACTTCTAAAATTTGCCATCTTAACCATTTTTAAGTGTACACTTAAATGTATTAAATACATTCATAATGTTGACCTACCATGTAACTCTTTGCATTTTATGAAACTGAAACTGTACACCCATTAAACAATAACTCCTCATTCCCTCTCCCCAGTCTCTAACAACCCCTTTTCTGTGTTCTGGCTCTGATTTTGACTACTCTACTTCATATAAGTGAAATCATGACAGTATTTGTTATTTTGTGACTGACTTATTTTGCTTAGCATAATGTCCTCAGAGTTCATCCATGTTATAACATATGTCACAATTCCCTTCCTCTTTGAAGCTGAATAATACTTCACTGTATATATCCCACATTTTGTTTATCCATTCATCTGTTCATTGACACTTAGGTTACTTCCACATTTTAGCTGTTGTGAATAATACTGCTCTGAACATGGATGCACAAATGTCTTTTAGAAATCCTGCTTTCAGTTGTTTTGGAAGTGGAATTTCTGAACAATATGGTAATTATTTTTTTTTTTTTAAATATGTTGAGGAACCACCATTCTATCAGCTACACCATTTTGTATTCCCACCAACAGTGCACAGGGTTCTCCACGTACTTGCCAACATTTGTTATATTCTCGCTTTTTCATAGTAGCCCTCCTAATGGGTATGAGGTGGTATCTCATTGTAGTTTTGATTTGCATTTCCCTAATGATTAATAATGTTGAACATCTTGGGATGCCCAGGTGGCTTAGGCGGTTAAGCTTCCGACCCTTGGTTTTGCCTCAAGTCATGGTCTTAGGGTCTTGGGCTAAAGCCCTGCGTTGGGCTCCCCACTCAGGAGGGAGTTTGCTCAAGGATTCTCTCTCTCTCCACCCCCAAATAAATCTTTAAAAAAAACTAATGTTGAACATCTTTTCATGTTTATTGGCCATTTGCATATCTCCTTGGTAAGAATGTTTAATCAAGTCCTATGCCCATTTTTTAATTGGGTATTTTTTGGTGGTGTTGAGTTTGAGTTATTCTCCATTGAGAATAGTACTTCCTCGTCGGTTATATGATTTGCAAATATTTTCTCTCATTTTGGGAATGCTTTTTTACTCTGTTAATAGTGTTTTTGGATGCAGCAATGTTTTCTCTTAATCCTTAAGTCCATTTTGTCTATTGTTTCTTTGTTCCCTGTGCCTTTGGTGTCTATCCAAGAAATCATTGCCAAGTCCAGTGTCATGATGCTTTTGCCCTATATTTTCTCATAAGAGTTTTATACTTTTCTCCCTAACATTTAGGGCTTTGATGTATTTTCTGTTAACTTTTGTATACAGTGTTAGATAAGAGTCCAGCCTCCTTCTTTTGCATTAATACCCGGTTTTCTCAGCACCATTCATTGAAAAGACTTGTCATTTACCCACTAAATGGTCTTAGCACCCTTGTCAAAAGTCATTTGACAATATATAGGAGGATTTATTTCTGGGCTCTTTATCTGTTCTACTGATCTATACATTTGTCGTTATGCTAATACCACACTATTTTGATTATCATAACTGTTCAGTAAATTTTGAAATCAGAAACTTCTTTTTCAAAATTGTTTTGGCTGTTTGTAGTAGTTTGAGATTCCATATAAATTTTAGGATGGATTTTGTTTCTGCAAAATATACCCTTGGGATTTTGAATAGGATTGTTCTGAAGCTTTAGATCACTTTGGGTAATATTGACATCTTAAAAATGTTATCTTCCAATTGATGAACATGGGATATGTTTCCATTTATTTATGTCTTTTAATGATTTCTTTCAGCAGTGTTTTTTAGTTTTCACTTTACAAGTCTTTCACCTCCTTGGTTAATTCCTAAGTATTTTATTCTTTTTTTTTTATAATTTTTTATTGTTATGTTAATCACCATACATTACATCATTAGTTTTTGATGTACTGTTCCATGATTCATTGTTTGTGCATAACACCCTGTGCTCCACGTAGAATGTGCCCTCTTTAATACCAATCACCAGTCTAACCCATCCCCCCACCCGCTCCTCTCTAGAACCCTCAGTTTGTTTTTCAAAGTCCATCGTCTCTAATGGATCGTCTCCCCCTCCGACTTACTCCCCTTCATACTTCCCCTCCTGCTATCTTCTTCTTCTTTTCTTTTTCTTAACACATATTGCATTATTTGTTTCAGAAGTACAGATCCGTGATTCATCAGTCTTGCACAATTCACAGTGCTCACCATAGCACATGCCCTCCCCAGTGTCTATCACCCAGCCACCCAATCCCTCCCACCCCCCACCACTGCAGCAACCCTCAGTTTCTTTCCTGAGATTAAGAATTCCTCATATCAGTGAAGTCATAAGATACATGTCTTTCTCTGATTGACTTATTTCACGCAGCATAACACCCTCCATTTCCATCCACGTCGTTGCAAATGGCAAGATCTCATTCCTTTTGATGGCTGCATAATATTCCATTGTGTATATATACCACAGCTTCTTTATCCATTCATCTGTCGATGGACCTCTTGACTCTTTCCACAGTTCGGCTATTGTGGACATTGCTGCTATAAACATTGGGGTGCACATAACCCTTCAGATCCCTACATTTGTATCTTTCTGGTAAATACCCAGTAGGGCAATTGCTGGATCGGATGGTAGCTCTATTTTCAACTGTTAGAGGAACCTCCATACTGTTTTCCAGAGGGGTTGCACCAACTTGCATTCCCACCAACAGCGTAGGAGGGTTCCCCTTTCTCCACAACCCCGCCAACATCTGTCATTTCCTGACTCGTTATTTTTAGCCATTCTGACTGGTGTGAGGTGGTATCTCATTGAGGTTTCGATTTGGATTTCCCGGATGCCGAGCGATGTTGAGCACTTTTTCATGTGTCTATTGGCCATTTGGATGTGTTCTTTGGAAAAATGTCTGTTCATGTCTTCTGCCCATTTCTTGATTGGATTATTTGCTCTTTGGGTGTTGAGTTTGATAAGTTCTTTATAGATTTTGGATACTAGCCCTTTATCTACTATGTCATTTGCAAATATTTTCTCCCATTCTGTCGGTTGTCTTTTGGTTTTGTGGACTATTTCTTTTGCTGTGCAAAAGCCTTTTATCTTGAGGAAATCCCAAAACTTCATTTTTGCCCTGGCTTCCCTTGCCTTTGGTGATGCTTCTAGGAAGTAGTTGCTGTGGCAGAGGTCGAAGAGGTTGCTGCCTGTGTTCTCCTTTAGGATTTTGATGGACTCCTGTCTCACGTTTAGGACTTTCAACCATTTGGAGTCTATTTTTGTGTGTGGTGTAAGGAAATGGTCCGGTTTCATTCTTCTGCATGTGGCTGTCCAATTTTCCCAACACCATTTGTGGAAGAGACTGTCTTTTTTCCATTGGACATTCTTTCCTGCTTTGTCAAAGATAAGTTGACCATAGAGTTGAGGGTCCATTTCTGGGCTCTCTATTCCGTTCCACTGATCTATGTGTCTGTTTTTGTGCCAGCACCATACTGTCTTGATGATGACAGCTTTGTAATAGAGCTGCAAGTCCGGAATTGAGATGCCGCCAGCTTTGCTTTTCTTTTTCAATTATTCCCCTGGCTATTCGGGATCTCTTCTGGTTCCATACAAATTTTAGGATTATTTGTTCCATTTCTTTCAAAAAGGTGGATGGTATTTTGATGGGGATTGCATTGAATGTGTAGATTGCTCTAGGTAGCACTGACATCTTCACAATGTTTGTTCTTCCAATCCATGAGCATGGAACGTTTTTCCATTTCTTTGTGTCTTCTTCAATTTCTTTTATGACTATTTTATACTTTTCTGAGTACAGGTCCTTTGCCTCTTTGGTAAAATTTATTCCTAGGTATCTTATGGTTTTGGGTGCAATTATAAATGGGATCGACTCCTTGATTTGTCTCTCTTCTGTCTTGTTGTTGGTGTATAGGAATGCCACTGATTTCTGTGCATTGATTTTATAACCTGCTACTTTACTGAATTCCTGTATGAATTCTAGCAGTTTTGGGGTGGGGTCTTTTGGGTTTTCCACATACAGTATCATATCATCTGCAAAGAGTGAGAGTTTGACTTCCTCTTTGCCGATTTGGATGCCTTTGATTTCTTTTTGTTGTCTGATTGCTGTGGCTAGGACTTCTGATACTATGTTGAATAGCAGTGGTGATAGTGGACATCCCTGCCGCGTTCCTGACCTTAGGGGAAAAGCTCTCAAATTTTCCCCATTGAGAATGATATTCGCTGTAGGTTTTTCATAGATGGCTTTTAGGATACTGACGTATGTACCCTCTATCCCTATACTCTGAAGAGTTTTGATCAAGAAAAGATGCTGTACTTTGTCAAATGCTTTTTCTGCATCTATTGAGAGGATCACATGATTCTTGTTCTTTCTTTTGTTAATGTATTGTATCACGTTGATTGATTTGCAGATGTTGAACCAGCCTTGCAGCCCAGGGATAAATCCCACTTGTTAATGGTGAATAATCCTTTTAATGTACTGTTGGATCCTATTGGCTAGTACTTTGGTGAGAATTTTTGCATCCATAATCATCAAGGATATTGGTCTGTAATTCTCCTTTTTGATGGGGTCTTTCTCTGGATTCGGGATCAAGGTAATGCTGGCCTCATTAAATGAGTTTGGAAGTTTTCCTTCCATTTCTATTTTTTGGAACAGTTTCAGGAAAATAGGTATTAATTCTTCTTTAAATGTCTGATAGAATTCCCCTGGGAAGCCATCTGTCCCTGCGATTTTGTTTGCTGGGAGATTTTTGATGACTGCTTCAATTTCCTTAGTGGCTATAGGTCTGTTCAGGTTTTCTATTTCTTCCTGGTTCAATTTTGGTAGTTGATACATCTCTAGGAATGCACCCATTTCTTCCAGGTTATCTAATTTGCTGGCAGATAGTTGCTCATAATATGTTCTTATACTTGTATTTCTTTGGTGTTGGTTGTGATCTCTCCTCTTTCATTCATGATTTTGTTGATTTGGGTCATTTCTCTTTTCTTTTTGATAAGTCTGGCCAGGGGTTTATCAATCTTGTTAATTCTTTCAAAGAACCAGCTCCTAGTTTCGTTCATTTGTTCTACTGTTCTTTTGGTTTCTATTTTATTGATTTCTACTCTGATCTTTATTATTTCTCTTCTCCTGCTGGGTTTAGGCTTTTTTTGCTGTTCTTTCTCCAGCTCCTTTAGGTGTAGGGTTAGGTTGTGTATTTGAGACCTTTCTTGTTTCTTGAGAAAGCCTTGTATTGCTATATACTTTCCTCTCAGGACTGCTTTTGCTGTATCCCAAATTGTGAACAGTTCTGTTCAAAATTTTCATTGGTTTCCATGAATTTTTTTAATTCTTCTTTAATTTCCTGGTTGACCCATTCATTCTTTAATAGGATGCGCTTTAGCCTCCATGTATTTGAGTTCTCTCCGACTTTCCTCTTGTGGTTGAGTTCTAGTTTCAAAGCATTGTGGTCTGAACATATGCAGGGAATGATCCCAATCTTTTGGTACCGGCTGAGACCTGATTTCTGACTTAGGATGTCATCAGTTCTGGAGAATGTTCCATGGGCACTAGAGAAGAATGTGTATTCTGTTGCTTTGGGATGGAATGTTCTAAATATTTCTGTAAAGTCCATTTGGTCCAGTGTTTCATTTAAAGTCTTTATTTCCTTGTTAATCTTTTCCTTAGATGATCTGTCCATTTCAGTTAGGGGGGTGTTAATGTCCCCCACTTTTATTGTATTATTCTCAATGTGTTTCATTGCTTTTGTTATTAATTGCCTTATATAATTGGCTGCTCCCACGTTTGGGGCATAGATATTTACAATTGTTAGATCTTCTTGTTGGATAGATCCTTAAGTAAGATATAATGTCCTTCATTCCTTATTACACTCTTTGTTTTAAAATCTAATTTGTCTGATAAAAGGATTGCCACCCCAGCTTTCTTTTGGTGCCCATTAACATGGTAAATGGTTTTCCACCCCCTCACTTTCAATGTGGGGGTGTCTCTGGGTCTAAAATGAGTCTCTTGCCGACAGCATATTGATGGATCTTGTTTTTTAATCCAATCTGATAGCCTGTGTCTTTTGATTGGGGCATTTAGCCCATTTACATTCAGGGTAACTATTGAAAGGTATGAATTTAGTGCCATTGTATTGCCTGTAAGGTGACTCTCACTGTATATTGTCTGTGTTCCTTTCTGGTCTATGCTGCTTTTAGGCTCTCTTTTTGCTTAGAGGACCTCTTTCAATATTTCTTGTACGGCTAGATTCGTGTTTGCAAATTCCTTTAGTTTTTGTTTGTCCTGGAAGCTTTTGATCTTTCCTTCTATTTTCAATGACAGCCTAGAAGGATATAGTATTCTTGCCTTCATATTTTTCTCGTTTAGTGCTCTGAAGATCTCATGCCAGTCCTTTCTGGCCTGCCAGGTCTCTGTGGATAGGTCTGTTGCCAATCTAATGTTTCTGCCATTGTAGGTTACATATCTCTTCTCCCGAGCTGCTTTCAGGATTTTCTCTTTGTCTCTGAGACTTGTAAGTTTTACTATTAGATGTCGGGGTCTTGACCTATTTTTATTGATTTTGAGAGGGGTTCTCTGTGCCTCCTGGATTTAGATGCCTGTTTCCTTCCCCACATTAGGGAAGTTCTCCGCTATTATTTGCTCCAATATACCTTCTGCCCCTCTCTCTCTTTCTTCTTCTTCTGGGATCCCGATTATTCTAATGTTGTTTCGTCTTACCGTATCGCTCATCTCTCGAATTCTGCCCTCGTGATCCTGTAGTTGTTTCTCTCTCTTTTTCTCAGCCTTTTTATTTTCCATCATTTGGTCTACTATATCGCTGATTCTTTCTTCTGCCTCATTTATCCTAGCAGTTAGTGCCCCCATTCTTGATTACACCTCATTAATACCCCTTTTCGTTTCAACTTGGTTAGATTTTAGTTCTTTTATTTCTCCAGAAAGGGTTTCTCTAATAACTTCCACACTTTTTTCAAGCCCAGCTTCTATCTTTAAAGTCATGATTCTGAACTCTCGGTCCAACATCGTACTAATGTCCGTATTGAGTAGGTCCCTGGCAGACGGTACTACCTCTTGTTCTTTTTGCTGAGGTGATTTTTTTCGTCTTGTCATTTTGTCCAGAGGAGAACAGATGAATGAGAGAACAGAATGCTAACAGGTTAACAACGTCTCCAGCAAATATACTCTATAAAAATCAGAAAAGTCCTGAAACCAGGGGACAAGAAAGGGAAAGAAAGAAGAGAAAAAAAAAAGGAAAAAGAAAAAGATAAAAACAAACCGAACAAAAGAAAAAAAAAAAAACAGAATATGATCAAATATGATCAGGCTAGTGCATAGATCAGTGCCACACACTAGCTTTTGGCCATGTTTTGGTCTGTTAGAAGAAAGTGCCTGCTAAAATTTTAAAGGAAGAAAGACATATATATATACAAAATAAGGGTTGATACAATTAAGGGATTGCAGATGACTGTAAAGATGAAAATGATACAAGATTTTATAAAAGGACTTGATAAGATAAGAAGTTGTTTTAAAAAGAAGAAGATTTAAAAGGAAAAAGAAGAAAGAAAAAAAAAAGGGAGGGAATGTGATCAGGCAGGAGAATAGAACAAAGCCATACACTAGTGATTTAGGGTATATTTTCATCTGTTAGAAGAAATTGTATCTCAAAATTATAAAGAGAGAACAACTTATATATATATGCCAAAAATAGGGGTAACTACTATGAAGGGATAAAAATATGACTCTAAAAGTGAAAAATAAAAAATGTTTTTTTTTAAAAAAGGGATTGATAAGATGTTGTTTGAAAAAGGGAAAAAGAAAAATTCAAAAAACAACAGTGAAAAAAATTAACTTTAAAAAAGTAATGAATTATGGTCAAAAAGCCATGAATTCTATGTGCAGTGTTCCCCTTGCGCTGGAGTTCTCCCGTTCTCCTTGATCGGTAAACTTGGTCTTGGCTTGCTGGCTGTTCCTGCTGATCTTCTGGGGAAGGGGCCTGTTGCCGTGGTTCCCAAATGTCTTTGCTGGAGGCGGAATTGCCCCACCCTTGTGAGTCCGGGCTAAGCAAGCTGCTCTGATTTGCTCTCGAGCTTTTGTTCCCTGCAAGCTCTCAATAAAGCTTTGGAGGACCAGGGTGAAAATGGTGGCCTCCCAATCTCCGCCCGGAGGAGCTGAGAACTGGGGGCCCCACTCCTCAGTGCGTCCCCAGAGAAAAGCAGTCACTCCCGTGTCCCCGGTCTCCAGCCACACTCCCTGCTCACTCGGCCTGTGATCGAGCATTTCTATGGCACCCGACCCCGTGTGGAGTCTCCAAACCCAGCAGATCCCTACTGTGCGCCTCCATGCCGCTCCTCCCAGGGGAGGAAGGGGAGTCTCCCCGGCTCTGCCACTCGTTCGGTCCCTGATGGAGGAGCAGTAGCCCGACTGGGCCACGGATCACAATTTATGCCAACCCCGAGCTGAGAGCCCGCGCCTCAGCTCCCTCTCTTCAGCCGGCTTCCCCGCTCCGATACCTGGGAGCTCTGCCGCACTCAGGCACCCCTGGTCTTTCTGTGACCCCGAGGGTCCTGAGACCACACTGTCCCGCGAGGGTTCCACCCACCCCGCTTAGCCACTGGAGTGACGTCCCTCAGTGGAGCAGACTTCTAAAAGTTCCGATTTTGTGCTCCGCGGCTCTAGCACTTGCCAGAAGCGGCCAACGGAGGCCCCCTCCCCCGCCATCTGTCCTCCCGAATACTGCCTTCGATTCACTTCTCCACACGTCCTACCTTCCAGAAAGTGGTCGCTTTTCTGTTCAGAGTGTTGTTATTGTTCTTAATCTTCAATCTCTTGTTGAGTTCGTAGGTGTTCAGAATGGTTTGATCCCTATTCAGCTAAATTCCTGAGACCAGACGAAATCCAGGTCTCCTACTCCTCTGCCATCTTGCTCCGCCCCTAGTATTTTATTCTTTTTATTCTATTGTTAATGAAGTTGTTTTCTTAATTTCCTTTTTAGATTTTTCATTGTCAGTGTATAGAAATGCAATCATTTTCTGTGTGTTAATTTTGCATCCTGCTATTTTGCTGAATTCATTTATTAGTTCTGACACTTTTTTGTGGAATCTTTAGGGTTTTCTACAAATAAACTCATATTGTCTATAAGGAGAGATCATTTTACTTCCTCTTTTCTAATTGTTTACCTTATATTTTTTCTCCTCTTCATCCCATTTTTACCAGTAAAGAAATTCTCTTTGAGTAATCTTTCTAAAGTTAACTTAAAATACATGGGGAAATATTTAAATTGTCATTGTTAGTATTCTGTTTTTCAAAACATTATATATGCCTTTCAAATCATTTCAGCAAAGTTATTGAATACCCACTCCATGCAAAGCCCTCTACTCTTTGTTATGTGAAATACAGAATGACATATGCTTGCAGTCCTCAAAGAGCATTTAGTTTACTGTGAGAGTCTTGTGAGTTTAGCCACGTTATGTGGCAGAATAAAATAATTACATATTATTTTATGTATATAAATATATATAAAATGATTACAAACTGCTGTATAATAACAAGAGTAGGAAGAGACAGACAGCCTCACTGTTCTTGGGACTAGAGTCCTACACAGTTGAGCTACGAATTTGGCCAATGAAAAGTGAGTTATATGCTTCTCATTATCCATCATATGTTCTATGCTCATTCCTTAGAAAATATAAAGCTTTTCTAAACAATTAGTTCTAGAAGAAATTCTTGTTATAAGTGGGATTTCCTATGTGAGACAAGATATGTAATGTAGTAATTGAGTTGCCCATGACAAATATTTTTTAAACAATTTTATTAGATTTTTTTATAATTACTAAAACTGTGCTTTTAATGACGTTTATCCAGTATATGGTTGTAATATAGTTTATTTAATCCTTTTTTTTTGACAATAGTTTCTAGTTTTTATTTTCTTTTTTATTCTAAATAGAGCTCTGGTGTCTTATTCTGTGTACATTTCTCAAGAGTTCCTCAAGGAGAGGTCCTGGAAGTGAAATAACCTGACTAAACAAGTATAAAGATTTTTAAGGTGAAACATTGCCACATTGCCCTCCAGAAAGCTATGAGAGTGTTTATTTCTCCAACCTTTGCCAAAACTTGGGTATTACTTTTTAAAAATTTACTATTTTGATAGGTGAAAAAATATTTCATTATAACGTTAACATCCATTTCTCAAATTAGTATTGATAGAATTTTTCTTTTTCATATATGAGTTTGATATGTGTATCGCCTTAGGTATTGCTGACAGTTGCCTGTTATTTAAGGCTGTCTTTTAGAAAGTGAAAACTAAAAATGACATGAAACTCAATGAAAATTAAAAGTAAACATGAAGGGACGCCTGGTGAGTCAGTCAGTTAGGTGTCTACCTTTGGCTCAGGTCATGATCTTAGAGTCCCGAGATAGAGCCCAGCATCAGGCTCCCTGCTCAGCGGAGTTGGCTTCTCCCGCTCCCTCTGGCCCTCCCCTGATTATGCTCTCTCTGTATCTCTCTCAAATAAATAAATAAAATCTAAAAAAAAAAAAAAAAAACTAAAACTAAACATGAAAACTTGGGGCACCTGGGTGGCCCAGTCAGTTAAGCAGGTAACTCTTGATTTCTTCTCAGATCATGATCTCAGGGTCATGAAATCAAGCCCCACATCAGTCTCTATATTTGGCATGGAGCCTGCTTGAGACTTTCTCCCTCTCCCCCCACCCCCACTTGCACTCTCTCTCTCTCTAAAAGAAAAAAAAAGACTAAACATGAAAACTAAAAACGTAACATTAAAACCCAACTTAATGAAAGCAGTTCTATAGGGAAGCCAAGTTAGTAGAACCCATGATCTGGACTGGACCAAGGACCAATTCTTGGAATGTTGAATGAGGTGAAATGATCCATCTGTCTCAAGTCATTCACCTCTAAATATCTTCTTTCTCAACTGGACTTCTGATACATATCGGATCTAGTCTGTAAAACGGACGTGGATTCTGGTATTTGTTTTTATTTTTAAAGGCAGGTATCTTTTCCTTAGTTACCAACTGGGGTAAATAGTTGATAAGATGGTTTTTCTTCTATACCAATAAAGGAATGTAACAGACTCTACTCTAGGTGATGTACACTCATATCTTCTATATATGGAGGGGTAGACTACGATACTAAGATTATTTTCTTGAGGTGGATTATTGAAGAAAAAGAGATGATCAGAATAATGTGTTAAGAAAGAGAATACTTGGGGGTAGTAAAGAACTGGAAAATTTGAAGACTACTTAGAAAATGGTGACATACGTGAGTCAGTTGCCAGTAGTTGTAGAAGTCCCTTGATTGATAGAACAACAGAGTTTTAAGCCAAACTAGAGACCTTAGGAAGAAGATTTGATATATGAGAATTTGAGTTTAGAAAAAAGATATTTGATGGGCAGAGCAAGATGGCAGAGGATTAGGGGACCTGGATTTCGTCTGACCTCAGGAATTCAGCTGAATAGGGATCATACCATTCTGAACACCTATGAACTCAACAGAGATCAAAGAAAAGAATAACAACAACTCTCTGAAGAGAAAAGCGACCACTTTCTGGAAGGTAGGATGTGCGGACAAGTGAATACGAGGCGATATTCGGGAGGATAGACGCGGGGGAGGGGGCCTCTGTCAGCCGCTTCTGGCAAGTGATAGAGCAGCGGAGCACAAAATCGGAACTTTTAGAAGTCGGCTCCACTGAGGGACATCGCTCCAGTGGCTAAGTGGGAGGTGGAACCCTCGTGGGACAGTGTGGTCTCAGGATCATTGGGGTCACAGAAAGACCAGGGGTGCCTGAGTGCGGCAGAGCTCCCAGGTATCGGAGCGGGGAAGCCGGCTGCAGAGACAGAGCTGAGGCGCGGGCTCTCAGCTCGGGGTTGCCATAAACTGTGATCCGTGGCCCAGTCAGGCCACTGCTCCTGGGACCCGACAAACGGCAGATCCGGGGAGACTCCCCTTCCTCCCCCGGGGGGAGCAGTGCAAGAGCACACCGCAGGGATCTGCTAGATTTCGAGACTCCACACGGGGTCGGGTGCCAGAGATAGAAATGCTCAGGCACAGGCTGGGTGAACATGGCATGCGGCTGGAGGCCAGGGAGACATCAGTGACTGCATTTCCCTCGGGGCACACTGAGGAGGGGGGCCCCCGAGTTCTCGGCTCCTCCGGGCGGAGACTGGGAGGCCACCATTTTCACTCTGGTCCTCCATAGCTGTACCAAGAGCTGGCAGGGAACAAAAGCTCCAAAGAGCAAACAGGAGCAGCTTGCTTATCCCGGACTAAAGAGGGCGGGGCAATTCTGCCTCAGGCAAAGACATTTGGGAACCACGGCAACAGGCCCCTCCCCCAGAAGATGACCATGAACAGCCAGCCAAGACCAAGTTTACCGATCAATGAGAACGGGAGATCTCCAGCGCGAGGGGAATACTGCACATAGAATTCATGGCTTTTACCATGATTCATTAGTCTTTCAAAGTTAATTTTTTTAACTGTTTTCTTTTTTTTGAATGTTTCTTTTTCCCTTTTCAACCAACATCTTATCAATCCCTTTTTTAAAAAAACATTTTTATTTTTCATTTTTAGAGTGATATTCTATCCCAACATACTAGTTATCCTTATTTTTGTCATCTACATATAATTTCTTCTCTCTTTAAAATTTTGAGATACAGTTTCCTCTAACAAATCAAAATATACCCTAAAACCCTACTGTATGGCTTTGTTCTAGTCTCCTGCCTGATCACATTCTCTCCCCTTTTTTTTCTTTCTTTTTTAATCCTCTTCTTTCTTTCTTCAACCACCTTCTTATCAATTCCTTTTTTAAAATTTTTTATAATTTTCATCTTTACAATCATATTCCATCTCTTTATGGTATCAACCCTTACTTTCTACATATATAAGTCTTTCTTTCTTTAAAATTTTAGGAGGCACTTTCTTCTAACAGACCAAAATACACCCAAATTCTCGTGTGTGGCACTCATTATGCACTAGCCTGATCATATTTGATCATATTCTCTTTTTTTTTGTTTTGTTCTGTTTTTGTTTGTTTTTACCATTTTCTTTTTTTCTCTCTTTCTTTTTTCTTTCTTTCCCTTTCTTTTCTCCTGGTTTCAGGTCTTTTCTGATTTGTTGAGAGTATATTTGCTGGGGACGTTGATAACCTGTTAGCATTTGATCTCTCATTCATCTATTCCCCTCTGGACAAAATGACAAGACAAAAAAAATCACCTCAGCAAAAAGAACAAGAGGTAGTACCGTCTGCCAGGGACCTACTCAATATGGACATTAGTACAATGTCAGACCTAGAGTTCAGAATCATGATTTTAAAGATACAAGCTGGGCTTGAAAAAGCATGGACGTTATTAGAGAAACCCTTCCTGGAGAAATAAAAGAACTAAAATCTAACCAAGTCGAAATCAGAAAGGCTATTAATGAGGTGCAATCAAAAATGGGGGCACTAACTGCTAGGATAAATGAGGGAGAAGAGAGAATCAGGGATATAGAAGACCAAATGATGGAAAATAAAGAGGCTGAGAAAAAGAGATAAACAACTACTGGATCTCGAGGGCAGAATTTGAGAGATAAGTGATACGATAAAATGAAACAACATTAGAATAATTGGGATCCCAGAAGAAGAAGAAAGAGGGGGGCAGAAGGTATACTGGAGCAAATTATAGCAGAGAACTTACCTAATGTGGGGAAGGAAACAGGCATCTAAATCCAGGAGGCACAGACAACCCCTCTCAACATCAATAAAAATAGGTCAACACCCAGACATCTAATAGTAAAACTTACGAGTCTCAGAGACAAACAGAAAATCTTGAAAGCAGCTCAGGAGAAGAGATATGTAACCTACAATGGCAGAAACATTAGATTGGCAACAGACCTATCCACAGAGACCTGGCAGGCCAGAAAGGACTGGCATGAGATCTTCAGAGCACTAAACGAGAAAAATATGAAGGCAAGAATACTATATCCTTCTAGGCTGTCATTCAAAATAGGAGAGATAAAAATCTTCCAGGACAAACAAAAACTAAAGGAATTTGCAAACACGAAACCTGCCCTACAAGAAATATTGAAAGGGGTCCTCTAAGCAAAGAGAGAGCCTAAAAGCAGCATAGACCAGAAAGGAACACGGACAATATACAGTAACAGTCACCTTACAGGCCATACAATGGCACTAAATTCATATCTTTCAATAGTTACCCTGAATGTATATGGGCTAAATGCCCCAATCAAAAGGCACAGGCTATCAGATTGGATTCAAAAACAAGACCCATTGATAGGCTGTCTGCAAGAGACTCATTTTAGACCGAAAGACACCCCCACATTGAAAGTGAGGGGGTAGAAAACCATTTACCATGCTAATGGACACCAAGAGAAAGCTGGGGTGGCAATCCTTATATAAGACGAATTAGATTTTAATACAAAGACTGTTATAAGAGATGAGGAAGGATACTATATTCTACTTAAAGAGTCTATCCAACAAGAAGATCTAACAATTATAAATATCTATGCCCCTAACATGGGAGCAGCCAATTATATAAGGCAATTAATAACAAAAGCAAAGAAACACATTGACAACAATACAATAATAGTGGGGGACTTTAACACCCACCTCACTGAAATGGACAGATCATCTAAGCAAAAGATCAAAAAGGACATAAATTCTTTAAATGACACACTGGACCAAAGGGACTTCACAGACATATTCAGAACATTCCATCCCAAAGCAACAGAATACACATTCCTCTCTAGTACCCATGGAACATTCTCCAGAATAGATCACATCCTAGGTCACAAATCAGGTCTCCACCGGTACCTAAAGATTGGGATCATTCCCTGCATATTTTCAGACCACAATGCTTTGAAACCAGAACCAAATCACAAGAGGGAAGTCGGAAAGAACTCAAATACATGGAGGCTAAACAGCATCCTACTAAAGAATGAATGGGTCAACCAGGAAATTAAAGAAGAATTAAAAAAATTCCTGGAAACCAATGAAAATTTTGAACAGAACTGTTCAAAATCTTTGGGATACAGCAAAGGCAGTCCTAAGAGGAAAGTATATAGCAAGGCAAGCCTTTCTCAAGAAACAAGAAAGGTCTCAAATACACAACCTAACCCTACACCTAAAGGAGCTGGAGAAAGAACAGCAAATAAAGCTAAACCCAGCAGAAGAGAAATAATAAAGATCAGAGCAGAAATCAATGAAATAGAAACCAAAAGAACAGTAGAAAAGATCAACGAAACTAGGAGCTGGTTCTTTGAAAGAATTAATAAGATTGATAAACCCCTGTCCAGACTTATCAAAAAGAAAAGAGAAATGACCCAAATCATGAGTGAAAGAGGAGAGATCACAACCAATACCAAAGAAATACAAACAATTATAAGAACATATTATGAGCAACTATCTGCCAGCAAATTAGATAACCTGGAAGAAATGGGTGCATTCCTAGAGATGTATCAACTACCAAAATTGAACCAGGAAGAAATAGAAATCCTGAACAGACGTATAATCACTTCGGAAATTGAAGCAGTCATCAACAATCTCCCAACAAACAAAAGCCCAGGGCCGGATGGCTTCCCAGGGAATTCTATCAGACATTTCAAGAAGAATTAATACCTATTCTCCTGAAACTGTTCCAAAAAATAGAAATGGAAGGAAAACTTCCGAACTCATTTTATTAGTCCACCATTCCCTTGATCCCAAAACCAGACAAAGACCCCATCAAAAAGGAGAATTACAGACCAATATCCTTGATGAACATGGATGCGAAAATTCTCACCAAAATACTAGCCAATAGAATCCAACAGTACATTAAAAAGATTATTCACCCCCCTCAAGTGTGATTTATCCCTGGGCTGCAAGGTTGGTTCAACATCCACAAATCAATCAACATGATACAATACATTAACAAAAGAAAGAACAAGAATCATGTGATCCTCTCAATAGATGCAGAAAAAGCATTTGACAAAGTACAGCATCCTTTCTTGATCAAAACTGTTCAGAGTATAGGGATAGAGGGTACATACCTCAACATCATAAAAGCCATCTATGAAAACCCTACAGCGAATATCATTCTCAATGGGGAAAACCTGAGAGCTTTCCCCCTAAGGTCAGGAACGCGGCAGGGATGTCCACTCTCACCACTGCTATTCAACATAGTATTAAGATTCCTAGCCACAGCAATCAGACAACGAAAAGAAATCAAAGGCATCCAAATTAGCAAAGAGGAAGTCAAAGTCTCACTCTTTGAGGATGATATGATGCTTTATGTGGAAAACCCAAAAGACTCCACCCCAAAACTGCTAGAACTCAAAGAAATGGAACAAATTTGTATGGAACCAGGAAAGACCCCGAATAGCCAGAGGAGTGTTGATAAAGTAAAGCAAAGCTGGCGGCATCACAATTCCGGACTTACAGCTCTTTTACAAAGCTGTCATCATGAAGACAATATTGTACTGGCACAAAAACAGACACCTAGATCAGTGGAACAGAATATAGAGCCCAGAAATGGACCCTCAACTGTATGGTCAACTAATCTTCGACAAAGCAGGAAACAATGTCCAATGGAAAAAAGACAGTCTCTTCCACAAATGGTGTTGGGAAAATTGGACAGCCACATGCAGAAGAATGAAACTGGACCATTTCCTTACACCAGACACAAAAACAGACTCCAAATGGTTGAAAGACCTAAATGTGAGACAGGAGGCCATCAAAATCCTAAAGGAGAACACAGGCAGCAACCTCTTTGACCTCAGCCGCAGCAACTTCTTTCTAGAAACATCGCCAAAGGCAAGGGAAGCAAGGGCAAAAATGAACTGTTGGGATTTCATCAAGATAAAAAGCTTTTGCACAGCAAAAGGAACAGTCCACAAAAGACAACCGACAGAATGGGAGAAGATGTTTGCAAATGATATATCAGATAAAGGGCTAGTATCCAAAATCTATAAAGCACTTATCAAACTCAACACCCAAAGAACAAATAATCCAATCAAGAAATGGGCAGAAGACGTGAACAGACATTTTTCCAAAGAAGAAATCCAAATGGACAACAGACATGAAAAAGTGCTCAACATCGCTCAGCATCAGGGAAATCCAAATCGAAACCTCAATGAGATACCACCTCACACCAATCAGAATGGTTAAACTTAACTAGCCAGGAAACTACAGATGTTAGTGGGGATGCGGAGAAAGGGGAACCCTCCTACACTGTTGGTGGGAATGCAAGCTGGTGCAGCCACTCTGGAAAACAGTATGGAGGTTCTTCAGAAAGTTGAAAATAAAGCTACCATACAATCCAACAGTTGCACTACTGGGTATTTACCACAAAGATAGAAATATGGGGATCCGAAGGCGTACGTGCACTCCAGTGTTTATAGCAGCAATGTCCACAGTAGCCAAACTGGAAAGAGCCAAGATGTCCATCAACAGATGAATGGATAAAGAAGAAGTGGTATATATACACAATGGAATATTATGCACCCGTCAAAAGGAATGAGATCTTGCCATTTGCAACGACGTGAATGGAACTGGAGGGTGTTATGCTGAGTGAAATAAGTCAATCAGAGAAAGACATGTTTGATATGACCTCACTGATATGAGGAATTCTTACTCTCAGGAAACAAACTGAGGGTTGCTGGAGTAGTGGGGGTGTGGGAGGGATGGGATGGCTAGGTGATAGACATTGGGGTGGTTATGTGCTACCGTGAGCGCTGTGAATTGTATAAGACTGTTGAATCACTGATCTGTACCTCTGAAACAAATAATGCAATATATGTTAAGAAAAAAAAGATAGCAGGAGGGGAAGAATGAAGGGGAATAAATCGGAGGGGGAAACAAACTATAGATACGATGGACTCCGAAAAACAAACTGAGGGTTCTAGAGGGGATGGGGGTGTGGGAATGGGTTAGCCTGTCGATGGGTATTAAAGAGGGCACGTTCTACGTGCGGCACTGGGTGTTATGCACAAACAATGAATCATGGAACACTACATCAAAAACTAATGATGTATGGTGATTATAGCAATAAAAAAATTTAAAGATTAAAAAAAAGGTATTTGAGGCTGGGGGTTAGGGGGGACCCTCATGGAAGCAATCATTGTCAATTTTACCCTAGAACTTGAGAACGCAGTTCAAGGTCATAACCTTAATTTGGGTCTTCTACATTGTCGAGGCTGTAGAAATGGCTGAACTCTAAAAAAAGTGAGCTTGGAGTGGTAAGAACAGAGGCCTATAAGTTCAGTATTTTTTGCTTGATCAGTTATTCATGTGTATATTTATATATTTTTAAAATTATTCTAGAGTAACATGATTATGGTAAGAAACAGTTCCAAAATATTCAAACAAAGGCAACCACTATTTTCAGTTTCCTCTGTGCCCTTCCTAAAATATTCTGCACAGATACACACTTTCCCTTTTTACCCAAATGGGAGTAAGTTTTGTATATAATTGTGAATCTATCTTAATTCAGATATATTAGCATATCAGCACATATAGATCTACTGGGTTTTTTTTAATGAATTAGTGCGTCTTCCATTATATAGAGATACTATAATTTGATTAAATATCCGTCTCTTAATGGACATTTGTATGCTGCTTTTTGTTTACAACAGTACTCCATTAAACATTTTTGTTCATACATCTCTGTATTCATGTGCAAACATGGGAATATCACATATTCCCAGCACTTTAATTAAGGTTGTGCATGTGATTTTCTTTCCCTTAAATGTCTTTTATCATAGAATATTTTAAATATACGGAAGAGAACAAAGATAAGCTAGAATAAACACAGAAAACTTTTATTTTTAGTTCTCATAAATATTGCAGTTTCCCTTCAGAGGCTGTACTGATTTGCAGGCCCACAAAAAAAGTGTATGAAAATGTTCATTCAAGCCAACATTGTATATTTTCTTTTATTTTCTAAAGTGTATATTTATTAATTATGGATTATTTCAGGGATACAGAAAAAGTAGATATAACATTTGTTATTTTAAATGTTCACATTTTTTGCTAATCTCACAGATATAAAATCATACCTTGTTTTGATCTGCATTTCTTGAAATGTTATTAATGTTAAACAGCTTTTCATATAATTATTAGCCACGTGCAATTCTTTTTCTTGGAATTGTCCATTTATATACTTTGCCCTTTTTTCTGTTAGAGTTTTTTATTTTAAAATTTATAAAAGTTCTTTCTGATATTGTTTTTTTCATTCTTTATTTAAATTCAATTTAGTTAATATATACTGTATTTTTAGTTACTGAGGTAGAATTTAGTTATTCATCGGTTGCCTATAACACCCTCCTTAATGCCCATCACCCAGTTACCCCTTCCCCTCACCCACCTCCCCTCCAGCAACCCTCAATTTGTTTTCTAGAGTTCAGCATCTCTTATGGTTTGCCTCCCTCTCTATTTTCATCTTATTGTATTTTTCCTTCCCTTCCCCTGTGTTCATCTGTTTTGTTTCTTAAATTCCACATATGAATGAAATCATATGTTATTTGTTTTCTCTGACTGACTTATTTCACTTAGCATAATACCCTCTAGTCCATCCACATAAAAGATCTTTTACCTTAAGGAAATTATTTTTTACTTTGTGATACATGGTATACATATCTCCAGCTTGTTGTTAGAGAACTTTTTACTTTGTATTTAGCATTTTTTGGATGTATAGAATTGTTAAATGTTTACTAATCACATTTTTCTTTCATGGTTTTTAAGTTTTGTGTCATGCTTGAAAAATTCCATTTGTTGGGTGCCTGGGTGGCTCAGTCGTTAAGCATCTGCCTTCGGCTCAGGTCATGATCCCAGGGTCCTGGGATCGAGCCCTGCATCGGGCTCCCTGCTCTGCGGGAAGCCTGCCTCTCCCTCTCCCTCTCGCACTCCCCCTGCTTGTGTTCCCTCTCTCACTGTGCCTTTCTCTGTCAAATAAATAAATAAAATCTTTAAAAAAAAGAAAAAGAAAATGCCATTTGTATATAAGATTTTTTAAAACAAGTTTTTAAAACATTTTTGATGCTTTTAATCTTTGATTGAGTTGCATTTTCTTGTTGATATTTTTCTTATATCTTTAGATTCACATCTTTCTGTATTGATGGCCCCTGAGGATTCCTTCTTCAGCAGCATAGGCTTCCTTCTATTTCTTGCCTTGCTACTAAGGAATTAATTCCTATACTTAACTATTTATCTATGTTCTCCCTTATAGAGTATGTGGGTCATCTTTTCCTTCCTATAGATTTGCAAATAAAGCAACAGTCCCAATCATTGGTCATTTAAACAGATAACTTATTATTTTTGAATAAAAGACAACTCACTTTAAAAGGAGTATCATAAATAGTTCCATTAAAATTTAAGAGGTTACAACATAGGTATACACAGGAAACAGCCTATTTGTTTTCTAAAATCAAGGCCCTGTGCCTTGGGCACATATGGGAGAAAGGAAATTTAAACTTCTCAATTGAAATTATCTTGGTCTCTTTACGGTTTTAATTTGTTGGTTAAATTTTCAGTTTTCTAGATCTTACCTCATTTTTCCTTCTAGCATGAATGGCAACTGGGTGAGCCTAAGGATAGGCTCATAAGTCCTCAAAGAATTGGAAGGAGAGTTCTTTGTATTTGCTCTGAGGTCCTTATGCCACCACGTTCATAGTCCTGATACACTAGGTACCCTGCTGGCATTTGCTGCTGAAGTAGGCAGCTAGGGACCTCCTTCCTGATCTTTTCTGACTCAGAGCCTCATAGTCTGCCCTGACTAACTTAATTCTGCCTTGAATCTCACTCTTTTAATGGATTCCTTTGAAGCTCCACCTCTTCCATTCAGCCCTCTGAGTTGGATTGTCCATCGACTGTCCTCTACCATGGGATTCACTTGACTTGTACCATACTAGCCAGTGCAAGGTCCATTGGCCCTCAACTTGGCTACGTTTTATGATCGTAAGTCTCTTCTCTACAAATGAAAGTCAAGGGAGGTTTGGGAATGCTAGGTTAGACCCTCTGCACTGTCTTTTATGTCACTAAAGATAACCCCTGTACATCGCTCTCATTTCACAAGCCAGGATCCTCCCTGAGTTCCAGCAGGAAGCAGCATGAGGTCTGTATTCAGCTTTATCACTTTCTATATTCTCAGTGTTTTCCGCCTCCGGGTTGAACCTCAACACTGAAGCCAGGAAAGGTGGTCAAGGAAACTGGCCTCAAATCTCTCTTTCCAATCTCTTGACTCCTCCTCTTTGCCCCCAGTCTTCTTATTGCCTCCTAGTAGCTCACATTCAGACTTGAGTTCTTTCTACCTGTGATTTAAGTAAAATTTGTTCAGATCCCCAGGTTTTGCTTTTAACATGTAAATAGAATTATGGGGATTTAGCAATCTTTTTGTATTCTCAACAGAGCCCTGACTTTCAGTACTTTTTCTGGCCGGAGACTCAGGAACTGCTCTTCTGGAGGTCAAAAGCTAAATAACTGACTCTTTTTTGTGGTTCTGCTGTGGTAACCCTAATCTTCCCCTAGACCAACAGTTCTCAAAGTATGGTCTGGGTATCCTTGAGGATGCCAAAGACACTTTTGTGGGGGGAGGGTCCATGAGGTCAAAGTAATTTTTATAAAAACCGTAAGACATTATTTGCCTTTTTCACCCTCATTGTCTTACATTCTTCTCACTGTCATTCTCTTTGCTCTCATTCTCTCATTATGACACAGTGGAGTTTCCCAGAAACTTTAAACATGTAATGCATTCATTGCTCTGACATCTTGTGTGTGTGCTTATGTATTCTTGTGTTTTTAAAATGTCTGCTTTAATGATGTATGGCCAAATACCCAAGTTCAATAAATGCTTGTTGAATAAATCTCCAACATAAATTTGGCAGGGTCTGCCCTGGACTCTTGACCATATAAAACATGCTCTTCACATAACATTACTAACTTTAGTAATCATTGTTTAAATGCTAATTATTTTAATTAAGACCTTCCTATTCTAAAAAAAGTACTTTAATTTTTAATTTGATGGATTATATCAATATTATATCTATTATATGATAGATACAGCTCACATAAACAAAAGCTCTCTGGGGTCCTCAGTAAGAGCGGAAAGAGATCCTGAGACCAAAAACCTGCTACCCTAGGCAAATGGATGTCTCTGACTGACTGGGATCACTATACAAAGTAATGGAAAGAGTCCTGTAATACACTTGATACATACATACATTTATCAACCAAAGATAAGATCTTGGCTGTGTAAAGTCAGATAGATTATAACAATCTCTCTAAGCAACCCCCACCACCACCACCTTGTTCCTGCCAAATAATTGCCATGGTTCTGGCATCTAGCCCTGAAAGGCAACCAAATGAAGGAAGTAGGAGGCTGATATGTTGGTGAGGTGATATAAATTATACAACTTTTGGCCCCAGGGACTCTACTATCTTTATTAGGTTATTTGTCTGCTTATTACAAAACTGGCAAGATATCCCTTTACATGGCCAATAGCCATGTGTTTACTTTTAGAACATGAAAATTCACACTTCGAATGCCTCCCTAATCATTTCCTTGAGCAGGGTGGATGGGGCCTGCTAGGCATTTAGAGGGGCAAGTGTTGTGTCATTGGGAAGGCAAGGGAAACATGACCTGAAAATTTCTTTTTTTTTCCCCTATTTTATTGAGATCTATTGACATATAGCACTCTATAAGTTTAGGGTGTACAGTGTAATGATCTGGTTTACATTTATTGTGAAATGACTACCACAATAAGTTTAGTTAGCGGCTATCATCTAATACAGATATAAGAAACAAGCAAATAAAAAAAGCACACATGCAAAATATTTTTTTCCTTCTCATGAGCTCTTAGAATTTACTCTAACAGCTTTCCTGTATATCATACAGCAGATCTAGTATTTATTTATAACTGGAAGTTTGTACCTTTTGACTACCTTACTCTAATTCTCCCTCCCCCTACTACCCTTCTCTGGTAACCACAAATCTGATCTCTCTTTCTGAGTTTGGTTTATTTTCTTATTGTTGTTGTTTTAGATCCCACATGTAAATGAGATTTATCTTACTCTGACCTGTTTCACTTGGCATTGTGCCCTCAAGGTCCATCCATATTGTTGCAAATGGCAGGATTTCTTCATTTTTTATGGCTTAATAATATTCCATTGTGTGTGTGTGTTTGTGTGTGTGTACACACCCCCACCTTCTTTATCATTTCATCCATTGATAGACACTTAGGTGGTTTCCATTTATTGCTATTGTAAATAATGCTGCAATGAACGTGGAGATACAGATATTTCTTCAGCACAGGTTTTTCATTTCTTTCAGATGTATTCCCAGAAGTGGACTTGGTGGATCATATAGTAGCACTAGTATTAATTTTTTGAAGAATCTTCATACCATTTTCCATAGTGGTTGTAACAATTTACATTCCCACCAACAGTACACAAGGATTCTCTTTTCTCCACATCCATTCTAGCATTTATCTCTTGTTTTTTTGATGATAGCCATTCTAATAGGCATGAGGTAATAACTCATGGTGTTGATTTTCATTCCAACATGACCTGAAAATTTCTTTGCTATCACAAATACTTTTTCACTCATTCATCAGTCTCAATAATTACTGATTTTCTTCTCTGTGAGGCATTATGCTAGAAACCAAGGGTTTAAAGATGAAAAACAAGATCACTAGACTCAAATGCTATAATAGCCTGAACCTCAAGGATATTATTATAGCAAGATATCCCTTTATTCATGTTGGATTCGGGAGTTTAAATTTGATTTTTAAATACACTGATTTACATCTTAAATGTTTTTAAATGCAACAGAATTTCGGATCCAGGTGCATGTCATTGCTGAAGAGCATTTGTTTGTCATGCATCTGGTGGAGCTACACAAGATTTTTTGTGTCTTTCTTTCCTTGCACAACCTTTGTGATCTCATGGTTTTAAACATTATCTACATGCTAATGACTCCCAAGTTTTTATATCTCCTGGCTGGATCTCCCTCTGAGCTCCAAAGTCACATATCCAGCTGCCTGCCAGCCATCTCCACATCTATATCTCTTGTCTGATAACACATTTCAAACGATGTTTCCCACACTGTATCCCTGATCTTTCGCTTCAGCCCTTCTCAACCCAAAATCTTCCATCTTACTTAATGGTAGGCCCATCTTTCCAGTTACTCTGTCAGAATGTTAGGAGTCATCCTTGCTACTTTCTGTCACATCCCACATCAGATCTGTTAGCAAATACTGTTCATTCTGCTTTCAGAATATATCCACAACCTGACCATTTCTTTTTTTTCTCTTTTTTTTTATTATGTTATGTTAATCACCATACATTACATCATTAGTTTTTGATGTAGTGTTCCATGAGTCATTGTTTGCATATAACACCCAGTGCTCCATGCAGTATGTGCCCTATTTAGTACACATCACCAGGCTAATCCATGCCCCCATCCCCCTCCCCTCTAGAACCCTCAGTTTCTGAGAGTCCATAGTCTCTCATGGTTCTTCTCCCCCTCCAATTTCCCCCGCTTCATTTTTCCCTTCCTGCTATCTTCTTCTTCTTCTTCTTTTTTTTAACATATAATGTAATACTTGTTGCAGAGGTACAGATCTGTGATTCAACAGTCTTACACAATTCACAGCGCTCACCATAGCACATACCCTGCCCAGTGTCCATCACCCAGCCACCCCATCCCTCCCACCACTCCAGCAACCCTCAGTTTGTTTCCGCAGATGAAGAATTCCTCATATCAGTGAGATCATATGATACATGTCTTTCTCTGATTGACTTATTTCGCTCAGCATAATACCCTCCAGTTCCGTCCACGTTGTTGCAAATGGCAAGATCTCATTCCTTTTGATGGCTGCATAATATTCCATTGTGTATATATATACCACATCTTCTTCATCCATTCATCTGTCAATGGACATCCTGGCTCTTTCCATAGTTTGGCTATTGTGGACATTGCTGCTATAAACATCTGGATGCATGGACCCCTTCAGATCACTACATTTGTATCTTTGGGGTAAATACCCAGTAGTGCAATTCCTGGGTCATAGGGTAGCTCTATTTTCAACTTTTTGAGGAACCTCCATACTGTTTTCTAGAGTGGCTGCACCAGCTTTCATTCCCACCAACATCTGTCCTTTCCTGACTTGTTAATTTTAGCCATTCTGACTGATGTGAGGTGGTATCTCATTGAGGTTTTGATTTGGATTTCCCTGATGCCAAGTGATGTTGAGCACTTTTTCATGTGTCTGTTGGCCATTTGGATGTCTTTGGAAAAATGTCTGTTCATGTCTTCTGCCCATTTCTTGATTGGGTTATTTGTTCTTTGGGTGTTGAGTTTGATAAGTTCTTTATAGATTTTGGATACTAGCCCTTTATCTGATATGTCATTTGCAAATATCTTCGGTTGTCTTTTGGTTTTGTGGACTGTTCCTTTTGCTGTGCAAAAGCTTTTTATCTTGATGAAGTCCCAGTAGTTCATTTCTGCCCTTGCTTCCCTTGCCTTTGGCGATGTTTCTAGGAAGAAGTTGCTGCGGCCGAGGTTGAAGAGGTTGCTGCCTGTGTTCTCCTTTAGGATTTTGATGGACTCGTCTTTCAACCATTTGGAGTCTATTTTTGTGTGTGGTGTAAGGAAATCGTCCAGTTTCATTCTTCTGCATGTGGCTGTCCAGTTTTCCCAACACCATTTGTTGAAGAGACTTTTTTCCATTGGACATTGTTTCCTGCCACAACCTGACCACTTCTCACCACCTTCACTGTAGACATGATCCTGGTTCAAGACAACATTATTTCTCATCTGAATTATTCCAGTGACTCTTCTCCTGCTTCTGCTTTTGGCTTTGTCCCCCTATTGTCTTTTTGTTGTGATCCTTTAAAAATATACCTCAGGTTATGTCACTCTTCTCAAGGTTTCCCAGTGGCTTCTTCATTAGATTTAGAGTTCCAGCCAATGTCTGTAAAATGGCCAACTGGGCCCCACATAATTTTACCCACTATCACGTCTCCGAGGTTCTATTCTCTTTTCCCTTTGGTGCCTTATAGCAGCCACACTAACTTCCTTGATGTTCCTTAAACACTACAAAGCAAGGTCCCATTGCAGGGCTTGGGTCAAGTAGCAATTTTCTCTGCCAGGAATATTATTCTTCCAGATACCTGTATCACCTCCTTCAGGTTATTTCTCCAAATATACTTCATTTCCTTCACATCTTCATTCAGATGTCATCTTATTTGTCATTGAGTCTTGCTGAATTCACAATTATAACTCACAAGCACTCCCCTTTGCCTTTGTTCTGCTTTAGTTTTTCTCTGAATCCCTTTCCCTTGCTAAAATATTATATACTTATTTTTTATTATGTCTTCTCTTACTACAACATAAACTCCATGAGGGCAGGGATTATTGTTTGTTCTGTTCACTGTAATTTCTCCAGTGCCTAGAACAGTACCTAGCACCAAATAGGGACTTAAGGACATCTGTTTAATAAGTAGTCACAAGTTTGGCAGCAGAACAGAACCTGAAGACAGCTAGCATATTTTTAAGTACTCAAACTGTCCCTAATTGGTAGGCCTCTTTCAGCTAAAGATTTAACAGCTAACAAAGGAAGCTCTTGATGAAAATGGTATTTGTTTGCAGAAGTTCAAACATACATTATTAAATGGGTTCTCTTTTAAAACTCCACAAGGGTTTTCTCAGAACTATATACAAAGCTTAGGAACTTTGGCTGTGGAAGTTTTATCTAAGCGGTTGTAGAAAATAATGGAAACATTTTTCAAGAATTCTGTCCATTTTTTAAAAAATAAAAATTAAACCATTTCAACCCTTAAAATATCATAAGGCTATCTTATAAGTCCCTTCTAAATACATTCAGTTTGAACTGATTCAAATTCAGTTCTAAATAATAGTTGATCTTTATCAGCAAAGATGAAGAGACCTGTTTACTAAAAATTGCAGTTGTTTCTGATGTTATCATTATAGTCTCTGATAAGGATAGGTCACCAGGGAGACAAAGTAATAGGAAGTGTTTTTTTGTGAGCATTCTGTAACTTCCCTGGTACTTTTTTTTTTTTTTTAAGATTTTATTTATTTGAGAGAGAGAGAATGAGAGAGAAAGAGAGCACGAGAGGGGGGAGGGTCAGAGGGAGAAGCAGACTCCCCGCCGAGCAGGGAGCCCTATGCGGGATGCGATCCCAGGACTCCAGGATCATGACCTGAGCCGAAGGCAATCGCCCAACCAGCTGAGCCACCCAGGCGCCCACTTCTCTGGTACTTACACAGTTCATTCTTAAACACTTCTGAGAGAGACTTTACAGAGATACTAGTCTGTTGTAGCACTATTACACTTGTTTATTTCATAACTATTAGTACCTATTATTGGTGGATGGGCTTGATTTAGGGATGTCTATCCCTTCCTCACCCCTTCCCCAAAAAAGTCTATTAAGTTATTGAATCTACCATAATTTTCTTAGCTTTTATCTGAAATAGAGTCAGGAATCAATAATAAGAATCACTACCATTTATTGAGCACTTATGTGTGCCTGGCCCTATTGAAAGAAGGTTAAGTATTATTTATTTATTTAGTAAGTATTCACTTATTTGATCCTCACAACAACCTGATGGAACAGATTCTGTTATTAAACTCATTATTATATTGTGAAACCAACATAGAGAGGTTAAGTAACTTCCCCAGAGTCACACCATGGACCTGAGAAAGAAACTCTCTGCCTCTAAACTTTCAGTTTATTATATACATTTATATAACTGTGTAGAGTTGTATTCTTAACATTGTTGTGGTCCTAAATCCCTTTGAGAATCTAGGGAAAGTTATAGAACCTCCCCGAAGAAAAATGCCCATAAAAATAAAATGTTTTGTTCATGAACACCCTGAAACCTATCTATAAACTCCCTAGAAGGTCCCCTGGTTAAGAATGAAATAATACAGCTCATTTTAAATACTGAAACATTACAGACCTATGATGCAAAAAACAAAAGTCCCACATTACCTGAAGCCCTAGATATTAACATTGTTATTGCTTTGGTCTCTGTTCACCAGATTGTTTTTCTAAGCATATTCTATGCACAAAAGAAACCATATGTGATTTGTTTTTTGTTTTGTTTTTTTAAGGATGTAAGAACTATATTGAAACATAAAACCTCTATTCATCAGAAAATATCATTAAAATAAAATAGAAAACAATCCACAGATTGGGAGAAGATATTTGCAACACATGTAACCAAGCATGAATTGAGTTCCAGACTAAAGAATTAATATAAGTCAAGGAAAAAGCCTACTAGAAAAAAAGGCAAAAAATATGGACAGGCATATCACAAAAGATCAAATAGAAAAGGCCAATTAACATACATCTTCAACATCTATAGAAATCAGAGAAATTAAGTGAAAACCACAAGGTGACATTTTATCCTCATCTGATCTGCAAAAATTATTGAGACTTCTCTGATTACACAGTGAAAAAATTATTATACACATTAACGTGAATGAATCTCAGAAACAATGTTGAGCAAAAATAAAAAGTCTCAGAAGAGATTTTAGGCAGAGTTCAAAACTAGGCAAAACTAAATAATACACATTGCATATGTATGGGTGTGTATAATAAAACTATAAAGAAGAGTGGGGAAATAATCAGAAAGTAACCTTGTGGAGGGGGAGGAAGAAAAGAGTCATCAGAGATTCATTGGATTTGAGTGGCAAAGGGGTGACCTGTTTGTTAAGGGAGCAGAATATACTTGAGTGTTTATTATTCTTTATATCTTTGATAGATTTTGTTTGTATGAGTTATTTCACAATTTTAAATATGATTGCCAAAAATGAGGCAATATACCATTTTGACATTTCCTTTTTTCACTTAATTTCTTAGAAACCTATCTCAGTATTTTAGATCTACTTCCTCTACATCATAGCTGAATTATTTTTACATGAATATGTGTCTCTTTTAACATGGTAAGTCTTGCCACCAAACACAGATTGGGAAGTGCCCCAGTAATAAATGCTTATTACCACATTCTGGTTTGTGAAGAGATTCTCTGTGTTCATGTGGATTTTGCGTATTGTCTATAAGATACCACTACCATCAGTGGATTTAAGGTTTTTACTTTGTTGATTTAAAATTTAAATTTTGTTAGTTTAAAGTTTATTTAAACTTTAAGTAAACACATGGTGTAATGCCAGTGTAGTTATATGTAGCACTAAATCTGCTTTTGGCTTAACACTTCTACATTTAGCACTGACTTCTGGTTTTTCTTTTCTCAGCTTCTTATTCTGAAAATTTTCAAGCACTCACACATATTTAAAAGACTATTAGAATTAGAATACCCTTAACCTACATTGAACAACTTTTGACATTTTGCTGTATTTTCACATATATACATGTATGCATACATATATGTAGGTGAAGAGTTTTCCTGAACTATTTGAAAGTGAGTTGATGTACTCCTATACAACCATGATACTGTTATTACATCTAAGAAAATTAGTACTTATCCCATAATATCATTTAATAATCCATTCGTATTCACATTTTACAATTGTTCCAAAAATCCCCTTCATAACTACCTTTCTTTCCTTTTTAGGTCCCAGTCAAAACTCATCTATGTAGTTATTTCTCTCTAATCTCTTTTCATCTAGCTGTCACCTTGCCTTTTTTTTTTTAATAATATTAACTTTTTAAAGAGTCCAAGCCACTTGTATTATAGAATGCCCCACATTCTGTATTTATCTGGTTGTTTCCCATGGTGTTTAACTTTCGAACACCAACTTCTTACAGTGCAAAAATGGAAGGTACTCCAGTAAGCTCAGTGTTGTTGGCTCAGTGTGTTTTGACAAAGATGAACCTTTTCTTTTCATTATGAAAAAGAGAAAGGAACAAATGCTATAAATAGCACAAATGTGATCTTTTTTTTTAAAAAAAAGGATCAAATATCATGAGTGCTTATTATATTAGTTGCATTTCTACAGAGGAAGCAGTGTGTTGGCCATAAGCAGTTTATAGAGTCTCTTTGTGATTTAAAAAAAATTTTTTAAGTTACTTTTTTTCTTATATTAGTACAGTATTTTATTTATTGTATAGCAATAGTGACATGGAATTTCTTCCATTGATTCCAATGGTTTTTGGTATTTATTGCATGAAGTATGATTCTTTTTCCCCTTGCATTAAAGACACAACTATACTTCAGTATGTGAGATATGTTGTACATCTGTTCTTTGATTGTATGCAAAGATATTTGATACTAATGTGTTATGGTTCTAAAATTAAAAACATAATCTTATATGCATGATCAATTTGGTCATTTAAAGCACTAACCAATAAATTTGGCCTATAAAAACTGTTAAGATTAGACAACATAGTTGAAGTCAGTTGGCCATTTGGTACCAAATGGAAATATACTCCAGACATTTATAATCACGGAAGCTTAAGTGAACATTATTTAACACCGTGCACACTGGCTCTGGGTGGTCGGAGTCAAGGTTCTGTAGGGAACCGTGGCTGTGGCACCCAACAAGGTTGGTCTCTGGGTTCTTCCCCCTCACAGTTTGGATTTTGATCAAGTCTTTTTTGTTTTTTGAGACTGTCTCCTCATTTGTAAAAATAGGGATGGTATCACATAACTTGATGCAGTGTCTTTAGAGTGTTTCTGAATGAGAACAATAGTAAGAAAATATTTTACATCATAACCTGTACACAGGTAGTTATACCATGTATGTTTATAGGTCTATACCTATACCTGTATAAACATTTCCACATAACAAGGCTTACCCATACGTGTATGGTACACTTATTTTAAAATGTTGATTTCGTGACGCAATAAAAGGTGATGGTTCTTGGTTGAAAACACTATATAAAGATTCAGATTAGTTTCAGATTCTACTAGCGAAATGATTGTACTGCTTTGGTCATTCAATTAACAAACATTTATTGAGCAGCTGTCATCTACCTGTGTGAACAGAACTGGTAGTCCCTAGCCTTTTGTTGTTTGCAGCCCCTTGGGGAAGAGAGAAAATACATAAGAAAATGTGTCATTGTGAACTGTCAGCTAAACCACAAAGAAACACGTGGGCAAGTGAAAGAATACGAGAAAGGACCTCCTTTATATTGGGCATGGGAGGCTGCAGAGTGACAGTTTGGCTCAAATTGGGGAGAAAGGACAAAGGAAGCTGGAGCAAGAATGAGGAAAAGCTTTAGTGGGGCTTTTGAAACTTGTCTTGAAAATTGTTTTCAGTCGTGTCTCCTGAGATCACTTATTTTTTGTAAATGATCCTATTGTAATTAACCACATAAATAATGCATTGCACAAAACACTTTCCCAAATGATTTTAATCTTTAACTGTGTTAGTAATCATCCCCACCGGCCAACACCCCCACCTCATTTCAGGCACCAGTCCCCTGGTCATATGTAGTGCTTGTCTCCCATGACTCCCACCACAATCCCGTCTTTTTGGTTCTGATTTAACCTCTAGGCAGCATCTGACACAATTTTTCTGTCCTATAGCGCTTGCTTTCTTTGCCCACTTTTTTTTTCTTTTCAGAACCCTCCATGGGCTCCCTTTGTCTCTCTGACTCATAGATATGGATAAAGCTCAGGATTTTGTCCTCAAACCTACTTCCCTTTTTACAATAAACACTCTTCCTGGGCACTGTATTGATTTGTTTGTTCACTTCCAGGGCCTAAATCAGCTAGATTAGTTATGCCACCAACTCCCCAGTTTGTATCTCCTATCCAGGTCTCTATTACAGATTTTACCACTCCTGCAATCCATAGGCATTTCAAACTCAACAGGACCCAAACAGAACATGTTATCTTACTCTCCAAACCTCATTCTGCTTTGCTTTCTGTCTTGGTGGCAACATCATCTCCCTAGCTGTCAAGCCTTTTACAAGAGTCATTCCTATTCCCTTTCTCACTCCTCAGTTACCACATCGTCATGATTTTGCCTACTAACCTTTGGAAACCACTATTTCAACTACCCAGGTTTAGACCATATCTCTTACTGTACCTTAACAGTCTCCTGACTGGTCTCATAGCCACCAGTGTCCTTTTCTTTAAGTCCAGTGTCCAGGTGACATCCTAAAGTCTAAAGTAGAGATTTGATCTTATCACACCCTTATTAAAATCTCTTAGTGGCACCTCATAGTCAACAGGAAGAATTTCATGCTCCTTGTCACAGCATCCAAGGCCCTTCCTAGTCTAGTCCCTGCCCTGTCTCATCTTGTTAGCTTTCTCTAAACCCCATCTCTTTGTACTCCTCCACATGGAACTTATGTGCTATTTCTTCTGCGCAAGATACTCTGAACTCTCCTACCCCCTTTCAACTGGCTGACTTTTCCATATCCTTTACCTCTCAACTGAGATTTCTCTTTTATTCCTGGGAAACTTTCTCTGACCCCCAATATAACTGCTTGTTTACTTGTCTTTTTCCACTAAGAGATTGTCAGCTCTTAAGGAGAGTTGTCTGTCTGCTCTGTTCATCATTTTAGCTCCAGCTCCTGACAGTGCTGCTGCCTAGCAATATCTGTTTGAATGACAAAGGAAAGAATGAAAGTGAGAAAAAGCCAGTTGCAAAGGAGGACAGTGTACCATTGTGGTTAAGAATACAGACTCTGAAGTCCAGTGGGTCTGGGTTTTAATCCTGCCTCTACCACTGATCAGCTGAACAATTTATTTCACCTAGGCTTCAAATTCCCCATCTGTACAAATGAGGATGTTAATAGTTCCTACGTTGCAGGGTAACAGATAAAATTAGAGAATATAAGTGGAGTATCTAGCACAGTGCCTGTAGAATAACAAGTATACAATAAGGTTAGCTGTTCTTTCATTGCATTCTAATACATGAAAAGATTGAACTAAAAAGCCATCTGATTATCACTGTAATGTTTTTATCAATAAAAGCACACATACCTAGAGGACTACATGACCCCATTGACAGAGATTGCTTAATTAATATCAAGAGACATGAGACATACTATTATATGTGGTCTTCAAGTCCTGAAAATATTAGAAAAAGGTAACTGACTTCCCAGTTGGATAAAAATACATTATAATAGGAGATAAAACAAAATCTTTACTTGTTATAGGGAAATGTGAGCATAATTACAGCATATTAAAAATGTCCTTTATAACAGTATGCTGCATGAAACAGAAGGGAAACTTTATCGTATCTAATAAGAAATGGAAAGAGTGTGAGGTTTCTGAACTTTTTCTGATGGAAACTACTGTCTACTAAGGTATGTCTCTTAAAGTGTTTTTTTCTTAAAGAAGAAAAGTAAGTCTGTTAAAATCCACTTACTAGTATTATTCTATTTACCTTTTATTTCATATTCACTGAATTTATTATCTATTATTTGATGATACAAAGTGATTTACTTGCACCTTGGTAACGTCTTATACTCTCTGCCATCTGTCAGAGTAGCCCTAGCCCTCAAAATGTCATCTGTGCAAAAAGGGAAACACTTATGTGAGCTGAATAAAAGTACAGGGAAAGTAGCTCTATTCTTCCTGATGTGGAAAGTTCTTTCCATTGTGGGTTTTATCTAGTCTGATCCACACATGTGGTTTGAAGAATTGCACTTCTGTCTCTGATTAATGTTCAATTAAAACATTGTCTGGTGAACAAGCTTTCCCTAAGTATGGAAGGAGCACCACTGAAATCATATTAGCTCTTTAATGTCACTAAGGCTCCATTTGGTACCCTGGAGAGGGAGTAAGTGACACTTTGGCATTATGGTTATCATTCTGAAAAGAATGCCTGCCTGTGGATTAAATTCTTTACCTGTCAGGAAGGATATGATTTATTTGGGGGCATTACTGCCTTGGTGACCTTGTTTGGTATCTAGCTTATTTTCAGGGAGAGGAATAGAAAAGGCAACCTGAATCAAGGTAGTATTTTCTTTTTGGATACAGATTGCCTTGGTTGTTATATTCAGCCTTTTATAAATTACCATCATTATAGAAAGTAACTGTTAACTGAAGTAAGCAAAACAAACTTACAGAACACCTAAAAAGTGGTACAAATTTGGAAGCTTGAGTTAAAGATTTTCTTCTTGAAGAGGAGTTAAAATGAAGAAGTCTAGTGACCCATGTTTTAGCTTTCATGAATATTTCCAAAATTGAGCAGTACACTTCGCAGTCGATTTTTTAAGAAGTATTTACATACTTCTCTTTTTTTTTAAGATTTTATTTATTTATTTGACAGAGAGAGAGAGAGAGCACAAGTAGGCAGAACTGCAGGCAGAAGGAGAGGGAGAAGGAGGCTCCCTGCTGATCAGAGAGCCTGATGCAGGGCTCAATCCCAAGACCCTGGGATCATGACCTGAGCCGAAGGCAAACACCCAACTGACTGAGCCACCCAGGCGCCCCAAGAAGTATTTTCATACTTCTACTAATTCAGGCCTTTTTTTTTTTCTTTTTCTGCATCATGCTTCTTGCCATTCTTTGTTCCTCAGCACCTCTAAATAAACACTGGCAATAAGAAGAGAGAAAATAAAGGTTTTTCATATTTTCTCAATTTTTAGTAAATGTAGAGGGTGGGTGGCAGTGTTGTTAAAAGCAGTGTAGCTTAAAGTCAACTTCAGCCTAGCCTACTGTGTGTGCCTGGTCAACTGTGGGACACCCAAGGCCTACTGTTCTGTAAAGGAGAAGAGACCTCAGTGAAGTGTAAAAGAGTGATTAAAGGCATGCTTTAAAGTGCTTGTAAACAAGGGCCCCTGGGTGGCTCAGCAGGTTAAGCGTCCAACTCTTATTCTCAGCTCAGTTCTTGATCTCAGGGTCCTGAGTTCAAACCCAGCATTGGTCTCTGTGCTGGGCGTGGAGCCTACTTAAAAAAAAAAAAAAAAATGTGCTTGTAAACTGAAAAGACAGATTACTGATAAGGCTCCAATCATATGTAACACCTCCCATATCAGTGATGGTGTAATTTTTTTTTTCTCAGAGGCCTGCATTAGCTCCTCTTTATCCTCTAAATTAGATGCTGGTTCATTAGCCTGCATATGTGTGCCCTGGCCTCCTTTGCGAGCTTTAATTTGAGAATCCCCTGCTAGAATCCTGCACTTGAGCTGCTCAAACTGAGCATGCACTAGTTTTCGTCATTGCTGTGCCTTTGCTTCTGCTCTTTCCCTTACCTCATGGTTTCTCAGCCATGGCATTATTGAGCTGAATAATTCTTTGTTGTGAGGAGCTGTCATTGCATTATAGGAGGTTTAGCAGTATTCTTGGCCTCTACCCTCTAAATACCTCTAAGTAACCAAAAATGTATCTAGACATCACCATATGTTCCCTGGGAAGCAAATTACACGCACAAATTGTTTCTGCCCTAAGTTTCTGCACATCTACTCATTTGAGGCTTCTGCCACCTAGCTATACCAGCCATCTTCCATTTGTCATTACTAACACCTACCAGTTGGTCAGTTTCCTGGAGATACAGTGCCTCCCAAACAGGTGTCTAGCTGCTGCCGTCATTTTAGATGATTTCATTGTCCACAAAGATGACCCCAACCCAGCATCATAACCTTCCCACCTCAGCTACTTCAGTTAACTCCCTGTACCTTGTAGGTACCAGAAAATATACCATCCCAAAAATCACTAATCAGATGTGCCACTCTCCTGCTACTACCTCCTGTCTTTCTAGGCTGCCTGCCTCAAGTACCTTCCCTGCAACATTTCTTGGACCTTACTGAGACCTCCAGTCCACTGACTGACCCTACTGCTTTATGCCTACCCATCCCCCTCCCACCTTCACTCCCTCCCTGGCCATGGTACATCATTAAAAACAGTCTCTTGCACTCATTCTCTCATTCTCTAACACTCTGAAACTCTAATCCTAGCTAAACCCAGTTCTTCCTCCAAGAAAAACATTAAAATCATTGAGTTGGGAGTCTGTTCCTGATCTCAGTCTTATGTTCTAAAGTCAAGGCCTCATTTTCTTCTCGCGTATTTCCTGAACTTTTTCTTCACTTTGTCACAGTTTCAAATTGAGGTCTTTTCTCATCCTGATATATGTCAGGTGGTCTCTCCTGTTCCTTTCCCCTTCCTCCTCCTTCCCTCCAGCTACCCTTGGAGAAGAAAGCCATGCACACATTTCAACAACCACTAACAGCTGTACCTGTTCCATTTTGGCATTTAGCAATGTATTTGCTCTGAGTGGCTTCAGAGACAAATGTAGACTTCACCCATATACTTGAGAAAATCAGAAGGGATAGTTGAATGTTTTCTGACATTCTCAAGCACACTAAAGGAACAAAATATCCTTTGGATAACTGAGTAGATGTAAATTGGGTCAGCAGATATCTAAAACATTAGTCAGTCTTTTACCAGGAGACTGATATGACATTTAGTAGCAGATTATGTTGCATGGTTTGATATTTCTTCGCACCTGCTTTCTGAATATAGATGTGTTCTTAACCTGATAGCCAGGATCGCATACTGCTGACGATAGACACAAGGCAATAACATTGTATTTTCTACATAAATGGAAGGAAGTTTTTGAAACTCAGCTTTTTTGACAACATTATGAAATTGGGTATTTTTATTATTAATACAACTTTAGAAACTTCACTTTAAAGCAGTATTTGGTACTCTTAGATACTCAGCTCTTACTGGCTATACAATAATGAAAATAAAGTTACATGTTTTGCTTCTATTATACATGTTTTCCATGTATTCAGCTACCCTAAACAGTGATTCTTAATCACCTGAAGATTTCCTTCAGTCTTTGTGAGTAATAAACAGAATCGTACTGATATTTTAAATCTAACTAGTTAACTTTTCAAAGGTTTAGATTGTAATAAAGACTTTTACAAAACACGTTTCTTTACTTGGGCACATTGCCAGAATTAGAATGTGTAACATACTGTGTCTTTTAATCTGAATGACAATTTATGACATCTTCAAGCCTCATGTTATGGCAAAACACTTAAATGATTGCAATACCTCATCATATTTTTAATGATAACCTGTGTAGTAAATATATATTAAGCATCTTAAATTGTTTGAATTATTATCTAGTCATATTTGAACATGAACTAAGTCAGTTTCTGTCCATTATAACTGGGTTACTATGAACTTTAAGCCTATTAACATTAAATGTCCTGGACCTTGAAATTGTTACATTGGTACAGGTAAGAAGATTATAAAATTCCCCCCAAAAATTATAAAATTAACATTCAGATTAAGCATGTAAACATGTTTTGACCAAGATGGATTCATTTATTTTAATAGAAATAATCTGTAATCATCATAGACTCTTCATATTGTATATTGACATGCAAAACAGAAATGCCTGAAAATAAATATTTAGTTGCACCAGGCCTACATTCCCCCCAAAACCAAGAGAGCCAGTTTTCCATTGATGTTTTTTGGAAGGCTAGCTGAAATTATGGAGTAATGAGAAGCTGTAATTTTTATTGACTAAAGAATCCATTGCACTCTTTTTTTTAATTTAATTTAATTTTATTATATTAATCACCATACATTACATCATTAGTTTTTGATGTAGTGTTCCATGATTCATTGTTTTCGTATAACACCCACTGCTCCATGCAATATGTGCCCTCCTTAATAGCCTTCACTGGGCTAATCCATCCCTCCAGCCCCCTCCCCTCTAAAACTCTCAGTTTGTTTCTCAGAGTCCATAGTCTCTTATGGTTCATCTCCCCCTCCGATTTCCCCGCCTTCATTTTTCCCTTCCTTCTCCTAATGGCCTCCATGCTATTCCTGATGTTACACAAATAAGTGAAACCATATGATAATTGACTTTCTCTGCTTGACTCGTTTCACTTAGCATAATCTCCTCCAGTCCCAACCACATTGATGTTAAACTTGAGTATTCATCCTTTCTGATGGCTGAGTAATACTCCATTGTATATATGGACCACATCTTTATCCATTCATCTGTTGAAGGGCATCTTCGCTCTTTCCACAGTTTGGCTATTGCGGACATTGCTGCTGTGAATTGGGGTGCATATGGCCCTTCTTTTCACTACATCTGTGTCTTTGAGGTAAATACCCAGGAGTGCAATTCCTGGGTCACAGGGTAGCTCTATTTTTAAATTTTTGAGGAACCTCCACACTGTTTTACAAAGTGGCTGTACCAACTTGCATTCCCACCAACAGTATAAGAGGGTTCCCCTTTCTCCACAACCTCTCCAACATTTGTTGTTTCTTGCCTTGTCAATTTTGCCATTCTAACTGGTGTAAGGTGGTATCTCAATCTGGATTTGATTTGAATTTCCCTGATGGCTAATGATGATGAACATTTTTTCATGTGTCTGTTAGCCATTGGTATATCTTCTTTGGAGAAGTGTCTGCTCATGTCTTCTGCCCATGTTTGAACTCGATTATTTGTTTTTTGGGTGTTGAGTTTGAGAAGTATTTTACAGATCTTAATACCAGCCCTTTGTCTGTAGTGTCATTTGCAAATATCTTCTCCCATTTCATGGGTTGCCTCTTTGTTTTGTTCATTGTTTCCTTTGCTGTGCAGAAGCTTTTTATCTTGATTAAGTCCCAAAAGTTCATTTTTGATTTTGTTTCCCTTGCCTTTGGAGATGTGTCTTGAAAAAATTAGCTGTGGCCGATGTCAAAGAAGTTATTGCCTATATTCTTCTCTGGGATTTTGATGGATTCCTGTCTCACATTGAGGCCCTTCATCCATTTTTTTCTCTTTGTGTATGGTGTTAGAAAATGGTCAAGTTTCATTCTTCTGTATATAGCTGTCCAATTTTCCCAGCACCATTTATTGAAGAGCTGTCTTTTTTCCATTGCATGTTTTTTCCTACTTTGTCAAAGATTAGTTGACCATAGAGTTTTGAGGGTCCATATCTGGACTCTCTATTCTGTTCCACTGGTCTGTATGTCTATTTTATGCCAGTACAATGCTGTCTTGGTGATCACTGCTTTGTACTATACCTTAAAATCGGGCACCATGATGCCCCCCAGCTTTGTTTTTCTTTTTCAACATTTCCTTGGCGATTCGGGGTCTTTTCTGATTCCATACAAATTTTAGGATTGTTTGTTCCAGCACTTTGAAAATTGTCTTGGGAATTTTGATCGGGATGGCATTGAAGGTATAGATTGCTCTGGGCAGCATAGACATTTTAACAATGTTTATTCTTGCAATCCATGAGCATAGAATGTCTTTCCATCTTTTTGTGTCTTCTTCAATTTCTTTCATGAGTGTTCTGTAGTTCCTAGAGTATAGATCCTTTACCTCTTTGGTTAGCTTTATTCCAAGGTATCTTATGGTTTTGGGTGCTATTGTAAATGGAATCATTTCTCTAATTTCTCTTTCTACAGTTGCGTTTTGAGCGTATAAGAAAGCAGCAGATTTCTGTGCATTGATTTTTGTATCCTGCCACATTACTGAATTGCTGTATGAGTTCTACTAATTTGGGGGTGGAGTCTTTTAGATTTTCCACATAAAGTATCATGTCATCTGCAAAGAGAAAGAGTTTGACTTCTTCATTGACAATTTGAATGCCTTTTCTTTCTTTTTGTTGACTAATTGCTGTTGCTAGGACTTTAGTACTATGTTAAACAACAGGGGTGAGAGTGGGCATCCTTGACGTGTTCCTGATCTTAAGGGAAAGGCTCTCAGCTTTTCCCCATTAAGGATGATATTCGCTGTAGATTTTTCATAGATGGATTTTATGAAATTGAGGAGTGTTCCCTCTATTCCTATATTTCAAAGAGTTTTAATCAGGAAAGGATACTGTATTTTGTCAAATGCTTTTTCTGCATCAATTGAGAGGACCATATGATTCTTCTCTCTCCTCTTATTAATGTGTTCTATCACATTGATTTGCGAAAGTTGAACTACCCATACATCCGGGGGATAAATCCCACTTAGTCATTGTGGATGATTTGATTTGAATTTCCTTGATGGCTAATGATGATGAACATTTTTTCATGTGTCTGTTAGCCATTGGTATGTCTCATTTGGAGAAGTGTCTGTTCATGTCTTTTAATATATTGTTGGATCCTCTTAGCTAGTATTTTGTTGAGAATTTTGGAATCCATATTCATCAGGGATATCAGTCTGAAATTCTCCTTTTTGATGGGGTCTTTGCCTGGTTTGGGGATTAAGGTCATGCTGGCCTCATAGAATGAGTCTGGAAGCTTTCCTTCTGTTTCTATTGTTTGAAATAGCTTCAGGAGAATAGGTATTATTTCTTCTTTGAATGTTTGGTAGAATTCCCCAGGGAATCCATCAGGCCCTGGACTCTTGTTTCTGGGAGGTTTTTGATCACTGGTGCCATCTTGTTACTGGTTATTGGCCTATTCAGGTTGTCAATTTCTTCCCTTTTCAGTCTTCGTAGTTTATAGGTTTCCAGGAAGGCATCCATTTCTTCCAGGTTGCTTAATTTATTCGCATATTTTTGTTGATAAAAATTTCTAATAATTGTTTCTATTTCCTTGGTGTTAGTCATGATCTCTCCCCTTTCATTCATAATTTTATTAATTTGGGTCCTTTCTCTTTTCTTTTGGATAAGTCTGGCCAGTGGTTTATCTTGTTAATTCTTTCAAAAACCAGCTTCTAGTTTCGTTGATCTGATCTGTGTTTCTGGTTTCGAATTCATTGATCTCTGCTCTAATCTTAATTATGTCTCTTCTGATGTGTGGCTTAGGCATCGTTTGTTGCTTTTTCTCTAGTCCTTTAAGGTATAAAGTTAGTTGGTGAATTCGGGATTTTTCCATTTTTTTGAGTGAGGTTTGGATGGCTATGTATTTCCCCCTTAGGACCGCCTTTGCAGTATCCCAAAACCCAGTAGGTTTTGGACCAATATGTTTTCGTTCTCATTGGGTTCCATGAGTTGTTTAAGTTCTTCTTTGATTTCCTGGTTGACAGATTCTTGAGCAGAGTGGGCTTTAGCTTCCAAGTGTTTGAATTTCTGCCAAATTTTTTCTTGTGATCGAGTTTCAGTTTTAAAGCATATGGTCTGAGAATATGCAGGGAATAATCTCAGTCTTTTGGTATCGGTTGAGACCTGATTTGTGACCCAGTATGTTGGAGAAAGTTCCATGTGCACTCGAGAAGACTGAGTATTCTGTTGTTTTAGAGTGGATTGTTCTGTATATATCTGTGAGGTCCATCTGGTCCAGTGTGTCATTCAGAGCTCTTGTTTCTTTGATTTTCTGCTTAGATGATCTGTCCATTGCTGAGAGTGGAGTATTGAGGTCTCCTACAATTAATGTATTATTATCAATATTTCTCTTTATTTTGGTTAACAGTTGGGTTACATAGATGGCTGCTCCCATGTTGGGGGCATAGATATTTACAACTTTTAGATCTTCTTGTTGGATAGACCCTTTAAGAATGATATAGTGTCCTTCTGTATCTCTGATTACATTCTTTAGCTTAAAATCTAATTTTTCTGATATGAGAATTGCTACCTTAGCTTTCTTTTGAGTTCCATTGTCATGGAAGATGGATCTCCATCCCTTCACTTTCATTCTTGATGTATCTCTGAGTTTAAAATGAATCTCTTGTACACAACATATGGATGGGTCCTGTTTTTTTTATCCACTTTGCAACCCTTTGCTGTTTTATGGGAGCATTTAGGCCATTCACATTGACAGTGATTATTGAAAGATACGAATTTAGTCATCATTTTGCCTGTGAAGTCCTTGTTTCTATAGATTGTAAATGCCTGTTCTATATCACTCTTGGGGTCTTTCTCCTTTTATAGAACCCCCCTTAATATTTCCTGCAGGGCCGGCTTAGTGGTCACATATTCTTTCCGTTTTTGCTGGTCTTGGAAGGTCTGCATCTCTCCATCCATTTTAAATGACAGCCTTGCCAGATAAAGTATTCTTGGATGCATGGTCTTCTCATTTAGTACCCTGAATATGTCTTGCCAGCCCTTTCTGGCTTGCCAGGTCTCTGTGGATAGGTCTGACGTTATTCTGATGTTCCTCCCTCTGTGCATAAGGAATCTCTTCCCCCAACTGCCCTTAAGATGGTTTCCTAGGTTCTAAGATTTGCGAGTTTTACTATTACATGCCGGGGCATTGGCCTGTTTTCCTTGATCTTGGGAGGGGTCCTCTCTGCCTCTAGGACACAAATATTTCTTTCATTCCCCAGATTAGTGAAGTTCTCAGCTACTACATGCTCCAATATATCTTCTAGTCCTCTCTCTCCACCCCTTCAGGGATCCCAGTAATTCTGACATTAGAACGTTTCATGGTGTCACTTATTTCTCTAATTCTGTTTTCATGGATTTTGAGCTGTTTCTCCCTGGTCTCCTCTTTTCCCTTCTTTTCTATCAGTTGGTCTTCTAGATCACTAATTCGCTCTTCTGCTTCACTCACCCTAGCTGTTAGATTATCAGCTCTTCCAGTTCAGTTTTCATTTCTGCCCTTAGATACTCTATGCTGCCATTAATCGATTTCTCCATTCTAGGTTTCATCTTTATAACTGTTACCCTAAGTCCATTTCCGACATCTTGGTTATATCTGTATCCATTTGTATATCTGTGGTAGAAGTCACAGTCTCTGAGTCTTTCCTATTTTGGGGATTCCTCCTCCTAGTCATTCTGTTGAGGGGTGGTTGAGGGAATGTACAGAGTCCAAATTATCAACCACAACCCAAGCAAGAAGCACCTGTTTTATAGAGACCTTAGGGTTGCCGGCCTCTTATTCTCCCATCCTCTCTTCTAGGTGGAGGGGCCTGCTGCACTGTTACTCAGACAACCCTGTTTGGGCAGAGTTGCCGTGACCCCTGTGGGGGTGATTGGCTCAGTGAAAAACGGTTTTGGAGGGCTTTTGTTCTCTGGTAGCTTTCTCTGGCAGCATTCTGCGTCTCTTCCTAGAGTCAGAGCAGAAGAGACCGTTTCCAACCCTCTGCCTCAGAGCAGAGATCGCAGTCTGTTCTTCGGTGAGCTCTCCAGGCCACACCATCTCCATTTCTGTCTGTGCTGCTATAAACTGCAGTATCCTGGGTTGTGTGCCCCTCAGCAGCGCTCCCAGTCCTCACCTTCAGATCAGGGCATATCTCTGCCCTTTGTGCTTTTAAAACCGCCAGCCGTCCCCAGTTTGCACGTGCGGCCCCACCACTCCAAGTTTCAGTTCAGGGGGCTGCCCTAAGGTCCTTTCCCCACCACTCCCAGTCTGCAAGTCTGTGCCCGGTCCCCAGCACGGGAGGCTTTCGCTCACCGGCAGTGCAGGATCCCTCTGGCTCCCTCCCCCTTCTGTTTATCTTCCAATATCTGCCCATGGAATCACAGCTTCCTGCTTCATACCTCACATCCAGCTGCCTGCAGATCCAGATATATCTTCTTATAGCTCAGGCTGATTTTGTCGGTGTTCAGAGTGGTCTGGTAGATATCCACTTCAATTCAGGGGACTGGTTGGAATAGGGTCCCCTATTCCTCTGCCATCTTTTCCTTCATCTTTTTTTTTTTTTAAGATTTTATTTGTTTGACAGACAACGAGAAAGGAAACACAAGCTGAGGGTGTGGGAGAGGGAGAAGCAGACTCCCTGCTAAGCAGGGAGCCTGGTGTGGGACTCATTCCCAGGACCCTGAGATCATGCCCTGAGCCGAAGGGAGATGCTTAACAACTGAGCCACCCAGGTGTCCCTCCATTGCACTCTTTTTTTTTTTAAAGATTTTATTTATTTATTTGAGAGAGAGAGAATGAGAGACAGAGGGCATGAGAGGGAAGAGGGTCAGAGGGAGAAGCAGACTCCCTGCCGAGCAGGGAGCCCGATGTGGGACTCGATCCCGGGACTCCAGGATCATGACCTGAGCCGAAGGCAGTCGCTTAACCAACTGAGCCACCCAGGCGCCCTCCATTGCACTCTTTTTAGCACCAAGTATCTCAGGTATTAGTCCTGCCAGTAGGGTGCTTTGAGCATGTTTGAGAATGCTTCCAGTATCCGTGTTTAGAAATGCAAAGTAAGTAAAATATGTGGTAAAATGAGCTAAAAGTGTATAGAATGACTTTTTATAAAGGAAGAGACCATCTTTTTTTTTTTTTTTTGAAAGAACCTTCATTACACTACTTCTGACAAATAATAGGACCTTAGCCCTTCCAGCCTAGGAAAATACATAGTGCCTGGGACATGGCATCCTGTCAGCATTCTCAAGGACAGCGTTATGTGTCGTTCCCTTTCCCCCCACCCCCCCGTGGCCTTTACCTAAGGTACAATGGAATTTTTATTTCTGAAATAAACTTTAGAATTAGTATATGTCAGTGAGCCATGACAGATTTAAAACAAAGCTATTGGGAGGGCAGAGCAAACTGAGATGGAGGTACTTTTTACTCCTGAGAGTTGCAAACTATCAGCTGACTTAAAAGTATATAGTATTTCCAGTCAATTTTAAAATGGTGATCAGTAGACGCCTGGGTGGCTCAGTCAGTTAAGCATCTGCCTTTGGCTCAGGTCATGAACTTGGGGTCCTTGGATCAAGCCCCACATTGAGCCCACATAGGGCTCCCTGCTCAGTAGAGAGCCTGCTTCTCACTCTCCCTCTGCCTGCTGCTCTGCATACTTGTGCTCTCTATCTCACTGTCAAATAAATAAATAAAATCTTTAAAAATAATAATAAAATAAAAATAAAAATGGTGATCAGTATGGAGCCCCTGGGTGGCTCAGTTGTTCATGTGGCCATTTCTTGATTTGGCTTAGGTCATGATCTCATGGTCCTGGGATTGAGAACCCCTTTGGGCTCTGTGCTTAGTGGGGAGTAAGCTTGAGGATTCTCTCTCCATTTCCCTCTGCCTTTCCCCCAACTCGCACATACTCACTCTCTCTAAAATAAATAAATCTCTAAAAAAAAAAAAAAAAACTGATCAGTATGCCAAATACACACACACTTTTTTCCTTCAAAATATATCTGTGCAACAGCTCAATTAGCTCTAACTTTTAAGTGTTTCTCTCCTCTTAAACTAAAGTTAATTTTTGTGATCATTAAAAATATAATGCAGATGAAAGAAATGATGGATTCTTTTATAAAAACATTTAGCGTATGAACTACTAAACATAAAATGAGTTCTTAAAGCTTGCTGCTAGTGTTTAAATTCTTTCCTGTTGCTCACAGAAGCATTTCTAGTATGAGTACTAGAATAAATAGTAATTCCAACATACATACCAAAGTATATAAAATGTTTAATATCCCAAAGGATGAATCCCAATATATTTTGGTAATTGAGAATTCTGTTTACCTAAAGAGATTTAAATTAAAAGCTATATATATTAAATGACACTGTACTGTTAATGTGTTATGGTTGCCCATGGTTTTATTAATCCCCAAAACATAAGAGAGCCAAATGTTTGATGAAGTTTGTTATAATTCCATGGTCTTGTATTTAATAACTAACTATATTTATTGTGACATGAAGTCAGTCTTTTGTAAGACTTTTTAGATGTTTGTATTTTATTTATACATATAAAATTTACCACCTATTTTTAAATTATACTTCTTGATAATAAATTGATAATTTATTGATAATGCATTGATAATAAATCCATTCATAATCCAGACCTATCATCACTACAGTCCTCCTATAACCCTTATCATCTTGTAAAATAGAAACTCTAACCACTAACTTATTCTCCTCCATCCCAATCCCCTGGCAACTACATAAGGTATTCTTCTTAGGTGTCTATGATTTTGATTACTGTAAGTCTCTCATGTAACTGGAATCTTAAAGTATTTGGCTTTTTGTGACTGGCTTATTTTATTTACTGTTATATTCTCAAGATTCATCCATGTTATAGCATATGTCAAAAATCCCATTCTTTTTCAGGCTACATAATATTCCATTGCATGTATATTCCACATTTATCTGTTGATTGATGATGCTTAGGTTGCTTCCACGTTTTAGCTATAATGAAAAATGCTATTATGAACATGGGTGTAGAAACATCTCTTGGAGACCTTGTTTTTGATTCTTTTAGGTATATACCTAGAAGTGGGATTGCTGGATTTGTGGTAATTCTATTTTTAATTTTTTGAGGACCTGCCCTCACAGCAGCTTTACCATTTTATATTCCCACCAACAGTGTGCAAGGGTTCCAGTTTCTCCACATGCTTGCTGACATCTGTTTTGTTTTTCTCCACAGTAGCCATCCTAATGTGTATAAAGATACTTTGTTGTAGTTTTGATTTATATTTCTCTAATATTTACTGATGTTAAGCATCTTCTTATGTACTTATTGGTCATTTGCATATTTTCTTTGGAGAATTGTCTATTCAAATCTTTTGCTCTTGTTTAATCAGGTTTTTTTTTCTTGTTGCTGTTAAGTTTTAGTTTTTTATGGGTTTGAGATATTTCTCCCTCATCGATACCCTGATTTGCCAACATTTTCTCCAATTCTGTGGGGTGCCTTTATACTCTGTTGATACTGTGTGATGCAAAAATGTTTTTTAAATTTTTACAAAGTCCAATATGTCTGTTGTTGTTATTGTAACATTATTTTCTTCCAGTCCAGGAACATGACATGTGTTTCCATTTGTTCATCTTCTTAATGATTCTTTTTCAGGATTGTTTTATAGTTTTCATTGCACAGGTCTTTTACCTCCTTGGTTAACTCCTGAGTATTATATTCTTTTGATTCAATTGTAAATGAAACTGTTTTCTTAATTGCGTTTTGGGATTGTTCCTTGCTAGTGTATGGTAATGCAACCAACTTTTGCGTGTTAATTTTGTATCCTGCTACTTCACTAATTTATTAGTTCTAACATTTTTTGTGGAATATTTAGGGTTTTGTGCAAATAAGATCATATAATCTGTAAGGAGAGATAATTTTACTTCTTCCTTTCCAATTTGAATGCCTTTTGTTTCTTTTTCTTGCCTAATTGTTCTGGCTAGAACTTCTAGTACTTTGTCAAAAAGAAGTGGTGATAATGATCATTCTTACTTTTTTCTTCATCTTAGAGAAAAAGCTTTCAGTCTTTCACCATTGAATATGATATTAACTGTGGCATTTTCATATTAGATTTTATTTATGTTGAAGTAGTTTCCTTCTATTTCTAGTTAAGTGTTTTTATCATGAAATGGTGTTGAATTTTGTCAAATGCTTTTTCTCCATCAGTTGAGAAGACCATGTGTTTTTCCTTCATTCTGTTAATATGATATAATATACTGATCAATTTTCATATGTGGAACCATCGTTGTGTTCTAGAAATAAACCCCACTTGATCATGGTGTATAATCTCTTCAGGATGCTGCTGAATTTGATTTTCTGAATTTTCTTGAGGACTTTTCTTTCAGTTTTCATGAAGGATATTGGCTTGCAATTTGGTTTTTTTTCCTTGCACTGTCTTCGTCAGCTTTGGTATCAGGGTAATGCTGACCTCATAGAATGAGTTAGAAAATGTTCCCTCCTCTTCAATTTTTTTGGAAACATTTGAGAAGGATTGGTATAAGTCCTTCTTTAAATGTTTAATAGAATAAATGTTTAAAATCACGGATTTTCTTTATTGGGAGTTTTTTGATTACTGATTTCAATTTATTATTAGTTATAGGTCTGTGCGGATTTTCTGTTTCTTCATGACTTAGGTTCATACTGCTGTCTTATAATTCTTTACTTCCATAGACATGGTAGTAATATTCTCAATGATCATTTCTGATTTTAGTAATTTGTGCCTTCTCTCTTTTTTCTTGAAGTCCATCTAGAGAAAGGTTTGTCAATTTTGTCCATCTTTTCCATGAACCAAATTTGGATTCATTGATGTTTTCTATAATTTTTGTTCCCTATTTTGTTTATCTCTACTCTGATCTATAGTGTTTCCTTTCTTCTACTAGCTTTGGATTTAGTTTGTTTTTCTAGTGCTATAAGTTGTAAAGTTAGGTTATTGAGATTGTTTCTGTTTTTTAACATATTTATAGCTATAAATTTCTCCTGTAGCACTGCTTTCACGTGTCCTATAAGTTTTATAATGTGTTTTTGTTTTCTTCTTCACAAATTTCTCTTTTGATCCATTTTTTATACAGTATTGTTTAATTTCTACAAATATGTGAATTTTCTAATTTTAATTTTATTGTTGATTTCTAATTTCATGCCCTTGTATTCAGAGAAGATACTTTGTATGATACCTGTCTTTTTAAATCTTAAAAAGAGTTAATTTGTAGCATAACCTATAGTCTACTAAAAATGTCCCATTTGTACATAAGAAGAATATGCTGTTGTTAGTAACATGTTTTGTACATGTGTTAGATCTAGTTGGTTTATTTTGTTGTTCAAGACCTTTATTTCCTTGTCTTCTGCTGGATGTCCTGGCCGTTATTGATAATAAGATATTGAAATCTCCAACTATTATAGTAGAACTGGCTATTTCTCCTTTCAATTCTGTCAGGTTTTACTTCTTATTTTGAAATATGAAATACTTCATATTTGAGGTAAATACCCCAAAGACACAGATGTAGTGTAAAGAAGGGCTATATGCACCCCAATGTTCATAGCAGCAATGTCCACAATAGCCAAACTGTGGAAAGAGCCGAGATGCCCTTCAACAGATGAATGGATAAAGAAGATGTGATCCATATATACAATGGACTCTTACTCAGCCATCAGAAAGGATGGATACCCAACTTTTACATCAACATAGATGGGACTGGAGGAGATGATGCTAAGTGAAATAAGTCAAGCAGAGAAAGACAATTACCATATGGTCTCACTTATTTGTGGAACATAAGGAATAGCATGGAGGACACTAGGAGAAGGAAGGGAAAAATGAAGGGGGCGAAATCAGAGGGGGAGACGAACCATGAGAGACTATGGACTCTGAGAAACAAACTGAGGGTTGTGGATGGGAGAGGGGTGGTGGGATGGGTTAGCCTGGTGGTGGGTATTAAGGAGGGCATGTACTGCATGGAACACTGGGTGTTATATGAAAAAATTAATCGTGGATCGCTACATCAAAAACTAATGATGTAGGGTGCCTGGGTGGCTCAGATGGTTAAGCGTCTGCCTTCGGCTCAGGTCATGATCCCAGAGTCCTGGGATCAAATCCCGCATCGGGCTCCCTGCTCCTTGGGAGCCTGCTTCTCCCTCTGCTTCTCTCTCTCTCCCTCTGTCTCTCATGAATAAATAAATAAAATCTTAAAAAAAAAAAAACTAATGATGTATTGTATGGTGACTAACATAACATAATAAAATTTAAAAAGGGGGGGGTGCACCTGGGTGGCCCAGTCATTAAACGTCTGCCTTCGGCTCAGGTCATGATCCCAGGGTCCTGGGATCAAGCCCCACATTGGACTCACTGCTCCTCTCTCTCCCACACCCCTGCTTGTTCCCTCTCTCGCTTTGTCTCCCTCTGTCAAATAAATAAATAAAATATTTTTTTAAAAAAGTACTTCATATTTTATTTCACATTTTGCTGGTCCATTATGAGGTGAATAAATGTGACTGTTATATCTTCTTGCTGTATTGCACATTTTAAGAATAGATAATGTTCGTGTTTATTTTATTTATTTTATTATTTTATTTATTTTACTTTATTTATTTATTTATTTATTTAATTTTATTTTATTTTATGTTAGTCACCATACACTACATCATTAGTTTTTGACGTAGTGATCCACGATTCATCGTTTTCGTATAGCCATGTTTATTTTTTGAAACCTTTTTTGATGTAAAGTCTATTTTGTCTAATATTAGTATAACCACTCCTGCTCAGTTTTGGTTATTATTTGCATTGAATATGTTTTTCCATCCTTTTACTTCCAGTTCTTTTGTGACTTTGACTTTAACGTGAGTCTCTTGTACAGCATATCATTGTGTCATATTTTTATTCATTTTATGAATCTCTGCCTTTTGTTTGGAAAGTTAATCTGTTGACATTTAAAGTAATTACTGATAAAAAAAGGACGTAGTTCCACCATTTTACTGTTTGTTTTTCTATATGAGTTATAGCTTTTTTTGCCTCTCATTTCCTAAATTACACTCTTCTTTTGTGTTCAGTTGATATTCTTTTGTGGAATATTTAAATTCATTTCTCTTTGTATACAGTTTATATCTGTTGTGGTTACCATGGTGATTACATTTACCATCCTAAAGTTATAATCCTCTAATTTGAATTTATATCAGTTTAACTTCAAAAACAGAAAAACTCTGCTCCTTTACTGCTCTTTTCTTACCCCTTTAAGTTGTTGATCTCACAAAATTGCATCTTTATTATGTGACCAAAAATATAAATTAATAGTTCTTGTAAATGCATTAGTCTCTTAAATTATATAGAAAATAAAATACATTGTTATAAACCAAAGTTAACGATGGTACTAGCTCTTAGAAAGATTTTTTTAACAATGTAGTATTCTTTTATAACATGTAAAAAAAAGTGGAGTTACAAACCATTGTTTAAAACACTAGCTTATTAAAAACTAAAAATGTTAAAAAATTAAACACTAGCTTGTATATAATTGCTTCTGTATTTGTTTTTACTAATATCTTTATTTCAGTATATGGCTTCAGGTCACTGTCTAGTGTCCTCTCATTCCCTCCTGAAAGACTCCCTGAAACAAGTTTTTCAGAGTAGGTCTAATGTTCATGAACTTCCTTAGCTTTTATTTATCTGCATGTCTTAGTCCTCCCTCAGTGTTGGACAGTTTTGCTGGATATAGGATTCTTGGTTGACAGTTTTTTTTTTCTTCTAGCATTTTGAGCTTATCGGTGTGCTGCCCTTTTGGCCTCCAGTGTTTCTGATTAAAATATTTAATATTACGTAGGATCCTCTGTATGTGATTAATTGCTGTCAAATTCTCTCTTTAACTTTGTCTTACGAGTTTTGATTACAATGTCTTGGTGTGGCTCCTTTTGAATTCATCTTTTTGGGAGTTCATTGAACTTCTTGGATATTTATATTAATGTATTTCATCAAATTAAGGAAGTTTTTGGCCATTAGTTCTTCATATTTTCTCTCTGCCCCTCTTTTCCTTCTCTTTGTGAAACTTCCAGTGTCCCACAGGCCCCTTAGGGACTATGCCCTTTTCTTCAGTCTTGTATCTCTCTGTTCCAGACTCAATAGTTTCCAGTGTCCTTTCAAGTTCACTGCTTTATTTTTTCCTCTGTCTGCTAAAATCTGCCTTTAATTTCCTCTGGTAGATGTTTCATTCATTTACTATACTTTTTCACTCTAAAATTTTATTGTGGTTTCTTTTTAGGTTTTCTGTCTCTTTATTAATATTTCCATTTTGTTCAAACATTGTTTTATTGACTTTCTGCACATCTTCCTATAGATCTTTGATCATCTTTAAGATGATTTTTTTAAAGTCTTTGTCTACTAGATCTACCACCAGATCTTTTCAGGGACAGTTTCTGTTCATTTTATTTTCCTTTGAATGGGCTGTACTTTACTTTTTCTTTGCATGCATTGTGATTTCTTAGTGAACACTAGATATTAGAATCTAATAAATGTTCTAACTCTTGAAATTAGTTTCTCTCCCTTCCCCAGAGCTTACCTTTTGTTGTTGTTGTTTATTGGTTTTGACTGTTGTAGGCTCTCTCAGTGCCAGGAGTCAACCTGAGGTATAAACTTAAGGTCTTCTCAAATCTTTTATGGGGCTGTGCCTTTTCCTGAGCATGTGTGGTCACTTTCTAATTTTTCCCATATATTCAGTTGCTCTTTAATGTCATCTTTAATGTCTGGTTCCTAAATTGGGAAAAAGAAAAATGGGGGTCAGGGGACCAGCCTTTTAAGTCCCTTGGAAGTTATTTCAGCTGGAAGTGGGGGGTGCAACAAGAGGGGTGCAAGAACAATGGCTGCCGTCCTGTTTGCCTGTACCTCAGAAGCAGCAGTCAGTGATCAGAGAACAGATCCTCAGTATTTGGAGGACAAGGTCCCAGCTTCTTCACACTGTGCTGATACTGCTTCAGAAGCAGGTGCACACTGCCTTCCATGGAACTGGGGATGAGGGGTGGGTGGCTGATAACTAGGAGCTAGGAGCTGAAATAGACCAAAATTAACTGTAGTTTACCATCCATGTCTTCCTCTGGAAATTGTAAGACCTTTGATAGACTACAGAATTCCGAAATAATTACATGAGGCAGATTCTGCCAGTGCAGTTGTTTTCTTGGTGGGAAGACAGATTCTTGGTGCTTCCTACTCCACCATCTTCCCATAATCCTCTCATCTATAGTCACTCTTTTTTTTTTAATATAGACTTTCATTTTTTATCTTTTTTTAATTTTATTTGATTGTGTTATGTTAACCACCATAGTCACTCTTAACTGTGAATACACTCGAAAAGATCAATCCTATAAGCACTATAATAAATGAAACTTGCCTGTTTCCTCTTTGCCTCTCATTCTTGCAGGATCTCTCCAGTCTACCAAGGACCTTCTCTTGAGCTCTCAGAACATTTTGACATCAGCACAGCCCTTTGGATAGTGTATTGTGTGTGCTACATATTATTACACCACTGATTATCTAATTATGCTAGAGGAATAAAGGCTCAGGCAACCTGAAGTATGATGTAGTCAGAAAAGGAGCAGATACATTAGGTGGATGTGTCCTTGGCTGTTGTTAGAGATCCAGGGACTCTGGGGACCAGGTGACCTTCCATATTACTTCCTGAGCATCTCAGCTCCAGTTGTCCTAAAATGACAGTGCCACTACTTTTATAGCTCTGCTTCTCTCTATGTATTGTTTCTTTTCCCTTTACTGGTAGGCTGATGTTGTTCCTCAGAGGCTATGGCTTTGGATGTGTGCACAGTCACCCTGGATGACAGTAGTTTTAGTAGGGCTCTCTTTGTCTCTTTCCCTGATCACACTCAACTGTTAGGCTAACTACCAGCTGATCGCTCTGTTATTTTCAACGATACCTTGGGCATAAATTCCTCCATAGTCTGATATAATTAAGTTTGGACTCCTTTGCAGGTTAGTTTTTTAGGTCAGTGTTTTAGGCTATTTAGACCCCAGGCAGGTTCTTATTTCTTCTTTCCTTAGTTCTCTCTGCTAAGCTATCCAGTCTGTGGTTTAGGATATTTTTTATGAAGCTGACAGCCTCCTCTAATTGCTTTTCTTTCATTGGTTTTGAGTTTGCCCTTGGGCTTGAACTTCCAAATTTCTGTTTCAAATAGAGTCAGTTCCTTAGACAAGAGCTTGGGAGCTCTCTGTGTAGAGCCTCCCTCTCCTCCTGGGTAAAATCTTTGGTCCATGGCTCCAAACCTGGGAGCCAGGACAGTGATGTACTTCTTTGAGAGACACACCTGCTTTAGGAGAGCACAGGTTGAGGGTGGTAGCTTCTGATCTTCTTGGCTTACCTCTCTAGCATGAACCAACAGCCTACAAATGAGCTAGGATGCTGATGATCAGAACACCACTATTTTAAATGTGTTGTGCCTAAGGAAGATCCTCCATCCTGTGAGTGGGGGCTGAGTTGAAGAAGAGAATCCCTGATATCTCAGCTATACTCGCTTGAAATTTAGCCTCTGCAACACATTGCTGGGGGAGATGAAAAATGCTGGCACCTGCCTCTCCCAAGAACATGCCATAACCCTTAGTTACTCTAGAAGAATAGATTGCTATAGAGGAATAGTTTGATTGGTAGCTGGGGAGAAAGGCTCTGTTTTGGCTGTACCTGCCTAAAGCAGAGTTTCGATCACACTGAGCTAGGAGGGAAACAGAGAGAGTTGGTTGTGGTTCTTATGCAGCAGATTCTCACTACTCTTACTGAGTTGTTTTTTTGTTATGTTTTGTTTTGTTTTGTTTTTTAAAGGGATGTTTCTCCATCTGCTATAGGCTTTTACAACAATGTCCAGAGACTTAAAGTGGGTTTTTTAGATGATTTTTCCCAGTTATGCTTGTTTTCCTGGGGAACAGGTCTATGGCACTAACTCCTCATGCTGCCATCCAAAGATGAAACTTTCACATTTAGTAGGCATTTGCCAACCTAAAAGGAGCCCATCCTAATGCCAAATTGTGATTTTTGTTTAAGCCTATGGGCTTGAATTTAGTTGTTCACATTTTGTGGTGGGGATTTTTCAGGATGATGTTTTATAATGGATGCTATATGGGATTATTCTGGCATGTTAGAGATTGTTCTGTAAGTAAATATGACAAATTTACAAAACATCATTAGAACTTCCCTATCTGGCTTAACAAACCTTTCCTTTTTTATTTTTGGCACAGTGTTTTAATTGGGTTTTCAGTTTTAAATGATGAAGTTCTGATTCTCATGTTAGGCCCTTTGACATTAAAAAAGAAAGGTTAAATCTCTTCTTATTGATGTGAGCACTCTTAACATGACCTATAAATAACATTCTACTATTATAACAGGCAGAGAAGACAGATTTAAAAGAAGGCTAATTAGACGTTTAATAGACACTATAAGGTTTACTATTTGCATTACAGCTGTCCACTTTCCATATTAAAGATGTACTTTTGGAGTAACACTAAGTTTTTTAAATTATTTCATGTAGCTATTTGAAAGGAAGCTTTAATGCATTTAATATGCACTTAATTTTTGTGTTTAATCATACTGTACTTGTTTCTGCTTCATGAGAAATACATTTGTAATGTCACATCTGAGGTTTGGGGACTACTTTAATCAATTCCTTATTCTTGAGGAAATTATTTCCTCCTACAGAATTATCTTTAACTTCAGATTTTGTATAGCTGGAATGGGTATATGAGCAGTTTTTATAATTGTGAGGTGTACTTGGTGTGTACATTACACCAATAAGATAAGCTTTGCCTAATACTTGTCTCTGAATGAGGGAGAGGCCATGAGTGTGTCTCATTATTTTAATCAGTTGCTTTAACCTGAAGTTTCTTAATGATTTCATTGTTTGGTTTTAACTTACTCTGTATATGTGGAGTTTTATATGCTATAAAATACCGTGTGTTGATAGTATTAGCAAGTCACTGATAAGAGTATTAAATAACTTCTGAAAGTAATTACCTGTTAAGTTTCTGACCACACAAACATCACCTTCTTGTGAAGCCCTCCTCAAGTTCATCTAAGCAGTATCTCTGTCAACTTATTTCCCATCACACACGATCGTAATTCTAGCAGAGCCATTGCCACATGGTATTTGTCCATTTCCACATCTGTCTCCCTCACAGACAAAGTTCCTCAAAAGAAAGGAGCATGCCTCATTTGTGTTTATCTAATACCTAATTGAGTGCCAAGCACATGGGATGTGCTCAAAAGATGTTGAACGAGTGGGTGGATATGATATGGAAGAAATCTTAAAGATCATTTAGTTTAACCACATCATTTTATAGGCAAAGAAATGAAGCCCAGAAAGGTTAATGCTTTGCTTTACTTTTTCCAACTTACTGGAATTTATTACACTTGAAGCATTTTATCACTACATTGCTCTAGATTTAGCAAAAATATTCCCTTCCAGGATGTTCCAGAAATGTGAGGCATAGAAACCATATAGACGGATTCTCTCATTAAGGCCACTGTTATCCTAGTGTATAGAAAGTTCCTCTCTGGTGCTTAGAAGGAGACTGACACCAGGTAAGAAGAAAAGCAGCACACAAATCAAGAGTTCCAAAACAGGATGGGGCATAACTGCCTACTGTTAGAAGTTTGCTTTTGAGTGACCATGAGTTTAAATCATTTTTAAAAACTCATTTTGTATGCTAAACTGCCCTGCCCGTGGACTTACAGGAGGAATAATCTGCTAAACTTTTCTGACCATATATATTGCGTTTGCAGTTCAGTCTGACATAGCCATTGTCAGAGAGACCAACAGCTGCTACTCATAAATTTTAGAGCATTCCTCGCCTTGATTGAATCATGCCACTTGAGAAATAAATTACTTTCAGGTTGAATTTTATTTTAAATGTCTAGCCACTATTTTTGTGAGTAAAACAGGTTTCTTCTCTAACCCAAACCCCCTGAGTAGGAGCCCATCATGTAGTGAAAATTAAGAATTCAATTAAAAATGAAACAACTCAGGAGATAGAAATGCATAAAAGATACAGTTAAGGTCCCTTAACAGTCCTTTAACATCAGTAGAGAGTGACACACAATCTTTTTTTATTTCTGCTTCTACACAGAAGTCTACACATATGGTTGCTCTTTTTTTTTTTTAAGTTTTTATTTAAATTCCACTTAGTTAATGGGATGCCTGGGTGGTTGGTTAAGTTGGTTAAGTGTCCTCCTTCAGCTCGGGTCCTGGGATCGAGTCCCGCATCAGGCTCCTTGCTCAGTGAGGAGCTTGCTTCTGCCTCTGCCTCTGCTGCTCCCCCTGCTTGTTCCCCCTCTCTTTCTCTCTCTCTAACAAATAAATAAATAAAATCTTTAAAATAAATAAAATTCCACTTAGTTAACATACAGTGTAATATTGGTTTCAGGAGTAGAATTTAGTGATTCGTCACTTACATACAACACCCATTGCTCATCTCAACAAGTGCCCTCCTTAATACGAATCACGCATTTAACCCATCCCCTACCCACTCCCTCCAGTAACCCTTACTTTGTTCTCTTTAGTTAAGAGTCTTTCTTGGTTTGCCTCTCTTTTTTTTCCCCTGTTGTTCATCTGTTTTGTTTCTTAAATGCACATATGAGTGAAATCATATGGTATGCTTAGCGCAATATACTCTAGCTCCATCCACATCATTGCAAATGGCAAGATTTCATTCTTTTTTATGAGTGAATAGTATTCCATTGAATTCCATTAATTGACATTAAAAAAGAAAGGTTAAATCTCTTCTTATTGATGTGAGCACTCTTAACATGACCTATAAATAACATTCTACTATTATAACAACTTCATTATCCATTCATCAGTCGATGGACATCTAGGGTCTCTCCATAGTTTGGTTATTGTTGATAATGCTGCTATACACATCAGGGTGCATGTGCCCCTTCAAATCAGTATGTTTGTATCCTTTGAGTAAATACCTAGTAGTGCAATTGCTAGTTTGTAGGGTAGTTCTATTTTTAACTTTTTGAGGAACCTCCATACTGTTTTCCGAGTGGCTACACCAGTTTGCATTCCCAGCAACAGTGTAAGAGGGTTCCCCTTTCTCCGCATCCTTGCCAACATCTGTTGTTTCCTGGACACACAATCTTTTTATCCAGAGGAAATAAGAATTCAGAAATCCAACATGCCATGTTAGTGCTGTGTAGGCAGCTATTGAGCAATTGGCAAGTATGACATCTTTATAAATTTGTAAATAAGACATAAGTGGGAATGGTAATAAAGGATCAGAATTCTGGAATGAAAGGGACAAATGGAAGTGGGTAGCCTTATTGTATAAACCAAATGGATGCAGGCTGACTTGACTGCCCTGAGGAAAAAACATCAGGGCAAATGCGGTTCTAAAATTGGTGTTATAAAACCTTCATTCAAGTAAACTTACTTTATTGAGAGCTGATGGAAAATATGAAAATCGTAGTGGTGATTAATGCCAAGTCCCTGTTCTCCAGGTCTTTCCATCATTAAGTGTTATCATCTCTAATGAATTCTTTACCTTCTGGAACATAGAGGACTCTTCTAAAAGATGAAGTGTCTTCTCATATTGGAATTTTAAATCATAATGTTTGTTCACCCATCAAAACATTACAAGATTAAAGACACTAAAACTGCAAATTCCCCCAGGTTCCTTAAGATTCTGACCTCTTAGGAGTAGAGGAAATATGTGACTTCAGTTGAAAGATATATAAAACACTAGAATTCAAAATACTGCTGAGACTTTGAAGATCATTAGCTTATAATTACCTTGATTACATTTCTCTTAAAAATTCAACATACAAGTTCTGAAAAATAAATTTCCCATAGTAAAAATGTCAGTGAAATACATCCATTCTTCATCTGTTAATAGTCCTCTTCAAATGGAAATTATAATCCCCTTAAACATTCAATTTTAAGGTCTTACTAGGCCTCCCTCATCATTTGCTGCCAGCAGCCTATTACTTACTTAAAGTTTATTGTTTTCACCGGAGATTCTTGTGTTCCTCCACAATCTGAACTAAATAAATCCAATCTTTTTTTTTGCTTACAACAAAAGGACTTCTGATAATGATTTGACTGATGAGGGAAGGTGGATATGGGAGTTGTTTCTTGTTTACCCAGGATTGAGGGCTTTCAGTCTTATAATGTGTGCCTGTGTTCCAGAATATGGTGTCTAAGTCTCTCTGTATCTTGTGTACACTCTGTTAAGTTTGAGGTAGTCCGAGCTCTCTGCCGAGTATAGTGAATCTTCATTTGGGGCCCAGTGCTTCAGAATGAGAAAAAGAAAGGGAAGGGAAGTCTAGATAGAAGGGTATGAACTTAAAAAGAAATATTTGAGGGGCACCTGGGTGGCTCAGGCCATTGAACGTCCGACTCTGGATTTCAGCTCAGGTCATGATCTCAGGGTCGTGGGATAGAGCCCTGAACTGGGCTTGTCCCTCTCCCTCTGCTCCTCCCCCTGCTCATGTTCTCTCTCTCTCTGTGTCTAAAATAAATAAATAAAAATCTTTAAAAAATGAAATTTGAAAAATGATTCCTAGAAATTTATACATCTTCCTTAAACATTGTTTTGTGAATGGAGACCCATTTAAACAGATTCCTCATATCTTATTAAATTTAGTGCATCTGTACAGAATATGATTTGGGAGTATTATTTGACATAGGAATATAGGAAGTAGGGTTGGTTCTCTGCTCACAGATATGTAAGCAAAGCAGTAGCCTATCAGAGGTTTCAATCTAGTACCTCTGGCTAAAACTGGAGCCTGAAGAAATGTTTTGGTGTTTTGCCCTTACTGCTTAACATATTTTGAATTAGATTTCAATATTTTTAAAATATAATTTTTCGTATTTAAAATATATTTTAAATATATTTTTAATATATTTAAAAATTAATATGGAAATAAATACATATTTTCATAACAGTAATTGCCTGGAGCTAATTAGTTGATGTCTTCTTTGGTCAGTGATAGGTTCTTGTTGCTTCATCTAGGTCACTACTTCCCACCATCTCATCCATCCTGAGATCCATGGTCGGTTTTTGTGCTCTGTGACTTTTTATTGTTTGATCATCTTGATTGTACCAGGACCCATTAACTTATTTATGTTGGAGCCTCATGCCTTACAGCATGTGAGTTGATGACCTCTGAACTCTGAGGGCTGCTGGGAAGGGGAAGAGCCCATTTTCTTCACAACTTCAGCTGTCATGTAGACTTCAGTGTGCTTTTCTATGAACAAGTGGAAGCAGAGGAAAGATATTTTTATTCTACACACTTATGCTCATCTTCGCTAATATAACCAGACCTAAGAAAGACTGGACAGTACTATAGAGCAGATGTAAACATGAGCTTGGCATGTCCTCCAGGCTCAAGATTAAAACAGCACAAACTGTGATACTGCTTTGAACCATTCTTTGTGGAAATACCTGAAGCTTCCAGAAAATACTAAAAATGTCTTATAAACTGTATTTTTCCAAATGAACCACAGTATTTACTCCGTTGGAAATATAGTGACTTTCATCATTCAAGGAGAATTTCTTCATGCAGGAATTCTAAATGACATTATGAATACTTTTTAAAAACTTCCATCAGAATTTTTTTTTCAAACATCAAGACTTCACACTGAAAGGATACAGTGCTAGAAATTACAGTTTTTAACCTCTTCCTTCCTGCATAGCGTATCAAAAGGGTATTAGGTGCCCATTACCATCTAACTTTAAACTTTGATCACAATCATAAAGCTTTGTTTGGATTTTTCCTAACATGGTTTAGTCTGCATAGTCAAACTTCCAATTTTAGTTTTTAGGACTCCTAAGTGGGCTTCCTTTTGATGCCAACTTTAACCAGAAGGCTTTTCATTTGAAGGGAAGGCTGTGCAGCACTTTGCAGTGTTTAAAAATGCAGTAGCTTAATCCTTTCAAGCTATGAATGGAGATAATTGAAGCAATACCATTTAATGTTTTTGTATACACTTACTAAACTATGTGTCTGTATTTTCCGGGGAAGAAAGTGCATGTGCATGGAATAGTTTCACTATTTTACTTGTTACAATAGTCTAATGAAAAAGGATTTAATTGAGTTTGGGGTTTATATCCTGAATTTTTCACTAACTCATGATATGATCTTTTGTTAAGGATTATTTCTTCAGGTGAATACCAGTGATCTCAACTATTATCATACTATTTTTATTAGCATTTTAAAAATTTAGTTTTCAAGACAGGAAGAATAAACCCATACCCAGAGTATGGTCTACTCCTGTAAAATGAATTGCTGCCTCTTCTAGGATGGAAGGGATCCAATGTAATCACCTTGCCAACCCCAGCTCTTTATCCTACCCCACTCCACATCTCATTCTCCCTGCCCCACCCCTTACCCCTATCTTGTTCAAGCACTCTCAGAATATAGTCTCATGCATACTCTCCTGGCTCCTGCCACTACATGTTAGCTAGGTCCTGGACTTAATTCAGGCTGTAGTTCCTTTTTCCCTTATGTGTACATCACATTCCTTGCCAGATTATTTTGTAACGTAACCCCACTTTGTGGCCTAGTGGCCAGGAGAGAAGATGAGACAAACTGTAGGAAATCCGGAGCATGTTGCCCAATGGTAGCAGAATCTTCTCCATCATCTTTAAACAAGAGAGAACACTAGCCTTTAGGGGAAACACCATTTTCAAACAGGAGTGAATGCCAGCCTTTAACAGTGAAGAGTGGGCCACTTATGCAAGCTTTGATGGCTCGGGTGAATCTGAGGGTTAAAGACTTTCAGGTTCATCACCCAGATGTTCCTAATTCATGAATCAAGTATCATTCTTTCCCAGTTAACATAGCAGACCGGCTTAGGCTGAGAATTTAACCTTCTTGGGAGATCTTCTATTCTTACCATTAAATCCTGGTCTTAGTCTTCAGTTCATTTTTGCCCTCCTACTGCAGGAGATGAGAACCTCTTTAGATGCTACCCAAGAGGCCCTCTGACTTTGACACATGGCTTTTACTTTCTCATCAGTCGTGCTTAGCGTTTGTGTCTCTCCGCTGTTTCTTCAGGTAAGCTTAGCAATAGCCATCTAATTCCATTGTGCTTATAGTTAGTGTTTATCTCATATTTCTCAAAAAGCCTGAAATACCACACCCACTAGTGCATTCCCTTCCACCACAATAACATCCCAATAGTACCAGTAAAAGATAGTATGGCCATCTGTGCACTGCTTAACCCTACTGAAAGAATCCTTATTAGCAGCCACTTTTGAAGTGATCCAACTCCAAAATCTTAGTATTTGCTTTCTCAGTCACTTTTGGTATCAATGGTTGCAGATGGCATTTCCTAGGAAGTAGACTCTGAAATGGAAACTAGTGTGCAAGAATTTTAATTTTAGGGAGTGTTCTTGTAGTCAGTACTGCTGGAGGAAATGGGAAGGAAGCAGATTGGGCTATGATTTAGTGTCAGATAAAAGCCTTACCAGACCTTGGGCTTCTGAATGTGCTGTGGCCCTGCAGAGTTGTCCTGAATGATGGTGGGCTCTAGCCTTTATTTCTCTGAACTGACTGTTGAATGCAGGCTAGTGCAGAAAGGGATGAACCTTTGGCAGGGCAGCTCTTTTCACCCAAAGCTGTTTCAGAAAGAACAACTGCATAGGGCTGTCTGCCAGCCGCATTTCCAGCAAGCTGAAGGAATAAGTCTTTCATGCAGAGGGGGTCTGGGTGGCATGTCACAGCATCTGTTACAGTTTCATTGGGTACATTTCCTTTCATTATATTGTGTGAATTACTCTTACCATGTAGGGGGGTGAGAATTTGGTTGCTTTATTGACTAAATTTTTTTTTTCTAGCTGTTATTTCATTCTTATTTCATTCAAAGTCAGAGGCATGATTTCATCTTGAATTTTTATTAATTGTCTCTATTTCTCCACATAATGCATCATTTATTTTTTCTATAACCTTTTTACATAATTGAATTGTGAAATGAATTTTTTTATCTGTTATACAAGGTACTTCCAATCCCTCATCTCACTTTACTATATTTCAAAATCTTAATAAATACCTCGTGAAGCTATGAAAATAGAATCAGCAAACACTGTGGTTATAGTTGTTAAATTTTCTAACTATGAATGGAAGAGCAGAAAGCTCATAATTTATCACCCTTTATGCAAATGTATTGAGACTAGTGCAATGCCAACAGAAAAAAACATTTTGTGTTATTTTTCCAGGAATGATGATAGATTGTTGGTAATCACCCTCCCCTCCCTTCTAACTATCCCCGCTTGGTCTCGTGGTAACAAAATAGCTCTTCCAATCCTACAAAGCTAGCTGGCTTATCAGGGCAACGAGCCTGTGATCCCTTGTCAGAAAGATACCTCCTCATTTATTCACAAATGCGTTCAGAATTTCAACACTGTAATGTTTTCAGTTTGAACAAATTCACCTGTGTTATATAATAATAGTGTAATTGTCCATCTTTACTTCTTTCAAATAGCTCAGAGCTTGCACTGACATGGCTCTAAGTGATTCTTAGAAATCTCTGTGGCTATTAATCCCTAATCACTTTTTTATGCTGATTACCCACATTTTCAGATAAAAATTAACAGCTTTTGGGCGCCTGGGTGGCTCAGTTGGTTAAGCGACTGCTTTCGGCTCAGGTCATGATCCTGGAGTCCCGGGATTGAGTCCCACATTGGGCTTCCTGCTCAGCAGGGAGTCTCCTTCTCCCTCTGACCCTCTTCCCTCTCGTGCTTTCTATCTCTCATTCTCTCTCTCTCAAATAAATAAATAAAATCTTTAAAAAAAAAAAATTAACAGCTTTTGAACATTCCTAAGACAGGAGTCACTATAATCAGTCATACTTATTTTTAATGAAATGCTCTAACATAAAACCCCTCTTTTCCCAAGACACTTTTTAAAGATGTAATGGAGTAACTGTAGACAGTCCAAGCAAATTTGTAAGAACCACCATACATATATTACATAACTAAATACCATATATATATACACATACACTCTTATATATTTCTATAGACATGTTTATGTGTATATATGTGGTGTGTGTGTGTGTATGGTATCATTTAGTTGTAAAACAGTCATTCAGGCACATATTCAAGTGCATAGAAACCACAGAGGTACAAAAACCAATTAGGAATGACTCCTCCCCTCAAGAAGCTCAAGAAAGATATGAAACTGGAATATCATAGGATCTGTAATAACCATATCAATTGAGATATCATAGTGGAATAACAATGGAGGGAAAGCTATACCTAGGGAAAGGAAGGTCCTCAGGAATGGTGGGGACATCACACAGCTATAACATAAAAGGGTACTACAGAGAGTCAGTTTCTTCTGAGAGAGTAGCCGGAAATGAGCATGGAAACTTAGCTAAACAGGCTTCTTCACGTGGGGAGAAGAGATCCTAGAAGAGAAGGAATGAGATCAAATTTGCACTTTTATTTTTTCATCATGCTGATGGCAGTGTGGAGGGTACATGGGAGAAGGAGAGGATGTTGGCTGTAGCTACATCATCTCACAAATCTCAGGTTATTGTTTGGGAGTTTTCCTAGATGAGTATGGAAGTAGACATTTCATTGGGAGTGTGTGTTTGACAGAGTAAAGAAGTTACCTTCATAAAAGACTACATTTGTATATCCACAGGCAAAGCATCCTTAGTGTGGTAAAAATAAATGCAGAGATTTGATGTATTAGCAAAAAGAATAGTTCCACTTACTTAGAATCAGGAGTTTGAGTACAACTAATTATAACAATGAAGAAATTACCTAGCTTTCTGGGGATTTCTATGAAAATTATTATAATTATTACATAAATTAGCTTCATTAAACTCATATGAAAGCTCTACAAAAAAACACATTAAAATGTGAAGAATAGTTTTCTTAAACATATTTAATGGGGCAAAAAAAAAACCTTTTCTTTAAAATAGTCATGGTCTGCATTTCACTCTGAGTAATTCCCATTTTTTAAAGCACAAAAGAATGTTACTTTAATATTCTTATGAGTCAGCTCATCATTTTGAAACTTTATGTATTTGCTAAGTAAAATTGCCATTATGCAAACATAATAAATACTGCTGCTAGAATAGATTTGCAGTTCATCTGGCCTTTGTGTTAATAGGATGTTAGATTTGACTGTAAACCTATTATTTTTCAACAAATTATATTAAAAATCTTGTACTTTCCAATAAAACAAATTTTGTTTAGTTGAAATATATGAAGATAATTCTATTCAAAATTTGAAATACAGTTTATTGATCATTTAACATGAGTATTAAAGATTTTGGATGCTATGATACTGTAATTTAAAATAATGCTTAAGCCCAACTACAAGATACAGGGAAATGGAGCTTTTAGGTGAGAAAGCACAATGTGATTCTGATTTGAATATTTTGTTTAACATATAGTCTGCCTTAAAATACAAATGTGTAAGATAAAAAGGTTAGTACACATAACTGCTCTTAAAAGTAAAGAATGCTTTTGAGGGAGTAATACCAAATGCTCCCTTTAAATTCATTTTCCTTAATTGTACTAGTACAGCATCATCTGCTTTCTTTTCTTTGACAGGATCAAGCTCCTTAAAATATAATTTAAAATATGTTTAAGTACAACTCTTTTAATAACTGTTTTTACATATTGCATTTCTTCCTGTTTTAAATGTATACATCAGTAACAAAACTTACAATTCTATTATTTTCCTTCTAGATTTATTCCTCACGACATTGTCTGCCTCTAATACCTTCCAGTTTGAGATATGGGAAAATGTGGTAAGAAATCTTTTCTTTGAAGCATTTTTAAAATGATGGCTTTCAATAAAAGCACACAATTTTAGAATATAAAATGAAAGTAATCACTTGGTCGGTTGGTTTCAACAATAAATAAAACAACTTTAAGAGCCTTTGGTTGCATTGCTGCAAACTGCTGAATATTGCTAAAGGAAATGATTCATTCAGCATCAATTCCTCTGCAGGTTTTTAGGCATGACTGCCAATTAAACCAATCAGTCTGCCCTAATGCGAATGTTAACAGGGCCCCTGCTAGGCTGTCAGCTGTTGAGAGAGGTGACTGTCATTTAATTTGTCAGCATGATGGTTTTTTGAAGAAAACCCTTTTTAAAAGACTAATTTTTCCTCCTTGCCTTCAGGCTTATATAAAAAACAAGAACAACACACACTAAACTTACTGCCAACTTGACCAGGATTAAGGAGTCTTTCCCAATATATGTATTTTTTTAATTGCAAGGTGAAGATTCCCAAACTAATGTCATGATTTTATTTTATTTTACTTTTAGCTTGATGTAGATTATATGAAATATTAATTAATGAAGAATAAAACACTCCAAATCTTAAAGTTAAATTTCAGGTTACATAATAGAAGACAGAATTTGAGGACAGGCGAAATTGGCCAACTGACTGACATCCATTAAGTAATGGTCAAGTTTTAAACCTCACTTTCCTCATATGCAAAACAGAAATAAGAGTGCTTCATATAATGTTTGTGAAGATTAAATAAAATAATGTGTGTAAATGTCAGGCACACAGTAGACACTTAACAAATTTTAATTTTAGATCTCTTGATTTCCCATCTATTTACTAATGATTGTATTTTATTCAATCCAAATTGAACCTATAGCATTTTATAGGTTTTTATTAAAATACAGATGAAAAATAAGCAGATCCCAAAAAATATACCATACAGTTTGTGGAAGGAAATTCATTATCAGCCATCTCTTAAAGCATAGTCAGTGATGTGGGTCATGACTCAAATTTTTTCATAGAAGAAAACTCAGATGAGTGGAAAAGCTATGTGTAGACAAGATCAGGGCTTCTAAATGCGACTTCTACAGTAAGCAATTTTATCCTTTTTTTTTTTTTTAACATGAGAAAAGGGAGAAGGACAATGAAACCAGAAAGATTTATTTTTGTTTACTTTTTAAAAAATGTAATTATATTTGTTTTACTGATGATAGAATATGATTGTTATATACTTAATAATTACTGTAAATTAAATCTCCCCCTGCTGGGGACATTTGTTTTTAGGTGGCCTTGGAAACAACACCTAAAGTGAAACCTGAGGCATCAGAAATGAGAAAATCATTCATTTTGATTAATCTGTATCCATCTGGAGGATAAAAAAACCTCATTACACATAAATATAAGGTGTATATAAAATTATTAAGTACTTTTAAGTGTCTGATGTCCGCTCAGCCTAGGCTGATTTTCTTTTTCCCTAGGTTAGATTATTTTTTTTTATTTAAGTATAATTAACATGCAGTGTTATATTAGTTTCAGGTGTACAGTGTCATGGATCAGCAGCTCTGTACACTTCTAAGTACTCATCAGTGTAACTGTACTCTTAATCCCCTTTATCTGTTTCACCCATCCCTTCACCCACCTCCCCTCTGGCAAATACTGTTTTCATCTCTGTATATAAGAGGCTGTTTTTTTATTTGTCTCTGTTTTCTTTGTGTGTTTGTTCATTTTGTTCTTAAATTCCACATATGAGTAAAATCATACAAAATTTGTCTTTCTCTGACTTACTTCACTTAGCCTTATACCCTCTAGAGTCATCCACGTCATTGCAAATGGCAAGATCTCATTCATTTTTATGGCTGAGTAATATTCCATTGTGTATATTTACTACATCTTCTTTATCTATCTATGAATGGACACTTGGGTTGCTTCCATATCTTGGCTATTGTAAATAATGCTGCAATAAACATAGGGGTGTCTATAGCTTCTGAAATTAGTGTTTTTTTTTTCCTTTGGGTTGATACCCAATAATGGAATCATTGGATCATATGGTAATTCTATTTTTAATATTTTGAGGAACTTAGATGCTATTTTCCACAGAGGCCCCACCAATTTGCATTACAATCAACACACAGAAGGTTCCTTTTTTCCACATCCTTGCCAACACTTGTTGCACTTGTTATTTCTTATGTTTTTGATTTTAGCCATTCTGACAGGTATAAAGTGGTATCTAATAGCAGTTTTAATTTCCATGATGATTAGTTATGTTGAACATCTTTCTAAGTGTCTGTTGGCCATCTATGTCTTTGGAAAAATGTCCGTTCGGGCCCTCTGCCCATTTTTTAATCAAATTATTTGGGTTTTTGGTGTTGAGTTATATTAGTTATGTGTATATTTTGGATATTAACCCCTTATTGGATATCATTTGCAAAGACCTTCTCCTGTTCAGTGGGTTGCCTTTTGTTTTGGTGATGGTTTCCTTTACTGTTCAAAGCTTTTTATTTTGGTATAGTCTCAATAGTTTAATTTTGCTTTTGTCTCACTTGTCTCTCTCTTGCTTTTTCTCTAGACATATCTAGAAAAATGTTGCTACAGTCAATGTCAAAGCAATTACTGCCTATTTTCTTTTCAGGAGTTTTATGGTTTCATGTCTCACATTTAGGTCCTTATAATCTATTTTATTTTTCTGTATGGTGTAAGAAGGTGGTTCAGTTTCACTCTTTTTGCATGTAGCTGTCCAGTTTATGGAGTACCATTTGTTGAGGAGACTTTTTCCCATAATATATTCTTGCCTCCTTTTTCATAGATTAATTGTGGGTCTAATTTTGGACTGTATTCTTTTCCAAAGATCTATGTGCCTATTTTTGTACCAGTATCATACTGTTTTGATTACTACAGCTTTATACTGTGTCTTGAAATCTGCAGTTGTGATACCTCCAGCTTGCTTCTTCTTTCTCAAGATTGCTTTGGCTATTTGGGGTCTTTTGTGGTGCCATACAAATTTTAGGATTGTTTGTTCTAGTCTTGTGAAAACTGTTTGTATTTTGATAGGAATTGCATTACATCTGTTAGATTTCTTTGGGTAGTATGGACATGATGACAATATTGGTTCTTCCAGTCCATGAGCAAGGAGTATCTTTCCATTTGTTTGTGTCATCATCAGTTTTTTTCATCAGTGTTTTATAGTTTTCAGAGTGTGGGTCACTCACCTCCTTGGTTAAGTATGCCTAGGTATTTTACTATTTTTGGTGCAGTTGTAATTGGAATTGTTTTCTTAACTTCTCCTGCTGCTACTTCATTATTAGAGTATAGAAGTGCAACAGATTTCTATATATTAATTTTGTATCCTATGACTTTACTGAATTCATTTATCAGTCCTAGTAGTTTTTTGGTACATTTTTAGTTTTATATAGAGAGAGTGTCACGGCATGGTGCAAATAGTGAAAGTTTTACTTCTTCCTTACCAATGGATACCTTATTCTTTTTCTTGTCATACTGCTGTGGCTAAGATTTCCAGTACTATGTTGAATAAAGGTGGTGAGTGGACATTCTTGTCTTGTTCCTGAGCTTAGAGAAAAAGCTCAGTGTTTGACCATTGCAAATGATATTAGCCATGGGTTTTTCATATATGGTCTTTCTTATGTTGATGTATGTTCCCTCTAGAACAACTGTGTTGGGAGTTTTTATCATGAATAGATACTGTACATTCTCAAATGCTCTTTCTGCATTTGTTGTTATGACTACTAGGTTTTTATCCTTTCTCTTGTTAATGTGATATATCACAATGATTGATTTGCATATATTGAACCACCTGCGCATCCCTGGAATAAATCCCCTTAATCAAGGTGAATGATTTTTTTTATGTATTGTTAGATTCAGTTTGCTAATATTTTGTTGAAGATTTTTGCATCTGTGTTCATCAGAGTTATTGTCCTGTAATTTTCATTTTTTTGTTATTTTGTTATTTTGTTGATTTTGTTATTAGTAATGCTGGCCTCATAGAATGAATTGAGTGGCTTTCCTTCCTCTTCTATTTTTTTAAAAAGTTTGAGAAGAATAGGTATTAACTCTTCTTTTAATGTTTGGTAGAATTTACCTGTGAGGTCATCTGGTCCTGGACTTTTGTTTGTGGGAGTTTTTTGAATACTGATTAAGTTTCACTACTAGTAATCAGTCTGGTCAACGTTTCTATTCCTGATTCAATTTTGGGATGTTACAGGTTTCTAGGAATTTATCCATTTCTTCTAGGTTGTCCAATTTGTTGGCATATAATTTTTCATAATATTTTCTTATAACCCTTTGTATTTCTGTGCTATTATTTCTCTTTCATTTCTGATTTTGTTTATTTGAGTTCTCCCTCTCTCTTTCTTTGGGGTGTTGCTTTTTGGATGAGTCTGGCTAAGGGTTTTTCAATTTTTGTTGATCTTTTTAATAAACCAGCTTCTGAGTCATTGATCTGTTCTATTACGGGTTTTTTTTTTTATTCTCTATTTCATTTATTTCTGTTCTAATCTTTGTTATTTCTAGATTGTTATTTCTAGAAACTAGTAGTTTCTACTGGTTTTAGGCTTTAGTTGTTCTTTTTTCTAGCTCCTTGATGTGTAAGGTTAGGTTGTTTATTTGAGATTTTTCTTGTTCCTTGAGGATTCTGTTGTTATAAACTTCCCTCTTGAGACAACCCATAAATAAGACTCTTAATCTCAGGAAATAAACTGAGGGTTGCTGGAGTGGAGTGGGGTGGGAGGGATGGGGTGGCTGGGTGATGGACATTGGGGAGGGTTATGTGTTTTGGTGAGCGCTGTGTATTGTGTAATACATTATATGTTAATAATAAAAAATAAAATAATTAAAAAATAAACTTCCCTCTTAAAACCACTTTTGCAACATCCCAAAGGTTTTGGGTCATTGTGCTTTCATGTTCATTTGTCTGTCTGCATGTATTTTTTTTATTTTCTCTTTGATTTCTTCCTTGACCCATTCATTTTTCAGTAGCATGTTATATAGCCTCCATGTATTTGTGTCCTTTTCAGATTCTTTCTTGTGACTTATTTCTAGTTTCATATTGTTGTGGTCAGAAGAGATACATGATATGATTTCAGTCTATTTGAATTTATTGAGACTTGTTTCATGGCCCAGCATGTGATCTAATCTGGAGAATGTTCCATGTGCCCTTGAAAAGAATGAGTATTCCACTGCTTTTGGGTGAAATGTTCTAAATATATCTCTTAAATCCATCTGGTCCAATAGATCATTCAAAGCTATTGTTTCTTTGTTGGTTTTCTGTCTGGGTGATCTATCCATTGATGTAAGTGGGGTGTTAAAGTTCCCTGTTATTGTATTCCTGTTGATTTTTCCTTTATGTCTGTTAATAATTGCTTTATGTATTTAGGTACTACAATGTTGGGTGCATAAATATTTACAATTGTTAGATCTTCTTTGGATTGTTTCCTTTATCATTACATAGTGTCCTCTTTGTCTCTTGTTATGGTCTTTGTTTTAATGTCTCTTTTATTGAATATAAGTATTGATTACTACTCCAGTTTTTTGTGTTTTTTTTTTTCACTTGCATTTACATGGTAAATGTTTTTCTGTCCCTTCTCTTTCTGTCTACATGTGGATTTAGGTCTGAAATGATTATCCTATAGGCAACATACCCTATGTCTTTTAGTTGGAGTATTTAGCCCATTTACATTCAGTTTAATTATTGATAGGCACATACTTACTGCCATTTTGTTACTTGTTTTACAGTTGTTTTTGTTTTTCTTCTCTATTCCTTTCGTTTATTGTCATCCCATGTGATCTGATGGGGGTTTTTAGTAATATGCTTAGATTACACCTTCTTTATTTTTTGTGTATCTATTATAAATTTTTGATTATGTGATTACCATTAGGTTCATATATAACATCTTATGCATACAATAATCTGTGTTAAGTTGATGGTCACTTAAGTTTGAACCCATTCTAAAAACACTAAATTTTTACTCTGCTCCCCACTCCACGTTTTCTGTATATGATGTCATACATTACATCCTTTTATTTTATGAATCCCTTGACTGGTTTTTATAGATATAATTGATTTTACTGCTTTTTTCCTTTAACCTTTGTACTGGTGTTATAAGTGATTAATCTAATGCTTTTGTTTTGTTTGTATTTACCTGTGAAATCTTTGCTCTTACAATTTTCTTACTCCTAATTGTGGCATTTTCTCTCCACTCATAAAAATCCCTTTTAACGTTTCTTAGAAGGCTGGGTTAGTGGTGATGAAAACTCCTTTAACTTTTGTTTGTCTAGGAAACTTTATCTCTCCTTGTCTTCTGAATGATAACCTTGTTGGGTAGAATATTCTTCATTGCAGGTTTTTCCTTTCAGTACTCTATCCTTCTACTCCCTTCTGACCTATAAACTTTCTGCTGAAAAATCAGCTGATAGCCTTATGTGGTTTCCCTTGAATGTAACTGGTTTGGGTTTTTGTTTGTTTGTTTTTCCTCTTGCTGCTTTTAAAATTCTCTCTTTATCAGTACTTTTTGCCATTTTAATTATGTGTCTTGATTTGGACCTCCTTGGGTTGATTTTGTTTGGGGGGTCTCTGTGTCTCCTGGATCTGGATGTCTGTTTTCTTCCCTGAATTAGGGATGTTTTCAGCTGTTATTTCTTTAAATAAATTTTCTGCCTCTTGGTCTCTTCTCCTTCCGGGATCCCTATAATGTAAATGTTACTGCATTTGGTGATGTCACTGAGTTCCCTAAGTCTATTCCAGTTTTTTATTCTTTTTTTTTTTTTTGCTATTCAACTTGGTTGCTTTCCATTACTCTGTCTTCCAGGTTGCTAATCCATTCTTCTCCCTTTTCTAATCTTCTATTGATTCCCTCTAGTACATTTTTAATTTGTTATTGAGTTCTTCCTCTCTAATTGGTTTCATTTTATATTTCAATCTCTTGTCTCACTGAGATTCTCTACTCTTTTCTCAAGCCCTGTAGGTATGATCATTACTTTGAATTCTTTATGCATACTGTTTATCTTCATTTCATTTAGCTCTTTTGCTGTGGTTTTGTTTTGTTCTTTCATTTGAAAAATATTACTGTTTCCCCAGTTGTCTAACTCTCTGTTGTTATATATAAGGGAAGTTGGGTATGTCTCCTGATCTTGAAAGTAGTGGCAGCCTGCTGAATTAAATCTAGTAAAGCAATGTAGTAGGAGAAAAATCATCAAGAAGAGATTAGATTTTGACTTGGTCTTTTTTATTATTATTGTCTTTAAAGAAAGTTAATAAGTTGGCTATTGGACAATAGAGACTAAGGGTTGTTCTTGCTGTAAAACAGCTGGATCAGTAAGGTACCCATGTTAACAATTAATAAATCACTGGTACAAATTAAGAGAAATGTAGACTCAATATTAATTAGTTCAGGTAAAATGGAGGATTGTTTTCAGTTAGAGATTGGGCAAACAATTTGTAGTATTCACTAAGAGAAAAAAAAAACCTTGAAATTATGTTAGGTAGTAGAACTAGAGCTTCAGCAAATCTTGTTAGAATGTGAGTTGTGGGGGCACCTGGGTGGCTCAGTCATTAAGCATCTGCCTTCGGCTCAGGTCATGATCTCAGGGTCCTGGGATCGAGCCCCGCATCTGGCTCCCTGCTCCATGGGAAGCCTGCTTCTCCCTCTCCCACTCCCCCTGCTTGTGTTCCCTCTCTCGCTGTGTCTCTCTCTGTTAAATAAATAAATAAAATCTTAAAAAAAAAAAAAAGAATGCCAGTTGTTCACGCAGTCCCATGTAGGTGCTCCAGGAGGCACAAAAGTTAAAGGAGCTTATAGGCCAAAAGGGCTAAGATGTGAGTGTGGGCAACTCTGGATGGTTTGATGAGACATACAGACCTCATGCTACAAGTAGCTCAGAGGCAGAGCAGTTGCTTCCATTTGGTCCCCCCAGGATCATCAGGGAAGACTTCAAGAAAGATGTGGTATTTGAAATGACCAGTACAGATGAGTGGGATATTAGTGGTTGGAAGTGACAAAAAAGAAAGAGATGGACAAGGAAGTACAAAGGAAACTCAGGACATGTTCAGAGTATAGAACTTGGCTGGTTTGGGCCAGAGCATGAAAAGATACTAAAAGGTAAGATTAGAAGAATTGGCTCAGATAAGATCAACAGAAGCCTTGACTTCTAAAGTAATTTGATCTTTTAAATATTTATTGAGAAGCTTTTAAATGTTTTAGGACTGAAGGTGAGATGAAAAGAGCTTTCATTATTGTAGTTATCTTGCTACTCCGTATCAGATAAGCTTGCATGGAAAATCTGAAGGCAGGGAGATAACTGAGGTGGAATTTACTATAACCTGAGAAAGAGGTGAATGATTAAAAGACTAAAGTATTGGGAATGGCCTAGAAGGGATAAATATAAGAGAGAAAGACCATTAATGCAAGATTAACTCATGTTTTCTATTAGTGACTGGTAACAGAAAAGACAAATGAAGTGTCTAATTTGAGGCAGGAAAAAAATTATTTCAGATAAGAGACATACCAAGGAGGTGGTTAGAAATGTAAGGCTAGAACTCAAAGAAGAGACTAGGTAAGTGTTAGAAAGGAGAACAGCTAGGACAAGAATGGCAGTCATTGGGCTTTACCCATCACACTTTATGTTAGAAATTTTCCATCTTGGCATTATTACCTTTTGGGGCCAGATAATTCTTTATTGTAGAGTTCTGTCCTGTGCACTGTAGGTTGTTTAACAGTATCTCTGACTTCTGCTCACTTAGGTGCTAGTAGCTGACCCCAGTTATGACAATCATATAAATCTCCAGACATTGTCCAATGTCCCCTGGAGAACAAAATCACCCCCACTTGAGAATCATTGCTTTATAAGAATAAAGATGTAGACACAAAATAGTCATCAGATATTGCTTCTTGGTCATTTTTTCAAACTTCGTAAATATAACAGTTTTAACATTAAATATTTAAACATGTGGGCTGGGGACAGTTGGTTAAGCACCTGCCTCTTGATTTCCACTCAGGTCATGGTCTCAGGGCCATGAGATCAAGCTCTGCATCAGTCTCCGCGCTGGGCATGGAGCCTACCTAAGATTCTCTCTCCCTCTGCCCCTCTCCTCCTTCTGCCCCTCTCCGTCTCTCTCTTTAAAAAACAACAACAACAACAAAAACCCACACAGGCCAAAGCATGGTCATCTACAAAAAGATACTTGTTACAATATTGCACTTATGGTTGGCATTAAGGCAGAAAATGGCAGGTAGTTTCCTCTATCAATGGCAATAGGTTAGCTGTTTCAATGGTAGGTGGTAGTTTTGGTAGCAGAAATAGTGGTATTCCTACTAGTGTTCCTACTAGTGATAATAGTCAGTGTTAACTAAATGCATACTATGTGCATATATTCTACTAAGCACTTTATATGGATTATCTCACTCATCCTCACAAAAACTTTGTAAAAACACATTTTCAAGATAAGTAAACAGATACTTAGAACAACTTATTCAGGGGGCGCTTGGGTGGCTCAGTGGTTAAGCATCTGCCTTTGGCTCAGGTCACAATCCCAGGGTCCTGGGATCGAGCCCCACATCAGGCTCCCTGCTCAGAGGGAAGCCTGCTTCTCCCTCTCCCACTCGCCCCTGCTTGTGTTCCTGCTGTCATTGTCTCTCTATCAAATAAATAAATAAAATCTTAAAAAAAAAAACTAACTTATTCAGATCTGAATGCTAACAAACAGTGGAGCTAGAGGTTGAACTAGGAAATCTGTCTCTAAAATTTCTACCCTTAAGTCATTCATTTGGTGAAAGGCAAAAGACATAACTGCATCAGAACCCCTAGTGACTTAGCCCAACTTTGGGTTGTAGGGATACAGAGAAGGACAGTAAGAGCAGCATGGTAAAGAATGGGATAGAATGCAGTGTGTTAGTGTCAAATAGCAGCCCATGAAAAAAGTACTTGCAGCTCATAAGCACAGGACTGCCATTATAAAAATACCATGTACTTGCCTGATAACTTCACATTTTGCAGAATACTTTCTAATCTATCACTGCATTGATCCTCTCCAGAACCTTCAAGTAGACAGTACACTTACCCCTACTAAACAATTAAGAACTGAGGCCCAGAGCAGTAAGTGGCTGTTCAAAGCGATACAACTTGCCAATGAAAGCAGGACTAGAACCCCTGTCATCTAACTCCATGTCTAGTGCCCTTTCTCCCACACTATACCAAGAATATATTCTCTTTCTCCAGCGGTTGGAAGGAAGTATTGCCTTTCTTCTATTGAGGTTCAGGGCAATGTGGCATCTCAGACATGGAAGGCCATCACCTGGGAAGTACTCAGTGTTACTTGATAGAGATACTTCGTGAGGTTATATCCAGAAATATTTCTAGGTATATTTACTAAGTTTAACAGAATTTCACTGGGGTAATTTGTTCACTTGAATTAGTATAATGGGTTGATATTCCACTTTATGTTACATGAAGTTGATATATTTTAAAAGAGATTTTTCCATTCATTCTGGAACCATTATGTCCCCTATGTATCCAGTGCTGTGATCTTTCTAAAATGCAAAAACACTTGACACTTCAGTCAGAACTTTGGCTCCTTTGATATATCTGTAATGTAATTTCAGGTATCAGTAAGACTAGAGGGGATTCATAAGGTTTAAGACGCTACATAAATAAGATTTCTATAGAAAGATCATTCAAAAAATATATCAGATACTTTAGTAATTATAGGGGAAATATATTTCTGCATGCAGATAATGGAATGTTAAAATGTTTGGAAAATTGCCTGTCACAAGACAAATCTTACGCACTTAACTCATGTTCCTCAAGCATTTGGTCTTCATGTTTTCAATGTAGCAGTGCCATTCTCTGTAAATTTCAGAAGGGATTTCTTAAAAAATTAACTTGCAAATCTGCAGTATCCTTAGAGAAAAAAATTTAATTTTTTAAAGTATTTTCCAACATATAAATATCTATATAAAGCATGTAGTAATCAGAGTCGGTATGTCAAATAGTGAATAGAGATATCAGTGGTAAGAAGAGAGCTCTGAATAGAACTAAGTGCTTCAAATCCCAAATTCAGTGTTTTGGCTGATTTTTCTGGTGTTGTCATCTAAAATTATAGAAAGGAAAGAATAATTTAAAGAAATGCATATTTTTATAACTAAGATGTGTTAACTCTCCATTTTTGAAAGAGTAACTGAAACAAATGATCTTTAATGGGTTTTCTTTCTTGTTTAGCTTAGCCACCCCTGGTTAGTATCTGCCAGTTGACTTAATCCTTTGCTCCCTTTTTTCAATGATACATAAACTTGAATTGCTAAGGAATTAGCTCTATAAGAATCAGTGGAATTCTCATCTCATTCGAATCTTAATTTTTTTCTTAATTGTATCCAATAGAAATCTTCTTCCTTTGAAATCTCTACAACATAGTGTCTTTGCTACTTACTTGTACCATTTATATATATTACCTTCAGAAATTCTATTTTCCTGACATATCTTATCTCCCACCTGGACTATAAGCTCCCTCGAGGTAGGAACAATTTTTTTTCTACTTCTTTATATTACCAAATATAAAGAATATACCAAATATACTATTTCCATGGTACTTGAAAGTAGAAGACACTCATTATGTCTGAAATTATAAAGAAGATGTAGTAAAGTATATAAAATTGGAAGTGACAGCAAGAAAAGCACTCCAGGCAATCTTTATCAACTCACAGCAGTTTCTTTTTTTTTTTATGATAAAGGTATTATAGGAAAGTGGAATGATTTTTGTGCAGCACAACAAAAGCCTTAAATTATTTCCCTGCTTCAGTTTAAATGCTGTCTTTCACACTTGACGAATGAACTGATAGACTAACCCAAAATTTTCTGCCATTAACAGGATGGAAATTTTTCTCTCAATACTGTATTTGAAAAACCTCCAAATATGATGGTGGTCGGACAGTCCGCATTTGCAGACTTTGGTAAGATTCTTTTCATCTTTCAAATTCTACCCCTCTCTCTAACCTAGTCATATTAATTTCCCATCCCTGATATAATTTTATTGCCTTCAGAACTATTAAAGATTTAAAAGATGCCTTTTCTAGTAATATACATGGTAGGTAGTCAATTCCTTAATACAAGGAGCAATTTATGACATTTATGTTTAAAGTATAATTTGAACTTAAGGGACTCCTATTTGCAGGAGTAACATGCAAAACAAGGAGGTCTGTTGAGGCTTTTCTAGACAATACCAAATAGTAATTATTGTGAAAAAATCTTCATATATATCTAGATTATGGAACCAAAAAAAAAAAATTGGAGTTAACCTGACCTCTTGAAACTTGAATACTAAAAACCATTTTTATTTACATCTTAATTCCAAAGAAGAATAACATCTATTAGGAATTTGTCACATGAGAACACATGAATATCTGTTTTCCATGAGATTCTACACCATAAATCAAGTTCACATTGGTTAGGAACTTCTAAAACATGTATGGCTCTTTCACCATTTGTCAATTATTATTAAAAAGGATTTTAGTATTAGATGGGAAAGTAGTCTAGATGACCACCATCTAAGAGTTTGCAGCTCACTCCCCTCCTACTTTTCCTTCATTCTGCCAATAAACACCTCAGCCTGTTCCTCAGAATCCAGATGACATGTCACCATGTCCAGAGGCCTCAGTTTCCTCATTCATAAAATGACAGTGACGATCATATCCACCTCACAAGACTACAGTGAATAACACAATGTAAGTAAAGCACAGTGTCGGGCACACAGTAAGATCACAAGAAATTACTGTATGAGTCTTTTCATCGGACTTACCTGGTTTTATTGTTGTTACTGCTCTTTGCTCAGTTGCCTAAATCGATCAGTGTCATAGAGATAAATCCTAAAGCAGCTAAAGCAGGTTTAATAGTGTTATTTGATGGAAACATCAGCATACATCTCTATATTGTACTGTATTTTAGTTTCATTATGTTAAATATTACTTTGATTTTGAGCAGATTTATGGTGCCTGATTTATAGTCTTTATTAAGCAAATAGTCAAGTTATAGAATATATGAAATTTTTTTTTAATTTGCTGCCTGACTTGATTAGCTGGATTAATGACAAATACTTTTCCAAGTCTCTCTCTAGAAAAAAAAGTAGATATGCATTATGTAATTTTCAGAGGGCACCTATACCTCCCTTAATCTCTGGCTAAGAATCTCCAAATTGGCAGGGGGGTGAAAAGTCCAAATTGAAATTACTTGTTTTATAATTTTGTGTTTTGTATGATAAAGTGCCTTGTTTTAACAAAATTATTAGTAGCTTTACTTAAATTTTTTTTTAATTCTTCTAACCATAAATTTAGACATTTACACGTTGGCATTTTTTAAATGTGCAGAATATAGGATACAGTCCATTAAGAAACATAACTATATATCCCCACTATTTTTAATGACTTTAGGTAACATATCAGTAAACACTTTTAATATATCTGTAAGCTTTAAGTAAATATCCCACAATGTCTTTTTAGAAATCCATGTATTTTTAGTTGGGTATTATCAAAAAACAAGACTGCTAATGAGTCCAAAAAAGCAGATGACATTGAATAAGGTTACAAATATTAATATATACAAAATACACGTATTCTATACATTTGAATACATCTGTCACAGAATTTCATCCTGCCCTCCATCCTCAACTCCTCCCGAAATGCGCACGCACGCACACACACGCTCGCTCTCTCTCTCTCTCGCTCTCTCTTAGAACCAAGTCAAGAGAAGAGACTGACAGCCAGGAAGTCAGCATGATTTCAGAAATTCAGCATTTACCAAATGGGTAACAATGGGTTAAAAAAAGCACTGGCTTGAATAAATAATCGAGCTTACAGGAAGAATCCTGTACCAGAAAGGAGGGTTTAAATGCCTCCCAACTCACTTAAGTTGTCTAGAAACAGAGGTTGTTTTATATCTATGATGAAATTTTTAGCTGCTAACATAAAATATTTTATTAAAGATTTTAAAAAATCTACTTTAAATTTAGGCTATTCTGGTATAGCCAAAGGGAGGTGGGTAGGGTGGTTTGAAATCACACAAATCAGGAGCCTTTACCAAAAAAAACCCAGAATAAATACTCAAGCTAAATATAATGTTATTTATTTCCTTAATAAGACAAAGAAATACTATTCCAGAAATCAGCTAAGTAAAACTCCATGGAATATTATATAGCCAATGAAAATGATGGCTATGAAGATTCTGTTAGAAGGAGCAGAACAATATGTTACACAATGTAATCATCTTAAAAAAAAACAGATTGGAAAAGAATATATCAAACTAATAGTAATGGCTATGTGAAAGCTGGTTAATAGTTTATCTTATTCCCTGTTTTTCAGATTTTCTGTTATGTGGTTAGATTAATATATTAATTTAATTATTAAAAAGTAAATTATGGAAGAGTAATAGTCAGCAAGGGCAAGAAAGAAACCAAAGTATGCACCTAAAGTGTCATTAGATTTTTTTGGCATAGTACTTCTAAGTTCATATATAATTGATCCTATCCTCTGAGTTGGATGAACTTCTTTAGAGTACTTTAACAAGATCTTTAATTTTAATAAGATCTTTAACTCCTACAAATAAAATGCAAAAGTTAGACCTCTTATGTTTCAGATATTGTACTGAATGCCATATAAGAAAGCACAGATTTTAATGTAAGGTCCTTGCCTTTAAGAAATGTATAGTATAATTGGGAAAACAAAAGACAAATTTGTAAAAAACACAATAGAGTAACAACTGCCACAATATATGAGAAACTAGACTATATTTCACTGTTAATTATGGAATTAATGCCGCAGACAAGATGCAAAGTATTGTGGCAGATCGAATCACTTTAGGCTGAGAAAGGATAGGAAGACTCATGGAAGAGGTGAGATTTTGGACTGGACTTTGAAACAACTCTGAGGTTTGGCTAAAAATATGTAGAGTTATAAAAACAGGGTGTGGTTAGTGACTAGTGAGTAAACCACTTAGGCTTGAATAGATTTCTGTAAAAATGTAAAAACATATAAAAATGGACTGAGAACACATTGAATTACCAAATGATAGCAGATGAACAAATGTTAATTTTATTCTGTGAAAGCAGTGGGAAGTAGTAGAGTTTTGAACATCTTTGTATTATTACCTTTTTAAATTAACTTCAGAAAGTAAAAATCTTCTGGTCTGGTGGGATATGCAGAAGGTATTGCTTCTTGGATATGGAAAAGGAATTCAGGGGAAAATCAGTAGAATCTCTGATATGCCTGAGATTTTTATATCAAAAGAGAGGCAGATTTAAAGTCTTAAGATATTGGATTTTCTAGGGATAGAAATCAGTCAGAAGACAGGTCAGGTCTGAAATACTAAGAGCATGCACTAACTACATCAATAAATGGGAGGGACAAGTGTGAGAAACATTGCAAAGAAAGAATCAGTAAATTTAGTGATTGGTTTGACACTAGAGAGTTAAAAAAAAAAAGCCTCAGAATGACTAAAAGAATTATTTTCTCTACCGTCCTTCATAGAGCTAGATAATTAGAAGAGAAAGCTGGTTTGAATACTTTATAGATACTTTAGAGTCAACATGTTAATTATACTAATAAGACAAAGCTGGAACATATAGGTAACCTAGGTTCAGGAATAAAGCAAAGCAAGTTTAAAAGTCCTCCAAGAGATAAGAAGTCAAGACCCAAATGAGCCCTCTAAGGAAGAGAGTATAAATAACTTGGCAGAGAAAGAAGGAATAAAAGGTGGTGGAAAACCACTGACGATATTATGACAAGAAAAGGCCTTTGCATTTACAGGTTACAAGGGCACTAGTGACCCAAAAGGCATTGTTTGTAGAATTTAGCAGTCTCTGAGCCTTAGAAATCAGCCCATAAATAGTGGCTGCTACTGGCTAGTGTCAGATGAGGTACTTGGGAGATCTGCAACCCATAGATGCCTCTAATAGTTAAGCAGTCATCTTCTAGAAAACATATTTTGTGTCTTATCATACTGTATAACTCTTTTAAACTATATGTTAGAGTTCAGTCAGAATATCATATTCTAGGGCTCCTGGGTGGCTCAATCGGTCAAGCAGCTGCCCTCAGCTCAGGTCATGATCCCAGGATCCTGGGACTGAGCCCCGCATCAGGCTCCCTGCTCAGCGGGGAGCCTGCTTCTCCCTCTCCCTCTGCCTGCCGCTTTGCCTACTTTGTGCTCTCTCTCTCTCTATTTCTCTGTCAAATAAATAAATAAAATCTTAAAAAAAAATACCATATTCTAGAATTTCTACAGACAAGGTGGTATCTCTTTATTAAATTACATAGGACAAAAAAAGTCAAGAAAAATAAGATACGTTTTTTTCCCTATCAAATAGAATTTTAACCAGACTTAGAGAAAACATTAATTTTGTATGCAGTGCCAGATATAGGAGAAATCAATAAAAAGCTACAAAACTAAAAGGAAAATTGAAAGCTTAGTAGAATGTTAGCGTTTTCTATAAATTGAATCATTTTAAATCTCATAATACATAATAAATTTGTATATCCAGATCTGATGCTAACTCATGTATATCAGATCATCATAAGAAGATCACACTTTATTCTTCAAGTGAAGGGAGAAGACCTAGCATGTTGGTGAAGCCTGGGAATTGTCAGTCAGGTCATCTAAATAATTTTATAAGATATAAAGGGGCTGAGGGGTGCCTGGGTGGCTCAGTCATTAAGCATCTGCCTTCGGCTCAGGCCATGATCCCAGGGTTCTGGGATCGAGCACTGCACTGGGATCCATGCTTGGTGGGAAGCCTTCTTCTCCCTCTCCCACTCCCCCTGCTTGTGTTAATTCTCTCGCTGTCTCTCTGTCAAATAAATAAATAAAATCTTAAAAAAAAAAAGGAGCTGATGAAAATACAAAACTTGGTCATCCTTGAATGTTATTAACATAGATGGTGTCACTGATGGTTGAGACCCAGTCTTATTAAATTGAATATCCCCATTGCCTAGCCCAGTAAATAAACAACGATGTTTATTAAAGTGAAGGGGAAAAAGAGGGAAACCCCAAAATCAAATTATTTTATGAAGGCTATATGCTGCTTGGTAAAAACTCAGGTTTTAATTCCAAATTAACCATGGTGGAGCTGAAATGCTTAGTTCAAAATAACATGGCATTTATACTTGTTTTACAGTTAGGTATATTCAGTAACAATCTGTCAAATGAAAATTGTTTCTTGTTAGTGCTTGATCTGGTAATAAAAGTAAATCAGATGAGCCACGTATGGAAATTTAAATTTCATATTTAGCCTGAATGCTAATGGAGAATTGAATGTTCATATTCTTTTTTACAAAAGAATTTTGAAAATCAAATGCTTTCAAATAGAGGACAATTATATTATAAAAGAGATTGTATAGGGGAAAGTCCTGGGTGTTGTTTTCTGGGCTTGGTCTCCTTATGAGTCATTTAAGGCTGCCTTTATTCCAAAGACTTAATAGTGTAGTCTATTGTTTGTTTCTTATACTTGGAAATTGGCTGCTCTTTGTTAAGTAGCTTTATTTGTTTTTTCATCAAAAAGTAACACGGAATTCCAACTGAATTCAGAGAAATATTTGAGGTTTCAGATTCTCTTAAATGTATTAAGTAGATACAAATACAGAATACTTTAATATATGGAGTATGGGCAAATTAGATGTAATTCCTGAATTCAAGGAATTTGAAATATAATACTTATATTCTCCTTTGAATTTTATGGTACAGACATATCAGTTCAAATAGTTTATTCTTTAAAATTATATAGTGATCAGTTGTTTTCCCATTCACTTTTCTTCCTGTTTTATACTGAAAGATGTACAAGATATTACTCTATTCAAAAAATATTTCTTGAGTGCCTACTATTTGGATTGCTCTATTCTAGCTGCTTGGCATATACCACAAGTGAAGCATACAAGAACCCTGCTCTCATGAAGTTAAAATTCAATCAAGGGGGGAAAGACAAGAAGAATTAAATTAGTAAGGTATTTTTAGAAAGTGGTAAGAGCTTTGAGGAAATAAGGTACTGTAATAGGAAGTAAGAAGAGCTGTTTCCCATAACTGATTGGAGGTCATATTTGACCCAAGACTTGAATGAAGTCACAGGAGGTCTTGGGAGAGTGTCCCATGTTAGAGATAACACCTGAGTGAATGTTGAAGGAACAAAAAGAAGGCCGGCACTTGGCCAGGTCTTTGGGGCCTTGTGGACCTAGATAAAGAGTTTGGATTTTATTGTAGATGTAATTGGAAGCTTCAAGGAGACTTGTTAAGAGGAACTAACCAGGCAAAGAATATGAGGACTTAGATCAGGGCAATCATTAGGAGGTAAGAGAAGCAGTCATATTTAGATGTTGGAGACTAAGTTGACAGGACTTGCTGATGGATTGGATGTTGGAGGGAAGAGAAGAAGAAGAAAGGGTGATTTCTAGGTTTTGGGCTTGAATAACTGGGTGGTAAAACCATTCACTAAGGTAGAAAAGGAGTAGGAAGAGTAAATTTGGAGTTTGTTAATTAATAGTTCTGTTTTGGACACGTTAAGTTTGAGATGTCTGTCAGACACTAAAACAAGATACAAATGGGAGATACAAACTCTAGAGAGACACAGAATTGGGTATCAGTATATCCTTGTTTAAAATGCCTTTTAGAAGATGGATGATGGGTAAATGAAGGAGTACCTGCCCAAAGTATCCCACCTTTCTTCCTAATAGTGTAAATGTAACTGTATTCCAACCATACTGGCTTCTTTGTGTTCTTCAAACAGGCCAGGCACAGTTTCTCCTGAGGCCTTCTGCCTTTGCTCTTTCTTCTCTGTAGAATGCTCTTCCTCCTGATATTTTTCATGGGTCACTCCCTGATAACCTTCTAGTCTTGCTGAAATATCTCCCTATCCAGAGACCTTCCCTGATCGCTCTATGTAAATTCTGCCCCAGCACACCTATCTCCTTTCCTTCTTTTATTTTTCTCCTGGCATTTATCACTATCTGACATACTGTGCATTTTACTCATGTACTGTCACTAGAATATACCCCATTGGTGTGTTTTGTTCACTGCTATATTTCATGCCTGGAGCAGTGCCAGTCACACTGTAAATACTCAATGAATCATTTTGAATGAATAATTCAATTAAATGAAAATATATTCTAGTTTATTTAATTGGTTTTTAAGAATTGAGCCCAAATTTAGGACCTGTCTTAAGTATCTTTAACTATAATCCTACTAAACCACAACGTCTAAGTGTCATTTATGTGATGAGAACTGATCTAACATTACTTTCGCTCATTTTGATTAAAGTTAAGTACTTCAACTAAGGTGTTATAAATTTCTAAAATAGATGGGTGCTGATTTCAGGAGACATCCTGGGTCCTTATAAATTTTTATTCTTAGTCCTCATATCTCTGTTTTTCTAATTCCTGAATTCTGACAACATGTGTTATCTATAGTATTTATTATTTAACATTGAAACAAACTACCAGTATTTGCATAGCTTCTCAATATTTCCTGGGTCTTTCTAGTGCCAATTTATTCTGACATGATCAAAGTAAAAGCAACCAATTTAAACAGTTGCCTCTCTAACCTGCTGAACCTTTGTTTCCCTCCTCTTGACCTGCCCCTATCCTACTAAAGACAATACTGTTAAAAATTTTTTGGTAAAATTGAAATAATTTATATATTCACACATTGCCATGCGGAACATAAAGTGATTAGATGTTCTTAGAATATTTTAAGTCCAGTTTGTTCCATTCCATGTCACTGTGGCGCTTGCCCTGCAGTAGTTGCCATAGCAAAAGTGATTACTCTGTGAGTTCCTACTTTCTAGCAAAGACTGAGGCATCTATCTTGGTGAGTCACAGATGCCAGATGTGATTCTGATAAAATATTTTGAATGCTTTTTGATTGGAAATGGTAATTTATATACAAATTATAAAATTGCTGCTTCAGAGTCCTGATTTTATACATACTCAGCATTTAAAGCAGCATTAAAGCCGTATTCATTTCTTTTAAGACACGCAAGCCTGAGGAAAAACTAGGACTTGAAATCCCTGAAGCCTTTATGTACAGGTTTGTATATATATTAGATTCTTGCCTTTCTAGGTCAGAGGTTTTTTAGTAAAGCTGTACCTCTGATGACATTCTGTATTCTCAAAACTACACTGTTCTTTTATTTTTTTTAATGATGTAAGGTATTAGAATATATAATTGAACCGCTGGATACTAAATTTAAAGTACTTAAAAATTCTGTAGGATGATTGTTTTTACATTATTACATTGCTATTTTATGATTTAAGAGGTGATATTTTTACTACTTTAGCTAATATTTAATTGGGGCACTTGTCTCTCTAAGCCTGCCCCAATTGAACGGATCTGTGATATGTGGAGCAACCCATATAACTGCCCTGTGATGTTCACCAGGCATTTCTCTCTTCCTTATTTGATTGCCACAGGACTAAGAAAGTGATTATTCCAGGATCTTCCCTATTCTTAGGCCTTCTAGATACGTACAGCCTAGGAGAGGAAAAACAGTAAATGTATTCCTCTTTGGTATATTACACTGGAGTGGAATTCCCTGCTATCAGTCAGAGCAATAAAGAAGCATGAGAATAAATTATGAAGATCCCAATGCCACCCCTCTTTTAAATGTCCTATTCCATTTTCAAACAACTTAGGCTTTCATTTCAACCCCATTTTCTTCCATCTGCAATACTGCCTTTTCATTCTGTGTAAATGCCCCATCCATTGATAAGCAAAAGCAAAGGTGTACTTCTTGGATATGGGTAGGTACACAGACAGCTCTTCTGTGCTTAATTAACCCTCACTCACTAAAGAGTTGACTTACGGATTGGACAGATGGATACATAGTTAGGTAGATGGTGGATGGGTAGTGGATGAATGGATGAAAGTGCTGTTTGCTGCTTATCCTTTGTCCAGAGCACTGCATTCCCATAGCAGCTCACAAAGCAACCCCATTTTCCTGTTCTGTTCCACAATAGCAAGTCAGTTCTTTTTATTCCCTATTACACACAGAGATGAATGGACATTACCTGTACTCAGCCTGCCCCTGCCTATCATCGTATTACCTCACATAACTAATGTATTCTTAATTTAATCATAGGAAAGTTTCAAGTTTTTGTTACTCAGCAACATTTAAGGATTTAAGAGTTTAGTATTTTCCAAATGTTTGTTTACTTCTTTTTCATAATACTTAACAGTACTTATTATTTGGCAGGAACTCTTTTACATTTATCTCAGTCCTCCCAAATCTCCCTGAGGTGAGCAGTATTGTTTATCCTCATTATACAGATGTAGTAACGGGTTCAGAGCAGTTAAGAAACGTGCGCGAGGGCACAGAGATAGTAAGTGGCAGAGCCGGGACATGCTCCTTGGCTCTCTCTCACTAACTGTGTTCTTTTTTTTTTTTTTTTTAAGAGAGTGGGGCGGAGTGGGGAAGGGCAAAGGGAGAGGGAGAGAGGGAATTTTTTTTAAAGATTTTATTTATTAAAAAAAAATTTATTTATTTATTTGACAGAGAGACAGCGAGAGAGGGAACACAAGCAAGGGGAGGGGGAGAGGGAGAAGCAGGCTTCCCACGGAGCAGGGAGCCTGATGCAGGGCTTGAACCCAGGACCCTGGGATCATGACCTGAGCCGAAGGCAGAAGCTCAATGACTGAGCCACCCAGGCACCCGTTAGAGAGAATCTTAAGTAGGCTCCACGCCCAGCACAGCAGAGCCCAATGCAGGGCTCTACCCAGGGTTCCATCTCATGACCCTGAGATCATAACACTTAACCGATTGAGCCACCCAGGCACCCCACAAGCTGTGTTCTTAAACACTATATGCCACTTCTTCTGAATTACTTATTAAAATATGTGACCATACTTGTTGATGGCCACCAACTATGACCTCCTAGTATGCAGTTTCAGTTTTATAAAACTGCAATATGTTAATGGTGAATCTTTTTCCTTATCTGACCACTTTGCCAAGTAATTATCCATCTCAAAAATACAATTAAGTATATCAGTGATTCTATAATATATAATGCTTATTATGGATTTCAGAAAAAACATAAGAATTGGTGATTTTGATTTAAAACCTCACTATATATTAATATCTCTTGAATTAACACAGCTTTTCAGTTACCTCTATCAAGTATAATAAATTTCTACTTATTAGTGTAAATCCATTTCACCATTAATTTTCTGAGTACTTGTGGGAGGTCATTTCCTAGAAATAAGCTCCTTGCTCTCCCTTTAATTTTGATTGTTCCCCTTACTACAGTTGTTTTTGGTTCTCAGCCACATACCCATATTATTTAGTCAGTGTTTGAAACTGACTCACTTCTAAATTGTGACTCATCCTTTGAGAACAAGATTTCTCTAAATTTATTCAAACGCATTCTTTCTTATATAAATTATTTATGTTCTCTCCTAGTTCGTATTTTTTAAATCAAGAATTTTTTGCTTCATATTATTCAAGTGATTTTTCTGTTCTTCTCCTTTGATTTAGTAGTCTTCATTTGAAACATTTGCTTATATCTGTCATGTATTAAGAATGTCCATTAAGTCTATATCTCATATAATCTTTTCAAAATAAGCTGCCATTTTAAAAAATTTAATTATTATTTATTTATTTTAATTATTTTTATAGTTGCAGGTCTCCATTAGAGGGAGTAGGCTGCTTTTGTTCTTATTGACGCATAATTGACATACAATGTTATATTAGCTTCAGGTAGATGACGTAGATTCAAAAATTCTATACTTTATTGAACGATCACCATAAGTGTAGTCACCATCTGTCATTGTACATTATTATAATATTGAATATATTCCCTGTGCTGTACTTTTCATCTCTATTTACATTATAATTGGGAATTTGTACCCCTTAATCCCCTTTATCTTTTTCACTATCCTCCCACTCACCTCCCCTCTGGCAACCAATTTATTCTCTCTCCCCCCCCACCCCTCTTCTCTCTGTCTCTCTGTCTCTGTCTCTCTCTCTCTCTCTATATATATATATATGTATATAATTTTTTCCTTTAAATTTTTATTGTTATGTTAATCACCATACATTACATCATTAGTTTTGGATGTAGTGTTCCATGATTCCTTGTTTGTGCATAACACCCAGTGCTCTACGCAGAACGTGCCCTCTTTAATACCCATCACCAGACTAACCCATCCCCCCACCCTCCTCCCCTCTATATAATTTTTAAAGAGTCAGACACTTAACCTACTGAGCCACCCAGGTGCCCCTCTTCTATATATTAAAGAGTCCGAGTTTTTCTGTTGGTTTTTGTTCATTTAGATTCCACATATAAGTGAAATCCTACAGTATTTGTCGTTCTCTATCTGACTTACTTCACTCAGCATAATACCCTCTAGGTCCATCTATACACAAATGGCAAGATCTCATTCTTTTTTATGGATGAATAATACTGCTTTGTGTGTGTATGTACACCAGATCTCTTCATCTATCATGGACACCTGGGTCGCTTCCCTATCTTAACTATTATAATAATGCTGTAATAAACATATGGGTGTATATGTCTTTTTGAATTAGTGTTTTTGTTTTCTTCAGGTAAATAACCAGTAGTGGAATTAATGGATCATGTAGTATTTCTATTTTAAACTTTTTTGAGGAACCCCGATACCGTTTTCCACATGGTTGCACCAATTTACATTACCACCAACAGTACGAAGGTTCCTTTTTCTCCACATCCTTGCCAACGCTTGCTATTTCTTGTTTTTTTAATACTAGCCTTTCTGACTGGTGTAAGGTGATACCTTTTTGTTGTTTTTATTTGCCTAATAGTGATGTTGAGCATCTTTTCATGTGTCTGTTAGCCATCTGGATATCTTCTTTGGAAAAGTGTCCATTCAGGTCCTCTCCCCATTTTTAATTGGATTATTTATTTATATGGTGTTGAGTTGTATAAGTTATTTAGATATTTTGGATACTAATCCCTTATCAGATTTATCATTTGCAAATATTTTCTCCCATTCAGTTGGTTGCCCTTTTGTTTTATTGATGGTTTCCATTGTTTTGTAAAAGCTTTTTATTTTGGTATAGTCCCAATAGTTTGTGTTTGCCTTTGTTCCCCTACCTGCGGAGATATATCCATAAATATGTAGCTAAGGCCAATGTCCCAGAGATTGCTGTCTATGTTTTTTTTTAGGAGATTTATGGTTTCACGTCTCACATTTTGGTCTTTAATCCATTTTGAGTTTATTCTTTTTGTATGTATATGTTGCAAGAAAGTGGTCCAGGTTCATTTACTTGTATGTAGCTCTCAGATTTTCCCAATATCATTTATTGAAAAGACTGTCTTTTTTCCATTATATATTCTTGCCTCCTTTGTCATAGATTAATTGACCATGTAGGTGTACGTTTATTTCTGGACTCTCTATCCTGTTCCATTGATTTGTGTCTATTTTGGTGCCAGTACCATACTATTTTGATTACTATAGTTTTTTTTTAAGATTTAATTTATTTATTTGACAGAGAGAGACACAGCGAGAGAGGGAACACAAGCAAGGGGGAGTGGGAGAGAGAGAAGCAGGCTTCCCGCTGAGCAGGGAGCCCAATATGGGGCTCCATCCCAGGACCCTGGGATCATGACCCAAGCCGAAGGCAGACGCTTAATGACTGAGCCACCAGGCGCCCCTGATTACTATAGTTTTCTAGTATATCCTGAAATCTGAGATTGTGATACCTCCAGCTTTGTTCTTTCTCAAGATTGATTTGGCTTTTGTGATTCCAAACAAATTTTAGGATTGTACATTCTAGTTCTGTGAAAAGTGTTGTTTGTATTTTGATAGGGATTGCATTGAATCTGTAAGTTGCTTTGGGTAGTGTTGCAATTTTAATGATACTAATTTTTCCAATCCATGAGTTGGAATATCTTTCCATTTGTTTCTGTCGTCTACAATTTCTTTCATCAGTGTCTTAGTTTTCACAGTATAGGTCGTTCACTTCCTTGGTTAACTTTGTTCCTAGGTATTTTATTCTTTCAGTGCTTTTGTAAATGGGATTGATTTCTTAATAACTGCTTTTGCTACTTCATTATTAGTGTATAGAAATGTAACATATTTCTGTATTTTAGTTTTTATTCCGCAACTTTGCTGAATTGATTTATCATCTCTAATAGGTTTTTCGTGGCGTCTTTAGGGTTTTCCATACATAGAATAATGTCATTTGCAAATAGTGACAGTTTTCCTTCTTCCTTACTAATTTGGATGCCTTTTATATCTTGTCTGATTGTTGCAGCTAGGACTTCTAGTATTATGTTGAGTAAAAGTGGTGAGAATGCACATCCTTGTCTTATTCCTGATCTTAAAGGAAAAGCTTTCAGTTTTTCACCCTTAAGTATGAAGTTAGCTGTGGGGTTTTCATATATGGCCTTTACTGTGTTGAGGAATGTTTCCTAGACACCCACTTTGTTGAGAGTGTTTATCATTAATGTATTTTATATTTTGTCACATGCATTTTATGCATCTATTGAGTTAATCATGTGGTTTTTATTTTTGCTCTTGTTAATGTAATATATCACATTGATTGATTTGCAAATATTGAACCACCTTGCATCACTGGAATAAATCCAACTTGATTGTGGTGAATGATTTTCTTTTAATGTATTGCTGAATTCAGTTGCTAATATTTTGTTGAGGATTTTTGTATCTATGTTTATCAGAGATACTGGCCTATACTTTTCTAGTGTCTTTGTCTGGTTTTGGTATCAGGGTAATGCTGGACTCATAAGTTTGCCTTCCTTTTCTACTTTTTGGAGTAGTTTGAGAAAAAGAGGTATAATTTTTCTTTAAACGTTTGGTATAATTCACCTGGGCTTTCGTTTGTTGGGAGTTTTGTAATTAGTGATTCAGTTTCATTACTAGTAATCCGTCTGTTAAATTTTCTATTTCTTCTTGGTTGTCCAACTTGTTGGCATATAATTTTTCATGATATTATTTTATAATTCTTCGTATTTCTGTAGTGTCGGGGGTTTTTTTTTCTTCTTCATTTCTTATTTATTCGAGTCCTCTCTTTTTTTCTTGATGAGTCTGACTAAAGGTTTATCAATTTTTTCTTTTCAAAGAGCCATCTCTTGGTTTCATTGATCTTTTCTCTTGATTTTTTAGTCTCTGTTTCATTTATTTCTGCTCTAATCTTTATAATTTCCTTCCTTCTACTAGTATAGCTTCATTTGTTCTTTTTCTAGCTCCTTTAGGTATAAGGTTAGATAGTTTACTTGAGATTTTTCTTGTTTCTTGAGGAAAACCTCTATTGGCTATAAACATCCCTCTTACAACTACTTTTGCTGAGTCTAAAAGACTTTGGACCATTGTATTTTTATTTTCATTTGTCTCCCAGGTATTTTTTTATTTCCTCTTTGATTTCATCTTTGACCCATTCATTGTTTAATAACATGTTATTTAGCCTCCATGTGTTTGTATTTTTTCTACATTTTTTCTTGTGATTAATTTCTAGTTTCATACTATCGTGGTCAGAAAAGATGCTTGATATGATTTAATTCTTAAATTTATTGAGACTTGTTTTGTGGTCTAACATGATCTATCTTGGAGAATGTTCCATGTGCACTTTAAAATAATGTATATCATGCTGGTTTTGAATGGAGTGTTCTATTTATATACCTTTTAGGTCCATCTAGCCTAATGTGTCATTTAAAGCCACTGTTTCCTTGATTTTCTGTCTGGATGATCTATCCATTGGCGTAAATGGGTTGTTAAAATCCCCTATTATTATTGCATTACTGTCAGTTTCTCCCTTTAGCTCGGTAGGATTTGCTTTATGTGTTTAGGTGCTCCAGTTTGGGGTACATAATCCTTATAATGTTCTAACCTCTTGTTGGATTGTTCCCTTTATCATTTTGTAGTGCCCTTTGTCTCTTGCTACTGTCTTTGTTTTAAAGTCTATTTTGTCTGCTATAATATTGATGCCCTGCTTTTTTTTTTCTTTTCTGATTCCATTTGTGTGGAATATCTTTTTCTGTCCCTTCACTTTCAGTTTCTATGTGTCTTTAGGACTGAAATGAGTCTATTTAAGCAATATAAGCTGCAAGTTTTAAAACAATGGTATATTTTATGATAAATGGCAGCAGCAGAGAATAGGAATGTAATAGATTGTAAGACACTTTTTGAAATCAAGCACGAACCTATTAAAAGTGACTGAAGACTTATAAAGTATAATATGTATTTTATCTTAAATCTATTACAAATCAGTTATAGCAGTATTATTTGCTATTAAAGATTTGTCGTAGGCTTTAGATTCACATAGATCTAGATTCAAATTTCAGTTCTGGGTAAGTTATTCAAACTCTTTATAACAAACAATTTCCTCATTACAATATGGGATTATAACTAAATTTGTGAGAAACATAAAATAAAATGAAATTTTAGTTGCTTTAGTGCCTTGCACATGATTCATACTGAATAAATATGTGAGCTGTAATAATAATAATACTTTAGACCATTTATTTATAGTTTAATATCCTCTTTATTCAATATGTCCTCCAAAAGATACAAGAGAGGAGCTCCTAGTACAAAATGGTTCTTTAAAGCCTTTCTCTTTTCTCCTCTGCTGCTCCCAGAATATCTACCTAAGGTTTTCCTTCCTATTCACTGCCCCATATTTCTCAAACCACCAAAGTACATGGATCTTACTTCCTTAATACTTCTTTAAACTGGATACACTTTTTTAACTCATCTCTCACCTAGCTTACTGAAAGATTACTGATCTTCCAACTCTATTCTTGTGGCTCTCCAAACCATTCTTCACCTTGTAGTGCTACTTCTACACAAAATAAATCTGAAATCCTTATATAATATATAAATAAAATATATAAATTACTTATTTATTTATTAGAGAGAGCACACATAAGCAGGGGGTGAGGGGTCAGAGGAAGAGGGAGATAGAGAATCTCAAACAGGCTCGACGCTGGGCATGGAGCCTGACACAGGGCTCGATCTCACAACCCTGAGATCATGACCTGAGCCAAAATCAAGGTTCAGATACCTAACTGATCCACCCAGGTGCCCCCAAAATAAGTAAATTTTATAACATAGAATAAATAAAACTAAAATCCTTAAAAAGCTCCCTGTGCCCTTAGGGTAGGGTCCACTGTTCACTGTGGCACACTAGACTCTTTTAGGTCTTGTTTCTCTTTACTTAACTACAGGAAGACTTTACAGACATGCTGATATATGTATAGTTCCCTGAATATATCATACTCCTTTTCCTATTTCATTTCCAAGCCTTTGTATGTAGGCTTTCCTTTGCCTGGAATCCCCTTCCTCCTCTTTTCACCCTCCTAATTCTCAACACACTAATCACTGTACCTGACACATAATAGGCTCTCTGAAAGTGTTTGTTGGATGGAAAAATAAGGTGCTTACTTATACTTGATTGATGAGCTGATCATATCAGATGGAGTTTCAAGTTAGAGTGACTTGCCAATTCCAGGTTGCTCCTGCTGTACCCTCTCTGTTTTAGCACCTGCTCTACTCTTGCAATTATTTACTTGTGTTTCCCCTACTTACCTAGGAATATTTTTGGAGACAGAGAATAACTTTTCATATTTACATTTCAGTGTCTAGAATAGTGGTTGCCACACAATAAACACTTAGTAAATGTTTAATGAATAATTCCTTTGAGAGGAGTCTGCTTAAATAAATTCTTTTACATTTTTAAAAATTTGATTGCAGTTTAACTGCATGCCATGAAAGTCTTCCATTTTAATTATAAGTGTAGAGTTCAGTGAGTTTTAGTAAAGTGTGATACAGTTGTGCAAGCATAACCACAATCTCAATATTGGAATACTTCCATTAATCCACAAAGTTTCCTCATGCCTATACGTAGTCTGCACTCATACCCCCATCCCCAGACAACCACTAATCTACTTTTGTTTTAATTCGTGGTTAAATATGACTTACAATTTTTTTTTTCTGTCTGCTGCATTTTCATTTTGGTGATGGTTTCCTTTGCTATACAGAAGCTTCTTAATTTGATGTAGTCCCACTGCTTTTGTTTATTATTATTATTATTATTATTATTATTATTATTATTATTATTGATTGTTGGCATATAGAAACACAACCAGTTTTTCTGAGTTGTTCTTGTGCCCTTCCGCTTCCATAAATTTATTCATTGTTATATCCAGTAGCTTTCTTGTGGATCCTTTGGGGTTTTCTCCATATAGTTTCATAACTGGAAATAGAGATAGTTTTATTTCTTCCTTTTGAATTTGAATACCATTAATTTCTTTTCTATCTAATTGCTCTGCCTAAAAGTTCCAGTACAATGTTGAATAGCAGTGGTGAAAGTGGTCATCCTTGTCTTGTTCCTGAACTTAGGGAAAAGTTTTCACCATTGAGTATGATGTTAGCTCTGGGTTTTCTTAAATGCCCTTTATCAAGTTAAGAAAGTTCCCTTCTATTCATAGATTTTTGAGAAATTTTATCAAGACTGTTGGATTTTATAAGATGCCTTTTCTGTGTCACATGAGATGATCATGTGGGTCTTCATTCTTTGTTTTATCACTATGCTGTATTACTTTTATTGATTTTCTTATATTTTGTCACCCTTTCATTCCTGGCATAAATCCCATTTACTCATGGTGTATAATTATTTTAATATGTTGTTGGATTTTGTTTCTTGGTAGTTTGTTGAGGAATTTTGCAACAGTAATCATAAAGAATATTGATCTGTAACATTCCTTTGATGTCTTTATCTGACTTTGGTATCAGGGTAATTCTGGCCTCATACAATGAGCTAGAAAGTGTTCCCTCTTGTTTTGGAGAGTTTGAGAACTTGGTGTTAATTCTGTAAATATTAGTAAAATTCACCAGAGAAGCCATCTGCTTTGACTTTTTTTTACTTGGAAAGTTTTTGATTAATGATTCAATCTCCACTTATTATAGGTTTGATGAGATTTTCTATTTGTTCTTGGGTCAGTTTAGGTAATTTGTGTGTTTCTCAGAATTTGTTCATTTCATCTAGATTATCAGATTTTGTTCAAACTATTTTCTTACACTGCTTTCTATTTCTCTGAAGGCAGAAACCATGTACTCACTTTCATATCTGATTTTAGTGATTTGCATCTTCTCTTTTTTTCGCTTCAGTGTCACTAAAGTTTTCTCAATTCTTTTGATCCTTTCAAAAAGCAACTTTTACTCTTATTGATTTTTATTTTCTGTCCTCTATTTTCTTTCTGTTTTTATTATTTTCTTTTTCTTGTTTGGGGGTAGTTTGCTTTTTTTTCTCATTCCTCAAAGTATATACTTAAGCTATTGATTTGAGATCTGCATTCGTTTTTAAAGTAGATATATTTACAGATATAAATTACCTCGGAACACTGCCTTCACTGTATCCCATAGTTTGGTTATGTTGTTTTCATTTTCACTCATGTCTTAAGTATTTTCTAATTTCCCTAGTGATTCTCCTTTGACCCATTGGTTCTTTAAAAATATGCTGTTTAATTTTCACATATTTGTGAATATTTCTGTTTTCTGTCTGCTGTTGATTTCTGCCTTCATTCCTTTGTGGTCAGAGAAGATACTCTCTATGATTTGTCTTTTCAAATTTATCGAGCTTTGTTTTGTGGCCTAACACATGGTTTGTCCTGGAGAATGTTCCAATGCGAATATAGACTCTTCAGTTGTTGGTTAGAGTGTTTTATACATTTCACTTAGGTCTAGTTGGTTTTTTACTGTTGATTAACTCCCCCTTTTCATTTTTATCTTCTGTCTAGATGTTCTGTTCATTACAGAAAGTAGAGTATTGAAGTTTCCAACTATTGTAGAATTATCTTTCTTTTTTCAGTTCTTACAATGATTGTTCCTTATATTTTGGGGCTCTGTAGTTTGGTGGATATATGTTACATTTACCATATCTTTTTGGTGTACTAACCTTTGTGTCAATATATAATGTCTTGTTGGGGGTGCCTGGGTGGCTCAGTCAGTTAAGAATCCAACTCTTGGATTTCAGCTGAGGTCATGATCTCAGGGTGGAGCTGAGTGTGGAGGCTGCTTAAGATTCTCTCTCTCCTTCTCCCTCTGTCCCTCCCTGCTTTCTCTCTCTCATCATATATATATATATATATATATATATATATATATATATATATATTTTGTCTTCATTTGTCGCTTTCAACCATTTTTGACTTAAAGGCTATTTACTCTGAGACTAATGTATCTTCCCCAGCTTACTTCGGTTACTCTTTGCATGGAATATCTTTCTCAACCCTTTCACTTTCAACTTCTTTGTGTCTTTGGATATATACCGTCTCTTATATAGCATATAGTTAGATGATGTTTTTTTGTTATTGTTTCTTGTTGTTTGTTTTGTTTTTTTAATCCATTTTGTCAGTCTCTGCCTTTTCATTGGAGAGTTTATTCCATGTACACTTAAAGTCATTACTCATAAAGGACATTTACTGTTATGCTCTTTGTTTTCTATATATCATTTAGCTTTTTTGTTCTCTTTTCTTTTGTGTTTCGTTGTACTGAACTGTTTTGATTCCCTTATTTCCTTCTATTTAGATTCTGTAGATTTTTGTGTTTATGTTACCGTGGTGATTACATTTAAGAACTGAAAGTTATAGTATCTAATTTGAATTGAAATCAATCTAACATTATAGCATACAAAAACTCTACCCCTATACAGCTCTGTTCTTCCCTTTTATTTTGCTGTCCCAAATTACATAGTTGTATAATTATTTTAATGTATTTGTCCTTTAAATCATGTAGGAAATAAAAACTGGAGATACCAAAAAAATTCACTAATACTGGCCTTTGTATTTGTCCAGATATTTATCTTTACCAAAAATCTTTTTTCTTCATACACCTTCAAGTTACTGTCTAATGTTCTTTCATTTCTCTCATAGGGCAGGTCTAATGTAATCAAACTCACTCAGCTTTTATTTATCTGGGAATATCTTAAATTATCCCTCACTTTTGAAGGTTAGTTTTACCAAATATAGAATTCATGAGTGACAGTGATTTATTTTCCTTTTCCTTTTCCTTTTTTTTTTTTTAAGAGAGAGAGAGAGCATGAGCGGTGGTGGGTGGAGGATCAGAGGGAGAGGGAAAGAGAGACTCTTAAGCAGGCTCCATGCTCAGTGTGGAGCCTGACATGGGGCTCTATCTCATGACCCTAAAATCATGACCTGAGCCAAAATCAAGTTAATCAAGTTAAGTTGGATGCTTAACTGACTGAGCCACCCAGGTGCCCCTCTAGTGTTTTAAATATGTTACCCCACTACCCCCTGGCCTCCATGGTTTCTGATGAGAAATTGTTAATAAGTCTCCCTTGTTCATAATGAGTTGCTTTTCTCTTCCTGCTTTTAAGATTTTCCCTTTATCATTGGCTTTTGACAATTCTATTATAATGTATCTTGGTTTGGGTCTTCTTGAGAGTATTGTAGTTGGAATTTGTTAAGCTTCAGATTCGTGTCTGCTCTTCCCCATCTCTCTCTTCTGACACTTCCATAATACTGATATTGATCCAATGATGGTATCCCATTTGTCCCTTTGGATCTGTTCACTTTTCTTCATCTTTTATTTTTCTGTTTTTCAGACTCTGATGTCAGTTTTCCTGTCTTGTAGTTGACTATTTCTTCTTCCTAATTACATCTGATGTTGAGCTCCTCTAGTGAACTTTTCATTTTAATCATTGTAGTTTTCAGTACTAAAATACCTATATGGTTCCTTTCTATAATCTTTTTATTGATATCCTCAACTTATTTTTGCATCATTTTTCTAATTTCTTTTACTTCTTTCTTGGGTTTTTTTTCTTTTTTCTTTTTTTGTTTTTGGTTTTGTTTTTTAGGCCTTTGAACATATTTAAGACATTTATTTATTTTTTTTAAAGATTTTATTTATTTGACAGCAAGAGAGGAAACACAAGCGGGAGAGCAGGAAAGGGAGAAGCAGGCTTCCTGCGGAGCAGGGAGCCCGACACGGGGCTCAATCCCAGGATCCTGGGATCATGACCTGAGCGGAAGGCAGATGCTTAACGACTGAGCCTCCCAGGCGCCCCTGAGACATTTATTTTAAAGTATTTGTCTACTGAGTCTGTCTGGGCTTCCTTCAGAATGATTTCTGTTATTTCTTGGAATAGGCTGTCCTTTCCTATTTCTTTGTATGCTCTGTGATTTTTTTTTTTTTTTTTGTAAACTGGATATTTGAATATTATAATGTGGTAACTCTGGAAATCAGATTCTTACCCTTTCCCAGAGTTCTAGTCTGAAGCACTCCATTTATTTAGGTACTTTTCCAAACTTTTCACAAATACTGTATTCCTTGTCCTGTACACTCACTGAAGTCCCTATATCTTCAGCTCATGTTCTTCTAATGTTTGACAGAGATGTCCTTGAATACCAGGAGTTTAAAAAAAAAACAAAAAACAAACAGTCTTTGCATATTGACCCTATGCTGGGTCATTCTTTCAAAACTTAGCCAGGTTTCTATGGAGCAACCCAAGGTAAAAACTTTGAATTATTTCAGATCTTTCTAAGGTATGTAGCTTTCTAAATCAATCACCTTTCCCATCCCTAACTCAGATACTTTTAAATTTCACAAAGAATATGCTATGACTTAGGCAGCCATTTATGTCTTGCCCCACACATCTGTGGGCCTTGCAGTGTTTTTGAGCAGTGCCCACTGTTTTCTGGCCTGAGTTTCATGTTAAACAAAAAAAGCACAAGCACCTTGCATCCATCTCTCAGGGTACCCCAGACAGATTAAAATAGACATATACAATAATTTGCAAATCAGATCTGTTCTTGACGCTGGATTCAGGGTCTCACACTGGGAATACAAACCATCACTATTTCAGCACTGCTGTCACGCTGAGAGGGGTAGGGCAAGGGCAAGTAGAAATGCCACAGATTTTTCCTGCCATTTTCAGCTTGCCTTTTTTTAAAATCAAAGTTTGCAAGGCACTTCAGTGGCCCAGTCAGTTAAGCGTCCAACTCTTGAATTTGGCTTGGGTCATGATCTCAGGGTCATGAGATTGGACCTGAGGCCGGACTCCTACTTAAGATTCTCTCTCTCCCTCTCCCTTCCCCCCTGCCCTCCTTCTATCTCTCTAAAATAAATAAATAAACAAACAATCAAATAAATAAATCAGTTTGCTTGGTTGCTGTCAGCCTTTGACTGTTTCAGAGTTCTGACAAAGTTGTTTCTATAAGTTTCTGCTTGTGGTTATTTTGTTTCTTTGGTTGGTTGGTTGGTTGATTAGAGTTTCTTATTTGATTTTAAGTATATCTGTGAGGCAACAAAAGCCTGGAGTTTCCTAGCCTGCCATTTTGCTGATGTCACTTGATCTACTTTGTCTTGATAGTTTTGCCTATTTTAGAAGTTGTATATAAATGGAATCATTCATATTTCTGGCTTTTTACAGTTAGCATCATGTTTCCAAAGTTCATTCATGTTGTAGTATATATCAGTAACTTGATCCTTTTTATTGCTTAGTGGGATTCCATTGCCTGAGCAGACCATACTTTGTCACCAATTGTCGAGCATTTTAGACTGTTTTCAGTGTGGAGCTATTATGAATAATACTGCTATGAAAATTTGGTTAAAAGACTCTGTATAGACATATGGCTTCATTTTTCCATAGTTATGAACTGAGAGTAAAATTACTAGGTCTGTATGGTAAGTGTATGCTTAACTTTTATGAAGTTGCCTAACTGCTCTTCAAAGTGGTTATATCTTATTAACTTATTACCAACAGTGTATGGGAGTTCCAGTTTCTCCACATCCTTGTCAACATTTAGTATTGTGATTGTTTTTTGTTATAATCATTCTGTTGAGTGTATAATAGTATCTTATTTTACCTTTTATTTGCATTTCCCATATAACTAATGTTGCTGAGCATTTTTTTGTGTTTATTTGCCATTTGTATATTTTCTCTAATGGAATATCTATTCCAATTCTTTGTCCATTTTTTTAAAAATTGGTTGTCTAAAAAAAAAAATTGGTTGTCTGGGGGCGCCTGGGTGGCTCAGTCATTAAGCATCTCCCTTTGGCTCAGGTCATGATCCCGGGGTCCTGGGATCGATCCCCGCATCAGGCTCCCTACTCGGCGGGAAGCCTGCTTCTCCCTCTCCCACTCCCCCTGCTTATGTTCTCTCTCTCGCTGTGTCTTTCTCTGTCAAATAAATAAATAAAATCTTTAAAAAAAAAAAGTGGTTTTATTAAGTTGTAGGACTTCTTTGAATATTATCAACACAAGTCTTGTTTCCGATACAAGATTTAAAAATCTTTTTTCTCAATCTGTGGCCTGTCTTTTCATTTTCCTAATAGAGTCTTTTGAAGAGCACAAGTTTTAAAATTTTCTGAAGTCCAGTTTATCAGATTTTGCTTTCATCCATCGTGCTTTTAGTGTCATATCTAAGAAATCTTTGCCTAAGCCAAGGATAGAACGATTTTCTCCTGTGTTTTCTTCTATAAGTTTTCTAATTTTACCTGTTACATATAGGTCTATGATTCATTTCAAGTTAATTTGAAATAAGTTCCTGAGTGTTATATGTAATCAACATGTATTTTTTTTCATCTCAGAACAGTGGATTATTTAGAATATTTTCTAATCATATTTGTGTGTAAGGAGAGTAATATAGTATCATAAAATACAACCTCTTTGAGAGTTTATACTCATATTAACTGATGATTATTGCTATAGATCAGGGTGAGGAGGAAGCTGCAGAAGTTCTTGGTTGTGAGAGTTGAAATTACATTGACCCAAGTGTCAGCTTTGTAATCTGACATTTCTTAACCCACATATAGATATATAATTTGCCTGGAAACATGGTTTCAAGAAATGAATCATATGCTTAAAAAAAAATCTCTGAAATTACTTGGTCTGAGATATTTTTTAAGTTCATTGCCCCTAGATTCAAGTGTTTATTTAATATACAATGAAATATATTTCCTATAACCATAAATCCTCATACAGGGAAATAACATCATTTATCTAAGAAACTAAGAAAAAATATACTCCTGTGTTAAGGAGAGGGTCTTTGGATGGGAGTAACATTAGTGGATTTCATTGTCTTAGTAAAATTAGTAATTAACCAAATTAAAGGGAACACAATTGAAATCCTCTTCACATTCTAACACTGTTCTTTTATAATACCTACTAGTGGGCCAGTATAAGAATATGGTGAATGCTATGTCTTAAATGCTACTGGAAATATCTAATAAGATACTGTTTAATCTACAGTGAAGTCATGCAGATGTGGGTTTCACAACTGGTGACTTTTAAAATCTCAATTTGAGCCATTGGGATTTTCAAGGTTTAATATTGCTTAATAAAATACCCAGTCAGTGGTGAATAATACATCTGTTTTCTTGTTCCAGGAGCAAAGCAAAGAGGGCCAATCCTTAAAGCAATAAGGAGCTCTCATGTCCATTCAGCTTGTTTTGTGGGTGAGAAAATTGAGTATATCAACTAAAGTAACTTGCCTATGGTTCTGAAGTCAGACAGTTTTTAGTATGAATCTCTTCTCCTCCCTTAACTAACTATATAAAACTTACGAAAGTTACTTGACCACTTTATATTGAGGTTAATATATACAGTGTTAATATGCTTTGAAGTGAAATATTTTAGAACACACGTTCATATTTCTTACACCTGTACTGAACTACTCAGAATGAGGTAAAGTTGTATTCAAGAATGTATTCTTCATTACTGTCCACTCCCTTAAAATCCAGAGAAAAACAATATTCCCCAGCTACGTGCCAGGTCTCTAATTATGACTGAACCTTTGAAAAATGTCAGTTTCAATAAGGGAAGGAGACAGTCGTGGATAATAAGCATAGACTTAATTTCGAAACAGGTTTACCTGCTACTTACTAGCTTTTTGCCTGGGTGATTAATCTCACCAAGGATCATTGTCCTCAACTGTAAAATAAAAATAATATTTTTTTCAGAATTAAACATGATAGTATATATAAAAGAACCTCTACTAGGACTTAGCAGATTTTAAGGGATTATCTGTTCTCTTCCCCCATCCACTCCAGGGCATACCTTTCCTTTCTATCAGAGTGGGAAAAAAGTTGAGAACTGCAGGTTTAGGCTTGATGTTTTTATTTTTTTCAATGTTTATGAACATAATTGAAATAATTGTAAATGTGATAATAAATGATGTTTTAGTTGTTTCACAGATAAATAACCCTTTCCAATCACTCTGGTACCTTTAAATAAACGGTGTTCTTGTGGAGAAGGTAGTTGGAAAGATGATGTCAATATTCTGATGTTGTACAGTGACTTATGCCTAACAAATTGAATAATTAGCTGGTTCTGACTATTTCCAAATAGAGCCTGCATGGTTGAAGGAACACATGACTAGAGTCAGGTCTTGGTACTTCCTCTCCATGTACTACTGGAAAAACAATTTAATCTTTCTGAGTCTTAATTTTCCCATCTGTACATGATAGCGGTAAAGGACATAATTTCTATGGCCCTTTGTATTTGTAACATTATATATAAATTTTAAATCAGTGAGAAATTAATCTAGTCACTCTGATTGTTATATTCTGTTGACTGATTATTTAAAATAAAGGGATTAATAATTAGGAAAATATGTGAATTAAATACCAGTGTCATGAGGGCTCTTTATACCTCTTATTAGGTAGAATATTTTACTTTTAATTAATGCCCAGGACATAATTAGAGAATAATTGTAGAAAATTGTAGAATTCTTTGTTCAGTTCATTCACTTTGCTTATGAACTTGGTGACTTCATAAAGTTTGATTTCCTATTTCTCCTTTGAAAAGGATAGGTAATAAAGATTTTAATTTCGAAAATGAGTATCTTGTGAGAGTAATGTATTATCACTGTTACCAGTGTTTATTTCATCTGTCCCCATCCTTCTGACAAGTTCACAGCCAACTAGTGAAACAAAATTCAACCAGAACCAGAACAAGCCAGCACTCTTTGAGACATTCCATATAGAAGAATCTTTTATTAATATGATAAGGTAGGAAAATTAACTTCTTAAAGATAGGAAGCCAAGACATGAAAGCTTGATGTCCTAGTAACTTCTTCAGTATTAATAAAGATGCGTATTTTGTTGTTTAATAGCTGTCCTAAATAAATTGTGGTACTCAATGGAAATTGTAACTATTCCATGGTTGTGAAGGGAATTAAACATGTTTATCTTCTGAGAAAAGTGCTAATTTAATTAGCTTATTGATTATAGAACCAAATGACTAAAATCCTCTAAAATACATTTTCATGAAAATTTCAAAATTAGCATGACTACAGTTTATTTTTCAAAAGAATATTTCTTATTAGTCTACATATTTCTGAAATTTATCCTTTATTAATACTTCTAAACTACCCATATCTAATTAAAATATTGCCAGTTATAAAAGGATCTCAAATGTGAATCTCCCAAAGATACATATTTCAATGAAAGACAAGTCTAGGCAGAAGTTGTAAGATAACCCTAATTAGTGGTTATTATCAACGTTCATCTTAACAGGAGCCATCTTCTATCTTTCTTGGAGGTAACACCCTCATTCATTCTCTCCAGAAATGAAATAGCCATAGTCTTTCCCTGTTTTTTGGGAGTGGTGACTCTTGGTTTATGTAAAAGCTATAGTTTTTGACATTTTTAGTGTCAGCATTTTACCCCTTTGAGTGTTCATCAAACAAACAATAACTATCATTTATTAAGCTTCTATGTTCCAAGCATTTTGGAAAGGGCACTGACTAGGAATAGGGGCTCCAGAGTCAGTCTGCCTGGGTTTTATGTATTCTGGTTCTGCCACTAACTGACTGTTTATGAGCAAGTTACTTAATCGTGATACCTTTGTTTCTTCCTCTCTTAAATGGAGGTAGCAATTTAGGATAATAACACAATAAGATTTCTTATGAACATTAAAGGAAGTAATATATGCATAAAATTTATAACTCTTTTGAACATTGTAAACACTCAATGAGTGCTTACTAATGTCATGATTCTCATCATTTAATATTTACAAGGAAATGTTCAGGTAATGTGCATTTTATAGATAAAGAAACTAAGGCTAAGAAATGGTAAGTAAATTGCCCATGGTTGCACTGCTACCAAGTAATACCTAAGTTTTGAACCCAGGTCCTTGTAACATCTGAGCCTATGCTATTAAACTATACTGCAGCTTTAGTGAACGTGGACTGTGGATGGCACTTTTTTAAAGATTCTATTTATTTATTTATTTGACAGAGCACAAACAGGGAGAGCAGCAGGCAGAGGGAGAGGGAAAAGCATGTGGGGCTCGATCCCAGGACCCTGGGATCATGACCTGAACCAAAGACAGAGGCTTAACTGACTGAGACACCCAGGTGCCCCTATGCATGGCATTTTATTTCAAATTTTTTCTATAAAATAACACCATCTAGAAAGCATCTTTCTTTTTTTTTAGATATATTTAAATTCATTTTAGTTAACCTATAGTGTATTATTACTTTCAACACTAGAATTTAGTGATTCACCAGTAGCATATAACATCCAGTGCTCATTACATCAAGTGCCCTCCTTAATGCCCATCACCCAATTACTCCATCCCCCCACCCGCCTCCCCTCCAGCAACCCTCTGTTTATTTCCTGTATTTAAGAGTCTCTTACGGTTTCCCTCCCTCTGTCTTTCTCTTATTTTTCTTTCCCTTCCCCTGTATTCATCTGTTTTATTTCTTAAATTCCACATATGAGTGAACTCATGGAATTTGTCTTTCTCTGACTGACTTATTTCACTTAGCATAATACACTCTAGTTTCATCCACATCCTTGCAAATAGTAAGATTTCATTCTTTTTGATGGCTAAGTAATATTTGAATGTATATCTCTATCACACCTTCTCCATTCATTGCACCATGGACATCTGGGCTCTTTCCATATTTTGGCTATTGTGGACAATACAATAGTTATTGATTCTTCTTTAAATGTTTGGTAGAATTTCCCTGAGAAGCCATCTTGCCCTGGACTCTTGTTTGTTGGGAGATTTTTGATTACTGATTAAATTTCTTTGCTGGTTATGGGTCTGTTCAGGTTTTCTATTTCTTCCAGTTTCTGTTTTGGTAGTTTATATGTTTCTAGGAATTTATTCTTTTCCTCCAGAGTGTCCAATTTGTTGGCATATAATTGCTAATAATATTCTCTTATAATTGTATTTCTGTGGTGTTGGTTGTGATCTCACCTGTTTCATTAGTGATTGTAAGTCTGGCTAGAGGTTTATCAATCTTTTTAATTCTTTCAGTATACCAGCTCCTAGTTTCATTGATCTGTTCTCCTGGGGGATTTTTTATTTCTATACTATTGATTTCTGCTCTAATCTTTATTATTTCCCTTCTGCTGGTTTTAGGCTTCATTGACTGTTCTTTTTCCAACTTCTCTTGGTGTAAGGTTAGGTTGTACATTTGAGACTTTTCTTGCTTCTTGAGAAAGGCCTGTATTGCTATATACTTCCCTGTTAGGACTGCCTTTGTTGCCTCCCAAAGGTTTTGAAATGTCATGTTTTCATTCTCATTTGCTTCCATATATTTTTTAACTCCTTAATCCTAATTTTCCTGATTGACCCATTCAATCTTTAGCAGGATGTTTTTTAACCTCCATTTATTAGTGGTCTTTCCAAATTTTTTCTTCTGGTTGTCTTAAAGTTTTATGACATTTTGGTCTGCAAATATGCATGGTATGATCTCAGTCTTTTTGTACCAGTTGAGTCCTGATTTGTGACGCAGTATGTGATTTATTCTGGAGAATATCCATGTGCATTCAAAAAAAAAAAAAAACTGTATTCTGCCACTTTAGGATGGAATGCTCTGAATATATCTGTTAAGTCCATCTTCTGCTTACATGATCTGTCCTTTGCTGTGACTGGGATGATAACGTCCCCTACTATTATTGTATTGTTATCAATGAGTTGCTTTAAGTTATTAATTGATGTGTATGTTTGGCTGCTCCCAAGTTAGAGGCATAAATATTTACAAGCGTTAGAACTTTTTGATGGATAGACCCCATTATCATGATATAGTGTCCTTCTTTATCTCTTATTATAGTCTTTAGTTTAGAATCTAGTTTAATATAAATATAGCTACTCCACATTTCTTTTGATGTCCATTAGCATGAAAAATGGTTCTCCACCCCTTCCCTTTCAATCTGGAGATGTCTTTGAGTCTAAAATGAGTCTCTTCTAAGCAGCGTATGGATGGGTCTTGTTTGTTAATCCATTCTGATACCCTACATCTTTTGACTGGAGCATAGAGTAATTACATTCAGAGTAATATTTTTGCAGAGCTCCTTTACTATTCATGAACTCCTTTCGTTTTTACTTGGCCTGGAAACTCTTTATCTCTCCTTATATTCTGAATGACAGCCTTGCTGGATAGAGTATTCGTGGCTGCATATTTTTCCCATTTAGGCTGTTCAAAATATCATGACACTTTCTTCTAGCGTGCCGAGTTTTTGTGGACAGGTCTGCTGCTAACATTATGTGTCCACCCTTGTAGGTTGTATGGACAGCCCTTTTGTCCCCAGCTGCCTTCAGAATTCTCTCTTTATATTTGTATCGTGCAGGTTACACTATGATATGCCATTGTGTTGACCTGTTTTTGTTGATTTTGAGGGGAGTTCTCTCGGCCTCTTGGGTTGGTATGCCCATATCCTTCCCCAGATTAGGAAAGTTCTCAGCTATAATTTGTTCAAATAAACCTTCTGACCTTTTTCTTGCTCTTCTCCTTATAGGACTCCTATGCTACAAATATTATTTCACTTTATGGAATTGCTGAGTTCCCTGATTCTATATTCATGATCTAATAGTTTTCTTTCCCTCTCTCTTCTTTTCACCTTCATGATTTTCCATAATTTTAACTTCTATATCACCTATTCTCTTCTCTGCTACTTCAGTCCTCATTGTGATTATATCCAGTCAGTTTTGCATCTCAGTTATAGCATTTTTATTTCAGCCTGTCTAGTTTTTAAGTCATTTATATTTGCAGCAAGAATTTCTCTGGTGTCTTCTACACTTTCTTCAATTCCAGCTACTATTCATATGACCATTGTTCTAAATTCTTGTTCAGATATATTGTTTATATCTGTTTTACACAAGTCCCTGACTTTGATATCCTCCTCACCTTTCTTTTGGGGAGAATTCCTCTGTCTTGTTATGTTGGCTAAGTTTCTGTCTATTGCGTGTTATGGAAGCTTGATATGTTTCCTGCACCTCAGAGTACTGCTATATTTAAAAGAAGTCATATGCTGTCCAGGGCCTAGACTTTCAGGAAATGTTTCTGATGCTATGCTGTTTGCACTCTGCTGTTGTTTTGGCTGCTCTTTCCCACAGGTCAGTCCTCTGCGGAATTCCTCCTCCTTGCAGTGGGGAATATTTGGACCGTTGTATATGTGTTCTTTGATCTGTTTGTTAGAATAAGCCTGGGGGGGCAGAGCCTGATCCAAAATAAAGACTAAAGGAAAAGGGATGAACAACAAAAAAAATAAAAGGCAAAAAACTATAAGCCTGATTCCAAAAAAAAAAGAAAGAAAGAAAGAAAAAGAAAAACAGACACTCTATTCATGTAATAAAGCAAGGAAAACTCAGAAAAGAAAGTGGAATATGTCATGACTTTTATAAAATTCTTGATAAGGAAAAATAACCACTAAGACATACTCGTCAAAGAATCAGTATATTCAGCAAAACAGAAAACATCAGCAGATAAGTATCCTGGAGACATTAAAGCTAATAGATATTTAGATATTGAAATGACAAGAAAAAATATTTCATCATCAGTAAAAACAAATAATAGAATTGACAAGAGAAATCTTTCATTATGAAACTCTTATTTCATGAGTATCTACTTACAAAGCCTAAACATATATTAAAGCAAATTTGGTTCACTTTCTTTATTTTTGGTCCTACCTCATGCTTTCCAGCATTACCGTGTCTGATAGTAACCAGCAGCATCTTAAAGAATTACAATTTTTCTGTTATGATCATATTCATATTCTTTGACAATATGTGTTTATTATTGGTGAAATTGTTAAGGCCCTGGCACTTTGGAGACTCGACTTTAATCACATAACTGTATTAATACTATGTTTATATGAACACAATTAAAAATCAAGCTGTATGTGAAGGGGAGGAGCAAGATAGTGGAGGAGTAGAAGACTTAAATTTCATCTGGTCCCAGGAATTCAGCTAGATAGTTATCAAACCATTCTGAACACCTACAAACTCAACAGGAGATCAAAGAAAAGAATAGTAGCGGTTCTACGAACAGAAAAGCTACCACTTTCTGGAAGGTAGGATGTGTGGAAAACTGAATCCAAGGCGATATTTGGGAAGATAGCGGAGGAGGGGGGCTCCGTCAGCCTCTTCTGGCAAGTGATAGAGCAGCGGAGCACAAAATCGGAACTTTTAGAAGTCGGCTCTGCTGAGGGACGTTGCTCCAGTGGCTAAGCAGGGGTTGGAACCCTCGCTGGGACACGGTGGTCTCAGGACCCTCAGGGTCACAGGAACACCGGGTGTGCCTGAGTGCAGCAGAGCTCCCAAGTAACCTACAATGGTAGAAATATTAGATTGGCAGCAGACATATCCACAGAGACCTGGCAGGCCAAAAAGGACTAGCATGATATATTCAGGGCACTAAATGAGAAAAATATGCAGCCAAGAATACTATATCCAGCTAGGCTGGATAGACAATCTGGAAGAAATGGATGCATTCCTACACACTATGAACTACCAAAACTGAAGAAGGAAGAAATAGAAAACCTGAACAGACCCATAACCAGTAAGGAAATTGAAGCAGTAATCAAAAATCTCCCAACAAACAAGAGCCCAGGCCCAGGATTGAAAATAGAAGGGGAGATAAAAAGCTTCCAGGACAAACAAAAATAAAAGAATTTGCGAACACCAAATGAGCCCTACAAGAAATATTGAAAGGGGTCCTCTAAGCAAAGAGAGAGCCTAAAAGTAACATAGACGAAAAAGGAACACAGACAATATACAGTAACAGTCACCTTACACGCTATACAATGGCCCTAAATTCATATCTTTCAGTAGTTACCCTGAATGTAAATGGACTAAATGTTCCAATCGAAAGAAACAGGGTATCAGATTGGATAAAAAAACATGACCCATCGATATGCTCTCTGCAAGAGACTCATTTTAGACCCAAAGACACCTCCAGATTTAAATGAGGGGTTGGAAAACCATTTAGCATGCTAATGGACATCAAAAGAAAGATGGGGTGGCAATCCTTATATTAGACAAATTAGATTTTAAAACAAAGACTATAATAAGAGATGAGGAAGGACATTATATCTTACTTAAAGGGTATATCCAACAAGAACATCCAGCAGTTGTAAATATCTATGCCCCTTACATGGGAGCAGCCAATTATATAAGCCAATAAATGACAAAATCAAAGAAACACATTGACAGCAATGCAATAATAGTACGGGATGTTACCACCCCTCTCACTGAAATGGACAGATTATCTAAGAAAAGATCAACAGGGAAATAAAGGCTTTAAATGACACACTGGACCACATGGACTTCACAGATATATTCAGAACATTCCATTCCAGAGCAACAGAGTACACATTCTTCTCTAGTGCCCATGGAACATTCTCCAGAATAGATCACATCCTAGGTCACAAATCAGGTCTCAACCGGTACCAAAAGATTGGGATCATTCCCTGCATATTTTCGGACCACAATGCTTTGAAACTAAATTCAATCACAAGAGGAAAATCGGAAAGAACTCAAATACATGGACACTAAAGAACATCCTACTAAAGAATGAATGGGTCGACCAGGAAATTAAAGAATTAAAAAAATTCATAGAAACAAATGAAAATGAAAACACAACTGTTCAAAATCTTAGGGATGCAGCAAAGGCAGTCCTAAGAGGAAAGTATATAGCAATACAAGCCTTTCTCAAGAACAAGAAAGGTCTCAAATACACAACCTAACCCTACACCTAAATGAGCTGGAGAAATAACAACAAATAAAGCCTAAACCCAGCAAGGGAAGAGAAATAATAAAGATCAGAGCAGAAATCAATGAAATAGAAACCAAAAGAACAGTAGAACAAAACAACAAAACTAGGAGCTTGTTCTTTGAAAGAATGAATAAGATTGATAAAACCCTGGCCATACTTATCAAAAAGAAAAGAGAAAGGACCCAAATAAATAAAATAACGACTGAAAGAGGAGAGTTCACAACCAACACCAAAGAAATACAAACAATTATAAGAACATATTATGGGCAACTACATGCCAGCAAATTAGACAATGTGGAAGAAATGGATGCATTCCTAGAGATGTATAAACTACCAAAACTGAACCAGGAAGAAATAGAAAACCTGAACAGACCCATAACCAGTAAGGAAACTGAAGCAGTCATCAAAAATCTCCCAACAAAAACCCAGGGCCAGATGGCTTCCCAGGGGAACTCTGATTCTTTAAAGAATTAATACCTATTCTTCTGAAACTGTTCCAAAAAAATAGAAATGGAAGGAAAACTTCCAAACTCATTTTATGAGGCCAGAATTACCTTGATCCCAAAACCAGACAAAGACCCCATCAAAAAGGAGAATTACAGACCAATATCCCTGATGAACATGGATGCAAAAATTCTCACCAAAATACTAGCCAATAGGATCCAACAGTACACAGAAAGGATTATTCACCACAACCAAGTGGGTTTTATTCCTGGGCTGCAAGGTTGGTTCACCGTCTGCAAATCAATCAATCTGATTAATACATTAATAAAAGAAAGGACAAGAACCATATGATCCTCTCAATTGATGCAGAAAAAGCATCTAACAAAGTACAGCATCCTTTCTTGATTAAAACTCTTCACAGTGTAGGGACAGAGGGTGCATAGTTCAAGATCATAAAAGCCATCTATAAAAAACCCACAGCGAGTATCATTCTTAATGGGAAAAAACTGAGAACATTTCCCCTAAGGTCAGGAACACAGCACAATCTGATTAATACATTAATAAAAGAAAGGACAAGAACCATATGATCCTCTCAATTGATGCAGAAAAAGCATCTAACAAAGTACAGCATCCTTTCTTGATTAAAACTCTTCACAGTGTAGGGACAGAGGGTGCATAGTTCAAGATCATAAAAGCCATCTATAAAAAACCCACAGCGAGTATCATTCTTAATGGGAAAAAACTGAGAACATTTCCCCTAAGGTCAGGAACACAGCAATGCCCACTATCACCACTGCTTTTCAACTTAGTACTAGAAGTCCTAGCCACAGCAGTCAGACAACAAAAAGAAATCAAAGGCATCAGAATCGGCAAAGAAGTCACACATTCACTCTTTGCAGATGACATGATACTTTATGTGGAAAACCCAAAGACTCCACCCCAAAACTGCTAGAACTCATACAAGAATTCAGTAAGGTGGCAGGATATAAAATCAATGCACAGAAATCAGTGGCATTCCTATACACCAACAACAAGACAGAAGAGAGACAAATCAAGGAGTCGATCCTATTTACAATTGCACCGAAAACCAGAAGATACCTAGGAATAAATTTAACCAAAGAGGCAAAGGATCTGTACTCAGAAAACTATAGAATACTCATGAAAGAAATTGAGGAAGACACAAAGAAATGGAAAAACGTTCCATGCTTATGGATTGGAAGAACAAATATTGTGAAAATATCAATGCGACCTAGAGCAATCTACACATTTAATGCAATCCCTATCAAAATACTATCCACTTTTTTCAAAGAAATGGAACAAATAATCCTAAAATTTGGATGGAACCAGAAGAGACCCCGAATAGCCAGAGGAATATTGAAAAAGAAAGGCAAAGCTGGCGGCATCACAATTCCGGACTTCAAGCTCTATTACAAAGCTATAATCATCAAGACAGTATGGTACTGGCACAAAAACAGACACATAGATCAATGGAACAGAATCGAGAGCCCAGAAATGGACCCTCAACCCTATGGTCAACTAATCTTCAACAAAGCAGGAAAGAATATCCATTGGAAAAAAGACAGTCTCTTCAACAAATGGTATTGGGAAAATTGGACAGCCACATGCAGAAGAATGAAACTGGACCATTTCCTTACAGCACATACAAAAATAGAATCGACATTGTTGAAAGACCTAAGTGTGAGACAGGAATCCATCACAATCCTTGAGGAGAGCATGGGCAGCAACCTCTTCAACTTCAGCCACAGCAACCTCTTTCTAGACACCAAAGACAAGGGAAGCCAGGGCAAAAATGAACTATTGGGACTTCATCAAGATAAAAAGCTTTTGCACAGCAAAGGAAACAGTCAACAAAACCAAGAGACAACTGACAGAATGGGAGAAGATATTTAAATGACATATCTGATAAAGGGCTAGTATCCAAAATCTATAAAGAACTTATCAAACTCAACACCCAAAGAACAAATAATCCAATCAAGAAATGGGGAGAAGACATGAACAGACATTTCTGCAAAGAAGCCATCCAAATGGCCAACAGACACATGAAAAAGTGCTCAACGTCCCTCAGCATCAGGGAAATCCAAATCAAAACTTCAGTGAGATACCACCTCACACCAGTCAGAATGGCTAAAAATAACAATCAGGAAATGACAAATGTTGGCAAGGATGTGGAGAAAGGAGAATCCTCCTACACTGTAGGTGGGAATGCAAGCTGGTGCAGCCACTCTGGAAAACAGTATGGAGGTTCCTCTAAAAGTTGAAAATAGAGCTACCGTATGACCTAGCAGTTGCACTACTGTGTATTCACCCTGAAGATACAAATGTAGTGATCCAAAGGGGCACCTGCACCCCAATGTTTATAGCAGCAATGTCCACAGTAGTCTAACTATGGAAAGAGCCTAGATGTCTATCAGCAGATGAATGGATTAAGAAGATGTGGTATATATACACAGTGGAATATTATGCAGCCATAAAAATGTGAAATCTTGCCGTTTGCAAGGACATCGATGGAACTAGAGGGTATTATGCTAAGCGAAATAAGTCAATAAGAGAAAGACAATTATCATATGATGTCACTGATATGAGGAATTTGAGAAACAAGATAGGATCATAGGGGAAGGGAGAGAAAAATGAAACAAGACAAAACCAGAGAGGGTAACAAACAATAAGAGACTCTTAATCTCAGGAAACAAACAGGGTTGCTGGAGTGGAGGGGTGAGGGGAGGGATGGGGTGGCTGGGTGATCAACATTGGGGAGGGTATGTGCTGTGGTGAACACTGTGAATTGTGTAAGACTGATGAATCCTAGACCCGTACCCCTGAAACAAATAATACATTATATGTTAATTTTAGAAAAAAATTTTTAAAAAACCTGTATGCTCTTCAGCATATGAAACAAAATTAAGTAAACTGATATATGTATTCATAATTCTATCATTTTGTCATTTAAAAATGAATATTTTAAAGAAATTAAGTGTATACCTTTCACACAATAATGTGATAATACACTATTTTTTTCTCTTGTTTTTTCAAATAATATAGCAGCTGTTTCTCATTGTCATACTTCGGTGGGTGGCTCAGTCGTTAAGCGTCTGCCTTCAGCTCAGGTCACGATCCCAGGGTCCTGGGATCAAGCCCCATGTAGGGCTCCCTGCTCAGCGGGAAGCCTGCTTTTCCCTCTCCCACTCCCTCTGCTGTGTTCCCTCTCTCACTGTGTCTCTCTCTGTCAAATAAATAAAATCTTAAAAAAAAAAGCTAACGAAATTAAATATTTTCATTCATGCCCTCTTCTTTTATATTGAAATATGGTGAAATCCATTTATTTTAAAATCTGAGTTTTATTTTCATAAAGACTAATCTGGCTATTATAATAGGTTTTGTATCAGAATCAATTTATTTCTTTGTCAATAATTTCTCTTATGTTAATGATGTATTCTGAAAAATACAAAGTGATATACTTCATATATCACAATGGAAATAAGGAAATGGATTTTTGGTAAATGGTTTTTTATTTAGCATGTGTATTTCCAGCTTTATATTAGTAATCACAAGAAAATGTAGTTTAATATGTGAATATATTATGTGTCATATGTGTCACATTCCTTTTGACAAATGTGATGGGGATGCTGTTAGTTCTACTTATATTCTCGGTCTATTTTAGCAAGAAATTCAATCTTAAAAGCCCTGTACAAAAATCTTTCAGCCTTGGGTTGCCCATGTTAAAAGTTAAATCCTTGAATTCTATTTAGAACCTTCTAACATTAGTTGTGTGACTTGTGGTATTTATATCTTGCACATGCTATAGCCATCCATGAGTAAATTTTCCAGATGGTAGAAGGAGTCATTTTGACTTATTCCCCATTTGAGCTGTCATGACTTTTTCTACTCTAATTCAGACATTATTGATTTATTTTTGTTATTGAACTCAAGAGTTCCAGGTTATAGATCTAAATATTCAGCCATTCTACTTAAATTTTTTTTTCTCCATCTATGGAGTAACATTCATCAAATCCTAAATGGTTACTTTAATTTTTCATGACCAACTGTTTTAGTGTTTCCTACTATAAGCATTAAGTGGGTCTGGAAGTGAGAACTCTAAAGAAAAATCAGTCTGTCCTTCTAGGAGTTAACGAATTTTTCTTTACTTTATTGCCTACCTACAAAGCACAGTATACTGCTGTTCTAAGTACACACAACATTACCATAGTGATAAAAGATATAGAGAGAGATAATGTACTCCATTATGGTTATTTACTGTTTTACAGTAGTTCCCATATTCTTTCCCCCACATTTAATCCTCACAATGACCCTTTGCAATAGCCAAATTATGTTCTTTTTGATCATTTTACAGATAAAGAAAAATAATACAGAGATAAAGTGTCCTGAAAACTGGATCATTCAGTAGGTGGTATGGGACAACTGGATATATTCATCTCTAAAAAAGTGCAGTATAATCATAACTCATAGCTTAAGCCAGCATAAATTCTAGGTGAATCAAAGACCTAAAAGCAAAAATAATGTCCCCAAGTACTATGAATTTCAGAGGCCTTATAACTTATAAGGAAAACCTAGATACTATGAAGAAAAATATTAATAAATCACAGACAAAAGAACAATTTTCTTAATGTAGAATGGACTCCTGCAAATTGGCAGGAAAAAGACCAACAACATTTTAATAAGAAAACTAAAAATTAAAGCCACAATGAAATACCATTTCACTTATCAAAATGGCAAAAATCAAAGTATTTGGTAATTCACTTATTGGTGTAACCTCTCTGGTGAAGATGCTCAAAGTGTAGTCCAAAGTATAGACCTGGGGTTGAGGGCTTCCTGCAATTCTTTCAGGGCGTCCATAAAGTCAATAGTATCTGCATAATAATATTAAGATCCAGTTGGCATTTTTCACAGTGTTGACATTAGCTCTGATAATGTAAAAGCAATGGTTTGAGTAAAGCTGCATGCCATTTAGCACAAACCAAAACAGTAGCACCACATTTTATTAGCATGCATTGTATTCTTCACCATTATACACTCACCGTGTTAAAGAAGAAAGAGGAAAAATAAGAAATATAGTTTCACTTAAGAATTTCAATGAAGCAGTGAAAAATAATTTTTTTAGATCTTGACTTTTGAGTATACACTGTTTTAATACTGTCAGTAAATAAGTACATAAAACTTTTTTGCTGCACAGAGTATCGTGGTTGATCTTGATGAAAAGCACTAGGGCGATTTGATTGTAAGCAGAACTAACCACTTTTTTTAATGATTGCACCATTTTTTACTTGAAAGAACAACTGACAAACTATGGTTATTCACACTTGGGGTTTGGTTGACATTTTCTCTAAAATGTACAAAGTGAACTTGTCCCTTCAAGACAACAACTGATAGGACGGTGCCAAGTGATAAAATTTAGTATCTCAAGCAAAAGTTGGGATTTTAGAAAACTGTAATCTGCTACCATGAACTGACAGCTTCCCAATTACCAAAGACCTTTTTGATAAGATTGATGGTGATATTAACAAATGGAAATTTTTGATAACTGTATAATGAAATATTTCAACATTTGGAAAATCTGTATAACTCAGTGAATCAGTATCTTCTAAATGTTTTGATGTGGGGTTTTACAAAGTCATGCAGTGGTAAAATATCAGTTCAAAATGCAAAATAGATTACTAGATTTTAATTAAGAGGAGGAAAACTTCATTGCTACATCTCTGGATTCTTTACTGCAACTAACCTTTAAGAAATTACCGCTTGTTGAGTTTTTGTGGTAGTATGGAAGAAGATCCAAAGTTACCTGAAAAAGCTATTAAAATACTTCTTCCAAGATAGCAGGAGGGGAAGAATGAAGGGGAGTAAGTCGGAGGGGAAGACAAACCATGAGAGACGATGGACTCTGAAAAACAAACTGAGGGTTCTAGAGGGGAGAGGGGTGGGGGATGGGTTAGCCTGGTGATGGGTATTAAAGAGGGCACATTCTGCATGGAGCACTGGGTGTTATGCACAAACAATGAATCATGGAACACTACATCAAAAACTAATGATGTAATGTATGGTGATTAACATAACAATAAAAAATTATTTAAAAAAATACTTCTTCCAACTATACATTTTCACATTTGTCAGCCAAAACAATAGATTGAGTACAAAAGCAGCATGAAAATCCAGCTTTTTTCTGTTAAGCCAGATAATGCCACTCTTCTTGTAAAATGTTTTTGTTTTGGAAAACAGCCATTTTTCATGAAAATGTTACTTGTGCTTATATGTAGATTTATGGTTGTTATTTTAATAATACTTTAACTTTTATGCCTAGGAAAGAAAATAGTTTCAGAAAAATAAATTTCACATGAATCAAAGGCCCAAGGCTAGGAAATAGTATTCATTTAAGCAAATTCTCTAAGAAATAATGTGACCTTGAATAGACTATGAAGAAGTCATGCTGATGGAGGGACCAGTCTGTGAACTTGGACACATTCCTTAAAGAAGTCCCAGGAATTAATAAAATTTCCTTTGGACATGAAGTTGGACTATCAGACAGCTTTTCTATTACTTCCCCTAAATATCAAAAAACAGCACGTAGAAAGGGCACAAGGAAGACATTCTCTGATAGAATTCTCCATTTCTATGACCATATCTATAAAATATTGTTGTTAACTTATACTAAAAGGCATGATTATGAGTTATCACATGAGTTTGTTGTATGTTTATTAGATGGTTATTTGCCAGCATTAAATATCAGCTAAGTCATAGTTGAAATACTTGTAGGAAATAGGAAGCTACTTGGAATAAAGGAACTAGGAGAAAATAAAAGTGTAAATTAGAATCTAATCTGAGTATTTTGACATTGGGTAAAAATGAAGGGTAGAGACTTAGTAATGGTCTTCTAATTGGTCCCCCCTTTAATTCGCTTTTAATGAACTCTATGATATTCCTAGAGCCCACCTATAAATCACATTTTGCATTTAATTCATTCTTACTTGGCTAGCTCTTTTTTTATTTATCTTTAACCATAATATATATTTATGCCCTTGAAAAGCCTTTTCTTTTCCAAGTATTCCTGCCTAGAGTTGCATCTATCTCTCTTCTTCCTCGGTAGTCCAAATCCATATATACTGTCAAATCACAGATGTTCTCCATACTTTCCATTATTAATTCAACTATGTTATTTAATGTTTTACTCCTCTGTGTAAGGGTTTATTGTCACAAATGATATTAATCATAAGGCTCATAAGTAATTAAACCATGAAATTAAAGAAATTTATTTTTCACTGTGTTGCACCTTTTATTTTTCCTTGCTGGGCTCAGCTTCCATTGGCTAGATTTTTAGCCCACTCAGCCTAAAATTATTTTTTTCCCTTTTGAATATATTACTGAAGACTTGATAGGCTTGTTAAAATTCTGTATTTTCTTAATATGTAAGCCTAAACATGGAAGAATATTTCTCTATTGCTAATCCTTGTTATCTCCTTCATACTGAAGGCACTTGCCTCAGACACACATTATATGTTAAAATATAGCAAATAAATCAGTGAATAAAGCAACACAAAATTTAAAATCTAAATGACTATTCCACTGTGCATGTCACTGTAGAGATTTAACTCTAGGACATCAAAATCTGTAAACCCCATCAGGTAAGGGGCAATAGGAAGGAGAGACCATTAGAGGAATTGATTCCAGGTTCTCCAGTAACCTCATTTCTGAAGGTCTTTGCAAAACATTGTGCAGCTTTTTTTTAAGATTTTATTTATTTGATGGGGTCCTGGGTGGCTCAGTCGTTAAGCATCTGCTTCGGCTCAGGTCATGATCCCAGGGTCCTGGGATGGAGCCCCACATCGTGCTCCCTGCTCAGCGGGGAGCCTGCTTCTGCCTCTCCCACTCCCCCTGCTTGTGTTCCTGCTCTCTCTGTGTCTCTCTCTGTCAAATAAATAAGTAAAATCTTTTAAAAAAATGATTTTATTTATTTGAGAGAGAGCATGAGTGTGGGGGTTGGGGACAGGACAAAGCGGACTCCACACTGAGCACAGAGCCTGATGCAGGGCTCAATCCCAAGACCCTGAGATCATGACCTGTACCAAAATCAGATGCTTAACCAACTGAGCAACCCAAGCGCCCTCATTGTGCAGCTTTTTAAAAAACCAGTCAGCTGAAAATGACATCTGTATTCTCTTCATTTGCCTTTTTATTGATAAAAATTGTTGTTGCTTTTTAAAAAGCGAGGGTGCTGAGAGCTTTAGAACTCTTGAAGTTCAAACTATTTAAAAGATACTTAAGAGCATGTGTAAAGGTAAATTATATGTAAAGACACATTTAAAATAAGCCATGTAGGGCGCCTGGGTGGCTCAGATGGTTAAGCGTCTGCCTTCAGCTCAGGTCATGATCCCAGGGTTCTGGGATCGGGTCCCGCATCGGGCTCCCTGCTCCTTGGGAGCCTGCTTCTCCCTCTGCCTCTCTCCCTCTCTCTCTCTGTCTCTCATGAATAAATAAATAAAATCTTTAAAAATAAATAAATAAATAAAATAAGCCATGTAATGAGTTACTATCAACATGCTTGTTTTTCTCTTGCGGCAGCAATGATATCTATGTAAATCAGTCAAAAGCCACATTGTTTAAGAATTGATGATCTTAATATTAAAGCCTGAAATGGGGTTTTTTTCCAACACTGGATAAATATTTACAGAAAAGTGAGCAATTTAAAACAAGACACAATCCAGGTAATAGATGGCAAGGGCCAGAGTAATTGTTTTAATTGAATCACATTTATTACAAAGTTATATGTCACTTTCTTCCATTTACCCAGATTGATGCAGACTTTGAACAAATAGGAAATGTAATCTGCCATACAAGAACACTTTATTTTGTAACTGTTAATGGACTCTTGAAGTTTCTTTTGGCAGATGGAGATGGACACATGGATCACTTACTGCCAGGCTGTGAAGATAAAAACTGCCAGAAAAGCATCATTTACTTAGCAAAATCTGGAATGAAACAGGTATATCAGCTTGTTTTTTAATGTCAGTAGAGTTATCTTCTTGAAGAAAATCTTCAGAGATTAGAAAAAGTATCTGAAGAATCAGAACACAGAGAAACCCTTTATAAATTATTGACATCCTCATTTTAATTTAATGAAATGCATTTAAATCTTTTTGTGTTTGTTTATTGAGGGGGAAGACACTGTTATAATCATTTCTGGTGAAGAAGACCTATTCTTGGTCCTGTAATTAAATTTTATGGTCTAGGATTATTATAAAATGCACTGTAACTATGATAAAAGGTTATGGAGAAGAACATCACATCTACTGTCAAGGCTAATGTTGTCTTTATTTGTGCTATCTAGGTCTGTTTCATTCTCTCAAGCTGACTTTTTACCTGTAGCTTGTAGGTGAACAGTTCAGAATCCAATAGTCTTAGCAGATTAATGGGGCAATGATATGTTGTAACATTGAGAATTTTTCCATATTGATAGCACTAAACAGAGAAAGCCAGTATTATAGTACTAGAATTAATCAGTTTTGTTTTCTATCTTAGGGTAAGAAATGATAGAATAATATACTGAATTCTACTGCCCTTGTAGGAAACTACATTTTATACTAAGACACTAAAGAAAAATCTTCATACAATCAACAGTCTAAAAACACTTAACTTCTGTACCCATAAATTATATCATCTTAAGCTTTTTTAAGTTTTGAATCACTGAAAACATGAGGTCAAGTAACACCTAATCATTGTTTCATAGGTATAAGTAAACATAGTAATTATAACCTGGCTTCAAGAAACAGACTACTGTAAGAGTATTTTCAAATTATACAGTCATCTGTCTCTGGGAAGATAAATGTCACAGTTCTTTGGTGACTGTTAAGAATGTCATATTAATAAAAAATCTTTTTACTTTTTGGACCTTAATACATTTACCTTAATAAGAATACTTTATCCTCATTAATAAACAGTCAACCTTTTCAGAAATTTGTAATAACTTGGCATTTTGTGAAATTTCCCATCTTCTTCCAAAACAAAACCAACAGTTTTTTTCAGTCAAGTAAATCATTAAAACATTTTGATGATAAACAGGTTTTTTTTGCTTTTAAGAAAGATTGAAAAATTAATCTAAGATTTAACAAGTTTTTTTTAAAAAAAACAGCTTGTTTTCTATAAATATGTCTTTATCATTAACTATTTTTTCTGTTTTTCCTTGGCAAGTTATGCTTTCTTTGGAAAACCTAGAAAATGTTTGGGATACCCTATGTACTAAACCCTTTGCAAGAAGCCATTTTTAATATCGTTTGACTTGGAGCCATATAAAGAGTCACCTGCTTAAAAGAAACATATGTAGCCATGTTTAGCCTGCTGTCATTTCAAGCCAGCTGCGCCTGTTTAAACATCTCTAGGGTGTGTGCCAGTATCCATACTTTTAACTAATCATGGGCATATTTATAATTTGACCTGAGCCGAAGGCAGATGCCCAACAACTGAGCCACCCACACGCCCCGGGCATATTTGTAATTTTAATGGTATGATCTCCACTCTTCAGATTTTTAGTTTGCATTAGGTTATTAGAAGTAGATTAGGGCATTAGGGCATCTCAAAAGAGAAATGGATTTCCAAAAGCTCTTTTTGAGATCAACTTATTCTCTCCGTTCTCTTCATTATAATCAACATAAAAATAAAGAACTTACTAAAAGTAGATTCCAGCTGTTTTGGTGACAAAGCTCCCCCTGGACAGGCAGAGCTTCTCTCAGGGCTGGTGTTGTCAGGAAAGCCTTAGAACTCTTGGCTCTGAAGATGGTGACTAAAGTCAGCATCATGTATAAAAGGCAAAGCAGGGGAACAACAGAGGTTCTGTCATCTTCTAACTTTCTTCCTAAGCTGATCCTCCTGAAAGGACATTAGTATTAGATGATATTACTGTTTGCTCTAATTTAAAAAAATACTCATTTGCGGGGTGCCTAGGTGGCTCAGTCAGTTAAGCGTCCAACTCTTGGTTTCTGCTCAGTTCATGATCTCAGGATCTTGAGATAGAGCCCCCTGTTGGGCTCCATGTTCAGTGGGAGTCTGATTGAGATTCTCTCTCTCCTTCTCCCTCTGCCCCTCCCCCTCGTTCTCTTTCTCTCCCTCCCTCCCTCTCTAAAATAAGCAAATAAATCTTTAAAAAATATTACCTTGAAATTACATTTCCACTCAACACAGCTTTAAAATGGGGGGATTCAACTATAGGAATCAATATCAATTCAAACCTAAGATTCTGTGATTTTGTGAAAAACTTTCAAAGGCTCTATGTACCAGTTCAAGGAAAAATGACTAGTGATGAAATTTAAATGGGACTTTATTTTTTCTAGAGTATCAGTTATCTGTTCGTCAAAGTAAATTATAATACCCTTAGATGTAGAGATAAAGAAGTTTAAGTAAGATGATGCTTGTAAGGACTTTTAATAGATCGTTTGTCTTACAAATGGTGAATTTTTTTTTTCTAAAGTAACTGTAAAATCTAATCTTTTTCCTCTTATTCCATAGTGGGTTCCAGTCCTACAGGAGTTCAGCAACAAGGGCACACTGTGGGGCTTTGTGCCATTTGTGCATGAACAACGACCAACTGAAATACCACTTCCAATTACCCTTCATATTGGAGACTACAACATGGATGGCTATCCAGATGCTCTTGCCATACTGAAGAATACATCTGGAAGGTATGGAAATTAAGTCTAGTGAGAAATATTTGTAAAAATATCTTTGATTTGATACTTTGTTAACTGAATAGCACCTAAATGTGGTAGAGTACCTTAAATAAAGGAACATGATGAGCTTAGTTCCTATTTCTTTACGTTGTACCTGAACTTCCAGTGGCTTAGAATACCTGTTCTTTTCCACAGATTTAATTTCTAAGGAACAGAAACAAACCTCTAATCTAAAATACAACATTCAACAAAACTTTATTGTTAAAAGGCCAAAAGTTTTTTCTTTTAATGAGTGTAATTTAATACTCAATTCAATTCAATAAATATTAACCGAGCCTTTTTTTCTGTGCAATTACACGTGATCCCTACAACCAGGAAGCTTCCATTCTGGAGATAGAGACAGGCTTGAAAGCAGATAACTGCAATACAATGTATTACATTCAATAATAGAGGCATATACAGAGTACAGAGTGATTGTACTCTTTATTTTTTGTGGGTTTTTTCCCTGGAAATAGTTGAAATTTTGTTTTCCTTCTTGGTTTAATTTCTGTATGTGAGTATAGTTGATGCACAATGTTACATAAATTTCAGGTGTACAACCTAGTGATTTGACAAGTTTATACATTATGCTGTGCTCACAAGTGCAGCTACCATCTGTTACCATACAACACTATTACAGTACCATTGACCAATATTCCTTATGCAGTGCCTTTTATTCCTGTGACTTATTCTTTCCATAATGGGAAGCCTTATCTCCCACTCCCTTTCATTTGTAAGGCCAAAATTTTTAAAAAGCAAATGACCCAGTTACATTTTGGGAGACTGAAAACCATCGTGGTTAAGAGCTGAGCCTAGGCTTCAATCTCAGTCCAGCCACTTAACCACCTGTGTGACCGTAGGCAGACTATCTAAACTCATCTATAAGACAAGAGTAATAATTCTATCTGTCTCGGGGCGCCTGGGTAGCTCAGTTGGTTAAGAGACTGCCTTCGGCACAGGTCATAATCCCGGGGTCCTGGGATTGAGCCCTGCATCAGGCTCCCTGCTTGGTCGGAAGCCTGCTTCTCCCTCTCCCACTCCCCTACTTGTGTTCCCCCTCACGCTGTCTCTCTGTCAATTAAATAAATAAATAAAATCTTTAAAAAAAATAAAAATAATAATTTTATCTGTCTCAAGCAGTTGTAGTGAAGATTAAATGAGGTAAAAATAAGTGAAGCAATTAGTAAATACCTAGTACATACGGACATTCAGTGAATATTGCCTTACTCTTGCTTATTTATAATTGCATTGAAAATTCAAACATGATTATTGACATTATTTGTATACATAAAATGTATATTTATTACATTATCAGTGGTTCTGAGTGCTGCAGCTCCTTTTTTCTCCTTAAGTAGAGGTACCAGTAGATAAACCAATATAGTTAAATTTCTAATTAGCCTGAGTCTTTGCAGAATCCATGAATATGACTCTTCCTAAATTTTAATACCTTATTGTTTTCTTCCTATCACAATTAATTGTATTTCTTGGCCCTTATTCTTTATTATCTCCTGCATCATTATCTATCCACAATTTTTCCTCTGTGCATTAATTCACTCTGGAATTAGTGATAATTCAGCTTCACGTTTCCTACCAGGTTCATGATGCAAAACAACTTCCCTGGAAAAAAAATCAGATTTATTGTTGCTTTGAACACCAAACGATGTCATCTAGAAATCTGATATTTAGAGAAACATATATTATTAGAGAGTGCCCCTAAATATTTGTAGAAAATTATGGACAGTCTGTACTTAAACTTTTCTAAGGCTTTGATTTGAAATTACAGTTGCTCCAAGTTATGTATATGGAGTTTTCCAGGGACATGATCATCATGCTTCATAATTATTTGTGTGAAGCAATTTTAGTGTAAAATGAAATATCTGAACTGAATGTGGTTATTATTCCTTTTAAAGATACAGTGGCACATAAAAACAAAGAAATGTAAAATTGCTTTATTCTAGACATTAATCCTATTCAAAAGAATAAGAAATTGTATCCCAAATTCATTTAAGTCTATGATTACTCATCCTTAGAAGAATATCCAAACAATTTATGTTTTGGTCATAAGGGTTTTGTTTTTTTTTTTTAAACTAGTGAGTTATCTTTTTGTTGTTGTTTTTAAATTTTAAGTCCCAGTATAGTTGACATACAGTGTTCTATTAGTTTCATGTGTAGGATATAGTGATTCAGTAACTCCATGCATCACCTGGTGCTCATCACAAGTGCCCTCCTTAATCCGCATCACCTATTTCACCCTCCCCTTCCAACCTCCCCTCTAACCATGAGTTTGTTCTTTGTAATTAAGAGTTTGTTTCCTGGCTTCTCTCTCTCTCTATTTTCTTGGCTCATTTGTTTCTTAAATGCCCCATGAGTGAAATCATATGGTATGATTGACTGACTTATATTACTTAGCATTATACTCTCTAGCTCCATCCATGCCATTGCAAATGGCAAGATTTCATTCTTTATTATGGCTTAATAATATTCCATTGAGTATATACTGTCATGAAGTTTTTATCAATATTTTCTCTTTTAAACCATCAAATATTAACTGAAGTTCCTTTACCATTCAGAAATAATGATGGTATCAACAGCTAATTCAGCAGGGAACAGAGTAACTCTACAGAAAACATAAGGTAAGAGGCAGTCAGTTATAGGCACTTGATGCTTTTATAAGCAACTGTTTAAAACCTGGGATTTCTTTTTGGCATAGATGAGAATTAAAAGATAGATTTTAGTGCATCTCATTGTTCATTAAATCACTAAATCAAAAAGAGCCCTGTACTTGAAAGGGAGATGTGTGTCTAGGAGAATTCAGTATAATATATTCCTTGAAACATAGAAGGAGGAAAAAAAGACATAGTGTGCATGATAATCCTTTCCTGCATGCATTCCCTTTTGTCCAAAAAGTATTTTGTAATTTTTAACTGATTTCAGGATTGCTGTATTGCTGAGGATTAGTGCAGGGTTGATGTTTCTAATTTGAAGGGTTACTACCGGAGAATTCTGTCTCCTTTTTTAATGAAGGTTTTGAAAATGAGGTAGACATTATACATAAGAGAATAAAATCCATAATATGTAACTCATGAAAAGAAATTCTGAAACCATGGATTGTTAACTTGTGTTTTTGTTTTCAGAAGAGAGTAATTTAGATTGGTTTGTTCCTTATATTAAAGACCTAATTTATCTAAGTTAACCTTTAAAATCATGGTACATGAAAAATCTATTAGTGACATTTTATAGAGGCAGCCTGGTCTGAGATCAGTCATTTTACATATATGCCACCACTGACTGAAAACCTTATTTTTTTCCTTGACTATCCCATTGTTACTCAGTTGCCCTTAGTTTACTTTCATATTCTGTGCATAGTCATGTCTTAATTCTCTGAATTTTCATTTTATTGAGAGAAGAAAGGAAAACTTAAAGTGACGTTGCTGTGCTGTCTCCAGAGACAGAGGCCCAGGTGGGCACCATTTTTGCACTCTCTCTCTGCCTTGCTAGTGCACTTGCCTAGCCCTGTATACCAAACCCTGGGTTATGCATGTCCCACCCCGAAACACTCCATGGGCCCAGCCTGCTAAGCCTGGCAGGCAGGCATGCCCCAGCCCAGTAGTCCCTCAGCTCCACCCTACTAAACCCAGCTGGTCCTCTTCCACAGCCTACCCCACTAAATCTGAGTAGTAGGTGTGCCCTGGCCTGACTTACCCATGGGGCCACAACACCAAAGTTGGCCTGTAGGCTTGTCTCAGTCTACACTTTCACACAGTCCCACCAAAGCCAGGGGATGTGCATAGTCCAAATAGGTGATGTCCCTTGAACACCTAGCTCTGGTGGCCAGGGAAGCTTGCTTTTCTGGGCCTCATGGGACTAAAACAATGGGAGAGACAGTTTTTGGCAAGCTACCACCCCCAAGGCACTGCACAGACAGCAGACTGAAACACACTATTAGTCTTCTTATGATTACTTCTTCAAGACTAGAAGTAGCCATTTCTCCTAATACATAGAAACAAATTCACGGAGTCCAGCAAATGAGGAAACAGAAGAATATCTTCCAAATGGAAAAACAAGATAAAATCCCGGGGGGGGGGGGGGACACAGAAAAAACTTAATAAAATGGAAATAAGTAATTTACCTGATATAAAATTCAAGATAATGGTTACAAAGATTTTCACCAATCTTAGGAGAAGAATGGATGAAAACAAAGAGATAGAAAATACGAGTAAGTACCAAACAGAAGTCAAAGAACTGAAGAATATAACATTGAACTGAAAAATACACTAGAGGGCTTCAACAGCAGAGCAGATGGAACAGAAGAAAGGATCAGTGACCTGAAAGACAGAGCAGCAGCACTTGCCCAAACAGACCAGCAAAAAATGGGGGAGGCTGGGAGTGAAAGATAGCTTAAGGGACCTGTGGAACACCATCAGGTATGCTAACATTTTCATTATAAGGGTCTCAGGAAAAGAAAGAGAGAAAGGTATAAAAACTTATTTGAAGAAATAATGGCTGTAAACTACCTTAATATGGGGAGGGAAAACAGACTTCCAAATGCAAAAAAAGGGCAAGGAGTTCCAAATAAGATGATCACAAAGAGATCCACTCCAAGACACATTACAATTAAAATGTCAAAAGTTAAAGAGAGAATCTTGAAAGCAACAAGAGAAAAACATTATTATGTACAGGGGAACCTCCATAAGACTATGAGCAGATTTTTCAGCAGAAACTTTGCAGGCCAGAGAGAGTGGCATGATATATTCAAAGTGCTGAAGGCAAAAAACACTTCCAACCAAGAATACTCTATCTGTCAAACTTATCATTCAAATAGAAGGAGGAATAAAGAGTTTTCCAGACAAGCAAAAACTAAAGGAGTTAACCACCATTAAATTGGCCTTACCAGAAATGTTAAAGGGACTTCTTTAAGCTAAAAAAAAAAGGGGGGGGCACTGATTAGTAACAAGAAAACATATGAAAGTAAAGATCCCACTAAAAAGATAAATGTATAGTAAAGGTAGTGGACTAATCAGTGTTAAAGCTAACATGAAGATAAGACAAAAGTAGTAAAAATAACTATACAACAATTAGTTAAGGGATACACAAAAACATGTAAAATGTAACATCAGAAACATAGAACATGGGATATTTTGAGTAGAAAATGTATTTTAGAATTCAAATTTAACTTCCTGTCAACTGAAAATAGACTGGTATATATACAGGCTGATATACATCAGCCACATGTTAACCAAAAAGCAAAACCTGGGGTACATACACAAGATAATGAGAAAAAGATGTAAACATAGTAATGGTCATCAAAACACAATAGGAAAGGGCAAGAGAAGAAGAAAAGTACAGAGAGGAACTACAAAACAGCTGAAAAACAGTTAACAAAATGGCAATAAGTACATATCTACCTATAATTACTTTAGACATAAATGGAGTAAATTCTCCAATCAAGACATAGAATGACTAAATGAATTTAAAAATAAATAAATAAATAACTTCATATGCCGTGTGCAAGAGACTCAACCTCAGGTGTAAGGATACACAGGGACTGAAAGTAAAGGGAAGGGAAAAGATGTCTCATGCAAATGGAAACCAGGGGTAGCTACACATATATAACTAAATATGTAAAGTAAATATTAAAGGACTTAAAGGGAGAAACCAGCAGCAATACAATCAGGGTTAATTAATATCCCAGTAACATCAATGCATAGATCAATCAGACAGAAAATCAATAAGGAAATATCAGCCTTAAGAGGTCCTTCTAAAAGAGAAGTTCCTAGCTGGACAGGACTACCTCAAAAAAAAAAAAGAAAATCTCAAATCAACAATCTAACTTTATACATAAAGGAACTAGAAAAAGAAGAATAACAAAGCCCAAGGTTAGTAGAAAGAAGGAAATAGTAAAGAACAGAGCAGAAGTAAATGTAATGGAAACTAAAAAGACAATAGGAAGGATTAATGAAACTAAGAACTGGTTCTTTGAAAAGATAACCAAAATTGATAAACCTCAGCCAGATTCACTGAGAGAGAGAGAGGAGAGGGCCCAAGTATTTATTTATCCGTAGGTATAGCCCCCTTCATGTTTCTAATGTTATTTGCCTTCTTCATTTCATTCATCAGACTCGATAAAGTCTTGTCTATTTTATTATTTCATTCATTCTATGTTTTTATTATAGTTGTAGTTATCCAGAGTCACTTTTATTTTCAATAAGATGAAATTTTTCCATAAATATTTTGTTTTTATATTTAATTTGTCTGTTTTGCTTTCTCAACTCACTACCTTCATTACAGAAATGAATAGGAGAGAATTGGGGGTTTATTTAATACAGACTACTAGTCACCACTATGAAAACAGCTCATAAGATATGATTGACAATGGATCAGAAGCATCATTTTTTTAAAAGCATTTTATATGTAGAGGGCAGCACACATCATTAATTACAAAGAGTAGTGAATAATATATGAATGTATATGCTTGTCTTTCCAGAGAGACTATATGATAAATTTCATTACTTATATAGTTTTGCTACCAAAATAAATACAATAAGCATTTCCTATATAATCAATAACTACATTGCCAAATTTGCATAAAACTATATAGAGTAAATTAAGCCTCTTAGTTCTTGAATCATCAACATATATAGTTCGCTTTATAAATGGTGGGGGGGTGCTGGGAATAATATAAGTATATTATATTTATAAAACTCCATTTTGTTTCATTTGAATCAGCTACCTTACTAGAATAGTAGCCACAGTTTCATGACCTCTAAGGAACAGTAAAAGTCTCCTTCAAAAAAGCAGTAACATGGAAGATTTTGAACTCCTATTTTTGTAATTCCTACCATCTATATGAATTAAACTAATGGTAGTAGAAACTGGCACTATGGAATCCATTTCTTAGGATGACACAATGGAAAAAGACTCTCCTATTAGTCCATGAATAAGGCAAGACTTAGATTCAGACGTCTCTTAGGTACGTACATTTTCTTAATAAAAGAAGACATACGGGACGCCTGGGTGGCTCAGTTGTTAAGCGTCTGCCTCCGACTCAGGTCATGATTCCTGGGTCCTGGGATCGAGCCCCGCAACGGGCTCCCTGCTCAGCGGGGAGCCTGCTTCTCCCTCTCCCACTCCCCCTGCTTGTGTTTGCTCTCTCGCTGTGTCTCTCTCTGTCAAGTAAATAAATAACATTTTTTTTAAAAATTTTAAAAAAGAAATAAAATACATACTTCTTCCACTACATTATATATCACATAAGTTTAAAAGACAAGTTTATTTCTAAATGCAGCTTAGAAAAGAAGGACCACACCATGGACTTTGAATTCCAATTTAAATGCTAGTGGTGCCACTTAGGAGTTCTGTTTCCTTCAGCAAGGTATTTATCCTATCTATGTATAACCAAATCTGTAAGATAAGTGTTGTTATACCTCCCCTACAAATTTCTTGTGAGGATTTCATAAAATACCATTCCTTCCCCACTTCCCTCTCAAGCTAACCTTATTAAGAGGCCTGTATTTAAACTAGACTGTCAACAACATGAATGTTGACTTTACTTCCAAAAGACCTGTAACAGCTAGGTAGCCTCTAACCTATAAGCCCCACAGATTATTGTTAAGGAAAGAACTGATGGCTAATTTTGAACCACAACTTCTAAACCCCAGTATGTTTATGTGTTAGAAATTTAAAATATATAAGTTAAAACATATCAATCTAAGCATATAATGTAAGTTTTTTTCAAATCTAAATGGTTTAGTCAGATTGGAATCCAAAAGACAGCATATTTACTCAGAAAACAGTAGTCTCAAAATTATCTCTCACAGATGGAATACTTTAAAGGTAGAATAGTTTGACAGTTTCCAAAGGAAAATGAGTGATACTTAAAGGGAGAATTAAAAAGTATTAGCAAAAAATTTTCTTCTATTGACTTCAAGAAGTAACTTAAAATTTCCAAGTCTATCCAGATCCTCTGTATGCAGGCTTTTTTCCCTAAGACTGATAAATTAAATGCTACAATGTGTCACTGTTTTCAATGTTGTTACACATGAATTAAAGAAACAAAAAACCAAACCAAAAAAAACAAGGTCTGAGGTAGGAAGATCTATCTTTTTAGGTAAATTTATCACCCTTTCTCACTTTCTTCATGAGCAAAGGGAAAGGGACAGCCATAAGGAATATATAATGAAAATATATATTAGCATTCTCACCCATTGTCTTTGTATCTTTGTCATTAAATTAAATCTAGATAGAATTTTTAAGAGCTGGGGCTGTTTTGTTTGTTTTGTTTGTTTTGTTTTGTTTTACAGAGGAGAGGCTTGATACAGACCAAGTGTTTTCTTCATCCCCAAAATCCACAATATGTAAACATATCAAATGTAGACCAGGCTGCAAAGCAGCAGGGCACATGGGATGAGAATTAGATTTGATAAAAAAGATTTATCTTAGAATCCTGACTTCGGGTCATTGTTTCCTCATCTGTGATATGAAGCAAATACTTACGCTACGTTACAGAGAAGTTGTCAAAACAAGATAATATATATGCAAGAGGAAACTACAAAATGTTTTTATTAAGTTAAGCCTTTATTTTATTTTTTTCTTCAAATTTTTTTGTTATGTTAATAACCATACATTACATCATTAGTTTGTGATGTACTGTTCCATGATTCGTTGTTTGTGCATAACACCCAGTGCTCCATGCAGAACTTGCCCTCTTTAATACCCATCACCAGGCTAACCCATCCCCCCAACGCCCCTCCTCTCTAGAACCTTCCGTTTGTTTTTCAGAGTCCATCGTTTCTCATGGTTCATCTCCCCCTCTGATTTAACCCCCTTCATTCTTCCCCTCCTATCTTCTTCTTTTTTTTTTCTTACCATATATTGCATCATATGTTTCAGAGGTACAGATCTGTGATTCAGCAGTCTTCCACAATTCACAGCGCTTACCATAGCACATACCCTCCCCAATGTCTATCACCCAACCACCCCATCCCTCCCACCCCACCCCCAATCCAGCAACCCTCACTTTGCTTCCTGGGATTAAGAATTCCTCATATCACTGAGGTCATATGATACATGTCTTTCTCTGATTGACTTATTTCACTCAGCATAACACCCTCCAGTTCCATCCACATCGTTGCAAATGAAGTTAAGCCTTTATTTTGATCTTTAATTTGTTGATAACAGTTTTTTACTACTCAAAGCAAGTATATACAGTCTTTAAATTTACAACATTTATAAATTACAGTATTGAGATTTGGGGTATAGTATAATCTCCATTAATTATACATTATATTAGGTGTTAGCATTGCTAAAAATAATAATAATAAAACCAAGAAAGATAGATCATAGCTAAAGAAGAGGTCTATTCCTTGGTAATACTTCTATTAATTGAAATATTTGGGAAAAATGCTATGACTTTTTATTTTTTTATTTTTTATTGTTATGTTAATCACCATGTATTACATCATTAGTTTTTGGTGTAGTGTTCCATGATTCATTGTTTGTGCATAACACCCAGTGCTCCATGCAGAATCTGCCCTCTTTCATACCCATCACCAGGCTAACCCATCCCCCTACGCTCCTCCCCTCTAGAACCCTCAGTTTGTTTTTCAGAGTCCATCGTCTCTCATGGTTCGTCTCCCCTCTGACTTACTCCCCTTCATTTTCCCCTCCTGCTATCTTCTTTTTCTTTTTTCTTCACATATATTGCATTATTTGTTTCAGAGGTACAGATCTGTGATTCAACAGTCTTGCACAATTCACAGCGCTCACCATAACACATACCCTCCCCAATGTCTATCACCCAGCCACCCCATCCCTCCCACCCCCCACCACTCCAGCAACCCTCAATTTGTTTCCTGAGATTAAGAATTCCTCATATCATTGAGGTCATATGATACATGTCTTCCTCTTATTGACTTATTTCACTCAGCATAACACCCTCCAGTTCCATCCACGTCGTTGCAAATGGCAAGATCTCATTCCTTTTGATGGCTGCATAATAGTCCATTGTGTATATATACCACATCTTCTTTATCCATTCATCTGTCGATAGACATCTTGGCTCTTTCCACCGTTTGGCTATTGTGGACATTGCTGCTATAAACATTGGGGTGCACGTACCCCTTCGGATCCCTACATTTCTATCTTTGTGGTAAATACCCAGTAGTGCAATTGCTGGGTGGTATGGTAGCTCTATTTTCAACTGTTTGAGGAACCTCCGTACTGTTTTCCAGAAGGGTTGCACCAGCTTGCATTCCCACCAACAGTATAGGAGGGTTCCCCTTTCTCCACATCCCTGCCAACATCTGTCGTTTCCTGACTTGTTAATTTGAGCCATTCTGACGGGTGTGAGGTGGTATCTCATTGAGGTTTTCATTTGGATTTCCCTGATGCCGAGCGATGTTGAGCACTTTTTCATGTGTCTGTTGGCCATTTGGATGTCTTCTTTGGAAAAATGTCCGTTCATGTCTTCTGCCCACTTCTTGATTGGATTATTTGTTCCTTGGGTATTGAGTTTGATAAGTTTTTTATGGATTTTGGATACTAGCCCTTTATCTGGTATGTCATTTGCAAATATTTTCTCCCATTCTGTCGGTTGTCTTTTGGTTTTGTGGACTGTTTCTTTTGCTGTGCAAAAGCTTTTTATCTTGATGAAATCCCAATAGTTCATTTTTCCCCTTGATTCCCTTGCCTTTGGCGATGTTTCTAGGAAGAAGTTGCTGCGGCTAAGGTCGAAGAGGTTGCTGCCTGTGTTCTCCTTTAGGATTTTGATGGACTCCTGTCTCACGTTTAGGACTTTCAACCATTTGGAGTCTATTTTTTTGTGTGGTGTAAGGAAATGGTCCAGTTTCAATCTTCTGCATGTGGCTGTCCAATTTTCCCAACACCATTTGTTGAAGAGACTGTCTTTTTTCCATTGGACATTCTTTCCTGCTTTGTCAAAGATGAGTTAACCATAGAGTTGAGGGTCTATTTCTGGGCTCTCTATTCTGTTCCTTTGATCTATGTGTCTGTTTTTGTGCCAGTACCATACTGTCTTGATGATGACAGCTTTGTAATAGAGCTGGAAGTCTGGAATTGTGATGCCGCCACCTTTGCTTTTCTTTTTCAATATTCCTCTGGCTGTTCGGGGTCTCTTCTGGTTCCATACAAATTTTAGGATTATTTGTTCCATTTCTTTGAAAAAGGTGGATGGTGTTTTGTTGGGGATTGCATTGAATGTGTAGATTGCTCTGGGTAGCACTGACATCTTCACAATGTTTGTTCTTCCAATCCATAAGCATGGAACGTTTTTCCATTTCTTTGGGTCTTCTTCAATTTCTTTCATGAGGATTTTATAGTTTTCTGAGTACAGATCCTTTGCCTCTTTGGTTAGATTTATTCCTAGGTATATTATGGTTTGGGGTGCAATTGTAAATGGGATCGACTCCTTGATTTGTCTCTCTTCTGTCTTGTTGTTGGTGTAGAGGAATGCCACTGATTTCTGTGCATTGATTTTATATCCTGTTACTTTACTGAATTCCTGTATGAGTTCTAGCAGTTTTGGGTGGAGTCTTTTGGGTTTTCCACATACAGTATCATATCATCTGCAAAGAGTGAGAATTTGACTTCCTCTTTGCCGATTTGGATGCCTTGATTTCTTTTTCTTGTCTGACTGCTGTGGCTAGGACTTCTAATACTATGTTGAATAGCAGTGATGAGAGTGGACATCCCTGCCGCATGCCTGACCTTAGGGGAAAAGCTTCTCAGCTTTTCCCCATTGAGAATGATATTCGCTGTACGTTTTTCATAGATGGCTTTTAGCATATTGAGGTATGTACCCTCTATCCCTATACTCTGAAGAGTTTTGATCAAGAAAGGATGCTGTACTTTGTCAAATCCTTTTTCTGCATCTATTGAGAGGATCATATGATTTTTGTTCTTTCTTTTGTTAATGTATTGTATCACGTTGATTGATTTAGGGATGTTGAACCAGCCTTGAAGCCCAGGGATAAATCCCACTTGGTGAATAATCCGTTTAATGTACCGTTGGATCCTATTGGCTAGTATTTTGGTGAGAATTTTTGCATCCATGTTCACCAAGGATATTGGTCTGTAATTCTCCTTTTTGATGGTGTCTTTGTCTGGTTTTGGGATCAAGGGAATGATGGCCTCATAAAATGAGTTTGGAAGTTTTCCTTCCATTTCTATTTTTTGGTACAGTTTCAGGAGAATAGGTATTAATTCTTCTTTAAATGTTTGGTGGAATTCCCCTGGGAAGCCATCTGGCCCTGGGCTTTTGTTTGTTGGGAGATTTTTGATGACTGCTTCAGTTTCCTTAGTGGTTATAGGTCTGTTCAGGTTTTCTATTTCTTCCTGGTTCAGTTTTGGTAGTTGATACATCTCTAGGAATGCACCCATTTCTTCCAGGTTATCTAATTTGCTGGCAGATAGTTGCTCATAATATGTTCTTATAATTGTTTGTGTTTCTTTGGTGTTGGTTGTGATCTCTCCTCTTTCATTCATGATTTTGTGGATTTGGGTCATTTCTCTTTTCTTTTTGATAAGTCTGACCAGTGGTTTATCAATCTTGTTAATTCTTTCAAAGAACCAACTCCTAGTTTCGTTGATCTGTTCTACTGTTCCTTTGCTTTCTAGTTCATTGATTTCTGCTCTGATCTTTATGATTTCTCTTCTCCTGCTGGGTTTAGGCTTTATTTGCTGTTCTTTCTCCAGCTCCTTTAGGTGTAGGGTTAGGTTGTGTATTTGAGACCTTTCTTGTTTCTTGAGAAAGGCTTGTATTGCTATATACTTTCCTCTCAGGACTGCCTTTGCTGTATCATTTTGAACAATTGTGTTTTCATTTTCATTGGTTTCCATGAATTTTTTTAATTCTTCTTTAATTTCCTGGTTGACCCATTCATTCTTTATTAGGATGCTGTTTAGCCTCCATGTATTTGAGTTCTTTCCGACTTCCCTCTTGTGATTGAGTTCTAGTTTCAAAGCATTGTGGTCTGAAAATATGCAGGGAATGATCCCAATCTTTTGGTACCAGTTGAGACCTGATTTGTGACCTAGGATGTGATCAATTCTGGAGAATGTTCCATGGGCACTAGAGAAGAATGTGTATTCCATTGCTTTGGAATGGAATGTTCTAAATATGTCTGTAAAGTCCATTAGGTCCACTGTTTCATTTAAAGTCTTTATTTCCTTGTTGATCTTTTGCTTAGATGATCTGTCCATTTCAGTCAGGGGGGTGTTAAAGTCCCCCACTATAATTGTATTGTTCTCAATGTGTTTCTTTACTTTTCTTATTAATTGCCTTTATAATTGGCTGCTCCCACGTTGGGGACATAGATATTTACAATTGTTAGATCTTCTTGTTGGATTGACCCTTTAAGTGGGATATAGTGTCCTTCTTCATCTCTTATTACAGTCTTTGTTTTAAAATCTAATTTGTGTTATATCAGAATTGCCACCCCATGCTTTCTTTTGGTGTCCATTAGCATAGTAAATGGTTTTCCACCCCCTCACTTTCAATGTGGGGGTGTCTTTGTGTCTAAAATGAGTCTCTTGCAGTCAGCATATCGATAGGTCTTGTTTTTTAATCCAATCTGATAGCCTGTGTCTTTTGATTGGGGCATTGAGCCCATTTACATTCAGGATAACTATTGGAAGGTATGAATTTAGTGCTATTCTATTGCCTGTAGGTGACTGTTACTGTATATTGTCCGTGTTTCTTTATGATCTATGCTGCTTTTAGGCTCTCTCTTTGCTTAGAGGACCCCTTTCAATATTTCTTGTAGGGCTGGTTTTGTGTTTGCAAATTCCTTTACTTTTTGTTTGTCCTGGAAGCTTTTTATCTCTCCTTCTATTTTTAAAGATAGCCTAGCTGGATATAGTATTCTTGGCTGCATATTCTTCTCGTTTAGTGCTCTGAAGATATCATGCCAGTCCTTTCTGGCCTGCCAGGTCTCTGTGGATAGGTCTGTTGCCAATCTAATATTTCTACCATTGTAGGTTACATATCTCTTCTCCCGAGCTGCTTTCAGGATTTTGTCTTTGTCTCTGAGACTCGTAAGTTTTACTATTAGATGTGGGGGTGTTGACCTATTTTTATTGATTTTGAGAGGGGTTCTCTGTGCCTCCTGGATTTAGATGCCTGTTTCCTTCCCCACATTAGGGAAGTTCTCTGCTATAATTTGCTCCAGTATACCTTCTGCCCCCTCTCTCTTTCTTCTTCTTCTGGTATCCCAATTATTCTAATGTTGTTTCGTCTTGTATCCCTTATCTCGCGAATTTTGCCCTCGTGATCCTGTAGTTGTTTCTCTCTCTTTTTCTCAGCCTCTTTTTTTCCATCATTTGGTCTTCTATATCGCTGATTCTCTCTTCTACCTCATTTATCCTAGCAGTTAGTGCCCCCATTTTTGATTGCACCTCATTAATAGCCTTTTTGATTTCGACTTGGTTAGATTTTAGTTCTTTTATTTCTCCAGAAAGGGTTTCTCTAATAACTTCCACACTTTTTTCAAGCCCAGCTAGTATCTTTAAAGTCAGGTTTCTGAACTCTAGGTCCGACATCGTACTAATGTCAGTATTGAGTAGGTCCCTGGCAGACGGTACTACCTCTTGTTCTTTTTGCTGAGGTGATTTTTTTCGTCTTGTCATTTTGTCCAGAGGAGAACAGATGAATGTGAGAACAGAATGCTAACAGGTTAACAACGTCTCCAGCAAATATACTCTATACAAATCGGAAAATTCCTGAAACCAGGGGACAAGAAAGGGAAAGAAAGAAGAGAAAAAAAAAAAGGAAAAAGAAAAAGTTAAAAACAAACAAAAACAGAACAAAACAAAAAAACAGAATATGATCACATATGATCAGGCTAGTTCATAGATCAGTGCCACACACTACCTTTTGGGCATATTTTGGTCTGTTAGAAGAAAGTGCCTGCTAAAATTTTAAAGGAAGAAAGACTTATATATGTACAAAATAAGGGTTGATACAATGAAGGGATGGCAGATGACTGTAAAGATGAAAATTATAAAAGATTTTATAAAAGGAATTGATAAGATAAGTTGTTTTTAAAAAGAAAGAAGATTTAAAATGAAAAAGAAAAAAAAAGGAGAGAATGTGATCAGGCAGGAGAGTAGAACAAAGCCATACACTAGTGATTTAGGGTATATTTTGATCTGTTGGAAGAAATTGTATCTCAAAATTTTAAAGAGAGAACAACTTATATATATATATATATATATATATATATATATATATATCCAAAAATAAGGGTAACTACTATGAAGGGATAAAAATATGACTCTAAAAATGAAAAATAAAAAATGTTTTTTAAAAAAAAGGGATTGATAAGATGTTGTTTGAAAAAGGGAAAAAGAAAAATTCAAAAAAAAAACAGTTAAAAAAATTAACTTTAAAAAAGTAATGAATTATGGTCAAAAAGCCATGAATTCTATGTGCAGTATTCCCCTAGCGCTAGAGTTCTCCCGTTCTCCTTGATCGGTAAACTTGGTCTTGGCTTCCTGGCTGTTCGTGCTGATCTTCTGGGGGAGGGACCTGTTGCCGTAGTTCCCAAATGTCTTTCCAGAGGCAGAGTTGCCCCGCCCTTGTGAGTCCGGGCTAAGCAAGCTGCTCCAATTTGCTCTCAGGAGCTTTTGTTCCCTGCAAGCTCTCGGTACAGCTTTGGAGGACCAGGGTGAAAATGGTGGCCTCCCAATCTCCGCCCGGAGGAGCTGAGAACTTGGGGCCCTGCCCCTCAGTGCGCCCCCAGAGAAAAGCAGTCACTCCCGTCTCCCTGGTCTCCGGCTGCACTCCGTGCTCACCTGGCCCTTGATCGAGCGTTTTTATGTCTGGCACCCAACCCCGTGTGGAGTCTCCAAACCCAGCAGATCCCTGCGGTGCACTCCCGCGCCGCTCCTCCCAGGGGAGGAAGGGGAGCTCCCCGGCTCTGCCACTTGTTGGGTCCCTGCTGAAGGAGCAGTAGCCCGACTGTGCCGCGGATCACAGTTTATGGCAATCCCGAGCCTAGAGCCCGCACCTCAGCTCCGTCTCTGCAGCCGGCTTCCCTGCTCCGATACCTTGGGAGCTCTGCCACACTCAGGTACCCCCGGTCTTTCTATAACCCTGAGGGTCCTGAGACCACACTGTCCGGCGCGGTTTCCACCCCCCCACTTGGCCACTGTAGCGACATCCCTCAGCGGAGCTGACTTCTAAAAGTTCCGATTTTGTGCTCCGTGGCTCTATCACTTGCCAGAAGCGGCCGACGGCGGCCCCCTCCCCCGCTGTCTATCCTCCCGAATATCGCCTCGGATTCACTCCTCCGCCCGTCCTACCTTCCAGAAAGTGGTCAGTTTTCTTTTCAGAGTGTTGTTACTATTCTTATCTTCGATCTTCTGTTGAGTTCATAGGTGTTCAGAAATGTTTGATCCCTATTCAGCTGACTTACTGAGACCAGGAGAAATCCAGGTCTCCTACTCCTCCGCCATCTTTCTTCACCCCCCCCTTCCCCATTGTCTTTTAGGAATTCTCTCTAGTCAAGAGTTTTATTTACCTTTATAAAGGCATATAAATTACTGTATTCTTATAGTTTTTAAAAATTGAAAAAAATTTTATGGCCTTTTAGGGTTGAAGGAAATTTAAAATCATGTTGTCCATTTCCCTCATTTATGAACTGATAAGGGCTCAGAGCAGTTACATGACTTGCTAAGATCACTCAGTTAGTAGTACTTAGTACTTAATTAGTTCTGGATTCAGTGTATTAACTTTCCATTTGATTGTGCTGAGTATTTATTCATTCAACAATTTTCCTACACTTGTAAGGGAGCATTTATGCTAGGATCTGATGATACAGAACTTAGTAAGACATATACATATCCTTGTGGTGTTTCAATCTGACTAACTGCACAATTCTTTTAAAAAGTTAAGTGCTGTGATTGAACAGTGCCAGAAATAATGAAAATGTACAGCAGGGCCATTTCTTCTATTCTAGAAAGATTCAAGTGAGAAGACTTTCCTAAGGAACTGATGTCAGTAATTGAAGTTGTTATGTATGTATTACACTATATAAGACAGAAAGAAGTTGAGACATTAACCCTCTCTGTGAGTTCTAACAGAAGTTAATGCTTACTCTTCATCTTAACAAACTGTGAATCTTGTACAAATGGCCAAAAACACTTGAAAAAATGCTCAACATCATTTGTCATTAGTGAAATATAAATCAAAGCCATAATGAGATACCACTTCATACCCACTAACACAACTAAAATCAAAACTCAGTAACAGATGTGGCAAGGATGTAGATAAATTGAGACTCTCATACACCACTGGCGGGAATGTGAAATGATGCAGCTGATTTGAAAAACACTAGCAATTCCTCAAAAATTGAACATACAGTTACCATGGAGTCCAGCAATCCTACTCCTGGACATGTATGCAACAGAGTTGAAAACATGTTTAAGCAAAATGTACATATGAACATTTAGAAGCATTATTCATAAGAACCAAAAGTAGAAACAACCCAAATGTCCATCATCAGATGAATGAATGGATAAATATGTAGTGAAATATTACTCATTTAAAAGCAGGAAAAAGTACTGATACATACTACTATATGGATGAATCTTAAAAACATTATGCTAAGTTAATGAAGCCAAACACAAAGGCCACATATATGTTTCAGTTTATTTAAAATTTTCAGAATAGACAAATCTGTGATACAGAAAAAAGATGGGGGCAGAGAGAAATTGGGGCTGACTGCTAATAGGTATGGCATTTCTTTCTGGGGTGATGGATATATTCTGGAATTAGATAGTGGTGATGGTTGCACACCAGAGTGAATATACTTAAAACCACTTAATTATATACTTTAAAATGGTGAATTTTGTAATATGTGCATTATATTCGTGCATTGTGCCATGTACATGAAATTTTTTCAAGGATATGTATCCAGAAATGTACATTTATTTCTCTTGTGGCTCTCTAAGGAACACAGAGAATAATTCTAATTAGAGTGGCCATGGGGAAAATGGGCATAGTTAATCTGCCTCCTTATGAAATGATCTGACAGGTCATTGAAGAATATAATGAAATAGGTATTCAGATTTTATTCGTTTGAAGAAAAAAATATTATGAAAACATTTATCATCAGTTTAGATGATGGCTACATAGTACATTGCAACTGAAAAAGATACCAGAGAAATTAAAATTTAGTTTCTTCTATCAGCATTGAAACATTCATGTGAGGAAAGAATATTGGTTTTTCTTTGTTTATTTGTTTTTTAATTTTATTATGTTAGTCACCACACAATACATCATTAGTTTTTGATGTGGTGATCCACGATCCATTGTTTTCGTATAACACCCAGTGCTCCATGCAGTACGTGCCCTCCTTAATACCCATCACCAGGCTAACCAATCCCCCCTCCCCGCTCCCCTCTAAAACCCTGTTTGTTTCTCAGAGTCCTTAGTCTCTCATGCTTCATCTCTCCTTCCAATTCCCCCCCTCATTTTTCCCTTCCTTCTCCTAATGTCCTCCATGCTATTCCTTATGTTCCACAAATAAGTGAAACCATATGATAATTGACTTTCTCTGCTTGACTTATTTCACTTAGCATAATCTCCAGTCCCATCTATGTTGATGTAAAAGTTGGGTATTCATCCTTTCTGATGGCTGAGTAAGAGTCCATTGTATATATGGACCACATCTTCTTTATCCATTCATCTGTTGAAGGGCATCTCGGCTCTTTCCACAATTTGGCTATTGCGGACATTGCTGCTATGAAGATTGGGGTGCATATGGCCCTTTTTTCACTACATCTATGTCTTTGGGTTAAATACCCAGGAGTGCAATTCCTGGGTCATAGGGTAGCTCTATTTTTAAATTTTTGAGGAACCTCCACACTATTTTCCAAAGTGGCTGTACCAACTTGCATTCCCACCAACAGTGTAAGAGACTTCCCCTTTCTCCACAACCTCTCCAACATTTGTTGTTTCTTTCCCTGTCCATTTTTGCCATTCTAACTGATGTAAGGTGCTATCTCAATGTGGTTTTGATTTAAATTTCCCTGATGGCTAATGATGATGAACATTTTTTCATGTGTCTGTTAGCCATTTGAATGTCTTCTTCAGAGAAGTGTCTTTTCATATCTTCTGCCCACTTTTTGACTTGATTCTTTGTTTTTTGGGTGTTGAGTTTGAGAAGTTCTTTATAGATCTCGGATACCAGCCCTTTATCTGTAGTGTCATTTGCAAATATCTTCTCCCACTCTGTGGGTTGCCTCTTCATTTTGTTGACTGTTTCCTTTGCAGTGCAGAAGCTTTTTACCTTGATGAAGCCCCAAAAGTTCATTTTTGCTTTTGTTTCCCTAGCTTTTGGAGATGTATCTTGAAAGAAGTTGCTGTGGGCGATGTCAAAGAGGTTACTGCCTATGTTCTCCTCTAGGATTTTGATGGATTCCTGTCTCACATTGAGGTCTTTCATCCACTTTGAGTTTATCTTTGTGAATGGTGTTAGAGAATGATCAAGTTTCATTCTTCTGCATATGGCTGTCCAATTTTCCCAGTACCATGTATTGAAGAGACTGTCTTTTTTCCGTTGCATGTTTTTTCCTGCTTTGTCAAAGATTATTTGACCATAGGGTTGAGGGTCCATATCTGGGTTCTCTACTCTGTTCCATTGGTCTCTATGTCTGTTTTTGTGCCAGGACCATCCTGTCTTGGTAATCACAGCCTTGTAATATAGCTTGAAATCGGGCAACGTGATGCCCCCAGCTTTGTTTTTCTTTTTCAACATTTCCTTGGGGATTCGGGGTCTTTTCTGATTCCATACAAATTTTAGGATTGTTTGTTCCGGCACTTTGAAAAATATCATTGGAATTTTGATTGGGATGGCATTGAAGGTATAGATTGCTCTGGGTAGCATAGACATTTTAACAATGTTTATTCTTCCGATCCATGAGCATGGAATATTTTTCCATCTTTTTGTGTCTTCTTCAATTTCTTTCATGAGTGTTCTGTAGTTCCTAGAGTATAGATCCTTTACCTCTTTGGTTAGGTTTATTCTGAGGTATCTTATAGCTTTTGGTGCTATTGTAAATGGAATCGTTTCTCTAATTTCTGTTGCTACAGTTGCATTGTTAGTGTATAAGAAAGCAACTGATTTCTGTGCATTGATTTTGTATCCTGCCACATTACTGAGTTCTGTATGAGTTCTAGTAATTTGGGGGTGGAGTCTTTTGGGTTTTCCACATAAAGTATCATGTCATCTGTGAAAAGAGAGTTTGACTTCTTCTTTGCCAATTTGAATACCTTTTATTTCTTTTTGTTCTCTGATTGCTGTTGCTAGGACTTCTAATACTATGTTGAACAATAGTGGTGAGAGTGGGCATCCTTAACGTGTTCCTCATCTTAAGGGAAAGACTCTCAGCTTTTCCCCATTGAGGATGATATTCGCTGTGGGTTTTTCATAGATGGATTTTATGAACTTGTGGAATGTTCCCTCTATCCCTATACTCTGAAGCGTTTTAATCAGGAAAGAATGTTGTATTTTGTCAAATGCTTTTTCTGCATCAATTGAGAGGACCATATGGTTCTTCTCCCTCCTCTTATTAATGTGTTCTATCACATTGATTGATTTGCAAATGTTGAACCACCCTTGCATCCCAGGGATAAATCCCACTTGGTCGTGGTGGATGATCCTTTTACTGTGTTCTTGGATCCTATTAGTTAGGATTTTGTTGAGGATTTTGGAATCCGTATTCATCAGAGATGTCGGTCTGTAATTCTCCTTTTTGATGGGGTCATTGCCTGGTTTGGGGATTAAGGTAATGCTGGCCTCATAGAATGAGTTTGGAAGTTTTCCCTCTGTTCCTATTTTTTGAAACAGCTTCAGTAGAATAGGTATTATTTGTTCTTTGAATGTTTGCTAGAATTCCCCAGGGAATCCATCAGGCCCTGGACTCCTGTTTTTTGGGAGGTTATTGATCACTGCTTCAATCTCGTTACTGGTTATTGTCCTATTCAGGTTGTCAATTTCTTCCTGTTTCAGTCTTAGCAGCTTCTACGTTTCCAGGAAGGCCTCCATTTCATCCAGATTGCTCAGTTTATTGGCATAGTTGTTGATAATAATTTCTACTAATTGTTTCTATTTCCTTGGTGTTAGTCCTGATCTCCCTTTCATTCATAATTTTATTAATTTGGGTCCTTTCTCTTTTCTTTTGGATAAGTCTAGCCAGTGGTTTATCGATCTTATTAATTCTTTCAAAGAACCAACTTCTAGTTTCGTTGATCTGATCTCCTGTGTTTCTGCTTTCTAATTCATTGATCTCTGCTTTAATTTTAATTATTTCTCTTCTAATGCGTGGCTTAGGCATCGTTTGTTGCTTTTTCTCTAGTTCTTTAAGGTGTAGAGTTAGTTGGTGAATTCGGGATTTTTCTCTTTTTTTGAGTGAGGCATGGATGGCTATGTATTTCCCCCTTAGGACCACCTTTTCTGAAGATTTTTTTTTTTTTTTTATTTGAGACAGAGAGGATGAGAGAGAGAGAGAGCACATGAGAGGGGGGAGGGTCAGAGGGAGAAGCAGACTCTCCGCCGAGCAGGGAGCCCGATGCGGGACTCGATCCAGGGACTCCTGGATCATGACCTGAGCCGGAGGCAGTCGCTTAACCAATTGAGCCACCCAGGCGCCCATGGACCGCCTTTTCTGTATCCCATAGGTTTTGGGCCGATATGTTTTCGTTCTCATTGATTTCCATGAATTGTTTAAGTTCTTCTTTGATTTCCTGGTTGACCCCAACATTCTTGAGCAGAGTGGTCTTTAGCTTCCAAGTGTTTGAATTTCTGCCAAATTTTTTCTTGTGATCGAGTTTCAGTTTTAAAGCATTGTGGTCTGAGAATATGCAGGGAATAATCTCAATCTTTTGGTATTGGTTGAGACCTGATTTGTGACCCAGTATGTGGTCTATTCTGGAGAAAGTTCCATGTGCACTCGAGAAGAATGAGTATTCTGTTGTTTTAGGGTGGAATGTTCTGTAAATATTTATGAGGTCCATCTAATCCAGTGTATCATTCAAAGCTCTTGTTTCCTTGTTGATTTTCTGCTGAGATGATCTGTCCATTGCTGAGAGTGGAGTATTGAGGTCTCCTGTAATTATCGTATTGTTATCAATATGACTCTTTATTTTGGTTAACAGTTGGCTTATGTAGATGTCTGCTCCCATGTTGTGGGCATAGATATTTACAACTGTTAGGTCTTCTTGTTGGATAGACCCTTTAAGAATGATATAGTGTCTTTCTGTGTCTCTAATTACAGACTTTAGTTTAAAATCTAATTTGTCTGATATAAGAATTGGTACCCCAGCTTTCTTTTGAGGTCCGGTGGCATGGAAGATGGATCTCCATCCCTTCACTTTCAGTCTGGAGGTATCTTTAGGTTCAAAATGAGTCTCTTGTAGGCAGCATATGGATGGGTCCTGTCTTTTTATCCAGTCTGCAACCCTGTGCCGTTTTATGGGAGCATTTAGGCCATTCACGTTGAGAGTGATTATTGTAAGATATGAATTAATTGTCATCATGTTGCCTTTGAAGACGTTGTTTTTATAGATTATCGCTGTAAATTTCTGTTGTATATCACTCTTGGGGTCTTTCTTCTTTTATGGAACCCCCCTTAATATTTCTTGCAGGGCCAGGTTAGTGGTCACATATTCTTTCAGTTTCTGCTGGTCTTGGACGCTCTGCATCTCTCCATCCATTCTAAATGAAAGCCTTGCTGGATAAAGTATTCTTGGCTGCATGTTCTTCTCATTTAGTACCCTGAATATGTCTTGCCAGGCCTTTCTGGCTTGCCAGGTGTCTGTGGAGAGGTCTGACGTTATTCTGATGTTCCTCCCTCTGTACGTAAGGAATCTCTTCCCCCTAACTGCCTTTAAGATGGTTTCCTTGGTTCTAAGATTTGCAAGTTTTACTCTTACATGCTGGGGTTTTGGCCTGTTTTCCTTCATCTTGGGAGGGGTCCTCTCTGCCTCTAGAACGCGAATGTTTGTCTCATTCCCCAGATTAGGGAAGTTCTCAGCTACAATTTTCTCAAATATATCTTCTAGTCCTCTCTTTCTCTCCACTCCCTCCGGGATTCCAAATATTCTGACACTGGAACGCTTCATGGTGTCACTTATTTCTCTGATTCTATTTTCATGGATTCTGAGTTGCTTTTCCCTGGCCTCCTCTTTTCCCTTTTTGTCTATTATATTGTCTTCCAGGTCGCTTATTAGTTCTTCTGCCTCAGTTACCCTAGCTGTTAGATTATCTAGATTGGATTGGATCTCATTGATAGCATTTCTAAGTTCTGCCAATTCAGCTTTCATTTCTGCCCTTAGAGACTCTATGTTGCCATTAATTGATTTCTCCATTCTAGCCATTGTCTTCACAATTGTTGGCCTGAATTCCATCTCCGACATCTTGGTTATATCTGCATCCATTTGTAAGTCTGCAGCATAAGTCATAATCTCTGAGTCTTTTCTATTTTGGGGGCTCCTCCTCCTAGTCATTCTGTTGATGGGTGTTTGAGGGAATGTATAGAGTCCAAATTATTGACCAGAACCCAAGCAAGATGCACCTGTTTCCTTGGGACCTTAGGGTTGCTGGCCTCTTGTTTCCCCAGCCTGTCTTCTGGGGGAGGGGCCTGCCACGCTGTTACTCAAGCAGCCCTGTTTGGGCGGAGTTGCCCTCCCCCCTGTGGTGGGGGATGGGCTCCGCGGGAATCAGTTTTTGGGGCTTTTGTTCTCTGGCGGTTTTCTCTGGCGTTTTTCCACGTCTCTTCCGCAAGTCAGAGCAGAAGAGACCGTTTCCAACCCTCTGCCTCAGAGCAGAGAGATCGCAGTCTGTTCTTCAGTGAGCTCTCCAGGACACACCGTCTCCGTTTCTGTCTGTGCTGCTATAAACTGCAACGGCCTGGGTTGTGTGCCCCTCCGCAGTGCCCCCGTCCTGCCTCCAGGTTGGAGCACGTCTCTGTCCTTTGTGCTTCTAAAACCGCCAGCTACCCCCAGTTCACATGTGCGACCCCGCCGCTCCGGGTTTTCACCCCGGGGGCTGCTCTAAAATCCTTTCCCCACCACTACCAGTCTGAGAGTCTGTGCCCGGTCCCCAGCGCGCGAGGCTGTCCTCACCGGCGGTGTAGTATCCCCACGGCCTGGCACCCTCTCACTGCCGTTTATCCTCCGATATCTGCCCGTGGAATCAGGGCTCCCCGCTTCATACCTCAAAACCAACCGCCTGCAATATTCTGTTTGTAGAAATCCAGATCTTCTTACATCTCAGGCTGGTTTGGTGGGTGCTCAGAGTGGTATGGTAGATATCCAGCTCAATTCCGGGGACCAGTTGCAATAGGGTCCCCTACTCCTCCAACATCTTTCCTCAAATTAAATCAAAAATACTGTTTTCTAAAGCTACTATGTAATGAACACAGCATCTGCTTAAGTAAGTTGCATATATTATGACTAGAGAAATGTGGCAAATCTTATAGGTACTCTGTTTTTTGCTAGGATTTTAGGATTCTTATGTACTACTTCATCATTTTTTTATAAATGTATAATTGTTTCCTACCCTTATTAATACACATACCATGAAATTCACCCTTTTCAAGTATACAGTTTAAGAGCTTTTGATAAAACATTATATCTTCTCCCCCACACTCCAATCCAACTTCTTCCCTTTTATAAGGAATGTTGTGGTCTTCTTTCGGTCATTAATTATCCTACCACAATATGCTCTCTAGCTTCCCAAATACTATCTATCCTACCACAATATGCTCTCTAGCTTCCCAAATGCTAACTGCCGATCTTAGTATGTGTTAGCCTCCATTATCACGTGAGCCAATTACTTATAATTAATCTCTCTCAAACCATCTATTTTATACATATCCTATTGGTTCCATTTGTCTCTAGAACCCTGACTAATACAAATATACTCCTTTGTTGGCTCTGACAATGGAGGAAGGGGCCCTCACCCTGCATGCAAAATACATTCACTCCATCTCAACATCCCCTAAAGTCTCAATCCATTACAGCATCAACTCAAGTTCAGAATGTCATCTAAGTCTCATCAGCTCAAAAGTCCCGAATCTCACCATGTAAATTAGGCATATGTAAGGCTGTCACTGTAATTGATCCTTAAGGCAAAATTGCTCTCCCATCTCTGAACCTGCCAAACCAGAAAACAAATTATTTATTCCCAAAATACAATGGTAGGACAGTCATGGGATAATAATTTTAGGCATTTCCTTGCAAAAGAGGAGAAAAGGCGTGATTGGTCTCAAGCAGTGACAAAATCCAATCCAGCATACTACTTTAGGTTTCAGGACCTGGGACTAATTGTCTGTGGCCCTTAGCTCCATCCACTGGGCTCATAGCTCATCCTTGGAGTCATCCCTTTTTTTCACAGAGGGTACCCACATGTTTGTAGCTGAGTCCATCAACCAGTTTCTTGCCTGTATAATTTTGAGAGTCTAACAGCCTTCTTTCGTTTCATCCTCTCACCTTTCCTTTGCACCCACGCTGGCAGTGTTTCTGTTGGTATAACATTCTCAATAACCATATGGGTCTCCCGCATGTGTCTCAGGGATTCTCTCCATTAGACAAAAGGCTTCTCCACAAATCTTTCTTGGACAAACCCATCCCCATTTTTGGCTTCTGAAATGGCTAACAAGATAAGTCACACACCTAATCTCTTCAGAGGGCCCCATTTGTGACTGAATACTTTGATCTTTTGATCCTTCCAAGACACTAACAAAATATTGTTTGGGCACTATTTTTTTATTTTTTTGTTGTTGTTTAGGCACATTTTTTACATTCTCTCCAGAGCATCCTTTACTGACAGTGAATCTTAATTTATGTGTCTTTTGCAACCTGCCTAGGCTGAAAATTTCCCAAATCATCAAGTTCTGCCCTCACTTTATCTCTTTCCTCTCACATTTTACTATAAGCAATAAAACCGAGTTTTACCTTCAAAACTTTTCTTCAGAATATCCTCAGTTAAATGTCAGCATTCATCAGTTGCTATTCTGTTTTCCATGTAATAGTAGTAGGACACAACTCAGCTAAGCTTCCCTCCATTTTCCAATATTATGTTCCTTACTTCTTTCTGAGTCCTTACCAACAGAGCTTTTAATGTCCATATTCCTACCATTAATCTGTTCATGATGATTTAGATATTCTCAAAAAAGATACATATTTTCTTGATTATGTTTCTCACATCATTCTTGCCTTCACAGTCAAGTCTTTTTTTTTTTTTTTTTGAGAAAGAGTGCGGGCATGCATGCACAGGTGGGGGCAGGGACAGAGGGAGAGGGAGAATCTCAAGCAGGCTCCACACTGGGTGCAGAGCCTAATGCAGGGCTCAGTCTCACAACCCTGAGATCATGACCTAAGCTGAAATCAAGAGTCAGGCGCTTAACAGAGTGAGCCACCCAGGTGCCCCACCATCAGTCTTTAACATCCATATTTTTACAAACAGCAGTCTGTTCAAGGCAATGTAGGCTTTTTTTTTATCATGTTCCAGCCTCTACCAGTGACCCAATTTTAAAGCCACTTTCACATTTTTAGATATTTCTTACAACACCACCCTACTTCTGGTATCAAAATACGTATTAGTTTTTTATTGCTACTAATTTACTGACAAATTGCCACAAACTTAGTAGCCTAAAATAACACAGATTTATTCTGCAACAATTCTGGAAGTCAGAATTTCTATATGAGTCTTTTAAAGCTAAAACCAAGTGTTACAAGGTCTGGTTTCTTCTGGAGGCTCAAGTAGAGAATTCATTCTTCAATGCACTTTTCTCATTCTACCAAGGCCTACATCAGCAGTTCTGCTGGTCCTACATCACATCACCTTCTTCCTCTCTGCTTTTGACCTCCCATGGCCTTCTAGCTCTAACTCTGATCTCCTTCCTCTCTCTCATGAGGACCCTTGTGATTACATTGGTCCCACCCAGATCACAGGATAATCTCCACATCTCAAGATCTTTAACTTGATCACTTCTGAAAGTTCTTTTTGCCATGCAAGCTAACGTATTCAGAAATCCTGGGGATTACAATGTGGGCATTTTGGGGTGGCCAATATTCTTTCTGCCACAAGTCGTATATTGATACATTTTTCTCATGGTAATTATTAATTTTACTGAGCACTGATGATGTGTCCTAAGTGCTCTGATAAGAGGTTTAAATACAGTATTTCATTTAATCCTCACTACTATCCCAGTAAGCTAATTATTGTTACCCCATTTTATAGATGGGCAAACTGAGGTTGCCATAAAATGAACTGAACACAAATGACAGCATATATGAGATGGTGGATGGTATTTAAAATACTAAATTTTGGGGGCGTCTCGGTGGCACAGTCGGGTGGGCATCGGACTCTTGGTTTTGGCTCAGGTCATGATCTCGGGGTCATGAGATTGAGATCTTGCCTTGGGGCTCTACACCCAGTGCAGAGTTTTATGATTCCCTCTGCCCTTCCCCCACCATGCTCTCACTTTCTCTTTAAAATAAATAAATCTTTAAAAAAAATCAAATAAACTGAAACAAATAATGCAACATATGTTAAGAAAAAAGAAAAAGAAGAAGATAGCAGGAGGGGAAGAAAGAAGGGGAGTAAGTTAGTGGGGGAGACGAACCATGAGTGACGATCGACTCTGAAAAACAAACTGAGGGTTCTAGAGGGGAGGAGGGTAGGGGGATGGATTAGCCTGGTGATGGGTATTAAAGAGGGCACATTCTGCGTGGAGCACTGGGTGTTATGCACAAACAATGAATCATGGAACACTACATCAAAAACTAATGATGTAATATATGGTGATTAACATAACAATAAAAAATTAAAAAAACATTAGGAATACTACTAAAAGAAAATCAAATAAAATACTAAAATTTCAAAACCGAGTGGAATAGCCAAAACAATCTTGAAAAAGAAGAACAAAGTTGGAGGTCTCAGACTTCCTGATTTCAAAACTTACAAACTATAGTAATCAGAACTTACGAACTATAGACTAGAACGTCTAGAAATAAACCTTCACATATATGGTCAAACGATTTTTAGCAACGATGCCAAAACCATTCAAAGGAAAGGACAGGGTTTTATTTAATAAATAGTGTTGGGAAAACAATATCCACATGCAAAAAAAGGGGGGGGAGAAATTGGCCCCTTATACTGTATTCAAAAACTAACTCAAAATTAATCAAAACCTAAAGATAAGAGCTAAAACTATAAAACACCTAGATGAAAACATAGAAGATCTTCACAACTTTCAATTTGGCAGTGGCTCATTGGATATGACAGCAAAAGCACAGGCAACAGAAGCAAAAACAGACTAATGGAACTGCATCAGAATTACAAATTTTTGTGTGTTAAATGACACTATCAGCAGAGTGGAAAGGGCTACCCATAGAATGTGAGAAAATATTTATAACTCATAAATCAAATAAGAGGTTAGTATCTGTAATATATAAAGAACTCCCACCAAATCATCAACACAACAACAAAAACATAAAACAGACAAAGGACTTGGATAAATATTTCTCCAAAGAAAATATACAGATGGCCAATAAGCACATGAAAAGATGTCTGACATCATGAAACACTAGGGAAATGAATCAAAACCATAAGATATCACTTCACACGAGTTAGGATGACTGTTACTTTATAAGAACAAATTTTGGTGAGGAAGTGGAGAAATTAGAACACATGTACATTTCTGGTGAGAATGTAAATTGCCACAGCTGCTATGGAAAATGGTATGGTAGTTCTTCAGTAAATTAAAAGTAGAATTACCACATGATCGAGCCATTCTTCTGGGTATATATCCAAAAGAATTGGATTCCAGTAAATATTTGTATGCGACGTTCACAGCAGCATTATGTACAATAGCCACGAAGAAAAAAACCCATGTGACCATCAACAGATGAATGGATAACAAAATGTGGTGGATAAAAATGGAATATTATCAGCCTTAAAAAGGAAGGAAATTCCGACACATTACAATTTGCATGAACCCTGAAGACATTATGCTAAGTGAAACACCAGTCACAAAAGGACAAAGAGTAGTCAGATTCATAGAGACAGAAAATAGAATGGTGATTACCAGGAGCTGAAGGGAGAGAGGAGTGAGGAATGCGTATAGTTTCAGTTTTTGAAGATGAAAAAGTCTGGAGATGGATAGTGGTGATGATTGCACAACAGTATGGATGTGCATAATGCAACTGAACTGTATACCTTAAAATTGTTAAAATGAAAAATTATTTATATTTTCCCTCAACATATAGGAGAATATTAAGAGTTTATCTGCATCTGCAAAAATGGAGGCATTATAATGTTACCTAGGAGAGAAAAAAAACAACTCTTTCCTTACCATAATAACCTCAAAACACCTAAAATATTCTTTTAGTCACCTAAACTGATACATATGTTTTCGTTTTCTTTTAATCTTTGTGTTACTTTAGTTTGTGAAGGTATCTTTTCTCTTATGCAAATTATACTTGTTCATGTTTTCATTCATCTAGAAAAGAAATAGTGCTGGGCATTTTTTTTCAGGTGTTAGAGAAGGAACAAGAAAAGACAAAACCCTTGTTTCCCATTGAGTTTTACATTCTAGTGGTTGGGGCTGAGGCCAGGATGTCTATTTTAACTCATATTTGTCAATTTAAGATTAAGCTAGACTAACAACATAACATAATAAAATAAAATTAGAAGAAAAAACATTTAAGATTAAGCTAAAATTATGAGGAGATAGTCATATGAGAACTAGTGCATCATAAAACTTGATCAATAATTTACACATTGAACAAATTTTATTGAGGGTGTACCATGTTCCTGGCCCTCTTCTATACTTGGAAAATAGCTTGAGATGAATAGAGTCCCTAATTTCCTATGGTTGACATTATAATGGAAAGAACAGATTACAAACAAATATATGTAAATATAAAATGTAAAAAATAAATGCCAAGGAAAACAAAATGAAGCAAGGTAATATATGACAGAGTGGGCGTAGATAGCAAAGAGATGGTAGATAATTTTGGACATGGAAATCAGGTGAGGTGTTTTTGTAGCAGTGACTTTTGAGCAGAAACCTGAATTCATGAGCAAGAAGCCATGGGACTATCTACTTAACATTCTAAACAGGGGAAAAAGGTCTTGAAATATCATGTTAGAGTATTCCAGGAAAATGAGTGTGACTAGAGTGAGTGATCCAGAAAATAGTAGGAAATGAGGCTAGAGAAGTAGCATAGGGCCAGATGATTTACAGTTTTATGGGCACCAGTCAGACTTTGGATTTACTTGAAGTATCATAGTAACACTTTAGAGATTTGAACAGATGCCGGATTTAAATTTTAAAAGAATCATTTCTAATTATTCTTGCTGCTCTTTGGAGAATGGGTTTGGGGTGAGACTGAGCAAAATTTGAATGAGGGAGGCCAATTAGGAGGCTGCTATGTAACTGTAGGCAAGAGATAATGGTGACTTAAGTTGATAGCAGTGAAGGTGTGGGAAAGTGGTAAGTTTTGCTAATATATTTGAAGGTAGAACCAACACTTTTCTTATGAATTAGATGTAGATTTTAAGAGAATGAGAGGAGTCAGAGATGACTCCAGGCTTTTTGCCCTGACTAGCTGGGTGGATGGTGCCAAATCCTGAGATGGGGAACACTAAGGGAGAAGCAGTTTGGGCACTGGAGAAAGGATTATGTAGATCTGTTTTAGATATATTTTGGTTGGGATGTTCATTAGCCACCCCGGAAGAGTTGTATAGATAGCTAGATATGTAAACATGAAGCTCAGGAGAGATAAAATCCGGCTGAAGTAAAAAAAGGGGGGGGGGATCAGCCTATATATAATATTTAAAACTTTTAAGATTGAATGAGATAATTTAGATAATTAGTATAGACAGAGAAGCAGTCTCATGACTGAGCTATAGGGGCCTCTAACATTTATACGTTAGGAACAAGAAGTAACTAGCAAATAAGACTGAGGAGGTGTGGCCAGTGAGGAAAACCATCATAGTGTGGCTTCCAGAGAGTTTCAAGGAGTAGGAAGTAATCAGCTATGTTAAATGTTGCTGAGTCTGGATAAACTGAAAGTCTGAGAATTCATCATTAGATATAGCAATGAAAAGTTCTTAGTAACTTGGACAAGATTGTTTTCAAAGGATTGAAGTCCAATTGGAGTAGATTCAAAAGTAAATGGGAGCTTCCAATTTCAGAGAAGATAGGATAATCAAAATGCACCTTATCCCTTCTGATTATAACTAAAAATACATAAAACAATTATAATAAGACTATGAAAGGTGGAGAAAAGAAGGTGGACTGGCTAGGGACCTCAGGACTAGAGGGACAACCCAATTATGAGTTCCCTAGTTTTGTTTTGTTTTGTTTGTATTATTGTCCTAGTTAGTTGAGGTTTTGTTTGTTGCTTCTCATATATCCTGACCTGGTTGCTAGAGTAGCTTGTAGCTCAGAAATGCCAGTGGGCAAAGACAAAACAAAAGGCCCCAAGACTCTCAAGCCAAAGGACTGGGAAAATGGAAAATTTTCATTTTATGATGGAAATCCTTTTGACCAAACCTGCTGTTATTTCTCATAATTTGGGAGGCAGCTTCTCTTCGTTGTTTATAGATAGTCATCTCACTGTGTTCTCACATGGCCTTTCCTCTGTCTCTGGTATCTCTTCCTCTCCTTACAAATCCTAGGGAAATAAACAGGAAAATACTGAGGAAATAGAATAAAGTATATCAAAATGGAAATTTTAGAACTGAAAACTACAATAATGAAATGAAATTTAAAACTCAGAGAATGCCTCAGTAGCAAAATAGAGATCACAAAAGAGAGACTCATGAACTTCATCTTAGATTAATAGAAATCACCCAGCCTGATATTAGAGAGTATAAAGATTGTACACAAAATGAACAGAGCCTAGGATTTTGTGGTACAGTAATAAAAGATCTAGCATTCGTGTCATTGGAGACTCAACAAGATAAAAGAGTGCAGGGCTGAAAAACATTTGAAGAAATAACGGCAGAAAACATCCCAAATTTAGTGTAAGGCATAAACCTACAGATTGAAGAATGAGCAAACCCCAAACAGAATTCCAGGGGTGCCTGGGTAGCTCAGTCGGTTAAGCATCCAACTCAATCTCGGCTCAGGTCCTGATCTCAGGATTGTGAGATTGAGCCCCACATCCAGTACAGAGCCTGCGTAAGATTCTCTCTCTCCCTCTCCCACTGCCCCTGCCCTCTCTCTCTCTCAAGAAGGAGAGAAGGCGGAGGAGGAAGAGGAAATCCACACATCATAATCAAATTTATGAAAACAGAGATGAAGAAAAAAATCATAGAAGTGATCAAAGAAAAAGGAAGCATTGCCTTTAAGAGAACAGTAATCTAAGTGACTACATATTTCTATCAGGGACCATGGAGACAAGGGAAATTGACACATTTTTCAAGGGCTGAAAGAGAAGAATTATAAGCCCTGAATTCTATGTATGCCTAGCAAAAATATTTATCAGGGATGAAAGTTAAATAAATATATCCTCAATAGAAGATATATTCTCGATGGAAGAAAGCCTGAAAATTTGTAGTCCACAAACCTGCTGTAAAATCATTATTAAAAGAAATTCTTCACAGAAAGAAAATAATATCAGAAGGAAACCTAGAATATCAGTAATGAGGAAAGAAAGGGTAAATATCTGGGTAAACAAAATAGAGTATTCTTTTCCTCTTGAATTATTTAAACTATCTTTGATGGTTGAAAGCAAATTATGGTAACATTTTCTGAAAGGGCTCTCAGTATATAAAGAGATAACATTCAAAATAATCTTGTCATGAAGGGTAAATACACTAACTGGAAATTTTTCCAGATTTCAGTTGAAGTGATAAAATGATGCTAGTACATGGTGATGTATCTTGTATATTAATGTAATCACTAGTGCAACCAGTAAAGGAAAAGAAAAAAACTATAGGTACAGATACTCAAAAACAATAAATAAAATGCAATATTTTTTAAATATTCACATAACCAACTGGGAGGCAAAAAAGAGGATAAGAATGAAAAACAGTGGAGACCACAGAGGGATTAATAACATAGCCAAGTTAAAACTTAATCAATACTTACATTAAATGTAAGTGGTTGAAACATACTAATTACAAGACAGAGACTGACAGAATGGATAAAAAATCATGACCAAATAATATACTATCAACAAGAAATACATTTCAAATATAATGATATAAGTAGTGTTTTACACTACTTATAAAAGTAAATAAATGGGGGCGCCTGGGTGGCTCAGTTGGTTGGGCAACTGCCTTCGGCTCAGGTCATGATCCCGGAGTCCTGGGATCGAGTCCCACATCAGGCTCCCGGCTCGGCGGGGAGCCTGCTTCTCCCTCTGACCCTTTCCCCTCTCGTGCTGTTTCTCTCTCTCTCAAATAAATAAAATCTTTAAAAAAAAATAAAATAAAAGTAAATGAATGGGAAAAGATTACCATGCCAACAATAATTAAATGAAAAGTAGAGTAGCTATTTTAGTATCAGTAAAGTAGACTTCAGACCAAAAAAATTACCAGGGACAGAGAATGATATTACATGATTATATAGAGTATTAATTCATCAAGAAGAAACTGAAATCCTAAGTATAAATACATGAATCAAAAACTGATACGATTAAGAAGAGAAATAGACAAATCCACAAATATAGTGGGGGACTTCAGTACCGCTCTCTTAATCAGTAGAACCATTAAACACAAATTCAGCAAGATATAAAAGAACTGAACAATGCTATTAACTAAGATCTAATTCCCACTTACAGAGAACTCCATGCAAAAGTGGAAAAATGCATTCTTTTCATGTGAACACATAGAACATTTGCCAAGATAAAACAAACCTAAACAAATTTACCTGTACTTATATGACCATGATGGATTTAAACTAAAAATCAATTAAAAATAACAAGAAAGCCTGTAAACACTTGGAAATTAAACAGCACACTTCTAAATAGTATGTTGGTCACAGAGGAAGTCTGAAGGAAAAATTTTAAATATATTGAACTAAATAAAAATGAAAGTACAAAATACCAAAATCTGTGGGATACAAATAAAGCAGTTCTTATGAGAAAATTTATAGCACTAAATACATTAGAAAAGAATAGCTGTGTTAAGTCAATAATCTAGAAAAAGAAACTAGAAAAAGAAACCAAAATGGTCTCAAAGCAGTCAGGAAGAAGGAAATAATATAGATAAAAGAAGAATTGAAGAAAATTTAAAACAGAAAAACAGTAGACATAACCAAATCAAAAACTGGTTCTTTCAAAAGATCAATAGCCTTTGAACCCCAAGCAAAACTTAAAGAGAGAGACAGAATGTACCAATAACAAATGAAAAAGAGGCTATCACTACAGACCTCAGACTTTTAAAGGATAATAAGGGACTGCTGTGAAAAACTCTACATGCACAAATTGCCCTTGAGCATAATGGATCAATTCTTTGAAAACTGCAAACTACTAAAACTCACCTAAACTGAAATAGATGTTATAAACCATTGTATAACTATTTTTAAAATCCTTTTTTCGTTGAAGCCTTCTGAAAAAAAAATCTCCAGATCCAGATGGTTTCACTGACAGAGTCAACTCATTTTAAGATACCTACATTACCTTGATACCAAATCACAGAATCCAAAAAAAAAAAGGAAGAAAACTACAGACTAATATCCTTCATGAACAGAAATACAGAATTGCCAAGCAATGTATTAGCAAATTAAATCTCTTTGATTCTCCAGTACCAGTTGAGTGTCCCCAACAATACAATCCTATTCTGACACTGCTAGAGGTTAGTGTCAGACTCCACAGGCTTAAGGGTTCAGTCGCGCAGGAGTGCCCTCACTTCAGATGCCAACTTCTAAGTCCCAGTCTCTAGGCACTTCTCTCTGACTTGGCTACAAATCTGGGGATTCCTACAACACCCATGACTTCCAGGATTGATAATTTGTTAGAACCACTCACAGAACTCATGAACGTGTTAAACTTACTATTAGTTTATTACACATACAAATGAATAGCCAGATGAAGAGGTATGTAAATCAAAGTCGAAAAGGGTCTTAAGCACAGGAGACTTTGTCCCCATGGAGTTGGTGAGTCACCCTAATGGTACATGGTTGTGTTCACCAACTTGGAAGTCCCCTGAACCCTCCTGTTTAGCAGACTTACAGAGGTTTCCTTGTTTAGGCACAATTGATTAAATCACTGGCCATTGGCGATTGACTCTAGTTTCTGTCCCTCCCATCCCAGAAGGTTCCAAGGCTTGTTCTTTCTGGCATCCAGCTCCCATCCTGAAGCTATTGAAGGACCCACCAAAAGTCACTTGAACTCCTGTGGTTGAAAGGGGTTTGTTTTGAGTATCAAAAGATGCTCTATCACACAGGAAATCCCAAGGGTTTTAGGAGCTATGTGCCAAGGACAAGACAAAGACCAAATTTATATTTTCTATTACACCACACAGTCCCAGCAGTATATCAAAAGAATGACATCACAAACAAGTGGAGTTTATTCTATGAATGCAAGGTTAGTTTTGTGTTAAAAAATTGTTCTTTTCTCCCATTTAATACTCTAAAATGAGGAAAAGTCATATCAATTAACAGAAAAGTCATTTGATAAAACTCAGCAACCATTCATGGTATAAAACTGCAGAACTATAGGAACACAGGGAATTTTGTCAAGCTGATAAAGAACTACAAAAAAATTTATAGCTAACCCTATACTTAATGGTGAAAAGCAGACTAATGCTTTCTCCTTAAATTGCAAGTAAGGCAAGTATGTGTACTCTCAACAATCAGTCTCATTAAGTGTAATGCTGGAAGTCTTACCCTGTGCAGTAAGGCAAGAAAAGGAAATACAAGGAAATTAGAAAGGAAGAAATTGAAATTCCTCTATTGCAGTTGACATGATTGTGTAGAATATTTCAAAGAATGTAGGAGAAAAAAAAAAACCCTTATGGAACTAATGAGCTTTGGAAGGTTGTAGGATATGAGATCAATGTATTAAGAAAAAGTATATTATGGGGCGCCTGGGTGGCTCAGTCGGTCAAGCGGCTGCCTTCGGCTCAGGTCATAATCCCAGGGTCCTGGGATCAAGTCCGCATCGGGCTCCCTGCTCGGCGGGGAGCATGCTTCTCCCTCTCCCTCTGCCTGCCTATCTGCCTACTTGCTCTCTCTCTGTATCTCTCTGCCAAATAAATAAATAAAATCTTTAAAAAAAAAAGAAAAAGTATATTATAAGCTGGCAACTAACAGTTGGAAATAGCAATGAACAACACAATGCAATTTAAAATAGAAAAACGAGACACTTAAGTGTGAAAAGCTTTAAAGTATCCGTATGCCAGTAACTCCAAAATACTGATGAAAGAAATCAAAGAAGACTGAATTAAGAGACATAACACTGTTGAATTTGGAAAACTTAACACAGCAAAGATACTGTTGCTCCCCATCTCCCCATAGATTTAATGTCATCCTATCAAACTCCAGTAGGATTTTTTTAGACAAACTGATTCTATAATTTATGAGGAAAGACAAAAAAACTAGTTAAATCAGTTTTGAAAAAGAATAAAATTGTTGGAATCACAACTACCTGAGTAGAAGATTTTACTATATAGTAATGGTAGTATTGGCAAAGCAATAGACAGATCATAGATCACAAGATCAACAAAACAGATAATAAAGTCAGACAAGTACAACTAAATGATTTTTGACAAAAAGTGCAGTAGCATTTCAGTAGTGAAATGATAGTCTTTTCAACAAACGGTATTGGAACAATTGGACATCCATAGGCAAAAATGAAGTCACCTTGACCTAAAACTTCACACATTACATAAAAATTAAAGCAAAGGGACCCTAAATTTAAGTGTAAAATGTAAAAGTACAAAACTTTTAGAAGAGAACAGAGAAAACTTTTGTGACCTAGGGTTAAATGAAGAGCTCTTAGACATGACATCAAAAAACAGTCAATAAAAGAACAAAACTGATAAGTTGATCTTTATCAAAATTCAAAACTTTTGCTTCTACAAAAGAAAAAAAAGGAAATTTTTTTTAAGCCACAGGCCAGGAGAAAATATTTGCATATCATACTCAAAAAGGACTTCTGTCCATAATAGTATAAAGAACTCTAAACTCAACAGTAAGAAAACAATAAGCTTCAGAATGTATGTAGCCTGGTTCCTAAGATTTTGTGAAGCTTAAACCTGGAATAAAATTTCAAGGCTTTCATAAGTACTCACCAGTTCTTAAGTTATCCTCTTATCATAGACTGTACATGGCTGTGTTGTCAGTGAGTATTTCGTGTGATGTTGATTTCTGTTAGCTGATAATCATCACTGTTTCTACTCTAGTTGCTGGGTTATTTTCCCCTCACATATTGTACTGCTCTTCCTTCCTCCAAGTTGCCACTACCGGTTTTTTTTCCCTGCAGTAGCAGCATCAGGGATTCCAAAATACCAAGTTTCACAATTGTTTTCTATGCAGAAATATTTTTTATCTAAGCCTGAGTGTAACAAGTCTGTAAAAGAACAGCAGCCAAATTTCTGTTCAGGCAGGGATAGAAAGAAGTCCACTTGCCTCTTTTCCCTTCTCTTCTCTTAGTGTCTCTCCCATTCCACCTGGGCTCTTCCGGGTACTTGTGCATAATACTCTTCCATTTGAAATAAGGAATGAGGCAGCCCTACTTGCCTGATCTGTTTCTGAATCAGACTGACTAAACCAGTCCTTATGTCTGGTAAGAAACATGTGTAAATGGGTCGTCTGGGTGGCTCAGTCATTAAGCGTCTGCCTTCAGCTCAGGTCATGATCCCAGAGTCCTGGGATCGAGCCCCACATCGGGCTCCCTACTCAGCGGGAAGCCTGCTTCTCCCTCTCCCACTGCCCCCTGCTTGTGTTCCCTCTCTCGCTGTCTCTCTCTGTGTGTTGAAGAAAAAAAAAAAAAAAGAAACATTTGTAAATGACTCCTTCCATCTTGCAAATCTCTGCTACTCTAGGAAATCTTTTTTGTCCCATTTGCTTCACATCATTCAAATACACTTGAGACCTCTGTGAATCCTGTATTATGTACTGACACACACAGAATCTCCATTTGTAATCTCTCTAAATATTGTTTGCTTTAAGCAAGCCTAGATACAGTACTCAGGACCCAGAAATGAATGGATATTAACTTTAGCTCTCTTTTAGATAGTAGGAATATCAGGAAACAAGGAGAAGAAGGTATTTGAATAAACGTGACATAAAGTTGAAACCGATTTCTGCTTTAGTTATTATATATAATTTTGTGATAAACTTTAAAGGTGACCCTTTTGCCTAAGATACTCTTATTGCTTATAGGCAATTCTGAACTTGAACTGGAAACACAAGCTCCCTCCCAAATCTAAGAGCTCAAATAAATATGCTTGCACATCATACACAGTCTTCTTACAGAATAAGAAATGGAAATAGCATACTCTTTAAAACCCAGTTTTGTTATTGTACTGTGTAATTTATGAGTGTGTACTAATTCTTCCAAATCCACTGTGTATTTTACATTATAGAATTTAGTCTAGGGGTGCCTGTGTGGCTCAGTCAGTTAGGCGTCTGCCTTTGGCTTGGGTCATGGTCCCGGGGTCCTGGGATCGAGCCCTGCATCAGGCTCCTTGCTCAGCGAGGAACCTGCTTCTCCCTCTCCCACTGCCCCTCCACCCCACTCATGCTCTTTCTCTTGCTCACTTTCTCTGTCTCAAATAAATAAATAAAATCTAAGAAAAAAAAGAATTTAGCCACAATTCAGTTGCTCAGTAGCCATCTGTGGCCTACAGGCTGCCATAGGAGATAGCAAAGTTTTGGACTAAATCATCAAGTCATTTCATTCTTAACAGCCTGAAAATTCAAATTTGTAGTTACAAGTACAATTTCATTTCTTATTACCATTTAAAATTGCAGATTAAAATGGCCATATCTAATTTCCTTTTTAAGTTTCCAGGTTTTGTGCTCATTGCAAATATATTTTTATATTTACTTTTTATAACAGAAAAATGCATGGATTATATTTCTAATAAATAAGCAAACTGGTTTTAATATAATTTTGTGTCCTTTATGACCTATGTGGTACAATTAAATATATAATCCAAGATGGTTTTATATATTATTGTGTGTAAGCTACCACAATATTAATGATAACCATTAGCACTCAGTAGACTCTTCTTATGTGACAAAAAATTACAGGGAATAGGGGTAATTATATCCAGTTTAATATTAAAAATGTTTATGTAGAATAAATACAGGTTATTTTATATGCAGTCTAAGCTTACTTGATCTTACTCTGTAATACTGATATATCCTGTGGCCATAAAGGTATTTTCCTGTACTTTATCATAATACTTTAACATTTTTTGTTTTCACATATAGGCTTTTAATCGACCAAAAATGTATTTTTGTGTATTGCATGCATTAAAGGGATCTAATTATATTCTTCTCCTCTTGGATAACTAATTGTCTCCAAATTTATTGAGCAGTCTTTTTTACCCCACTGATTTTGATGCCCCTTTTGTTGTATATCAAGTTTCTCTAAGTACATGGTTCTATTTCTGTGCCTTCTATTCTGGTGCCTTATCTTGTTTGTCAATCTCTGTATGATTCCACATTGTGTCAATTATTGTAGTTCTAAAATAAGTTTTGAGGGGCGCCTGTGTGGCTCCATTGGTGAAGTGTCCAAATTTTGGTTTTGGCTCAGGTCATGGTCTTGGGGTTGAGGGATCAAACCCTATGTCGGGTTCCACACTCAGTCTGCTTGAGATTCTCTCTCCCTCTCCCTTTGCCCCTCCCCCTACTTGTGCACGCCCTCTCTCTAAAATAAATAAATAAAATCTTTAAAAAAACATAAAATAAGTTTTGATATGTGATAGAGAAAATCTTCCTGTGCAATTTTTTCCTTCAGAATTACCTTGATTGGGATGCCTGGGCGGCTCAGTTAAACATCTGCCTTCAGCTCAGGTCATGATCCCATGGTCCTGGGATCAAGTCCCACATCGGCTCCTTGTTCAGCAGGGAGTCTGCTTCTCCCTCTGCCTGCTCTGCCTGCCACTCCCCATGCTTGTGCTCTCTCTCTTTCTCTGACAAATAAATTTTTAAAAAAATTTTTAAAACCAAAAGAAAGAATTACCTTGATCGTTCTTGTCCTTTTGTTTACCCCACATAAATTTTAAAATTAATTTTTCTTATTTGACCAAAAGAACCTTATGTCAGGCCTTTGATTGATTTGATTACATTGTATTTACTGATCAATTTGTGAGGAATTGGCATATTTGTGATTTCAAATCTTTCAGTTCATAACACTAATTCATATTTTCTTTAAATATTCTATAGTAATGTTTTGAAATTATCTTCATGAAACTGCTACACATCTTTCATTAAAGTGCCCCTTGATAGCTTAGAGATTTTGTTATTACTGTGAATGAGATTTTCCTGTTAATTTTCTAATGATTATTATTGATATGTGAGAAGACTGTTGATTTTGGCATATGGATCTTATTATTCACCAATCTTTATTCCTTTATTCTAATAGCTTATATATTCTGTTGGATTTCCCATGTATATAGACATTTCATTTGAAAATAAGGATAGTTAATTCTCTTGCTATAGAATTGCTATAACTCTTACTTCTTTTTCTGGTCTTACTGCATTAGCCAGGACTTTCATTACAGTGTTGAGTAGTAATGGTGTTTTCTGACACCATTTCTTTGTTCATGACCATACATTAGGTTTTTATTCAAAAGAGTAGTTTATTTTTTAATATTTTACTGTCATGATTTCTGTTACATATTAAAAAATAAATGTAAACATAGTATAGTATTTTTTATTTTATACATTCTTCAAATTATAGAAATTTAGAAAGTACAAATAAAAAGTAAAACCACCCATAATCATATCCTATTTGCATTTTGGTATATGACAGATGATCACTATTTGCATTTTGGTATATGGCAGAATCATAATTTAGGCTTTGAAATCAGTCTAAAAGTGGAAAAATCACTCTTAAAAATTCATTAAATCGCCTGTAAATATTTATGTATTTGTATATTTATATATGGATTTGTGTAATCCTCCCTACACATAAACTGTAAAATGAGATAGAAAATACATATGAAAATATATTTCTCTAGCCTTTTTACTATATTTCTGGAATTATTGAACAAAAGATTATATATTATTCCCTCATTCTGCCAAGCATTACACATATAGTAGAATTCAGGACATTAAATGTATATGGATCAACTCCAATATGTACATGATTTTCACTTTACTGATTTGAGCACCTATGCTTGTGTAAGTTACAACTCCATCATATAAAATGTACCATATTTTATAAATACCTGTTATAGTATATTTGCTTGCTAGCATTTTGGTTTAGGCTCATGATTGGCATTTCAAAATGGTGCGCTTTGTAATACAAAAACAGCTAAGTTGAAGAAATTTAATAGCAGAGGAGAGACCTGGGATTCTCATTCTCACATTCCAAAAAATTACATTATTCAGTCTTAGTCCTTTTAGGAGGTGGACAACTAATGTCAACTAAACAGAGGAGAATAACACTGATACATGCACAGGTAAGTGTGGGAAATTTATCAAAAGATTTTAGGAACATGAATCCAAGTAAGGGAAACTGCTAAAATAACAGAAATCTTTTATATAAAATCCATGTTAACCAAGCTTTTAAAATGCTTTTTAAAATGTTCAGAGATTTTAGAAACTCCCCTCCTTTCTGATAAGTGAACATCAGAAACCAAGTATATCACCCAAGTGAGAATGGTACATAATTGTCATTTTTCATATGCTGTAGAGTTTGAAATAAGAGTTCTAAAGAGCAAAGGAGAAATCATGGAATGACAGAATTCAGGCTCCTATTGCATCATAACTAGGTATTTAAACACACTTCCTCAGGTTTTTTCCCATAGAACATACAGTGAACTGATGGTCTTTCCCACAGTAGTTCCAGATTCTACATCTCCAACAATTTGTTATTTGTTAGCATGAGTATCCTAACATGGGAGTCATAGTTTATTTAGTGATATTTTCTATAAATTTTCATTATCATAGGTACGCCATTACTTGGCAGTTTTAAAGCCATCATTTTCCCAAGAACAGAGAATTTTATCTTACCTTTGAGTAATGGTAAAAAGTAATTTAGGATGATGAGCTTAAATCTTAAGTTGGGTCACTCAAGGCCAAGAAAGACCTGACTAGGAAAAAGTTTTAGGTTTTATAGAAGCACGAATTGTGTTACATTTGCTTTTTCTTTCAGAGTTTTAGTTAATTATCTAAATGTTTTGTTGTCTGCTTAATAAAGGGTTTAATAGGTGATTATGTATACATTCCTCTTTGATCTTATTTTAATGCATTCTCATTGATGGGACAATGCCCTTTTTTAAAGATACATAATTATCTTAACTCAGCATGTTACCAAGCTTTCCCAAGAAGATAAAATTGAATTTAAATGTGGTTAGTTCTTTTGTCTCACAGGTAATCAAGTACATTGGATTTCTTACTTTTTATGAACTAATGGATATTTCATAGAATTTGGTTTTAGAACATGGTGTAAAAAGAAAATATGGCTGGTAATAGAACAATTTGTTTTCGTTGATTGAATTTCATTGGTATCCACAAATATAAAGGTATATGACTGGTATTCATCTAAAAATAATAGATACAGATGAGTCAGTTGTCCAGAGAAGTCACCTTGATAGAACAGACATTTCTTTAGTAATGTTTAGAACATTTTCAAAATTCTTCTGTAAGAATTGCCTGTATGGGGAGTGACGGCTAATGCATATGGGATTTCATATGAGGGTGATGAAAATAATCTGGAATTTGATAGTGGCAGTGGTTGTGTACCCTTGTGAATATGCCAAAAACTGCTAAATTGAACACTTTAAAATGGTGAGCTTTATGGTGTATGAATTGTATCTCAATAAAAATAAGTCCATTAAAGAGTCAGGTTTACATAAGTCTCACTGCTTCATATATACTTTGATTTTGTACATGTATTATACTAACCAACCTATTTACTGACCTTAACTGTAACACTTAAGTTCACATTTACTGCTCACATTGAAGATTTACCATCACTGAGGATGACAAAAGACTCAACAGTTTCTGAAGGCATCCACAAAGCGGAATCAGAAAAACACTGTAAGCAATGACATTAAAATAAGTCTAAAGCATCACAAGGAGCTTACCTGGAGGACACAAGATTTGTGTGTGTTCTGAGGTTATGCTTTTATAAAAATGAGTCCTATCGACTTGTCACATTCAGTCTTTTCTTGTACAACAGTCCGGGCTATTCTGGGCCTTCTGAGGTATCTCACCAGGCAGCCCAGATTAATGTTTGTCCTCAGATTCAGAGTGTTATTATGGGGGGTAAAGTCCCTATCAAGCAGACTATATCTCCACCATTTTCCTTTGCTTCTAACTTATTGGTCACTTCTAAAATAGAGGTTTCTCTTCTCCTAAGAGAAACAGCATTTAACAACAAATTAATCTTTTAGTGCTTATTTTTATTAGAAAAGCATTACTTGTTAACTTTTACTTAAATATTTATTGAGTGCCTATTGTATTGAAGCAAACTTTGGATGCTAAAGATATAGTGTGAATAAGAGAGAAAAATTTGGGAAAAGTAGGCAATAAACAAACAAATCAAAAATAGGAAAAATATAAGGTAGTTCTAAGATTATGCAATGAGTTAAAATAGGTGATGTGAGAGAGTGACTGGTTACTATAGGAAAACACTGTTTTCTGCTTACTACAGAAATATACATTCGTATCAAAAGAAATTAAGTAAAACATACCTAAAACCCTGCCTACCAATAGACAACCACCATTAATCTTGGATATACACCTTCCAAAACCTGCTCTAAGCCTCTGTGTGCTTACAAGTGTGTGTAAGAGTATGTACAGGACATTTTGTTTGTATTACAAAACAAGATCATATAATTAATACTGTCTTGTGACATGCTTTCCTCACTTTACATATTTTGAACAATTTTATGTCAATAATTATTACTTTTATTATTTTAATAATTGTAAAACATTCCATTAGGTTAATTTAACCAACCTTCAGTTATTGAATGCTTGTACTGTCTTATAGCATAACTTAAAAAAAAATCACATGAGATTTCATATTTGGCTTAAGTTCACATATTCAAAAAAATCATTTCTGATGTCGAATGACAGGTTTCTCTCCATCACTGAATTGTTGGTTTTGTTTTTTGTTTTACTCTTTTATCTGCCCCCAAGGACATTCCACAAGGTAGATCTTCAACTATTAATACTCCCTACATTTCTCTCCTGGGCTGTTTCACTCATATTTATAGCACAAGTCATCTTAACTTCTAGGTGAATAACTCCCAGATCAATATCTCACGCATGGTCTTCTCTGTCATGTAACTATCCAACCATAATCATCCCTCCTCCCCTTCTCTTTATAGCCAACCCTTTCTCATAATTCCCTGTTTACTGCAAAGTATTATCATGGCCCCAATCATTTTAGCCTAGAAAAGTTAAATTGTCTTTGTTCCCCACCAGGCAGGTACAGTCCGCTTTCACAGTGTGATTTCAGGCTTCCTTCTTTTCATCATCACTACCGCCTCCCTAGATCAAGTCACTGTCTCCTTACTCTGAATTACTGTAACAGTTTCCTCATTGATTCCTCTGTCCCTGTATGATACCCTCTCTACTTCAAGTCCACCTAAGTACCCCCTCACCTTTGCCTTCAAAATCTTCTCATTCCACCTCTTTTCCCCCATTCTTTATTTAAATAGGTTTAAGTCTCTCCAAACTTAGAAAAAAAAAATTGTGACTCTGGACAGTCTCTACTTTATCACCTCAGATTCACCCTTAACCTGTCATACTAGCCCACTCCACTCTTCTAAACCTTTCATTTAGCCCCAATAGCTTCTAATTGACAAATCCAGTGGATACTTCACAATCTTTATGTCACCAGATTCTTGCCTGCATTTGGTTATTGATGATTTACTCTTAAAACTCTGTTGGTTCTCTCTATACCCTCTCTAACTGTTCCTATATCATCTCTTCTGAGAACTCCTTTTCATCTTGGCCACCTTAAATATTGGTGTTTCTTAGGGTTCCATTCTCAGCCCTTTGTTCTCCTCTGCATGTTCATCATCTACTTTGGCTATTTTAATTGCCACTTATAAGCTTAGGACTTTTAAATCCCTTTATCTCAACCTTATACTTGTGTATATTAGTGCCTGATGGATCCTCCCCTTCTAGGCGAGGAGTGATACACCAGCCACAGGCTCGGATGTTTTAGGCCCCCTCATCTCAGTTGATTTCCACAGCAATTCTGACTTTAGCATTCCTATACATGTGCAGTTTGAGGCCCAGAGAGGTTAACAATTTATGCAATGTCACAGCAGAAGGGGCAGAGGTAATTTTTGAACCAGGCTCCTGGCTTTAGAGCTGGCTCTTGCAAGCCTGGCTTAACAGCAGGCTTCTTTCTTATGAACATCCAGTTAATGGTTGCCTAGCATTGTTGACATTGAATTGAATCCTCACACACCAGAGAAGGAGATGAAATCATTAAGTTTTTGGATGGGGAAAATGATTTCCAGGAAACGGAGCAACTTTCCCACAATCACAGCCCCTATGTGGGGCAGAACTGGGATCAGAGCCAGGACCCCAGATTCACAATATGTGGGGCTCTTTCTAGACACATGATGGTACACAATTAGAACATTCTTTTCTTTTTTGGTGGTGGGGGGTTGGGGGGGTTGGCATTGCAGGGGTTAAAAAAGAAAGGCTTTCCTCAAACAAAACCTTTCTCCAAAGTCCAAAATCTAGGCTATAATTAGATGAATAAATTTTTAGAAATAACAATAAAGAAGGTAAAAATTTTTTTAAAAATGTACTATCCGAATGCTCTACCTATGGCACCCCAAACCTGAAAGTATCTTCTCTCCCCTAAACCTGTTCTTAGTGTACTGTTATCTCAGGTGGTGGCTCACTCAGTTTCTCAAATCGGAAATGTGGAGGTCATCCTTCATTTCCCTATCTCTTTCCTCATTTTCCCTCTCCCTTTTCCCCTTGTCCAATTCATCTGCATCCTACAGTATTAACAACTAAACCAGAACTGTATAATTTCCTAACCAATCTTTGTTCCTTTTGCATGTGTACTTTATAAGTTGTGGTATGTCCATGAATTTCTCACTCTTGAACTCTGAATATCCTGTTTATATCATTGCCCAACTAACAGATAAAATGACCATTATATTTGATTTTTCATAATAGAAAACACAAATATAATACCCAGAAAGGAGATGTAGTGGCTACCAAATTGACCAGTATACAGGACATCTTTGAATAAAGATATATTAAAACATAACAAAATCTTTTCTAACCATTTATTTAACAGGAACTTTTAGCAGTCAGTCTTACATCCTGTTAAGTTTTGCCTTTCACTTGGCTTGCTCTACAAAACATGCTTGCTTCCTCCTTTCATTCAAGAAACATTTATTCTCTACCCACTGAATCTTATATCCTAGATGCTATTTGGTGAATAAATGTACTGCTTTTACCCAAAGCTCAAGTGAGTTTCTGTAGTGTAGTGGTTATCACATTCGCCTCACACCCAGAGCTCAAGTGAACTTTATTCTGGATATCAAATTTATCAACTCTTTTGAACATCTCCAGTTGTCAGTCTATACTACAGAAACTTCAATAATTTTTAGTATTTCAAAGTGAAGTTTTACCTTGTTATATTAGCTGAGGATTCTGCATTTACCAATAACTGGCAGCATGGTTTCAGAGCAGCAATTTAAAAATTAAAAAATTGTTTTATTTTTAGAGGATTCCTAATGGACGTATTTGGTTCTCTTCTTAATTTGTTTTTCTTCTGTGTGTAGAGCTGCCTTTCTTAAGGTTTACGCAGAAAGATAGACATATCCTCAAATTGAAGCTCTTTTCCTTCCATATGAGCCTGGGCTGATAATGAAATTGGGGAATTAAGAGGAAGAGAGTTAAAGACAATCTAGAAGAGCAGAACTCACTGGAGATAGAAATGACTAAAGTGGACACACAAGCTCTAAGAGCAGCCAGGGAGAAAATCAAACTTAAGTTAAATGATCCATCAGCTACCTTGCTTAATGAGAAATAAGACAGACACACACAGCATATTAACAACCTAGAATAAACCTAGCTTTGTCAAGTGGTAATGTATCAAGAAACAACACCAATTTTATAGACTTGAAAGAGAAATTAAAATCAGCCTCAAAAGGCTGCATGCTAGATATATAAATACCAGCCTCTTCAGAGAAGAGGCATTTGATATGTGAATTTTACATGTTATATCTTTTAAACAATTCCCATGGGTTTTTTAATGGGTTAAAATTTTCTGCAATTCTATTTTTTATTAACAGCTTTATTGAGATAGAATTCACACACCATACAATTCACCCATTCACTGTATACTATTCAGTGGCTTTTAGTATATTCACCAAGTTGTGCATCCATCACCCCAATGTCAGAACATTTTTCATTACCCTGAAAAGAAATCCCTGGAGACCGTCATCAGTCTCAAATCTTACCAGCCCTAGGAAACTGCTAGTCTGTCTCTCTAGTTTTGCCTATTCTGGATATTTCATGTAAATGCAATCAAACAATACATGATATTCTATGACTGGCTTGTTTGACTTAGCATAATGTTTTCAAGGTTCATCCATTTGATAGCATGTACCAGTACCTCATTTCTTTCTGTCTTTGAATAAATTCCATTGTATGGATATACCACATTTTATTCATTCATCATGTGAATGAACATGATATGTGTGTTGTTTCTACTTTGGGGCTATTATGAATAATACTACTATGAACATTCATATACAAGTTTTTGTGGAGATGTGTTTCATTTCTCTGAGATATACCTAGGAGTGGAATATACTTCAGAATGGAGTTCTATGTCTGACCCTTTGAGGAACTATCAGACTGTTTTCCAAAGCAGCTGTACCATTTTACTTTCCCACCAGCTGTGTATGAGTGTTCCAGTTTTCCCACATCCTTACCAGCATTTGTCTTTTTTATTGTAGCCATCCTAATGAATATGAAATGTTATCTCATTGTGTTTTGCAGTTTCCTAAGGACTAATGATTTTTAGCTTCTTTTCATGTGCTTATTGGCCATTGTACCTTCAATAATTGTTCATTTAGATCCTTTGCCACATTTAAAATTGAGTTATTTGCTTTTGTATTATTGAGGTACAAGAATTCTTTATATAATCTACATACAAGTCCCTCGACAGATATATGATATGCAAGTTTTTTCTCATGCTGAGTCATCTTTTCACTTTCCTTTTCACTTTCTTGATGGTGTCATTTGAAGCACAAATGTTTTGTATTTTGTTGATGTCAAATTTAGTTTTCCTTTTGTTGCTTGTGTTTTTGCTTTTTCTCCTGAAGGAGTAACATCTATTTTAAAAAGTTTTATTGAGGTTTAATTGACACAAAGTGCACATCTTTAAAGTGTGAACATTGATAAGTTTTGACATATACCACCTATAAAAATACCACTACAATCAAGATAAAAAGCATATACAGAACTCGTAAAAGTTTCTTTTTAATCCTTGGTAATCTACCCTTCCAGTCCTTCCACCCCTTTCACCCTTCCCTGATCCCACAGGCAACCACCAGTTTTCCTTTTGTCTCTGTAGATTAGATTGCATTTTCTACTATTTTATATCAATGACATCATGGATTATATGCTCTTTATGTCTGGGCTCTTTTACTCAGCATATAATATTGAGATTCATCCATACTGTTACATGCATTTTAGTTCATTGCTGCTTATGGCTGAGGGGTATTCCAATGTACAGATATTATTATATCCATTTACATGTTGCTGGACATTGGGTTTTTATCAGATCTGGTTATTACGAATAATCTGCTATGATAACTCTTGTAAAAGTCATTGTGTAGACAGCTTTTATTTGTCTTGGGCAAATAAAGGAATAGAATATCTGGTCTTCGGGAAGGTGTGTGTTTAACTTTTTAAGAAAATGCCAAACAGTTCCAGTTGGTTCACATTTTCAACATTGATATGGTCAGTCTTTTTAACTTCAGTTATTTTATTGGTAGTGTAGCTCTGTGTAGCATTAATTTCAATTCCTCTAATAACTGATGATTTTTTAATATCTTTTCATGTAATTAATTTGGTTTTCATAGATCTTTGATGAAGTGTCTGTTCAAATCTTTTGCCCATATTTTCTTTGGGATATTTGTTTTCTTAATTGAGTTTGAAAGTTCTTTATATGCAAATCCTTTACTATTATTATTTGCAAATATTTTTTTTCATCTCTGGCTTGTCTCTTTGTACTCTGAACGGTGTGTCTTTCAAAGGGCAAGAAGTGCTTAATTTTTAAAAGTCCATTTATCAATTTTTCTTTTATGGATTGTGATTTTTAGTGTCATATCTAAGAAATCTTTACCTAACTCAGTCACAATGAGTTATGCCCTCCCTTAGAATTTTTTTTAAGTCCTACATTTTACATGTAGGTCTATGATCCATTTTGAGTTAATATTTCTATATGCTACAAGATATGGATCCAAGTTTATGTTTTTGTAAACTGTTCCAGAACCATTTGTTGAAAAGAATTTCTTTAAAAAAAAGGAAGAAGAAGAAAAGAATTCTTTTTCTACTCAGTTGCTTTTGAACTTTGAAGAAAATCGATTGGCCATATGTATTTCAGTGGGTATATTTCTTCACTCTTTTCTGTTCCAATGATCTGTTGTTTATCTTTGCAGCAATACCACACGGTTTGACTGTTGTTTATTTATAATGAGTAGTAAATTCAGATAGTCTAAGTCCTCCAACATTATTCTTTTTCAAAGTTATTTTGACTATTTTAGATCTTTGGTATTTTCTATCAATTTTAGGCTATTTTCAGTTTTTGCCAAAAAAAAATTGTTTAAAGTCTGCAGAAATTTGGATTGATACTGCAATATCCCTCTCCCATTTATCCATGGGGACTATATGCCAAGACCCCTGATGGATACCTGAAACTGCTGATGGTACTGAACCATGTATATTGTTTTCCCTGTACATACATAAAACTATGATAAAATTTAATATCTAAATTAAGCACAGTAGATTAACAGTAATAACTAATAATAAAATAGAATTGTAATATACTATAATAAAAGTTATATGAATGTGGTCTCTGTCTCTCAGAATATTTTATTGTGCTGTACTCACCCTTCTTGTGATCATGTAAGATGACAAAATCCCTACATGACAAGTTGAAGTGAAGTGAATGATGCAGACATTGTGATGTAGTGTTAGGCTACAGTTGAGCTTTTAATATATGTCAGAAGTAGGATCATCTCCTCCTGGACCACAGGTGACCGGGAGTAACCAAAACTACTGAAAGTGAAACCATGGATAAGGGGCAACTTCTGTACATTGACTCTGTAAATCAGTGTGGGGATAGTTAACATCCTAACAATACTGAGTCTTTGAACCCATGAACTCTGTGTCTGTGTGTTTGTGTGTCTATTTTTTCACCACGTGTTATAGCTTTCATTATACTTCTTTTGTCAGATACCTAAGTATTTCATTTTGTGATTTATCACTGGTACTTTTTTATTTCAATTTTTTTTAAGGAATGAAGTATTTATTTATTTTTAAAGTTTTATTTATTTATTTGACAGAGAGAGAGAGACCACAAGCAGGCAGAGGCAGAGGCAGAGGGAGAAGCAGGATCCCCACTGAGCAGGGAGCCCAACTCAGGGCTCAGTCCCAGGGCCCCAGGATCATGACCTGAGCTGAAGGCAGCCATTTAACCAACTGAGCCACCCAGGTGCCCCTCAATTTCTGATTGTTGTTTGCAAATATATAGAAATACAGTTGACTTTTATATATCATCTGTGTTCTGCTACCTAGCGCAACTGATTAGTTCTGTGTGTTTTTTTCTAGATATTATAGGGTTTTCTAAAGAGGTGGCCTTATAATTTATAAATAAAGACGGTTTCACTTTTTTCTAATCTGGATACCTTTGATTGTTTTTCTTCTTATTTGCAATGGCTAGAACCTATAGTACAATGTTGAATGGAAGTGGTGAAAGCATACATCCTTGCCTTGTAGAAGCAAGGATCTTAGAAGAACAACATTCAGTCTTTCATCATTAGTATGGTGTTTGTTGTAGGTTTTCTGTAGATGCCCTACATCATGTTGAGAAAGTTCCTTCTATTCCTAGTTTGCTGAGAGTTTAGATCCAAATTGGATTTTGTCAAATAATTTCTCTATCTTTATTGAGATGATTGTATGGTTTTCCTGTTTTTATTAATCTACTGAATCACACTGATTTATTTTAAAATATTAAAGCAACTTTGCATTCCTGCAGTAAACCCTAGTTGGTCATAATTTTTATCTTTTTTATGTATCCATAGTCTTCACTTTGCAAGGTACTTTGGTCACTGAAACATGTCCATATCAGAGCCATGTCCTCTCTTTGCATGGTTCTCTGGCAAATCATGAAGCAAAGACATGGTTCCAAAATGCACAAGTTTCAGTGAACACTGTACTGTGCAAAGCAAAATCCAAATGTACTGTTAGATCCAATTTACTAGAATTTTGTTAAAATACTTCCATCTGTGTTCATGAGGAATATTAGTCTGTAGTTTTCTCGTGATGTCTAATTTTCATGTATAATTCAGTGTCACAGAATGAGTTGGGAAGCGTGTCTCCCTCATCTCTTTTCTGAGCAGTTTGTGTAGAATTGGTGTTATTTCTTCTCTAAATATTTAGTAGAATAATAAGTGAAGCCATCTGGGCCTGGATTTTTTCAGACTTTTTTAGAAGATATAAAACTACAATTTCAATTTCTTTCTTTATCCATTTCATCTTCAGTGTGCTTTGGTAACTTGTGAGTTCCAAGAAACTTGTTCATTTTATCTAATTTGTCAATTACATTGGTACAAAGTTTTTTGTGACATTCCTTTATTATCTTTTAATACCAGTAAACTCTGTAGTTGTGTTACCTCTCTCATTCACCATAATTATACTTTGTGTCTTCCTCCATTTTAGTTGAAGGTTTATCAGTTTTAAAATTTTCTTCAGAAACAACCATCTTTTGGTTTCATTGATTTTCTCTGTTGTTTTTGTTTTCTACTTCATTGCTTTCCTCTGTGTTATTATTCCCTTTCTTCTGCTTATTTCACATTTCATTTGCTCTTCTATTTCTATTTCTTAGGAAAGAAACTGAGGTCACTGTTTTGAGGCTTTTCTTCTTTTCTAATAAAGTACTTAGTGCTATAAATTTGCCTCTAAAAACTATTTTAGTGACATACTACAAATACTTGATATGTGTGTCTTCATTTTCATCAAGTTCAAAGTACTTTGTAATTTCCTTTTTGATTCCCTCTTTTACTTATGGATTTTTAGTAATAGTGTTTCATTTAATATCCAATTATTTGGAGATTTTTTGAATGTTGTTATTAATTTCTTTTCTTCATCCTTATGAGATATAACTTACATATAACATCCTGTAAATTTAAGGTGTACAGTGTGATGATAAACATCATTATGCATGTATATTGCAAAATGTTTACTCCATTAAAGTTAGTTAACATCCTTCTTCTCATGTAATTACCATTTTCTTGTTCATGTTGTTATAGTGAGAACATTAAAACTTTATTCTCGTAACAACTTTCAGTACACAATACGGTATTGTTAACTGTAGTCACCATGCTGTACATTAGACCCTCTGAATTTAATTATCTTATAACTGAAAATGCCACCCCAGGCAACCACCATGCTACTCTCTAAGATCATTGTTTTTGGATTCTACATATAAGATCATGTAGGATTTGTCTTTCTGTATCTGCCTTATTTCATTTAGCATAATTTCCTCTGGGTTCATCCTTGTTGTTCCAAATGTCTCTTTCTTTTTTAAGGCTGAATAATATTGCAAGGTATAGACACACACACATGCATGCCACATTTTCTGTGTCCATTCATCAATTGATAGACATTTAGACTGTTTCCATATTTTGGCTATTGTAAATATTACTGCAGTGAACACAGAACTTCAAATATCTCTTTGAGATTCTGATTTTAGTTCCTTCAATATCTACCCAAAAAGTGGGATTGCTGTATTATATGATGGTTCTGCGTTTAATTTTTCTGAGGAGCCTCCGTACTGCTTGCTATAGTTGCTGCCCCAATTTACACTCCACCAGCAGCATTGCCTTTTCCCCTTCCTGCCTTTATTTGAATTAGGTGAGCATTTTTTATGATTCCATTTTGTCTTTTTTGTTTAATTATTAACTATAAATCTTATCATTTTAGTGGATGCATCTTTAAATTATCCCAATCTGTCTTCAAACAATATCGCACCGCTTCACTTCCAGTTGAAGAGCCGTACAATAGCACATTTTCATTTCCCTCCTCCTGGCCTTGGTGCTGCCATTTCACACATGCTCTATCTCCGTATGTCATTCACATCACACTGTGTTTAAGTATCAGTTATCTTTAAAGAGGCTTCAATAATAAGAAAAAATATTTTTTATCTTCCTACATATTTAACATGTTCACTGCTCTTCATTCCTTTGTGTAAATGTAGTATTCATCTGGTTTCATTTTCCATCTGCATGATAGACTCACTTCAACATTTCTTACAGTGCCATGAATAAAAATATTGACATAAATGACTATGTAATGTTATAAACTTTTCAGTGAAGAACACCACAAATTTTTAAAACAAAATAAAAGGCTGGGGCAAAATGTTTGCCATATATCAGTAATAACATCACATATAATAATAATCATCATCATCACAGCAAATACTGAATGTATGTTGTGCTATGTTTCAGGCACTTTACTGAACTCTTTATCATGTACTTTCTCATTTAATCCTTACAACAGCCATTTGAATTAATATACTATTTTTGCCCTTGTGTTACAAATAATGATATCAGACTAACAGGTAAGGTGTTAATACCCCCTAACAATCAGAGATGTCCTAAAAATCAGTGATTTAAAAAATATACTTAAGTGCCAATTCCCAGAAGAAACACAAATAGCTGATAATTATAAAAATAATACTCAGGGACGCCTGGATGGCTCAGTTGGTTAAGTGTCTCATTCTTGGCTTCCGTTCAGGTCATAATCTCATGGTCCTGAGATCAAGCCCCACATCAGGGCTCTACGCTCAGCTTGGAGTCTGCTTGGGATTCCTTCCCGCTTCCTCTCCCCCCACCACCCCTCCACCGGCTCACACACTCTCTTTCTCTCTAATAAATAAATAAATAAAATCTTTTTAAAAAAAATTTTTTAAACTAATAGCTGCTCTTATAATCAGGAGAATGAGATTTTTAAGCTACCCAATTGGCAACCATAAGAAGCAATAACACTAATATTGGCAAGATATGGAGGATATACTCATACACTACTAGAAATACAAATTGGTACCTTTTTAAGAGGACCATTTAGCTTTACCTATGGACATTTAAAATATGCATATTCTTTGACCAGATGACTATCATTTGGAAATCTTTGTACAAATTCCCAAGGGAAAATAACATTTATATGTGTGTGAATGTGTGGTACGCTGTAATGGAGAACAATTGAAGACTGCCTATCAAAAGCAGGGTATTAAAACTAGTGATGGCTTAGCCGTATTGTGGAGTATCCATTGAAAAGAAAGCACGTGTGGAGAAACAGGCAATTTGATGGGCTGCTGCTGGGAGATACAATCTAGTACAACTTCTCTGAGGGGACTTTTCAAAATAGATATCAGAAGTCCTCATTCAGACGATACCCTTTGCCCTGTGTATGCTATATTATTGAATGTAAAGAAATAAGTTGTAGAAAAATCTGTGTAGTAGAACCCAAATGGGTTTTTTTAAGGATATATATACTTAAATATTTGTATGTTCCCAGAAGAAGGTTTGGAAAGATGTATACCTAATTATTAACAATGGTTGTCCCTGGAAAGGATGAATTTCATTTTTTTAAATGTCTCTATTACTTGAATTTTACAATAACTGTAAGTTTTGAAAAAAAGTTTTGAAAAAGATAAACTGGTTGTAATTGCCACTAACACAGCAAGAGACAGACTCAAAAGAAGCAAGATCATTTCTTCTCATGGATTTCCAACCCAAATAGATCAAGGTTCTTCCCTCCTGTGGTTAAATGGAATTTCATTTATAAAAGTGAGATGTTGGGCTATGTGTGTAGGCTTTAGTAAAACTTAACTGAAAATTTACAGACCCCAAGTTCCATAGTGCAAAACCAATATAGTGAGCAATGAGACAAGAGCCATGGTTCATGGCATTTATAATCTTTACAAACTCGTATCAAAAATTAAAATGACATTTTAAATTGTAAAACTGCAGTTAGAGTTTCTGTTGTAGGTTGTGTTGTGTATTTGAAATTGCAGCCATAGTTCTAATAATGAAATTGATGCACTTTGAGAAGGGAAGTCAGTGGCGCACAGTCACTAAAAAGGTCGGCGAGTTAGAAAGGCTTCTTTTATCGCATGTTCCCATGTTTTAATATAATCTCCTAATAACAGAATATTCTTCATTTCTGTGAAATATCTAGTAAAATTCTTTAGCTAAAAAGGTAGGATGGTTAAATTACCTGGAAATTATGTTAGGTCCTGAGCAAAGTCACCTCAACATTTTTCAGGTAATTGTTATAATCTGGGAGGTTTTTTTTTCTCTTTGTGAATGAATTGTTCTTAGGAACGATTTGTGTTGGAATTTTTATCTAGAAAAATAATTTGAAGTCAATCATATATTTGGTACATAATGCACATTGAAAATTTTATACATTAGGTTCCCTTAGTGTATTACAAACACTAAGAAATTTTCCTTATAATAGAGCTTTTTTTCTTTTACAAATTGTCCAGACCCAAAGTAATATTTACATATGAAATATGAAAAATTTTCAAAAGAACTGTCCTTTTAGTTTTATTTAAAATAATTATTAGATGGGGTGCTGGGTGGCTCAGGCGTTAAGTGTCTGCCTTCAGCTCAGGTCATAATCCCAGGGTCCTGGGATCGAGCCCCATGTCCAGCTCCCTGCTCAGCGGGACGTCTGCTTCTCCCTCTCCCACTCCCCCCGCTTGTGTTCCCTCTCTCGCTGTCTCTCTCTCTGTCAAAAAATAAATTTGAAAAAAATCATTATAAGATAAATTAAATAAATAAATAAATAAATAATTAGAGGGGCATCTGGGTGGCTCAGTCATTTAAGTGTCCAACTCAATTTTGGCTCAGGTCATGATGTCAGGGTCGGGAGATCGAGCCCCACGTCAGGCTCTGTGGTAGGCATGGAGCCTGCTTAAGTTTTTCTCTCTCCCTCTGCCCCTCCCCTCCCCCACTCGCCCTCTCTCAAAAATAATAATTATTATTATTATTACATAAAATTGAGCAGTAGTAAAATTTAAGACCTTTAATCTATTATTTTTTGTATAAGTAGAGGGAACTAAAGGACTGTATACGTTGGGAAATGCCTGTAATAGGAACCATTACATAAATCACACTACAAAAGTTACTCCTGTTTCTAGAGGAAATATTTTTGCATGGCATGGTATTGCACTATAGAAATAAGAATGATGATGGGCACCTGGGTGGCTCAGTTGGTTAAGCGACTGCCTTCTGCTCAGGTCATGATCCTGGAGTCCCGGGATCGAGTCCCGCATCGGGCTTCCTGCTCAGCAGGGAGTCTGCTTCGCCCTCTGACCCTCTTCCCTCTCATGCTCTCTTTCTACCATTCTCTCTCTCAAATAAATAAATAAAATCTTTAAAAAAAATAAGAATGATGATAATATAAACACTTCTATTGAGTTCCAACTGGATCTAACTGGATGACAGGAATAGTTCTAATACTTCACAATCTTTATTTCATTTTTTTAAAAGATTTTATTTATTTATTTGACAGAAGGAGACACAGCGAGAGAGGGAAACACAGCAGGGAGAGTGGGAGAGGGAGAATCAGGCTTCCTGCAGAGCAGGGAGCCTGATGCAGGGCTCGATCCCAGGACCCTGGGATCATGACCTGAGCCAAAGGCAGACGCTTAACAACTGAGTCATCCAGGCGCCCCCAGTTTTTCATTTTTACAACAATCCTATAAGTATTCTAATTACTCGGTTTACAAATAAGGATATGAGTCTTCATTAATTTAGTCAAGGTCACATAGCTACTAAATGACAGTCAGGATTTGAATCCAGGTAATCTGGCTCCAGAATCTAAGCTCATAACCACTCTGCCTACAGAGTAGCATATAAGAGGGAGGACTTCATAACTATGGAAAGTACAGTGCTTTTGTCTAAGAGAAGCTCAGCAGTATCCTCCCTACTGCCTGTCTAGAAGTTGAAATTGTATTATAAATTCACTCTTTGGGTTTCCAAGACTTGGGGATATCAGGTGGTTCCATTTAAAATGCATATACTTGGGGTGCCTGAGTGGCTCAGTCGGTTAAGCAGCTGCCTTCGGCTCAGGTCATAATCTCAGGGTCCTGGGATCGAGCCCCGCATGGGGCTCCTTGCTCAGCGGAGAGCCTGCTTCTCCCTCTCCCTCTGCCTCCCTGCCGCTCCCCTTGCTTATGCTCTCTCTCTGTCTCTCTCTCTGTGTCAAATAAATAAATAAAATCTTTATTAAAAAAATAATAAAATAGGGCGCCTGGGTGGCTCAGATGGTTAAGCGACTGCCTTCGGCTCAGGTCATGATCCTGGAGTCCCGGGATGGAGGCCCGCATCGGGCTCCCTGCTCAGCAGGGAGTCTGCTTCTCCCTCTGACCTTCCCCCCTCTCATGCTGTCTCTCTCAAATAAATAAATAAATAAAATCTAAAATAATAATAATAATAAAAGAAAATGCATATACTCATCTGAGGAGCTATACACATCAGAAGGGATAATGACAGTGTCCAGGAACTCAGTAATAGAACCACAGGGTGGAAGAAGGGATGCACCTGTAAACTCCATGTAAGAGGAAAGAGGCCAGCAACCAGGTAGCCTCAGAGAATTTTTGCCGAAGGCTCACATAGGATAGCCAACAATTTAATTTTTTTATGACACAGTACAATTATCAATAAAATGTGGGGGGTTTCATGTCATTTCACTATATACTATTTATCATCTCTTTAATTCTAGGAAATACAGCACAACTGATACCACACAGCACTGATGCGTTCTGTTAACTAAATGCCTTTCCTTTATCTTACAGTAATCAGCAGGCCTTTTTACTGGAGAATGTTCCTTGTAATAATGCAAGCTGTGAGGGGGCACATCGTATGTTTAAAGTCTACTGGGAGCTGATGGACCTAAATCAAATCAGAGATGCCATGGTTGCCACCTTCTTTGACATTTATGAAGATGTGAGTTCAGAGCTCTCCTCTGTGTGTGGAGTCTAATTGCTATCCACTTCATCTCACTTTCTCTTCACTCTATTTGACCAGAAAATGTAGAGGAGATAATGAAAGCAAATGAGTTAATTAAAGAAAACCCCTTTTAATGTTAAATGGCACAGGGAACAAATTTATTGACACTACTAGCTGATCAGTACAGTGAAATATGAAAACACCTTTATCTCATTTTGTGCTATTTAGATTAAACCGCTAGAGAATCATGTTCTGAGGCTGGCAAATGTGCCTGTGCACCGGTAGACAGAAGCACAGCCAACAGAGAACAGATTCTTGAACCTGTACAAGATCACAGAAGAGTAAAGGCAGTACCCCCTTTTAACTTTGTGAACTAGAAGGAGTATCTCTTGCCACAGATGGTTGTGACTGTCTTCAGTTGCCAGGTGACAATGAAAGGCCCCCAGGGCCCTGGTTTCCTCCATTCTAATGTGAAAAGCCAGTTTACCACTCAGAAAAATAATAAATTCTGATAAAAATGTGTTAAATCCTAGAGTTAATATATCACAGTACATCCTTGTAAAATAGCTTGATTATTTTTTAAAAAATTCATTGTCCATCAGGACATTTATGTCTCCTCCTAACATAATTTTTGGTTTTGGTTTGGTTTGGTTGTAACATTTTTGGTTTGGTTTGGTTTTGTTCTAACAGGCTGATTCTCAATTATATGAATTTGACAAGCATAAAAGTAATTAACAGAAGTATCATAAGGGGAAAAATCAAGAGAATTTATTGCAAATAATTTTTTTTAGAGAGAGGAAGAGGGAGGGGTGCATAAAAGTAATTGACAAAAATATCATAAGGGGAAAAATCAACAGAATTGACTACAAATCATTTTTTTTAGAGAGAGGAAGGGGGAAGGGGCAAAGGGAGAGGGAGAGAGAGAATCCTAAGCAAGGCTCCACACCCAGCACAGAGCCCGACACAGGGCTTGATCTCACAGCCCTGAGATCATGATCTGAGCCTAAATCAAGAGTCAGACACTTACCTGCCTGAGTCACCCAGGCACCCCTACAAAGAAGTTTTTAATTTCTGTACATAAAAAAAAAATAAAATTTCAAATTGTTTTTAAATCTGGGAAATAAATTTACTATGAAAGAGTCAAATAGTATCTTTAATATAAAAAGGGTTTACACAAATTGATATAAGTCACCAAAAACTACCACTGGAAAAACAGAACATAGTCAATTTACAGAAAAATCACATGTGGCTAATATATGAAAAAGTATGGCAAATGATCAGTATCATTAAGAATCAGTGGAATGGACTGCACTTGGGGTGAGCGTAGCATAAGATATGCACTTGAGTCACTATGTTGTACCCCTCAAACTAACGTAATATTTTATGTCAAGTATAATCAAAACAATTTTAATAAATAAATAAATAAAATAATCAGTAAAGTGGAAATTTAAATGAGCATACCTTTTCCCCCCAATAAAATCAGCAAGACTTCCCTCTTTTAGGGAGCAATAATGTTAATATGTCATGGTCACCAGGACAGATAAAAAAGTGCTCTCTTTCTCTGACAGTTGAAAACACTTCAGCAGTCCATTTCATAGGCCTTTATAAATTCATGCAGGAGCTCCTGGGTGGCTCAGTCAGTTAGGCATCCAACTCTTGATTTCTGCTCAGGTCATGCATCTCAGGGTCATGGGAATCCACGCTCAGCAGGAAATCTGCTTGAGTTCCTCCCTCTCCCTTTGCCCCTCCCCCTGCTTGCACACACTCTCTCTTTCTCTAAAATAAATAATAAATCTTTTATAATAAAAATACAGGCAAATATGACTGGAAGGAAATATAAAAAATGTTAACAGTTATCCCCAGGGATTAAAATTACAGATTTTTTTCATTTTGTTTATTGTTTATTATTCTAAGATTTGGGGTTTTTTTTTAAGTTTTTATGTAAATTCCAGTTAATTAACATACAGTGTAATATTAGTTTCAGGTATACAATATAGTAATTCAGTAATTCTTTACAACACCCAGTACTCATGACAAGTGCACTCCTTAATCCCCATCACCTATTTCTCCCACTCCCCAGCCACCTCTGCTGTGGTAACCATCAGTTTGTTCTCTAGAGAGAAGAATCTGTTTCTTGGTTTGCCTCTCTCTCTCTCTCTCTTAAGGTTTTATATTTTTTAGTAGTATTTTTATTTTAAAAATCAAGGTGAATAAGGTTTATAGTTACATGATAAACATGCATATATTTTCATTAGTTTTTCACTTGCTAGTTTGTTCTTACAGCTTTTGTATATGTTTTTTCCAGGGAATCTTGGACATTGTGGTACTAAGTAAGGGATATACAAAGAATGATTTTGCCATCCATACACTAAAAAATAACTTTGAAGCAGATGCCTATTTTGTTAAAGTGATTGGTGAGTAAATATTTAATTTTGTATTCTCTCTGTCAATGAAAATTTTCCAAAGAATAAGGACACACTCCTACATAGGAAATCAATTTTGTTACAACACTACCATCCTATACACAGACTCTGTTCAAATTTTTCAACTGTCCCAACAATGATTTTTTCTGTTTCAGGATTCTATCCAGGAATTCCTAATGCATTTAATTGTCACGTCTTTGCAGACTTCTTCAATCTGGAACAATTCCTTTTCATGTCCTTATCAATTTTAAAGAACACAGGCTTTATTCTGTAGCATAACTCTGTTGCCTCTTTTTCCACTCAGGTCATACATTCTTTGCAGAAACTCCACTGCATGGAATTGCAGAACCAATGCTGTGTACTTCTCAGTGTGTTTTATCAGGAAGCAACTGTCTTGCAACTATGTCTCACTTCCATAATGTTAATCTTGATCTTCTGGTCATCTTATTGACCACCAGATCTCTCCGCCTTAAGTTCACTATCTCCCTCTTTGTGATTGCCTTCTCTGAGATAGTTGTCAAAGAGTGATTGTCTATTTCCAAAATTCCTTCTTCATTTATTAGTTGGCATTCTATAAGGAAAATCTTTTGCTTCTCTCCCATGTATTTATGTATTCATTTATCATATATATTATATATATGTATTCATATTACATGTAGTACGTAAAATCATTTAATGTTCAGAGTGTTCCCAATAGAAGCAGTAGAAGCTCCTTCAGGCTGGCTCCTATATCTTTTTGACATATTCTCTGGGATAGAAAGATATTCCAGACTGATCTTATACCTCCCTTGCCCTAAGTCTAGAATCTGACCTCTCTCCAAGGAGCTTTTGAAGGAAATTTAAAAACCAAATTCTAGATTCTCAGTTTGCTAATTGTTACTGAGTTGTCACTTCCTCTAGCTTCTCTCAATGGACAGAGCTAGGAAATACAGATATAGCTTCACATACACAACACACAAATATACCCATCTATAACTATATGTATATACATATACATACATTTACTTACTATAAAACCATGAATTTATGCCATTACTTCCATTTCTAATCTAACACATCGTTTCAAGCGTTCTTTCTAATCATTTCTGTCTATAGGTATCTTCTCTAGCAGTAAGAAACTCAGCTTCCACTTTCCTCAGTATATTTACTTCAATTTGCTCATTGTTACCTATTCCCAATCAAGTTAACCATCTCCTCCACCTGACACCCCTGTTCACCATGGAGATCCTATGTAAATTTTTTGTTAAGTGTATGACTAAATATTTTATTTTCTTTGAAGTGATTACATATACTTTGTTTTTAAGTTTGGTTTCCACATGTTTGTTTTTAGTAAATCGAAATACAATTGATTTTTGTGTGTTAATCTTGTATACTGCAACCTTGCTCAACTTACTTATTGATTCTAGGAGGTTTTTTTAAGATTTGATAGGATTTTCTACATAGACAATTATGTTATCAGCAAAGAGACAGTTTTATTTCTTCTTTCCAATCTATGCCTTTTCTTTTTTTCTTATTCTGGCTAAAATTTCTTTTACTATGTTGAATAAGATTGGTGCCAGTGGACATCCTTGTCTTGTTTCTGATCTTGAGGAAAAGCATTCCATCTTTGACCATTAAGTATGATATTATTAGCTGTAGGTGTTTGTAGATGCTCTGTATTGTATTAAGTAAGTTTACCCTGTTTCTACTTTGCCGAGAGTTGCTGTTGGAGGATAACTGTGTTTGTGTTACTATTATTATAGTTGACACCAAAACAGCCATCAAGACATTTCATTTTTAATGAAATGACACATGTATTTATAAATGACAGAAAGTGTAATTTTCCTTTCTAACCAGCATATTCATTCTATTTGAGTGAACTAAGAGTGACTCCCATCTTCATTACTACTGCAATCTCAGAATACTGATATTATGAGTCTACCCATTTCTACACTTCTATCTGTATGATTGTAGGTACTCCTTTGCCATTTTGAAGGAGGTATTATTTGGCTATTTTAGAGCTAAAAAAAAATTAAACTTTGCTGTATATTTGGCTTGCTATTAATGTATCTACTTTATTTTTTTTTTAAGATTTTATTTATTTGACAGAGACATAGCAAGAGAGGGAACACAAGCAGGGGGAGTGGGAGAGGGAGAAGCAGGCTTCCTGCTGAGCAGGGAGCCCGATGTGGGGCTCAATCCCAGGACGTATCTACTTTAAAGTATATTTTTTTTCTCAGCAGTTTTCCTTCAATTTTAATCCTCTTTTTATCTGAAAGACTAGGAATCCTTAAAATTTTTGCTAACCCTAAATGTATGTGTAATTAGAATAACCTGGTTCAATTCATTGAATTGAAACAAGCACTGTTGAAGTAAGAGTTTGGAATTTGATCCCCTACAGATAAATAACTAAGCCTAGTACAGCCATTGACTAACGTAAACCCTAGTTGCCAAGGGGAGAGTCAACCAAAGCATACATCTCAAAATATCTGTTCTATGCCCTAGGATCATTAGAATCAGCCTTTGAAAATGACAGCACACTCCTAGTCCCCATTTATTTTAATAGAACACATGATCTCCTCTCTACCCCCAACTCCATCCATTCCAGGATATTTGAGAAGCACTCTGAAGTCTAGACTTATTTACCATGGTCACTTGCATAGCATCTTTCTCTCATAGTATACTGTAGTATTCTAAACAACTTGAGGGTAGTGTCCGTGTCTCACTTGTCTTTGATTCCCCAGTGCTGAACATAGGGCCTGGCATATAGGAGGCATTCAGGAAATTTATGTTAAACATATGGCCAGGTACTTTTCAAGGCATGGTTTGGCTATCTCTTTTTTTTTTTTTTTAAGACTTTATTTATTTGAGAGAGAGAGAATGAGAGATAGAGAGCGCGAGAGGGAAGAGGGTCAGAGGGAGAAGCAGACTCCCTGCTGAGCAGGTAGCCCGATGCGGGACTCAATCCCGGGACTCCAGGATCATGACCTGAGCCGAAGGCAGTCGCTTAACCAACTGAGCCACCCAGGCGCCCTGGTTTGGCTATCTTATCCTAATTTAGAAGTATTCCGTCTAGTACCCAGGCAACACTTGATGCCTCACACCCCATGTTCTGTCTCTAGGAAACATTCTACCAAAATTTGAAACTCTAATTCAAGGACATATTCTCAGCTTTAGCTGTTTTCTGATGTTAGAGCTATAGCTAGTCGATAGTTCATTTCTTGAAAAGAGAAGATTGAGCCTTAGTGAGCGAGTTACCTGCCCTAGCTTAAGTTTTCAAGCCTACCTATCTTTAGGATTCTCTGTGACTAGAAAATAACTTACTTGGGATGTCTGCGTGGCTCAGTCAGGTAAGCATCTGCCTTCGGCTCAGGTCATGATCCTGGGGTCCTGGGATTGAGCCCCGCGTCCGGCTCAGGGAGCCTGCTTCTCCCTCTCCCTCTGCCCCTCCCTGCCTGCTCATGTGCTCCCTCTCTCTCTCTCTCCCTCTTTGTCTTTCTTTCTCTCTATCACTCAAATAAGTAAATAAAATATTTTTTAAAAAATAACTTACTTAATTTCCCTGGCTTATAAACCAAAAATGTACAGAAAAAATATCATGCAGTAAGAGAGGGGCTCTCTCATGACCTTAATGGGATGCTATGAAAATAACCTTTTTGTTCCAACCTAGAATAAATGTTACTTGTTTCAAAAACTTACATTGAAACTCAGTAATTCTCTTTCAAAGTATTTTTTCTGTTTAATGAGATAGTTATAGGATTTGTGTCCTTGATTTGAGTTTTGCCAGTGTACTTCAAAGAAACCATTTTCTCATGTTTAAAGCTTTCAAAAAAAACAGATTTATTGCTTAGTTCATCTGAATTTGAAGTGTTTATGTGTATGGCTGTATGGATTGAAAATTAATGCTTCCTAGAGTAGATGTTACTCATTGAGTAGTAAGGAAAAATTCCAATGAAATAGATACTAATTTGTATATGGTTAGGACAAATCAAGATCACCCTGCACTCAAAAGGTTCTTTTATCAAGCCTTAAAACTGCTTTCATATTTAAAATTATTTGTTTTGTGCTCTTGAAGAAGTATGATTGAAGTTTTGTACTATACTCAAGAATTTATTAGTTAGCATGAGGGCATGTGATGCTGTTACCTCCCATGTGTGCACTTGTAGACTGTCCTAGAGCAGAGGTCATCAGTCCTGTGAAATAGAAGGAAGTCGGAGCATAAAAGATTTTCCTACAGTGATACGGGATTCAGATCCCCAGTTGTAATAGTAACAACAACGACAACAATAATAATGCTGAAGAGAGAAGGCAGTTTCTCGGTATGAAACAGAAGCTGGTCTCACACTTTTTTTATATTGATCACTGGGAAATTGTCCATGTGAAAAATGCATACATATAATTTAGGATATCCATTCCTTCCTTGGTATTTATTCATTTACATTTTTAGAAATTACAGAAAGATCAGAGAATCTTAGAGATGGGAAAGGCCACAGAAGGCATCTTGCCCAAGTGCACCCTAATGCAACATCTCAGTCAGCTTCTGCTTGAATGCCTTGCAGTAAAACTCACCTCCTCATAAAACAACACACACTTCTTTTATGAGTCAGTTTAGTTGTTAGAATATTTATTTTGTATGAAGTCAAAACATGCATATTCAGTTACTTCTATCCATTGATACTAATATCTGGTATATAGCAGGCCCTTGATAAATACCTGTTGAATAATAAAACAATTAGTCCTACTAAAATTATTGCCATTTTTGTCCTTAGAGTAGACCACAAATTATAACTATAGTAACAGAATACATGAATACATAATGATCCTGCTCAGGAAAAAGTAAATTTATTTAAAGAATTAAGTAATCAGACAACAGACTACATGAAAATGAAATGATGTGTTTGAGGTGTTTCTTTAAAGTAAACCAGGGAAGTAGGAAGTGGAATGTAGATGTAACAAGATTGGCCATGTTTTGTTGACAGCTGAAACTGTGTGAAGTGTGAGTGGGATCCTTTCTATATTTCTAATTTTGTATAATTTGAAAAATTCCATGTAAAAAGTTTAAAAACCTATAAGTCTCTTGAGAACCTGTAGCCTGTGACTTCTTAGCCTAAGTCAGGATGGAGACCACCGGGTAGCACTAGCATCTAATTAACAGTATCCAGAAGAAGGTTTTCTCCACACATCTCCACATTCAGACCCAGAGATAGCCAATTTGGTGCAGGAGGTTTTAGTTTTAGGAAACAAGATAACTTTGCACTAAAGATATTAGCATAAATATTAATAACATACTTTATAGAAAGGTCATGGGAAATGAGATGCCAATTTGAAGCAATCACATGGGAAAAATAACCTAGTTGTTTTGAAATGGCCTTCCTCTCTCTCCCTTATTAGTTGTTTGCCTTAAGTCAGTTACCAATATGTAATTATTCTTTCAAAGCCATCTACAATGTCCAGAATGGATTTTGCTTTAAAATTATTCTGTTTACAATAAAAATTTTAAAAATTTTTTTAAAAATTAAAAAAAGAATAATATTGCAGTAAGAAATAAAACAATCACTGGGAAAATTTAAAAAATAAAATAAAATAAAATAAAAAGAAATAAATAAAATTATTCTGTTACTCTAATGCTCAAACCAGCCTGTGTTAAATGTCACTATTTTTCAGTTAAGGAAACTCAGAAAATTGGTGACAGAAAATTATCCTTCTGGGTGCCTGGGTGGCTCAGTTGGTTAAGCATCTGCTTTCAGCTCGGGTCATGATCCCGGGGTCCTGGGATCAAGCCCTGCATAGGGCTCCCTGCTCAGCAGGGAGTCTTCTTCTCCCTCTCCCTCTGCCCCTCCCCACTGTTCCTGCTTGCTCTCTCGCGCGCGCACGTGCACTGTCTCTCAAATAAATAAATAAAATCTTTAAAAAAAAAAAAGAAAGAAAAATATCCTTCTGCCTATTTCCACTGGTACCCTGTGACACTACAGATCCACAGAACACATTCCAAGCACTTCTGTGAAGACGAGGGACCCTGTGTATTACAAAATTATGGGGTTCCCTAGCTCTCTTGAATCAGAACTGATTCCTAGCTCTGTTTTTCCCTCTTATTCCTGTCAGCTGCACTGGAAGGTTCCACATTCTAATTCAATTCTACCAGGACTTAACTCCAAATTCTAACAAATATATGAACCTGTGTTTTCCTAGCACTTTTTAAATTGTAACAGTATGTTCACCTTTTACTTCCCAAGTAAGACAAAATATTTAGAACAGTTTTATTTCCCTGCCTGTTTCAAGATTCTGTTGAAATAATGTGGAAGTTTATTTATGGATGATTAATTTTGTTTTACCTTTTCTGCCTTCTATTTTACAAATTGTTTCTTAACAGTTCAAAACCATGTTATCAATGATTATTTAAACTTAACAAGTTTTGGGTGCCTGGGTGGCTCAGTCGGTTAAGCATCTGCCTTTGGCTCAGGTCATGATCTCAGGGTCCTGGGATCAAGCCCTGCATCCCATTGGGCTCCCTGCTCAGTAGGGAGTCTGCTTCTCCCTCTCCTTTTGCCCCTTCCCCGACTCCTGCTCTCACGTGCATGCTCTCTCTCTCTCAAATAAATGAAATCTTAAAAAAGAATAAACATAACAAGTTTTACCAGTTTTATTTGCCATCAGTTTGCCCAAATGCTCACCTCTTTCCCTTTTTTTTTTTTCTGATTTCTCTCTTTTGGTAGAATACTTCCTCACATGATTTTCAGAAAGGTTTACATAGGTTAATATATTTTCTGAGTACTAGTATGTCTTAAAATATTTTTCTCTTGCTCTTCCATATCAACATTAATTTTGTTTGTATAGAATTTTATAAATATTGCTCTGTTTACTTCTTGCAATTCTATACTATTGTTAGTATAGAATTCTATAAATACTGCTCTGTTAACTTCTTGCAAACAGTATGGTAATCTTTGAAAGTCTCTCCTTTTCCTTCATATTCTGTTGTTTAGGTAGGGACCATTTGTATGATAGCTCACTTTGGTTTTCCTTCTTTTAAGCTGTTGTTTTTCTTCATGCGTCTGAGAATTTTTCTATGCTTATATTTCTAAAAAGAATTAGTGTTGGTAGGTAATATGGTGGGAAAAGCACGTGTGTCACATACAATTCTGCCTAGCAGACAATTGCTGCAACTCCCTTTCTCCCCTCCCCATGCGGAAGCTCCTTGGGGCTCAAGAGCTGGGAGCTGACCAGAGGTAGAAAAAGTATTTAACAAGATGGTGGCTTCAGGGTTCTCAGATAACACTGCGCAAGTGATGCCTCGGTGATGAACTGTGTCCACTCCTATGAGAATCACTAGCAAGGGACACTGCAGGAGTCTCTGACTTACTCCTCTGGCCTCAACCTGAGGGGATCATCAGACTCTTAAGTCTGAACAGAGTTGTGCTTTCCAATGGGAAAAAGATTGGGGAGTTCCAGGGAGGCACGGTTTATTAAACAATCTCACTGCTTTGCTGGCCTTTTGTGTTATTTCACCATGTGAATTCAGAGGGTTGGTTTTTTGGCAACACTCTAAAATTATTTAGAACACTGTCTAGAAGTACCAGCAAATTCCCCACTTTACTTAGCTAGCAGGACCCTCAGAGTGACAAATACATCTGTTCCCTATGTGATCCTTGGCTCAGTTCCAGGAGTCCTTCATCTCCTCCCTGCTCCCCTGGCCCCATCATGGCTTGCCCTCCTTCTCAGCTGTCGCCCTGAGATTCAAGGTTTCTCACTGGTCTGCTAGGGAGTCCATCCACTATTGACCCGTTGACTCTCTGACCTGGTCAGCATTAATTGGCTATTTTCTCAATACTGTTTACCTATTTAATACCCTTTAGAAATTCCTCAGAATAGCTACCATTTATCACACACTTTTATTTTCACACTTTTTTAATCATTATAGTGATATTTAGGGATTAAGGAAGGTAAATATATGTTTTCCATTTTAAATTATTTACTAAAAGTTTTTAAAACATATTTACGTAGTAGAATCAAATATGTTTTTAGGATAAGACTTCTCCCAAATTTAGAATAAATTTTAACAACTTTATGTGTACAAGAATATACATGTGTATATAAAAAGTTATATGTGTATAAAACATATGCCTACCACATTTTTAATATCAGTTTGCACAAGTAGAGAATAGGATCAAAATTATTTGAATGTTGATTCATTTTTTACTTTATAATTCTGTATTTAAGTTCTTTTCAATGAGTGTATGATTTGTTAATTAAAATAATGAAACATAGGTAATCAACTGACAAAAAGGTTTCCACAGAGTGTCTAAATTAATCTCTGAATGACAGGAATAGCTGGGACAGTGGCTTTTATTTCCCATATGATATTTGATTATGATATTTGCCTTATAGTCACATGTTTTAAAGAAAAACAAAAAACATTTTCATAGAATGAATATGAGGAGTCACCTATAATCCAGGCAAGGACTTTTCATTTTATTTTTTCTTCTTCCAAGATTTTATTTAAATTCAAGTTAGTTAATGTACTATTAGTTTCAGGAGTAGAATTTAGTGATTCATCATTTACGTACAACACCCATTGCTCATCACAACAACTGCATTCCTTAATGCCCATCACCCATTTTAGCCCATTCCCCATCCACCTTGCTCCACTGACCCTCAGTTTCTTCTCTAGAGTTAAGAGTCTCTTATGGTTTGCCTCCCTCTCTGTCTTTAACTTATTTTATTCTTCCTTCCCTTCCCCTATGTTCATCTGTTTTATTTCTTAAATTCCATATATGAGTAAAATTATACGGTATTTCTTTCTCTGACTGACTCATTTTGCTTAGCATAGTACAATCTAGCTCCATCCACACCCTTGCAAATGGCAAGATTTCATTCATTTTGATGGCTGAGTAACACCCTATTTTATACATATACCACACCTTCTTTATCCATTCATCAGTCAGTGGACATTTGGGCTCTTTCCATAATTTGGCTATTGTTGGTAGTGCTGCTATAAACATTGGGGTGCATGCGCCCCTTCAAATCACTATGTTTGTATCATTTGGATAAATACCTAGTAGTGCAATTGCTGGATCATAGGGCAGGGTAGCTCTATTTTTAACTTTTTGAGGAACCTCCATACTCTTCTCCAGAGGTTGCATTCCCACCAACAGTGTAAGAGGGATCCCCTTTCTCCACATCCCCACCAAATTCTGTTGTTTCCTGAATTGTTAATTTTAGCCTTTCTCACAGATATGAGATAGTATCTCATTGTGGTTTTGATTTGTATTTCCCTGATAATGAGTGATATTGAGCATTTTTTCATGTGTCTGTTACCCATGTGTATGTCTTCTTTGAAATGTTTGTTCATGTCTTCTGCCCATTTCTTAACTGGATTACTATTTTTTGGATGTTGAGTTTGATAAATTCTTTATCTGATATGTCATTTGCATATATCTTCTCCCATTCCATACATTGCCTTTCAGTTTTGTTGATTTTATCCTTTGCTGTTCAGAAGCTTTTTATCTTGATGAAGTCCGAATACTTCACTATTGTTTTTGTTTCCCTTGCCCCCTGAGACATGTCTAGTAAGAAGTTGCTGCAGCCGAGGTCAAAGAGGTTACTGCCTCTGTTCTCCTTAGATTTTGATGGATTCCTGTCTCACATTTAGGTTGTTCATCCATTTTGAATTTATTTTGTGTATGGTGTAAGAAACTGGTTCAGTTTCATTCTTCTGCATGTCACTGTCCAATTTTCCCAACCTCCGTTGTTGAAGAAACTGTCTTTTTTCCATTGGATGTTCTTTCCTGCTTTGTCAAAGAGTAGTTGACCATATAGTTGTGGGTCCATTTCTGGGTTCTCTATTCAGTTCTATTGAGCTGTGAGTCTGTTTTTATGCCAGTACCATACTGTCTTGGTGATTACAGCTTTATAATCCAGCTTGAAACCCGGAATTGTGATACCTCCAGGTTTGGTTTTCTTTTGTGATACCTCCAGTTTTGGTTTTCTTTTCCAATATTGCTTTGGATATCCGGGATCTTTTCTATTCCATACACATTTTAGATTTGTTTTTTCTATCTCTGTGAAAAATGCTGCTGTTATTTTGATAGGGTTTCCATTGAATGTGTAGATTGTTTGGGGTAGCATAGACATTTTAACAATATTTGCTCTTCCAATCCATGAGCATGGAATGTCTTTCCATTTCTTTGGTTCTTTTTCATTTCTTTCATAAGTGTTCTATACTTTTCAGATCTTTTACCTCTTTGGCTAGGTTTATTCCTAGGTAGCTTATGATTTTTAGTGCAACTGTATCATTTAGTGGAATGGGATTGATTCCTTGATTTCTCTTTCTGCTGCTTCATTATTGGTGTATAGAAATGCAACAGACTTATGTATGTTGATTTTATATCCTGAGACTTTGCTGAATTCATGTATCAGTTCTAGCAACTTTTTGGTGGCATCTTTCAGGTTTTCTACATAGAGTATCATGTCATCTGCAAAGAATGAAAGTTTGACTTCTTCCTTGACAATTTTGATGCCTTTTACTTCTTTTGTTGTCTGATTGCTGAGGCTTGGCCTTCCAGTACTATATTGAACAACAGTGCTGAGAGTGGACATACCTATTGTGTTCTTGACCTTAGGGAAAAAGCTCTGTTTTTCCCCATTGAGGATGGTATTAGCTGTGGGTCTTTCATACATGGCCTTTATGATGTTTTCGTATGCTCCCTCTATCCCTACATTATGGAGGGTTTTCTTCAAGAAAGGATGCTGTACTTTGTCAAATGCTTCTTCTGCATCTATTGAGAGGATCATATGGTTCTTATCCTTTCTTTTATTAAGGTGGTGTATCACGTTTTTTGATTTACTGATATTGAACCATCCCTGCAGCCCAGGAATAAATCCCACTTGGTAGTAGTGAATAATCCTTTTAATATATTATTGGATTTGATTAGCTAGTGTCTTATTGAGAATTTTTGCATCCATGTTCATCAGGTATATTTGTCTGTAATTCTCCTTTTTGGTGCGGTCTTTATCTGGTTTTGGGATCAAGGTAATGTTGGCCTCATAGAATGAGTTTGGAAGTTTTCCTTCCATTTCTTTTTTAGAACAGTTTCAGAAGAATAGGTATTAATTCTTTAAATGTTTGGTAGAATTCCCCTGAGAAGCCATTTTGCCCTGGACTCTTGTTTGTTCAGAGATTTTTGATTACTGATTTGATTTCTTTGCTGGTTATGGATCTGTTCAGGTTTTCTGTTTCTTCCTGTTTCAGTTTTGGTAGTTTATAGGTTTCTAGGAATTTATCCATTTCTTCCAGATTGCTCAATTTGTTGGCATATAATTGCTTATAGTGTTCTCTTATAATTGTATTTCTGTAGTGTTGGTTGTGATTTCACCTGTTTTATTAATGATTGGTAAGTCTGGCTAGAAGTTTATCAATCTTTTTAATTCTTTCAGTATACCAGCTCCTAGTTTCATTGATCTGTTCTGGGTTTTTTTTTATTTCTATACCATTGATTTCTGCCCTAATCTTTATTATTTCCCTTCTTCTACTTGTTTTAGGCTTTCTTGGCTCTTCTTTTTCCACCTTCTTTAGGTGTAAGGTTAGGTTGTATATTTGAGACTTCTCTTGCTTCTTGAGGAAGGCCTGTATTGCAATATACTTGCCTCTTGGGACCACCTTTGCTGCATCCCAAAGGTTTTGGACTACTGTGTTTTCACTTTCATTTGCCTCCATGTATTTTTTTATTTCTTCCTTAATTTTCTGGTTGACCCATTCAGTCTTTATTAGGATGTTGTTTAACCTCCATGTATTTGTGGTCTTTCCAGATTTTTTTCTTGTGGCTGACTTTCAAGTTTCATAGCATTGTGGTTTGAAAATATGCATGATCTTTTTGTACTGGTTAAGGCCTGATTTGTGACCTAGTATGTGATCTGTTCTAGAGAGTGTTCCATGTGCACTCAAAAAGAATGTGTATTCTGCTTTAGGATGAAATGCTCTGAATAGATCGGTTAAGTCCATCTGGTCATTCAAAGTGTATCATTCAAAGCCATTGTTTCCTTGTTGATTTTCTGTTTAGATGATACATCCATTGCTTTGAATGGGCTGTTAACATCCCCTACTATTATTGTATTGTTTCCAATGAGTTTCTTTAATTTTGTTATTAACTGATTTGTATATTTGGCTGCTCCCAAGTTGGGAATATAAATATTTACAATTCTTAGATCTTCTTTTTGGATACACCTCTTTATTATGTTATAGTGCCTTTCTTCATCTCTTATTACAGTCTTTGGTTTAAAATTTAGTTTGTCTGATAGAACGATGGCTATTCTAGGTTTCTTTTGATGTCCGTTAGCATGGTTCTCCACTCACTTTCAATCTGAAGATGTCTTTTGGTCTTAAATGAGTCTCTTATAAGCAGCATATCAGGGCGCCTGGGTGGCTCAGTCGTTAAGCATCTGCCTTCGGCTCAGGTCATGATCCCAGGGTCCTGTGATCGAGTCCCACATTGGGCTCCCTGCTCAGCGAGAAGCCTGCTTCTCCCTCTCCCACTCCCCCTGCTTGCGTTCCTGCTCTTGCTGTGTCTCTCTGTCAAATAAATAAATAAAATCTTTAAAAAAAAATAAGCAGCCTATCAGTGGGTCTTGGGTTTTTTTGTTTGTTTTTTTTTTTATCCATTCTGATACCCTATATCCTTTGATTGGGGCATTGAGTCCATTTACATTCAGAGTGATTATTTATAGATATGAATTTAGTGCCTTTGTATTACCTGTAGAGTCACTGTTCCTGTAAATTGTCTCTGTTCCTTTCTAATCTTTGTTGCTTTTGGTCTCCCTTTACCACCCAAAATGTCCACTTTAATATTTCTTGCAGAACTGCTTTAGTGTTCGTGAACTCCTTTAGTTTTTGCTTGTCTTGGAAACACTTTATTTCTCCTTCTATTCTGAATGACAGCCTTGGCTGCATATTTTTCCATTTAGCACGTTGAATATATCATGCCACTTTCTTCTGGCCTGCCAAGTTTCTGTGAATAGGTCTGCTGCTACACTTATGTGTCTACCCTTATTGGGTAAGGACCTTTTGTGCCTAGCTGCTTTCAGAATTCTCTTTTGTTAGTATTTTGCAAGTTTCCCTGTGCTGTGTCTTTTTGTTGGCCTGTTTTTGTTCATTTTGAGGGGAGTTCTCTGTGCTTCTTGGATTTGAATGCCTATTTCCTATCCCAAATTAGGGAAGTTCTCAGCTATAATTTGTTCAAATAAACCTTCTGCCCCTTTTTCTTGCTCTTCTTCCTGTGGGACTCCTATGATATGGATATCATTGCACTTTATGGAATCGCTGAGTTCCCTAAGTCTGTATTCATGATCTAATAGTTTTTCTTCCCTCTTCTTTTCTGGTTCATTATTTTCCATAATTTTATCTTCATGTCACCCATTCATTTCTCTGCTTCTTCCATCCTGTTGTGATTACATCCCGTTGGTTTTGCTTCTCACCTATAACACGTTTTATTTCAGCCTGACTAGTTTTTAGGTCTTTTATCTCTGAAGCAAAGGTTTCTCTGATGTCCTGTGCTTTTTTCAAAGCCCAGCCAGTAATCTTATGACTGTTGTTCTAAATTCTTACTCAGATATATTGCTTATATCTGTTTTGAGCAAGTCTGTGTCTGATTTCTTCTTGATCTTTCTTTTGGGGAGAGTCCCTTTGTCTTGTCATTTTGGCTAAGTTTCTGTCTTTTGAATATTATGAAAGCTTGTTGTTTCCTGCTCCTGAGCATAAAGCTATATTAAAAAGAGGTCATACACTGTCCAGGACCTGGCTCTTCAGGAAGTGTTTCTGGTATGCTGTGTGCACTCTGCTGTTGTGTTTTGGCTGCTCTTTCCCACAGGTCAGTCCTCTGCAGGGTTCCTCCTTGCTTGCATTGGGGAGTGTTTGTGCCTTTAACTAGGTGTGCTTTGATTTATTTGTTAAGATAAGCCTGATTAAAAAACAAACAAACCTGATCCAAGAAAAAGAGAAAAGGAAAAGGAACAAAAAAGCAGACAGAAAACTATAAGCCTGATTGCAAAAAGAAAGAAAGAAAACAAAAAGAAGCCTGATCTAAAAAATGAGAAACTATAAGCCTGATTCCAAGAAAAAAGAAAGAAAAAAAGGGGGGGCGGGGGCGAAGCCTGGTCCTATTTCCACCAGAACTGAAGCTGACCTTTAGGAGCACTCTGTGGTCAGTAGACTTGGTACATGTGGGGGGCCTATGTTGGTCCTCTGGGGGAGAGGCCCACTGCACTGGCTCACAGTCAGACCTGCCCTAATAATGATGCTCCTGCAAGGCACAGGGGACCTGGTTTGGTGTGAGTGGCTCCAGCTCCCACTGGGGGCTCTATTGTTCACTGAAGTCCCACCTTGTGATGGGCAGGGTGGGGCGGGGGGGATGGAAGATGGCATCATCCAGCCCTCTTCTCCCCAAGGAAGGGAACTCTCAGCTGCCACTGCTCAGGAAGCCCTCACGGAAAATCAAACAATCTCCCCTCCTGTGGCCCGAGCCTCTGTCAGATCTCTGCCCTTGACCTGTCTGTGCCAAGGCATAAGCACACCCAGCAACCCAATTCTCCTCTGTTTTATCTCTGGCATATGGCTGGGATTCAAAATGCCAAGTCTTAATGGATCTGGTAAGGCATGGTCCTGCTTCCCTCCCCTGGAAGAAAGCCTCACAACACTGGACTTTTCATTTTAATTGCTACTAAAACCATTATACAGTATTGACCTTTATAGCTTTGACTTTATTCTGCTCATCCTTCTTCCAGCCTGCACAGTGGTTTAGTGTTCCAGTATTTATGCATGATTATTGCTATTTTTTGGTTTTGACATTTGTGTAAAGTAGCTAATGTAAACTGAATCACAAAGCTATACTTTAAAATATCTTTAAGAATACATGAGCTATAAAATATAATGTGTTTTAACATGAAATCTCAAGGGGCACCTGGGTGGCTCAGTTGGGTAAGCATCTGCCTTTGGCTCAGGGCACTATCCCAGGGTCCTGGGATCAAGCCCCGCATCGGGCTCCTTGCTCTGCGAAGAGCCCACTTCTCCCTTTCGCACTCCCCCTTCTTGTGCTCTCGCTCGCTCACTCTCTCTGTCAAATAAATAAATAAAATATTAAAAAAAAAAAACATGAAATCTTAAGATCCTAAGCATTGTTAGGGGTGCCTGGCTAGCTTAGTCCATAGAGCATGCAACTCTCAGTCTCAAGGTTGTGAGTTCAAGCCCCACCTTCGGTGTAGAGATTACTTAAAAATAAAAAATCTTTAAAAAAAAAAAAAGATCCTATGCATTGTCATTTTAAAGAAAACTTAGGAATTGTACATTCCATTGGTCATGTTTAAACTAATTTAATCTACTAGTAACCAGTACTTCAAATAGCTCATTAAGTATTTTAATTACAGGTTTTTATTTAATTCTGTGAATGAACTATCTTCTATGTTCCATTAATCTTTTTTGAAACAACTATAGTTTTAAAAGTCCAAGGGTATTAGAAATTACTTTTTAAAACAGTTTATTTAAAAGGCTATTACAAAATGTTACAATAAATCTATATGGGATTTTGCAATATGGTTACAAACACATACTAATAATTTATAAAAGTTTATGAAATGGATAAAATTCTTAAACTTCTAAAAATTAGACTGGTTCAGCCAAGATCAGCTAGTTAGTAGGAAGCCATTCATTGACACTTGAAATGAGAAACAGAGATACTTCAAGAAGCTCACAGTGGTGAAAAACACAAATCGTGGAAGGCTGGAATTGTATACCAGTATCTACCCTATGAAATTTCATTTTCCATTTGGGCTCTTTGGTGCACTCACAAAGTCTTTCCTTCACACCTTCCCAGTTGTTGTTGCAGTTGCTTAAGAAAAATGTTTTACTTAAAACCATATAGTTTTATATAAAAAAAAATAACTGTCTCACTTCTAGGAAGTGAGCTTTTGCTGTAATAATAATAAATTCTGCCTTAGAGCATTTAGGAGTGGGTTTCTGGTTTGTTTGGTGGGTTTTTTTTTTCTGACTAAAGCACAAAGGATGGAATTTTTATTCTGATGTCACTGAGGATATTACATTCTTGCACTGAATTAATAGACTACTGGTACTTTTTACTTGTTCTTAAGCTTGACGTTACAGAGTCTTAAAATTGTAATTTCAGGGTGACATTTGTAAAAACACGATCAGCATCTACCCTTTTACTTTTTTGATTATGAAAGAGAATTTTAAAGCCTTAATCCTTTTTTTTTAGTGATAAAGTTTTGATTTAGCACTTGTTTTGCTTTCTGATTACAAAGTAAGGCAGCCAATTGTAAAACATCTGGAAAATCTGGAAAAGTATTTTTAAAAAGCTATGCCCTGGCTGAGAGGACACGCAAGGGAGGTGACCTCGCGGCAGGTAATAAATCATCATTAATCAAGAAGATGTCTTCAGCACCGGAATCTCCTGCCTTTAAAAACGAACCACCCAAAGAGAAAGACTTTCAAAACCCAGGGCTCAGAGGGGTCCGCACAACAACTTTATTTCGAGCTGTGAATCCAGAGCTCTTCATTAAACGTAACAAACCTGTAATGGCTTTCGGATTGATAACCCTTTCACTTTGCGTGGCGTATATTGGTTATCTACATGCAACACAAGAGAATACAAAGGACCTATACGAAGCTGTTGATAGTGAGCACACAGTTACATGAGGAGGAGAACATCTAAATGGGATTAATAGTGCTGGATACCGCAGATGGAGCTTCGTAAAGGGCTCTGAAATCTTTGAAGGAAAGACTTTGTGAATGCGTAATATCAGCTTCTTGTTCTGGAACGTGTTGACGAGGAGAGAAGGTAGCAGTTGCAGCCAGGCCTTGAGGCTGCAGTCCTTACCTCATTCTTTCTCCACAGCGGGAGCTTCTTAATATTGTTCTTTTATTAAGTCCTCGTATCAAAGTGCCAGGAAAATGGAAATCGTTTTGTTAATTATTAAGTTCTATATAATAAAAGTACCCAGTGCTATCAAAAAAAAAAAAAAAGCTATGCCCTTTGCCACTTATTAGATATAAATACTATAAGCACTGAGCATTCTCTGCTAGCTTCTGGTGGTTCCCAAAGTTTCAGGCACACCAAAAGAAGCTGTGGCAGTGAAAACTGATATTTCTAAATACTGGAATTCAGAATTATAGAAACCACAATTCATTTAAAAACAAACAAATAGCAGCAGCCAATATTTGTTTTTTATCATGTTCCAGGCCCCCTGCCAAATGTTTTACATGAATTGTCTCATATAATACCTATATATGATCACTTTCAGTGGAAACACATTAGAATGTATAACTTTTTAAAATAGTATGATCTTGCATATTAAAGAAAGAGAAAGCAGAAAATTAGCTTACAAAATAGTTATACTCCTGGTTCTGCTCTGCATTTCTGACGTATGTGAACAAACATAAACAAAGCACTCTTTAAAACCAGACTGCTTCCTTCTGTGCTGGGGCAGAATGTTAAGCACCCGAAACTATCTACTAGCAAGATAGAAACCAGTTTGGAATCATAAGATATGGGAGTTTTTATAAGCCTTAAAAATTATTTTATCCAACCATATTATTTTAAAGATTTTTCTAAAACTGTAAAACAGAGAAGTGAAGTGATTTGCCCATGCCCACACTTTGCACTGGCTCACACACTTGACAAAATCTCCTGTACTGTATAAATAGGATGCCTGAAAGGAGCTGATCTTACGGATTTAAGCCAGTGTTGGTATCAAATAGTCGTTTTGGGATTTATTCTTGATGAACATTCATGACCTGTAAACGTGGTATAATTAATCTGATAAGAACAGAAACTAACCAAAAAAAACCTTATTAATAACAAGATAAACTACTAACATATATATATAATTTCATGCTATATTGTGTTTCTCAGCATTTAATTCAGTTCTTCCTTTCTTTTTGAAGTTGTATGTAATTTTAATAAGCTATGATTTAAACTGTACTGATGAGCCTGTCACATTAATATACAGAAAATATAGTAGAGAAATAAAAATAAAAATTTTCCTAATATAGCCTGTACATTTGAAGAAACCTAATGCTTTCCAGGCTTTTTTTTTTTTTAAGTTTATTAACCCAAGAAAGGAAGAAGATAGAAGTGTGTATGTGAGTAGTTGTGTCCCTTTTTACTGATTGGAAGCATAAAGGGAAAACAGAGGGATTTAGTGATAAAAGTAAAATTCCACTCTTCTATAGTATTCTTTGAGAAAGCAATCTAATTACCGAAAGTAGCTAAAGACATTGTTTTTCTGCCTCATGTCAAATATACAGAGCTAGAAGAGCCCAGAAACCATACAGTCTGAATCTTCCCTGCCTGTTGCAGTTACTAGATACATGTCACTGGGAAAAAAGTGAGGTTGTTCTGTAGATGAAATAATAATTTCAGGCTAAGAACAGGTTAACCTTTATAATAATATTTAGGAATTCTGAATTCCTAATTAAACAATATTATCAACCAGAATATTAATTAGGCTCAAGGATTATTACCATTCCTTCTTGCAACTATGCTTGAAGAAAACAAGGAAGTGCATATTCTATTTGTATTATGTAGACATCTCCTTTTATAAGACGTATGTATGTGTAATATATATGACATATATGTATATAGGTATGATATATTTAAATATTATCTTGATCCTATTGCTATAATATGAAACTTCAAATTTGAGAGAGGAAATCTTGTAAAAAACAGAAATAGATACAGGAACCCAATTTTTAGCTTGCTATATATGAAATGAAATAGACTATTATATAATTTTGAGTAAATACTCTCAACTATGCTAAACAAGACACAATTTATCTTGTACAGAAAATAAAATAATCACTGCTTCTTCGATTTTTCCATCTCCCATAAAAGTAGGATAATGTGTTTTTTAAATGAGTTAGTGTCTAGTGGCCATGTGTTTTTTCATAAGAGCTCCATTTGTTTTGTGACCTTGAGTGATATACTGGCCCAAGCTTCAGTTTCCTTTTCTGAGAAAAAAAAAGATTGTGGGAGTCAGCTAAATGTATCTCACAATCTTTCTGTGAGGATTAAGGAAGAGCATATATGAAAGCAAATTCCTGTTCAGAGTTTGGCAGTTACCAGATCAGTGAATGTTTACTAAAAAGATGCTTGATAAACTTTCTGAAGGGTAATTTCAGTATACTCACCAAAAATTTTAAGATTAATCCCAGAAATAATTCTAATTCTATAGTTATTCCAAGAAAATTATCAGAGATGTGCCAAAGATTTGTGTATAACATACCATTTCTGTAAAGATGATCTTCCCAGTGGTATTTTTAAGAGGAGAAAAAGTTGGATTATAGAGTAGAGGAGAACCTAAATGTCCTAATAAGAATGGGTGTGTATTTTTTCTATATATATTTATTTATTATCTCACACATGTGCACACGTGCGAGAGAGAGAAAGAGAGAACAGAGGTGGAGGGGCAGGGAGGAAACATACTTCCCACTGAGCAGGGAGCCTGATGAGGGGCTCAATCCCAGGACCCTGGGATCATGACCTGAGCCAAAGGCAGATACTTAACCAACTGAGGCACCCAGGTGCCCCAAGAATTGGTATGTATTTTTATGCATATATCTATCTATCCATACATACAGTGGAATACCATGTAGTTATGTGATAGAAACATATTTAATAATGTAGGAAAAGATTGTATTATGTTAACCAAAAAGAAGATTACAAAATTATGTGTAGCATGATTTCATATATGTAAATTTTTTAAGTATGTATATTAGTCTACTCAGGCTGCCTAACAAAGTACTGTACACAGGCTGGGCAGCTTAAACAAGAGAAATTTGGTTCTCATAGTCTGGAGACTGGGAATTCCAGGATCAAGGTGCCAGCAAAGTAGGTTTCATTCTGAGGCCTCTCGGCTTATAGGTGGCCTCCATCTCCTTGGGTGCTCTCGTGACCTCCACTTTGTGCATGCAGTGAGTGAGAGTGAGAAAGCAAGAGAGCAAGCTCTCTCACATCTCTTCTTATAAGGGCACTAATCCCATCGGATCGATACTCCACCCTTAAAAACTCATTTAACCTTAATTTTTCCTTAGAGGCCCCATCTCCAAGTATGACAGCACCAGAGGTTAGAACTCAATCTATGAACTTTGGGGGGACACCCTCAGTATGACAGTGTGCTATCTTACAATAAATTGGTAAGACTATCTGGATGGTTGGATCACGAGTGATTTTTATTTTCTTCTCTACATTTTTGAATTTTTTCTATAATATCCTCAAAATATTCAGAGAAGTATGTAGACACAGTGGATGATCATAGTGGTTGCTTTAGGCTGAGGGTGGGGATAAGAGGACGATGGCATGATAGCTAAGGTGCAGGGTTTCTTTTTAGAAGTGATGAAAAGTGATTATGGTGAGGGTTGCACAACTCTGGGAATACACTAAAAACCACCGAATAGAACACTGTAAATGGGTGAATGCTATCTCAGAATGTGAATTATATCTGAAAGCTGTTACAAAATATGTGTGTGCATGTGTGTGTGTGTGTGTGTGTGTGTGTGTGAAGGTGGTTTTAACAAGCATTTATTGCTAACAGGAATCTGTCTACTTGTAAGAGGAAGATGTGTGCATGTAATACAGCTAAAGAACAGTGAAAAGTGCTTTATTTGAATTATATGTGCTATAAGATTATTGAGATCAAAGAAGGCTTCTGTGAAAATGATAGGTGAGAACCTAGTTCCAGAAAGATGGAACAACCAAATGGGTAGTGGCACAACATTCCAGGTGGAAGGCCATGATCACAGGAATAGAGAATGAGCAGATAGTAAGAAGCAGAAATTAATTCACCTTCAGGGAGAATATTGACAGTATCCACTGATGAATGGGCATTTATGGCAAAGAAAAGATTGTCAGTGAGCCAATAATTGCAGAAACTTACTGTATTAGTCGGGGTTCTCCAGAGAAACAAAACCAATTATATGGGGGGGGGGGAGGGAGAGGGAGGGAGGGAGAGAGAGTTTGTCAGGCAGGAAAACCTGATATTCTAATGTCTAGGCCTTCTGGCCAGAGAACTCTTACTTAGGAGAGGGTCAGACTTTTGTTCTATTCAGGACTTCAACTGATTGGATGGGGCCCATCAACATTATGAAGAGCAATCTCTTTTACTCATTTTACAAATTAAATATTAATCTCATCCAAAACTACTCACACAGAAATATCTAGAATAATTTTTTGGCCAATTATCTGGGCACCCCATGGTCCAGTCAAGTTAACACATAAAATGATCACACTCCTTACATTTTTCATCAAATTGATCCTTTGTTCACATAACTGTGTGAATTAAGAATATAAATTTTGCAGCAATGTTCAAAGGTGAAAAAAAAATGGATGTGCATAATGAAAAGGTCAGATCCAGGGTGACTACCTTGGCATGTAGGTGTGAGGTGATAAGAATGGTTATAGTGATGGGTGTACAGAGGAAAAAAGGTAAAAGTCTACAGCTTGGTGAAATTTTACATAGGTATACCCCCTTATAGCTCAAACCCAGACCAAGGTAAAATATTTGCAGTACCCCAGAAGGTCCCCCCAACCCAGTCAGTACTCCCTGAAAAAGTATATCCATTGTTCTGATCTCTGTCACCACAGATTCATTTTCCCTATTTTGAATGTCATATAACAGCAAGCATACAGTATTATACTCTTTGCCTCTGGTTTCTTTACCTCAGCATTATGTCTGTGAGATTCATCCAACACATACATCTGTAAATAGAATCTTACTAAACATTTTTGCCTGCGTCTTGTTTTTTTACCTTAGCAAGAGAGCATAAACACTCTTTCAAGTCAGCAGTTACAGGTCTCTTTCATTCTTCTTTGGGGGTGTGGGGGGAGTGAAGGAGGAGCTTATTTAATTTAGTTTCAGAGGTAGAATTTAGTGATTTCATCAGCTGCATATAACACCCAGTGCTCATCACATCGCTTCCTCCTTAATGCCCATCACCCAGTTCCCCCAACCCCCCTCTCCTCCAGCAACCCTCAGATTGTTTCCTAGAGTTAAGAGTCTCTTATGGTCTGTCTCCCTCTCTGATTTGTCTTTTTTTTATTTTTCCTTCCCTTCCCCTATGTTCATCTGTTTTGTCTCTTAGTCATTGCAAATGGCAAGATGTCATTTTTTTAATCCAAAAGATACAAATACAGTGATTCGAAGGAACACATGCACACCAATGTTTATAGCAGCAATGTCCACAATAGCCAGAATATAGAAAGAGCCCAGATACCCTTCATTCTTTTAATAGCTCCATGTCATTCCATAACACTGTACATGTTCCACAATTTACCTAGTATTTTCTCTCAGTAGATACATAGGTGGTTTCCAATATTTCACAGACATGAGTTGAGGGGCTGTGTTTTTAATGTTAATAAATAATACCAAATTACCATTCCCAAAAGATACAGCCATTTACATTCCCACCAGCATATGACACTGTCCAATTTAGTACCTATTCATCTGAGAGCTCTAAATTTTTATTTCATTAATAAATTTGGTTTTTAAGTTAAGTAATACATGCTGATTATGAAAAAAATACAAGAGTAAATAGTGAAAAGTCAGTCTCCCTTTCACCTATCTCCCACTGGTCCAATTCCTTTTTCCAAAGACAACTTTTTTGTGTCTCTCCAAGATATTTTATGTATATACAAGCATATATGTGTATATACTTTTATTTTACATAAATGGTTGTTCTAGGCTTTCTTCACTTAACAACATATCTTGGAGATTATACCACAGCAGTATAATCTAGAACTGCCTCAGTATTTTAACTACTGAGTAGTACCACATAGTATGGATACAACATAATTTAATGAGTTCTTTTAAAAAGATATCAAGGCTATTTCAATCCCTTGTTATTATAAATAATGCCACAGAGAATATCTTGTAGGATAAATTTCTAAAAATGGAATTATTAAAAAGTAACATGTGAATGTTTTAAATAAACAATTATTGAAATAGACATACAGAAAAGTATACCTAAGTACACAAGCCTGTAAATTTTCACAAAATAAAATGTACCCATGTAATTATGCCCAGATCAAGAAACACGTATAACCAGCAACCAGAAGCTTCCTCATGTTCCCCTATTAATTACTAACCCACTTTGCCTAAAAGTAACCACTGTTTTAATTTCCAACACCACACATTAATTCTGCCTGGTTTTGAACTTTATAGTATACATTTTTATTTTAACAGATGTCCCTTCATAGAAATTGTATCAATTTACCCTTTTATCTACAGTATATAAGAATGCGTATTTCCTAACACCTTCACCAACCAATGGGTTATTAAACTTCTTGATTTTGCCAGTCATGTAAGTGAAAGGTATTTTCTCTTTTATTTTGTATTTTTCTTATACTGAGTAAAGTTCAGCATCTTTTCATATGTCTAAGAGTCATTTGTATTTTTATTTCTACAAACGTTTAGTCCTTGTCTTTTTTCATTGTCTCATTTATAAATGCACTGTAGTATAAGGGAAGTTAATCCTTTGTTTTATGTGTTGCAAATATTTTTCCTAGTTTGTCATTTATCTTTGATTTTATTGTTTTTCCTACAGACATTTTTCTTGGTCTTCTATTTTTTGCCTGTTAGGTATAAAATTGATTTTTTTTTTCCCTGACTGGTGAGGTTGAATGTTTTTGTTTATGTCTTTGATTATTTGCATTTTCTCTTCTGGATATTGCTTCTTGATATCCTTTGTTTTCTATTGGATTATCATCTTTGAACGCATACCTAGAAGCTCTTTGTATATGAGCAATAGTATGGCTTTGTAATGTTTGTTTAAAAGGAAGATTACCCCCTTGTCATTAGTTTTGTAAATTTTTATGTCTTTTTTGTATTGTAACAGCCTTGGGATATAATTCATATACAATACTATTCACCCACTTCAGTGGCTTTGAGCATATTCACAGAATTGTGCAACCATCACCACAATCCATCTTAGAAACACTTATTACCACAGAAGAAACCCCCATGCCCTTTAGTAATCACCTTCAATCCCCTATTCCCGCCCCAACCCACCCCAGCCCTAGGCCCACTACTCTCTGTGTCCATAGATTTGGCTGTCCCAGACATTTCCTATATGTGGAATCATATAAAGTATGGTCTTCTGTGACTGACTTCTTTCACTTACCGTAATGTTTTCAAGATCATCCATGTAGTATTGCCAAATAATATTCCATTCTGTGAATATACCACATCTTGTTTATCCATTCATCAGTTGGTGACTTTTGGCTATTATGAATAATACTGCTGTGAACATTAATGTACAAGCTTTCGTGTGGACATATATTTTAATTTCTCTATTTTAATATCTCTTGAGATATACCTAAGAATGGAATTGCTGGGTTAAATGGGACCTCTATGTTTACCCTTTTAAGGAATTGCCAGATTGTTTTCCAAAGCAGCTAGACCATTTTACATCCCCACCAGAAACATGTGAGGGATCCCATTTCTCTACATCCTCACCAACATTGGTTATTATCTGACTTTTTGATTATACCCATCCTAATGGGTGTGAAATGGTATCTTGGGAGTTTATTTCATTTTGTTTTTTTACCATCTTAACCATTTTTTTGTTGTGGTTAAAAAAAAACACATAACATAAAACTTACCATCTTTGGGCACCTGGGTGGCTCAGTCGTTAAGCATCTGCCTTCAGCTCAGGTTATGATCCCAGGGTCCTGGGATCAAGCCCCACATCGGGTTGTCTGCTCAGCAGGAAGCCTGCTTCTCCCTCTGCCACTCTCCCGCTTGTGTTCCCTCTCTTGCTGTCTCTCACTCTGTGTCAAAATAAATAAATAAAATCTTTTTAAAAAATAAATAAATAAAACTTACCATCTTAACCATTTTTAAATGTGCAGTCAGTAATGTTACATATATTCACACTGTTGTGAAACAGATCTCCAAACTTTTTCATCTTGTAAATCTGTAATTCTATACCCATTTAAAAACCACCACTCTTCTCCTCACCCTTAACCCCTGGGAACCACCATTCTACTTTTTGTTTGTATGAATGTGACTACTTTAGATACCTTATATAAGTGGAATCATACAGTATTTGTCTTTTTGTGACTGGCTTGTTTCACTTAGCATAATGTCCTCAAGTTTCATCCATGTTGTAACATGTGACAGGATTTCTTTTTAAAGCCAAATAATGTTCTGTTGTATATATATATATCACATTTTATTTATTTCCACTCATTCTTCAGACATTTATTCGGGTTACTTCTACCTCTTGGATGTTGCAAATGTGCATTGCGTTGTGGTTTTGGTTTCCATTTCCCTGATTGCTAATGATGCTGAACATCTTTTCATGAGCTTTGTGTATCTCTATATCTTCTTTGGCAAAGGCCTATTCAGATCCTTTGCCCATTTTTTAATTGGGTTGTCTTTCTATTATTAAAATATAAGTGTTCTTTATATTATTCGTATCCTTGCCAAATGTAATTTTTTATGTTGAGTTAAAGTCTAACTTTTCACCAAGTAGCCAATTATCCAGTACCATTTATTGAATAATCCATCTTTTTCCTCCTTCAACAAGTACTTACTGAGCAAATACATTGGGTTAGAACCTGAGAAAATAATAAAATGATGCAGAACTTACATACTAGTACAAAGACAGACTTGTGAGAAAATAATTATTTGGCAAGATCTTGTTTAAATTAAGTTTATGAAAATCATTTTGTGACAAGAAAAAAAGGAGTACCAATATCTGCCTAGAGTTCAGGGAAGAGAAACAAAGGAGAGGGAGAAATTAGGTCATGGAAAGCTGGGAGAATAAAAGAGTGAGAACCAGGTACTGTGCTGGGTAAGAAACTTAAACACTGAAAACTGTTTTGCAAATGTAAAACATTTATTTCAATGTTTCCTCAGATTGTAGTTTGTGTAACTGTACTATAGCAAATGAGCAGGTATCTTCCTTTGTGAAGATGCTCATTTTTTTGGTGTCTTTGTATATACTTTATATATACTTGATAAACTTTGTCTACACTTTATATGCCCAGCCTAAGTATTTCTGTTATAATGATTGTCATTTCACATTCATAGAATATAAATAAATGTAAGATACCTTTTCGCTATGGATATGTTTGAATTAACAAATATTTATAATTATTACTGAGATAATTCATGCTTACTGAGCACAAATGTCAGCCATCTGTCTTTAATGCATAACACATAGAATACTTAATTGCATATAATGTCCACTTCCTTCAAAGATGGCACTTCACATGAAGGGATGGTAATAAAATTATATTTCAAAACTCATGTTACTTATACAAAGAATATTCAGACATTCTAACCTTTTCTTTTTTGGTGATTATAGGATAAACGTGTCATTAAATTACTTTTGTATACTTGTTATAAACCCATCAATTCTTTTATAGTTGTGTTCTCCATAATAGTTATCAAGGGTGCCCAAAATCTTTGACCCAGAAACTTTGACTAGATAAGTGGAAAAAGTCTAATTTGAGATACAAAATGCTAAATGTGTTTTTCTCAGTATACATTTTAATTGGTTTGCATTCGGCACTTCTCTGTCAGAATCTAAGTCATCCTTGGAATTTAGCTAACCACTTGGAAAATAGAACTAATGGTAGGTATGGTATGATGTGACTCTAATTAATTATTTCACCTATATATTTCACAAAACAGCATCTTAACTGCTTAATAAATGCTTTTAAAATATCGGTATAAAGTGAAGAACAGAAACTTGATTTACTCATATCGAAAGGAATTGAATTGGTTTCTACTTGTGATTATGACTCAGTAGAGCATATTAATAGATTGTGGGGGGGATTAGAGTTCACTTTAAATATAAGCTTAGGCTATAACAGTAATAATGGCCTTTTCTTATTTTTCCACAGTTCTCAGTGGTCTCTGTTCTAATGACTGTCCTCGTAAGATAACAGTAAGTAAACTTAATTCTCAGTTGTAAAATTTTCTGTGAAAATTCCCTGCATAATATGTATACACAAAATAGTTATAGATTACATTCAAATTGTTGTTACTTAGAAGTGACTAAAGTATCCTTCAGTGCTCAAAAAAACTTTACTTTTTACAAGGAATAAGATACCTTGTCTAAAAAACTCTCACCTCAAGGTTCACCTCCTTTATGAAGCTTTTTCTGATACCTTGGAAAAATAAGCACCCCTCCCATTATTTCTGGGCATGCTACTGCCATTTTGGCATATATAATACTTGAACTCACTTCTGTTTGTATTAAATGCCTCTCTACCCTAGACTGGAATCCCTTGAGGTCAAGAAAGCTCTCATCTTTGTATACATGGTACATAGCACAGGGTCAAGCATAAAGAAGACAATGAATTTTTTTTTGTATAGTCTTAGTATTGACCCACTGTCTAATGGAACGTTTCAGTGAAATAACGAAGTGTAAAAATAATTAGGCTTATATTAGGGAGGGCACATTCTGCGTGGAGCACTGGGTGTTATGCACAAACAATGAATCATGGAACACTACATCAAAAACTAATGATGTAATGTATGGTGATTAACATAACAATAAAAATTTAAAAAAATAATTAGGCTTAGCTTTTGAAATTGCCAGTTCATGTAAATCATAATAAGAATATTACATTATATTTTGAGTGTGTGTGTGTGTGTGTGTGCATGCTCCCTGCGTGGGTCCTCATAGTAACCCTTGTTTCATAAGGAATTACCTCCATGTAAAGATGAGGAAACTGAGGCTCAGAAAAATTAAATTGCCCAAAGTCATAGAGCTATTAAGGAGTGGAACTAGAACACAAAGCTAGACGTCTGGTAATAGCATCATACTTTTACTACCCCAGTTAAGCACTACATGACCAACATTGTGTGTATGGTTGGGAAATTACATATTTAAGACACATGGAAACAGACCCGGACCCATATTTGCATGCAGAGACTTAATTTAGACTCAACTCAAGAGCAACAGCTATGAAGTAGTAAGGAAAGGAGGATTAGCAGAAGTTGGTCTGTGATGCATGGGGAGCTGTGAAGCTAGGATGGCCCTTCAGAGATGGCCCAAACAGAGGCAGAGGAGCCAGGCCTTTGTATTCCTCTATCAATCAGACACTGCATGCATGCAGGCCCCAGGAAAGGTTTATAATTGGTTGGAGCCAGCTCCCTTTGGCTGAAAACAGTTTCCAGGTAGGAACCCAGCTGTGAATTCTCATCAGCCAACACTTGGAGCAGCTCAGGAAGTAAGTGCCTCAGTCCTGAAGAGAAAATCTAGACAATGCATCACCATATCCATTATGAATGTATGTAAGTGCCTGGTCAAATCCATCCGCTTTCATATCAATATAAAAACATAGATATATAGTGGGGGAGACTATGGGGAGGGGAATGCACAAGATATAGGGGAAATCTCTGTACTTGCCCCTTAATTTTGCTGTGAGTCTAAAACTGCTCTAAAAAATAAAGTCTGTTTTTCAAAATTTTTTAAAGTGTAGATGTAATTAATCAGAGGCTAAAATTAATTTGGTTATTCAGGTATTGTCTACCCAGTCTGTGAAATGTTCAGACCTTTTGTTTCTCTTCCTTTCTCTCATTGACCATATTCATTACATGATCAAACAAAGAACTTTAAAACATTGAAATGGAACCTACTCATTTTATCCACAAGTTCTGGCAGAAAAGGTGATAGGAAAGGCTGCATTATAAGGCAGGTTATACTTCTAAGATCAATAATGCTTCTATTCTCTTTATCTTAAAATAAAAGGAATTTTAATTGTAGGGAGAACAGAATCATTTAGAAAGCCATGTAAGTAAAATTCAGCATGCAGAGCTGTTCTTACAATGATTACACTAACAGTCCAGCGCCTTTGGGCTTTTTGGCAGGTGACACATCTGCCTCCCATTCGTCCGTTTATTACTTTCTTTGAAGTTCAGATCCTGTTGAACTGCCTTCGCATAGATCATTTTCCTTCCCCACTGATATCATAGATCACAGTTTTATGACAACCTAAAAGAAACAAATACCCACTATACTTCCCCAGTTTTCCATATATCAAATGTGTGCCCACTTTTAAAATTATTATTATTTTATGAGAAAGTGGGCCTTCTTCATATTGCTGTGACATTAGATCCACTTGATCATGGCAGAAAGTATTATTTTAGGTATGACCCTGTGTGAGACTAAGAGGGTAAATGCATCTAACATGATATTCTTTACCACTTGAGTTGATTTATGAGTTGAATAGCTCTTCTGCTGCCGGTGTGCTCCCACCTGATACAGGCAACCTATCTGATACAGGGAGAGAGGAAAGAATTATTCAAGCCAGAAACCAATCCCACCCAAATTCCTTCATCTCCATTTTGAAAATCTTAGGCCGTACTCTGACAACCTATTTTCCCAGCCCTCTCCCGTACTACACCTGTTCATCTTTAAGACAATTAGTCTCTTGACCTCTTGCCTTTACCTTCCTCCTTTAGCTGCCATATAGAGCCTCACTCCTGCCATTGCTTTTAACTCCTATAAAGCACTCTCCTTCCACTGTGCCTGCCTAGCAGAATTATAGCCCTGGGTTAGTCCAGCTATCTACCTTGCTCAGTACTAGATCTAGGCTCCTGGGCATTTCTGAAGGAAAAAAAATAAACAGCTTCACATATCGGTACCACAACTGGTTCATGGTCTTCAACCTGAAATAAGCATTCTTTTTTTTTTTTTTAAATATAAATACTGAGGTGTGGGGTGTTTTTTTTCTTTAAGATGTTTATTTATTTATTTGACAGAGACATAGCAAGAGAGGGAACACAAGCAGGGGGAGTGGGAGAGGGAGAAGCAGGCTTCCTGCCAAACAGGGAGTCAGATGTGGGGCTCTATCCCACGACCCCAGGACCATGACCTAAGCCCAAGGTAGATGCTTAACGACTGAGCCACCCAGGCGCCCCTGAAATAAGCATTCTTAATTGTATCAGTCTTATATAGATTCCTAGTCCTCTTTTCTCCCATTCTTTTTCTCTGATTACTTTCAGGATTTTCTCTTTGTCTTTGGTTTTCTGCTGATTGAATATGATATGCATAGGTATAGATTTTTAGGTATTTTTCTTGTTTTCATTAGTTTTTCTCTGTGTGTTTCAGTTTTGGAAGTTTCTGTTGATCTTCAAGCTCACTGATTCTTTGTTCATCTGTGTCTGGGCATTCCTCATTCCTATTATAGTATTTTATTTGTGTCATTTCTATTTGATTCTTAAGAGTTTCCATCTCTATGCTTATATTAATCTATTTTTGCATGTTGTCTACTTTTTCCAGGAGAGCTCTTAACATATTAATCATAGTTATTTTAAATTTCTGGTCTGATAATTCCAACATTCCTGCCATAACTGAGTCCCGTACCAATGCTTGCTTTCTCTATTCAAACTTTGTTTTCTGCCTTTTAGCATGCCTTGAAATCTGTTGAAAGCCAGAACTGATGCAGACGGGCCTTTATTGTGAGGTTTTATGTCTACCTGGCGAGGGTAACTCTAACAGCTGTATTTTCCGTTTGTGGTAGCTGTGCTCTCAGGGGCAACATTTTTCTAAATTGTCTTTTTGTCTCCCCTGTTGTCTTTGTGTTTCCCTACAGACTTATACTTAAACAAGGTCTGAGGCTTGCAATGCTTTTAGCTGTAATCCCATTATTAGACAGGAGCCCATTGATGTGGTGATAAGGAACAGGGGTAGAAAATGCATCCTATAGTCCTGTGATTAGGTCTTGGACTTTTAGTGAGCCTGTGTCCCTGGGATGTGACGTTCTCAAGTGCTTCTTAGCTTCCCCTCCCCCTAAGACAGGACAGGAAGGTGAGAGGGGGCTAAAGTTAGGCATTTCCTTTCCCCTCAGGTTGGAAAGGTTTTGGTAGAACCCAAGTCACTTAAGCTTTGGTAAAGTTTTGGTAATAGTTTTCCCCTGAGAGCAAAGGTGTTAAGAATAAAGGGATCTGGGCGTATTTCAGAATGCTTACTTCCCCTTCGTATGCTAGAAGCATGAGAGTTGTTTTGTTTTACAGTGTTCCCCCAAGAATCTGGTGGGATTCTGGAGGTAAAACTTTTATGTGGGCCTCCTCTAAGACTGCTTCCCTCCCTCCCCCAGAGTTTTGAATTCTCAAACTAGTTCATATTGAGCTTCCAGCAATTTCTCAATTACAGTTTAAGTGCCCTACCATACTGGCTCCAGTTTCAGTCTCCTGCTTCTAGGCCTCCGCTCCCAGTAAGCCATGATTGATTCTCTGTATCCACCCCTCTCTCCCATTTTCAGGGTAGCAGTTTGCCCTGTGACCTCAGTTCTCTGAATCTAAGGAGAGTTGCTTTTTACTTTCTTCAGCTTTTTTTGTTGCTTTTGTGAGGACAGGAGTCACGACTTCAAGCTCTTTACATGTCAGACCAGAAACTCTCCTTGCATTTTTACCAGTATTGCTTTATTTTTTTTTTAAGATTTTATTTATTTATCTGACAGAGAGAGAGAGCACGAGGGGGAGTGGCAGGCAGAGAAAGAGGGAGAAGCAGGCTCCCTGCCAAGCAGGGAGCCTAATGCAGGGCTCAATCCCAAGACCCTAGGATCATGACCCGAGCTGAAGGCAGACACTTAACGACTGAGCCACCCAGGCGCCCCCAGTATTGCTTTATTTTTATTTCTTATAGCTTTATTGCCGTATAATTGACATGCAATAAACTGTACATAATGAATATATTCAGTTTGACGTTATGTATATATTGTACATATATATACACTACATATATTTAAATGGATATATAAAAAATACCAATATAATGAAATATATATCATAACGAAAATTTTTGTGCCCCTTATCCCTCTTTCTCATTACATGACCCTCATTCCCTATCTCACTTTTTCTCAGTCACCACTGATAGGTTCTCTGTTGCTTAATTTTAAAAGTTGTTATTGTCCATGTTACTTCATGGCTTTTATCACTATATATTCCTTTGTGTCATTTATTGCTCTTTACCTTGACTTTTTTTTACTTTTTTTTTTAATTTTAAACATCTATAAAAGTAGAGATTAATAAAATTCCTTGTGCCCATACTACCACCCAGTTTCAACACTATCATCATACATACTTACCTACGAATTCCATTCACAGCCCCCCTTAGGTGATTTTAAGGCAAATCCATCATATCCTGTATTCTGTAAATTCTGCCATGCGTATCTCTAAGATAAGGACTTTACATATTAGACCAGAAACTCCCATTTTTCATAAGAACTATTTTGTATCCTTTCCAGTCTCCTCTTACATCCATCCCCAACTTCCAGTTCTCAGTAATTGACCTTGCTTCCTACTTCAAAGGGAAAATAAGAATATAAAATCAGAATCTCTTCAACTATCTTAAGTAACTTTGGTAAAGTTACTTAACTCTTGTTAAGCCTCATTCTCCACATCTATATAATGGGGGAACTAATTACACCTGTTTATTTTAGCTTCCTATTGCTGCTGTAACAAATTATCATAAACTTAGTGGCTTAAAACACAACACAAAATATTCTTTTACAGTTCTAGAGGTCACATGCCCAAATACGCTTCACTGAACAGGACTCCCTTTGGAGGCTTTAAGGAGAATCCATTCCCTTGCCTTTCACTTCTCAAGGCCACCTACATTCCTTGGCTCATGGCCCTTCTATCCATCTCCAAATCCAGCCATGTAGTATCTTCAGATCACTGACTCTAATCCATCCTGCCTTCCTCATTCACTTTTAAGGACCCTAAATGATTACGTTGGGCCCACCTGAATAATCAAAGATAATCTCTCCATCTCAGGATCCTTGATCATGTGTGCTAGCCTCAGCAGCATATATACTAAAGTTGGAAAGATACAGAGAAGATTAGCATGGCTCCTGCGCAAGGGTGACATGCAAATTCGTGAAGGGTTCCACGTTCTTAAGAGGAGAAAAAAAGTCCTTAATCACATCTGCAGATTCCCTTTTGCAATATAAGGTTATTAGCAGGTTCTGGGAATTAGGATGTAAACATCTTGAGGGGACCATTATTCTGCTTGCCACACTCCCTCCTAAGGTTTTTATTAGGAGAATTAATGTAGGTAAATCATAATAGAGACCTAATACACAATAAGTACTCAAAAAGTGTGTCTGCTATTATTTGTCAATGGTAAATGGTTATTTCTCTGACTCTATAACATCCCTGTTTTAGTAAGGATAGTAAGCCCCAAATATTTGAGAAATGCTGGTGTTCTGTTTGCCTTCAAGACTAGTGGTCTACTTGACTTTTTGACTTTTTCTTATCACGTAAGTATCATAAGTTTATGAAATATGGAGATGAAAGATATCAATATTTTTAGTGAAAGCTGACATAAACATCTGTGAATCAAAAGAATATTTATACTCCTATTTCCTGATTTTTCTCTTTAAATACCAAAATAATTTTTTTAATCTTGTATCTTCAGTATAACATATTCTATGTTAGTGGAGATTTTGTAGCTTCTTTCTCTGTCACCTGCTAATTCTTTTACCCAAACCTGGTGGTGACTTTTCCCACTTTATAGGTTATGAGTCTATAAGCAGGCATATGAATACTCTTCCATTGAACAAAGGGTTTGGAAATAGTCCTTTAGTCCTCTATATACAACAAGAATCTATGCATATTCCTTTTAAGTGCTCCATGAGGGCAGAGGAAGGATCTATTTTGCCTGCCAGTATGTCCTAGAACATTAGCACAGGGCCTTGTACTTAACAATGTCAGTTGTCTTCTATAGCACTAAATGTAATCCCTTTATCCACACACCCATCCCTTTTGCTATTTATTTTTACTAATCAATGTACCATTTATGCTGTGGGTCCCACATCCTTCTCAGGGACCTCATTCCATTGTTTATTCACCCTGGCCTGTGTATTCAACCTCTGCCTCTCTGTTGTTGCTTTCCCTTCAGCATTTAAGGAGTGCCCAAATCTTTTATCCATAAAAGCATCTATGCATACCTTCTAAAACCCCACATCCTCTCCAGCTACTACCTAATCTGTTTTCTCTTCCCAGCCAAACTTAAGTTGTCCACCATTGAATCTCTCTAATTACTTATTTCCATATCCTTAGCCCACTGTTGTAATCTTGCATTTGACCTACATTTGATTCTCCTGACCCTCCCCTTTCCTTGGCTTCCTTTACTTTCACCTCTCCTAGCTCGCCTCCCTCCTCTCTGGCCATTCTCCCAGTTCCTTTATGGATGTTTCCTCTGCCCACCTTTTAAATATTGGTTCTTCTCAGGCTTTCATTCTAAGTTATCTTCTTTCTTTATTTATTTATTTTAAAGATTTTATTTATATATTTGACACAGAGAGAGCACAAGCAGGGGGAGCATCAGTCAGAGGGAGGAGGGAGAAGCAGGCGCCCCACTAAGCAAGGAGCCCAACACAGGGCTCGATCCCAGGACCCTGGGATCATGACCTGAGCCAAAGGCAGATGCTTAACTTACTGAGCCACCCAAGTGCCCTCTAAGTTCTCTTCTCACTCTACATTATATTCTTTAAGTTTTCTCAACCTCTTCCCTGCTTGGTGTTTTTTGTTTTGTTTTTGAGGGGGGGGGGTTGCCATTTGGATACTGATTAATCCCAGCCATCTCTCCTGAGTATGTCTGAGTGTCTTACACACTTACAAAAACTCAGTCCACTTCCCATGTTCCCTATCTTGGTTACTTTTTCCTTTCCCTTACCCCCCAGATCTACTAGATTATTGTTCTCAACCCTTAACTCTCCCTTCTGTCTATCCCACCACCTTTAGTCCAGGCCACCATCCTTTCTTGCCTGACAGTTGGAGTTATCTGAGCCATCCTTCAAAAAGGCACCACAGTGGTCTTTCTGAAATACAAACCTTTAGCAGCTTTTCTTTGTCCTTGGGAAATGGTCCATACCTAATTTGTTGAGACAGAGATTTTCTTTACCTCTCCAGCCTTACCCCTTGTCATTCCTCTTCACACCCACTCCCAACTCTGCACTACTGTGTTCTGCCATGCTGTCTCATCTTCAGCCTCTTGCATGTTGTTTCTCTACTCCGAATCTTCCTCTTCTCTACCTTCTCCTAGATTCCTTCATGTGACCTTTGGGTCAGCTTTCAGACAGTATTTCCTCTGATTCCTGGGCTCCCCAATGACACAGGATTGGACACACCTGTTGTTTCTTAGTGTGGTCCTACTACTTACCACTTCTATTCTGTAAGTTGGTGAATTATCTGTGTTCAGTTCTTGAAAAAGAGAGACTGGGTCTTGTTTATTATTCTGTCCTAACTCCCTAACACAGTGACCTGACACATAGTAGCACAATAAATATTTGTGTACGAATAAATGAGCTTTTCCTAAAATTTGGTTTGCTTCTTTTAATGGGCCTTCATTGATAAATTTACCATACCACCTCTTAACCACAATCACATATTCATTGTTAAGTTTGAACAGTTGGAGAATAAATTACAAGCTATTCACAAGAGAAATGCATTCTGCAAAGGCCTGATATAAAGGGAAAACATCCCTTATTTATGTTCTCAGAGATACCTCATTATGAGACACAGATGTTCCAATTGTTACTACAAACAGATTGATAACATATGTAGCAGAACAAGATGTCTTTAACATTTTTTTCATCTTTTCAATCAGAAATATTCTCAGGCTTTTATGTGTTCTGTGTAGGAATAGTCTAAGAAAGTATAAGCCAAGTATGTTTCTCTTTTGCCTTTATTTTGATTAAGCGAATTATCTGAATTGGTACTGTTTTACCTCCCTATCTTAAAAGACACCAGCCTTTGCTACAACAAATATTTAGTGACCACAACAGATTTATTTGATATTTTTTTAAATATCATTCTACCTTTAATTCTAAGTATTTGCCTTTTTCTTATTACACCTGACAGTGGTAATATCATGTTTCCTATACCAAGGATAGAAAAAAATATGACATAAACATTTCCTGCATTTAATGTCTTTTTATAGTCCTTTACAAAGGGAAAATACCTTGCAGCTTTAACAGGAAAATAACCAAAATTTAAGAAAATAATTTCTGGAATTTAATGTCTTGAAGAAGTAAGGAACAATACAAAAAATTCAATATTGAACTAAATTGGGCGATACAATTAACACTAATGAAGATATCCGTGTTTATAAAAAACACAAACAAGGTAAACAAAAAATTGCCTTTGAGAAAAATAAAGACCATACTGTAAGTCAGCTATTTTTCTAATATTTTAGAATCATAAGTTTTAATGCATAATTAAGCCTAATATTGATTTTCATCTAACATAATATGTCTTACAAGTTCTTCCAGTTTTGCCATCCAGAGCCATGTAGAATATACTTGGTGTCCATTGTAGGAACCAAAACCTTGAAACAAATCCTTAGATAATCAGGTACTTTACACTGACATAAAAACCCCAAGATTTGTCTAGGCTACTGAAAAAGATAATCTATGAAGAAAAAAGATGTATTCCAACCCTGATTTTATATAAGTCAACAGGCATACAGAGGACAGTTAGTTTAAAAGAATCTATATAATACAACACCCAAACTGCATTGCATCAATATGACACATTCTAGAACAAGAGAAATGACCCAAATATTGTCCTTGATTACTTGGAGTATTGGAAAAATTGAAAGATCACTATTATTTCTTAATTTAACTTCTCTGAATTCTTTCAAACAAATATCATACATGACATTTAAAAGGAAAGATAGGACAATGTGAGAGATTTGTACTAAGATTTTCACACAGAAAGTGAACTTACTAGATGGGGTACAGGACTCAGCATTCCATAGGAATAGCTAATGTCTTAATTTTTTCCTACCAAAATTTATTAAATCAATTTATGAAATGTTTTCCACAAAAATGTTTCTGCCTTAAAAATAAAAACGAAAACTGAGACTGATGTAAAAGTAAATGCAAGAGAATAAATTCTCCTGTATGAACTGAGACCCCAAAATAAACAGAACAAAAAATCACATATCTCAGATATCTCTGCTGAAAATATAAAGTTTGGTCACCCAAGCTTATGACACAGTCCCTCCCTTCCCCCAACTTTTCATAACATGGGACACCACCCTTTGAAACAAGTGAAACCATCAATGCCTCGTGGTGTACCTTATGTTTGGGGCTGGGCTGGCAGCCTCTGAGTGTAACTGTCCTCCATTAGGGCTTACTCATGCTTCCTATCCAAGTTTCTAGAGCCTTCACTTTCAAAACAGTACTCAGAAACCATGGTTTGTGACCAAAACTGCACGTACCACACCCTGAGGTGAAATTTCCAAGCCACATTAAAACATGGTTGTGCACAATTTCCAGATTTTTTTTCAGTGGGGAAGTGGGAAGAGGGGCAGAAGGAAAGGGAGAGAGAGAACCTTAAGCAAGCTCCACACCCAGCACAGAGCCCGATGCAGGGCTCAATCTCACAACCCTGAGATCATGACCTAAGCCAAAATCAACAGTCAGAAGCTTAACTGACTAAGCCACCCAGGCACCCCAATTTCCAGAAATTTCTTTGGAGAGTTGATCTGCCTGTGTGTGGATGTGGCATAATGCCTTCAATCTTATAATTACAGGCTCTCTAAAACCCTCACATTCCAGTATAAAAAAGGAGAAGGTTCAGAATCACTGGGAACTGGGTCATAATCATGAGGCACTTATAAACATCATTGCACACAAAAAATTGCCAAACTGGAAGGAAGGACAGGTGTAAGACATAGAGGACAAATGATTCTTTATGACTGAGGAGGTCATTCATGTATTCAATAAATATTTATTCACTTTTTGCTATGTTCTAGGTGCTAGATGAGATAAAAATCACTGCCCTCATGGAGATAACAGTCTATATCCAGCAAAGTGTGCTAGTAGAAGGAAACATTTGAGCTGGGAGGGGCCTTTATATTGCACAACTCCAGAGGCTATCATTCACATCACAGTCTTATGTCAGTGGCAACCCCTGGAGTGGTAAAATGGACAACCTGTAGAATCTTCCATGGTGACCGTGACTTGAGTCTTGAAGGACTAGGATTTTAAGTAGGTAGAAGCAGAAGGAGGGCAGTCCAGGTAGAGGAAAATAGTATGTGCAAAGGTATCAACCGTCATTTATTTAGTGCCTGCTGTTGACATGAACTCTAGGTAGGCCCTGAGGCTACTAAGAGGTAAGTTCTTGTGACCTGCATTATAAAACCACATCCCTCCTTCATGATCCAGGTTCTGCTATATAAAACATGGGCATGTAGCAGTGAACAAATCAGAAATTGTGTCCAACTTCATGGAATTCACAGTCCCAGGACATATGAAGAATTACAAGAATGATGAGCACTTCAAAGTAAAGTACCCAGTGTTCAGAGCCCTTATAACTAGAAGAACATACCTAGTTTAGGTAGTTAAAAATGGGGGATGGGAGAGAGGCAGATGGGGTAAAAGCATGAGAGAGGAGAATGGATTTGGATTATTTAGGAAATCAAATGTCCATAGCAAAAACAAATCAGGAGTGTCTTTGAAGAAAGTAGGCAACTCGAAAAAAAGACATTTAATACACTGTATTCTTGCTAATCCTGGATATTAGGTCTCCATGGGAATATGTAGTGGGGAATGTTGACCTCAGTATGCATTCTGTAGGGGGAAAAAATTGAAAGAGAAAACAGTTCATTTTATAAAAAATCTAGTATGCATTTCATTTCATTGAGGAAGAACTCCTTGCACTTAGACAACTAAGATTATTGTACCACTTACCACAGGTTACATCCTCAAAAGTGTATCTCGAAAATTCAAATTAAACTAAAGACCCACAGAAGCATCACTACCTAGACCCTAACTCAGCCTGCTTCCACCACTTAAAAACCATGGGGAAAAAAACACAAAAAACCTAGGCCTTTTTCTGTTCAACTCAGGGACTTAGATGTCTCACTGTAGAAGGAAGAAACTCTCATGAAATGGTGAAGAACTCCATAATTATTCATTTAATATAGGAAGTTAAAAGAGATTGCTTTTATATATTATTAAAAGTATTCCCATGTAGGGCGCCTGGGTGGCTCAGTCATTAAGTGTCTGACTTCAGCTCAGGTCATGATCTCAGGGTCCTGGGATCAAGCCCCGCATCGGGCTCCCTGCTCAGCGGGAAGCCTGCTTCTCCCTCACCCACTCCCCCTGTTTGTGTTCCCTCTCTCGGCTGTGTCTCTTTCTGTCAAATAAATAAAATCTTAAAAAAAAAAAAAGTATTCCCATGTATAGTAAGTACCTTTTTCTTATCCCATGTATATGGAAAACATTCTAAACATTAGAATTTCATAAAAATTATGTTCAACATAATTGAAAAGTTTGCAGACTCCTGGGCTAGAATAACAACAATAGAAAGTAAAAGATACTTCCATCTTTCTCTGATTTGCTAAGTGTTCTGACCACCTAAACTTTCTAAGCTAGCACCCTAAATATCCATTTAATCAAATATTTGCCTTTTTGGAGATGTTCCCTCCAAATAATTTTAAACGTCTTTTGTAATACAGCATAAACTACAGGATTCTTTCATCTGAAATACTCTGTATTTATTGCTCAAGGTAAAAGTGCTCCCCTCTTCATGATTATTCTCTTTCTCTGAATTTAAATCACTTGCAAAATAAAATTTGCTTGCAAATTTAATAAAGGTTATTTAATGCTGAAATAATCCATATTTGCTGATGTATTCCACTTGCTTCTTTGTTTGTCAAGGGTATTCTACTTCCACACATATTCCAGCAGATCCTACACTTCACTTATATACCTCTCTGATAGCCTTAAGTTTGCCCTTAAGAGGAAAAGGTCATGCTATTTTATTTTATTTTATACTTACAGATGAAAAGTGAGTATGCTAATGTCATAATAGTACAGGCCATGTGAAAGCACTTATGCAATAAATGTTTTCAGATCATACTTTTTAGAGCTAAATAATTTAAAGTAAATCTAAACACTGCAGATTATATCACACAATTCAGAAAGCTTAATGATTCCCAACTTGAATTTTCAACTGCCTTTCAAGTCTGTGAACCCTCATTTTACTCCTTTGCAAAATTTGTATTGGTTAATAACCAGAAAGGTGCATTGCTACTAAAAAGAAAAACAAAACAAAACAAAACAAATTTTTTGCACCACTACAAGCAGTTGAAAGGAGTGTTTCTAACATTGTTTTTTCTGCATCCAACTGAATCAATGGTTTTATTCTCTTGTATTCAATCAAATCCAATCATTAGACAAAGGTTTAGGTTACACTAAATACTCTGACAAGCTACTAATTTTTATAAAGTGTACAAAATGTAGTCCCAGTAGATCAGGGGGTCTTAATGAGGGGTCCCCAAACTCCTGGCATCAGCATCTCTGGGAATTTTAAGAAATGCACATTCCCAGGCCTCACCCAGACATATGAAGTAAGAACATCTGGGGTGCAGCCAGTGAATCTCTATTTTAACAGTCACTGCAGGTGATTCCAATGCTTTCTAAAGTTTGAGAATCACAGCACTGGACTTTTAGAAAAGGGATTTACTGTAGGCCAGCTTTGTCTTACACAGTAATTGTGTACACTCAGAAGTAGAATTTCATTTCAAACATACATTCTTGCAAATAAATTATTCATGTAGCTTTAGAATCCTATAATACAGTAAAGAATTTGATAAATATTTCTGACTTTAATCAAAATAATTTTGCTCACCAATATGGTCAGGTTCTGATGAAGGCTCTCTTCTTGGCTTACCAGGGGTCACCTTCTTGCTTGTTCTTATATGGCTTTTCCTAGGTTCAAGCACATGGAGACAGAGCAAGATCAAGCTCTTTGGTGTCTGAAGGGTTCCACCTTCATGACCTGTCTAACCCTAATTACCTTCCAAATATAATCACATTAGGGATTGAGGCTTCAACACAGAAATTTTGGGTGGAGACAAACATTCAGTCCATAGCACAACAAAAATCTATTTCCATAGGAGTGTGAGAAAGAAATTAATATGAAACTCACATTTGTGTTATCATCATTGCTGATTAATATTCCCATAATTTGGACTCCTGGCAGATTAACTTTTCAGGTTTCACATAAAGAATTTAAGATGTGGGGGCGCCTGGGTGGCTCAGTCATTAAGCATCTGCCTTCAGCTCAGGTCATGATCCCAGGGTCCTGGGTTCGAGCCCTGCATCGGGCTCCCTGCTCAGTGGGAAGCCTGCTTCTCCCTCTCCCACTCCCCCTGCTTGTGTTCCCTCTCTTGCTGTGTCTCTCTCTGTCAAATAAATAAATAAAAAATCTTAAAAAAAAAAAAGAATTTAAGATGTGTGCATAAATTCTTTTGTGAACTAGAGGCATTATTTCAGAAATTCTTAATCCTTTTAAATTGAAAATTCCATTATAATACAAATAAGCACTCCCCAAATTGAGATTTTCTTTGGACCAGCATTATAACCCAGTATGTAAAAGATATAGCAATAGTCCTAGCACCTCTACTGTATTAGAGACACAGGGTAAAAGTTACTCCAGATGTCTTGGCAGTCAGTGTAAGCATGATCGTTTTTAGTACATTTTGTACTGAACATTCATACAAATGCTAAATGGCACTATTTTGGGGGGAAAAAAAAAACTCTGAAACATGTGTAACACTATGACATGGAGTAAGACACCAGAAAGACATAGGCAGAGGTTATCAGTCATATCATTTCAACTGAGGAAGGCAAAGTAGGATTTAATTACTCATTACTTATATAGTATAAGGCAGTGGTTCTCAAACTTCTTGGTCTGAGGACCCCAAAGAGTTTTTCTTTGAATTAATTATCAATATTACTCTATTTGAAATTAAAACAAATAATTGTTAGTTTTTAATTCATTTAAAAATGAAAATAAACCCTTTATATGTTAATATAACCTATATTTTATGAGAAAATATATTTTCCAAATTAAAAAATTAGTGAAGAGTGGCATTGCTTTACATTTTTTTCAAATCTCTAATATCTGGGATAATAGAACACAAGATTCTTCTGTCTCTTTTTGCATTCAGTTTTTTATTGTTTTGGTTGAAATTCATGAAAAAAATTTAACCTCTCACAGATGTGTAGTAGAAAACAGGAATGTTTCATTTCATATTCAGATAATTGATACTATACCAAAACTGAACAAGTGGCAATTACTTAAAGGTTACTTATAATGTGGAATTTTTCCTACTGTTACATTACCCACTGGTTATTTAGTAGTCTGTTGTTTAACTTCCACACATTTGTGAACTTGTGTTTATTGAGGCTTGTTTTATGGTCTACTATATGGTTCCCCCTGCAGAATGTTCGATGTGCCCCTGATAAAAATATGCATTCTGCTGGAGGTGAGTGCAGTGTTGTATATAAGATTAAGTCATCTATTTCCTTGTTAATCTTCTGCCTCATTGTTCTATACATTAATGAAACTGGTATATTAATAATTATAATAGTATCCAAACATTATTGTTGAATTATTTCTTCCTCCCATCAATTCTTCATGTATTTTGGAACTCTCTTGTTAGGTGCATTTATAATTCTTATGTTTTCTTGATGGGTTGACCCTTTTATCATTATAAAATGTCCTTTTTGTATCTAGTAACAATTTTTGTCTAATATTAGTAAGGCCACTCTAGCTGTCATTTCATTGCTATTTTAATGGTATATCTTTTCCATGCTTTTACTTTCAACCTATTTGTTGTCTTTGAATTTAAAGCATGTCTTTTGTAGGCAGCATATAGTTAAATCATATTGTTCTATCCATTCTGCTAATTTCTGCCTTGTGATAGCACTGTTTTAATCCATTTACATTTAATATAATTATTGATAAGGGAGGATTTCTGTCTGCTATTTTTCTCTGTGTCTTATGTCTTTTTTTTTCCTCTGTTCCACCATTACTGCTTTATTTTGTGTTACATGTTTTCTAGGATACGATCTTAATTCCCTTCTGTCTTATACTTTTTTTTTTTAAGATTTTATTTATTTATTTGACAGAAAGAGACAGCGAAAGAGGGAGCACAAGCAGGGGGAGTGGGAGAGGGAGAAGCAGGCTTCCCGCTGAGCAGAGAGCCTGATGCAGAGCTCCATCCCAGAACCCTGGGATCATGACCTGAGCCGAAGACAGACGCTTAACAACTGAGCCAACCAGGCGCCCCTCTTATACTCTATTTTTTAAAGTTATTTTCTTAGTGGTTTCTCTCAGAATTAGTTTCTATCTTAGAAACAGTTCAATACCACCCTAATGTCAATAGCATAAAAAAAACTATACTCCAGTATACATCAGTTTACACCCCCCTCTTTTGCACTTCTGTTGTCATACAAATTACATCTTCATGTATTATGTTCCTGACAACATGGTTTTTTAATTATTGTTTTATGCATGTTTTAGATTAGATAGGAAAAAAAGCTACCAAAGAAATATATATTTATGCCATTGTGTTTATTTACTTATAGTTACCTTTACTAGTACTTTTTGTTTGTGTGGATTTGAGTTACTGTCTAGTGGACTTTCAGTTCAGCCAGAACAACTCCCTTTAGTATTTCCTGCTAGGTGTGTTAATAACCAATTCTCTCAGTTTTTACTTCACAGTGTGTTAATTTCCCTTTCATTCCTGAAGGATATGTTTTGCTGGATTTTAGACTTCTTGGCTGACAGTGTTTTTCTTTCACATTTTGAATATATCCTACTGCCTTCTGGCCTCCTTGGTTTCTGATGAGCAATCAGCTGTTATCTTATCTAGAGTCCCTTGTATATAATGGGTTATCTCTTGCTGCATTTAAAATTTTTTGACTTTCAGCAGTGTGACTATGATGTGTTTGGGGAGGTTTGACTATGATGTATCCTGGTGTAGATCTCTTCAAGTTCATCCTATTTGGAGTTTGTTCAACTTTTGGATGTGCAGTTAATGTGTTTAATTCAGGCAGTTTCAACCATTATTGCTTCACATTCTTTTTGCCAGTTTCTCTCTCTCCTCTCCTCTGGGACTCCTATTATTCTTGGTGTTCTTGGGGTGCTTCATATGTCACTGAGGCTCTGTTCTTTTTTTTCTTTTTTCTTTTTTAATGTTCCTTCCTCATCTTTCTTTTCCTCAAACTGGATAATCTGAATTGACATACCTTCAATGTTGTTGATTCTTTCTTCTGCCAATTTAAATCTGTTGTCAAGCCTCTCTAGTGAATTTTTCATTTCAGTTACTGTACTCTAGAATTCGGTTTGTTTGTTTTTTTTTAAGATTTTATTAATTTGACAGAGAGAGACACAACAAAACAGGGAACACAAGCGGGGAGTGGGAGAGGGAGAAGCAGGCTTCCTGTGGAGCAGGGAGCCCAATGCAGGGCTCGATCCCAGGACCCGGGGATCATGACCTGAGCTGAAGGCAGATGCTTAATGATTCAGCCACACAGGCACCCCTAGAATTTGTTTTTCTGTGTGATTTCTATCTCTTTATTGATACTCTGTTTTGGTGAAACACTGTTTTCATAATTCCCTTTGATTCTTTCGGCATGATTTCCTTTAGTTCTTTGAACACATTTATAATAGCTGATTTAAAATCTCTGCCTAGTAAGTCAAATATCTAGGCTTCCTTGGGGACAGTTTCTATTGACCCCTTTTTTTCCCTGTGTATGAACCAAACTTTCCTGTTTGTGTCGTAATTTTTTGTTAAAAAACAGACATTTTATAATAATAACGTGTTAATCCTGGAAATCTCTCCCCTGGGTTTGTTGTTGTTCCTGTTTGTTGTTGTTGCTGCCATTTTTTTTTCGGTAATTTTCCTGGACTAATACTTTAAAATCTCTATTCTCTATTGTGTGTAGCCGTTGAAGTCCCTACTCAAGTTAGCCTAATGGTCAGATCTGATTGGATAGATGTTTCCTTAATGAGACATGAGATGAGAAATTATGGCCTTTTCGGGTCTTTTGGCTGGAAACAGTGTTGCACATGTGTGTGGCCTTCCAGATCTCCAGGAATGTGTCAGAGTTTTTCAAGGCCCATCTTTGAACATCTCATTCATATTTTTTCTTTTAAGATTTGTTCAACCTCTCATTAGCCCAAACTGATATCAAATAAACAATTGCTAGTGATTGTTTTTTACAAATGTTCCAGTTTGATAAGGCTGTCCACACAGAACAAGCTCTCAGTCTTGCCAAATAAGTTAAATACTGAGAATAGAGCTTGTCAGGAAGCTGCCAGACACATCAAATAGTTACAGTTCTCTGGGGATGGGGCTTTGGGGAACTCCCAACCTGTTCTGCCAAACCATCCATTAGAAGCTAGGCTTTTCATTTTAACAGCTAACTTAGTTGCAGAGCTGTTGATTTTCAAGGCTAGAGTAAAGGTTCTAGGAATAGGGCAAATTAAAATGCAGCAAAGTGTATTATTCTTACTGATATTCAGTTCTTTTCTTGAAGAGATATTCCTCAGAGGCTTGCAAACCTTCTCTTGATTTCCAGAGTCCTGAAAAAGTTTATTTTGACAATTTTTTTGCCAATGTTCTCATTGCTTTTATGAAGGAGATTTTTGAGGACCTTACTGTACCATTCCAAAATGATTCTCCCCTACTCTATTACTTTAAAATCAATTGATCTAGCTTTACTTGAGAACCACGGCAACAGGCCCCTCCCCCAGAAGATCAGCACGAACAGCCAGCAAGCCAAGACCAAGTTTACTGATCAAGGAGAACGGGAGAACTCCAGCGCTAGGGGAATACTGCATATAGAATTCATGGCTTTTTTTACAATGATTCATTAGTTTTTCAAAGTTAATTTTTTTACCTGTTTTTTTTTTAATTTCTCTTTTTCCCATTTTCAGCCAACATCTTATCAATCCCTTTTATAAAAAAAATTTTTTATTTTTCATTTTTAGAGTCATATTTTATCCCTTCATAGTAGTTACCCTTATTTTTGGCATATATATATAAGTTGTTCTCTCTTTAAAATTTTAAGATACAGTTTCTTCCAACAGATCAAAATATACCCTAAATCACTATGTATGGCTTTGTTCTAGTCTCCTCCCTGATCACATTCTCTCCCTTTTTTTTTCTTCTTTTTTTTTAAATCTTCTTTTTTCAAACAACTTCTTATCTTATCAAGTCCTTTTATAAAATCTTTTATAATTTTCATCTTTACAATCATCTTCTATCCCTTCATTGTATCAACCCTTATTTTGTACATATATAAGTCTTTCTTCCTTTAAAATTTTAGGAGCACTTTTTTCTAACAGACCAAAATACACCCAAAATCTAGTGTGTGGCACTGATCTATGCACTAGGCTGATCATATTTGATCATATTCTGTTTTTTTTTGTATTGTTCTCTAATTGTTTTTAGCTTCTTCTTTTTTTTTCTCTCTTTCTTTTTTCTTTCTTTCCCTTTCTTGTCCCCTGGTTTCAGGTCTTTTCTGATTTGTATACAGTATATTTCCTGGGGACGTTGTTAACCTGTTAGCATTTTGTTCTCTCATTCATCTATTCTCCTCTGGACAAAATGACAAGACAAAAAAAATCACCTCAGCAAAAAGAACAAGAGGTAGTACCGTCCGCCACGGACCTACTCAGTACAGACATTAGTACGATGTCGGACCTAGAGTTCAGAATCATGACTCTAAAGATACTAGCTGTGCTTGAAAAAAGCATGGAAGTTATTAGAGAAACCCTTTCTGGAGAAATGAAAGAACTAAAATCTAACCAAGTCGAAATCAAAAAGGCTATTAATGAGGTACAATCAAAAATGGGGGCACTAACTGCTAGGATAAATGAGGCAGAAGAGAGAATAAGCGATATAGAAGACCAAATGATGGAAAATAAAGAGGCTGAGAAAAAGTGAGATAAACAACTACAGGATCACGAGGGCAGAATTCGAGAGATAAGCAATACGATAAGATGAAACATTAGAATAATTGGGATCCCAGAAGAAGAAGAAAGAGAGAGAGGGGCAGAAGGTATATTGGAGCAAATAATAGCAGAGAACTTCCCTAATGTGACGAAGGAAACAGGCATCAAAATCCAGGAGGCACAGAGAACCCCTTTCAAAATCAATAAAAATAGGTCAACACCCCCACATCCAGTAGTAAAACTTACGAGTCTCAGAGACAAAGAGAAAATACTGAAAGCAGCTCGGGAGAAGAGATATGTAACCTACAATGGTAGAAATATTAGATTGGCAACAGACCTATCCACAGAGACCTGGCAGGCCAGAAAGGACTGGCATGATATCTGCAGAGCACTAAACGAGAAAAATATGCAGCCAAGAATACTATATCCATATAGGCTATCACTGAAAATAGAAGGAGAGATCAAAAGCTTCCAGGACAAACAAAAACTAAAGGAATTTGCAAACATGAAACCAGCCCTACAAGAAATATTGAAAGGGGTCCTCTAAGCAAAGAGAGAGCCTAAAAGCAGCATAGATCATAAAGAAACACGGACAATATACAGTAACAGTCACCAACAGGCAATACAATAGCAGTAAATTCATACCTTTCAATAGTTGCCCTGAATGTAAATGGGCTCAATGCCCCAATCAAAAGACACAGGCTGTCAGATTGGATTAAAAAACAAGACCCATCAATATGCTGTCTGCAGGAGACTCATTTTAGACCCAAAGACACCCCCACATTGAAAGTGAGGGGGTGGAAAACCATTTACCATGCTAATGGACACCAAAAGAAAGCTGGGGTGGCAATCCTTATATCAGACAAATTAGATTTTAAAACAAAGACTGTAATAAGAGATGAAGAAGGACACTATATCCTACTTAAAGGGTCTATCCAACAAGAAGGTCTAACAATTGTAAATATCTATGCCCCTAACATGGGAGCAGCCAATTTTATAAGGCAATTAATAACAAAAGCGAAGAAACACATTGACAACAATACAATAATAGTGGGGGACTTTAACACCCCCTTGACTGAAATGGACAGATATAAGCAAAAGATCAACAAGGAAATAAAGACTTTAAATGACACACTGAACCAAATGGACTTCACAGACATATTCAGAACATTCCATCCCAAAGCAACGGAATACACATTCTTCTCTAGTGCCCATGGAACATTCTCCAGAATTGATCACATCCTAGGTCACAAATCAGGTCTCAACCGGTACCAAAAGATTGGGATTATTCCCTGCATATTTTCAGACCACAATGCTTTGAAACTAGAACTCAATCACAAGAGGAAAGTTGGGAAGAACTCAAATACATGGAGGCTAAAGAGCATCCTACTAAAGAATGAATGGGTCAACCAGGAAATTAAAGAAGAATTAAAAAAATTCATGGAAACCAAAGAAAATGAAAACACAACTGTTCAAATGATACAGCAAAGGCAGTCCTGAGAGGAAAGTATATAGTAATACAAGCCTTTCTCAAGAAATAAGAAAGGTCTCAAATACACAACCTAACCCTACACCTAAAGGAGCTGGAGAAAGAACAGCAAATAAAGCCTAAACCCAGCAGGAGAAGAGAAATAATAAAAGATCAGAGCAGAAATCAATGAACTAGAAACCAAAAGAATGGTAGAACAGATCAACGAAACTAGGAGCTGGTTCTTTGAAAGAATTAACAAGATTGATAAACCGCTGGCCAGACTTATCAAAAAGAAGAGAAATGACCCAAATCAACAAAATCATGAATGAAAGAGGAGAGATCACAACCAACACCAAAGAAATACAAACAATTATAAGAACATATTATGAGCAACTCTATGCCAGCAAATTAGATAACCTGGAAGAAATGGGTGCATTCCTAGAGATGTATCAACTACCAAAAGTGAACCAGGAAGACATAGAAAACCTAAACAGACCTATAACCACTAAGGAAATTGAAGCAGTCATCAAAAATCTCCCAACAAAAAAGCCCAGGGCCAGATGGCTTCCCAGGGGAATTCTATCAGACATTTAAAGAAGAATTAATACCTATTCTCCTGAAACTGTTCCAAAAAATAGAAATGGAAGGAAAACTTCCAAAATCATTTTATGAGGCCACCATTCCCTTGATCCCAAAACCAGAGAAAGACCCCATCAAAAAGGAGAATTACAGACCAATATCCTTGATGACCATGGATGCAAAAATTCTCACCCAAATACTAGCCAATAGGATCCAACAGTACATTAAAAGGATTATTCACCATGACGAAGTGGGATTTATCCCCGGGCTGCAAGGCTGGTTCAACATCTGCAAATCAATCAACGTGATACAATACATTAACAAAAGAAAGAACAAGAATCATATGATCCTCTCAATAGATGCAGAAAAAGCATTTGACAAAGTATAGCATCCTTTCTTGATCAAAACTCTTCAGAGTATAGGGATAGAGGATTCATACCTCAATATCCTAAAAGCCATCTATGAAAAACCTACAGTGAATATCATTCTCAATGGGGAAAAGCTGAGAGCTTTTCCCCTAAGGTCAGGAACGCGGCAGGGATGTCCACTCTCACCACTGCTATTCAACATAGTATTAGAAGTCCTAGCCACAGCAATCAGACAACAAAAAGAAATCAAAGGCATCCAAATCGGCAAAGAGGAAGTCAAACTCTCACTCTTTGCAGATGATGTGATACTGTATGTGAAAAACCCAAAAGACTCCACCCAAAACTGCTAGAACTCATACAGGAATTCAGTAAAGTAGCAGGATATAAAATCAATGCACAGAAATCAGTGGCATTCCTCTACACCAACAACAAGACAGAAGAGAGACAAATCAAGGAGTCGATCCCATTTACAATTGCACCCAAAACCATAAGATACCTAGGAATAAATTTAACCAAAGAGGCAAAGGATCTGTACTCAGAAAACTATAAAATACTCATGAAAGAAATTGAAGAAGACACAAAGAAATGGAGAAACGTTCCATGCTCATGGATTTGGAAGAACAAACATTGTGAAGATGTCAGTGCTACCTAGAGCAATCTACACATTCAATGCAATCCCCATCAAAATACCATCCACTTTTTTCAAAGAAATGGAACAAATAATCCTAAAATTTGGATGGAACCAGAAGAGACCCCGAATAGCCAGAGGAGTGTTGAAAAAGAAAAGCAAAGCTGGCGGCATCACAATTCCGGCCTTCCAGCTCTATTCCAAAGCTGTCATCATCAAGACAGTATGGTACTGGCACAAAAACAGACACATGGATCAATGCAACAGAATAGAGAGCCCAGCAATGGACCCTCAACTCTATGGTCAACTCATCTTTGACAAAGCAGGAAAGAATGTCCAGTGGAAAAAAAGACAGTCTCTTCAACAAATGGTGTTGGGAAAATTGGACAGCCACATGCAGAAGAATGAAACTGGACCATTTCCTTACACCACACACAAAAATAGACTCCAAATGGTTGAAAGTCCTAAACGTGAGACAGGAGTCCATCAGAATCCTAAAGGAGAACACAGGCAGCAACGTCTTCGACCTCAGCCGCAGCAACTTCTTCCTAGAAACATCGCCAAAGGCAAGGGAAGCCAGGGCAAAAATGAACTATGGGGATTTCATCAAGATAAAAAGCTTTTGCACAGCAAAAGAAACAGTCCACAAAACCAAAAGACAACCGACAGAATGGGAGAAAATATTTGCAAATGACATCAGAGAAAGGGCTAGTATCCAAAATCTATAAAGAACTTATCAAACTCAACACCCAAAGAACAAATAGTATTTAGAGGCTCAAATCCCCTGCTTGCCTCAGCTTGGTAGATGATTTCCATGTCTATTCTCACCCTGGGGTTTTATTCCCTGGAAAGGTTGCTGAACTGCAGAATGCCAGGGACATCGCCTAACCCAAATCCTAACCCTACCCCTAACCCTAACACTTAACCCCTAATCCCTAAACCTAACCCTATGTGAAGGTCTCTGAACTGCAAGATAGCAGGCACATACCCTAACCCTGGCTCTAATTCTAACCCTATATTTGGGGGTGGGAGGGTCAGTATGGTATATATATATATATATATATATTTACACACACATGCATTGGAATATTACTCAGTCAAATAATGAAATCTTGCCCTTTGCAATGACATGGATGGAGCTCGTGAGTATTATGGTAAGCGAGATAAGTCAGAAAAAGACAAATACCATATGATTTCACTCATGTGGAATTTAAGAAACAAAACAAACAAGCAGAGAGAAAAAAGGGGGTTGGGGAGAGAGAGAAATCAAGAAACAGAGTCTTAACTCTAGAGAACAAACTGATGGTTACCAGAGGGGAGGTGGGGGGGGGGATGGTTGAAATAGGTGGTAGGGATTAAGGAGTATACTTCTTATTATGAGCACTGGGAGATGTATGGAAGTGTTGAATCACTATATTGTATGCCGAAAATTAATACTACACTGTATGTTAACTCATTGGAACTTAAATAAAAACTTTTAAAAAATTGACACTACCCAGTACACTTGAAGATACATACATATATATCCTTTGACTTTACAGTTCTGCCTCTGGGTACCTAACTCCTGATAAATGTTAGCACTTGTGCGTCAGGTGACATACATAAGAATGCCATGTTTATCATGGCAAAAGAAAAATGGAAACAAGTGTCAATCAGCAATAAAATGACAAATATTTATGCTGTAATCATACAATGGCATACTCTATTAGCAATGAAAATGAACTATACAGCTACATGCTTAATCATGGATGTGTCTCAAAAAATCTATTTTAAAAAGCGAGTCACAGAAAGATACAGTATGGTTCCATTTACATAAAAATTAAAATAGGCATAATCAAATATATTTTAACATATTTGCATAAATGATAAAACTGTAAAGGAAAAAATAATTGTATGAAGAATATAATTCCATCATGTAACGTCTATGCAACTATCCGTGGTTTGCTTTAAAACTGTTCCTATCTAAAGAACAATGCTCTCTCTTGCCCATCTGCAAAACAGAGATATAGATAAGGAATCTTGGTAATTCTTCTACTGAAGTAGTATGCTACATAAAGTGTAATATTCTTTTTTCTACATAAAAATACTTCATTGATAAGGTTGTTTTTATTATAAATTTGTGTGATATTCTTCATGAATCTTTATTCAGTTATATCTTGAGTAATTCCATTCTTAGAACAACCTGTTTTCTCATGGTCACTAAAAGCCCATAGACTTCTAATGTTCTTAAAATATCAATCAGGTAATTGTCATATCAACAAAATTAATTTAATTTCTTGCCTGTCATCCTGGAGGAAAATCATTTCTAGCACATGATTAGACTATCTACATGTCTTTGTTAACTTTTCCCTACTTTATTGGGGAGAACAGTAGAATTTTTAATTCTATGAAGTGTTCAAAGAATTTCTTGATCATTTTGTCACCTCTTCTTAAGATACCCGTTGCAGACATTGGTTTCTTTATAACCCTATTTAATTAGCCTTTATATCTAAAGAGAATAAATCACTGTATCAATGTGTGAGGAATGTTCCAGAAATAAGGAACAATATACAAATTGGAGACAAACCTCACCATTGTAACTAAGCTCTGCCAATTATTTTTTCCTTAACTGGAAAATAATGTCTTCTCTAAGTCTAGTACAAGAGAATAAGTGGGTGGAACGACTCATTGATATTTTTCATTCCATTATAATTATTATGGGTGGATTTTATTCATTTTGATATTTATTGGGAAAATGTAAACTATGTCCAATCCATCCCAGAACGGAAAAGCAATGCTAGATTCTACAGAAATGTCATAATAAAATTCTCATACCTCTATTCTGGGTAGAACCAAAAGTAGTAAGGAAAATTTTGCTTAAAATATTCACATTTATATAATAAAGAAAAGATAATAGATCTTAGAAATGTATAACAAAACTAATGAACTATGTAAATGCAACTAACAAATAATTTAAAATGTTTATCATTTAAAGCTAATTGTACACATTTAAAGTGTTTCTACTAGCAGAGGTTTTCTTTTAAATAGTTAACAAGTTGTCTATTTATGGAAATGTTCTCTAAGTACTGCCATCTGTTAATAATTATATATATAAGAACATTTTACTTTATTTGTAATAGATTTTCCTGAAACTTCAAATGATTCACTTACTTTCCGAGGCTTTACTATTCCTTTTTTATTGCAGCCCTTTGGAGTAAATCAGCCTGGACCTTATATCATGTATACAACTGTAGATGCAAATGGATATCTGAAAAATGGTTCAGGTAAGACTAGATACAATGTCTATAATGCACAAAAACACCTTTAATCAATCTATTGGCAAGGTAAGCTGAATGACAAAAATTATCATGTTTTCACATGCTTTATAAAATCTTCACTTTTTCTGTTATAGTCCCTGCACATCAGTAGATTACAAAAAGGTCCTCATGTCAAATGTATTAACACTCATTCCTCATATATCCCTATTGTGATGGAGCCAAATCATTATCCTTATTTTTCAGTTGAAGTGACAGAGAGATTGGGAGAAATTACTGGAGTTATCTTGAGCAAAGTGCGAAGTGGTAATTAGTTAACAAAGCTATTCTTAGAAGAAGTAAAAATTAGGAAACCGATCTACAACCTAGACTAATTCTAGTTTTCTCATATGTGGACTAGAAGCTAGAATGTTACATAGAGGTTTTTTAGTAAGTGATTATAAAGAAAAACTTCTGGTTATATATTTGAATAAATAATCAAGGGATATGCAACCAAAACAAAAAGGAAATAAGACTAAACAAAGGATGTCTGCTTTTAACAGATGGCTAGCTGACGGAGATGAGGTCCAAATCACAGTAAATACAACTGTTCTAATTTCAACTCTCTAAGTAAGAAAAGGAACCCTAACATATTAATAGGCTTCTTTGAGACTCCTAGAGTCCTAACCATGAAGAAATATAAACAGAGTTACTGTTACTCCTCTACTTTTATGCACCAAGAGAACAAAAGAAAGAAACAATTCATTATATGGCCATTCTCATTTTATATAATGGCCTAACATAAACATACCAGAGTGTATTTCCTTTTTAGCTAATTGTACACATTTAAGACTCAATCATAATACTGCTTCAACACAGAAACATTCCATAAAACAAAAGCTGTTTAATTAAATTCAAGAAGAAATTGACAAACACAACTAAAATCAAACACTTTAGTACACCATTGTTGGGATGCCTGGCTGGCTCAATTAACCAGGTTAAGCATCTGCCTTCACCTCAGGTCATGATCCCAGGGTCCTGGGATCAAGCCCCACATCCAGCTCTCTGCTCAGCAGGGAGCCTGCTTCTCCCAGTCCCCCTGCTGTGTTCCCTCTCTCGCTTGTGCCTCTCTCTCTGTCAAATAAATAAATAAAATCTTTTTTAAAAAAATAATAATATACCATTGTTAGGGAAACTTAAGGTAAGATAATTTGAACAAATTACTTATTTATGTTTTAATTCAGGTACATATCAAACTGTACAAAAAAGTTTCTGGGACCAGCTGACTTTATCTTTTATCAGTTAATTATATTTGAGTTTCAGATGGAGATAATTTCAGTGCTAAGTAAGGTGTTCCAGAACACAAGAAAAAAAGATGAAGTTACTTATTTAATGAAGTAAGCATAACTTAGGCAAGGCCAGCATACCTAAAACCAAAAACTTAGCTCACTGGTCAATTATTAATGAAAAATGCTATCTAAAATACCAACAATTTTAATTCATCTGTATTTTGAAAGAATTGCTTACTTAACATCATCAAGTAGATAGTTATCTCCAAATGCACTAATAGCTTAAAGTGGGGGAAATCTCTTCATTAACATAACAACAGATCAAAAAAGTTTAAAGACCCATCTTCCTCTTTTTTTTTTTTTATGCAATGATATATTGTGTACATTTTTCCATGTCTGTTTATATAGGTAATTTATTTGGGGATCATTTTGTATATTGATACAATAACTACTCTAGACATGCCACTGTTATTTTTCTTTTTTTCAGTATAATATAACAATATAACAGTAAAGATCTTTGTACATATATTTTTTGCAGTTAAATGAATAATTCTCACTCCGTAGGAAAAAAGCTAGAAGGATATTCATCAAATTAACATTTATCTTGGGGAAGAAAGATATTAAGAGATTCACTTCCTACTAGGTACATTAACTACTTACTACTTTTAGTTCTTTTAAATTTAATTTTTAAAAAATAAATTTTACAACAAATGAAAGGCTATTAAAATATTCGTAAAGTTAGATGTGAAAATGTTTTTTAACTGTGAATGTTGATTCATTCAAAAATATATATTTAATGAGTCTCTACTACAAATAGGCATTGATACCTAGTAGAATATCTTACTAGGTGCTAACAACTCATTCAATAATACTCAGTATCCATTGCTGTTTTTAAGTGAATGGAAGAATATTTCCTTAGCATGATTTCCTTTAGTCTGTCCCAAAACAATAATGGAACACTGGGTCTGTTCTTACTAAATTAAGTATTTAAGAGTAATTAATTTTTTCCCTGAATTGTGGAAGGAATTTGTGGGCATAAAAGAAAAGGAGAAAATATCTACAGAAAAGATAAATGCAGTTGAATGCATAAATCAAATGAGCATGTAAATTTTTATGGCAAAAAATCAAAACTAAAAGGTATTAGTAATCTTGGAAAATAATTAATAAACTATACTATTTTATAATAATTTCCAGCCTCTGACATATTTTTAAATAATTTTGATTAAACAAACATATTTATGGTATAACATTTGGGAGTGAGGTACATCTGCATATGTAATCCAAATTGTGTCTGTTTATAAGTGTACCTATGTGTAGGAAAAATATAAGAACAAAAATGACATATACAAATGTTACCATGATTATGTCTTGATTGTGGGATTTTCCTCTCTATATTTTTTCATTTTTCATTTTACTACACTGATCATATATTGCCTTTAAGAAATTAATAAATAATAATAATAAATATTTTAAATATTTCAAGCATGTGCTACATTTCTTGCATAAATATATGTTCTAAACAGGGAAGTAGCACTTAATTCGATTGATTCAAGAAGTGCTCTTAAAGCACTGGGTGTTATGCACAAACAATGAATAATGGAACACTACATCAAAAACTAATGATGTAATGTATGGTGATTAACATAACAATAAAAAAATTATTTTAAAAAAAGAAGTGCTCTTATGAAACCCCCCTCCAAATTTCAAAGGATGAAAATTCCTAGTTTAAATGCTAAGCATGTTGAAGTCTACAGAAATATTGCTTGCTTAAACCATACATACCTTCCAACCCATCTAGCCCCACTAGAGAACTTTATACTCTAGAAAGAGAATGACTACATATATGTACTTCAGAAGCTGCAACCCTGGTTTTCTCATAAAGTAGCTAAGGGTCGGTACTTATTAGTGGGTCATGAAATTAATTTGGTGTGGCTTATGACAAGGACTTTTTATTTAATAGAATGAAAGAGAACAATAGAAAATATCAGAGTATACCACAGATAGTAATGTTAAGTATTGTTTCATGAAACTTTTATTTTATGTGTTTACACGTGTGTGTTCATACTGCATGATAACATAAAATGTAGTTTTTATTGTGGGCTGTGGTCAAAAAAGTATGAAAGCCACAGCCAGAGACAATAATGTGCCTTAGTATTATTCAAAAAAAGGCCTGCCCTAATCATACTTTTGCTGCCAGGGATCTTAGCATTGTTAACCAAATACTCTGTGATCTTTCTCCACTACCTCGCACTGTTTGAATAGCCAAATGTTGTTAAGAAAGTTACATTACAGAGTACTCATTCATTTTCTTTTTTTTTTTGCATTTTTTTATTTTATTATGTTATGTTAATCACCATACATCATTAGTTTTTGATGTAGTGGTCCATGATTCGTTGTTTGTGTATAACACCCAGTGCTCCATTCAATATGTGCCCTCTTTAATACCCATCATGAAGCTCACCCATCTCCCCACCCCACCCCCTCTAGAACCCTCAGTTTGTTTCTCAGAGTCCATAGTCTCTCATGGTTCGTCTGCCCCTCCAATTTCCCCCCCTTCATTTTTCCCTTCCTACTATCTTCTTCTTTTTTTTAATATATAATGTATTATTTGTTTCAGAGGCACAGGTCTGTGATTCAACAGTCTTACACAATTCACAGCGCTCACCATAGCACATACCCTCCCCATTGTCTATCACCCAGCCACCCCATCCCTCCCACCTCCCACCACTCCAGCAACCCTCAGTTTGTTTCCTGAGATTAAGAATTCCTCTTATCAGTGAGATCATATGATACATGTCTTTCTCAGATTGACTTATTTCACTTAGCATAATACCCTCCAGTTCCATCCACGTCATCGTTGCAAATGGCAAGATCTCATTCCTTTTGATGGCTGCATAATATTCCATTGTGTGTGTGTGTGTGTGTGTGTGTGTGTGTGTGTGTATACCACATCTTCTTTACCCATTCATCTGTCTATGGACATCTTGGCTCTTTCCTTAGTTTGGCTGTTGTGGACATTGCTGCTATAAATATCAGGGTGCACATACCCCTTTGGATCCCTACATTTGTATCTTTGGAGTAAATACCCAGTAGTGCAGTTGCTGGATCATAGGGTAGCTCTATTTTCAACTTTTTGAGGAACCTCCATACTGTTTTCCAGAGAGGTTGTACCAGCTTGCATTCCCACCAACAATATAGGAGAGTTCCCCTTTCTCTGCATCCCTGCCAACATCTCTCGTTTCCTGACTTGTTAATTTGAGCCATTCTGACGGGTGTGAGGTGGTATCTCATTGAGGTTTAGATTTGGATTTCCCTGATGCCGAGCGATGTTGAGCACTTTTTCATGTGTCTGTTGGCCATTTGGATGTCTTCTTTGGAAAAATGTCTGTTCATGTCTTCTGCCCATATCTTGATTGGGTTATTTATTCTTTGGATGTTGAGTTTGTTAAGTTCTTTTTTTTTTTTTTTTTTAAGATTTTATTTATTTATTTGAGAGAGAGAGAATGAGAGATAGAGAGCACGAGAGGGAAGAGGGTCAGAGGGAGAAGCAGACTCCCTGCCGAGCAGGGAGCCCGATGTGGGACTCGATCCCGGGACTCCAGGATCATGACCTGAGCCGAAGGCAGTCGCTTAACCAACTGAGCCACCCAGGCGCCCCGAGTTTGTTAAGTTCTTTATAGATTTTGGATACTAGCCCTTTATCTGATATGTCATTTGCAAATATCTTCTCCCATTCTGTCGGTTGTCTCTTGGTTTTGTTGACTGTTTCCTTTGCTGTGCAAAGGCTTTTTATCTTGATGAAGTCCCAATAGTTCATCTTTGCCCTTCCTTCCCTTGCCTTTGGCGATGTGTCTAGGAAGAGGTTGCTGTGGCTGAGGTCGAAGAGGTTGCTGCCTGTGTTCTTCTCAAGGATTTTGATGGACTCCTGTTTCACATTTAGGTCCTTCATCCATTTTGAGTCTATTTTTGTATGTGGTGTAAGGAAATGGTCCAGTTTCATTCTTCTGCATGTGGCTGTCCAATTTTCCCAACACCATTTGTTGAAGAGACTGTCTTTTTTCCACTGGACATTCTTTCCTGCTTTGTCAAAGATGAGTTGACCATAGAGTTGAGGGTCCTTTTCTGGGCTCTCTATTCTGTTCCATTGATCTATGTGTTCATTCATTTTCTAAATAACCAATAGTTTCTGTAACAGATCACAAAAATTAAATTAAACTACATTTATCATTACAATTTTAGGAGCTAAACTCCTCTGGTTTGGAATCTAGGATTTTGTTTACTAGTCTTGTAAATTAGCCAGAGATCTGCAATGATGATCCAAATTCCCTCAACAAAATTTGATGAAAACTTAGTAGATTATAGCATGGTAGCAAAATTGTATAAACTAGTAAGTTGTTGGTCATTTGTGAATAATAACATTATTAGACATAAGATTTTTTTTACCCCTTAAATTACTTATTAGTCCTGCTATTTAAATCTAAAGGGAAATAATTTTCCCTTCAATCCTCTATGGTTACTATTTGTTAACATGTCTGAAAAAAAACATAAGTAACCCTTACCTTCTATGCACACTTCATCATCATCATATGCCTCAAATATAAGCAGTTAAAATGTATGTCATACAGACAACACAGCATCTCAGAGGGCAAAGAAGCATTTGTAGTAACAAAATTCATATTGATGAATTCATATTCACATTAGATTATTAGTCATACATTATGTTATTGATGAAGATGATTTATTATAACACATAAGCACATTGCCTTTCTATAATGTTCATTTATAACCTTTCAGATTTCTCCATTTGAGCCAATAATTGTCACATCTTCCAGTGTCAAAAACATTTTATCCTTTATGTTCATTTCTTACATACATATTTTCTGAAATTATCTTCAAAGTATAGTTATGTTCCATTTATCCACATGTAATTATCCTTAAAAGAATATTTTTAGTCCCAAATCATTTTATTCTAACCACTAATCACATTTTAAATTGTCAAACTCATAGTTCAACCTAAAATTTCAGTTTAAGCAATACTTAACTAATCAGGTATATTTTGTGTCAAAATACATAATTCATAACAGAAAATGGAAAGAGTTGTTATGCCCTCCTGGAAATCCATAACATTCTTCTCTGAATGAATTCTTGCAAGGGAGTCATTCCCTTACCTTAATCAACTAAAGATCTGATAGAAATAGCCAAGCTGACAGAGATAAGGATGGGGACTTGGCTAGTGATGCTAATTTTCTTTCACCAGAATGAAAGAGAGAAAGGAAGGAGGGGTGGGAAGATGTGGAATATCTGTAAGCAATAACTGATATACCCTCTTGATATAATTATAAAAATTGAGTGACTGAATGATGAAATACAGAAAGTCTGTGAAACTGTAAGGAAGTTTGCAAATTATTCAGCTGTTCAGCTATTAGAAATCCCATCTGTGAAGGGGGGTGGGAGGATGGGTTAGCCTGGTGATGGGTATTAAAGAGGGCACGTTCTGCATGGAGCCCTGGGTGTTATACGCAAACAATGAATCGTAGAACACTACATCAAAAACTAATGATGTAAATGTATGGTGGTTAACATAACAATAATAAAAAAGAAAAAAAAGAAATCCCATCTGTACAAATGCAAATGAATCAAAGTCATATTCTAGAAGAATCAAAAGAAAGAACCCATAAATTGTAGTGTCAACAAAAACAAGAGATTTGCCTCCTGAAATTCTATCTACAAACTGATTTCTAGTACAGTATTACAGTCAATACAGATCCTAATACCAAAGGAAAAACCACCACCTAACAGCTTTGGAAACAGAAAGTGGGAGAAAGAATATAATTTGTCTATTCTGTGGTCTTTGCTACCAAATGTTTTGCAATCCCACAAGTTGTTGGAAATAATCCAACAAACTATGTGGACGTATATTTGGTAAAAGGAATTTGATTAAAATCTCATTCATCACTCAGTAATACCATTGATGTATACCTTCTCATTGCCTTAGTCTTACTTAAAGACAACTATTTTCAATATCCATGTTTTCCTCCAACTTCAGTTGTGCACAGTACAAACCATGGAAAGCTACTATGTGCTGCAATAAAGGTTGAAATTCACAAATATATTATGTATACAATGGCTGTAATATAGGAAACAGTACACATTGAACAAACTCATGAAATAAAGTTCTTGATGATTTTCTTATGCATGCTTAAATAAAACATTGCCAATGCAAGGAATTATTTACTATAAGTTGAGTCTAAAATTGAAATAGAGAACTATTTGAAAACACTAGATTCTGCATCTCCTTAATTAATTTTTCACCGCTCCTTATCTTAAACTCATAAGCAATACAATATCAGGTAAAATCAACTAAGTAAATTTAAAGAAGATATGAACTGATTTATTATAAATATAGCAATTTACTCAAGTATTTGCTTCTTTAGGCTAGCTCTACCTGACACAAATTCTAAATTGTTACTCTCTCTTGTGCTTTTTCTGTTATTAGTCTGGACTTTCTAGACCATGAAAACAACAGGAGAATTAGAGGCCACAAAAAACAAATACATGATACAGACCAGGATTTAGATTGTACCTACTCAACATAATACCTCATAGATCCCCGTACTACTCCCACAAAGACTAAGTCATGGATCAATATTTTCTCATCTTTCCATAATCTCTGATATTACTCATTGCAAATTTAGATAACACTTGTCTAAACAGTTTGTTCTCATTAACATCAGAGATTAGCTTCTATAGAATGTTGAAATCTCTTAGAAATCTTGTAGAAATTCATCTTTCTAATGCACAAGTCTTCTTATATCCCTAAATAACTTTCTACTGCCTGAGAATCAAGGAGTTCCATAACTAAACCTTAAATTACCTACCAGCCATATCTTTCCCTATCTCCTTTATGCATCCTACATATATCCAGCTTGGTGTTCAATATATCTAGCTTTTTCCAGTTCTAAGAACAATGCCTTTGTTCACTCTTCCATCTTTTCCTCTTCCCCATATTTTAGACACTGTCCCATCAGTCTTTCACTAACCCTCCTTCCAAAACTGGAGATAAACCCTCTTCCCACCAAATGTCAGTAGAACTTTATGGGGTACCTTTCTTATTACACCTGTCACACTCTACCTTGTATCAGTAGTTATATCTCTTATCTCCCATGAGACAGTAGACTCATTGAGGACTGGTTATATACCTAATTTTGTCTTTATGTACTTTGTGCACTCTAGGACACCCAAGTGTTGGTTGAAATGATTACATAAGATCAGTATAAGGACTTCTATTTCTTAAAAAAAAAAAAAAAAAAAAAGATTTGAGACCAAAAACTTGAACAGAAAGCTTAACCAAAATAGATCATAGTGATAGTTCATAACCAGTTGTAAGCAGATTTCTTAATCTAATATAAAGTAGTATAAACTTCATAAAAACTGAATTAAAATTAATAGATCTATGGATGTTTATTATTATAAAGCCCCTACTTTGTGCTGGGCACTATTGCAGACTCACTGCATGTTATCTCATTGAAGTTCACAGTACCTTTGCCTGGCAGCCCTCATTCTGTACCTGTGGATACTGGGGCTCTGAGAGCTCAAGTAATTTAGCTGTGTCAGTCAGCTGTTAACTGTAGACCTGGACTTAAACTCAACACTCTCTAGCTACAAAACCTACACATTCTTTTTTTTTTTTTTTAAGTTTATTTATTTATCTCTACACCCCAACATGGGGCTCCAACTCAAAACCCTGAGACTGAGTCGTGTGCTATTCCTACATAAGTCAGCCAGGTGCCCCAAAACCTATGCATTCTTAATACTACTACAGTATTTTTAAATGTCATCTTGAAAAAGCTTAGGGTATCCTAAAAAGAGGAAATTATCCCTAACAGTCTTTGTTTCATTTCTATTTAAACTATGGTAACTGTGTAAAGTGAAATGATGACTAAATTTAACAAACATGAATTGTTGTTTTATGATTTTTCTGTTTCTTTTTTATTGCTTTAGGCTTAAGACTTTTGTACTTCATGATTTTTTTTTTGGTAATGATTTCAGAAACAGCATTTAGACAATGGGTATATCCCTTGGCTTTCTGGGAGGTTGCTGATTCTACTTTCTTTAGTAGTTGAGTGACAGGAAAAGAGTCTGCTGACCCAGTGATTCTAACACACTGCTTGCTGTTTGTTCCTGAGCAACATCATCATTATCTTTTATGTCCTTAGGATTTGAGGGTACTCCTAAGTAATAATATATAGCCAACAGTGATTAGTACTTACTCTGACCAGGCACTGTGCAGAGTATTGTACATGGATGTTCTCATTTATAATATTAGGTGTAAAATTTCCTGTCAGCTGTATATAACGCATAAAGTTTTTGAAATTTAAGTACATGAGAATTTACAAAGCACTCCAGTATAATAATAATACATATATTGATGCATAAAGAAGAGAAAATTTCTTAGTAAAACAAGAAAAAGTTATGATCCTGGCATTCTGCTCTTGCATTTCTTTCTTCCTTAATTTAATGAACATAGATTTCCATTTTCTAATACATTCTGAAAAAGATAATAGATATACCCTAAAGCTTCTAGGCTTTCTAACATTCTTCATTTAAGACCAAAGAAAGTACATTTTCACCAGTTAAGACTACAATTAAATTCAGGTATTTTAATTAAAGAATTAAAGTAATTAAATTAAAACATATGAACAGATTGTTTTATTAAATGTATCATTTTGACTATATTGCTTTTGATATCTTTAAATCTTGTCCATATAAGCAGAAATACTTTTAAAAGTTTTTCAGGGGGCGCCTAGGTGGCTCAGTCATTAAGCATCTGCCTTTGGCTCAGGTCATGATCCCAGGGTCCTGGGATCACGCCCTGCATTAGGCTCCCTGCTCTGCAGGAAACCTGCTTCTCCCTCTCCCACTCCCCCTGCTTGTGTTCCCTCTCTCACTGTCTCCCTCTCTGTCAGATAAATAAATAAAATCTTTTAAAAAATAAAAAATTTAAAAAAAAGTTTTTCAGGAATACATAGTATGGGCAGGTTTATTGTACAAAACAGAAATAACAGTTTAGTTATATTCAAAGTTTAGAAACATAATACTCACTCAGGCTGAATACTAAGAACCAAATAGTGTGCCCTTCCAAATATTTTTATGTGGCTATTATTATTCCTTTATGTTAAAGTAGGTAATAGGAAGTACTTATTCTTTAATCAATAAATATTTTAGAATTTCTTTTACTGGTATCTGAATAATTTAATAGATGAGATAGAATGGGTGTTCGTTATTAAAAGTTTAATTATCTTTTTCACCTAGGAAAATATCACTTAATACACTCAAGTACTTTATGGAAGGAGACACTAGTGGTCTGAAGGACTTGTTAGAATTGAAAACAGAAATAAAGTGATTCTATAACATTGGCAGACTCAGGCTTAGTTCTCAAATTCAAGAACTAAATATTAAGAACAAAAAGGATACAGATTCAAGCCTTATAAAGATTTTTTTTAAATGTCTGCTATTGCTTCACAAGTTAATTGATATTCTTTAATGTTCTTCTAGCATTAATTCTTCTCACACCCTACCCTGTGACTGAGTAGTTATTTCAAAGACTGGTATGCAGTTGTAACTATTAAATGTAATATAGTTGAAAGCACTTAGATACAGGTATTGCCTCAGGCAGAAATCTCAAATCATGTGGCAGTGCTCAACAAGAGAAACAAAAACAATTCAAAATGGACTAAAACTTGGATAGATAATTCTCCAACAAAGATATACCAGTGATTAATAATATATGAAAAGGGGGGCATCTGGGTAGCTCAATCAGTCAGGAAGGGCATTGATGTGGTCGGGAGGTGAATGGAAGTGCAAGACTGCCTGTGGGAGGAAGGGACATAGCGGGCTCAGAGAAGGGAAAGAAACAGATCTTCAACCAAGCACCCCAGGCATGGGGAACCCACATGAGGAAGACTAATTCCCATAACATATGGCTTTGAAAACCAGAGGAGCATGATTTCACAAATAATTGTAGTCAGCAGGGCTTAACATATAGAAATTTAAAAATCAGCCAGTTCATCTCTGGGAGAGCCAGAAGGGCAATGGGAAATTGAGTCTCCCTTGAGGAGAGAGCACAAACAGTCCAAGGAGATATAGCATAGAAGCAAGTTTGAAAGATGCTGAGGGTATAAAACAGGGAGATTTGTTTACTAATCTCAGAGCTTGAGCTGGAGGTGCAGGTCATGATCTCAGGGTCATGGAATCAAGGCCCACGTGGGGCTATGCGCTCAGAACAGAGTCTTCTTGAGGTACTTTCCCTCTCCCCCTCCCCCTGCTCACACTCTAAATCAGTCAATCTTAAGGTGACTCCTACCCCTGGCAGGAAAGATAACCACAGACACGAGTCCAACTGCGGCCCCAGCATTGGGCTGGGAGTAGACAGCTGGTCTGACTACAGGCCCTGCCCACCACCCAAAGCTTCTCAGGGGACAACACATGAAAAGCTCTGGGTTGTTTTCTGCTACTGCATCTCTGCCAGACACCTGCTATGACTCAACTCAAGCCCAAGGCAACCCCAAACTGACCCACTAACAACACAGGGATCCAAACCTGCCCACAGGCAAAAAAAAAAAAAAAAAGCCACTGAAGATGACTGAACTGAAGGCAAATGCATCTCAGCCACAACAATAGGGAGCATACAACACACACAGGAGATACCCCTGAAGTGCCAAGTTCTAGTGAACAAGGGACATTGCAATGCAGGGCATTACAGGATCTCTTCTACATAAGACCACTACTTTCAAGAGTAGGAGACGTAGCTGACACGTAGACACAGAGAGTTAGACAAAAGACAGAAGAATATATCCCAGATGAAAAAACAAGACAAAAATCACAGCAAGAGACCTGAACAAAATGGGGATAAGTTATATTATGCCTGATAGATAATTTAAAGTAATGTCATAAAGATACTCACTGAACTTGAGAAAAGAGTGCAGGACCTCAGTGAGACCCTTAACAAAGAGATTTAAAAAAACATGAAAAAGAACCAATCATAAATGAAGAACTCAATAACTGAAATGAAAAATACATTATATGGAATGAAAGAGAAGAAGAAAGGATCAGCAACCTAGAGGACAGAGTAATGGAAAGCAAGCAAGCTGAACAGAAGAGAGAAAAAATAATAATAATAAATGAAAATAAACTTAGGGAATTCCGAGACATCACCAAGAGTAATAACATTTGCAAAAGGAGAAGAGAAAGGAAAGGGGGCAGAAAATGTATTTGAAGAAATAATAGCTGAAAACTTCCAGAATCTGGGGAAAGAAACAAATGCACATCCACAAGACAGAGTGCCCCCAACAAAATCAACCCAAGGAGGTCCACACTAAGACATATAGTAGTTAAAATGGCAAAGAGTAGTGATAAGAGAATTTAAAAGTACAAAGGGGAAAGAAAACAGTTACATATAAGACAAACCACATAAGTATCAGCTGATTGTACAGCAGAAACTTTGCAGGCCAGAAGGGAGTAGCATGATATATTAAAAGTACTGAGAGAAAAACCCAGCAAGGGTTTCCCAGACAAACAAAAGTTAAAGAAATTAATAACCACTGAACCAGCTCTACAAAAAATGTTAAAAGGTACTCTTTGAGTGGGAAGGAAAGACCATAAGTAGGAGTAAGATAAGTAAAGGAAGCACAAAAACAGTAAAATTAACTATATCTATAAAAATCAGTCAAAGGATTTACAAAATAAAAGGATGTAAAATTATGCCACTATATACCTAAAACTTAGGGAGGAGAGGAGTAGAGAATAGATTCAAACTTAAGTGACCACTAACTTAATATAGCTTGCTGCATACCTAAGATGTTATATACAAACCTAATGGTAACCACAAATCAAAAACAAGGGATATGCAAAAAAAAATAAAGAGAAAGGAATCCAAATATATCACTAAAGAAAGCCAACAAGCCATGAGAGAAGAGAGCAAGAGAAAAAAAGAACAGAGAAGTACTAGAACAACCATTAAACAAATAACAAAATAGCAATAAGTCCATACTTATCAATAATTAGTTTGAATGTAAATGGACTAATAATCCAAAAGACATAGGGTGACAGAATGAATAAAAAAGCAAGACCCACCTATAGGCTGCCTACAAGAGACTCAATACAGACCTAAAGACATGTGAAGATTGAAAGTGAAAGAATGGAAAAGCATTTATCATGCAAACAAAAGTGAAAAGAAAGCCAGGGTAGCAATACTTATGTCGGACAGAATAGATTCAGAAAGGTTGAAGTCATACCATGCATCTTTTCTAACCACGGCACTATGAAACTAGAAATCAACCATAAGAAAAAAAATTGAAAGAACACAGATCCGTGGAGGTTAAATAACATGCTACTAAATGATGAATGGGTCAACAAGAAATAAAAGAGGAAATCAAAATACATGGAGAGAAATGAAAATGAAAACACAATGGTCCAGGGGCGCCCTGGTGGCTCAGTCATTAAGCATCTGCCTTTGGCTCAGGTCATGATCCCAGGGTCCTGGGATCAAGCCCCACATTGGGCTCCCTGCTTGGCAGGAAGCCTGCTTCTCCCTCTCCCAATCCCCCTGCTTGTGTTCCCACTCTCACTGTGTCTCTCTCTGTCAAATAAATAAATAAAATCTTTAAAAAAAAAAAAACCATAATGGTCCGATCTTTGGATGTAGCAAAAGCTGTTCTAAGAGGGAAGTTTATAGCAATACAGTCCTACCTCAAGAAACAAGAAAAATCTTAAATAAACCTAATGTTAACAAAGGAGCTAGAAAAAGAAGACAAATAAAATCCAAAATTAGTAGAAGGAAGGAAATAATAAATATTAGAGCAGAAATAAGCAAAATAGAAACTAAAAACAAAATAGAACATATCAATGAAAAACAGGAACTGGTACTTCAGAAAGATCAACAAAATGATAAACATTTAGCCATACTCATCAAAAAAAGAGAGAGAGGACTCAAACAAAATCAGAAATTAAAAAGAAATAATAACACATACCACAGAAATACAAAGGATCATGATAGAATATTATGAAAAATTATGTAACAAACTGGACAACCTAGAAGAAATGGATAAATTCCTGGAAACATATAACCTCCCAAATCTGAAGCAGGAAGAAATAGAAAATTTGAACAGACCAATTACCAGCTATGAAATTTAATCAATATTCAGAACTACCAACAAACAGAAGTCCACGAACAGAAAGCTTCACAGGTGAATTCTACCAAACACTTAAAGAAGAGTTAATCCCTGTTCTCAATCTATTCCAAAAAACAGAAGAGGAAGGAAAGCTTCCAAATTCATTCTATTATACCAGGATTACCCTGACACCAAAACCAGATAAAGGCACTACAAAAAAAAAAAGAGATCTACAGTCTAATATCTCTAATGAGCATAAATGCAAAAATCCTCAACAAAAGGAGTGCCTGGATGGCTCAGTCAGTTAAGCGTCTGCCTTTGGCTCAGGTCATGATCCTGGGCTCCTGTGATCAAGCTCCACATCAGGCTCCCTGCTCCACAGGGGGTCCTGCTTCTCCCTCTCCCTCTGCCACTCCCCCCTGGCTCATGCTCAGTCTCTGTCTCTGTCTCTCTCTCTCTCTCTCTCTGTCAAATAAATAAGTAAATAAATAAATAATATATATTTTTTAAAAAATTTTTTTAAATCCTCAACAAAGAACTAGTGAACGGAGCCCAACAATACATTAAAAAAATCATAAACCGCCATAAAGTGGGATTTATTCCTGTGGTGCAAGAATGGTTTAATATTCACAAATCAATCAGTGTGTCACATCACATCATCAAGAGAAAGTATAAAAACCTTATGGTCATTTCAGTAGATGCAGAAAAATCATCTGACAAAGTACAACATCCATTCATGATAAAGATCCTCAACAAAGTAGGGTTAGAGGGAACATACCTCAACATAATAAAGGCCATATATGAACAACCTACAGTAAACATCTACTCAATGGGGGGAAAACATAACCTTTTCCCCTAAGATCAGGAACAAGAAAAGGATGTGTACTCTCCCCACTTTTATTCAAATAGTACTGGAAATTCTGTCCACAGCAATAAGACAAGAAAAAGAAAGAAAAGTCATCCAATTTAGTATGGGGGAAGTGAAACTTTCACTATTTGCAGATGACTTGATACTATATATATATAGAAAACCCTAAAGACTCCACCAAAAAACTACTAAAATTGATAAATCAATTCAATAAGGTCACACAATATAAAATCAGTGTACAGAAATCTGTTGCATTTCCATACACTAATAATGAAAAAGCAAAGAAATTAAGAATACAATCCCATTTACAATTTCACCAAAAAATAATAAAATAACTAGGAATAAACTTAATTAAGGAGATGAAAGACCTGTACTCTGAAAACTATAAAACACTAGTGAAAGAAATTGAATATGACACAAACAAGTGGAAAGGTAATCCATGCTCATGGATTGGAAGAACCTATATTGTTAAAATGTCCATACTATCCAGTGCATTCCATGGATTTAATGCAACCCCTATCAAAATACCAACAGCATTTTTCACAGAACTAGAACAAAGAATCCTAAAATTTGTGTGGAATCACAAAAGTCTCCAAATAGCCAAAGCAATCTTAAAAAGGAAGAATAAAACTGGAGGTATCCCAATTCCAGATTTCAAGATACACTACTTACTACAAAGCTATAGTGATCAAAATAGTATGGTACTAGCACAAAAATAGACATATAATCAATGGAATAAAATAGCCCAGAAAGAAACCCACAGTTATATGGTCAATTAATCTTCTACAAAGAAGGCAGGAATATGTAATGGGGAAAAAACAGTCTCTTCAACAAATGGTATTGAGAAAACTGGACAGCAACGTGCAAAAGAATAAACTGGACCACTTTCTTACACCATACACAAAAATAAACTCAAATTGGATTAAGGAACTAAATATGAGGCCTGAAACCAAAAAAATCCTATACGAGAGCAAAGGCAGTAATTTCTGATACTGGCCATAGCAGCATTTTTCTTGATATGTCTCTTGAGGCAAGGGAAACAAAAGCAAAAATAAACTATTAGGACTAATCAAAATAAAAAGCCGCACAGCAAAGGAAACAGTCATCTGTGATGTGCATTTTACCACAATTAAAAATAAACGTTAAAAACCCTAAGAAAATATTTGAGGATGTTTCCAAAAAAATTCTTTTGTCACATTTAAAAATGTAATTTTGTTTAACACATAAATCATTAGTCTTTTCATTCCCAGTAAAATCTTATCATGACTTTGACAGCTCAGCTGTTACAGCTAAATCCTGTCAACCACACCTATACCAACCCTGCCAAAGATTCACCCATACCAACCAGCTGCCATCACAAAAATTTCACAACTACTAATTTATGGGCTCATAGACTGAAAGTCTGGGAGTCATTAGTTCCCTTAGCCACTCCAGTAGGCACTTTAGAACTATGTTACTTTACAGATTCAGTCTTTTCTAAGGTACATATCATCATCCTTTTCCCCCTAAACTGTTACTACAGATAGTCAACAAATTCAATAACTTAGCTAATAGAACTGTTTTGTACTTTGTTATCTTCTAGTTTGTTCACATTTGTTTATACCTCTATTACAGCTTTGTTGTTTAATTTCTTTACTTTTTTGACTGTTCTTCAAGGAGGTATGCACACACTCATTGCTTGTGCCAAGTGGTATAAACGTACAGTAAAATTTAATGATAACTGACAGCGAGAGAAACAACAGAATGCCTGGCCCCCAGTCCTTTCACTGTCTTGCAGTAAGACAAACCTAAATCAACTGTAATGGGATGCACCATGGAGAATGCTCCAATAGAAGGTAAAATGTCCAGAAAATGTATTTTATACAGATATTAGAAGAAAATGAGGAATATCTAGATGAAAAGAGAATTTCCTGGTGAAAGAAAATGACCTTGTTAGAAAGGAAGAGCCTCTGGGAACTAAGCTTTAATTATTAGCATTAGCTTGTTCTTTTATTGATCAAACTCAGACCTGCTGAGCCAACTTCTTGCTAGGTTGTCAAAAGGTAGGAGAAAACGAACCCAGGACCATCCAGATTTGCCTCTCCTATATTCCCCTTAAATTATAAACTCCTCAATTTTCAAATCTTTTCCTAATTTATCTTTCTGTTTGCAGTGCCAAATTTGTATGGCAAATAACATTATTATTTAGATAAATATATCTAAATAATAATGTGGGCCACATAATTTTTTGTTGTGAGTGTTGTTCTGTTCATTATAGGATGCTTAGCAGCCTCTCTGGCCTCTGCCCATTAGGTGCCACTAACACCCTCTAGGCTTGACAATCAAAAATGTCTCCAAAGAATAACAAAGTGAGAGGAATCACACTTTTCAATTTAAAGCTGTATTATAAAGTTGTAATAATCCAAATAGTATGGAATTGATTTAAAAAACAGACACATAGACCAGTGGAACAGAATGAAAAGCCCAGAAATAAAGCCCCACAAATAAGGTCAACTAATACTTGACAAGGGAGCCAAGGATACTCAGTGGAAAGAAAAACAATCTTTTTAATAAATGATGTTGGGAACGTTGGTTATTCACATCTAAAAGAATGGAACTACACTCCTATCCTACATCACTCACCAAAATTAACTCAAATGGACTAAAAAATATAAGACTGGAAGCCATAAAACTAGAAGAAAACAGGAAAAAAGCTTTGTCATGGGTCTTGGAAATGATTTTTGGGGTATGACACCTAAAGCACAAGCAACAAAATTAAAATTAAACAAAATAAAAGTAGGACTACATCAAACTAAAAAGCTGCACATCAAAAGAAGTGATCAACAAAATGAAAAGAATGGGAATGGGAAAAAAATATTTTCAAACCATGATCTGCTAAGGAGTTAATAAAAAAATATATAAGGAATTCATACAACTCAATAGGAAAATAACAAGTAATCCAATTTAAATATGGACAATGAACCTGAATAAACATTTTTCCAAAAAACTATACTAATGGCCAACAGGTACATGAAAAGGTGCTCAACATAACTAATCACCAGGAAATGCAAATCAAAACCACAATGAGATATCACCTCATGCCTGTTAGAATGGCCATCATCAAAATGATAAAAGATAACAAATGCTGGTAAGGATATAGAGAAAGGGAGCCCTTTTGCCCTGTTGGTAGTACTGTAAATTGGTATAACCACTCTGGAAAAGTGTGGAGCCTCCTCAAAAAAATTAAAAATAGAACTACTATATGATCCAGCAATTCCACTTCTGGATATGTCTGAGGGAAACTAAAACACTATGTCAAAAAGACATTTACCCCCTATGTTTATAGAAGCATTGTTTACAGTAGCCAAGACGTGGAAACAACCTAAGTGTCCATCAACAGAGAATGGATAAAAAAGTTGTGGTATGTGTGTATGTATACATACACACTCACACACAATTGAATATTATTCAGCCATAAAAAAGAAGGAAATACTGTCACTTGTGACAACACAGATGGACCTTGAGAGCATTATGCTAAGTGAAGTGAGACAGATAGACAAATACTGTATGATCTCACTTATAGGCGGAATACTAAAAAAAAAAAAAACAAATAACAACAGCAACAAAAACCTCATAGGAAAAGAGATCAGATTTATAGTTACCAGGCTTGGGGAGAGGGAGAATTGAAGGAATATGGTCAAAAGGTACAAACTTTCAGTCATAAATAAGTGCTAGGGACGTAATATACAACATGATGACTATAATTAACACTGCTGTATGGTATATTTGAAAACTGTTAAGAGATAAGATCCTAAGAGTTCACATCGCAAGAAAAAACTTCTTATCTTTTTCTTTTTTATCTGTTTGAGATGATGGATGTTAACTGAACTTACTGTGGTAATCATTTCACAATTTAAGTCAAATTATTATGCTATACACCTTATACAGTACTCTGTATCAATTATATCTCCATAAAACTGGGGGAAAATGTCTCCAGACATGATTTCTCTCTACCTAGTGTCCAGGGTTTTTAGTTATATTTAGCATGAAGAATTGGAAAATATGAATCTACTGTAGTATCTTCCCAGAAGGAAAAGTTCAGCCTGAGTGATTTTGATCCAGAAAAAGGAATGGGAAAAACTTTCTGGCCTGTAAGTTTTGTACTTTAAGTTTGATTGTGCCATTTCCTGTTGCCACCATTGAGGTTTAGTTTCTCAAATAAGAGAATGGCAGTGATAGATATAGGGGGTGGGAGCAGGGTGGGTGGTGTACAATAGCCTCAAATTTGTGTGTCTTAACCTTACTTTGATGACACAGCAGACTTGGTTTCTACAGTTATCTTTCACTTTTTAAGCTTCTGGAATAAAAATAAATACAGTCATCTAATAAAACTTAATTTATGCGGTGCTACCAAGCAATTTGTTTATTGATTCATTTGTCTCATTCATGTATGTGAGAGGGGAAATATGGTAATATATAAGAATAATGTATCATGGAGCCAAAAATGAAGGAATTTCCAATTAATGAGCTATGGTACTCAGTACAGTATTTGATAGTTTCATCTGAAATCCACCAATTCTGTGGTGGACTGTTTGGGGTTGCAATTAATTAGTCTCGTTTTATTGGGGGCAGTACTTAAAAATGCATCTGGTTTATTTTCTAGGATGTACTTTCAAAGCAGAATGTTTTAACATCATCATTCTTATATAATTATTTTAACTCAGTAGGGTAGAAAAGATTAATATGATGAGCATAGTACAATTTCTAGGTAATTACCTAGGATGAAAAACAAGTACCTTTATGTGTGTACCTCTATCCATTGATACTTATGACAACTAATATAGTGTATTATTAACAATAGAAATTGTTTTAGCAGTGAAAATGGAAAAATGCAATGTCTATGTGAAAAAAACCTAGGAAAAGATATGTACTATTTTATTGTTAAGCATGTTTCAGGCATAAAAGTATTTTCTTACTCTGTTCACATTAACTGGAGTTTTCTCATTAGTCATATTGTTTTCAGTTGAAATAAAATGGCTTTGACTGTAAGGCAGATTACTAATATGTAAATCGCACCTCTATTTCTGTTGGTTTTTAGCATAATGATTGCAACTCTGCTGTAGTTTACACAGTAGATCAGAACTATACCATAAAATCCATCAATCTTATCTACAGAAAAAGTACAACATTCTTAAAATCCAGCAGTGCCCAATAAGAAAAACGTCAGCACCAAAAACCTCTACACATTAAAAGGATCACTTTGAGAAATATGAAATAATTTAACTTAGTTCTGTATTTTTTGATTTACTGATTTACTGAATCTATACTTACATATGATTAAGTTGCCACAAGACTAAAAAATTTAAAAAGTAGGATCATGACATGAACACATAACACATTATTATTAATAGATATGTATTTTTTGCCATTTTATTATTTGTTTTGTTGTTATTTCTGGCGATTTTCTCTGATCATTTCCTGTCTGTCACCTTTGGTCTCTCCTTTGCATTCAAAGAGTCCCCTTTAATATTTCTTTTCAGGGCTGGTTTAGTGGTCATGAACTCCTTTAGTTTTTCTTTGTCTGAGAAACTATCTATCTTACTATTCTGAATGATAGCCTTGCTGGATAGAATTATTTTTGCCTGCAGATTTTTCCCGTTTAGCACTTTGAATATCATGGCACTCCCTTCTGGCTTGCCAGGTTTCTTTTTTTTTTTTAATTTATTCTTTTTTATTATGTTAATCACCATACATTACATCATTAGTTTTTGATGTAGTGTTCCATGATTCATTGTTTGCATTTAACACCCAGTGCTCCATGCAGTACGTGCCCTCTTTAATCCCCATCATGAGGCTAACCCATCCCCCCACCCCCCTCCCCTCTAGAACCCTCAGTTTGTTTCTCAGAATCCATAGTCTGTCATGGTTTGTCTCCCCTTTCGATTCCCCCCCTTCATTTTTCCCTTCCTGCTATCTTTTTTTTTTTTAACATATAACGTATTATTTGTTTCAGAGGTACAGGTCTTGTGATTCAAAAGTCTTACACAATTCACAGTGCTCTGTTGAGTAATCTCCAGCTAGCCTTATGGTTTTCCTTGGAAGTTAAGGACTTCTTTTGTCTTGCTGCTTTTAAGATTTTTTTCTTTATCACCATATTTTGCAAATTGAATTACAATATGTCTTGGTGTTGGCCTGCTTTTGTTGATTTTGATAGGAGTTCTCTGCCTCCTGGATCTAGATATCTGTTTCTTTCCCCAGTTTAGGAAAGTTTAATGCTATTATTTCTTTTTTTTTTAAGATTTTTTTTAAGATTTTATTTATTTATTTGACAGAGAGAGACACAGTGAGAGAGGGAACACAAGCAGGGGGACTGGGAGAGGGAGAAACAGGCTTCCCGCTGAGCAGGGAGACCTATGCAGGGCTAGATCCCAGGACCCCGGGATCATGACCTGAGCCGAAGGCAGACGCTTAACAACTGAGCCACCCAGGCGCCCCTGCTATTATTACTTGAAATAAATTTTCTTCCCCCTTTTCTGTCCCTTCTTCTTCTGGGACTCCTATAAAACGTATATTATTATGTTTGATGAAGTCATTGAATTCCCTAAGTCTATCCTCATGTTGCATAATTCTTTCTCTCTTTTTTTCAGCATAATTATTTTCCATTCTTTTGTCTTTTAGGTCACTTATTCATTCCTCTGCTTCTTCTAGCCTACCGTTTATTGCATCAAGCCTGTTTCCAATCTCATTTATTGCATTCTTCAGCTCTGATTCTTTTTTAACTCTTTTAGCTCTGTGGTAAGGGTCTCACTGACGCCTTCTTTTCTCAAGCCCAATGAATATCCTCATGATTGTTGCTTTAAATTCTCCATCAGACATGTTATTTATATCTGTTTCACTTAGATCTCTGGCTGTGAGTTTATCTTGTTCTTTCACTTGGGATGAATTCCTCTGTCTTGGCATTTTGTCAAAATTTCTGCATTCGCTGTTAGAAAAGCCAATTATGTCTCCTGCTCCTGAAAGTAATGGCCTTATTAAGAAGAGGTCATACAGTGCCCAGGGCCTGATGCTTCAAGGAGTGTCTCTGGTGTGGGCTGCATGAGCTCTGCTGTTGTGTTTTGGTTGCTCTCTCCTTCAGACCAGTTGTCTTCAGAGGCTTTAGAGGGCTTTTTTCCGACTTATAGCTTCACTGATAAAGTATTTCACAGGTCCTCAACTTATTCTACCCTGCTAGGTTTGGCTCTGGATTCATGTTGTTTTATCATCAATAAACTGTGAGACTAAGGATTTGATACAAAGATAAATTCAGCAATAATATTTCTAGCTTTAAGTAGTATGCAAAATGGAAATCTATTCCTAAATGTAAATTCATTTCCTTCTCATAAAATGTTATTAATTTTAGAAAAAATGATATATTTATTTTGAAAATAGTGTTAGGGTCCCACTATCCAGTATCGTGCACAGATGTCATTAAAAATAGAGAGGCGCCTGGGTGGCTCAGTCGTTAAGTGTCTGCCTTTGGCTCAGGTCATGATCCCAGGGTCCCGGGATTGAAACCCACATTGGGCTCTCTGCTCAGCGGGAAGCCTGCTTCTCCCTCTCCCACACCCTCTGCTTGTGTTCACTCTCTCAGTGTCTCTCTCTGTCAAATAAATAAATAAATCTTTTAAAAAAAATAGTCTCCCTATTGCAGTGGTCCCAAACTTCATTTCTTTTAAAAATCTCAGTGTCCATCACTACTATCTCCTAGGGCATTTAAAGCATATTATAGGGGAAATGAGTGAGGAATTTAATAAACTAGTGACATATTCAATGGATCTGTTTTATTTTTAATGTATATATTGCATTTTTCTAATATGTATTTGGTTTTGATTAGAGGAGTGGTTCTCAAACTGTACCATACATCACACTACCTAGAGAACTAATTAAGGGGCACCTGGGTGGCTCAGTATGTTAAGCATCCAACTCTTTATTTTGCCTCAGGTCATGTTCTCAGGGTCCTGAGATCAAGCCCCACATCAGGCTCCCAGCACTGGTCATAGAGTGTGCTTAAGATTCTCTCTCTCCTTCTCCCTCTGCCCCTCCCCTCCACTCGTGCACACACACACGTTCTCTAAAAACTAAATAAGTAAATAAAGAAATGAATCACAAATTGCTGAGCTCCACCTCCAAAGTTTCAACTCAGTAGGTCTGATACAGGATATAACAGGTTCCCAAGGGTCAATAATCCAGTATCCAAGGACTACATCTTGAGAACAATCAATAAGGTATTTTATAATTAAGAATATACCCAAAGTTTGATGTGTAGGTATTGTATTTTCTCTTTTTCTCTGGTATGATGTTTAATAGGTATTTAGGGACCTAAATGACCTGTAATACCTCATTTCAGCTTCTTCATATCCCCACAATTGTAGGTTTTTTTATTTCAAGTGTAATGCCATTTAAGAAGACAACATAGGAAATAAATTTATGTTGTTGTTACTAACAATTGTCATCTACACTCTTGTATGTGTTCAAGGCATTATCATTTTCCTAGAAATAAACCATCCTAGATTACTTGTTTCTAATTTGTAATCTCTATTGTGTAGAAATGTGCAAGTGAATAATTAGCGTGGCCCCTCTGAGGTTGAAATACCACTTAAATATTTTGTGTGGAAAATGTGAAACTTTTAAGTAATTCAATGTGGTGTTCTAATACACTGATAAATTTGAAAACTAATATTTTAGCTGAAAGTTACTCATCCTATAACTATTTCAAGTAAATGTATAGAAAACGTGAGACAGTTTTATAGTTAATGGCTGAATAATTTTGCTATTTTCTTTATAAGACTTGATTCATGTGACAGAACCAATATTTTATGTTTTCTTAAAGTTAAATCAGTAACAACAGTCTGATTCTCCTACCTACCAAAATGTAATCTCAGAGCCTTCCAAGAAAAAAAGTATACTACAGAGCTTAGCCCATCTTGACTTTCCCTTCCTCAAAACAGAAATCAATGGAGCAAATATATTGCAGTAAAATCAGAGAAAATAATTTTATCAAGTATTTATTAAGACTGACCCCACATCTTCATGGGTTTCCAAGAATTCCACTAGGTTCTCATGATGAAGAGCCAAAAATGACCCCTCAGGCCAAGAGCATTCTCCATAACAAAAGCCTACTCCCCAGAAAAAAGACTTCATGAGGGAATGGCATTTACCTGACACCAGTCCCTCTAACCTTCCTGTATCACACTAAAGACCTCAGGTTCTGTAACATCCCATATCATATATACCATACTTAGCACCTAGTGAAAAATTACATGGCAAGAAAATACAGTCTGAGGGTGCCTGGGTGGCTCAGTCGGTTAAGTGTCTGCCTTCGGCTCAGGTCACAATCTCAGGGTCCTGGGATCTAGCCCTACATTGGGCTCCCTGCACAGCAGGGAGCTTGCTTCTCCCTCCCCCTCTGCCCTTCCCCCCCTGCTCATCCTCTCTCTCTCTCTCTCTCTCTCTCTCAGTCTCTCTCAAATAAATCTAAAAAAAAAAGAAAGAAAAGAAACTACAGTCTGAGTAGACAAAGCAAACATCATAACCAGGCCCAGATATGTCACAGATTTTGATGGACTTATCAGAGTGGACATGGACAAGGAAAGACTCAGTGAGCCTGAAGACATGTCAGTAGTAATTCCCCAAGCAGAAATGGAAAGACAAAAAAAAAAAAAAGAATAGAGAAGAAAAACACAACAGAGCATCCCAGAACTGTAGGATAATTTCAAAATGAAATATATATACAATTGGAAGATCAGAAGAACAGAACAGAAGAAATATTTGAAGTAGTAATGGCCAAGAATTTTCCAAAATTAATGACATATACCAAACCACAGGTCCAGGAAGCTTAGAGAACACAATGCAGGATAAATACCAAATCTATGCCTAAGCATATCATAATCAAATGGAAAAATCCAAAGAAAAAGAGAAGATCTTGAAATAAGCCAGAAGAAAAAAAATCTTACCTCCCCTATAGCAAAATAAGGATAAGAATTACAGCCAACTTCTTTTCAGAAAGCCATGCAAGCAAGAAGAGAGTGAAATATTTAAGGTGTTGAAGTGTTGAAAGAAAAAACTACCAACCTAGAATTCTGTATCCAGCAAAACTATCTTTTAAACATGAAGGAGAAATAAAGACTTTATCAGACAAACAAAAACTGAGGGAATTCATCACCAGCAGCTCTGTCCCACAAGATATGTTAAAAAAAATTCTTCAAGGAGAAGGAATATGATAGGTCATAAACTCATATCTACATGAGAAAGGAATAACATCAGAGAAGGAATGAATGAAGATAAGATGTATTTTTCATAGTTGATCTAAAAAATAACTATTTAAAGTAATAATAGTGGAGAGCCTCAGTCAGTTGAGTGTCTGCCTTCGGCTCAGGTCATGATCCTGGAGTCCTGGGATTGAGCCCCTCATTGGGCTCCCTGCTCAGCAGGGTGTCTGCTTCTCCCTCTGCCCCTCACCGTGCTTATGCTCGTTCTCACTCTTCTCTCTCAAATAAATAAATAAAATCTTAAAAAATAATAATAAAGTAGTAATAGTAACAGTGTGCTGGGTGATTATAGCATGTAGATAACTGCTACCAATGACAGCAATACCATAAGGGATGAGTGGGAGGAATTGGTAATACTCTGTTATTTAAATTGGCCCTTTCCTGGAAATGACAATCAGGAGCCCTTCCTTATCACTGACTTTGTGTGATAACCTCTTTCAGCAAAACAACAGTAGGTTATAAAATTTAAATATACTGTATTTTTAAAGATGAGTGACTTTGTAACACCCTCCCCCCAAATTTAGAGAGAGTTAAAGAAGACATGATGTTAAAAAAAAAAGGGTAAGAACAGTAAGAATAAATCAGAAAGACATTTAGAAACACCAAACTATAAAATAAGTATGAGCAAGAAAAAAAAGCAAGACAACAGAAATTGTTAAGAGAGTGATTGAAAATTGACAAGTGAAAAGGTCAAGAGCTGACAATGATTTCTAATGTGAGTGTTGTCTCAGGGCTGTGGCTGTGCATGTAGACAGTAAGCTCCACAGTGATGGTGATTTGCTCTGTGAAGATTTATTTTGTTATTATTATTCAAAAAAATGTTTATTGAACATCTAAGTACTAACTATAACCCTAGGCACTTTTAAGAAGTATAAAATAGGGGCACCTAGCTGGCTCAGTCAGTGGAGCATGTGACTCTTGATCTCAGGGTTGTGAGTTCAAGCCCCACACTGGCTGTAGAGATTACTTTAAAAAAACAAAATCACTGGGGCGCCTGGGTGGCTCAGTCGTTAAGCATCTACCTTCGCCTCAGGTCATGATCCCAGGATGCCGGGATCGAGCCCCGCATCGGGCTCCCTGCTCAGCGGGAAACCTGCTTCTCCCTCTCCCACCCCTGTTGCTTGTGTTCCTTCTCTTCTGTGTCTCTCTCTGTCTAATAAATAAAAATAAAATCTTTTAAAAAAATCATTTAAAATAAAGTATAAAATATATTCATTATCCTCAAAAAATCTACAATTTGGAGAGATAAAAAGAAAAAAATAACATGATTTTTTTGTTTTTATTTAAATTCCAGTTAACATACAGTGTAATATTAGTTTCAGGTATAGAGTTTAGTGATTCAGCACTTAAATACAACACCCAACAGTGCTCATCACATAAGTGCTGTACTTAATCCCCATCACCCATTCAACCCATCCCCCAACCCACCTTCCCTCTGCTAACCATCAGTTTGTTCTCTATAGTTAAGAGTCTCTTTCTTGGTTTGCCTCTCTTTGTTTCCCTTATGATCATTTGTTCTGTTTCTTAAATTTCACATATGAGTGAAATCATATGGTGTTTGCCTTTCTCTGACTGATGTATTTTGCTTAGCATAACACTCTCTTAGCTCCATCCCTGTCATTGCAAATGGCAAGAGATTTCATTCTTTTTTATGGCTGAGTAACATACCACATCTTCTTTATTCATTCATCAGTCAGTGGACATTGGGGGCTCTTTCCGTAATTTGGCTATTGTTGATAATGCTGCTCTAACATGATAAGCCCTAATGAAGGATTTATCAGAAGAATAATAACTTTTTGGAAGATAATGATATCACTATCCACTGGCCCCTTCTTTTATGAGATTTAGGTATCTAGAGTGGAGTCCTACGAAAGACTAGGATTCCATATTATTACTTATAAGACTTCCTAGAAATTTGATGCCCTTGCCTGGATAACTGAGCAGGACAGTTTGCCAAGTGCTATGAATATGCAAAAATATTAAGATGCAGTTGCTGCCATGAGGAACTTTATATGAAATAATAAAGTTAAACATTTGTATTTTTAAATACTTCGTAAATAGGGGGCGCCTGGGTGGCTCAGTTGGTTAGGCGACTGCCTTCGGCTCAGGTCATGATCCTGGAGTCCTGGGATCGAGTCCCGTATCGGGCTCCCTGCTCAGCAAGGAACCTGCTTCTCCCTCTAACCCTCCCCCCTCTCATGTACTCTCTCTCTCTGATTCTCGCTCTCTCAAATAAATAAATAAATCTTTAAAAAAAATACTTCGTAAATAGTAATTACAAAGCAATAAGTAAGTGTCAAATTAGTGGCAACAGTAAGTGCTATAGGAGTTCAAAGAAAGAAGAGACTCTTGTAGACTGATTGACAGGTAACACTTTGTGAAAGAAGTCTTCATTTGAAGGATCAGTACAATATATATCAGAAAAAATGAACAAGAAGAAAGGTAGAGGTTGCATTAGCAAAATCAAAATACGAGAAATGTGACTTTATTAGGAGTAACACAAAAAGGAAATATATGACAATCAATAAAATCTTGTTCTCATTTTTGAAATCTATACTACACACAAAAGCTATATGTCTTTGAATATTTTCTTTTTACTTTCTTAAGTACATTGAGGAAAGTCTCTAGTATTCCAGACAGATGTTCCAATTGATTTCATTTAATTGCTCTACTTTCTTTGCATAACTTGGTAAATGGCCTGGAATTTAGGATAGTTATTGTTCTTTACACAAAATATTTGTTATTTCTGGGCACCTGGGTGACTCAGTCATTAAGTGTCTGCCTTCGGCTCAGGTCATGATCCCAAGGTCCTGGAATCGAGCCCTGCATCAGGCTCCCTCCTCAGCAGGGAGCCTGCTTCTCCCTCTCCCACTCCCCCTGCTTGTGTTCCCTCCCTCTCTTGCTGTCTCTCTCTCTGTCAAATAAATAAATAAAATCTTTAAAAAATATATTTGTTATTTCTAAGTTTAATTTAGAGAATTTACTAACCATTATAATACCTGTTACTTAAGTATGCATAGTCACAATAAGTAGTAATTGAGAATAGGAGTTCTACTTAATTTACTTCCATATTTTATATTTTTTAAAAATCAATAAACAACCTTAAAATAGGCCTGATTGCCAGTTCTTGAAATAAATTTTAAAATAAAATAGAAAAAGAAAGAATGAATGATGAACAAATGAATGAAAAATCTCTTAACAAGTTCAGTGTTTGGGACTTTCAGTTTCCAGTTCAACAGAGTAAAGGGCTTGGAAACTCCTATCCTCACCACAAAAAAAGGTGAACAAAATGAAAGTCAACAACCCTCTTAGACCCATCAGAGAATTGAGGACACAAGGCAAACCACTGCAAAGGAGGCAAATACATAGAATCACAACTTAACAGAGTAGAAGTCACGGTGGGGCCAGCAAGAACACTTTAAGGGTAATTGTCTAATTGCTGGAGACTGAGTTTGAGACTAGTTTAAGAGATTTTTAAAAACTCCCAGAGGCCCAGACTTAGGGGACCCCGTACTTTCACTAGTTTCTCATTTAGGAGCCACACCAGGTCCTCAGAGTCAAAATCTGAAAAAATTCCTCTTGAGCCTCTGTTGGAGGAAGGGAAAATTAAACATTTTTAAAGACTCCCAGAGCTACTGTTCACCTTAACAAAGACCTGATCTCAAGGGAAATTATTTTACAAAAGCCTAATCAACATAGGTTTTTAGAACTTAGCTGATTTGAGGGAAGTAAAATACCCAACTCTGGCCCCATCTAGTTGTCCTGTCTCACCATCAGGAATGGATGAGAATTGAAGAAAAGGAACCTGAAAAGCACATGTTAAGGTCACAGCCCAGGGTCATAGACTCACTAAAAAAGTAAGACCTAACTGTAGAACTATAGAACACTTAACCCTTCCCCAAACATCTTACCACTACATTAATCAGTCTTCTGTATAACAACAGGGGATTACAAGTGAGCAAGGATCAAGCCCTTTTTAAAAAGGAGTCTCTATGGAGGTAAGAGACAAAAACAAGGACACTAGAGGAACTTTTAGCCTCTGACACCCACAGCTACAGCAATGAATAAATGTAGCCTAACTCACAGCCAGGTAAACATAAAGCCTCATACTATACATGACCAGCTTTCAACAAAAAATTACAAGTCATGCTAAAAAGCAAAAAAAGGGGGGGAAGCAATTTGAATAGACAAAGCAAGCATCAGAATCAGTTATAACAGGGAATTTGGAATTGTAAGACGGAATTTTAAATAACCATGACTTATATCCTAAAGGCTCAGACAGAAAAAAAGAAATGCTAGAAACCAAAAGCACCATAATAAAAATGAAGAATGCCTTTGATGGGCTCAGCAGCAGCTTGGACATGGCTGAGGAGAGAATCAATAAGCTTGAAAATGTCAATAGAAACTATACAAACTAAATAAACTGCTACACCAAAGGCCTCCAATACCTGATAATATAGTCCCTTAACCAAGGGGACATCAGCAAACATGACACAAGTAGAACCTTGATAAGATCTTACACTTGATACTTGCCCTCTTGGGACTGCATGTAAAGAAGCCCAGTCTAGTCTCCTTGAGAATGAAAGCCTAAAAGGAGAGAGGCCTATTCAGCATCCCAGCCGACCTTCCAGCTGAATGCAGTCACAAGAGTGAGCCCAGTCAAAACCACCAGAAACTGTGCAGCCAACCTACACAATCATGAGAAATAAAATAGTTATAGCCGTAAGCCACTAAACTTTGATTTGGTTCATTATAGACAATAAATAATTGCTAAAAGAAGTGTATTCTGCTTTGCTTAAGAGCCAAATGTGAGAGAGTTTACAGAGATGGACCTGTCAACTCTAATAAAAAGGTGTGTTTGGAAAGTGCAGACTTTAGTAGACAGGAAAGGGAAAGAAATATACCGAAGCAGAAGGTGAAATCTTTAAGAATTTAAGAGAATATACTTCCTGACAGTCACAACTTTAATCATGTTCTCCAGGAAGAGGGTGCAGGTGAAAAGAAATGACTTTGGTAAAGGAAAAATTATAAGGTATTTTTGTGTTTTATATGTATTATAGCCAAGTAATTGTCTCCAAGTCTCTCTAGTTGGCTAACATGTGATAACTACTTAGTCTAATGAACATTTTTAAATTACATATTTTCGTGAAAAACCTAACTTGCAATTTGGGACTAAAAAAAACCTCTCACCTTTGGTTTAAGGTTTAAGCTATGTATCTTCTATCCCTATTTTAAAACTAAGCAGTTTTACTCCCATGTGCTTTTTGTCGCTATAAAAAAGCACAGTTTTGACTAAAATGCCATGGCTAAATGGTTTGCCTCTCAGAGAGAGAGAGGTCTCCAACATGAAAAATAAAGTGCACTAAAGCATAAACCAAGCTTTCCCATTTAGCTCGTTTATATCATATTGTCCACTTCAGAAACCAGAGTTTATCTTTCTAATCCAGAGAACAACAGCTGAAACATAATTGTACACAACCTCAGAAAAGTTTACCTCCCTAATGCAACTCTGTAAAGAAGCACTGACCATTAAATTAGACATTCGCAGTCGGTAACACCCAATGCAGTTTGGCTTTATGAGAGTTGTGGATTTATTTTATTGCTTCCCTTCAGATTATTTTTCACACGCATTGGCAGTGGTTTTTATCATACCTTCATTAGAAGCTTTGACCATTAAGCTGTAGAAAAACAGTTATCAAAGGGGCACGTGGGTAGCTCAGTTGGTTAAGTGTCTGACTCTTGATTTCAGCTCAGGTCATGACCTCATAGTCGTGAGATCAAGCCCCCTGTCAGGCTCCACGCTTAGCATGGAGTATGCTTGAGATTCTCACTCTCCCTCTCCCTCTTCTCCTACTGCTACTCATGCTTGCTCGGTCTCCCTCTCAAAATAAATAAATAAAATCTTTAAAAAAAAAAAAAGAAAGAAAGAGAAACAGTTATCAAAATCAAACTACTCAGTTCCAAAAATAGTTAAACATAGAGTTACCATATGAATCATTAATTCCACTCCTAGGGATAATATTCCCAAGAGAATTGAAAATATATGTCACACAAAAACTTGTATATAAATATTCATAGCATTATTCATAATAGCTAAAAAGTATAAATGAACCAAATGCCCACTAACTAATAAATGGATAAACAAAATGTCGCATATCAATATAGGGGAACATTATCTAGCCATAAAAACATGAAACATACTATAACATGAATGAACCGTAAAATATTCTAGGTGAAAGAAGTCAATCACAAAACACTGCATATTATACAATTCCATTTATATAAAATGTCTAGAATAGGCAAATCCATCACCAGAGCCTGGGGGAAGGAAGAAATGAGAAATGACTGCTAATAGTTACAGGGTTCCTTTTTTGGGTTGATGAAAATGTTCTGGAATTAGTGGTGACACTTACACAACCTTGTGACTACATTGAAAACCACCAAATTGTACACTTTAAAGTGGTAGACGTTGTGGTGTGTGAATTATATATCAATTTAACAAAAAAGAAATGTAAAACTATATTCTAAATTTATAACTGGGAAACAGGTTGTTAGATGAAGTTTGAACCAGAGTTCGAAACTTCCTGACTTATTACAAAAGAGAAATTAGAAAAACTTCCATGAAAAATTGGTGTTGCACTATTTTTCAGGAATATGAAGTTGAAATTCAACCTAAGAAAAAACCAGAAAATGTGAGGAATGATTATATAATAATCAAAATAACACCTAACATTTGTATAGTGCTTTGCAGTTTTCACAGCGCTTTCATACACCATTAAAAATTAAGTACATGTTATTAATTGCCTCACCAAATCCATGCAATAAGTGGTATTGTAATTCTATTTTTAAGGATGAGGAAACATTCAAGTTCTGTTTTTCTGTTATATCTTTAAGCATTTCCAGGTCAGGGTTTGTCTCTTTTTCATCTCTGTGTAAAAAGCATATATAGTATGCATTCGGTATATGTTTAGGTGAATAAATTAAGGCTTAGGAAAGTCAAGGGATTTTCTAAAAATCAAAGCAGTGTTAAAATACTCTTTGGCATTCAAATCCTGTGTGCTTTCCATAATACCACATCACAAGTCTCCTGTGTTCAGTAATACATTTGTTCAAGGTCTAGTCTAAGTTGATGTCAGGTTATTATTAAAATGGATGCCTTCAACAGTAATCATTGATATGGCATATTACATAAGACCTCAAGAAACTAAAGTTAAACAATTATACAAATTAGACTTTGTTGTTTACTCTCTAATCATCTGATTAGTACAATGGTTATTTACTAAGTGCCCATTAGGTGTCAGCCACTATGCTATACCCTAGAAATAGGGCATAAAAAGGAATATATCACTAGACTGGAAGCACCTAAGGACCTCTTTTCATGGAGCTATTTTCAATGTAGTAGGAGGTTCTCCCACCTATTTCATCACTTTATCCTTGTCAATTATCTAGAAGCTGAGTTCAGATATGATTCAAAATACTTCAAAGAAATAATAGTCAAATGTTAGTGGATTCCTTCACTATCCATTAGAAGTCACCCATCAACTACCAGGAAAAGAGGCTAACAATTGTTTTAAGAAGTTTTCCAGGGCGCCTGGGTGGCTCAGTTGGTTGGGCGACTGCCTTCGGCTCAGGTCATGATCCTGGAGTCCCGGGATCGAGTCCCACATCGGGCTCCCTGCTCAGCAGGGAGTCTGCTTCTCCCTCTGACCCTCTTCCCTCTTGTGCTCTCTATCTCTCATTCTCTCTCTCAAATAAATGGATAAAATCTTTTAAAAAAAAAGTTTTCCATAAATAGCTATACTCCTAAATTCTGAAATCAAGGAATTTAGCCTTTGAACATGTAACCTCACAAATGCCCCATATACTGTTCACTTAGGATAATGCAGGATCTTTCTTCAGGATCCACATTCCAGAGCACCTAGTAACACCACATACTTTTAAAAGGTATTAACAACTATCTCTGCTTGGATTTATGCCTTCCTATGAAGACAAGCTATTTCTTGTTCTTGAGCTGATTACTAACTAGGACTAGTAAAAAACAGGAGTATTCTGTGTGTGACATTAAATTAACACATGTCTTAGATTTGTAATTTTTTAAATGTTATTTTTTTTATTTTTTTTATTTTTTTAAAGATTTTATTTATTTATTTGAGAGAGAGAATGAGAGAGAGAGAGAGCACATGAGAGGGGGGAGAGTCAGAGAAGCAAACTCCCCGCTGAGCAGGGAGCCCGATGCGGGACTCGATCCTGGGACTCCAGGATCATGACCTGAGCCGAAGGCAGTCGCTTAACCAACTGAGCCACCCAGGCGCCCTTAGATTTGTAATTTGATCATAGATTGATTAAGATGCACCTCCAGTCAACAGAGTGCCTGATATATAGCAGGTGCATCACATCTATAGAATAAACAGACTTTTTTATTTGTTAATAAATAGATAACAAATTTATTGTTTTTGTGATTAAACAAATCACAAACTTAGTGATTAATGGAAATCCACTTACACTGGAAACTAGATTTTCCCAAAGTCCAAGCAAAATGATGTGCTTTAGTCATATAAGCCAGTAGGAGATTTTATCATCAGAAAAGAACTACTTCATTTCTTTTTTCTATGTGAGTAGCCATCATTTCATTAAAATCAAGTGAATTTTAAAACAAAACTAAGTTAAGAAGCTCCAATTTAGTAAATTTTTTAAATGCCATGTGACTATAGGCTAAAAAGTATCCAAATTTTAAAATGAAATATCAATACTTTTATTATTCTCTGACGAAATTTCTTTCCAAATATCTTCTCACCTTCCAAATCTGTTGTGTCTTCCTTTTTTACCACTTTGAATTCTGGTGTCAGATTACAATATGGTATTAAGAAATAGAGATAAGTGTAGCCTGTTGACAACCAGTAAACTTTTTATTATTAACTGTGTTCTATATTTAGGAATTAGCTGTCTCCCCCATAACTGGCTAAACACTTCAGCAATGAATTTAAATGTTAAAAATCATTACTGTTTTGACATAACTGTAGAGGACAAACTGGTGGCTATCAGAAGGGTGGTGGGTAGGGGGATGAGTGAAATAGGTGATGGGGATTAAGAGTACAGTTATCATGAGCACAGGATGTTATATGGAAGTGTTGAATCATTATATTATACACCTGAAACTAATATGACATTGTAAGTTAATTATACTGGAATTTTTTATTTTTTTTTAAGATTTTATTTATTTAATTGACAGAGAGAGAAAGACAGCGAGAGAGGGAACACAAGCAGGGGGAGTGGGAGAGGGAGAAGCAGGCTTCCCGCTGAGCAGGGAGCCCGATGTGGGGCTCGATCCCAGGACCCTGGGATCATGACCTGAGCCGAAGGCAGTCGCTTAACCAACTGAGCCACCCAGGCGCCCCTATACTGGAATTTTTTAAAAAAGAATAAAAGAATCAAATAAGTATTTAAAAAATCATCACTTTTAGTCTATTGTATCACTTGCTTTCTTTGGCTATTAGTTGATAATTTCTTTAAAAAGTGGTTGTATATTATCAGATATCATCCTACTAAAATAGTTTTGGTATTCTATATTATCCAGACTATTCAGGGCATTGGGGTCTTAGATCAAATCAAATATTTTGATAAGAAGCCACTAATGCCACCTTAGATTCTTTCACTGATTTCCACACAGAATTAGAATACATATATGAAGCATCTGTCATACACATTTCCTGTAAACTTTGCACGTAAGTTGTTTGAAACTTGGAACACTTTTTTTTAATTATTTTAAAATATCAGGGAAAGGGGGCACCTGAGTGGCTCAGTCGTTAAGCGTCTGCCTTCGTCATGATCCCAGCATCCTAGGATCAAGCCCTGCATCGGGCTCCCTGCTCTACGGGAAGCCTGCTTCTTCCTCCCTCTCTCACTCCCCCTGCTGTGTCCCCTCTCTCGCTGTGTCTCTCTGTCAAAATAAATAAATAAAATCTTTTTAAAAAAATAAAGTATCAAGGGAAAGGATTATATTATCAGAATACACCATAAACATCAGTTTAACTTCTACTTTCTGACTAGGATATCTGATTTGGTAAATATTTACAATGAAATTTATCATATGAGATAACACAAATTATTACCTCAGGTTGGCATTTAGGGACTGTGATAATTGGTCTAGGAAGATTTTATTAGCTATATCAGAAACTTACTCTGTTAGCAATTAAAACACACCAGCAGCAAAGGAAAGCAAGTGATAATGTATTTTTAAATTTTTAATTTTATCATTTATCAAAACCTTTTTAATCCATTGACTTTTATAGAATCCTAATCATTCTTGACAACTTTGTTTTGAAAAAAAAAAATACATCAGTACCTGGAACAGTCTTTCTCCATCCTTTTGCCCTGCCAGGAAGAGAGATGGTGTACCAGTCACCCAATGAACAAAGAACACATTGATTAAAGGAACATCTCTCACTTACAGTAGAAAGACTAAAGGCAGACATAACAAAATATCAGAAGCATGATTCTCTTAGGCAGCTAGAAAATTGGAAATAGGCCATTAAAGAGTACAGGCCAATGAGTAAGAGGAAACATTGGTGGCCAAATCATTTATATCAGAGTCCCCATATAATGAAATACAGTTAATATTAAATCTATTTAGGAACATATTTTTCTTAGCTTCATTTTTCTTAACCTCTACCATTCATGTTATTATCCAACTTGCCATTCTCAAAATTACAAGTTTTCCCCACCAAGAAACATTGTTCCCTACCTGATATTCTCATATTGTTTCCTTATAGAAAAATAGAATTTAACATGCACACCACATGGAACAAAAATATATTTCTTTTAGCATCCCCCTACAGGCAGTGAAAATAGTCCTAAAATTTTCACTCTGCCCTTTTAACTATCTTGAATGAGCCAGAGAACCTGAGCTTATTAGTGTAGATCAAGGGCTAGTCCGTATCCAGAGTACAGTCTTTTTCATAATCGAATCCTACATGGATATAATCGGATTAAACTCTTCCTCAGCAAGTTGGTGCCTGTTGTAGAAGATCAGCAAAATACACCAGCCTCATCTTCCAGAACTGCTTAAATAGCCCAGGCTTTAGTTATAGAAGAGAACATCACAAAGCCCAAATGCCACAGCCTAGATTTACAAAAATTAGGAAAGGCCATGTTAACCGGAATGACTACATATAAAATGTTATAGATTCCCAGATCATATCCTAGAACACCACAAATACTATAGGGATACAAGCAGTAAAAGATCATGGAGTGCCTAGGTGGCTCATTCGCCTGGTAAAGCATCTGCCTTCGGCTCAGGTCATGATCTCAGGGTCCTGGGATCCAGCCCCTGTTGGGCTCCCCGCTCAGCAGGGAGCCTGCTTTTCCTTCTCCCTCTGCCCCTCCCCCTGCTCAGGCTTGCTCTCTCTCTCCCTCTCTCTATCTTGCTCACTCTCTCTAATAAATAAATAAAATATTTTTAAAAAACAGTAAAAGATCAAATGTCATCGTATGGGGTTATTCAGTGTCATTAGAAGTCCTTTTTATAGAACAGTAAGACAAACATCACACTTCTTTTTCAAATGAAACTGAGATCACAGGTGATGATGAAGGGTGTGGGATTTGGAATTAGGCTGCCAAAATTAAAGCCCCAGCTCCGCCATTTAGTAGCTATATGTTTTTAGTCAAATTGCTTAACCTCTTGATTTCCCCATAATCAAGTGGAGATAATAGTACCTACCCACATGCAGTTATTGTTAACAACTGCAATAAGATGCAAAAAACACTTGCCATAGTTTTTGGCATATCATATGCCTTTAATAGCTATTAATTCTTATTGCTTACAGAGGGTATTTTCTTTAATTTTCATACATTGTCCTCTTTTAGTGTTCTTCATCTCCATTTTAATTGATGTCAAATGTACTCTTGTTTCAGAGCTGTCCATTTTAGAATAATGAATACTTCTCAGAACAATTTTCTCTCCCAAGAAGAGGCATGTTTTTCTCTAAAGTTGCATAAAATATTGGTTGTTTGAATGTGTTCTTCTATCTCATTTTTATAGAGATGCTATTTTTCCTCAAGCCAGGGCAGTACCAGAGGAGTTACAGACATTACTGTTAGATGCAAATTCCCAGTGGCTTAAGCCCTTGCAGGGAAATAGAATTCAATGTCCTTTTGACTCAGAATAACATACACACACACATTCACACACCAAGAAAGAAAATTTCAGGGTTTTTTCCGCTTTGGCTAGTGATTTTTCCCTTCGTTCTTCTGCCTCTTATGTCAGCATATATACATTATTTAAGTTTCATTTTTGACAAATGGACATCAGAGCTACAGTTATGATAAAGTTCATATCGTATTCTTGAACAATGAAGTTGGCTTCAATATCGTACCTCAAAACAGAGTGAATGGAAATTATTAAAGTGGCATTTATCTCCTGTCCTGCCTTCTTAATTAATGTAGACTCTTAAATTACAGCATAATCTATTTTACAATGCCATTAAACAGTCAGAATTATATGTCAGTGTAACATTCTCATGGAGAATAAGAATGAATCAACTTTAAAAAGTGTTACTTTTTTAATTACATAAATGTGTATTTGAACTGTTTTATAAAGTCAGAATATGATACAGTCATAAAAGAACATATAGGTATTTGAATCTAGTGATTAGTGTGATTAGTGCCTTTCATGTATTTATCTTTAGATAGACAATCTTTCTGTACTGGTATCTATGTGGTATAAACTGATACAGTATTTTTAAGTTGGGAATATGATACAGTCATAAAAGAACATATAGGCATTTGAATCTAGTGATTAGTGTGATTAGTGCCTTTCATGTATTTATCTTTAGATAGACAATCTTTCTGTACTGGTATCTATGTGGTATAAACTGATACAGTATTTTTAAGTTGAGAATATGTTACAAGACTCAGGTTTGATGTATTTGGAGAGTAAAATTTCTTTATTCATTCATTTGTTGAGAAAATATGTACTGAGTGCCTAATATATGCCAGGCCTGTTCTAGGCTCTTATAATATAGAAGTTAATAAAACAGACCTAAATCTTAGCCCTCATAGAGATTACATTCTAGTAGGGGGAAAGAGGCAATAAACATAATAAGTAAATTATGTAATACTATTTAGTTGTCAGAAAGTGATAAGAGCTGTGGGGCAGGGGAGGATAAAGCCAGGTAAAAAGGATAGTCATCAATTTTCTGTAGGTGTTCAAAGCAGGCTTTCTCTGAGAAAGTGCCATTTGAACAAAGATTTGAAGGAGGTAAGAGAGTTGAACATATAGTTATCTTTTGAAGAATATTCTTGGCAAAGGAGAAAACCAGCGCCAAGGCTGGAAAGTATAAGCATCTGTAATTCTCAAGGAACAGTGAAGAGCCAGTGTCTTAGAGCAGAAGGAAGGGAGATTAAGGATTAAAAGATGAAATTGAGTTAAATGAGGGATGGGGAATGTAAACTAGGCAGGATAAATTTTTATTCTGAGTGAAGCCAGTAGACAATAGGAAGAACAATAGTTAAAGCAGGGAAACCAAATAGGAACCCATTAAAATAATTCAGCTAGAGATGATGGTGGCTTGCATCAAGATGATAGCAATAAAGGTAGAAATGTGTTTGGATTGTGTACATATATTTGATTTCTTGGCGGACTGTGTATAGGGTACAAAGGGGGAAAAAGCACTATAACTACAGGCTTACTGGCCCTAGCAAATAGAAATATGGAGTTGCATAACTGAGATGAGTTCTACTTCTGGCTATATCCCCCAAAAGAATTGAAAGCAGAGTCTCAAAGTGATATCTGTGTATCCATGTTCATAGCAACATTACTCATAAAAGCCAAATGGTGGAATCAACCCAAATGTCTATAAATGGATGAATGGCTAAACAAATCAAAGTATATACATATACAAGGAATATTATTCAGACATTAAAGGAGTGAACTACTGATAATTGCTATAATTTATATAAACCTTGAAAACATTATACTAGGTGAAAGAATCCAAACACAAATGATCACATGTTTGTATGATTCTTTTTATATCATACATGTAGAATAGATAAATCCATAGAGACTGAGAGCAGATTAGAGGTTACCAGGGAATGGGGAGTTGTTACTTAATGGGTATGGGTATATTTATGGGGTGATGAAATGTTTGGAAACTAGAGACAGCTGGTGGTTGCACAACATTCTGAATACACTAAAGGCCACCTAATTTTTATACTTTAAAATGGTTAATTATACATTATGTGAATTTCACCCCTAAAAAACAATAAAGAAATAGAATGTCGTAGGTGCTTTCATTGTAAACTAGTAGAAATGTAAAGTAGTACACCTCTTTTTAAAAATCAGGTTTTCTTTTGTATATCATTCTCCAGGTGTCTTAGAACAATTTGTTGAAGAGACTATTTTTTTGTCTTTTTTTTAATTTAAATTCAATTAATTAACATATAATGTATTATTGGTTTCAGACGTAGAGGTCCGTGATTCATCAGTCTTACATAATACTCTGTATTCATTACATCACATGCCCTCCTTAATGCCCATCACCCAGTTACCCTATCTCCCAACCCCCTCCCCTCCAGCAACCCTCAGTTTGTTTACTATGATGAAGAGTCTCTTATGGTTTGGAAGAGACTATTCTTTTATCCAATGAATGTCCTACTTCATGACCCAGTATTCCATATCTAGGAATGTAAAAAACAAATCTTGATGCAGACAAATATGATGTGCAGAGATGTTCACTAAAGCATTATTTATAATGGTGAAAGATTAATCACTTCTTGGCCTTTTGGCTAAGATCAAGTTTAGTATCTGTTCTTATCAGTTTAATGTAATAGTGAAAAATAAGGAGAAATCCATCATCTCCAACAATAGATTTTTTCAATGATGATATAAGAGGATTAATGTAGACAATAAAATTGTTTTTGATAATGTCTGTAGATTTTAGAAAAATAATTTTTAAAGGCATATATAATAAATGTCTTTTAACTGTTAGTTTGGTTTTCTCAATGGGATTTCAGTGTTGCAATAATATTTCTCTCCGCTTACCTATTTTTAAAGAATTTTAATAACATGACAAAATACTCATAAAATAATACTGGGTGAAAAGCAATAAAACTAAACTATGCTAATATGTTTGTGCATGCACATGTCTAGGGAAAAAATTACATGATTAAAAGTATGCTAAAATATAATAATTATGTCTTCATTTTGTGATTTTACATACTTTTATTTTCATTATTCTTTGTAAGTTTTTAATTTTCTTATTAAACATACTATTTTAATTTGAAATCTATGTTCTAAGGTCTTCTTATTAGAGTATTAATGATAAAAGTTCTTATTTTGGTTCTTTACAGTGAGGTAATATTAGGAAAATAATTTATATGTCTAGTTTGATCTCTTAAGTCAGTCTTTGCTGGTAAGTGTAATGAAATCAGTATATATTTGATTTTTACTTCAACTATGTAATAAATTTTATGATAACATATAGCTAACATGTATTATTTATTGTGCAGGACAAGATACTTGAGTTTAAGCATTATCATTCAATCAGCATTATCATTCAGTTCTACTAATTTGCAATTCATTATATTGCTTTACAATTTTGCATACATTGTTTAACTTTTTTTAAATGCCTATCCCTAAGTTCACTGTTTCTTTCCATTATACATATCTATTTCTAACATAAGAGCTATATTAAAAAATCATGTATACTTTCAAATTATTTCATATTTCTGGGTAATGTTTAGTGATGTTAGCAGAGTCCCACTGAATATTAAAATATTTAGGTATTAATTAGCCTTATCCTTTTTTTCATGTTCAGTTAGCCACTGTATAGTACATAATTAGTCCTTGATGCAATGTTCAGTGATTCATTAGTTAAGTATAACACCCAGTGCTCATCACAGCACGTGCCCCCCTCAGTACCCATCACCCTGTTACCCCCTCCCCCCAACCCCTTTACCTCTGAAACCCCCAGATTGTTTCTCAGGGTCCATAGTTTCTCATGGTTCATCTCCCTCTCTGATTTCTCCCCCTTTGGATTTCCCTCCCTTTCCTTATGGTCCTCCGTGCAATTGCTTATGTTCCACATATGAGTGAAACCATATGATAATCCTTTAAATGTTCAGTTTAACTATGTAGGAAATATATACTCTCCTAGGGAGAGACTGACTTTTGGAATGCCAGTGTGAGGACTGCATGAACCTGCTCTCCCCAAAAAGGAAAAAAATACGGGTCAAACAACTAATATTAACCATTTCAGAACTCTAGAAATTAACCAAAGCCACAGAATGGACTATGTTGTCTATCCAAGAGGAACTGCTAATCCTCGATAAGACTGCAGGTTCTGTGGCACTCTAATTTGGGCTTTTCCCACCCAAGCTCCCTTCTCTACTGAGTGGTATGGCAATGCAGCAGCCGTGAAAGCCAGTAGCTCACAGTCAGTAGACAGGACTGACTCAATTAAAATTCCTATCCCCAGAGCACTGTCAGTATTTTATCTAAACTAGCAACTCCCTGGAAAATCCCCATTCTCAGGAGGTTGGGGCTATTTGATTTGACTCGGAGTTCAGCCCAGCAGTAAAAAATAAAATTTAAAAAAAAGCCCTATCTCCCAGGGCATTACCAAAACCAACAATCATCTGCTGGCAAAATCTGAGCTACCTAAGCCTATGATGTGTAATGAAACAAGAGCCTGGTCAAAGTATAAGAAGTCCTGAGGAACTAGGTAACCGTGGGCAACTTTGCAAAACTCCAGTATATTCATGGAGATCTAGAAGGCTATGAACATGCCTAGAAAGGAAACTACTTCATTCAAATACTCAGCTTGAGTATACTACCTTAAGGCCCTGCTCAAGCAAGAAATGAAAGCTAAAGCTATCCTATAAACTGCTTGAAGTTTGAAGGCATGCTTCCACACACAAATCCTCCAGCAAAGTGTGGAAGACATACAGACAGGATATTTAAGGAAATCTTGTGAACCAGTCCTTGGTTATACCAACCCAAGTATGCCCCCTAGGAAGCCAGGCTGAAGACAAAAACTTTAAAAATAAGAAAATAAAATAACTTTGTGTCAGGGAATGCAGAATCTATAGAATTCATCCAGGGAATGTCACTAAACAAATAAACAACAACAACAAAGAAAAACTAACAAATTCTTAAAGGGAGATGGTTGATAACATAGTTGTTATATTATCTAAGAAGTCCACTTTCAACGACAAATTATAAGACATGCAAAGAAACAGGAAAGTATGCCACACATTTGAAAAAAATAAAAGCAAACAACAGAAAAATGTGCCCAAAGATATTGGACTTAGTTGACAAAAAACTATAAATCAGCTTTTATAAATATGTTCAAAGAACTAAAAGAAACCAGGATTGAAGAATTAGGGGGTAAGTATGACAACTATGTCTCACTAAATAGAAAATGGAAATAGGAGATAAAGATCATTTTCAAAAATCAAATAGAAATTCTGGAAGTGGAAAATACAGTAACTGAAATGAAAAATTCAGTAGAGGGCTCAATAACAGATTTGAGTTGACAAAAGAATAAGCAAGCTTGAATACAGATCAAACCTGAATACAAATCTCTGTATACAGAGAGTATACAGCCTGGGTTACAGGAAAAAACTTCAGAGGGGTGCCTGCATGGCTCAGTCGGTTAAGTGTCTGACTCTTGGTTTTGGCTCAGATCATGATCTCAGGGTTGTGATTGAGCCCTGTGTTGGGCTCTGTGCCCAGCAGGGAGTCTTCTTGAGATTCTCTTTCTCCCTCTGCCTCAGCCCCTCCCTCCTCCTCTCTGTCTCTCTCTCAAATAATAAATAAATCTTTAAAAAAAAAACTCAGAAACCTATGGACCCTCCATCAAGCATACCAACATATGAATAAGGGGATTCTTAGAAGGAAAAGAGAAAAAGGGGCAAAATAAATATCTGAAGCAATAATGGCTAAAACCACCCAAATTTGACCAAAACATTAATCTGCACATCTAAGAAGCTCAGCCAGTTCCAGGGAGAATAAATTCAAAGAGATCCACATATAGTCAAACTGTCAAAAAAACAAAGACAGAAAGAGACTATTGATAGCAGCAAGAGAGATGCTACTTACCATGTCCAAGAGAGCCTCAATAAGGTTCACAGCTGACTTCTCACCAAAAATCATAGAAGCCAGAGGGGGATGATATATTCAAAGTGCTATTGCAGGGGAATCTGTCAATCAGGAATTCTATATGTGGCAAATCTATCCTTCAAAAATGAAGAAGTTTAGACATTCCTAGATAAACAAAACAGACAATTCATCTCTACTACACCAACCCTACAAGAAATGCTGAACTGAGAAGACAACTGGACAGTAACTCAAATCCACACAATTAACTAAAAAACACCAGTAAGACTATAGATAAACATAAAATATGGTAATGCCTCATTTCCTATCTGATCTAAAAGACAACTGTATAAAATGATCATTACAAACCTGTGTTGATGGGTTGATAATATATAAAAATATAATTTGTATAATAACACAAAGGAAGGGGAGGACAATAGCTATATTAGAACAAAGTTGTTATATGCACTAGGAATTAAGTTTTTTTTTTAGTTAATATGCTAACTGTAATCCCCATGGCAACCACAAAGACAGTAATGCAAAAAATAGAAAAAAACAACTAGGGAATTAAAGTAGTACACTAGAAAAAATTTAACAAAGCAGCAATGGAGGAATAGAATTAAAAAGACATAAGACCTGTACAAAACCAGTAGTAAATGGGAGACATAAATCAGTAATTGCAGTAAATGTAATTGGAATAAACAGTCCTATCAAAAGGCAGAGATTGGTAAAATGGATAATTATATATGACCCAATTATGTGCCATCTACAAGAGACACTTTAGGTTCAAAGATAAAAAAAGTTGAGGGGTGCCTGGCTGGCTCAGTCAATGGAGCATGTGACTCTTCACCTCAGGATTGTAAATTCAAGCCCCACATTGGGTATAGAGATTACTTAAAAAAAAATAAAATCTTTAAAAAATGATATAAATAAGTTGAAAGTAAAAAGATGGGGGAAATTATGCCATGCAAAGAGTAACTAAGAGCGCCTGAGTGGCTCAGTTGGTTAAGCGACTGCCTTTGGCTCAGGTCGTGATCCTGGAGTCCCGGGATTGAGTCTCACATCGAGCTCCCTGCTCAGCGGGGAGTCTGCTTCTCCCTCTGACCCTCTTCCCTCTCGTGCTCTCTCTCTCATTCTCTCTCTCTCTAAAATAAATAAATAAAATCTTAAAAAAAAAAAAAAGAGTAACCAAAAGAAAACTGGAGTGGCCATTCTAATATCAGACAATATACTAGAAAATATATATATTCCAAAAATATACTAGACTTTAAGAAAAAAAATTGTTACTAGAGACAAAGAAGGACATTTTATACTGATAATAAAAAGGGCAATCCATAAGGAAGCTATAATAACTATAAACACATTGGCACCTAACAACAGAGCACCCTAAATACATGAAGAATTGAGGAGAGAAATCAATAATTCAAAATAAATTATTGGAGACTGTCATACCCCACTTTCAGTAATGGATCAAATGAGGCATAAGATCTATAAGAAAAGAGAAAATAACACTATAAACCAACAAAACCTAACAGATATGTATAGAACACTCCATCCAACAGCAGCAGAATATGCATTCTTCTCAAGCACAACTGGAAAGTTCTACAAAGTAGACCATATGCTAGGTCAAAACAACCCTCAATACATTTAAAAGTATTGAAATTATGCCAAGTTTGTTCCCCAACTACAATGGGATGATATTAGAAGTCATTAATATTTGAAAATTCACAAATATGTGGAAATTAAACATCACACTCCTAAAAAACCAATGGGTTTCAAATCACAAGGAAAACTAGAAAATGCTTTAGGTACATGAAAACAAAAACACAACATGCCACAATGTACAGAATGCATCTAAAGTGGTTCTTAGAGGAAAATTTAGTCCTTTAAGTGCCTATATTAAGGAATAGGAACAATCTATAATTGATAACCACTTTAAGAAACTAGCCAACTAAACTAGCAAACTAAACCCAAAGCAAGCAGAAGGCAAGAAACAATGAGAGAAAATAAGTAGGGAAGAAAAACATAAAACAAATTCAACCAAAAGATTTTTTTAAAATTAACAAAATTTATAAACCTTTAGACCTTTAACTAGACTAAAAGACTCAAATTACTAAAATCCAAAATGAGGGAGGATACTACTACCACCCTTCACAGAAATACAAAGGTAGCTACACAAATATATAGCCAATAACATTTGAAAAGCAGCTCCGCTTTATGTTTTATGTTTGACATTTTTTTTTTATCTCATTTTATTCTGAAGCTAGATTATCTATAAGGTCTTTTTAGGATAAAATATGGAAGAAAATCATATGAGGCAAAACCATTTTAGGCAAGTTCTTAGACATGACACCAAAAGCATGATCCATCAAAGAAAATATTGAAAAATAGAATTTCACCAATATTAAAAACATTTCATTTGTATGAGAGAGACACTACTGAGAGAATGAAAGATAAACTACAGACTGGGAGAAAATATTTGGAAATTATATATCTGGAACATGATTTGGTTTCAGAATGTGTAAAGAATTCTCAAAGCTCAACAATAAGAAAACAATCCAATTTAAAAATGGGGAAAAGACTGGAAGCAATACTTAACCAAAAAAAAAATATGTTTATAGCTGTTCTGGAAAATTATTTGCCATTTTCTTGTAGGATTAAACATACATTTACAATCTGTCCCACAAATACCACTCCTGGGCATTTATCCTAGACAAATGAAAATTTATAATAAATAGAAGGGCTGTAAACATCTGTGTATAGGTTTTTATATGAATATATAAATAACAATGGAGAAGGCACTGACTTAAATCTGCATAACAGATCTTACTGAACAACTCTCATTTACCATACTTTTTATATGAAGATATAAAAACCTATACACATATGTTTACAGCCCTTCTATTTATTATAGGCCCAAACTGGAAACAACCAAGATGTCCTTCAACAGGTGAATGGATAAACAAATGGTGGAACATTCACACAATGAAACATTATTCCTAATGAAGAGGCATGAAACCTCAATACACAACACTTAAATGTATTTCAGAGGCATTATGCTGAGTAAAAAAAGTCAATATCAAAAGTTACATATAGTATGATTCCATTTATATGACCTTCTCAAAAAGACAAACTACAGTCCTGGGAGAGGTTCTGACATACATAAGGAGAGCATAAGAAATTTTTACAGGTATAGAACTGTTTTATACCTTTATGGTGGTATAGAAGAGGAAAAGAAATCTTTTTCTCTACCTATCTTTGGTCCTCCAGGTGGGGCTCTATAAATTAGAGTGGCCAAAGACAGATTAACAAATATATTAACATGTACATAGTACATGTACAGTTGGAAACATCCAGTGATGAGTAACCCAAAGGGATGGTTAGAATTTGGACTTAAATGCCATTTTAGGCTAAACATTGGAAAGGGGATTTAGGGTTTCTGGGCAAAGGAAACAAGTTATGGGAAGGTGGTCCAGGAAAAGTATGGTAAATGAGAGTTGTTCAGTAAGATTTGTTATGCAGATTTAAGTCAGTGCCTTCTCCATTGCTAAGAGTTCTCCTTTGATAAGTCTTCCATTGATGAGAGTTAAAAGTCCTCCTCTTCCTGCTATGGCAGAGAGAGACGTTTTTACAAAGGAAAACTTCCTGCATACATGTGAATTTCCTTTATAAAAGGAAAAGTAGTGCCCTGTTTTTAGAGTTTTTCCTATACCTACTGGTTCTCAATGGCCCTTAGCTCAAAATAATCCATATGCCAAAGAGCCATATTTTGGGATGGCATATTCTGGTACCCTTCAGGAATGATGGTTCTATAGATCCATACTTGTGTTAAAATTCAGATAATTGTATGCTCTAAAAAAGTGTATTTTTATTATATTTTAATTTGAGCAATAAAAATGTCTAAATATGAAAAAAAAGCAGCTCAGCATCATTAGTCATTAAGGAAATGCAAAAAAAGCCACAATGAGATATCATGTCACAACCACCGGAATGGCTATGATCAAAAAGACAGATAAAGTGTTAGCAAGGATGTGGAAAACTTGGAACCTTCATACATATTGGTGGGAATATAGAATGGTGCAGCCATTTCAGAAAACAGAAGTTGACACAGATACTTGTGTATGAATGTGCACAGCAGCATTATTCATAAAAAGACCACACATTGATCGTATCTATATGAGTCTCCAGAAGAGGCAGATCTATAGAGAAAGTAAGAGTAGTGGTTACCCATAGCTGAAAGAGTAGGGGTTAGAAATAGGGGGTAACTGCTAATGGGAATGCAGATTCTTTGTTGGGTGATGAAAATATTCTAAAATTTGACTGTAGCTATGGCTCAACAACTTTTTTCATATACTCAAAACCACTAGTTGTACATTTTTTTTAATATTTTATTTGTTTGACACAGAGAGAGAGACAGCAAGAGAGCGAACACAAGCAGGGGGAGCGGGAGAGGGAGAAACAGGCTACCCGCTGAGCAGGGAGCCCAATGCAGGGCTCCATGCCAGGACCCTGAGGATCATGACCTGAGCCGAAGGCAGACTCTTAATGACTGAGCCACCCAGGCGCCCCTAGTTGTACATTTTAAATGGGTGATGTTTATGGTGTGTGAATTATATCTCAATAAAGCTACTTTCTTTGAAAAGTGAATCATTAATGGTAATGAACCACACATTTCATTTCACATTTTTATCCTTAAAGAATTAAGTTTTGGCACCTAAGTTGTTAATATTGTATCATTTTAATATTTGATGAGAGCAATGTTTACAAGGATGTCTTTTTTTTTTTTTTTTAATAAATTTAGCTGGACAACTCAGCCAGTCCGCACATTTAGCCCTCCAACTACCATACAATGTACTTGGTTTAGGTCGAAGTGCAAATTTTCTTGATCATCTGTATGTTGGCATTCCCCGTCCATCTGGAGAGAAGGTGAATAAAAATTTATTTTGTTTACAATTAATCTGTGTCTTAATATATACTTTTCAAATATTTAAATTCAACAATTTGATTTCAAATAAATCTTTTTTAATCTCTTTAAGGAGAATATAGAAAGAGAGAAATAGGTAGTGACCTATCTAAGCTTATCTTACATGGAGCACACTGTAATTTAAAGATATAGTTTTCTGCCACCTCTCATAAACCTCATGACCTCCTGTCCCTCTTTCCTGCTTTTTCTCTTCATCTTCACTATCTAACATAAAATATTTTGTTTCTTGTCATACTCCACCTCTACTTGAATTTTAGCTTCGAGCAGCACTTGTACATAGCACTGTGAACAGTACCTGCTACACTATTCAGTAAATATTTGTTAAATTAATGAATCCGTGAGACAGAAATATAATCCTTCCCTCAAAAGATCAAAAAAATTTTTGCTAATAGTGCACAGGAGCCCCATTTGGGGCTTAATATATATAAATTTAGCTTAATCCATACCTAGGATTTCAATTAATCAAGGAGAACTTAAGCTTTTTCCTTATTTATTTAGAATACTAATTCTGTTTTTAAAGTATACTAGATGTTAAATGTTCTTAAATTCTTTTTCCAGTCTGTACGAAAACAAGAGTGGACTGCAATCATTCCAAATTCCCAGCTAATTGTCATTCCATATCCTCACAATGTTCCTCGAAGGTAATGTCCTTGCTTGAACTGATTTTGGTAAAAATACTGTCAACTCAGAATCATAGGTACAGTTACATCTTTTAAAAACTCTCTCTGTTCCTGCTGTGTTCCCATGAGTGCCATCATTTAATTTGCTTACAGCAAACCTTAAATGACTAAACATTCCTACACAGAAGGTCCCTGACTTTTTTTATGAAGAACAAATTAAACCTTATTAGAAAAACAGCAGGTTAACTAATTAGGGATTTATACATATTCTGCTTCAATAAACTGATCTTCAGTTTACTAGCTATAAATTCTAAAATTTCAGAATGCTGAATTTTTTAATAAGCATTGATCTTTTTAATAAATGCTTGGGAAGTGGTATATATCCCACAGTGGTTAGGCACAAGTTTTAGAGTCAAAGAGACCTTGGCTAGAAACTAAGATCTACTGCTGAGGGTCCATTTCTATACCTGTAAAGTGGGAGATAGAATACCTACCTTAAAAGGATGTAGATGAACTATGCATAAGACAACGCCCAGCATCAAGTAAGTTTTCAGTGGAAGGTGTCTTTTTTTTTCCTTATTAGCAGAATATATTCCTTTTATAGGAATAGCATTTAAATCTAACTCCTTATCTTTGTTCATTTTTCTTTAATTACTACAGTGATTCCACTGTTTTTAAAAAGTAGGTGATAAAGGTATTCACTAACACTTAAATTTCACTGGGAAGAATATACCTTGTTCTTAAGGCTAGTCTGATATCAAAATGAAAAAATAACCAAAAAGAAAGGGTGTAATGTACCTATGAATATGTAACCAGCGAGGTCCTGGTTTGTTATGTTTCTTCTCAAAATGGAGGCTGTATTGTTCTTTATTAAAGTTTTAGATGGAATATATTCAGTGGTTTGCTAGAACCAGTTCATGCCACCTCATGAGCTCATTGTATGCATTTTTTCCCACTCTGTTCAGTGAGGTGACACTAAAATCGGCTATGATGGGAGTATTTACAACATGAAAATTGGCAACTGCCAATCAGGGCTTTTTCCCCACCCCAGAGAGCCAGTTTAACAGCATACCACAGGATATATCTTATGGTGGATTCAAGGGCTTAAGAAAACAACTGTATTACAACATTATGCTTGAAATAAGATAACATCAGTAGAGGGGCACCTGGTGGCTCAGTCAGTGGAACACACGACTCTTGATTTTGGGGTTGTGGGTTCGGGCCCCATGTTGGGTATAGAGATTATTTAAAAATAAAATCTTAAAAAAAAGATACCACTAGAAACAATAATAGTCTGAGTTCAGATATTTTTTAATGAATCTGTATTATGTTCGTTATTTTTCTATACATTAAATTTATAACAAATCTAGAAAATCTGTACCATGAGTAGGAAAATGTATAAATTATGATACTTCTATATGGTGTAATATCATGACATAGAACAATCTCTTAAAATAGAGTGGTAAGCAAAAGACAATAAAAGAAAAGTTCATTTTGAGTATGTCTAGTAAGCAACCATTTGTGATTTGAAAAAGATATCTGTGCATATATGTCTATATATGTATAAAATATCTCTGGAAAGGTATGCAAGAAACTGCTTAAGAATGACTGCTTCCGAGTAAGAAAATAAGGACTGGCCTTTTGTCCAGTTTTTTTCTTACCAAGATTCCTATTTTCATGTTTTTCTAAAGTCTATTTAAGAAGAACTATCAAAACAATCTCATGAAAGAACTTTTTTTTTAAGTATGAGGTAAGGTACTGAGAATAGCTAACCTCAACTAACAGTATTCGTTTTCCTACTTTTGAGTTTCTAGAAAATTCTTTTATAGTTTTCTTTTATAATCTCAACATTTTTCACGTTTCTCTTGCTCTTTCTGAAGAAATGTTCTTTTCAAATTTATGTACATAATAGAAACTGAATTGATTTTAGTTTGAGGTGTATTTTGAGATTTATTGACTAGAGGCTAACTTACAGATCAATAAATTTTAATTATCCCAAAAGAAATCAATCACTACTTGCTATTCATCAGAATGATCTTACTTTTATTAAACTTTTAAAATGAAAATAGGCTGAATGGATTAAAAAATAAGACCTATCTATGTGCTGCCTACAAGAGACTCACCTCTTGTGATGTGAAGACTTAGACTAAAAGTGAACGGAAGGGAAAAGATGTTTCATGCAAATGGAAACCAAAAGAAGCTGAGTAGTTATACTTACATCAGACAAAAAAATTTAAAACAAAGACTATGATAAAAGACAAAGAAGGGCATTATATAATATAATACAGGAGTCAATCCAAAAAGAGGATATAACAATTGTAAATATTTATGAACCCAACACAGGAACACCTAAATATATAAAGCAACTATTAACAGACCTAAAGGGAGAAATTGACAGTAATACAATAATAGTAGGTGATTTTAAAATGAAAATATATCTATTACCTATTTTCAGAGAGAACAAAATTCTTTGTATATAACCACCTACAGTGTTGATGATATTAGACCCCAGTTTTAAGCTTTTCGGGGTTTGCAAATGCTGTATTATGTGGACTGTTTTAGAAGAAAGAGCTAGTTCTGTTTATGCTAAAGTCTGTATATTGCCATTAACACTAAGGACTAAAAGTGATTTTGTAAGAAGTCTCAACATCATTGTAGTAATGTAAACCCTCCAACATGACACAGAAATGATAGAAGTATTTTTACACAAGCCATCTATCTACACCCACTGAGATCCATGGTTGTTTTAGTTGGCCATAGTACATATGTGAACAGGAGTCAAAAAATAAGGTGATATAAGATCTTACCAAAATCATGTAACTATGTATATAGCCTTAAAGTCAAGGTTTCAAATTCAGCAAGTAAATCAAGATGTAAAAACAATGTCTAAGATTGTCCTAAGTATCCTTAACAGGTTTATTTAAGAATAATTCTCACAGGATCAAAGAAAAATAATGAAGCATCTCATCAAAAATTCTATTTTATTTCAGTTCTCTGAGTAAAATCTGAACTCTGCAGGATCATCAATATTCTTAGCACTATCGGGAGCCTGGGTGGCTCAGTTGGCTAAGCGACTGCTTTCGGCCCAGGTCATGATCCTGGAGTCCCGGGATCGAGTCCCACATCAGGCTCCCTGCTCAGCGGGGAGTCTGCTTCTCCCTCTGACCCTCTTCCCTCTCGTGCTCTCTATCTCTCATTCTCTTTCTCTCAAATAAATAAATAAAATCTTTAAAAAAAAAATATTCTTAGCACTATCTAAATTTAATTGCTGTTGTTTTATTTATAGTGAATGGGTAGATGGGAAAATGAATTAATGGATGAATAAACTGACTCATTAATTAATAGCTATTTGCTTTTTGGTCTCAGTAGAATTTTGTTATTTTTCAGTTAAAATGTGTAATTTTAATGATTCTGTTTTATTTGCAGCTGGAGTGCCAAACTGTATCTTACACCAAGTAACATTGTTCTACTTACTGCTATAGCTCTCATCGGCGTCTGTGTTTTCATCTTGGCAATAATTGGCATTTTACATTGGCAGGAAAAGGTTTGTTCATTTAAGTGAAACATTAACTTTTGTTAATTTGTAATGGTAATATATTGCTCTTTAAAAACACTGTATTTTAAACTTTTTTCAAGTGACTAAGATTTTGTGATTTTTCACATTCTATCCGTAATGTCCTGATTATAATTTCTTTCATCCCTTTAAGTTACTAATGTCTCTTAGAAATTTATACAAATCACAGGAAATTCTTTTAAAACTTCAGTGCTGTACAATAGTAATAAAATGATCACCCAGAAATTTCCAGGTATATCAAAAAATTTAGTTAGAAATAATTTCATAAAGCCCTGAAAAATAATAATCTTTTTTTTAACAAGCCTGTGTTTATTATGTACTGATAAAGCCATGAACACTTTTTTCCAGGAATAACAACTATGTCTATATAAAGAATTAGAGCACAGAGAGGTTAAATGATTTTTCAAGGTTTGGGTGGGAAGTAACAACTAAAATGATAAACATCTTTTCCATCTATAAAGTATTCTTTGCACTAAACATTTTTCTGTTCTTTAGTATAACCCCTAAATAATAATTAAAAACAACACTCCAAGTGTAGATTTTTTTATACAGTGTTTATGAGGAGGAAAAATGGGGCTATCATATTAATTTACTAGCAGTTTAGATACAAATTGAAAAAGCTAATTTCTATGAAAATGTGAATATGAAGTAAGTACATGAATTAATATGAATATATATTAAAGTATATAACTAGCAGGTTCCAACAGTGTTCCCCAAAAAGGGCTTCTTTGTGTCATAAAAGTGTTTTCTTTTTTTGCACCTACTGTCTTTGGATTGTCATGCCCATCATAATCATTTTTTGTTAACTAAATTTATCATGTATTTTAGCTGTTTTAACTTAGGGAAAAGAGAAGATCTTAATTGTTCTGAAAAGTGTTCATAGGTTTGTTTCTTCCTAAAAAATTACTCCTTTATACATGAAAAATGATAACAGAAACTTACATATTCAGTTAATTTTAAGATTGCAACTTAAGACATAAAATAAAGGGTGATCCTACATACTTTTGTCCAGAAGTGTCAGAACATAATCTGAAGTATTACATAGCTCTAGACCTATAAAGGAAAGGAAATTAATTTCATTAATTTCTCAGATCATCTGATTACAGTATGAACATTGTGGACTTAACAATAATAATGATGCAGTGGCTAAAAATTGAAATTTTAAATACAGCTGTGGATTTGACCATGTATACTCTCCTGTGATACTGTGGTTCATTGCCTACCTCTTTGACCACTTCTCTTTCACCTAGCTGGGTGCTCCTTTCTACCATTTCCTAACCACAGTGTCTGCCCTAGGCTGTCTTCTTTCTACACTGCTCCTGCCAGTTTTATCCAAAAGCATAGCTCCAAGCTATTACCTCAAATATCCCTAACACTCATCTGTGCCTAAAGTTCTCTTAGCCCATCTCCAGCTATCTCCATGACATCTCTACCTAGATCACTGACAGGCACCTTAAAACTAATATTTTAAAGCTTTGTCTCTCTTCTTTCCTACTTACCTATAAAATTTGATCAGTTGCCCAACTGATTCCGCTTCCATAACAATCTGTGCAGCTGACTCCACTTCTGCATTTCTACTCCCAGAGCTTTAGGTTCAGCTCCTTGTCCTGTCCAGTCCTACCTGGTCTCTCTGAATCCATTCTCTCCCTTCTCCCTTTTTGCTCCATTGACCACACTGCTGCCATATAACTCATCATCAAGTTTAGCCTTAATCATGTCACTCCGCTGCTCAAAAATCCCTGCCTAAAATGTGTCAACTCCTTAGCCTAGCCTTCATAGAACTTCCATGTGACTCCATCATATACCTTTCCAACCTCGTTTCTCACCTGCTGCTTTCACATATTCCCTGCTCCTGCCCAACTTCCCATGATTGCACCTGCTCTACCCCCAGCTTGGAATGAATGCCTCTCCCCTTTCATTTCCATAAATACTATCTTTTCAAAGCTTTCCCCTTTCCTCACTCCAACCTAGAAGTAATCTCTCTCAGAATATTAGTGACAGTTTTCACTTTTTTTCCTGAAATACAGTTATTCAGTATGTTTTGCTTTTTTCTTCAAGTTCCTTGAGAACAAGATACAAAACAGGATTTTTTTTTTAATCCCTCAAAATACCAAGCACAGTACTTAGGTTAAGGCCAAAATAATTAATGTACTTTACTTAGATTCATTTATTAACATTAGTATTAAGAATGGGAAAAATGTAATAGTTCCATCCTTGTAGAATCTAATGTTTACCACTACTTTCAAATAAATAATAAATGATAACAAACTAAGTATTTAAGGAACATTTCTTATTGGTTTTTAAATTCAATTAGTGGGTTATTAATTATAAAATAGCTACTATAAACTACAAAAATTTCATAATTACATAATAAAATCACATCTTTTATCCTACTATTTGCTTAGAGATTTTTTTAATGAACTATTTTATATTTCAGAAATGAGTCTTTTCTTGACACCTTCCTGTCATTTATAAACTAATCTAAAATTCTTTTTCAGAAAGCAGATGATAGAGAAAAACGACAAGAAGCCCATCGGTTTCATTTTGATGCTATGTGACTTGCCTTTAATATTACATAATGGAACAGCTATTCACTTGATTAATTGAAATACTAAATTTGGCTGATAGAAGAAAATAAGGGACTTTGAATATTATTTATAAATGATGTATCCTTTGGTAATTATTGAAAAGTATTCAAATAAATATGGTCTGAATGTGTCACAAGGTCTTTTTCTAAAGCACTTTGTATACAATAATTTGGGTTATTTAAATGTGCTGTACATTTTTGTTACTTTGTGGAATGTGTTGCATGTACTCAGGTGTTTATGTATTTATAATCTTACTAGAATAATGATGATGGAAAAAGATATGTATAAATAAAAATAAATGAACAGGAATTTTTGTGTTCCACTTGAATTGGTCTTGCTTCTTATTCTAACAATACAAATTATACCTTTGTGAATGTATCACAGATAAAGTTATTTCACCTTCGTCACAGCAGGTGACAGACACGGGATAGTGCTTGGATACTCTCTGGCTTTGGAATTGCAGTCCAGCGGGCTTGCCTTAAATTCCTGGTTCCACCACTTACAAGCTGATTGAATTTGGCTAATCGTTAACCTCTGTGAGCCTAAGTTTTCTTGTTTACAAATGGGGCTAGTAATACTACTCATTTGGGTTTGTAAACATCAGATGGGATGATGTATGTGGAGTGCTTAGCTTCATGCCTAGCACAGAGTTAGTTAACTGCTCAGTAAGTGGTAGTTATCATGATTACTATTTTTAGTTTGTTGTCTTTTTTATAGACTTCTACAACTAATTATCAGAATATATAGACTCAATAGAATGTTATTTTCAGGCATGAGGAAATCATACTTTGGAAAACCTAAATTCTCAGTGGTTGGCATCTTACACGACAACTTATTACTTGCTCATAGTAACTAAAAATTATAGTACCCTCCAAGAATTAATATGCACTAAAAATTTTCATTTCGACACTGATCTTTATCATGTGATAATGAAGAACATTTGATTTCTTGAAAGGAAACTGCTGTAGATAGCATCTGAGAATGCAAATCTTCAACCACATTTTTATTCTCAAAAGCAAAGTCTGTAATTTACATTCAGACTTCAAGGCAAATTTTTGCGAACTTCACCTCACCAGAAAGTTACTTTAACACTTAAATCTAAGACTGGGAAAAGTTTATATATCAATGTTAATAATTTTCTAATATGCAATGGACATGTGATGGCTGTAAAACACAAAAACTTACCTGAAAACAATTAATTTTGTTCTTCATGTTATTTTTATCTTTACAGTTCATTGAGAATGGCATGTGTTTAAGTGGTTTACTTTGTGTATCTAAGCATGTTAATATGTCTCAATAAATACCGTGTATTGAAACAAAGTATTTTGGTGGCTTTGTAAATATTTCTTAAGTATAAAGTCTAAATCACTTATCTGCACCATGAGACAGAGGTAAAGTGACTCAACCGTTGCCTCCTTGTGAGTTCATGCAAGATAGGAATCCCCTAACTATAGTACTCCATTAATTTACTAAACAGTTATCAACAGCAACACTGCCAGGCACACACTGTCCTAAAGACCATTAGGCTGAGTATCTCTCAACTATTACAGCATGAGTTTTTTTGGTTTTTTTATAATTATTATGTTATGTTAATCACCATATATTACATCATTAGTTTTTGATGTAGGGTGCCATGATGCATTATTTGCGTACAACACCCAGTGCTCCATGCAGAACGTGCCCTCCTTAATACCCATCACCAGGCTAACCCATCCTCCCACCCCCCTCCCCTCTAGAACCCTCAGTTTGTTTTTCAGAGTCCAACGTCTCTCATGGTTCATCTCCCCCTCCGATTTCCCCCCCTTCATTCGTCCCCTCCTGCTATCTTCTTCTTTTTTCTTTTCTTGATATATATTGCATTATTTGTTTCAGAGGTACAGATCTGTGATTCAACAGTCTTGCACAATTCACAGCGCTCACCATAGCACATACTGTACCCAATGTCCAACACCCAGCCACCCCATCCCTCCCACCCCCCACCACTCCAGCAACCCTCAGTTTCTTTCCTGAGATTAAGAATTCCTCGTATCAGTGAGGTCATATGATGCATGTCTTTCTCTGATTGACTTATTTCGCTCAGCATAACATTCTCCAGTTCTATCCACGTCATTGTAAATGGCAAGATTTCATTCCTTTTGATGGCTGCATAATATTCCACTATATATATATATATGTATATATATATATATAATGTCTTCTTTATCCATTCATCTATTGATGGACATCTTGGCTCTTTCCACAGTTTGGCTATTGTGGACATTGCTGCTATAAACATTGGGGTGCACGTACCCCTTCGGATCCCTACATTTGGATCTTTGGGGTAAATACCCAGTAGTGCAATTGATACAGCATGAGTTTTAAAACTCACTTGGACTCAGGATTTAAGGGAGGAGTTATGTTATAAGTCAATAAAATGTTAAAGAGAAAAAAAAGAGGAAGGAATACTTCACAACTCCTTTAATAAGGTCAATATTTCCCTAATAACAAAACTCAGTACAAGAAAATAAAACTACAAGGAAAGTATATAGCAATACAAGCCTTTCTCAAGAAACAAGAAAGGTCTCAAATACACAACCTAACCCTACACCTAAAGGAGCTGGAGAAAGAACAGCAAATAAAGCCTAAACCCAGCAGGAGAAGAGAAATAATAAAGATCAGAGCAGAAATCAATGAAATAGAAACCAAAAGAACAGTAGAACAGATCAAGGAAACTAGGAGCTGGTTCTTTGAAAGAATTAACAAGATTGATAAACCCCTGGCCAGACTTATCAAAAAGAAAAGAGAAATGACCCAAATCAACAAAATCCTGAATGAAAGAGGAGAGATCATAACCAACACCAAAGAATTATAAACAATTATAAGAACATATTGTGAGCAACTCTATGCCAGCAAATTAGATAACCTGGAAGAAATGGGTGCATTCCTAGAGATGTATCAACTACCAAAATTGAACCAGGAAGACATAGAAAACCTGAACAGACCTATAACCACTAAGGAAATTGAAGCAGTCATCAAAAATCTCCCAACAAACAAAAGCCCAGGGCCAGATGGCTTCCCAGGGGAATTCTACCAAACATTTATAGAAGAATTAATACCTATTCTCCTGAAACTGTTCCAAAAAATAGAAATGGAAGAAACACTTCCAAAATCATTTTATGAGGCCAGCATTCCCTTGATCCCAAAACCAGACAAAGACCCCATCAAAAAGGAGAATTACAGACCAATATCCTTGATGACCATGGATGCAAAAATTCTCACCAAAATACTAGCCAATAGGATCCAACAGTACATTAAAAGGATTATTCACCATGACGAAGTGGGATTTATCCCTGGGCTGCAAGGCTGGTTCAACAACCGCAAATCAATCAACGTGATACAATACATTAACAAAAGAAAGACAAGAATCATATGATCCTCTCAATAGATGCAGAAAAAGCATTTGACAAAGTACAGCATCCTTTCTTGTTCAAAACTCTTCAGTGTATAGGGATAGAGGGTACATACCTCAATATCATAAAAGCCATCTATGAAAAACCCACAGCGAATACCATTCTCAATGGGGAAAAGCTGAGAGCTTTTCCCCTAAGGTCAGGAACACGGCAGGGATGTCCACTCTCACCACTGCTATTCAACATAGTATTAGGAGTCCTAGCCAGAGCAATCAGACAACGAAAAGAAATCAAAGGCATCCAAATCGGCAAAGAGGAAGTCAAACTCTCACTCTTTGCAGATGATGTGATACTGTATGTGGAAAACCCAAAAGACTGCACCCCAAAACTGCTAGAACTCATAAGGAATTCAGTAAAGTAGCAGGATATAAAATCAATGCACAGAAATCAGTGGCATTCCTCTACACCAACAACAAGACAGAAGAGAGACAAATCAAGGAGTCAATCCCATTTACAATTGCACCCAAAACCATAAGATACCTAGGAATAAATTTAACCAAAGAGGCAAGGGATCTGTACTCAGAAAACTATAAAATACTCATGAAAGAAATTGAAGAAGACACAAAGAAATGGAAAAACGTTCCATGCTCATGGATTGGAAGAACAAACATTGTGAAGATGTCAATGCTACCTAGAGCAATCTACACATTCAGTGCAATCCCCATCCAAATACCATCCACTTTTTTCAAAGAAATGGAACAAATAATCCTAAAATTTGTATGGAACCAGAAGAGACCCCGAATAGCCAGAGGAATGTTGAAAAAGAAAAGCAAAGCTGGCGGCCTCACAATTCTGGACTTCCAGCTCTATTACAAAGCTGTCATCATCGGGGCGCCTGGCTGGCTTAGTCGTTGGGCGTCTGCCTTAGGCTCAGGTCATGATCCCAGGGTCCTGGGATTGAGCCCCGCATCGGGCTCCCTGCTCCGCGAGAGGCCTGCTTCTCCCTCTCCCACTCCCCCTGCTTGTGTTCCCGCTCTCGCTGTGTCTGTCTCTGTCAAATAAATAAATAAAATCTTTAAAAAAAAAACAAAGCTGTTCATCATCAAGACAGTCTGGTACTGGCACAAAAACAGACACATGGATCAATGCAACAGAATAGAGAGCCCAGAAATGGACCCTCAACTCTATGGTCAACTAATCTTTGACAAAGCAGGAAAGAATGTCCAATGGAAAAAAGACAGTCTCTTCAACAAATGGTGTTGGGAAAATTGGACAGCCACATGCAGAAGAATGAAACTGGACCGTTTCCTTACCCCACACACAAAAATAGACTCCAAATGGTTGAAAGACCTAAACGTGAGACAGGAGTCCATCAGAATCCTAAAGGAGAACACAGGTAGCAACCTCTTCGACCTCAGCCGCAGCAACTTCTTCCTAGAAACATCGCCAAAGGCAAGGGAAGCAAGGGCAAAAATGAACTATGGGGATTTCATCAAGATAAAAAGCTTTTGCACAGCAAAAGAAACAGTCCACAAAACCAAAAGACAACCAACAGAATGGGAGAAAATATTTGCAAATGACATATCAGAGAAAGGGCTAGTATCCAAAATCTATAAGGAACTTATCAACTCAACACCCAAAGAACAAATAATCCAATCAAGAAGTGGGCAGAAGACATGAACAGACATTTTTCCAAAGAAGACATCCAAGTGGCCAACAGACACATGAAAAAGTGCTCAACATCGCTTGGCATCAGGGAAATCCAGATCAAAACCTCAATGAGATACCACCTCACACCAGTCAGAATGGCTCAAATTAACAAGCCAGGAAACGACAGATGTTGGCGGGAATGGGGAGAAAGGGGAACCCTCCTACACTGTTGGTGGGAATGCAAGCTGGTGCAACCACTCTGGAAAACAGTATGGAGGTTCCTCAAACAGTTGAAAATAGAGGTACCATACAATCCAGGAATTGCACTAATGGGTATTTACCACAAAGATACAAATGTAGGGATCCGAAGGGGTACGTCCACCCTGATATTTATAGCAGCAATGTCCACAATAGCCAATCTGTGGAAAGAGCCAAGATGTCCATCAACAGATGAATAGATAAAGAAGATGTGGTGTGTACATATACACAATGGAATATTATGCAGCCATCAAAAGGAATGAGATCTTGCCATTTGCAATGACGTGATTGGAACTGGAGGGTGTTATGCTGAGTGAAATAAGTCAATCAGAGAAAGACATGTATCATATGACCTCACTGATATGAGGAATTCTTAATCCTAGGAAACAAACTGAGGGTTGCTGGAGTGGTGGGGGGTGGGAGGGAGGGGGTGACTGGGTGATAGACTTTGGGGAGGTTATGTGCTATAGTGAGCGCTGTGACTTGTGCAAGACTGTTGAATCACAGATCTGTACCTCTGAAACAAATAATGCAATATATGTTAAGAAAAAAAAAGAAGGGCGCCTGGGTGGCTCAGATGGTTAAGCGTCTGCCTTCGGCTCAGGTCATGATCCCAGGGTCCTGGGATCGAGACCCGCATCGGGCTCCCTGCTCAGCAGGGAGCCTGCTTCTCCCTCTGCTTCTCTCTCTCTCTCTCTCTCTCTGTCTCTCATGAATAAATAAATAAAATCTTTAAAAAAAAAAAGAAGAAGAAGATAGCAGGAGGGGAAGAATGAAGGGGGTAAATCTGAGGGGGAGACGAACCATGAGAAACGATGGACTCTGAAAAACAAACAGAGTTCTAGAGGGGAAGGGGATGGGGGGATGGGTTAGCCTGGTGATAAATAAATGATAGATAGATAGATAGATAGATAGATAGATAGATAGATAGATAGAAAAATGCCATAGACTGGGGGGCTTAAGCAACATTTATTTTCTCACGACTCTGGAGGGTGGAAATCTCGTATCAAGGCTCCAGCCAATCTGGCTTCTGGTGAGAACTCTTCCTGGCTTGCTGATTGCCACCTTCACTATGTCCTCCGACGGCATTTCCTCGGTCCAGGAAGGTCAAGGAGAGGGATGATTTCTCTCTTGTTTCTTCTTATAAAAACACCCATCCCATCAGATCAGGGCCCCACCCTCATTTAACCTTAGAAGTCCCATCTCCAAATACAGTCTCAGATATTAGGACTCCAACTTATGAATTCTAAGGGAAACAAATACTCAGTCCATAAAAATCTCTACACATAACAACCTGGTTTCCTAGGCTATCATTTAATAAAGTGTTAGAGCTCCCTACCTCTAATGGAAAAGAGAGACAAAAAGCTGTTCAGTATATAAACATTGAGATAAAATGTATTTTTTTAAATGATTCATTTTCATAGTAAGTCAATGCTACATACCATTCAAGTGCTACAGGGATTTGGTGAGAGAAAAGCAAATTTAAACTATAGGAATGATTTTTTGAGGAGTTGGGAGAGGCCATAACTATGCCTTGAAGGACCAGGTGGAATGCAACAAAAACAGAGTCCCCAGTCACCTGGGAACTGGCAGGTAACCTGGGAACAGACTTGAGTGCTACTGGGTGGTCTTGCAGGGAAATAATAATTCAAATACAGAACTCTCCAACTGAGAGATATGCAAATTGCTTTCCTTTTGATTGAGTTAACATATGGCCACACAGTAGTCCCAGCTATGATCTGTGCTTTATCACATTCCTTGAAAAATCTACAGACAATTATACTAACCCAGCCAAAAGATAGGTGTCTTAAGAGGGAGCCAAAATTGAGGATTCTCAATCTATTCTTTGGGAATCTACATCCCAGCCAATATCCTAGAGGAAAAAAACCTTTTTAGTTTTCATCAAAATAGTTCTACCAGTAAGGGCTCCTAGGCCAAATGACAGTCCTGTGTATACACTTTTTAAATTATTACAGTTGCTCTAATCCCCTCCCTCCTTTCACTATATCCTCAACTGAACTGACAGATTAGTTTCTCCAGAGCTCCATCACTCCACTATTAAAAACTATGCCTCTGGCCTCCTGAATCAAGCACAAACCCCTCTGCCTAGCATTTAAGTAAGCATCTCCACCATCAAAGCTCACCATATTGTCTTTACTACCAGACACAAAACTTGCCCCAAATGCAATACTAAGTCTTGCTCCTTGCCTGACTTGAAAGCTCTTCTGCCTTCTCTCCTCTCCATTTGCCATCCATAGCCTTTCCATCGTTTGTGGGTCACCTCCTCCATGAAGCATTCTCTAATGATATCACAGACACTGATTCTTCCTTCAGTCAAAAACTATGCATTAAGAACCTCTTCTGTTCCAGAAGTTGAGAGGGCTCCTTGCTCCTAATTCCTTCTGTCCACATTGTCTGTGACTTACCTTTAATACTCTTACTACTGTCCTTGTCTCCAATATGTCACTTTATATTTGTGGAAGAGGATCTCAAATGTTTTATTTACTAGGTGGTGCTTGTGTGCAATCTCACAGGTGATTGTGATTTGTAGGTGATTTGTCTTGGGAACCAACACATACACATCTTTTATACGGCCCATAGCACATGATAAAGGGCTAAATATGTTGCTATTAATTGGTGTTAAATATGTTTTCACTTGCAAACTTTGTGAATACTTACTTTTGTGCCTTTCTTAGAGGGACAGAAGGAAAGAGAGAAGAGGTTGACATCCCTGGAAGTTTTTTCAGTTGTCTAACATTGTCCTTAACTATAATTTGTTAACAAGTATTTCTGGAGTTCCTATTATGTGTCAGATACAGGCACAAATATTCTATATGGTAGAGCCTTAATCACAGCCTTAATTCCCTGGCACTTATTTTCTGCACGTAGTTAACAATAAGTATGTGTTGAGTGACTATATGAATGTAGCCTCCTGCTCACAAGCAGCTCATATTTTAGCAGTGTAGGGGTAAATGGGATATAGGTGATGAACAATTAAACAAGTAGATGAGCTAGATAGCGTGATGATTACTATGGAGAAAATAAAACAGGATAATTAATATTATGCAGTTTGCCAATTTGGGCCTTTTTGGCTTTTTGTTTGTTTTTTGTCAAAAGAGTCAAGCGACCCCATCAGCATGACTTGGTGGACAATAGGGCACTCTCTGGAGGCAGATTTCCCGGGGTCCACAACCCTGCCTTCCTCGCTCGCTCTGTGGCTCTGGACAAACTACTTAAACATTTCTGGCTTCGTTATCCCCATCCGGTAACAGTACCTACAGCATGAGGTGGGTTTGAGGACTAAAAAGAGTATGATAGGCAAAGTACTTGGTACTGTGCCTGGCAACCTAGGAAGCCTTTAGGAAATGTTAGTGATCACGGCCGTCAGGTTCACTCAACTGGCGCCAAGGGGAGGCGAGAACCCCAGGCGCCCTCTGTCCCTGAACTCCCTACCCAGATCCTCGCCCCTGCCTGAGGCAGGTTATCAAGCAGAGGCAAGCTGGGCAGAGTTTTGACCTTGAACTGAGCTCCTAAGAGACCGAAGGGTCGGTGCCCCTTGTCTGTCTGCGAAGACGTACGGAGAAGGGCCGGCGGGCAAAGGCTGCCGGGTTCGGGCTGGGCGGCGGGCTCCCCAGCCCCTTCCCCCTGGGCCAGAGGCCTCGAGGGCTCGCACCAGCTCAGCCCGGACGCCCTGCAGCGGCGGGGGATGGGCCGGGCTCTCATTCAGCGCCGGCCTCTCGGAGCCGCGGTTCGCTGCCGCAGGGGTCGAAACAGCGGCTCTCCGCACCTCGTCGCCCCGCCCCCAGGCCAACGGTCGCAGGCGCGCAGCCCAGCAGGGGCGCGAGGCCGCGGGCAGGCCCGCCTGGCGATTGGCCGGGAGGGTGCGAGGGGCACGCGGGCGGGGGCGGGGGGCGGGCACATGCGCGCAGGCGGCGCGGCCGGCACGCGGCGCTCGCGCTCCCAGCTTAAATGAGCTTGGGCTGCCCGCGCCCGCCACTTCGGAGGGGCCAGCGCCGCGGCCGCAGGAGGAGCGGCCCGTGCGGGTGTCGTCCCTCGCGCCACCGCGCCTCGGCTCCGGGGCAGTAGATGGGACAGAGCACCACGGAGCAGGAGGCGGCGCCCGTCGGGGGACTCGGGCAGCGCGGGAGCCCGCCGGGGGACTCGGGCATGGCGGGCTGCAGGACCTGAGCCCTGCCCCGCGGGGAGGCAGCCTGGTGGCCGGCGATGGGGACCGAGCGGGACTGCCTCCGCGCCGGGCCGTGAGCACCGCGCCGCCGCCGCCGCCTCCTCCTCGCCGCCGCCTCGGCCCCTCGCGAAGCGACGGGCCGCTCGGGAACATGGCCCTGGAGCAGCTCTGCGCGGTCCTCAAAGGTAAGCGCCGGGGGCCGCGGACGGCGCCCCCTGCGGGCCGAGGCCGGCGTCTTCGCGTCCCTCCCCGGCGCGACCGGGCGCCCGACGCGCCTCTTTGTCTGGTCCGCGCGGACCGCGGAGCTCTGGCGCCCACCCCGATTGACTTGCTCTCTAAGCGCTTTTCCCCCAGCCCTCTGCGTGTCTGGCAGGCTCCGGGGGCACTGGTGGGAACGCGCGGTAGAACGGGAAGCAGCGGCCCGGCGGGGCCCTCCGAGCCGTGTCCTCGCGCGTCTTACAATTCCGTGCATCGCTTCGCAAAGTTGTGGGGTTCATGTAAGTGGGGCTCAGGCCGGTCTTTTTCAGCATTTAATGACAGAAAGTCATTCCACGCAAACAAAAGCCCCAAGCCGAGGCGTCGCGGAGCAGCTCTGGAAAAGCCCTGCGCTGGCGGGTGGCGGAACGGCCTGCGGGCCGGACCGGGTCCCACCTGCTGCGGCCGCGGAGCCTGCGGCACCACTGCGGGCGCCGCGGTCGGCCCGGCCCGGAGCCCGCTGCTCGCGGCCGCGCCCCGGCGCTTCCCGGGACCTCGGAATACCGTGCCGCCGGTGTGTGGTTCTTTTTGATTTGTTGTACCGGGAATTAAAACAGTGGGCTTGCCAAGTGCCCAAAGCTCCCAAACAGGCTATAGCTGCTTTGCATTTTCCTGGAGGTGTTATTTTAGATTGAAATTTATATGCATAGATAATTAAGGTTGTGATACAAAGTTGCTTCCGAAACTCGGACTGAATAAATCCTTTTTTCAGTCGTCAGAGGAAAGGAAACACCACCACCAAAAAAAAGGGCTTCCCTTTTCCCCTACTGATTTAAATTGAAAACTGAATAGCTGTACGTTGTTAATGCTATGAAATATTCTTTTTTATATTGGATAAGGAGTTAAGGTATTAGCAGTGTCACATATAGCTTATTGTGTCCTGATATTTGTACAGTGACAAATGTTGGATGTTTTTTTCCCATTCCATATTAACAGTTTTTTCTAATTTGTTCATTAGAAAATTCAGTATAATTTTGCTTTTAATTTTAACTGGACAGTTGCCTGCCTACCAGATTTTCCTAAATTCATCCTTGAGATTTCAGCAGTTTAATTTCAAATGTTTACCTAATGGTATACTTATAGGTACAATTGGTACTAAGGTAACTTAGGACTTTCTACCTAATGAATATTTCACATCACCCCCTGAATTCTTAGTGATTCCTTCATTAAATTAAAATTTAAAACTCTGATGTTAATTTCGTATAGTTTTCCTATCTAAATCCTAATTTATGTAGCCATTCCTTGGAAATTAAGACTTTTATTCTTCGAAAATAAATCATACATGCACAGTAGGTTTTCTGATAGTGCTCATCCAAATTTGCTTCATTGTCCTGACCGCTTTATGGTTATCACCATCATGACAGTCCATCTGGGTAGCCCCCTAAGGAGAAATCAGTTAGCCCTGTTACACAGCTCTACCTGCGGAACTTCAGGGAACTGAGCTGGATAGGACGGAATTGCTGGTCCTCCTGAATCCTGAAGGGATTTGCAGCTTTTCTGCCTTTGCCTTTGTCGTTGGTACATACTGCCCTCTCTGGCCACTGTGGTGAAGGATTTAGCTGTTGCACCTTTCCGGAAAGGATTCTGTGGTGATGGCAGAGCCAACAGTGAAAACAAGGTAGTATCTGGCTTTTCTTTTTAGTGTGCACTAAAACCTACACTTGTTGTACATGCTAGAGTATTTTTAAAGCTCAAACTAGGTTGTTGTAGGCTTGCTAGAGCTGAAACAAGCTATTTTTAAGTCTTCTAAAGTTTGTGTGTGTGCTTGTAAATTTGGAGAATTGGTCTGGAAAGATTCAAGAAATTAACGAAAGTTGATTCTGAGAAGGGAAGAGAGATAGAGTGAGGGGAATACTTCTATTTCACTGCATCCGCATTTGTAGCCCTTGATTTTTTTAACCAAATGCGTGTGTTACCTATACAGAAATTGTTTTTTTTTTTTAATTTTAAAAAATTATCTTTTGGAAAAATACTGGATTTTCCTAGTTCTCGCATTCATTGTGTGCATCAAGGCATGAAAAAGCCCTTAAGTATCCTGTAAGGTGAATTGCTTCAATACAGAAGAGGTTCTTATCAGAAGCAGTTATTTAATATTTGCATAATTATAGATATTACCTACCAAAAGCCTTGTTTGCAGTATTATGGTCAGTTTCTACTAAAACAAATCATCCATAATGAGTGTGTGAGATCTTAAGTAGAAGGTAATTTTCTTTAAGATGCCATTGATTCTTTTTGTTTTACTCTCAGCAGTGAGAACAAAAGGATAACTCTACTAGGCTTTTTAAACCTTTCATATGTTGTTAAAACTGAATAATTCACTTTTAACTGTTTATGATCCCTCCGGGTCATAAAATTTGATTTAACTTTCTGTCAAAGTTAAGTAAGCATCATAGTCACATGAAAATATTGCATTAGTACTATAAACCCATTTTTTACTGTTTTATTTACTCATCACACTTTGGGAGAATCTTATTAGACTCAGTTATATTTAAACTGTGTAATTTGTTGTGTAACAGCATAAATATCCCTCGGCACTATATTTTTAAAATCTTACCTGAGACTGACAAAAATTAACTCCTGTCTATCATTCCCATGCCTCTTCCAAAAATTAGTAAACTATACAAAAATATGTGTGGTACTGGAAAGCTGTCCCTTTAATAGTGAAGTTTTAAAGCATAGTCTTGTTAAAAATTAACTTTTTTACTTTTTCCCCCAGGAATAGGAGAAATGTTTTAAGGCTGAAAATTGAAGTCTGACTAAACACTGGTTTTATTGTAGTAAATCCTCAAACTAGAATCCAGTTTATCTGTGTTTTGAAACCAAATTCACCTGTTAGAAAAAACATGCAGCCTTATAATACACACATATGTGCATTACAAAACAAGTTCAAATCACTTTCAGGTCTTTTTGGAATAAGATAGAAAAAAGATAAACTATAAACAAAGTTCATATCCAAAGTTTTAAACTCTCCAATTCTGTTTTTGGTTACTACTCATTCAGCAGTCTCCTATAGTTTGTTTTTGTTTTTTTTTTTTTTAGTCTCATTTTTAAATTTATGCTCCTTGCAGAGTAATTCTTGATGTTTAAAAATGTGTCCCTGAATCACTATGAAATCCCAGTTATTATGGTTTTTGAGTTGGAAAGGGGAACCCTAAGATCCATTGGTTTCCAAACTTTCCTTAACAGGAGAACTTCTTCAAAAGGAATCCTTCTGAGGGGATACTTAAAAACTAAACAAAGGTAATAGATAAGAGCAAGGTTGCTGTAATTGGTGAGGGACTTCACCCTCTCAAAGGCTTATCAGAATGGCCCCCAAAACTTTTTAACATGTTTGTTATATCACTCACAAAATTGCAGTGTACTAATTTGAAAGTTCAGTTCTTCCTAGGCAAAATGACATTAAAACATGTTGGTTTAAATATGCCTGGACTAATATGTTGGAAATTACAGCACTAGTGGGTGAGAAGATATCACTCTTTAAAATGTGACCTGGTCACATTAAAATTTGTTGCTGTGAATGTCTAAAGAAGGCTACTATAAAATGAGAACATACAAAACTGCTCTCTTAGGAGCACTTGGCCAGCAAGGAGGTTGTCACATTCTGCAGGAAAGAAAGCACTTCTGCTACAGCTACTCATTCTTAAAGTGGTTGGCAGTGTGATTAGCATATGTAGGTTGGAGTGATCCCAAAGTTTGCCAAGTCCATCTTCTTTCTTAGCTAATAAGTAAAATTGAGTTTGATTAAATTTGGGTACTCTGTTCTGTGGAACATAGCTAATCAAAAACAAGTTACTACTACCTCAAGTAGTATTGAACTCTCATCGAACTCCATTCTGCTTTCATTATCAAAGATAGTAAAGAGCAAGAAGACGAGTTAGGCTGTTGTTACATCTGGCATCTCGTGATAGATTCTACAAACCTTTCATTTACCGCTTGGATGCTTAAAACAGGAGGGCTTATTGGCAAGAGGCACATTTAATTACTAACAGAGGTAAATTGAGCCAGCTTGAGAAAAGTAAGCTTAGTGGCTGGATATCTGAAAAGAAAAGAAAAACAATCAATTCTTTTCCTGTCCCTTGATTTATGCTTGATAAAAGAAGCTGGGTCATCTGTGTGACTACTGTTAACCAAGATGTGTGCTTCTCATTTGTTGATGCAGGACTCCGCACTGTATGTTGTAGTTACAAAAAGGACGTAATCAGGATCATGCTTAGTCATGTCAGGTATTCATCTAATTTTTATTGAATGCTGTCGTGGGCTAGGCAATCTTCTAGTCACCAGGGCTGCATCCGTGAATCAGACAAGGCTTCTCTTTCTAGTAGGAACTGACAAATAATAAGCAAAATATCAAGTGATATAAATAATAATTAAAATATTTATATAATAAAACAGGATGAAGGAGAAAATGTAGAGCTTCTTTAGAAATCAGAAAGTCTTCAGAAGACCTGAATGACAGGAAGGAACCAGCCATGCAGAGAGATTCTAGGCAAAAGGAATAAGCAAGTCCCTAGGGCAAGAAGGAGCTTGGTATATTGAAGTAATGGGAAGAAGGCCTGTATAGCGATAGGTAGCAATCGGAAGGTCAGGGAAGTGATTAGATGCTAAATCACATAGGACCTCTGAAGTCAGAGTAGGGGGTATGGATTTACTCTCAGTGTAATGGGACTGTATTGGAAGATTTTATGAAAGGCTGTGATATGATCTGGTTTATGTCTTGAAGGGATCACTGGCTGCTGAGTACAGAATAGACTGTAGGGGACATGGCAGAAATAGCCAGTTGTCTCCCAATATCCATTTTACACTTTAGTAATTCTCTGAATTTTAATTAAGCCCGTAACCACCCAACAGAAAGACTAGATTTTCCAGCTTTCCTTAGGGTTAGGTGTGGCCATGTGATAAGTGAGTCTGGCCAATTGGATGTGTGTGCAACTTTGGGAAAGTGATGGTGTTTTTTTGTTCAGTTAAAATTTTTATTTTGAGATCATTGTAGAGTCTAGGTAAATGTTTTTAAAAGAAGGAGGAATGTCCTATATTATTTCTTTATTCTTGCTGGCTCTTAACGCAGGCATGGTAGCTGTAATGAAGATATAATGCTGGCACTCCAGCATCCATGTTGGACCGTAAGATGGACTTGGAAGGAAAGTCATATACAGTTGAACAATGAGATAGAAGGAGCTTAGGTCCCTTATAATAATAGCCTTCACTCTAGTCCTTAACTACTTACCTCCACAGTTTGTATACTTGCCAGAAATCTATCTTGTGTAAACTGGTTGTGTAAAAAATAAGTAAAAGAAACAAAACCAGAGATTGAGAACTGTTACTAGTCGGAGAAGTGAAAAATCTGAATGCTATCAAGTAAAATTAATTTTGAAAGTTCCTGGAAAAAGCAGGTTTAAACAGTGCAGAGGGAATTTGTGGAAGCAAAGGGAGATACATGGCAAGTGCAGATGTTCAGAAACAAATATTTGCAGAAACAGTATGAGAATAGGTACCAGAGCATTCACCAATATTTCCAAAACCAACTCGTTAACTCCTTTTTGCTGGTCCTCTACCCAACTCGTCAACTCCTTTTTGCTGGCCCTCTACCCTGCCTCATCCATCTTGGCCCAGCCTTGCCCCTGCCATCCCCAGTGGAGAAAACGGGCATCCTCTTGCCATTTCTTGCAGTATACTATCATCCTCTTATTGCAGTGGTTGGCCTGCAAAGTATGGTCCCAGGACCAGCAGCTTTAGCATCACTAGGGAACTTGTTAAAATGCAAGTTCTCAAGCCCTACCCCAGACCTACTAGGCCAAAATCTCTGGAAGCAACCCCTGCCCACCAAAATCTGTGTTTTAATAAGCTCTCCGAGTGATTGTGGTACACACTACTGTCCCAGTGATTGATTCCGTTCTCCCACCTAGAAGTAGCGTTGCTGGGTGGGATTTGTGCATTTTTAAACCCTGATATAGATTACCAGACTAACCTCCAAAAAGTTATGCCGGTTTGCAATCCAGTGACAGTGTATGTCAGTTTCCTATATCCTGACCAACAGTAGAATCTGCATTTTTTAAATTTTAGGCTAAATGTTTGTATTGTTTTGGTTTTTGGCACATTTTTCTGGTAGCATAATCCTTTTTTCTCAGTTATTTGTAGTTTTTGTTTGTCTTTAGTAAGTGAAGGTGTTCTCCACTCAAAAGGGTACCTACGTAATTCACCTTTTTGTTTTTTCAATCTGGTATTTTTCTGTTTATCTTGAAGGTAGGGATCTGCTTTTTTTTTCCAAATAATTATCGAGTTATCCCAGAATCATTTATTAAACCTGTCCTTTCACTGGGAGTTTCAAATCCATACATAAAATAAATTCTGGACTATCTATGTCTATTTCTTGAGCTTTTTCTTTTCTTCCATCTTTTTATCTTTAAGCTCCTTGAGAATAAGGACCAAGGCTGCTTGGTTCATTGCTGTAGCCTCAAGGACTGACCCCACTGCCTGTAATACAGTGGGAGCTAGATATGTTTGTTGACAGATCACCTATTTCTTTCTATACCATTGCTACATTTTGAATTACTGTAGCTTTACAATAAGTATATATTGTTTTTATGTATTTTATGTCTATTTTTTAATTTCCCTTGGCCAATATAAAAAAGTCTTCAAGGGGCACCTGGGTGGCTCAGCATTAAGCATCTGCCTTCAGCTCAGGTCATGATCCCGGGGTCCTGGGATCGAGCCCCGCAATGGGCTCCCTGCTCGGCAGGGAGCCTGCTTCTCCCTCTCCCACTCCCCCTGCTTGTGTTCCCTCTCTCACTGTTTCTCTCTCTGTGTCAAATAAATAAATAAAATCTTCTTTAAAAAAATAAAAATAAATTTAAAAAATTTAAAAGTCTTGAGATGAGCATGAGCAATTTTTAGTCCCCCAGAAAACTAAGATTTTGATTAAAATATAATTAAATATATGACTTACTGGGAAGAATTGTTACCTGTATGTTTTATTATCCAAAACATATTGTTTCTCCGTTGTCTTAAATTTATTTACTTGTTTAATTTATTTTAGTATTATTCTTTTCTCTTAATAGGTATAATAGTTTTCCAGGTAATTATCTTGGGACTTCTAGGTTTTAAGTAACATTATCTATAAATAATAATTTTGTCTCCTTTCCAGTATTGATTGCATTGGCCAGAGTTTCCACTATTAACAGTAGAAAGAATAAATTTGATCTTGATTTTTACAGTGGAAGATAAGGCCTTTAAACTAGAAGGCCTGGGGAGAAGACTCTTCGTAGAGCTAATATGACAGTGATTAAGGGTAAAAGGAGTAGCATTGAGAACTTGTATATGCACCTTGAACAGCATCTGTCTTTATCATGTGAATCTTCATTCAGAAAAATTTTTTTAAGAGAGGGCAGGGGGTGTAGGGAGGGACAGAGGGAGTGGGAGAGAGAGAATCCAGCATGGAGCCCAGTACAGGGCTCCACACGGGCTCATGGCCAGGCTCAGTCTCACTACCCTGAGATCATGACCTGAGCGAAAATCAAGAGTCATCGCTTACAACTGAGCCACCCAGGCTGTACATACATTATTACGAGGCCTCAACTGAACTCCAGAACCAGATATATGGGCATAAACGGTGGGTGGGCACTCCCTTTTTAAGCATCAAATCACAAGCAGTTCTCTATATAACTTAAAAGGTATGGTTAAGGAGTTTAGAATTTTTGTTTTGGCATGGATTTCTACCTTAAAGAATTAGTGCCTTCTTGGGTACATTATCTTTGAATTCAAAATGTGTGGTATTTCTGGATTTGAGAAATTATTGATCCTTTTAGTAAGAGGAAGGGAATAGTGGCACGTGGTTGGAACCAAAGACAGAACAAAGCACCCCAGCACTGCTTCGTATACTAAATAATTCCAGTGTTTGGCATTAACGGAGTTTAATATCTGAACCACTGAACGGTGGCTCAGTCGTTAGGCGGCTGCCTTCGGCTCAGGTCATGATCCCAGGGTCCTGGGATCGAGCCCCGCATCGGGCTCCCTGCTCCGCGGGAGGCCTGCTTCTCCCTCTCCCACTGCCCCTGCTTCTCCCTCTCCCACTCCCCCTGCTTGTGTTCCCTCTCTCACTGTGTCTCTCTCTGTCAAATAAATAAATAAATAAAATCTTAAAAAAAATAAAAATCTGAGCCTGGTTATAACAAGCAATTTGCAAAGATCCTATTATACAACTAGAAGGAAGCTATGTTTATTATGATATAGAATTTAGAATTATTAATAGTCACAAATGTATCACTAAATATTTCTATCCCTGATTGTTGTGCAGATTCACCCTATTTATATAAAATTTTTATATTCAGTAGCACAGCTCATTTGATTGAGTTGTGAATAGTTTTTTTAAACATTTGGGGGAAAAGAAAATTGTGACCAACCCTCAAAGTAGAAAAGAATAATAGGTTTATTTGGGCTTATAACTTGATTTTTAAAATTATCTACCATAGTTGCACACTCTGTAAATTTCTTAAGTCAGATATTTTACATAGACAAATTTTATTGATCATTATGTAATTTTACTGGTACTGTTCATCCTTTTGCTATAGTTTTACTGTTGCTCTCCTGGTTTCAGTTTGTTGGTTTGTTACTTGCCCTGTCTGCCCCGTTTTGTGTTACTTATGTACTGTGAATTATAAATGTGAAAACTAGTAAATTGTTATTCCTGTGATTCAGGAGGAAAGGTATACTGAGCACAAAATTTTGATCAGTTGTGTATCGTCTGAATGATATGCCTTGGGAAATAGTGTCCTCTAACAAGATAAACTGATACGAATGGATGTGTTATTTGCTGAATTGTCAGATACCTAATATTACTCTAGGTTTTTCTTTTTGATCATAAATATTGTTTTTTTTTTAATAAAAACAAAACATGTTTTATTTCTCCATTCCTCAAACTCTGATCCAGTGCAAAGTTGTGAAGGGTTTGAAGGGGGAATGTTCCTATATAACATGAGGTCTTCAACACTACTAGCAACCAGGGAAAGGGAAGGGGAAGTGAAAAGTGTTGAGAGGAGACAGAGGAGACAAAGCTCAACAAGGGTATAGGAAGCTAAAGAGGAAGATGTCGGTGATTAGATTGTAAAATGTAAACAACTGAATGGCAAGAATTATCTTTTTATATTGTTGACTTGGAGAGTAGATACTCAGCATATGCTATTGCTTGAACAATGGTATGATTATCTACCAATCACTTAACTAGCATCCTCTTCAATGCCCACATTTCTCTCACTGCTTTCATCATATAAATCACCATTTGCAGCTAACTCTACATCTGAATCATGTTATAAATCTCTCCTCCTTTCCATTTCCAGTACCACTGCTTTGCTTCCTGAATGGCTTTTTCTCTTCTCTTTGAAAGTTTAGACTCCATGAAACCATCAGGATTATTGATCTAAAACACAGATGTGTTAATATCATTCTCTAATTTAAAAACCCAAAATGAGGGGTGCCTGGGTGGCTCAGCTGGTTAGGTGTCCAACTCTTGGTTTCAGCTCAGGTCGTGATCTCAGGGTTGTTTAAAAGCGTGGAGCCTGCTTAAGAGTCTCTCTTTCCCTCTCCCCCTCCCCCCCATAATATAGATAGATAAAATTTTAAAAAATAACAACTGAAAGTGATTTCTCATTATAGTCAAAAGTCCAAACTCTTTAGCATGACAGTCAAGACTTTTTACAATCAGACCTCATTCTGTTTCTCACCTGATACACCACTATTGCCCTCCTTGTGCTGACCCTACTATGGTACTCAGAGTTCGCTAACCCTCCGCAGATCGTACTCCTCCATATTTTTGTGTAAGCTGTTTCTTTCTCAGTATCCTTGGTAGAAGTCCCATAGCATCCAAATAGAATATACCTTCTCTTCTGGAATTTTCCTCACTCTATTCCTCTTAACCCCCAGCAGAATGAAAGGTTCCTGTCTGCTTCCGTTATGCTTTCTGTATAACTCCTATTAAACTTCTGTTCACCTTGTATTGTAAATTCTTTTTGACAGTAGATTGGCTCCTTAAGGATGGTAGTTTGCTATCATTTATTTAGCAGAATGCCTAGCACATAACAAGTACTGTGTGCATCGTCATCTCATTTAATCTTCTCAACAGCCTTATGAGGTTGGTGCTACCGGGACAACATCCTCATTTTACAATTAAGTAAACTGAGAGGTACTGAGGCCTCACAGCCGGTACACAGCAAAACTCGAACTCCAGCCTGGATCCACCTGACTCATGAAGTCCATACTCTTAACTGTTTTGCTGTATCCACCCCCCCGCCCCCAACGTCTGTGTTTCCTTGGTGCCTGCTCTCCTTTGGTACAGTAGGTACTCTGTCAGTGCTTATTGACTGAATGAATAATAAAAACTCCAGTTCACACTGTGATTTCCATTGAAAGGGAGAGTGAAAGATGTCTGCACCATTCATAAAAATAAAATGTTTAAAAGAATCATCAAAATACATACATACACAAAACAATTCAATATGTTATTGACTGGGTCTCAGAAATGTTCAGCTTGGGGGAAAAAAGCTTCATTTCTAAATATGCTGGCTTTTGTAACTGTCCATGCAGGACACCGCATAGTACTGCACAACTATAAAACGTCTTGACTTGATTTCTGGGAGACTGCTGCCCCCTTACTTCTGTCTTTGTTATAAATGCTCTCACAAGTCAGATAAGCTAATTGAACTTTTACTGGCATAATACATTGTAGAGCTAGCCATATAATATATGTAAAGTCTTTGAGATGGAGTACAGTAAATATAGCATAATTGAGGTCAGCAGTTTGTTGTGTGTTTTTAATCTATCATAAATTGAAAAATGCTTTAAATGCCATATACTGTTAGTGCTTGTATGAATGAGTACGGTATCAATTGTTTTTCCTTGGGTTGTCTTAAGTGTCAAATAGTAAATCAGAACATGACATTTAACCCTTAAAAATCTTGTGAGTGAATGTTAGTAAGAAATAGCAGCCTTAATCTTTTTTATCATCTGATTTTCTTTATAGATTTAGTAAAATGTAATATAGATTCAGTTTTTTAACTTTTCTTTTCTATTATTTCTCTAGTGTTATTAATAACAATACTTGTAGTCGAAGGGATTGCTGTGGCCCAAAAGACCCAAGGTAAAGTACTTAAAGTAATAACTTATCACATATTCAGGACAGTGAGTGGGATGGCTTATTGGAAAGAATTGCAACTTTTGAATACTATTTCCGTAATCCCTCTGGGGTGTTCCAGTGACCTAGGGCTTTCTGTCAACCTATCAGCCTCTGTTTTACTGAGTTCACTTGCAGTTAACTGAGTAAATTGTCAACATGAATCTTGCTCTGATAAATTTTTTAAATGGGCATCACTAGTAGCTCCTAGCACTCTGGATTATGTCCAAAAATTAAATGAGATTCATGCTTTATCACTCAGCAAAAAAAAATCCCTTTTTTTCAATTTTGACAAATGAAATATTTCCATCAGTGTCTTATTCAAAGCCCTGTGGACCTGTTCTGATTGTCCTTGTTTATGAAAGAAGATAAGCTAGTGTGCTTTTCGGACCAGATTTTCATGTCAGAGTTTAGAACATTTACTGATTTACTTTTTATTTTCATCTAAGTTATACATACACATGACAAATCAAAGCATTCTAAAAAATTAATTATGAAAAAGTAGTTTTCCATCCTCTGCTACTCTACTTCCTTCTCCATGGAGATAACCAGAATTTTAGCTGAATCTTTTGGTATTTCCCTGCATATTTCTAAATAATGTTATACTGTTACTTCTTAATATTTCAGCTTTACATATTAGACAGTGATTTCCCACCATGGAAGATGAAAATTTAGCTCTTTCATGCTACATTCTACCCCTGACTATACCCCAGTATTCTGTTACTTTCCTTCTGTACCACCTGTTCCAGTGTAGTTCTGTCATATGTAATTCTGGTCACATCTGTTTTCAGAATTTAAGTCACTCACGGAGCTTTTTCCATATGAAAATTTTGTCCTTCAGTTTAGGAAATTTTTATTTCCTTTTTTCCTTGTTTAAGTTTTTAAATTCCCTTTTCTCTGTTTTTTTCTGTTTTATCCTTTAAAAACTGTTTGGTTATGGGATAGATTTGTGGTGGTTGTTCTATTTTCCATCTATCTTTCTACTCTGTTTATTTCTCAGTCTCTATTGAGACTCCCCCAACTTTACCGTCTAAGCCAGGAATGGGAAAACTTTTTTCTGTAAAGGGCCAGACAGTAAATATTTAAGATTTTGCAGGCCTTGCAGTCTCAGGAGCAACGACTCACTTTTGCTGTTGTACCATGAGAGCTGCTATGGACCATAGGCACAAGAATGGACATGGATGTGTTCCGTTGTAAACTTTCGTTACAGTAACAGGCCACAGGTCAGATTTGGCCAGAGCTACACTTTGCGGCCCTCTGCTTTAAAATTTCTAGTAATTTTTCATTTCTTCTATTTTTAGAAAATTTTTGTTTTCTGAATATTCTAAAGTATCCTTGTTCGTGTTTTATAGATACACTCTCTTTTTCTCTAAGGGAATTAAATGACAGTTTTAATTTTTTGGGTTTTGTTTTTTAATATAATCTTTGTTTCTTCAGATTTGCTTTCTTCTTGTTTTTTATTCATTGTTCATATTAGAGGCTTTCCTCAAATATCTGGTGCTCCTTGACTGTCTACTGTTATTTATGAGTGGAGCACTGAAATCTGATGATTAGCTGTCAGCAGGTGTAGAAGGACTTGTTTTCTGTGACCCAGCACTGGGGAATTCCTGAGTCCGCACTGCTGGCGCTCTCCTCTGGACTGTTGAGAGCCCCCAGACAGGAAGCTTTCCATGTCCTGGTTAGAGGTTCTGCATCTTACCTAGAGGCTTTAAAGGAGTTGAGTGGGGGAAGAGGCCAGGAATGCCATTCACTGTGTTATCATTCCCTAGTCTCCTTGTTTGCAGGTTGGTATGGTCACCCTCAGCTGTGCCCAGTGTCTCCTAGTCCAGGAACCTTGCTTTATCTTCTGCAAAGGAATCACCTCATTTTCCGATGTAGTGACAGCAGCAGCTACCTAGATTTGTAGAGCAGGGGAGGGTATTAGAAATCAGATTGATTCTAAAAAAAAAAAAGAAAGAAAGAAAGAAATCAGATTGATTCTAAATAACTCTTAGCCAGGCCTCATGTTTTTAGAAAGGACAATTTCACCACCACCTGTCATGCCTGCTCATCAAGTACTGCCAGTTGTGATTGCACCTACCTCTTTGTGCCTCTTTAGGGGTTTATTTTTGCCCTTAAAAAATCTGGAACTGTTGGTGGAGTTTAAGGAGAGAGAACTAAATGCATGTGTTCAATCTACAGTCCTTAACTAAAATCCTTTGTAATCTTTGGATCATATTTGGCTTTTGTGTTAAACTAAATATAGAGGTACCATACCAGAGATAAACCCCTGGGATCCTTTTATTTTTATGTCAGAACTGAATTTGATAGTTGCACTGATTTGTCAGATTCTTCCACATGGTTTTGCCCTTGTAAAATCTAAGCATTTTATTTCCCTGCTCTCCTACAGGGCAAACTTGTCCTCTAGCAGCAAGTTCTTCCCACCAGCACAGCATACAATTTTACCTTTCTGTCTCTTCTGCTGTATTCAATTTGTTGAGCTAAACTTGGCAGTGGTTCTTGCAAAATTATATACACTATCTGTGTGACCTAGAGTGGGCAATTGTTTGGCTAAATTGTGGGGAAAAGAGAAGAATGCTGTTCTCTTCTGCTGTAATTCATGTTTTAAATGCCATTTTTCCCTAAGATGGACAAAATATTGGAATCAAGCATATTCCTGCAACCCAGTGTGGCATTTGGGTTCGAACCAGCAATGGAGGTCATTTTGCTTCACCAAATTATCCTGACTCCTATCCACCAAACAAGGAGTGTATCTACGTTTTGGAAGGTATTTGACCAATTTCTGTCTTTTAATGGATGAATTTTATTTTAAAACTAAGTACGTTGGTAAGATGCCCAGTTTAAGCCAGTTTGAACAAAATTTAAACATGTATTTGAATTAAACTCTAGTAATTATACTGAATATTGAACACATTAACAAAATAATAGTTGAAATTTTCTAGGAGTTTTGAATCTCCTAAAATACAATTCAACCAGATGCGTCAGTATAGATGAGAAATTTCTCTAATGAGAAACTTGAAAGAAACAAACAAACAAACTCAAACTTACTGGCGTCTCTTATCATGCTTTATGCAGATTTATGTCCATAGTTACATTAGTTCTTGTCATTTCTTCTGTTTTTCTATTCATTGTATCTCATGAACTAAGCATTAGCTTTTCTAGTCTAATTTTAATTAAGTACATTTAACTAATTTAATAAACAGGATATTCCAAAGGGAAAGATCACTGTAGTTCTGCAGAGCAGCATTGTTATTATTGATATATAATATAACATTAATTCTGAATTTTATATGTAATAGTCCTCATGATTCTCATCTGTGAAACAGTAACAGCAGTTGTTTTACTTTCCCTACTTGTGTCAGGACATTTATGCTTTTCTTTGTGTTGCCTTCATTTGCTTGCTTTTATTTTCTAGCTGCTCCACGTCAAAGAATAGAACTGACCTTTGATGAACATTATTATATAGAACCATCATTTGAATGTCGGTTTGACCACTTGGAGGTTCGAGATGGGCCATTTGGTTTCTCTCCACTTATAGATCGTTATTGTGGTGTGAAAAGCCCTCCACTAATTAGATCAACAGGGAGATTCATGTGGATTAAGTTTAGTTCTGATGAAGAACTTGAAGGACTGGGATTTCGAGCAAAATATTCATTTATTCCAGGTAATGAAGTTGTCTTTTTTCCACTGGGTCTCACTCTGGTTTTAGAATCTTATGTCTAGAAAAGAGAGAATTTAGTCAAGTTAATCAAATCAAGGTTTTAAAGAAATTAGCAAGGCCAAAGGGAAATCACTTCGTGAATTAAATAAAACCAAAAATTGGAAATAGAATGGTATCACTTGAATTTTGAAGCATTTCATAGATGGCATCCCATTTTTCTTAGATTTCTTTATGTTTTATAATGTATAGCAAGGCTTAAAAACATCAAGATAAATATATTTTAAAAGATAATTCAGCAAATTGTCTTATTTTCATAATCCTTACCAAAAATTATTTTGGCAGGTTTTTTCCATTGGAATGCTTGAATTACCACTCATTTGAATAAGTAAGCTCTAGAAAATACTGAGTAATGGAAAAAGTACTGCTCTGCACTTGGAGGCAAAAGATCTGGGTTCTAATCCGTTCTGTTACCTGATAGCTGTAAGACTATTCAGCACAATTGCACCTGAGGGTTGCTGTTGGTAAAATGGGAATACCTGATGTATTACTTTCCTAAGGCTGCCTTAACGAACTACAAATGTAGCAGCTGAAAACAATAGAAATTTATTCTCTGAGAGTTCTGGAGGGCAGAAAACCCAGCAGGGCCACATTTCTTCTGGGAACTCTAGGGGAGAATCCATTGCTCACCTCTTCTAGCTCCTGGGGGCTTCCCCAGAATTCGTGGATTTGTGGCCACATCACTGTAGTCCCTGCCTCCGTCTTCACATTCCCCTCTCAGAATCCTTAACTAATCCCATCTTTTGTTTTGTAATGTAATTGTCACTTTTTTTTTTTTTTTTAACCCACATAAAGTAATACAGGTTCTGAGGATTTGGATTAGGGTCTCCATTCAGCCCACTCTGACTGTCTTACCCTGCCCTGTGGTATGTGTGAACACTTTGAGACCTGCGGTACTCTCTGGTGTAAAACTGTGCATATCCCTAATGTTATTGTTCCTGTCGTCAAACAACTTATAGACTAATAAGATGAAAAAATAACTTAGTGTACCAATTATGTCATCTCTTTGCTTTTGTTTGTTTTCATGTAAGTAATTTGTTAATTAAAAAAATCCAAATGAAAAGAAAATATCCATAATCTTACCATCCTATATATAAAAAACCACTGTTAACAATTTGGTGTGTATCCCTTCAGATGTTTTTCTGTATCTATTGATTTTGTTTTACATAACTGATGGCATACATCTATATTACCTGTTGTTTTGCCTGAACAACATAATCAGCTTTTTTTTTCTTGTCAGTAAACATGGGAATTTTTTCTTTTTTTTTTTAAACAAACATGGGAGTTTTTAAGTGTTTCAGTATTTATGTCCTCAATGCCAAAAGGATAACATTTTAGAAAGTAAAGTTTATCTAATAGACTTTATTTATTTAGAACAGTTTTAGGTTCCCAGCAAAACTAAGCAGAAAGTACAGTTACCATGTATCTCCAACCCTGCACAAACACAACTGCCTTCCAAAATCATCCTGCTCCAGAGTGGTACATTTGTTACAGTTGATGAACCCACACTGACACATCATCCCCCAAAGTTCATAGTTTACATTAGGGTTCGTTGTTGGTGTTGTGTGTTCTGTGTGTTTGGACAAATGTAGGATGACTTGTGTTCACCGTTACAATATCATATCAAGTATTTCCACTACCCTAAAAATCCTCTGGACTCTGTCTATTTATCCCTAACTCTTGGCAAGCAAGATCTTGCTGTCTCTGTAGTTTTGCCCTTTCCAGAAGTCATATTGTTGAAATCATACAATTTGTAGCCTTTCCAGACAGGCTTCTTTTACACAGTAATATGTACTTAAGTTTCCTCTGTGTTTTTTCATGGTTTGACCGCTCATTTCTTTTTAATATTGAATAATATTTCATTGTATGTATGTACAATAGTATATCCATTCTGTTGAAGGGTATCTTGGTTGCTCCCAAGTTTTAACAATTACAGATAACTTTGCTATTACCATCCATATGCAGGTTTTTTCGTGGACAACTTTTTCACTTATTTGCATAAATACCAAGGAGCACAATTGCTGAATAATAGTAGAATTTGTGTTTTTAATTTTTGCTTAAGTGGATAGTGGTTGTATATGTATATGTCATACATATATTTTACTACAATAAAAACAAATTTTTAAAAATTAGTTGCCAAAAAACTTAATTTGAAAGTTCAAATAGGACCTATATATGCCAAATTGCCAGAATGAAAAAATTGCTAATTTAAAATACCTCAATCTTTAAATAGCATGCAAAACCTATTTCAGTACACCGTTTATTGTATTTAACTGGATGTTCAATTCTTGTTAAAATTGTTTTTAATTCCAGATACTTTCTGCATAGTTATCATATTAAAAAAAGTAGGGGGGAAATTTTTTAGCTTAATTGAGAATACATTGCAGAGACTTGCCTCTTTTAACTTAATAAACCAACCTTGCCGAAAGGGGACAACATTTCAGCTCTTTTGTAGAGAAATGTCAAAGACATATTTAATTAAACAGCAGTGGGGTAAAGTCATAGGAGCTACCTGCCAATGAATCAGAATTCCTTCGTGTATAGACTATAGTTCTAGAATGTTGTCATTGCATTAAAATTTCCAGAATTATTGCAGTTACTTCCAGGAAGTAGCAATCCATTAAGAGTCCTCTATCCTCAACAGATAGCACCAGAAATTTAGATAATTTAATTTAAAATATACTAATTTCTTGGGGCTCCTGGGTGGCTCAGTCAGTTAAGTGTCCAACTCTTTGATTTCTGCTCAGGTCATGATCTCGATTGTGAGATCCAGCCCCACATCGGTCTCCACGCTCAGCATGGAGTCAGCTTCGGTTCTCCCAGCCCCACATTGGTCTCCACACTCAGCATGGAGTGGGCTTCAGGTTCTCTCTCCCTCTATTCCCCCCACCTGCCTGCCTCAGGCATGCATGTGTGCGCTCTCACTCTCTCTAAAATGAATAAATAACTAAAATCTTTAAAATATACTATCTTCTCATTAGTAGTAGTAGTCTTCTTCTAGCTTTACTGATCCCTAGACAAAATTTATTTTATAAGTATGACTTGAAATAACTAGACACAGCCATAATTAGCCAGTTATGCATTACCTATTTATTTTGATTTTTTTTTTTTTTTTTTTTTTTTAGTAGTAAAACTGTGGAATCCTCACCCACATTATAAAGGCAGTATGGTAGGGTAAGAAAAATTGTCTGGAGAATTGCAATCAAGTCCTGGCTTAGCCATTGTAAATATGGCCTAAGAAAGTCATAATCTCTCTCATTCAGTTTCCTCATCTTCAAAGCGGAATATTACATAGTTTTCCTGATATTGCTCTAATTAGCATGATACTAAGCATAATGTATGTAGAAACTCTGAAGTACTATAAAGTGCAAATGTAAGGTAATATGTCTAGAAATCCTAAGTGTTTTATTATAATTTGTCTATATTTTAACCATAATCTGTATAAAATTGCTCTCATGATACATAAACTAATAGAAAAAGAGCTACTTTTCTTCAAGAGTCTCTATGTATTAAAAAGCCTGATTTTTAATACTTAAAAAAAGTATTCAATTAAGAGCATTGTTTTTGATGTCTGTTTTTTTTCTTTCAGGTAGTCAAACTAGTTTACAAAGATCTGATTCATATATAAGGGTTTTTAACATCTTTTTGACACTAAAGTATCATTTCAGTTAATTGATTTAGTTCATAAAAATCAAATACCTGACCAATTTACTGAAATCAGTTATTTTTATATGAACTATTAGTTCTTGGTCTTCTATGAACTACTTCACCAGACAGAATATCCTGTATATCACCTGGTCATTTTTTCCCTGCCACTTTGAAAACACCACTTACTAGCTACTGTGTGTGTGTGTGTGTGTGTGTGTGTGTGTGGTGAATTACAAACATAAAACATAACATAACATAAAATTCACCATTTTCATCCTTTTTAAGTGTACGAGTGCATGTTAAGTACATTTAGTGTTGTGTAATTGTCACCACCATCCATTTCTAGAACATTTTTGTTAACACAAGCTGAAACCCTGTGTCCATTAAATACGAACTGCCCGTTCCCCCTTTTCTCCAGCTTCTGATACTTACTGTCTGTATGAATTTGACTAATCTAGGAACCTCAATAAATGGAATCATACAATGTTAATATTTGTCCTTTAGTGTCTAGCTTATTTCACTTAGTGTAATGTTTCAGGGTTTATCCATGTTGTATAGCATATATCAGAATTTTATTTCTTTGTTAGACTGAATAATATTCCACTGTGTTGTGTATACTACATTATGTTTATTCATCCATCCATTAATGGACTAGCTATTGCTATTGACAGAGGGTTGCAAGTTTTCAGGTGGCATAAATAAGTTATTCATGATGGGATCAATAGTATAAACATTACCGTTTTAAAAAACATTGTTCCTGTAAATAAGCACCTAAACATGCCCAGGGGCGGGGGGTGGGGGTGGGAACAGTACTCTGTAGTCTACACCAATGAAAGCTTTCTCTTGCTTTGCTATTAAATGAAGGATTAGACATAACTTAAGACATGAAACTTTAACATAACTCTAAACTATCTCAATGCCAATTACTTTCTTCTTTTTTCTATTACAGATCCAGACTTTACTTACCTAGGAGGTATTTTAAATCCCATCCCAGGTTTAGTATATCACCTCTTTTTCCTCATAGCATTTTGTTCAATCTTATTTTCCTTTGAACATCATTCATCTATTCTTTCTAGATTGCCAGTTTGAGCTCTCGGGAGCTGATGGAATAGTGCGTTCTAGTCAGGTAGAACAAGAAGAAAAAACAAAACCTGGCCAAGCAGTTGATTGCATATGGACAATTAAGGCTACTCCAAAAGCCAAGGTATTATTATTTTTGAGTCACTTTAGAGAAGAACATAATTGATTAATAGAATGTATTGTGTTGATTGATGCAGATACTTGCTATTATTATATAAACTGATACTGCAACTTTTTAAAAACTAATTTTATTTTAATCAGGTTTGGCCATCTAAGATCTCAGCATTGTTAGTTAAGTAACTGCAATATAGTTCCAGGAATATCACAGAAACATTTAGATTCTTAAAATCTGTGTATTCCTAAATTGAGGGTACAAGTATTGATCCATATGATGATCAATTCATAAAAAACTCTATGAGGAGGAAAAATAGACCACAAGGGGTTTAAGTGTCCTGTCAGAGTTCTCAGAGTTGGTCATGGCAGTGTCAAAACCAAAACACAAATAGAGTGAGTCTTGCTTCTGTGTTCTTTCCATGCCGTCCTCCGCTAATGATGTAGAGCTTTTATTGGAAAGTACTGCAGGGAAGGATGTTTTTAAATAACTCTGACAGATTGAGATTGGTTGCTGACTACTTTTGCTTTTTGCTTTTAATTTATACTTCTAGGAATATTCACAGTGAAAATTATATTTAATGTGGATATATGTGAAAAGAGAAAGTGGGGATAAGAGAACAAACTATTAAAGAATTATGAAAATCACATTTAGAGTTATGGTAATAAGATAGATTAAATAATGTGAAAACCTGACTGTTACAAAACACCTGGAAACATTGGGTAATACATAACAGATACCCTTTTAAAAGTACAGGTAAGATTTCTAAAAAAAATAATTCTTATGGGCTAGAAATGAAGAGAGAGAACTATAAACCAGAGCAATAAACTGAAAACTGAAATTGTGATGGTATAAATGCCTCTTGCTGATTTCAGTACCCTCCAACTACTCACCAGTAGACCTGCCGGGAGCGTGGTATTACTAACCACAGTGAGACAGAAAAGGCCTGGGGTTGGTGTGACCTTTGTGAGATCCCTCACATAAAACTGGAACCCTTAAAGGGAAATATAATCGGTATGAAATGGTAGATTAGAAACCTTTTCCACTAACACAGGTTGACAGTGAAGAAGCTTATTTTTCTGGGCTATCTCAGGATAAAGCTGGGGTCTCCCCTAAAACTTTTACCTAGAAACCTGTTCTTATTAGAGTTTGGGATGTATGTAATTTACATTCCATGCCCAATCCAGGAACCACTTAGTCTAAAAATTAACAAAATGGTCCTGGCCTCAAAAATCTTTTTAGACACCTGGCAAAAGTAAATACAGAATAACCACAGAGGGATGCCTGGGTGGCTCAGTTGGTTAAGCGTCTGCCTTCGGCTCAGGTCATGATCCCAGGGTCCTGGGATCGAGTCCTGAATTGGGCTCGTTGCTCAGTGGGGGAGCCTGCTTCTCACTCTCCCTCTGCCGCTCCCCCTGCTTGTGCTCTGTCTCTCTCTCTCTATCACAAATAAATCTTCAGAATAACCAGAGAGGCTGTAGGATTGCCATCAGAAAGACACTGCTGAAGGTAAGCTCACAACTCAAAATTAGAAAACATAAGCAAACAACCCATCATGAGTGAATTAGCAAACATAACAGCAAGAAGTTTCTTAGATGCCTAAAAAGTGTTTTAATTATCTGACGAGAAAGAATCAAAAAGACGAAAAAGAAAAAATGATTGGGTACACTTTAAAAATAACCAAGTAGAACTTCCTCAAGTAAAAGGTATAGTTATTAAAGGATAGATCTGAGAAAATTACCCAGAATGTAGCTCAGGGGGTCAGGGAGAGGTAGTGGCAGTTTAGCAAGAAGATGTTCAGGCTGACAAAAAACATTGACACAGAGCGATTCCCAAAGCAAGAAAAAAGTTTATATTGACACCTCGCTACATTGGCCACGACAGACAATGAGAAAATCTTTAAAACACCTAGAGAAAAAAGAGAGCTGAGAATCATTAATAGCAGAATAGAAGCTAGAAGACAATAGAGTAGTAATGTCTTCAAAGTGCTAAGAAAAAAAATAACTGCCAATCTAAAATTCAGTACTCAACTGTCATTTTAGAATGTGGGCAAAATTAAGATATTTCTGGGCAAAAATAATAAATGGACCAAATGCTACAATTAAAATCCAAGTTTATTCTGTTTTAGGATAACTATGGGAAATTTTGAAAATAAGAAAACAGGAAAGAAATAATAGACAAATACCAAAAGAGATCTGATACAGCTATTAAAATAGAAATCAAGGGCGCCTGGGTGGCTCAGTCGTTAAGCGTCTGCCTTCAGCTTAGGTCATGATCCCAGGGTCCTCGGATCGAGTCCCACATCGGGCTCCCTCCTCAGCGGGAAGCCTGCTTCTCCCTCTCCCACTCCCCCTGCTTGTGTTCCTGCTCTCAGTCTCTCTCTGTCAAATAAATAAATAAAATCTTTTAAAAAAAATAAAAACAGAAATCAAGAATGTCTGGGGCACCTGGGTGGCTCAGTGGTTAAGCATCTGCCTTCAGCTCAGGTCATGATCCCAGAGTCCTGGGATAGAGCCCCATGTTGTGCTCCGTGCTCAGTGGGGAGGCTGCTTCTCCCTCTCCCTCTGCCTACTGCTCCCCCAGCTTGTACTCTCTATCTTTCTGTCAAATAAATAAAATATTTTTTAAAAAAAAGAATGTCACCAATTCACAAGGAAGATACAGTTTTCATTTTATGTATTAATATGGCCTCAATATACAAAATATGAATTGACAGTTGCTGAGGAAAATTGACAGATCCACAATTATAGTGGGTAATTAATTTCACCTCTCAGTAATTAATCAGGCATACAGGAAAAGTAGTAAGGATCAGATTTAAACAACACAGCATGCCTGATGAGACATGGTATCTTACTCCTAACATCCAAAAAATATGCATGCATTCTCTACAAGCATGCATGAAACATTTATAAAATCTGATCCATATGCTAGACTAAAAATAGAAGTCTAAAATATATAACAGTGCTTGGTATTATGCAGAGCATCCTCTGACAGAAATACAATTAAATCAGGAACCAGCAACCAAAAGATAACCCATATGTTTGGTAATTTAATAATATACCACTTAGTAATTAATAGGTCACAGAAGACATCAAGATGGAAATTTAAACACACTTAAAACTGAATAAAATTGAAAATACATATCAAAATGTGTGGGATGCAGCTAAAAGTACGATAAGGGAGTTTTCATAAATGCTTCTTTTAGAAGAAGAAAAAGATTTAAATTTAATGAGAAGTTTCAACTCAAGAAGTTAAAAGAATGACCAAAGAAGCCCAAAGAAAGGGTAATAATGAAAGCAGAAATAAATGATATTTTTAAAAAAAAATCAACAAAGCCAAAAGCTGGCCCTCTGTAAAAGATAACTATAGGTATACCTCTTCCAAGATTTATTTAGCCAAAGAGACCTAAATAATATTTAGAAATGGAAAAGGTCATGGGGGCGCCTCGGTGGTTCAGTCGGTTAAGTGGCTGCCTTCAGCTCAGGTTATGATCTCAGGGTCCTGGGATCAAGCTCCACATTGGGCTCTCTGCTCAGTGGGGAGTCTGCTTCTCACTCTCCCTCTGCCCCTTCCCCCTGTTCATTCTCTCTGTGTCTCTCTCATCTTAAAAAAAAAAAAAAAAAATGGAAAAGGTCATGAATCAACTATAGTGGAGATTTAAAAACTCTTACAAGACAAACTATGAAGAAAACCTGAACAAAAGAGAAAAAAAGAAACCTGAGGGTTTCTTCAATAAATAAATGACAAAGGGAAAAAAGCAGCAGTGAATCCTAGGTTAAAAGAAATGTGAAGTCAAATGAACATGTGGATTCAAAGTATAAAAGTAGGAAACATTACATAACAGAAGTCTGAACACCGTTATTTGATAAGAAATTATTTGTTGGTTTGATAATAGAACTGATCATATTTTAAGTGGTCTTTAGTAAGACACATAGAACTGTTGACATGTGAATTCTCTCTGGGATTTGTCTCAGTATGTGGGATGGGTATGGTTCGAGACTGGCTGAGTTAATAACTGGTAAAGCTAGGAGATGAGGACAAGGGTTTATGATACTATTTTGTCTGCATTTTCACATTTGAAATTTTCCATAATCAAACTGTGTTAGACTATAAGAGAATACTAAGAGTAATTATTTACTGATAAATTTATAAACAGTCTAAATGGACAATTTCCTGAAATATGTATGTGTATACATACACATTTACATACATGTATATACAGTTTACAAAAACTAAATCAGAGAAATAGAAAACCTGAATAAATCTTACCAATTAACAAAATTGATTTTGTACTTAAAATATGTAAGCAGAAAAGTTGGTCAGATTGGATTTTTACCAGGTACTCAAGGAACATGTTATCTAAAAGGTTTCAGAAAACTAAAGAAAAGAACATTTCCCAGCCTATTCTATCAGAACTAAACAGCATGGAGAGTTATAAACCAGGATTATTTGTAAAATGGCAGGGAGGGAGGGCAGACCCAAAAAACTAAGCAATATCAGACTAAACCTAGTAAAGTTTTTTTTAGAAATCATGACCTAGAAATTCTTGGTTTAAGGGCACCTGGGTGGCTCAGTCGTTAAGCGTCTGCCTTGGGCTCAGGTCATGATCCCTGGGTCCTGGGATCGAGTCCCGCATCAGGCTCCCTGCTCAGCGGGAAGCCTGCTTCTCCCTCTCCCACTCCCCCTGCTTGTGTTCCTGCTCTTGCTATCTCTGTCTCTGTCAAATAAATAAATAAAATCTTAAAAAAAAAATTCTTGGTTTAAGATAAGAAAATTGAATGATGTAGTTTCCCATATTAACAGATTAAAGGAGAAATCCTGATATAGCATTAGATGCAGAAAAAATACTCCATGAAACTTAAAAACTACTGATAAAAATCTCTAATTCCACCATAGGAGAATGCATTTCAATCATGATGAAGAGTATCTACTGAAACCCTAAATCAAACTTTGTAATTAATGGTGAAACCTTAAAAGCATTTCCTTTAAGCTCAGGACAAGTCAAAGATGTCTGTTGTCAGTGTTTTATTTGGTGGTGTTCTGTAATCCTGGTCAGTGCAACAAAATGAGAGAAAGAAAAAAAGTTCATCAATTGTAAAAATCAGTTGCTTTTCTTTATACTACAGCCAGAAGCATTTGGAAAATAAAACTTTTTAAAACACTATTTACAGGGCGCCTGGGTGGCTCAGTTGGTTAAGCGACTGCCTTCAGCTCAGGTCATGATCCCAGAGTCCCAGGATCAAGTCCTGCATCAGGCTCCGTGCTCAGCAGGGAGTCTGCTTCACCCTCTGACCTCTCCCTTCTCATGCTCTTTCTCACTCTCTCTCTAGAAAATAAATTAGTAAAAATCTTTAATAAAAAGATAAAATAAAGCACTATTTTCAATAAGAACAAATCAGAAGGTACCAAGAAGCAAATTTTAAAATTATATTGAAATGCATAAAAGAAGGCCATAAAGAAATAGATCATTTTCATGGATGGGAAGATTCAATATGACAAAAATGTTCATTGTTCTCTAATTTACCAATTTAAAGTAATTCCAGTCCAAATTCAGGAGGGCTTTCTAGGGAAGATGGCAAGCTAATTCCACAATTCACATAGAAGAGGAAAGTGCTCAGAAGAACCATAACAATTTTGAGTAAAAACACGTGGGGATACTTACCCTTCAAGATGAAGTTGTAGTAGTTGGATAGAATGCAATAAAATTGAATAAAATATCTAAAGGTAAAACTACACATCTGCTGGTTGCCAGAGGGGAGGTGGGTAAGGGGATAGGTGAAATAGATAAAGGGAATTAAGACGTATGGACTTCAAGTTATAAATAAGTCAGGCATAGGGAATATGGTCAATACTACTGTGATAATGTTTGGTGACTACACTCACATGGGAGAGCACTGAGGAATGTACAGGATTGTTGGCTCACCGTGTCGTTCTCCTGAAACTAATAGAACACTATATGTGAACTATATTTCAGGTTTTTTTAAAGTACACATGTATGGAAGTTTGGCATATAACAAATGTACAGGTATACCTTGGAAATACTACCAGCTCAGTTCCAGACCACAATAAAGTGAATATTGCAATAAAGTGAGTCACATGAATTTTTTGGTTCCCCAGTGCATATAAAAGTTACGCTTACACTGTACTGTAGTCTATTAAGTGTGCAATAGTATTGTCTAAAACAATGTACATACCTTAATTCAAAAATGCTTTATTGCTCAAAATTGTTAACCAGCATCTAAGCTTTCAGCAAGTCATATAATCTTTTTGCTGCCTCGATGTGGATGGCTGCTGACTGATCAGGGTGGTGGCTCCTGAAGGCTGGGGTGGCTGTGACAATTTCTTAAAATAAGACAATAATCAAGTTTGCCGCATCAGTTGACTCTTCTTTCACGGATGATTTCTCTGCAGCATGCGATGCTGTTTGGTAGCATTTTACCCACAGTAGAGCTTCTTTTAAAACGGAGTCAATTCTCTCAAACCCTGCTGCCACTGCTTTCTCAACTAAGTTCATGTAATATTCTGAATCCTCTGTTGTCATTTCAACAGCCTTCACAGCATCTTCACCAGGAGTACCTTCCATCTGAAAAAATCACTTTCTTTGCTCATCCATGAGAAACTCCTCATCTATTAACGTTGTATAACATTTTATCATGAGATTGTTGCAATTCAAATATAATTTCAAAGTTTGGAAATGTGAGAATTAACCAAATGTGACCCAGGGACACAAAATAAGCAAATGCTACTGATAGGCTTGCTTGACACAGGGTTGCCAGAGACTTTGAATAGGTAAAAAATGCAGTATCTGAGAAGCAAAAAAAACAAGGTATGCCTATATTTTTATGGAAAGGCTGCTGAGAACAATGGACTGGAACACTACCTGCATACTCAAATACCGGTAACTTCTTTTGTATATATATAAGTGGATTTTTCTGAAACATCACCCATTAACTAGTTTATCCCATTTTGAGTATTTACCTGTTAGGGTGGTCTTTAACATTTTTTCCTTTAAATTTCTAAAATCTGTTTACCCATCTAGTTTAACACAGTTTTAAAAATTTGATCTAATTCCCATGTCAACTGTGTATAATATTTTGAGCTTTTTTAATTTTAAAGATTTAGTTATTAAAAGTTACATTCTTGGGGCACCTGAGTGGCTCAGTCGTTAAGCGTCTGCCTTTGGCTCAGGTCATGATGTTCAGGGTCCTGGGATCGAGCCCCGCATCGGGCTCCCTGCTCTGCGAGAAGCCTGCTTCTCCCTCTCCCACTCCTCCTGCTTGCGTTCCCTCGCTCTCGCTGTGTCTTTCTCTGTCAAATAAATAAATAAAATCTTTTTTAAAAAAAAGTTACATTCTCTTGGGGTGCCTGGGTGGCTCAGTAGGTTAAGCATCTGCCTTTGGCTCAGGTCATGATCTCAGGGTCCTGGGATTGAGCCCTGCTTCTGGCTCTGCTCAGCAGGGAGTTGGCTTCTCCCTTTCCCTCTGCCCCACCCCCTACTTGCGCTCTCTCTCCCTCTCTCTGTCAAATAAATAAAATCTTTTAAAAAGATAAAAGTTATATTTTCCAATATTTAATATTTGAAATAACATTTCTAAAAATTTATGAATATAGAATTATTTCTCCATGAAATATTTCAAAGAGCAAGATCTAAGAAAATTTCTTAAACACTTAGATAAATATTGTCAATGAGGGTGCCTGGGTGACTCAGTTGGTTAAGTGACTGCCTTCGGCTCAGGTCATGATTCTGGAGTCCCAGGATCAAGTCCCACATCGGGCTCCCTGCTCAGCAGGGAGTCTGCTTCTCCCTCTGACCCTCTTCCCTCTCGTGCTCTCTCTCATTCTCTCTCTCTCAAATAAATAAAATCTTAAAAAAAATTGTCAATGAAAAAGTAAAAACTATATAGTATTACAAGTATAGAGGAAAACTGTTTCCATTACCCTATTGTGAGTTTGAGTTTTATATTCTTATTACAGTTTTATATCTTCATATTTATGTACTATAAAAGTACACACTTATTTTAAATTTTTGTATCAATTGTAGACATTACTATCCATTCTCCTTTTAGACATTTAATTTGCCTTCACCTTTTTTTTTAAGATTTATTTATTTGAGGTGGGGAGGGGCAGAGGGAGAGAACCTCAGGCAGACTCCCCGCTGAGATCATGACCTGAGCTGGAATCAAGAGTCGGTTACTCAACCGACTGACCCACCCTGGTACCCCTTCTTCCACATTTTAATATATTAAATAATGCTGCTGTAACCATGTTTGTATTTTCATTATGCCCATGTATGATGATTTCATTTGGTTATATGTCTAGAAGTGCAGTTTTTGTGTTGTAGGATGTGACCATTTTCAGCTTTACCAGAGTATGCCAAAAGGCTTTCTAAAGTGTTTGTGGCAGTTTATCCTTTTAAAAGCAAGTTAAGAGCATTTTCATTTCTCAGTCTCTGCTGACACTTGGTGGTGTCAGGACACTCAGTCATGTCAAGTAACCTGCAGTAAAATTTTTTGAGAGGCACAGTCATGTGACAGCCACCATAATCAAGAACAGTTCCCTCACCCCAAGGAAGTTATCTCATGCTATTCCTTTGCAGTCAAAACCAATCTTCAATCTCTTTTTTTTAATTTTTATTTATTTGTCAGAGAGAGAGAAGGGGGAGAGAACACACAGGGGAGCAGCATACAGAGGGAGAAGCAGGCTTCCCGCAGACCAGGGAGCTGGATGCAGGGCTCCATCCCGGGACCCTGGGATCATGACCTGAGCTGAAGGCAGACGCTTAACTACTGAGCCACCCAGGCGCCCCTCTTCAGTCTTGATCCCTGGCAACTAATGATCTTTTGTTCTATAGTTTTACCATTTCCAAAACTTCATATAAATAGAATCACAGTTTGTGAATCTGAATTCTTTCATTTAGTACAATGCATTTGAGATTCTTGTTACTGCATGTACCAATTAGTTTATCCCTTTTATTGCTGAACAGATTTTATTGTGTGGATATAGTGTGGTTTACTCCTAACAGCTGAAGAACATTTGGACTGTTTCCAATTTTTGGTTATTATTGATAAAACTGCTATAAACATTTCTGTACAGGTTGTTTTGTGTAAACATGTTTTTCATTTTTCTGGATATCCATCCCTGAGACTGCTAATTCACATGGTAGCTTTGTAAGAAACCACCAAGCTATTTTCCCAAGTGGTTATATTGTTTTGCATTTCCACAAGGAGTGTTATCAGAATTGAAATTGCTCTGCATAGTTCTCAGCACTTGGTATTATCAGGTTTTAACTTGCAGTTTTGTAATATCTAAATCTTTGGTGAAGTGTCTGCTCTGCCTATTTTAAGATTGGGTAGTTTTCTTACTGTTCAGTTTTGAGTTCTGGATTAAAGAAGTCTTTTGGCAAGTTATTTACAAACATTTTCTCCCAGTTGGTGGTTTTTCTTTTCATTCAACAGTTTCTTTCACAGAGAAAAAGGTTAATTTTAATGAAGTCAGATTACAAGTTTTTTTTAATGAATTTTCCTTTGATGTATCTAAGAGCTCTCTGCCTGACCCAGAGTCCTAAGGATTTGTTCCTATGTTGCCTTCTGAAACTTTTATAATTTTATACTTGTTTATGACCCATTTTGAGTTAATTTTTGTATAAGGTACTAGGTACAGCTCAAGCTTCCTTCTTCCCTCCCTCCCTCCTTCCCTCCCTTCCTTCCTTCCTCTGGATGACTGATTTTTCCAGCACCATTTGTTGAAGACTGTCCTTCCTCCATTGAATTGCTTTTGTATCTCTGTTAAAAAAAAAAATAACAATAGCTTTATTTGTGAGAATCTGTTTCTGGGCTCTATTCTGTTTCTTGGATATCTATGTGTCTCCTTTTGTCAGTACCACACTGTCTTGATTATTGGAGCTTTAAAGTCTACACTTCTGCACTCTGTAGCTTCCAGTATGGTGCTGATTAAGAGTTACCTTGTTACTGAATTTGAGAGGGAAAGCTTTCAGGTTTTCACCATTAAGAATGGTGTCAGCTCTGGGTTTTTGTAGATGCCCTTTACCAGGTTACAGAAGTTCTCTATTTTTCTGAGATTTTCATCATATAGATGTTGATTGTTTTAGCAAATTGATCATGTAACTTCTCTTTTTTAGTCGATTTATAATGGTGACTTACATTGATTCTTCAAATTTTAAACCAGCCTTGCATTCCTAGGATAAACTATATTTGGTTGTGATTATATGAAAGTATTATACTTTTTATATGTTGCTGAATTAGATTGGCTGATATCTTTTTGAGGATTTTTGCATCTATTTTCTGGCTGATGATTCCGATACTATTTACAACTTGTGGGGTTTTCCCCTACACCACCAAGCACTTCTCAGACACCAGCTGGGTGTCCTACGATTCAGCTCAGTTCTGACACTGTCTACCTGGGGATGGCATCAGATTCTAAGAATTGGGGGCTCAGTCCCACAAGTCTGGCCTCCATGTCAGATGCCAGTCTCATGTCCAGGTTGTCACCTGTGCTTCTGACCAACTGGCTATAAGTCAGGTTTCTATGAGCCCCTCCTTGAGTTTGATTAATTTGCTAGAGAGGCTTAGAGAACTCAGGAAACCAGTTTACTTACTTAAATTACCAGTTAATTACAGAGCATATTTTATAAAGGGTAAGATTCAACAGCCAGATGAAAAGACACAGGTGAGGTCATGAACAAAGGAGCTTCTGTCCCCATGGAGTATGGAGCCTGGCATGATGGTATATGGAAACATTCTGGTTCACCAACTTGGAAGCTCTTCAAACCGTATTCTTTTGAGTTTTTATGGAGACCTTATTACATAGGCATGGTTGATTAAATCATTGGCCGTTGGTGCTTGATTTAACCTTCAGCCCTGCCCCTCTCCCCTCTCCAGAAATCGGGGTGGAACTGAAAGTTTAAACCCTCCACTCATGGTTGTTTCCCTTAGTAACCAGCCCCATCTTTAGGGTATTTCCAAAAGATACTTCATTAACATAAACTCAATTGTCATTGAAAGGGACTTGTTATGATTAACAGGATACCCATTTCAACTCTATGGCTGGAACATTTTCAGGAACTGAGGACAAGAGACCAAATATAGCAAAAGATGTTCCCACTGCTCTTACTGATCAGAAAATTCCAAGGGTTTTGGAAGCTCTGAGACAGAAACAGAGACAAAAACCAAATATATACATTTTTATTATAAATCACAGTATCACAGGAGGAATATTGATCAGTAGTTTCCTTATGTCTTTGGTTGTGTCAGGGTAATGCTGGTCTTGTGAGTTTAGAAGTGTACCATCTTGGGGTGCCTAGGTGGCTCGGTCGGTTGGGCATCTGCCTTCAGCTCAGGTCATGATCCTGGGGTCCTGGGATCGAGCCCCGCATCAGGCTCCCTGCTCAGCGGGGAGTCTGCTTCGCCCTCTCCTTCTGCCCTGCCTCTGCTCTTTGTCTCTCTCAAATAAAATCTTTAAAAAAAAAAAAAGTGTACCATCTTCCTGGAAGAGATTGTGAAGAATTGGCATAATTTTTTCCTTACATGTTTGGTATAATTTGCCCGTGAATTCATCTAGGCCTGGAGATTTTTTTGTAAGGTTTTTAATTATGAATTCATTATTTTTGATAAATATATAGCCATTCAGGTTACATTTTCTTGTTAGAAGTGTTTGGGCAGTTTGTTCCTTTTAAGGAATTTGTCCATTTCATTTGAGTCATCTTATTTGGGGTCATAAAGCTGTTCACTGTATTTTTTTAATTCTTGTTTACACCCAACGTGGGGCTCAAACTTACAACCCCAAGATCAAGAGTTGTACGCCCCACTGACTAAGCCAACCCAGAGCCCCTTTTTTTTAAGTCTTATTGTTGGTAAGGTCTGTAGTGATACCGTCTTATTTTAGCTAGAGAGGGAACACAAGCAGGGGGAGTGGGAGAGGGAGAAGCAGTCTTCCGGCCGAGCAAGGAGCCCGATGTGGGGCTCGATCCCAGGACCCCAGGATCATGACCAGAGCCGAAGGCAGACGCTTAATGACTGAGCCACTCAGGTGCCCCTTCTTTTTTTATTTTTGGTGGTTTATATTTATCCAGATATTTACCATTTCTGTTTCCTTTCCTTCATGAAGTTCCAAGATTCATCCTAGTATCCTTTCTCTTTTATCTAAAGAACTTCCTTTGGCATTTCTTTTATAGCAGGTCTGTATGCAACAAATTCTCTTAAGTCTCTTAGGTCTTCACCAGGGTGTGTACTTATTTTGGCCTCATTCCTGAAAGAATATGTTTGCTGGATATAAAACTCTGATGTTCACAAGTTCTTTTTTCCAGCACTTAAAAATTTTGATGCACTGTCTTTGGCATTGATGATTTCTGAAGAGCAATCCACAGTCACTCAAATCATTTGCTTCTACAAAATGTATCCTTTTTCTCTGTCAGATCTCAAGACTGAATCTCTGATTTCAAGTAGTTTGATTTTGATATGTGTAGGCCTTTTTTGTTTGCTTTTATCCTGTTTGGTGTTGTCTGAGCTTTTTGAATCTGTAGATTTTTGTCTTTTCACCAAACTTGGGATGTTTTTAGCAATTATTTCTTCAAATTTTTTTTTTCTGTAACCACCTCTTCTCCTTCTGAGACTTATGTGACACAAATGTTCAGCCTTTTGAAATTGTCCCACAGGTCCCTGAGGCTATATTTATTTGTCCTCAGTCCTTTTTTCTCAGTATCTCATATTAGATAGTTTCTCCTGAGTCATCTTCCAGTTTACTGACTTTCCTCTGTCATCCCCATTCTTGTCTTGGGCCCATACAGTGAATTTTTTTTTAATTTCAAATATTTTTCATTTTCAGTTCTAAAGTTTCCATTTGGTTCTTTTTCATAATTTCTATTTATCTGCTGTGATCTTTCTACTCCTTCAGTGTTTGCCTTTACTTCACAGAGCATATTTATATCGTCGCTTTAAAGTCTTTGACAGGGCGCCTGGGTGGCTCAGTTAGTTAAGCGTCTGCCTTCAGCCCAGGTCATGATCTCAGGGTCTTGGGATCGAGCCCCGCATCAGGCTCCTGGCTCAGCGGGGAGCCTGCTTCTCCTTCTCCCTCTGCCTCTCCCCCTGCTTATGCTCTCTCTCTCTCTCTCTCTGTGTGTGTCTCAAATGAATAAATAAAATCTTTAATAAATAAATAAAGTCTTTGACAATTCTGGGGCGCCTGGGTGACTCAGTCAGTTAAGCGTCCGACTCTAGATTTCGGCTCAGGCCATAATCTCAGGGTCGTGAGATTGAGCCCTGTGTCTCACTCCACACTGGGCATGGAGCCTGCTTAAGAGTCTCTCTCTCTCATGTGTATACTCTCTCTTAGAAAAAAAAATCTTTAAAGTCTTTGACAAGTCCAATATCTGGGTCCTGTTAGGACCGGGATCTCTTGACTCTTTTTTCATTTCAGAACTAATCCCATTTCCTGGTTCTTTATATGTGAGCAATTTTTTATTATGTCCTGGACAGTGAATATAACACTGTGAGACTCTGGGTCCTGTTAAAAATACCTGGAAAATGTTGAGTTTTGTTAGTCATTTTATTTTTGTCAGACAATCTACCCAATTAGATTCAGATTGCATGTACCTTGTCACTTTATGTGGGTGGTGGTTCCAGTGTTTGTTGAGTCTTCATGGTCTTTACTGTGCTGTGTAGGCTTGCCCAGGGCATGCCCCACTCAGGGACTTGGACAGTGACTTGTACTATAATTTCATTCTCAACACCTTTGTCATGTTTCTTTAGTTCTGTTTCATGAATACACAGCTTAGTGGTAAGCGAGAATTAGTGCTTTTTCTTTTTTTTTTATTTTTATTGTTATGTTAATCACCATAGAATTAGTGCTTTCTCTTTAGCTCCCTCTTCTCCAAGACTTCCTTCACATTCTCCAGATAACATGGTTTCCTTTTCCCATTTCCTCTGGTGGCCAGAAAGGTAAGTTTTCTTCAGTTTCTGCCTCCTAACTTGTGAGTTTTGAGTGACTAAGAGAGAGAGGGAAAAAAATAATGGGGATCCCCTCCATACTCACCTGACATCATATCCTTTTCTCAGTTCTGCTAGTTAAAGAGATGGGATTTCTCTTGGGGTTTTAGTTGCTGCTGTAGCTGCTGCATGCAGATCCATGACTGGTGCTGACCTTGGGCAGAGCTGGTAGAATGGGAAAAACAAACCAAAAATCCCTGCCTCACCCTAGTCTTCAGTAGGGAAGGGTCCTTTCTCAGTCTTCTGGCTGGAGCTCTTTCTCTGAGTTCCCTGAGTTCCTGTCTGTTTTTGCTGTGAGTTCCATGAATATCAGCCCAGAAGACAAGGAAAAAACTGAACCTCACCTTCTTATGGTTCATTCAAGTTTGACTTCCCACCCACACCCACCTATTACTTTCCAGAATCCTCATGTAGAGTTGCTTTTCATATTTTATCCTCCGTTTTTAGTTGTAATAAGAGAAATAAGCCGTGCTGTGTGTGACTTATCATCTTGGCTGCTTCTCAAAGTCAGATTTATTTTATGTAACAAATTGATTATCTTTATCGTTTATACTTTGTGTCTTCTGTGTTTTTAATAAATTTCTTAACCAAAGGTCATAGAACTACACTTGTATATTTTTATCTGTGTGTGTTAGTTTTTACATTTAAGAATTGATTTCTCTCTCTGTCAAATAAATAAATAAAATCTTTTTAAAAAGGAGGGGGGCACCTGCGTGGCTCAGTTGTTAAGCGTCTGCCTGTGGCTCAGGTCATGATCCCAGGGTTCTGGGATCGAGCCCCACATCGGGCTCCCTGCTCCGCGGGGAAGCCTGCTTCTCCCTCTCCTACTCCCCCTGCTTGTGTTCCCTCTCTTTCTATGTCTTTCTCTGTCAAATAAATAAATAAAATCTTTAAAAAATAAAAAAAAATTGATTTTATGTCCACCATAAGACAGGGATCTAATGTCAGGAGCCCTTTGCAGTTCCAGTTATCATGTGTCTCCTTTTGATCTAGAATGCTATATAGGCATACCTCCTTTTATTGTGCTTCACAAATACTGCATGTGTTACAAGTTAAAGATTCAAGACTTCAGTGGAGGAAGTATCTGCAGATGTGGAAATAGCAAGAGAACTAGAATTAGAAGTAGAACCTGGAGATGTGACTGAATCACTGCAATCTCATGATCAAACTTGAACTGATGAGGATTTGCTCCTATTTTTTTTATTTAGGGTTAGGATGAATTTACTTTTTAATTTAAATTCAACTAACATATTATCAGAGGTAGAGGTCAGTGATTCATCAGTCTTCTATAATGCCCAGTGTTCATTACATCATGTGAGAGTTGCTCCTTTTGATGAGCCAAAGAAGTGGTTTCTTCAGATGGAAGGTACTCCTGGTGAAGATGCTGTGAAGATTGTTGGAATGACAACAGAGGATTCAGTCTATCACATGAACTTAGTTGATAAAGCAGAAGCAGGGTTTAAGAGGATTGACTCCATTTTTTTCTCTCACACACAATGGAATATGCAGCCATCAAAAAATGAAATCTTGCCATTTGCAACAACATGGATGGAACTGAAGGGTATTATGCTAAGCGAAATAAGTCAGAGAAAAAATTGTATCTCACTGATGTTTGGAATTTAAAAACAAGGCCTAAGTTCATAGGGGAAGAAAAAAAATAAGACGAAATCAGAGAGGGAGACAAACCATAAGAGACTCTTAGGAAACAAACTGAGGGTGGCTGACGGGAGGGGAATAGGGAGATGGGGTAACTGGGTGATGGACATTAAGGAGGGCATGTGATGTAATGAACACTGGGTGTTATTTAAGACTGATGAATCACAGATCTGTACCTCTGAAACCAATAATACATGTTAATTGAATTTAAATTAATAAAAGTTATGTGGGTAAATGCTACCAGCAGCATCACATGCAGCAAGAAATTATTTGTGAAAGAAGAGACAATCAATGCAGCAAACTTCATTGTCTTATTTGAAGAAATTGTCACAGTGAACCCAGCCTTCAGGAGCCACTACCCTGATCAGTCAGCAGCCATCCACATCGAGGCAGGACCCTCCACCAGTAGAAAGATGATGATTTGCTGAAAGCTTAGATGCTGGTTAGCATTTTTTTTTTTTAGCAATAAGGATATTTAAATTAAGGAATGTATATTTTATAGACAATGCAACAAACTACAGGACAAGCTAACTTTTATATGCATTGGGAAACCAAAAAATGTATTTGACTCACTTTACTGCTCCTTTATTACAAAAAAGGCTAGAGGAAGCAGCTTACTGAGAGAGTTGTATTAGACTTGCTAATTCCCTACCCACCACTTCTACCTCCCAACTAAGTCTAGCCTGGACCAGTCCAGCCCAAGGAAAGTTTGCATCTGCAGAGGAAACCCACTTATTCAGGTCACTGCTTCCTACTCACCAGTCCAGGGAAAGGGGGGGAAAAGAGACCAGACTCCCCACCATCAAGGTAACTCACTCCACCTCCTGGGAAAGGTGTAGGAGCGGAGTAAGAGACCAGGAGCCTTTAGCAGATCTGTTGTCATGCAGTTTGGGTGAAAGAAGAGTAGTTTGTAGCTCCCCCCCCCCCATTTCAATTTGTCAGTTTTGTTTTTAGAAATAGTTAAGATTTATTTATTTGAGAGAGAGCACCAGCAGGGGAAGGGGCAGAGGGAGAGTGAGAAGCAGACTCCCCCTGAGCAGGGAGCTGGACTTGCAGGTGCAGAGCTGGTCCTAGGACCCTGAGATCATGACCTGAGCCAAAGTCAGATGCTTAACCAACAGAGCTATCCAGGTGCCCCTTGTTAGAAATAATTTCTGAAAATTAGTTGAACTAAACTATTTCAATATTTAGCTGCATTCACAAGAGAAAAGAATGTCATTAAAACTTTTGACCTCAACATCTTTAAAGACCATTTACTATGGCCTTGGATAGTACCATGTTTCTTTGGATTAAAAAAGAGTAAATACTTCAGACTTCTTGTTTTTCTTCTATTTAGATCTACCAAGTTCATGGTTTTATAAACCTAGTCATATATTCATTACTTGCTATGAGCAAAAATTACACTAGATATAATTAGCACATGATTCTCTCATTGGAAGGCCCCACAGTATAATAGAGAAACAGACAATTACAGTATTGGTGATACTTGCTCACTACCACAAAACCACAGGCAGAATGTTTTGGTTATGTAAACGATGGAGAAATTAATGAGAACTAATGATATATGTAAGGAAACTTACTGTTTCTGTGTAATACATTTGTGAAGATTTTGTGAAGTTTTGAAATGATAATCCTATTTAATTACCGATTTTCTACCACTCTCATGGAAGTAAGTAACAAATTGATCATCTCAAATAACCCAAAGTTACTTGGTCAGAATTTATCCCTTTGAGGTATGTTTTTTAGTTGTTTGCTCTTAATTTTATGCCATGAAGGTATTTTAGTGGGAAAAGATACCTGACATTACATTTTTGTTATATGAAGTCTTTTAAATTAAAAGGTGGGGGTGCCTGGCTGGCTCAGTCAGTAGAGCCATGTGATTCTTGATCTTGGGGTTGTGAGTTCAAGCCCATGTTAGGTATAGAGATTACTTAAAAATATCTAGAGTAGTCAAATTCATAGAAAATAGAATAGTGGTTGCCACAGTTGGGAGAGGGGAAAATGGGGAATTATTGTTTCATGGGTATAGTTTCTGTACAAGATAAAAAAGTTCTGGAGACTGAATATACAACAGTGTAACACTATTGACCTGTACATTTAAAGATGGTTAAGATTGGGAGGTGGCGGGGCGGGGGTGGTTGAAACAGGTGGTGGGATTAAAGAGTATACTTATGAGCACAGTAATTAATGTATAGAATTATTGAGTCACTATATAGCACACCTGGAACTAATATAGCATAGCACTGTATGTTAATATACCAGAATTAAAATAAACTTAATACAATTTAATAATTTTTAAATAAAAATTAAAATGGTTGAGATTATAAAAAATAAAATGAAATCTTTAAAGAGAGAGATGGAGGTGGCATCACATTGCTACCTCAGAAATAGAAACTAGAATGAATACTCCTATGTCTTTAATGACAAAGGAAATCGTTATTCTCTACTCACTAAAATTCTAACTGTAGAGTCACTCAGCAGCAACTAGAGCAAAAAGTGAGCTGTCTGTGCATGCGTGCAGAAAAGGAATCCGAGGGAGTGGAAAGAACACAAATGTTAGAGTCAGGCCAACCTAGGTCACATCCTCAACCTGAGTAACCTTGGACAAGTTCTTAACCACCTGAGCTTTAATTTTCTCCCTGCCTGTAAGGAATAATAGCTACTTCATTAAGTTCTTTTAGAGAGATGCACAGTGTCTTCCTTTTTTTTATGATTTTATTTATTCATTTTGACAGCAAGAGAGGGAACACAAGCAGGGGGAGTGGGAGAGGGAGAAGCAGGCTTCCTGCGGAGCAGGGAGCCCGACTCGGGGCTCAATCCCAGGACCCTGGGATCATGACCTGAGCCTAAGACAGATGCCTAACAGCTGAGCCACCCAGGCGCCCTGCACAAAGTCTTTCTAAGCCCACAACCTGAACATTAATGCCCCCAGTCTTTCTAAGCCTACAATCTAAAGGAATTCTTCAGACAAAAGTAGGCCAAGCATATTTTAAGAACTTAGTGCCAGGTAGCGGGCTGCCTACAAAATTTCAAGAAAGAGGATGCTAAATAAAATAGATACCAATAGTGCTTTTTTTTTTTTTAAGATTTTATTTATTTGAGAGAGAGAATGAGAGAGAGCATGAGAGGGAGGAGGATCAGAGGGAGAAGCAGATTCCCCGCTGAGCGGGGAGCCCGATGCAGGACTCGATCCAGGGACTCCAGGATCATGACCTGAGCCTAAGGCAGTTGCTTAACCAACTGAGCCACCCAGGCGCCCCCAATAGTGCTTATTTTGATACTGCAGTTTATATCTTCCTGACTGAAAACGTAGAAATGGTTATTTATGGGGGGAAGTCTTAAAGCCACTTAAATGTGCAGTATAGAATAGGGGGTAAATAAATGACAGGACATCATGGGAACATTTATGGTTTTGAAAAGCATAGATAAGATAAAAATGGTTTTGGGGTGCCTGGGTGGCAGTCGTTAGGAGTCTGCCTTCAGCTCGGGTCATGGTCCCAGGGTCCTGGGCGGGCTCCCCGCCCCGCGGGAAGCCTGCTTCTCCCTCCCCCGCTCCCCCTGCTTGTGTTCCCTCTCGCTGTATCTCTGTCAAATAAATAAAACCTTTAAAAATAAAATATCTTGTAAAAAAAATAAAAATGGTTTTGATGTGTTACAGGATCTATGTATCTTACAGTTAAGCTTAGGTTTTTAAAATGAAGAAAAACTGAAAAAAATCCAACAACTGCTATGAATGATTCTTTCATTTTCCAATTTGTCAGTACTATGAGGTTGCTTTCATAATAAGAAGACTATGTAAGAGAGCCAGTGAACCTCATGGAGCAAAAAGTTTCTTTATAGACAAAACACAAACTTAGGTTCCGTAATGCTTGGTTCCATTAAGACAACCAAAGGAGGAGACGTCACTCTTGGTTCTTTTAATTCCTTAAGCACCAGCCTTTTAGCTGTTGTGTTCCTGTCAGCTGTCATAATTTAGTCGACCATGTCAAATGGATAGAACTATAACACTAAAATTTATCTTTTCAAAAGCAGTGTTTTTCTTTGTTTTAATGTTACAGATTTATTTGAGGTTCCTAGATTATCAAATGGAGCACTCAAATGAATGCAAGAGAAACTTCGTTGCAGTTTATGATGGAAGCAGTTCTATTGAAAATCTGAAGGCCAAGTTTTGCAGCACTGTGGCCAATGATGTGATGCTGAAAACAGGAGTTGGAGTGATCCGAATGTGGGCAGATGAAGGTAGTCGGCTAAGCAGATTCAGAATGCTCTTTACTTCCTTTGTGGAGCGTAAGTAAATCCTATAGCATTGAGATCTTTTACATAATTTTCATTCATTCAGAATTCAATTATTGAGCATTTCCTTTTGACAAAGACTGCAAGTCAAAGAGAATGCAGAAATAACTAAGTCTTAGTCCCTATTCTGAAGGAATTAACTGTCCTGGGTGAAAATCCATGTTACTACATAAATTGCGACACTGCGTTATTATAAAAGTGTAACGTGATAGGGAACACAGAAAGTGGAGACTCAAGATTTTCAAAATTAAAAATAATTATCAGTAGTATTAATTCAGCTTGGTATATAATTATGAATCTACCAAACCATGCTCATCAAAATTTAGATAGGTTGTGTTTTCTTTTTTCTAACTTTTTATTTTTAAATAATTTTAAGCTTATCTAAAGTTATAAAAATAGCGCAGAGTTTTCATATGTCCTTCACTCAGATTCCCCTAATAATGTGGTAAAACTGAAAATTAACACTGATACAGTATTATTGACCATTATATATAGACCTTATCCACATGTCACTAGTTTTCCCATTAATGTCCTTTTCTGATGCTGGATCCCATGTTGCGCTTAATTGACATCTGTCCTTTAGTATCCTCAATCTGTGACAGTTCCTTAGTCTTTAATGACCTTAATATATTTGAAGAGCAATGGCCATTTATTTAGTAGAATGTCAATTTGAGTTTGTCTGATGTTTTCTCATGGATTCTTTTGAGGTTATGCATTTCTGTTCAGTGTCACAGAAATGACGTTACATGTTTCTCAGTGCATCATACCAGTGAGGTAGGGGTACATCATGTGGATCTGTCTCATGTTAACTTTGCTCACTTCCTTAAGGTGCTCTCTGTCAGGTTTCTCCACTATAAAGTTACTGATACTTTCATTTCTAGTTAATAATTCTCCTTGAGACTATGCAAATATCACTTTGCTCACTAATTTTAGCATCTGTTAATGGTTTCTGCCTGTAATAAATTATTATTTTCTTTAAAGATTTTATTTATTTATTTGACAGAGAGAGACATAGCGAGAGAGGAAACACAGCAGGGGGAGTGGAGAGGGAGAAGCAGGCTTCCCACGGAGCAGGGAGCCAGATGCGGGGCTCGATCCCAGGACCCTGGGACCATGACCCGAGCCGAAGGCAGACGCTTAACGACTGAGCCACCGGGTGCCCTGTAATAATTATTATTGTAGTGTTTACCTAATGGTAGTTTTCTATTTCCATTATTCCTTCTACACCTATTAGATGTAATTCTGTGAGGAAGAGTTATTTTTCCCCTCATTTATCTATTCAGTGATTTATTTCAGTATGAGTTTATGGATTTTTATTTTATGCCATTATTATATAATTATATATAACATAATTATTACAATACTAACATTATTTTGTTACTCAGAGTCCCAGCTTTGGCCACTGGGAGCCTCTTCAAGTTGTCTCTTTTAACTTTTGATGTATCCTTCCCTTTTTTTTTTTTTTTTAATCTCTTTCTTATTTTCTGTCACCACAAGATGGCCCGGGCTCAACTGTGTTTTCCCTGGCCCAGCCGTAAAACCAACCATATTTCCAAGAAGCCCTTTTCTTCTCTTACAGAAGACACTGCTAAAAACGCTTTTGGGGTTTTTATAGGAATCATAATGAATCTGTGGATTGCTTTTGAGTAGTAGTGTCATCTTAATCAGTCTTAAGTCTTCCAGCCCATGAACCCAGAATGTCTTCCCATTTATTTGTTGTCTTTAATTTTTTTCAAGAGTGTTCTGTACTCTTTAGTATACAACTCTACAAGTATGCATTGTTAGTGTGTAGAAATGTACCTGATGTTGTATTCTGTGTTTGTATCCTGCGGCTTGCTGAATTAGTTTATTAGCTGTGTGTGTGTGTGTAATCTTGTTAGGGTTTTCTACATATAAGATCATGTTGTTTGTAAACAGGTAATTTTCCAATATTGGATGCTATTTTTTTATTTCCTTTTCTCACCTAATTGCTCTTGCTAGAACTTCTAGTACTATATTGAATAGAAGCTATAGGAGACACCCTTGTCTTTTGTCTGATCTTAGGAGCAAAGCTTTCAGCCTTTCACCATTGAGTAGGTGTTAGCTGAGTAGGGTTTTCATATATGGCCTTTATCATGTTGAGGAAATTTTCTTCTGGTCCTAGTTTATATATTGAGTGTTTTCATCATTAAAGGATGTTGAATTTTGTCAAATGCTTTTTCTGATTCAATTGAGATGATTATGTCATTTTTTTCCTCTTCATTCTGTTAATGTGTTGTATTACAGTCATTGATTTTTTTTTTAAAGATTTTATTTATTTGACAGAGACATAGCAAGAGAGGGAACACAAGCAGAGGGAGTAGGAGAGGGAGAGGGAGAAGCAGGCATCCTGCCGTGCGGGGAGCCCGATGCAGGGCTTGATCCCAAGACCCCAAGATCATGACCTGAGCCGAAGGCAGACGCTTAACAACTGAGCCACCCAGGAGCCCCTCAATCATTTTTATATGTAGAACCATTTTTATGGTCCAGGAATAAGTCCCATTTGGTCATGGTGTATAATGCTTTTATTTTTTTATTTTTTTTTAAAGATTTTATTTATTTATTTGAGAGAGAGAGAATGAGAGATAGCATGAGAGGGAAGAGGGTCAGAGGGAGAAGCAGACTCCCTGCTGAGCAGGGAGCCCGATGCGGGACTCGATCCCGGGACTCCAGGATCATGACCTGAGCCGAAGGCAGTCGCTTAACCAACTGAGCCACCCAGGCACCCGGTGTATAATGCTTTTAATATGTTGCTGAATTCAGTGCTAGTATTTTGTTAAGGATTTTTTGCATCAATATGCATAAGGGGTATTTGTAGTTTTATTTTCTTGTAGCATCTTTCTCTGGTTTTGATATCAGGGTTATGCTGGTCCATAGAATGAAAAAGAAGTGGGGCACGTGGGTGGTTCAGTTGTTAAGCATTTGCCTTCGGCTCAGGTCATGGTCCCAGGGTCCTGGGATCGAGCCCCGCATCGAGCCCCGCATCGAGCTCCGCGGGAAGCCTGCTTCTCCCTCTCCCACTCCCCCTGCTTGTGTTCCCTCTCTCACTGTGTCTCTCTATCAAATAAATAAAATCTTTTTAAAAAAAGAAAAAGAAGTGACCCTTTCTCTCCAACTTTTTGGAAGAGTTTGAGAATTGATGTTCTGTAAACATTTGGTAGAATTCCCCAGTGAAGCCATCCAGTCCAGGGCTTTTCTTTTTTGGGAGAGAGTTTGATTTTACTGATTCAATATCCTTGCTAGTTAGAGATCTATTCGAATTTTCTATTTAGTTTTATTCAGTTTTGGTAGAATGTATGTTTCTAGGATTTGTCTATTTCGTCTAGATTAGCAGTTAGTTGGTGTAGAATTGTTTTTAGGATTCTCTTTTAATCCCTTTTAGCTGTAACATCTAAACTGTCTCCACTTGAATTTCTGATTTTAGTAATTTGAATCTTTTCATGTTTCTCTTTTTTCCTTAGTCATTGTAACTAAAAGTTTGCCAATTTTGTGGAGCTCTTCAAAGAACGATTTTTTTTCTTTTCTCTAATTTTTCCATTCTCTATTTATCTCTCTTCTCTATAATTTCAGTGTTTCTGACAAAGGCATAGAACTCCAAGTTTAGTTTGTCCTTTTTTTCTCATTCTTTAAGGTTAAGTTACTGATTTGAGATCTTTCTCCTTTTTTTAACATAGGCATTTTTAGCTATAAGTTTCCTTCTTTGCACTGCTTTCACTGCTTCTCATCAAGTTTTGCTGTGTTGTTTTCATTTTCATTTATCTCAAGATATTCTCTAATTTCCCTTGTGATTTCTTCTTTGACCAGTTGGTGGGTTAAGAGTGTGTAGTTTAATTTCCACATATTTATGAATTTTCCAGTTTTCATTCTGTTATTGATTTCTAGTTTTATTTCAGTGTGATTGGAAAAGATATTTATTTCAGTGTGATTGGAAAAGATATTTTATTTCAGTGTGATTGGAAAAGATAACAGAAATCATTCTGTTATTGATTTCTAGTTTTATTTCAGTGTGATTGGAAAAGATATTTTATTTCAGTGTGATTGGAAAAGATTTTTGTGTGTATGTGGTGTAATATATGGTCCATCCTGGAAAAAGTTCCATATACACTTGAGAAAATTGTGTATTTTGCTGTTGTTGGGTAGAACTTTCTGTATATATCTATTAGATCCAGCTGGTTTATAGTGTTATTCTTTTATTTGCTTATTAATCATTTGTATAGTTGTTCTACCCATTATTGAAAATGAGATAGTGAAATCTCCAGCCATTGTAGAATATCCAATTCTGCCTTGATTCTGATAATGTTTGCTTCTTATATTTTAGGACTCTGATTTTTGGTTTATATTTTTTTATAATTGTATCTTTTTGATGAATCCCTTTTACCAATATACAGTGTCCCTCTTTGTCTTGCAACAGTTTTGATTTAAAGTCTATTTTTGTTGATATTTGTATGGCCACCCCAGCTGTCTTTTGGTAACTATTTGCATGGAATATCTTTCTGAATTTTCACTTTCAACCAATTTATGTCGTTAGATCTAAAGTGAGTCTTTTTTAGAACAATATATAGTTGGATCTTTGGGTTTTTTTTTTATTATTATTATCTATTCTACCAATTTCTGCTTTTTGAATGGAGGGTTTAACTCATTTACGTTTATAGTAATTACTAAGAAGAAAGGACTTCTGCCCTTTTATTGTTTGTTTTCTAAATGTCTTCAAACTTTTTGTCCCTCATTTTCTTCATTGCAACCTTCTTTTGTGGTTAGTTGATTTTTTTGTGGCAACACATTTGAATTTCCTTTTGTGTATATTCTTTAGATATTTTCTTTGTGGTTATAGTGGGGTTTTGTCTTTTTATGAGTTGGTTACATCTTTAAAAATCATCTTTACTATTTTTTGAGCATGTGAGAACCTTTTCATATTAAAGAATGGGGTAGTTCATGTATAGATACTGACCCAGCTTAAAAGTGGAAAAACTCTGAGGACAGATTTTAGGATTCTTCCCTTAAACTCCTGATAATTCACATGAACAAATCCCAGGAATAATTGGTTCTATTGCCTTTCTACCTTCTATAAAAGTCCAAGTGATTTGTCAGTACTTCCTAATAATTATTTTGTTGATTTTGCTTATAAGTACAAATCATATTACATTAGCTTTGATTTTTTTAAAAAACTGCTTTCAAAAATACCATCATGTTTTTGACTTGGTTTTGAGTGGCTTGGTTTAACTTTTGTCTACATTTGGATAGTGCTGATTAGTCTCTCTGACTAGTCCCTTTCCTCACAGTCACCTCTGTATGAAGAAAATTACCATTTAAAGACTCATCCAAACTGCCCCAATATAGTTGACTGTGTATGTTCACATCACATATATTTTAAAAATAAGTGGTAGATCTTCTGTGTTGTCCTCGTAAGAGAGGGAAATATTTTCACTTTTATTTTTTTATTTTATTTTTTTAAAGATTTTATTTATTTATTTGTTAGAGAGCGTGGGCGAGAGAGAGTGAGTGAGAGAGAGTGAGCAAGGGTACAAGCAGGTGGAGCTGCAGGCAGAGGGAGAAGCAGGCTCCTTGCTGAGCAAGGAGTCTGAGCGGGACTCAATCCCAGGGCACTGGGATCATGAGCTGAAGGCAGACGCTTAACCAACTGAGCCACCCAGGCATCCCAATATTTTCACTTTTATATCCCGACTGATGAGTACAGTAAAATGTTAAACTATATGATTTTTGCAAATCAAAATTTGTAAATATAAAGGTAAGATACTAGCAGATATTTTTCTTGAGAAATTTAGGAATTAGTAATTTTTCACTTCACTTATAATTTCAAGGTATTTTATTATTCCATGGATTCTATGTTGAGATCATGATCATATGTGACCTATACAAGCTTTATTATCCTGAACTCTTCTATCTATAATTTTAAAAGACTTGATGAATTGCCAGATGGCTACTTGGGTCATGAAGCTGATTTAGCCAACCAGCCTTCCTACCTGCCTTCCATTCATTTATTCAACATTTATCATATGAGATACTGTGTTTTGCTATGAAGATAGAAAAATGGATGAAACAGTCCCTTCTCTAAAGGATCTTATAGTCATTTAGGTGAGGTAACATACATGCAAATGAGGCAGTTGCAGGAATGACTATGACAAAGACTGTTTGAGACAGAAAACGAAGGGCTTCCTCATTAAATATCCAAGGTACTTCTAGCAGGCAGCATCGATTATGGAGCAAGTAGTCCTTGAAGGGAGGGCCTTTGAGTTTATCCTTGAGGGCAGTTAGATTTTAGAAGGTAGAAATGTTGAATAATTGAGGTTGTTCCAAACAGAGGCTACAGAATGAACAAAATGCATAGAGCCAGGCTTATTTGGATCACAAGTAGTAAAAGAAAGAAGAGAGGGGTGGGAGGGTTGGGGTGGCTGGGTGATAGACATTGGGGAGGGTATGTGCTATGGTGAGCGCTGTGAATTGTGCAAGACTGTTGAATCACAGACCTGTACCTCTGAAACAATGCAATGTATGTTAAGGAAGAAAAAAAAAGAGGAAGAAGATAACAGGAGGGGAAGAATGAAGGGGGGAAATCGGAGGGGGAGACAAACCATGAGAGATGATGGACTCTGAAAAACAAACTGAGGGTTCTAGAGGGGAGGGGGTGGGGGGATGGGTTAGCCTGGTGATGGGTATTAAAGAGGGCATGTTCTGCAGGGAGCACTGGGTGTTATGCACAAACAATGAATCATGGAACGCTACATCAAAAACTAATGATGTACGGTGATTAACATAACAATAAAAAATTAAAGGAAAGAAGAGAGAAAAATGCGTCAAGGAAAGGAGATTAAAGCTAGAGTTAGAAGGTCTTTAAATTAAAGGCTAAAATTAGAGCTCATATCATAGGCATTGAGGAGTTTTGAAGAGTTTCATACTACAAAATGACATAATCAGAGCTGTGCTTCAGTTGGAGTGTAGAGGCTGTGTAGGAAGGAGGCTAACTTCCATAGTAGGGGCTAGACCAAGACGGTCTGAACCAGAATAGTAACAGAGGGAGAGTCATGGAAGTGGAATCAACAAGATGTGGTGACTGACTAGACCAAAAAGTAACAGAATGAGTCCAAGATACCTACAGTTTCGGTCTGACTGACTTGGAAATGAAAATTGGAGAGATAAGAGGAACAAGTATTGAGTTATTTTGGATTTAGTGATTTTCTCAAGTAGCTGGAAATGTCAAGAGCTCAGCAGTGATATTTACCAGGACTGAACTGTGTTGCTGCTTCTTGTTGCCCTATGGATGCATATAAGTTGTTTCCAAAAAAATTTTTATCAACTCTTCACACTTGAAAAAAACATCTATGTATAGGCTATTTCAAATAACTACAAAGCAGTGCTTGATACAAAGATAGTTTCAGTTAGCAAGAAAGCCTTTCAGCCGTTTTCCTTTCTGCTCAGTTTATTTATTCCCAACGTCTTGTACCTTCCAGTAGTGCCCAGCAGCCCCATGTGGCTGTTGAATACTCATAACGTGGCCCATCTAAATTGAAATGTGCTATAATTATAAAAATATATCCTGGATTTCAAAGACTTGGTATAAAATAATGTAAAATATTTCATGAATAATATTTTATATGTGTTAAATGAGGATGCTTTGGGTACTGTTTCAGGGCTCCCCAACACCACCCACATGGTAGGTGATTTGCTAGAAGGACTCACAGGACTCTGCATGTATTTAAATACTTATGGCTGAGATTTCTGACAGTGAAAGGATATGGGATCAACAAAGGAGAATTACTTTCTGAGTCCTCTCAGAGAAATCTTCTAACAGGCTTTCTTAACCCTCACTCCCTCTCATGAAGGGCACACTGAGCATGTACATTTCTCCAGCAACAAACAATGCAGTAACATGGACAATGTTTCTGTCCAAAGAAACCCATTAGAGCTCAGCACCTAAGGTTTTTATTGGGAACTGGTCTCATGGGCACTTTCTGCCTTGCCTGTACCAAAATTGTGGACTCACAGAAGGAAAGAAAGTATTTGGCATAAATGACGTTCACACAAACTCTAGGCACCGTGAAACTTATCAGTCAGGGAAAGGAGGAAAGTCCAAGTTCCCAGTTGCCAAAACTAAGGGCCAGCCTTGCACACAGACCCTTCTAAAGGTAGCCTCTTCCTGCTGTAGTAACTCTTGTCTGCACAGATATATTGGGTTAAATAAGCTAGTAGTAAAATTAATTCCACCTGTTTCTTTTTAAAGATCTTTATAATGTGGCTACTTGGTCACATTTTGGCTCACGTTATATTTATTTGGGTCAGCACTGATATAAATCTTAAATGCAAAATTCTTCTCTAATGTGTTTTAGTTAAGGTATTTCTCTATACACTAATGATTTCTCCATCAGTACAAATCGTATAAGTAAACAGATGAAAAGCCTCCCTCAAGCGATGTCTTCACAATAATCACTAAATATAAGACTTAGCTCCATATCCTAAATTTAGCTTTATTATCCATGAAGAACGAGAAAACTATCCCTCCAAAAAAAAAAAAAGTCATATATATGTGATCAAATAAAGGATTTTGTAAGTTTTTATAAAACAAAAGTCCCAGTTTGGAAATCTCCTTTTAATAAGCACATTAGCTCCAAACAGTACATTTTTATATGCTAATTAATTCAAACTGTTGAACTCTTTTCTCCAAGCTATTAATGATGTGTAATTGTTATGAAACCGTTCGTGAAAACAATCAGTATTTTAGAAAAGGTTTATATGGATAGACTAATTCTGCATGAGATATTCACTTCATACCTACCCATTGTAGATTACAGATATGACTAAAATAACTTGGCTAAAATGAATGATATAGAATAGCATTTCCCAAGCACTGAATACTAATACATATCTCACTCTTTGAGGCAGGATATGGTTTTAGGAAAATAATTTCTAGGACTACAACTGTGAAAGCAGCAGAAGTTATTTTTGTTAGAATAAATCCATAATGTGATTCTCAGTGACATACTGCCTGTGGGGCTCCTGCAGGCCTGGTTGAAGGACAGATGATTTCTCAGCATCATTGTCACATGTCGTGAGAAGAGGAGGAGAATTGAAATCCTAACCCTTCTTCTTTCTCACGCCATGACCCAGCAGTGAGTAAAGGGGGAAAGTAGAAAGTCCTCAGGCTATAAGAAAACAGTTTATAACTGGCACTATTTTTGCTATTCTTTGTCCCTTATAAATTCCAATAATTCAGCCATTTTTTTATAGTTTTGAATTGAAGCATGTCATTAGGATCCCATGTCAGTAACTGATAACTTCAGTTCTCTTTATGAACAGCTATGCTTGTCCACTGAAAATGCACAGAGCTTAATACATCTGTAATTATGAAAATAATACATTTCTACAGAACAATATCTGATGATGTCAGCGCTGCTTTCTAATTGCTTTAAATAATGTGGGGAGCAGTTGTAAAGAATTCTATAATAAAAACTGAGGGTGGGGCGCCTGGGTGGCTCAGTCGGTTAAGCGGCTGCCTTCGGCTCAGGTCATGATCCCAGGGTCCTGGGATTGAGCCCCACATCGGGCTCCCTGCTCGGCAGAGAGCCTGCTTCTCCCTCTCCCTCTGTCTGCCGCTCTGCCTACTTGTGCTCTCTCTATCTCTGTTAAATAAATAAATAAAAATCTTAAAAAAAAAAATGAGGGTGTTTTCTACTCACTGTTCAATCAGTGAGAAACACCGACCAGAAAATCTTTTTCTCCCCTTTTGAGGATTATAAAGAGACATCAAAATGTTCTGTGTCACACAATGTTCTGTGAATAAACTTTAAGAGCTAATGATAGTTTGACTCAAAATCAGAATACCTAGAAGCCACAGTGCTGCTTATAACCTCACTCAGCCCTTCCTGAATAGTTTCTGTTCCCTGTCTCCTCATTTGTGAACTGGATAAGACTGGTAAAATTAGAGGTCAGTAGGTAATATGATATAGTATGTAATAGAACTGTGGTATGACATAGAAACAAAATGGAAAACTCAGTTTTTAGAAGTATTCAAAAATGCTGTGTGTTCTCTAGGCCATTTGTTATGTTAAAGTGCACACCTGGGTGTAATATAATTTTACGATCTATATGACACAGCTGAGGTAGGGACACTAGCTAATTTTTTTTTTGAAGATTTTATTTATTTATTTGACAGAGAGAGCGAGAGCAGGAACACAAGCAGGGGGAGTGGGAGAGGGAGAAGCGGGCCTCCCGCCGAGCGGGGAGCGCGATGTGGGACTCGATCCCAGGACCCTGGGATCATGACCTGAGCCGAGGGCAGACGCTTAACGACTGAGCCACCCAGGCGCCCGGGACACTAGCTAATTTTGTACTGAAATAAAATAACACCATACATTTTCATTGGCTTTTCTGTCCTCAACCTAATGGCTTATTTATGTAACTAATACCTTTTGTCCTTAGGGTAAGCTTTGAAACCATCAAGCATTTCTTAAGAATCATGAAATACTTTTTTTTAAAGATTTTTATTTATTTATTTATTGAGAGAGAGAGAATGGTAGAGAGAGAGCATGAGAGGGAGGAAGGTCAGAGGGAGAAGCAGACTCCCTGCTGAGCAGGGAGCCCGATGTGGGACTCGATCCTGGGACTCCAGAATCATGACCTGAGCCAAAGGCAGTTGCTTAACCTACTGAGCCACCCAGACGCCCAAGAATCATGAAATACTTAATGGTTAAATATCGATACCATGTGATGGATTCAGTCTCTGAGTAAATTACGTACTGGATATATACATGATTCTTCTGAGAATAGTAATAACAACATGATTGAGACCACTAATTTCATAGTCTCGTTGATTTTATTTTATTTTTTTGTTTTGTTTTCAAGAATTTATTTATTTGAGAGAGAGAGAGAAAACATAAATGGTGGGGAGGGACAGAGGGAGAGGGAAAAGCAAACTCCCGTTAAGCAGAGAGCCCAACACCGGGCTCGATCCCAGGACCCTGGGATCATGACTGAGCTAAAGGTAGACACTTAACCAACTGAGCCAGTCTCATTGATTTTAGAACCAGAAGTCTGAAATACCCTATAGTCCATCCCATTCTTTTAAAAAGAGGAAGCAGACACCCAGGGAGTTAGTTAAAATCTTAAAGTAGACAGGTTAACTAATAACAGAAACAATTTTTATTAATTACTAGTCCATCGTTATTTCTACTCTCTGTTTCATAGCACTATTTCCCAAGTTACAGTTCTTAGCTATTTTATTTTAGATTCTTGAGTCATGAGAGCCACCTACGGGTTATTATACTTGAAAAGGAGTGGGTAAATACTCAGCAAATAAGCCTAAAAGTTTTGTGCACAGATTATTTAATCGTGGGGCATCTGGGTGGCTCAGTCATTAAGCGTCTGCCTTCAGCTCAGGTCATGATCCCAGGGTCCTGGGATTGAGCCCCGCATCGGGCCCCCTGCTCAGCGGGAAGCCTGCTTCTCCCTCTCCCACTCCCCCTGCTTGTGTTCCTGCTCTCGCTCTCTCTCTCTGTCAAATAAATAAATAAAATCTTTAAAAAAAAGAAAAAAAGATTATTTAATTGTATATAGATAAAATTGAGTTTTATACTAAACTCAATTTAGTTTATAGTGCAGAAGGAGAAGGGTTACACAAATCCTAGCTCATAGCAATTAACCATAGATTATTAGCCTGCTGAACTGGAACTTGGGTGACTGTTACCATTTTGGGGATTCTGCCTTAAAGAGAGTTTATATTTGCTCTCTAATAGCAAAGCAATTTTGGATGTTACTTTTTGTTTGTTTTAATTGAAGAATAATTGGGGACATTCACTCAATATGGTATTAGTTTCAGTGATTTGATATTTACATACATTACAAAATGATCACAATAAGTCTAGGTTCCATCTGTCTCTATACAAAGTTGTTTACAATATTACCAACTATAGGGACACCTGGGTGGCTCAGTTGTTAAGCGTCTGCCTTCGGCTCGGGTCATGGTCCCAGGGTCCTGGGATCGAGCCCCACATCGGGCTCCCTGCTCCGCGGGAAGCCTGCTTCTCCCTCTCCCACTCCCCCTGCTTGCGTTCCCTCTCTTGCTGTGTCTGTCTCTCTGTCAAATAAATAAATAAAATCTTTTTAAAAAAAAATATTACCGACTATATTCCCTATGCTCTACATTACATCCCTGTGACTTATGTATTTTATACCCGGAAGACTGTTCCTCTTAGTCCCCTTCCCCTACTTTGTCCTGTGTCCGCATCGCCCCCTGCCCTATAGCAACCATCAGTTTTTTTCTCCATATCTGTGAGTATTCCTGTTTTGTTTGTGCATTTGTTTTGCTTTTTAACAATCCACATGTAAGTGAAATCATATGTATTTGTGTTTCTCTAACTTATTTCATTTAACATAATACCCTTTAGGTCTATCCATGTTGTCACAAATGGCAAGATTTCACTCCTTTTTATGGCTCAGTAATACTCCATTTTATGTATGTATCACATCTTCATTCATCCATTTATGGACACTGAGGTTGCTGCCGTATCTTGGCTATTGTAAATAATGCTGCAATGAACCTATAGGGATGTCTGTATCTTTTGAATTAGTGTTTTGATTTTCTTCAGATAAATATCCAAGAGTGGAATTGCTGAATTATATGGTAATTCTATTTTAAATTTTTTGAGGATCCTCCATACTGTTTTCAACAGTAGCTGCACCAGTTTGCATTCTCACCAACAGTGCACAAAGGGTCCCTTTTTTCCACATCTCCTCTGACACTTATTTCTTGTCCCTTTGATAATAGCCATTCTGACAAGTGTGAGGTATTCTTTCATTGTGGTTTTGTGTTTCCCTGATGATCAGTGATGTTGTGGATGTTGTCTGTTGACCTACATTATAAGTCTAGTAAATATTTGATAAATATCACATTATGTTTTAGGGTTTCCTGGGGTCCCAATACATACCTATTTTTACAGCCCATCTTCAGAGCCAAATTGAGAAATACACAAAGGGGGTCAGGCAGGTGGATACCAAACTGTTTTGTGTTTACCAAACTGTTGGTTTTATTACTGATGATGCAGTTGGACAATGTGTTTAAGTATTCCAAAGCTTCCTATGATTGTAACCTAAAGAGAGACTTCTTAAGAGGAAAAGAAATACTAAATTAATTGTTTCAATAAGGTTCATTGTATATTAATTTTTAAAAAGATAATATTTAGGGGAGAAAATCCAGTTATTATTAGTCCTGTAAAATTTTACATATTTCTTTTCATCTTGAAAAGAAACTTAAAAAGAAAATATAAAAAATATTTGAGGTCTGTCAGTATGCTGAGACACATATCTTAAATGTAGAATTTTTTAGACAGGAAATACATTTTTCTTGATTCTATTTTTGGAAGTCACAATGATTAGTTGATTTTTAGGGGCTTCTGTCAGTGAGACAAGCCGTCGTGTTTCTTGACTTTCAGATTCTTGTGTGTGTGTGTGTGTGTGTGTGTGTGTGTGTGTGTGTGTGTGTGTCTTTACACTGAAATACACATTATTACTATGTTGGTACTTTTGTCTCCAATCTAGGATGTTATTTCTTAACAGAAGTAAACACACTGAGTCATAATCTAGTGTAGCAAATGTTTACATATACAAGAAGTGTCACATAGAAGCACCATCCAGAGTATGACGGGAACACAGGAGTCACACTAGCTATCTAGGAGAATTGAGGCAGTCTTCACAGAGAGGGCAGCATTTTGGATGATCTTGAAAGATGAGTAGGTGGTCATCAGGAAGGGAAAGGAGGAGACATCTCAGGCTGAAAGAATGGTTTATACAAAATATGATGTTACATGGTATATATTCCATATATCTTTATCATTTAAAAAAATTTTAATTTTGAAATTCCAAGGAGTGATTTTTTTCTGGTAAAATCTACATGACATAAAATTTGCCATTTTAACCATTTTTAAGTGCATAGTTAAGTGGCATTAAGTACATTCATCATCACCACTATCCATGTCCAGAACTTTTTTTTTAAGATTTTATTTATTTATTTGAGAGAGAGCAAGAGTGAGAGAGATCACAGAAGGAGAGAGAGAAGCAGGCTCCCCGCCGAGCAGAGAGCCCCGACCCTGGGATCATGACTTGAGCCCAAAGGCAGACGCTTAACTGATTGAGCCACCCAGGCACCCCAATCTCCAGAACTTTTTTATCATCCCCAGCTGAAACACTGTCCCATTAAACACCCCATTCCCCTCTCCCACCGGGTCCTGGTAGCTGATGTTCTTTTTTTCTCTCAATGAATTGACTGCTCCAGGTACCTCGTATACCTGGAATCATACAATATTTGTTCTTTTGTGTCTGGCTTCTTTCAAGCATATTGTCTTCAAGATTCATCCGTGTTGTAGCATTTGTCAGAATTTCCTTCTGAATTTTAACCCTGAATAATATCCCATTAGATATGTATATACCACATTGCAGTTCTCCATTCATCCATCAACAAACATTTATTTAGGTTGTTTCCCCCTTTTGGTGGAATAATGCTGCTGTGTGCTTTGTGAATAAAGCTGCCACGATCATTGGTGTGCTCTGTTTGAGTCCCTGCTTTCAGTGGTTTGGGGTACGCACCTGGACGTGGAATTGCCGGAGCAGATGGTAATTGGTGTGGATTTTTGTGGAGACTCCATCCTGTTTAACACAGCCGCTGTACCATTTTACATCCCCCCAGCAATGCACCAAGGGTTCCAGTGTCTCCACATCCTCACCAATATTTTCTTGTAACATTTTGAAAAAATTTGCCAGGCTATGTACTAGTTCCGTAAGCACCATGGTAAATGTATTCCTATTCTCATTACACTAAACATGACGTTTGGCACCCAGCAGAAGTAAAGAGTTTTTACCTGAGAACATGTCAGAGAGTATCGGCCCTTATCTTACTGCTTCTGTAGTGCAGAGTATATTCATAGAACAAGTTGAAGTGTAAATAAACCAGGAGGAGTTCTTAGCAACAAACTGTTCTTCTTGCCTGCAGCTCCCTGCACAGGTGGCACTTTCTTCTGCCACAGCAACATGTGCATCAACAGTTCTTTAGTGTGTAACGGTGTTCAGAACTGTGCATACCCTTGGGATGAAAATCACTGTAAAGGTGAGTGCGTTGGCAAAGCCCAACCTTTTTGAGAGAAAAATGGCCGTTGCCCTTAAGAAAGACTTAAAATGTCCTTTTCTGTAACCTGTTTAGCGTAGCTGCTTTGGCTGAAATGGAAACATAGAATATAAATGTTCTTTTAAATGGATCATACAACTCATATGTGATAAAAGCAAAGAAAAATACTTATTTTTAGCATAGCTGCTTTGGCTGAAATGGAAACATAGAATATAAATGTTCTTTTAAATGGATCATACAACTCTCATATGTGATAAAAGCAAAGAAGAATACTTATTCTCAATGAAAGCATTCTTTTTTTTCTTACAAACTATGTTTTTTATCTTAAGTTGTTCGAAAGTCCACCATAATATTTCCTGCATTATTTTCTTAGTCATTTGTATTGTAAAGATACCTTATTCTCGGAATAACTTAGAAAGTAACCTAGAGTAGTAGTAGTTTAAAAATATAGAAATACTATTTAATAAATATTGACGGATTCAATCTTAAAAAGCAGTAAAAGCAGACTAGTAAGAACTGCTTTTTTTCATTTTATAAAATTTCCTATGCTGTATTTCTAGTGTATGTCTAAGGTAAACATGACTTGTGGTAATAGTTGAATATCTACAGACATTATCAAATCTTAAAGTTTTGAAGTCTTAACGTTTACCTGCCTTCTATTCTCCAAGAGTTCAGTAAATATCTTACTATGAGAAGTGAGTGTGATCTGATACAGCTGTCTTAAGTACTTGACATGAAGTATTTTCAGGTAATCATTCAAACGGTTGATCGTGATGATATACCTCAGTGGGTTAGCCTGAGCACTTTTGTCCTCTCTTGCTGATGGCCATCAGTGGAAATACTGTGGATATACTTAAATGTGGCAGTTGGTCAAACATACCACAGAGCAAAAAGCTAACTTGATAGAACAAGAGTATTTCTTTTGGCATTTTCTCTATATTCATTTTTTTTTTAAGATTTTATTTATTTGAGAGAGAGAGAACATGAGTGAGGGGAGGGGCAGAGGGAGAGGGAGAAGCAGGCTCCCCACTGAGCAGGGAGCCCGATGCAGGACTCGATCCCAGGACCCTGGGATCATGACCTGAGCCGAAGGCAGACACTTAACCAACTGAGCCACCCAGGTTCCCCTAGATTCATGTTTTTAATTTGATTTGCAAATTGTATGCCTTCATGTACCTTCTGAGTAAAGAACCAAGTCCTTTTTCTTTTATGTAATCTATCTGACTATATTGTGATTGGTTAGTTTAACCAGAAATCATAATGGGATTATTTTGTTTAAAAACCTAATTTTAAATGGTATCGTCTATAGGGTATTTGACCCATGTGTTCTGCTTTACCTAAAAATAACCTTACCAGTTTGTGACAGGACTCATTAATGAATTTTGAAAGCCTTGTTGTCTCTCTTTCTGCAGAAAAGAAAAAAGCAGGACTATTTGAACAAGTCACTAAAACCCATGGAACAATTATTGGCATCACCTCAGGGATTGTCTTGGTCCTTCTCATTATTTCTATTTTAGTACAAGTGAAACAGCCTCGAAAAAAGGTCATGGCTTGCAAAACTGCGTTTAACAAAACTGGATTTCAGGAAGTGTTTGATCCTCCTCATTATGAACTGTTTTCCCTACGGGACAAAGAGATTTCTGCAGACCTAGCCGACTTGTCAGAAGAACTGGACAACTACCAGAAGATGCGGCACTCCTCCACTGCCTCCCGGTGCATTCATGACCATCACTGTGGGTCACAAGCACCCAGTGTCAAACAGAGCAGGACCAACCTGAGTTCCATGGAACTGCCTTTCCGAAATGATTTTGCACAACCACAGCCAATGAAAACATTTAACAGCACTTTTAAAAAGAGTAGCTACACTTTCAAACAGGCACATGAGTGCCCTGAACAGGCCCTAGAAGACAGAGTAATGGAGGAGATTCCTTGTGAAATTTATGTCAGAGGGCGAGAAGATTCTGCACAAGCATCCATATCCATCGATTTTTAATCTTCTACTAAGGGGATATTAATTATTAAGTGTGTATGTATGCAGCCTACAGAGCACCCATACTCTTCAGCAGCCAGCCCTTTTCTCCTATCAAAACTAGCAAGACCTTCATTCCCACTAACCTACTGTAACAGTGAAGTGTGTTAAACCAACCAAGGGACCTCCTCCGGTCCATGAACAAAATAACTCACTATTGCTTGGTGTCATATACACAAAGTACCAGCGAAATAGCATTTGAAGAGGGGGGGGTGGTGCTGAGCCAGGCTCAGGCTGCCTGTTAGGCTTAGCAACAGGAATACTGCTCTGGATTGGTACAGCTTGTCAACATTCTGATCCCACAATAAGTTTAAAAATAAGATTTGTCTCTACATTCCTTTTGTTTTTTTTTCCCCTCTAAATTTAATTTGTTTTATAAGTCCGTGATTTTACCATTTTGGTTTCTTACATAAACATAAATGGTTAATGAACCACACATATTTCAATACAGGCATTTGTTCTAGAATTTGTCAAAATATAACTCGTTACTGTGCTAAGTGCCAGTGAAGACCCAGAGTTCTGTTTCGCCCATCTGTTTCTTCCTGACTAATTTCTATATTGCTGCCTTTTAATTACTGGATCCTTAGTCTTTATTTTTTGTGAATAGTAGATGATATGATTTATCACCTTTAAGTCATATTTTGTCTTATACTAGAAGATTTCATAATCCTCGGATGTACGCACCCTTCCCAGTTATGACTAAAAACTTGAAAAAGATTAAAACTTCTGGAAACCCTTTCAAATTTCCCAAATTTGGTCACATGCGGTGGTGGCCCATTCATTCCTGTGTGCAAAGTCGTTTCATTCATCTTGGGGGAGGCTGGTAATTATGTTTCTTTGCAGCGTTTCTCATCACCAGATTTGTGTTTCCTGTTATTTTTATAAGATGATTTTCCTCCCTTTGTATTGGTTTATGTTATGGCATATGGTAGCGAAGGTTGTATGAGAGTTAAAGGAAAATTCCTAAGAAACTGTAAGAGCCCTCAGATTGCTTCTTACTTGGGACAATACATTTTTCTAGTTCTTACCAAGAATAACAACTTCCACTTTTTTTTAAACTGCACTTTTGACCTTATTTTTTTTTATGGTATATAAACAATAATTTATAAACATGATATAAAAACTCATTGTGTTTTTTTAGACTTTTGATATTATTTGATACTGTACAAACTTTATTAAATCAAGATTAAAGACCTACATGAGCGATTTCTTTCAGTGTTCACATTAGTGGCTTTATGTACAAATACGCTGTGACGGAACGAAACATTATAACTTACTGTAAAGACCTTGGTAATGTGTACGTAAGCGTTTGTTTCCTTTTGTTATTGCATTTAGTTTATGATGAAATTTTCACTGTGTTATTTATTGTTCTAAATCACTACCACAAATCTTACATTAAAATTAAATGCATTGTTACATGATTCTTCAACCATGTTATTGCCCTGAGATTTTGGATCTTAAGGTATATATGGAAAGGAATCCATTTATCAAATTATAACTAACACAGACATGCCATTTTAAAGAAAGAAATTCTCATTTTGATATTTTTTGTAGCAAATTCTCAATGAAATGAGAAATTAAAGTTTCACTGAATTTCATTGGTTTTTTAAGATATCACACGTATGGGTTTTCTCAGATTAGTGAAAACTGGGACCTTTAAATATGATACATATAAAATACCCCTTCAAAATATTTCTTGTATCACATTTTTTTATTTTTTAAAAGTATATAATATCCAGGAGACAGGAAAACCTATAGATAGTATATTCATGATTTAACATTTTTTAAAGTCAGCCTAATTTCCTCTTTTAAAGATAAAATTTGGGAAAGTAGAAAGACTTAATGAATGTAGTATTCATTGAACTAATGAGCCAGAGCCAGATTAGATAGAAATTCTTTTAGTAGCTATGTTGAATAGGCATTCTAGTAGTTAGTAGCCAGCCAACATTTGAACAGCATAGTAAATATTTAATACAACTGTGATCTCATTCTTCATGATCATGAAGGAAAACTAGCAATTTTCTATGTAAAATTATATCCATTATAAAAACAGCTGTTAAGTCCATCTTTAACACCTACATTATAGTAGAAACTAATACAATATGCTTAACTACATTAAATATAGTCACTTGTAACTATATTTCTGAAAGTTGTATCCTATTTTCTTTTAAAAGGACATGAAGAGGCCTACAAAATAGAGCCTTTAAAGAAGACATTTAGGGCACCTGGGTGGCTCAGTTGGTTAAGCAACTGCCTTCGGCTCAGGTCATGATCCTGGAGTCCCAGGATTGAGTCCCGCATCAGGCTCCCTGCTCAGCAGGGAGTCTGCTTCTCCCTCTCCCCCTCCCCCCTCTCATGTGCTCTTTTTCACTCAAATAAATAAATAAAATCTTTAAAAAAAATAAAAAATAAGACATTTAACAAAACAGCACAGAACTACATAGCTTCAGGCAACCCCACTTAGCAAGTAGAGCTTGGACAACAATTTTGGTTCTAAACTTTCTGGCTGCTAAAACAAATGAAATCGTTTTTGTTTTTCACAGTAGAGAACCCAAACAGCAGAGGCTAGTTTTCTCTTCAACTAAAGAAAGAGGATCTGTGTATAGAACAACATTTCCTCAGAATTTAAATAAGATGCGGAATGCAGAGAGAAGTCAGAATGGTAAATCTTTAGTGAAGGCACATCTTAATACAGTCTAGGATCATCGGTTTTTGATCAGTCTGTCTGCAGGGGTAGAACTGAAGAGCCAGATGATCGATATTAGCTAAGCCAGCCTTAAACTGCCATATCTTGTATGCCTTCATCGAAGTATAGATGGCTATTAGGCCTTGTTTAAACATTTTTTTAGTCAAACATTTATTTGGCAGTACACTATAGGTAGAGAATGGAACTATTTTTTAGGCATTATTACCAGCATAACACTAATTGCTGTATTATATAGTCTTTCATCTTTGAGGTTAGTAAGAAAACGTCACAAATTGTTTACTAAAGTAAAAGCCATAAATTTTAGCAACGGAAGATGAACTTTAGCCATCTTGTGGAAGTTATTACACCCTTCACAGAAAATACAGAAGCCAGTTGTTAAACATACAGTGTAAAATGCAAAGCTGGAGGAGAGAGTATCTTCAATTCAGGAGCGGCACTAAGGACACCTCTACAATGTTGTTACCTTTCACCTGAGAACCTGAGTTTAGCACAAGATATCAACACTCAAGTGCCCACAAATTGCGGGAAATCTATGAATCCTAACATCTAAAGTACTTACGGATAAATGTGATGTACCTTTTGTGGAGGGAAATGTTCAACCTAAAGGTTTAACAAAAAGCAAAAGATTTTCTACCTTTCACATCACAAAAGAGATTAAAAAGGTTCCTTTGACTTGTTAACAGCTTTTGTGTCTGTCTTTGTCATGTTTCATGTAATTATTAAGCATTAAAAGAACCTCCTAAATGCTTCTAAATATTTTTATAGTTCTGCTGTTGTCTGATGAGCAAGATGCTTTCTGGTTTCAGGAGTGTGTCAGGTGATGAGACAGGACAGGAAAAAAGCCTAGTTGTGATTCCAGGAGTGATTCTCAAAGGGGATTATGCCCTCTTACAAAATGGCATCTGCTAAGTTGTTCATGAAGGGACCTTGAGTTTTGGGTTTTTTTTTTTTTAAGATGATCTGTTCAACTTCATTAATGAGAATTCTGAGGCCCAGAGAAGAGGAGTGAGTACCCACATCTCAGAACTAGTCCCATGTTTTTGCCTTGCCTTTGCTGTTTTTCCCCTGCTTTAGCTAGCTGGAAGTTTTAAAGGTCAAGTAGTTCTAAACAGCAGCCCAGATGTTCCATGTAAACTTGTCAGTCATTCTGATTTAAAAATGTAACTTATTCTATAATAATTTTTTTCAAAGCATTTTACTTTTTTTAATCTATGTAACACTATTCTATAATTTTGTTGCCATGACTTCTTGGCATCTGCAAACCGCAAGACAATTACTGTGAATTCTTAATAAATAATGTTAACAATTTATAGGTTTGGCATTAGATAAAAAGAGCTTCAGTGTTTTGCATTTGTGATCTTTCTTAAATCTAAAGGAAACAATGTATACTCTAGAAATTAAAGATTTGTGTGATGTATCTCTTGAGTTTGGAGAATGATTTGAGTTCTGAGCCATGATGACAAGTTGACCTCAGATGTCTTTTTTAGGTCCCTGCAAAATCAGTTTTCCATGTTTTATGTACCTCAGCAAATTAAAATTCTGAATTTGCTTTTTTTTATCACTTTTTCATATATGTCTGTGATTTTTAGTCACTTTTTCATATATTTCTGTGATTGGTTTAATGACTACAAAAGCCCAAGAAGCTATGACTGGGGTACATATTTAGTATGTACTGTCATTTTTTTTTTCAAGATTTTATTTATTTGACAAAGAGAGACAAACCGAGAGAGGGAATACAAGCAGGGGAAGTGGGAGAGAGAGAAGCAAGCTTCCGGCCGAGCAGGGAGCCCAATGCGGGACTCGATTCCAGGACCCTGGGATCATGACCTGAGCCGAACGCAGATGCATAACCGTCTGAGCCACCCAGGCACCCCTAGTATGTACTGTCTTGAGCAAAAATTTTTTTAAGATTTTATTTATTTCAGAGAGGGGAGGGGCTGGGTGAAAGGGAAGGGGAGAATCTCAAGCAAACTCTGTGCCAAGTATGGGGCCCAATGCAGGACTCGATCTCACAACCCTGAGATCATGACCTGAGCCGAAACCTAGAGTTGGATGGACACTTAACCAACTGAGTCACCCAGGCGCTCCTTGAGTAAATGTTTTTTTAAAAATGTTTTTTTAAAGCAGTGAATTATTAGAGATGAATATCCAGACCATGTAAGAATTCTTGTATGTCTAATCCTGGATTTGACACTTCACAGTAAAGAATATGACCCTTGAACTGGAAATAGAACTTGTGTTTTGATTTCCTTGCTTGTCTCAATTTACAGAGTCTCTAGAAGTGGCAAAGAATCCTTATTTCCTTGCAGGGTGAAGTTGGCATTTCCTACCCAACAGCTTCCAAAGTAAAATAATCTTAGTTATGATAAAAAGTAAAAGCATCCTCAGGCTATTACACCATTTAAGTTTTCAAATTAATCTTCAAGTGAAGTTAAAAAAATTTAAGGTGAATTTAGTGTTAGATTGCCTACAGATGCACTGTGCTACATCCAGTCACTGATGTGGCAGTGAGGACTTTCAGAGTGGGTTGTCCGAACACGCTGTCCTTTTGAGGTGCAGAGTGCATCAGTCACGGCCACAGCCTACCAAGGATGGATGAGTAGATTTCACAAAAGGTGCACACTGAGGAGAAAGCAAAGGAAAGCAAAAACTCTGAGCTTTACAATCATACAGACACAGATCAAGGAGCAAAGAAAGACGAAAGAAAAAGGTAGTTACCACTGGCCTGTCCCTGCAAATAGTTACAGAGCAATTTTACTTTCTGTGTTATTTAGGATCAAGAAACAGCTTTTATCTGAAAGTGCTCTCACCTGCCAAGCTTTCTCATACTCGGTAACAGCTGGTGCCAATAGGTCACTGAGCCAGCACATACTTTATTGAAACATTCTGAGTAACTGCTGATTGCTAGAAGGAATTCTCATCAGAAATCTAGGTATTGAACCTGCTTTGCAAATGTTCTATTCTTCCACTGATGGCTTTGTCCTATTGTATTAAGCAGTGTCTCAGAGAAGTATTCACAACTTTTGAACCAAAAAATAGCCACATGAATTGTAGGGAAGTTCTTTCCAGACCCTTAGAAGACAGTTTCACTCTGAAAATGTGCACAAGCAACAATAGTGAACTTGGTGCAAATTCCTCTGTTTTACATTCATAGCCAAAAGCAATCTTACGTCCTCTGTCATTTATTTTTAATATAAAAAAAATGAATAAAGCTTGTGGTAGGAGGCTTCTAGGATGGCTCCCAGTGATCCCTGCCTCCTGGTGTTCACAAGCTTCTATCATTCCCTGATGAGTGTGAGCTGGACCAGGGACCTGCTTCCAATGAATGTGTCAAAAGTGCCACGTCACTTCTGTGATTAAGTGACAGGCTGGCGTCTGTCTTGCTCACCCACTAGTAGTTGTATGATTTCCTGCTCAGATGGAAGCCAATTGCCATGTGCTGAGGTGCTCTATGGAGAGGCCCATGTGACAAGAGATGGCCAACAGTTAACATGGCACAGAGGCCCTCAATCCAATCACCTTTCAAAGAACTGAATCCTCCCAGCAACATGCCTGGAAGAGGATCCTCCCCACACTGGAGGCTTGAGAAGACCACAGAAAACACATTGACTGAATCTTGTGAAAGACCTTGAATACCACTGAGATCACTGATGCAGAAATCCAAGTTTTGTGCTGTTTCAAGCTGCTGAATTTTGGGGTAATTTGTTACACAGCCATTGATAACAAATACAAAGCTAGAAAAGGACAATGGCATAACCCAACTTGACCTCTGGGGGAAAAGTAGTTGATGAAATTTAACATGGTTTTTTTTAAAGATTTTATTTATTTATTTGAGAGAGAGAGAATGAGAGATAGAGAGCACAAGAGGGAAGAGGGTCAGAGGGAGAAGCAGACTCCCCACCGAGCGGGGAGCCCGATGTGGGACTCGATCCCGGGACTCCAGGATCATGACCTGAGCCGAAGGCAGTCGCTTAACCAACTGAGCCACCCAGGCGCCCTTAACATGATGTTTTAAGTCGGAAAAAAATTAAAAAAACCTTCAAAGCAATGGCAATATCATCTTGAATGTGGCAACATGGAATAAGGAGAGTCAGTCTTCCTCCAACATGAACCTGTCAGCTATCTTGCCTCCCTAGGTACAGATAAAAACACTTACCTAGATCCATTCTCTCCCAAATATGGCAAAATACTGGAATTTGATTCTACATTTGAAATGTAAATTATATTAAATTAAATATTGAATGGTGCCCCTTTTAAGCGACTCATCAAGTCTCCTTTGAGTAAAATGAAATTATCTAAAAATGAATAAAGGATAAAATTCTATTCAGATTCTAAATGGTATTCCCATAATTCAGTCAACATCTTGCACATTTTCAATCACATTAACAGTTTCTAGACTGCAGGACTGGTTATAACTATCATTACATGAAAAGGTGATTCTTAGGACAACTGATGTATAAAGCAATGGAAACCCTCCCCTCCAAAAAAGAGGAGGAGGGGACTGTCACTGAGAAAAGAAATCCTAGTCTCTCATGTCCAGATCCTCCCTGCTCCCAAAATGAGAAATGTGGCCAAAACATTTTTATACAGAGACTTCCCTGTTGTGAAAAAGAAGAGATTTCCTGGAAGAATGATCTTTTTCTCGTTCTTTCTTTCTTTCGTTTTGTTTTTGTTTTTGTTTTTTGCTTTGCTTTGCTTTGCTTTGCTTTGCTTTGCTTTGCTTTATTTTGGTCAAAATGATTGAAAGACCAACCCTGGAGAGTTTTCCTTTCTGGAATTGTTTTCAATAGCTGGCTGACAGCCACAGCTACCTGCTCTAAAGATAAAATTGTATCTTTAATTGTATCTGTGTATAAATTTTTCCTTTGAATTTGAAGCCAGCTATTACTGACATTGTTTTTCCCTGTGGGTATAATTGTGTCCTAAGTCTTTTTCTAATATGAATCCATGAAACCTTAGCCTCTATAAATAGGATAGTACTTGTTCCTTGTACTCTGATCTCTGCAAAAGAGGCATCAAATGAATCTCGGTCTTCCCCATCCTGCCATTTTTAATTGCTAGATGGTAGTCAGGGATTATGCTGCTTGAAGCTTTTCATTTTCTGTGGGATTAGAAGTGCCTGCCTTTCTACTAGTGACCTCATGGCTCTTGTTTTGTTACCCACAAATGCTCTCAGATTTTTTAAGGAAATACTAAGACACAAAACCAGGTTCTTTAAAGAAACTCCCAAGTCTGTCAGTGAAAAGGAAGGGACTTCCCTGAACGGTATGGGTAGTAGTAGGCTGAGATGTATACAGAGAAACTGCCTTTATCAAAAACCATGTCTTAAAGGGTGTGTTATAGAATGCTTCTATTTTAGGCTGACATTCTCACCTCTGCAGCCTGGAAAAACAGCTTGCTTCTCTTCCCCTCATCAGGTAGGCAAAAAAGTGATTGCACACTGTTTTTAATTGCAGGTTTACATAAACCCACAATTCAAGAGCATTGATTTGTTGGACTGTAATCTACACTTTAACATGCTGAGCTGCATTTAGGCAGCATGCCAGATGTGTAAAGTCAGGATTTAATGACAACATTTCAGTAGCAGCCCCAGAATTTAGTACAGTACCACTGTCGAATACTAATGTGCCACTAACAAGAAAACAAGAGAACAACGTCTTTTTTTAAAAAAGATTTTATTTATTTATTTGACAGAGAGAGACACAGTGAGAGAGGGAACACAAGCAGGGGGAGTAGGAGAGGGAGCAGCAGGCTTCCTGCCGAGCAGGGGGCCCAATGCGGGGCTCGATCCCAGGACCCTGAGATCATGACCGGAGCCAAAGGCAGACGCTAACGACTGAGCCACCCAGGCGCCCCGAGAACAAACAACTTCTTTCTCAGTTACCTTTTTTGTCCCTTTCTTGTTGATGGAGAAAGTGAAAGCAATTAACTATTTCATAGAAACCTCATCTCATAACTTCTAGTCAAAAGCAACCCATAGTAGTTGTTGCTGTGCTCATGGCACTTTATCAATCAACAAAAGGTAAATTAATTTTTAACACTGCTTATTTACAAAGTTCATGTTTTTCCTGAAGACTTTATCATTTTTACTTTCTGAAAATAATTATGTACATTAAAAGTATTGTGAATGGGGGCGCCTGGGTGGCTCAGTCGTTAAGCGCCTGCCCTCGGCTCAGGTCATGATCCCAGAGTCCTGGGATCTAGCCCCGCAGCGGGCTCCCTGTTCGGCAGAGAGCCTGCTTCTCCCTCTCCCGCTCCCCCTGCTTGTGTTCCCTCTCTCGCTGTGTCTCTCTCTGCCAAATAAATAAAATCTTTAAAAAAAAAAAAAAAAAAGTATTGTGAATGAAGTCACCATCTGATATCATTTCTGCTTCTCATGATTTTTAAAACGGAGTTTCATTTCCTTTAAAATAGAAGGGAGAGGGAAAAATTTCTTATTCTAAAAGAATGGTATTTCTCAAACTTGGCACCATTACATTTGGGACCAAATAGTTATTTGTTATGAGGGGGAATGTTCTGTGTACTGTGGGATGTCTACTGCATTCTTGGCCTCTACCCACTAGGTCCCAGTAGCACTGCCCCTCTTTTGTGACAACCAAAAATGTCTCCAGATATGGCCATGGGTACCCTGGGTGGGGAGGGGTCAAATCAACTTTGGTTGAATTGAATCCCTGCTGTAGAGAGATTAAAGGGTTTAACAAATAATAACCAGAAGCTGTTGATTTCTATTTTAAAGGAATACTTCAGACTTCTGGAAAGGTATAAAGAATAGTGAGCACCCACATACCCAGACTCCTAGTTAACACCTCTCAGTTTTATCTCCCTCCTTCTAGCCCCAACCCTCAGAGGTCCCAAATTTGGTTTTTATCATTCCTGTATCTATATTGGTTAAAAGTTATAGGGGCACCTGGGTGCTTTTCATCAAGTTGAGGAAGTCCTTTCTATTCCTAGTTTACTAAGAGATTTTATTACATAGAGGTGTTGAATTTTATCCGGTGCTTTCTTGGAATCTATTTGAGATGATCATACGGTGTTCCTCTTTTTTTATACAGTAAATTACATTGATTTTTCAAATGTTAAACCAACCTTGCATTTTTGGGATAAATTCACTTTCCATAATGTATTATACTTTGTATATACAGCTAGATTTAATTTCTAATATTTTGTTAAGGGTTTTTTGCATCTATGTTGATAAGGAATATTATAAGGTTTCTTGTGATGTTTTTAATTTTGGTGTAAGGGCAATGCTAGCCTAATGAAATGAGTTGGGAAATATTTTACTTCTTCTTGCATTTTCTGATTTTGCATAGAATTGGTATTATTTCATCCTTAAATGTTTGCTAAAATTCACCACTGAAGCCATGACTAAACCTGTCTAAAGACTTTTAATGGGAAATTCATTTTAAAAATTGATATAGGGCCATTTCATTCTTCTGTTTCTTCATGGGTCTGTTCTGGAATTCAAAGAATTTGGGCATTTCATTTAGGTTATGGATTTTATTGGCATAAAGTTAGTCATAATATCTCTTTTTTATCCTTTAGGTTTCTGTAGACCTCTTGTGATGTCTCTTTTTTTGTTCTTAGTGTAATGTGCTGCCAAAAGCAAGCACTCCTCCTTTGTTCTTTTTTTTTTAAATATCAATATAATTAACATACAGTGTTATATTAGGTGTACAATATAGTGATTCAATAATTCTATACATCACCTGGTGCTCATGACGACAAGTGCCCTCCTTAATCCCCATCACCTCTTTCACCCATCCCCCCTTCCATCTCCCCTCTGGTAACCATCAGTTTGTTCTCTATAGTTAAAAGTCTGTTTCTTGGTTTGTTTCTCCCTCTTTATTTGCCTTTGTTCATTTGTTTTGTTTCTCAAATGCCACATACGACTCAAATCATATGGTATATTTCTTTCTTTCACTGACTTATTTTGCTTTGCATTATACTCTCTTGCTACATTCATGTCCTTGCAAATGGCAAGATTTCATTCTTTTTAATGGCTGAATAATATTCTGTTTTGTATATATACCACATCTTCTTTATCTATTCATCTATCGATGGACACTGGGCTGCTTCCATAATTTGGCTATTGTAAATGTTGATGCTATAAATATAGGGGTGCATGTATCCCTTTGAATTAGTGTTTTTGTATTTTGGGGTAGGTACACACCAGTACAATTACTGAATCATAGGGTAGTTCTGTTTTTAATTTTTTGAGGAAACTCCATACTGTGTTCCACAGTGGCTGCAGCAGTTTGCATTCCCACCAATAGTGCAAGAGGGTTCCTTTTTCTCCACATCCTTGTCAACACTTGTTGCTTCTTGTGTTTTTTATTTTAATGATTCTGAAAGATGTGAGGTGATATCTCATTGTAATTTTGATTTGCATTTCCCTGATGATGAGTGATGTTGAGCATCTTTTCGTGTGTCTGTTGGCCATCTGGATGTCTTCTTTGGAGAAATGTCTGTTCATGTCTTCTGCCCATTTTTAAATTGGATATTTGTTTTTTGAGTGTTGAGCTGTATTAGTTCTTTATATACTTTGGATACTAACCCTTTATCAGGTATGTCATTTGCAAATATCTTCTCCTATTCAGTATGTTGCCTTTTAATTTTGCTGATTCCTTCTGTGTTCTTGATATTAACAATCTGTATCTTCTCTCTCCTTTCTTCTTTATCAGTCCAGCTAGATTGCAACTTTATTGATTTTTACCAAGGTCCAGCCTTTGATCTAATTGATTTTCTCTATTGTTTGTCTATTTTCTATTTATTGATTTCTACTCCTATAGTTTTGCTTTCTTCTTTCTTCTTGATTTCAGTTTGTTACTGTTCTAGCTTTAAGGTGGAAGCTTTGATTGTTGGCTTTAGACTTTTCTGTTATTAGCAATGTTTCCATTGCTGATTTCTAGTTTAATTCTTGTGTGATTAAAAAACACACCTTGTATGATCTCTGTCATTTTAACTTATTAAAATTCATTTTATGGCCCAGCATATGGTCTCTCTTGGTAAACATTTCATTTGAAATTTAAAAGAATGTATGCTCTGGGGGGCCTGGGTGGCTCAGTCATTAGGAGTCTGTCTTTGCCTCAGGTCATGATCTCTGGGTCCTGGGTTGAGTCCTGCATCTGGCTCCCTGCTCAGCGGGAAGCCTGCTTCTTCCTCTCTCACTCCCCCTGCTTGTGTTCCCTCTCTCGCTGTCTCTCTCTCTCTGTCAAATAAATAAATAAAATCTTAAAAAAAAAAAAAAGAATGGGGGTGCCTGGGTGGCTCAGTCATTAAGCGTCTGCCTTTGGCTCAGGTCATGATCCCAGGGTCCTGGGTTCCAGCCCCGCACTGGGCTCCCTGCTCAGCAGGAAGCCTGCTTCTCCCTCTCCCACTCCCCCACTTGTGTTCCCTCTCTCGCTGTGTCTCTCTCTGTCAAATGAATAAATAAAATCTTAAAAAAATAAAAGAATGTATACTCTATAATTATTGGGTGCAGTGTTCTATAAATATCATTTGGTACTGTTGGTTGATAGTCTTCATTGCATTATTTAAGTCTTCTATATATCTATTGCTTTTTTAAAAAGATTTATTTATTTATTTATTTATTTATTTGAGAGAGAGAGTTGGAGGTGGGGTAGAGGAAGAGAGAGAGAATCTGGAACAAATGCCCTGATGAGCATGAAGCCTAATGCCGGGCTCAATCTCACAACCCTGAGATCATGAGCTGAGCCAAAATCAAGAGCTGGTCGCTTAACCACCTGAGCCACCCAGGCTCCCCTACATCTATTGCTTTTTAATCAACTAAGGGAAGTGTTTCAAAATCTTTAACTATAACTTTACATGTCCCCCTTTTGCTTTCACCTCTGTTGGTTTCTATTTCATGTATTTTGAAGTTCTGTGATATGCATAACTCATATAAGATTATCTTCTTGTTGAATTGACTCCTTTATCATTATGAAATTATCCACTTTATCCTCGACAATGTAATGATTATAGACCTACACACTGAAACCTTGACAATGCAGACCATTTACGTTTAATGTAATTATTGGTATGGTTAGGTTTTACCATCTTCCTATGCATTTTCTATGTGTCCTATCTGTCCCATCTGCTCTTTATTCTTTTTTCTTTTCCTTCCTTCTTTTGTATTAGACTGTTTTTCTTTTTCATTTTTCCATTTTATTTTCACTTAAAGGCTTATTAGCTATTACAGTTTTGCTTCTTTTTTACATGGTTGCTCTACGGTTTTCAATACACATTTTTAACTTAGACCTTCAAATAATTTTATTTCCCTTTCCATGTAATATATGAACCTTATACCAGTATCATTCCTTTTCTCTCTTCCATCCTTTCCACTATAGTTTTTATACATATTACTTCTACTTATGTTAAAAGCCCACAATACACTGTTACGACTTTTGCTTTAAGTATTCAATTATCTTTTTTAAATATTGACAACATGAGATCTCTTACATTTACCCACATATTTACTATTTCCTGCACTTTTTCTTTGTGAAGATTCAAGTGTCTATTTGATATCATTTCCTTTCTGCCTGAAGAACTTCCTGTACAATTGGTAGTATAGGTCTCATGGGGTTTGTCTGAAAAAGTATTTTTGGAAAATATGTTTGCTGGTTATATAATTCTAAGGTGACAGATTTTTCTTGTCTTTCAGCATTTTAAAGATGGATTATTATTGTCTTCTGGCTTGCATCATTTCTGGCAGGAAGTCTATGGCCATTTGTTCTTTCTATATATAATGAGCCTCTTTTTCTGACTGCTTTTAAGAGTTTCTATTTATCACTTTTTCACTGCATCCTGGTGGAGTCCACAACTTCTGCTGACCCCTTAGGGCTCTAGAGAGGCCCAGTAGAGCATTGGTTGGAGGTCTTGATCCTTTTTTGTTCAGATATGACTGGTTGACTGGTTTGCAATGAAGTTATCACAGTAGCGTTTATATTTGCAACTGCCAACAAATCAAGCCAAAAAGTCACTTGCAGATTTATATGTGTCTTTGTGAATACTCAAAAAATCCTCTTCCCAATGTTAAGGAAAAACAAAACCTGCCAATGGTTAGAGCAGTAAAAACAAATTTTAATCATGAACTGTTGCAATCAAGGAAAAGAGACTTCAGTATTGAACTGGGTTCAGCTCTAAATACAGCATGGACAAGTGAATATTTATAGCCAAGGAGCAGGGTGGGGGGCAGTGGATAGAAAATTACTAAAAGAAACATCCAATGTAAGGAGAGATTCTAGTAAACAGACTTGAACAGGAAGGCAGACCAAGGTGATCAGACATCACCTGGGAGTGATGTAGGGGGGTGAGGAAGTTGATCAGAGATTGAGGGTGATCAGATGTCAAGTGTGGGGGGTTTATCTCTAAGCTGGCAGCACAAGATTATTGATACCACTGGGTGAGGCAGTCCAAATGAGGACAATCACTAAGGTTAAGGCCTTGCGACCTTAGAGGAACCCAACTACAGGTTAGTTGAGGAGGGAGACCTCCTACCTCTTCTCAAATGTAATGAAGCATTCCCCAGGATAGGCCACAAGTTAACCATAAAACAATTCTTAACAAATATAAGAAGACTGAAATCATAAATCTTTTTCAACCACAATAGAATGAAACTAAAATGAATAGCAGCAGGAAAACTGGAAAATCCATAGAAATGTGGAAATTAAACAACACACAAACAACTATGGGTCAAAGAAGAACTCACAAAGGAAATTATAAAATAGCTCGAGACAAATGAAAATGAAAACGCAACCCACAAAAACTTATGGAATGCAGGAAAAGCAGTGCAAAGAGAAAAGTTTATAGCCATAAACGCTTACATTAAGAAAGAAGATCTCAGCTGTGAGCTGAGGTGAGATCCATCGAGGCGGCGTGTTCTCTCTGCCGTGAGCTTTCTCGCTAGCCGAATTCAACTGGGTGAACTATGAGTGCCCGAGTCAGATCCAGATCCAAGCAAAGAAAAGATGATCCGGGGTCTAAACATCAGGAGCAGCAACCCAGTGATGAGCAACTGAAACAAAAGGAGGCACCACCTGAGAGTCAGGATATTCTACCTGACCAAGGGAAAGAAGTTGAAGCAGGACCTGTGGCTCAAGGACGGGACCTGGAAGCTGATCTCCAGGAGCTGCCTCAGGCAAAGGCTGGGGGTATAACTGAAGATGACCCTGATTCAAGGGGCCAAGTCTACCCTTCTTAGAGCCCATTAAAATGCCGGAAGCAGGGCGCCTAGGTGGTTCAGTTGGTTAAGCAACTGCCTTCGGCTCAGGTCATGATCCTGGAGTTCCAGGATGGAGTCCCGCATCGGGCTCCCTGCTGAGCAGGGAGTCGGGTTCTCCCTCTGACCCCCCCCATGCTCTCTCTCTATCTCTCATTCTCTCTCTCAAATAAATAAATAAAATCTTTAAAAAATTTTTTAAAAATTAAAAAATAAAATGCTGGAAGCAGGTGAAGGACTACTCCAGATTTAAACAAGGACAAGCTGAAACATGCAGACTACTCTTATGTGAGGTACTTCACTGTTGTAGTTCTCTCAATAAAGTTTTACAGATGTTCCACAAAAAAAAAAAAAGAAAGAAAATCTCAGATCAAGTACCTAACTTCACATCTCAAGGAACTAGAAGAAGAACAAACTAAACCCAAAGTTAGCAGAAGAAAGGAAATAATAAAGATTAGAGCAGTGATAAATGAAATAAAGAGTAGAAAAACATCTTTTTTATTTCTTCTTATGAATTTTATGAAACTGAAAGCCCTAAATTGGTCTCAGCTCTCTCAGCATTTCTATCCTAGAAAGTATAACACCACAAACACATTCCTTCCAGTCCTATATCCTCACCCCCATGATGGAATCTAGACTACCCCAGAATCCATTAAACTAGCCTTGAACCCTATCCCTTGCTTTTTCTATGATGTTCTTAAAGGAAATCTAAGGATACACTGTTCTTGTCCCCCAAGTAATGTATCGAGGGCTCAAAGAAACAAAAAAACACATGTTAGAAACAACAAATGCTGGATTTTTTGGTGCTGAAAGGAATCAAGCCAAAAGGCTTTCTGAAGTGTTCTGAGCAGTTTCCTGAAGAAGGAGAGGGACAACCTGATGAGAAGATGGGCAGACTTCCCAGACAATGGGAAGACAGTCTCAGATTGCAGAGGAATCCTCAAACTGGCGATAAACCAGGAGCCTGTTGTGTCCCTGACTACATGGGACCAACCCTGTTCCTGCACCTCCACCAGACAGGGGGGACTACACAAGCCTCCCCTGGGATGTCCCATTCACCCAGGCATGTTTAAAAAAAAAAAAAAGCCTGTGATGATAAAACAAGTAGGATATGGATGCCACATTATTAATTCTGATTGCTCAGAATATGCCTATATACTTTCATACACAACCAGACTCCAGGATCTCACGGCATTACACCTTTTCATAGTGCTGAGCCTGAGATGAAAGGGAATAGAACAAGCTTCAGGGAAAGCAGAAGAGATGAAAGGATCACAGTTTCTTCAAATAACTCCTAAGACTTGAGAGACTCAAATTCTGCTTGATGAAGTGAATGCTGCAGAGCATATCAGCAATCAATAAGACAGTGCAACTCCAGAAAACCTTGAGTAAGTAATAAACAAGCCCTAGTCCCAAAAGATTGGGGTTTTCTTGATCTTGGCCAGTGTGCTGGGAGTGCTACCCACTTGGGGAGAATGTTCCTTCTCATCAGAGACAGAGTGGACAAAATTACAAATGATTACACACTACTTTCCCACCTTTACAAAGTATTTGTATTAGTCAAGACTCTTTGACTTAGAAATAAGAACAGCCTAATACAATTCAGTTAAGGGGGAAGAAAAAAAAAACCAGAAATTTACACGGCTCACATGGCTGGAAAGAATCCTGAGAAAACGCACATAATTCAGAAGTTCTGTAAGAACCAGGGATTCGGGACTGGACCCCGGACTTGGCACTTGCAGATTTATCTGTATGTGTGTCTTCCTCTCTTGGTACCAATCTCATTCTCTCTCCCTGCAAGCAGGCTTCCTCCATATGGCAAGTACATGTTTACATCCTTCCAGCACTTTGATTCCAAAGACAAAGTCCCAAGAAGAATCCAACGGGCCCAGCTGAGATCACTTGCCAATTACTGAACCACGTTCTGAAGGCAGCGGGTTGGACTACTCTGTTTGACTAGACCTAGATCGCTTGCCTACCCTGTGGATTAGGAGAGGTAGGACCAGAAAATGTGGCCCTGCTCCCTTCAGAGCACTTGGAGTGGGAGAAGACTTTTCTGAAGGAAAAGGGGGTAAGAAGGGGAGAGCAGTCATCACTGAGCTGCTGTGGGCCAACGTAATGCTCAGTTGGCTCTTCCACACACCTTGCCTTTACCCCCCACACACACTTCTGCCCAGATAGCTCCATTATAATCTCCTGGATGCTAGTTTTGCTTTTAAGGCATGGAGTGGCTTAAATAAAAATTATTCCCCAAGACAAATGGATGGTACACCAAGGCCAGGATTGAGACGAGAAGTTGCCTAAGGAATTCAGGGAAATAATTGGGCCAGGCGGCATGGACAGGGCATAAAGTGTTAATAAAATTAAAGGTTTTTTGAGCACTTACCAAGCTTTATTAAGTACTTACTATATAACAAACGTCACTCTGCCTTTTCTCCAGAACAGGTGAAGTTTAGGGAGGCTAATTGATGTTGAAAGGTCACATAGCTCCTAGCCTACCTCCAGAGCCCATCGGCTCAACCAGGTTGCTGCATTGCCTCCCCAGCTAAACTAGATGTCAAAAGACTTGGGTCTAAAATATAAACGGGTGGGTGTATTGGGGTGGGTATTTTCCACTTTCACATACTTTCTAGATTTTCTTTCATGAACATATGTTACTTCTATAATTAAAAACAAAAATGTCCATGAAACAGAGAAGCCTAGGCTATGGTTGCGAATCTACCCTTAAGTCACTCACCAACACTGGCAACATGTCTTTCCCCCGCTGGGCCTCCGACTTCCAGGTCACATCGATGGTTGCTGACAACTCAGATTGGGAATTTGTCTGACCTCCCCTCGCAGGGGATCAGTTTCTGGAACTAAAGGTTGGAAGGCTGGACCCATGGATGAAAAGGGGGTGGGGGGGGATCAGCTTGGGGTAGCCCAGGAAGCCAAAAAGTTTTGGATGTATATAGTCCAAAGCCTGGGGAAAGGACAGCAACACGACGGGAAGGACAAGTTGACAACAGATCAAGCAAGACAACCCAGTAAGTGCCAGGAGAGACTCCGAGCGAGTCAGCACAGAGGCTGAGAGTGTGAACAGCTACACCCCTTTCATTTGGGGAACCCCCTTCCCACTGCATGCAGACTTGATGTGACTGTGAAGGAGCCTGTCTGTCCTAGGCCGAGTGTTAGAAGGACTGAGGACAGATGAAGCAAATTCTTCCTCATCAGGACCCCTCACTGTTTTTTTGTTTGTTTTTTTTTTTAGAAAAAACACAGGACTTTATTATTCCCATTACAAAGGGCAGGTCTTCACAGGATGAGGGCGGAAATTCTGATGGTGGAGAGGAGGCCCCTACTTGCCGGCGATGAGCGGGTTCCGCAGGACCACGATGACCGAGTCCCTGCGCAGGAACATCTTGGAGATGTAGCGGTCCTTGTTGACTGGCTTGGACTTCTTCTTGCCCTTGCCGCTCTTGGGGACCTCGGTCCACATCTCCTTCACATTCTCCAGCACCATGTTGCAGTGCCTGTTGAAGGCCTTTACGCGGCCCAGGAGCTTCTTGTTGTTGCGGCAGTTGATGAGCACCTGGGTGTTGTTCTTGACTGACTGCGTGAGCACAGAGAGTGGACCTGTGTTGAACTCTTCTTCCTCCCGCTTCTGCAGCTCCTCTGGGGTCATCTCACTCTTGGGCTTGTTGAGGAGGCTCATGGTGATAGTGCCTGAGGTCCCAGATCAGCGCCGTCTCCTCCACGTTGCTGCTGCCTCCGAAGAGAGAGCGACAGGCGGGCAGGACCCCTCACTGTTTTTGATATCACATTCCCAGAGCTGGGCTGGTTCTCGTCACTCCCAAAGACTGCTCCTTCCACTTCTCCTCCAGTCAAGTGTTTGTGTAATTTAAGTCAGTTTCTCTTGCTTGTGACCAGAGAACCCTAATGTATACAGCTGTCTCTCTTTGTGTGGATAATATAACTTTGTTCTGTCAATTTTAGGGTCAATAATCATTTACTGAGTCCCGCTAAGTGCCAAGATCTGTGCTGAGCACTTCCGCACATATCAAGAGAGAAAATCCATCGGTGCAGAATCAGTCCCCTGGGACCCAGTGTTGAGTAACTTCTGGGTGTCCGATGGGGATGCTTGACAACAAGAGGGCTAATACCCAGTCCAGCTGGAGTCCCTGACGAAGCCGCTATGGTCGGATCCCAACATGAGATTTGTCGCCGCTATGATCAGATCCCAGCGTCCCGCCTGCACCACAGCTGATGGCCCAAACCATAGTTTTCTGGCACCACCTCCCATCCTATACCTGACTGTGGCTCCCTGTCCCTCATCTTCTCTCCGGCTTTCATCTCATACCTGTGCTTCAGACCACTGCTTTCCTGGACGGGCCTCTGGCTTCCCTCTCCAACTGTGCCTTGAATTTTCTTTCTGCTTCATTCAACAAATACTAAGTTACCAATTGCCAGGCATAAAGGATCCCATTCTGAGTTAGACAGACGTTGCCCTGTCCTCATGACCGTAGAAGCCCTTAGAGAAGGCTGACATTAAACAAGCCGTTTTTTAAAATGTGATGAGTGATGCAGAGGCTTTAGAAGAACCAGCAGGAGCACAGGACCAGGTCCTAAAGTCTAGAGCTTGGGAAAGGTGTCCAGGAGCAGAAATGAGTTTGAACATATGATGACTTCAAAGCAGAACATTTTGAGTTTGCAGGACCTGGGAGGCACCCAGGTGACTGCTGTGCACTTTTGGTTGTGTGGGCTTCTCCCACCCAGACCCAACCCTGGGCCCAGGATCCCAGCAACACAGACCTCAGCAAGTTCACCTTGAACGTAAAACAGACACATACAAGTTTGTTGTCTAGGACATCCCAGGCCAGCTGAAGAGACGAGAGTGGCCTCTGCAGAACACAAGAAACTTATCAAACGCCAATAACGGCTTGCTGTGCTTGGTGGGGCCTCATGGGGCACAGTGGCAGAGAGAGGTCAGCTCAGTTGTCAAGGAAGGCTTCATCCAGCACCTTGCAGATAATAAAGGAGTGGTAAATATTTGCTGATTGTTTGATGATTGCTCCCAGGGCTGGGCCACAAAATCAGACGGTATCTTAACTGAGGCAGGCAGCACTGGGCCACAGAAAGGGGTGAGAGGCCGGGAGTGAGGGTGGAAGTGGAGGGGAAACCCTGGCATGGGAAATCTGCTTGAACGTTCACCCGACTCCATCCCTTCCCCAGCCTGGTTTCACACTCAGGCAGCCTATTTGCTCCTGCTTCTTTCCACCCCTCCTCCCTCAGGACACAGCCTTTTCTCCTGACAATGCTGACCTCTGTCCTTCGGGCTCCCTAAGCCCACCCTGAGTCCTTCCCTCGTGGCTGGTGTCCAACCAGTGGGGCTAAGGGAGTGCTAACTCTCACTGGCGTGTTTAAATATAATCTTCCCTTTAGACTCTGACCTCTGAGAAAACTTGTCCAGACCGAAAGCAACGTGGTGAGGGGGGAAAGGTTTATTTTTTTAAATTATTTATTTATTTATTTATTTGAGAGAGAGAGAAAGAAAGAGAGAGAGAGGGAGAGCGTGCACAAGTGGGGGGGAGGGGCAGGGAGAGGGAGAAGCAGGCTCCCTGCTGAGCCGGGAGCCCAATGCAGGACTCCATCCCAGGACCCTGGGATCATGACCTGAGCCGAAGGCAGATGCTTAACTGACTAAGCCACCCAGGCGCCCCAGAGGTTTTTTTTTTTTTTAAGATTTTATTTATTTATTTGACAAAGAGAGACACAGTGAGAGCAGGAACACAAGCAGGGGGAGTGGGAGAGGGAGAAGCAGGCTTCCCGCCGAGCCAGGAGCCTGATGCAGGGCTCGATCCCAGGACCCTGGGATCATGACCGGAGCCGAAGGCAGCCGCTTAACGACTGAGCCATCCAGGTGTCCCCCCAAAAGGTTTATTTTAAAAAGGTTACAAAAATATCAGAACTTATAGGGGCGCCTGGATGGCGCAGTCGGGTAAGTGTCCGACTCTTGGTCAGCTCAGGTCATGATCTCAGGGACTTGAGATCAAGCCCCTCTCCGAGCCCCAGCATGGGCTTAAGATTCTCTCCTTTTGCCCCTCCACCCCCCGCTCCCCACTTGCAAGTGCTCGCTCTCTCTCTCTCAAAAAAAAAAAAAATCAGAACTGATAGTTGCAGAACGACACTCGAGAGGGGTAAAAAAAAGTCAATTTTAGATATAACTCGAAGAATACTTACATGTTTTCTCCACAACAACACACAGCTGGAAAACAAAATAGCATGTGGCTAGTGGCCCTAGATAGAGCTCTGGGTGCCCTGAAGCAGTGAGCAGCCCCACACACCCCACCGGCGAGCCAGCCTCATCTGTCACCATAATCTACTCGATGATTTCATTTTCTCAAGCCAGTGCCATGTCAGCCTGAGGCTGGCACAGCCAGTGAGCAAGTGACATTCCTGGGATTTTGATCTCACTTGCTGGAGGGTGGGGAGTGAAGAAGTGGGCCTTCTTTTCCAGACCGCTGCCCTCCTGGGTCACAGGGAGCCCCGCCCTTTCCTCTGCTGTTGGTCCTGATGTAATCTAATAATTTTTCATTACCTGTGAATTTCAGAAAACGAGAAAAATTCGCAAGCGAAATGAAAAGAACACATTTCCAAGCACTCAGAGATCACTACTGTGGCTACTTAGTGTACATCCTTTCCAATCTGTTCCGAGCGTAGATGTGTATGGGTGCTGTTTTTACCAAAATGAAGTCATACTACAGCTATTAATTTTTTCTCTCAACTCCTATTTAGAAAAATTTCAACCCTTGGGACCCTGGGTGGCTCAGTTGTTAAGCGTCTGCCTTCGGCTCAGGTCATGGTCCCAGGGTCCTGGGATCAAGCCCCGCATCGGGCTCCCTGCTCGGCGGGAAGCCTGCCTCTCCCTCTCCCACTCCCCCTGCCTGTGCTCCCTCTCTCACTCTCTCTCTCTGTCAAATAAATAAATAAAATCTTAAAAAAAAAGAAAAAAATAAAAATTTCAACCCTACAATAAGTTGAAGAACTAGTATATTGAGCATCTGTAAACATTTCACCTAGATTCATGAACTGGTACCATTTTGCCACATTTGTTTTGTCCCTGTCTCTCTCTGTCCCCAGTATACATGGGTTTCTATGTGGATATGTATGTATCTATATCCGGATATAGAGAGCTCTGTGTCTGTATGCAGATGCCCAGATATCTACGTAGAGAGCTCAATAGCAACACAGATATCCAGGTATATATTAACCATTGGAGAGTAGGTTGACCTTTCCCCACTAAATATTTTAACCAGTTTCCTAAGAACTAGGACAGTCACCTACGCTACCACCAAGCGATTGCCATACTCAACAATGTTAACATGGAAACCATACTATTTTTTTTAAAGATTTTTTTTTTAAGATTTTTTTTTACTTATTCATTCGAGACAGAGAGAGAGAGAGAGAATGAGCAGGGGGAGAAGCAGAGGGAGGGGGAGAAGCAGACTCCCTGTGGGGCAGGGAGCCTGATACGGGGCTCGATCCCAAGACACTGGGATCATGACCTGAGCTGAAGGCGGATGCTTAACGACTGAGCCACCCAGGTGCCCCAATTTTTTTTAAAGATTTATTTATTATTTGAAAGAGAGAGAGAATGAGCAGGAGGGACAGAGGGAGAGGGCGAAAGAATCTCAAGCAGACTCCATGTTGAGCATGGAACCCTACATGGGCCTCTAATCCCACAACTGTGAGATCATGACCTGAGAAGGAAACAAAGAGTCGGATATTTAACTGACTGTGCCACCCAGGCGCCCCCAGAAACAATACTATTAACTAACATACAGCCCTCAGTTAAAATTCCCCAATTGTCTAACACTGTCCTTTATAGTTGGTGTTGCAGGTTGGGTTCTTTGGATGTACACGTTGAGATGGAGTTTGGGGTACAAGATGTTTGTCAGGGATCTACGCCTGTGCAAGGAAGCAGGATTAGGTAGAGGAAAAAGTGAACGGCCACACAGGACCTGATGAAACCCCAGAGTGGAGACGCTCTGGACTGAGAATTGCCCATGGGAAGGTCCTGTGTGGAGCCAGATGGGCTTTCTGGTCCCTGATGGTTCCGTCACTCCATGGGACCACCCTGGGAAGGGTGTGATCTGGGCCAGAGTAGCCCTCCTTTAAAATCTGGGTCATTGGTTGGGCTGAGTTGCACATCTTCTTTAAATTATGACATTTTCCCTGTCTTTTGTCCTTGATGATGTCAACATTTTGAATGGCCCAGTCAGTCATCTTATGGAATGTCTTTCAATTCAGATTTGTCTGATCCAGTTTCCTAACTTATTTTGCACAGTTAACAGTCTCCCTTCCATTTTAGAAAATGTTCATATCATGTGATAACGCAACCATCAGAGGCTCCCAATTGATTACAGCCACTTCATCGGACCAGTGTCCAATCCAGGACCACAGATCGCAACTGGTAGTTATGCTCCTCAGGTCCCTTGTAATCTAGCACAGTATTCCTTTCATGTGATTGAACTTGGTGGAGAGACTGAACCAGCTGTTCTGCAGAGTACCCTCGGGTCCCTTGTAATCTAGCACAGTATTCCTTTCATGTGATTGAACTTGGTGGAGAGACTGAACCAGCTGTTCTGCAGAGTACCCTGTCTTCTCACTTGTCTGCTTGCTTTTGTGAGGTGTCAGTTAGCTGGGTCTACCACTGGAGGAATTCGAGTCAAACAAATGGAGCTCTGACAGATCGTAGGTGATGCTGCACTTTGTGAGACACACATGGTCTGATCATTGTACACAGTGGGCCTTGAAACATGGGTTTTTACTGGGTTTCAAATGCCCACTGCCCCCTCTCTATTCACAGCTCACTGTCCCCCTTAGCTGTTTAATAGAAGAGAATGTATCCAGGGGTGCCAGGGTGGCTCAGTCGGTTAAGCGTCTGACTCTTTATTTGGGCTCAGGTCATGATCTCAGGATGGTGAGAATTGAGTCCTGCCTATGTTGGGCTCCACGCAGGGCATGGAGCCTGCTTAAGATTCTTTCTCTCCACGACGGACTCTGAAAAACAAACTGAGGGTTCTAGAGGGGAGGGGGGTGGGGGGTGGGTTAATATGGTGATGGGTATTAAAGAGGGCACGTTCTGCTGGAGCACTGGGTGTTATGCACAAACAATGAATCATGGAACACTACATCCAAAACTAATGATGTAATGTATAGTGATTAACATAACAATAAAAAATTTTTAAAAAAAGATTCTTTCTCTCCCTCTCCTTCTGCCCCTCCCCCACCAAAAAAAAACACAAGGGAATGTGTCCGTTCAAGCCCCTGGCATCAAACGTGGGAAAGAGGGGTAGGGGACAGTGAGGAAAGAAGCTGGAGGCAGATCTGTGCTCTTATCCTGACTCTATCCTCGATTTCCTGTATGACTTTAGGTAAGCCTCTTGACTTACCTAAAGTATGAGCCTCTCCTCTCATACCAAAACCACAAGTACAATGTGCCCTGCCCTGCCTAGACTGGTGGCAGTGACAGGCTCTCATGGAGTGTAGACACAGGAACACATAAGGTGTGAGGGACTCTTCCTACTAGGAGGGCAGGTCAGGGACCAGATAATCCCCAGGAGGTGATCACTGGAACTGGGTCAGTCATCAGTCACAGGGCATTACTGACCGGCATCAGCCAGGCCAGAGGGAATATAAGCCAGACATACACCCTTGTACCCGGTCTTCATGATTTTCACTGTCCGAAGCAGACTGACATCTCCTTCAGTCCACCCCCGGGATATAGGAAGCCAAGTCTCAGAGAAGGTCATAAACCAGCCTGCTCTGCCACACCTGCCCACCTCAACCACCCTCCAGGAAGAGGTGTGGGCTCAGAAGGCGAGAATAAAGAGGCTTCAGATCCCCAAGGACTGAGCTCCAGAAACCTAACTACTAACGGCCACCGGCAGAGTGGACTGGATTTGCAGTCAGGCCGGTCTGTCTTCGGATAGAAGCCCCCGCCCCCTCCCCAAGGGTCAGCGGGAGCATCCTGCTCAGGCGAAGGATCCTACACCGCCTGGAAGCAACCACCACCCAGCTGCTCTGCCTCCAGGCACGGAGGCCCAAAAAGCAGAGCCCCGGACGACAGTGACTCTGTGCAGACTGGGTGTAAAATGCCTTAGGGGAGGCTGCAGCTCAGGCCCTGGGGCTGTAGGCTGCTTCCCTCTACCCAGAGTTTTAGGGGATGGAAAGGCTTGAAATGGGGGGTTGCTTGTGTCTCATAACCAGGCCTTCTGGGGGTTAAATATTGTGATTATTATTCCTGCCTGGAATAGCCCTTTGAGAGACTGTAAACTAGCAGCCCTCTGGTTTGTTTGTTTAATTTTTTTTTTCTTATTCATTCCATATCTGGAAGCCCGTCGCTCCCACTGCCCATCCCCTCGAGAGCCATCCATTTGTTCTCTGCATTCATGGGTCTGTTTCTGCTCTTGTTTGTTCGTCTTGTCAAGCCTGTTTCATTTGGCCAATAAAGTATTGCTCCTTTCCTGTGAACTCGAGTGCCTTAGGCTTTCTCCAGAAAGTGGTGCTATTGATGAGGGAACAGAAGGCAAGCTGAGGACAAAGCAGAAGCTGACATCCCCCACACACCCGCATGGGGTCTATGTGACATTCCTCAGGCCTCCTGACTGCCCTAAAGGAAAAACAATAGTTAACTTATAGAGATCACAATCCTACAAGACATAAGTCTCCCTCAGTTTACTTACAAATCCTTAGTAATAGTTTCCAGAAGGGAATGTAAATACATCCACAGATACTTGAAGTGGGCAGAGTGTAATGTTCCTCCCGGAAGTTCCCAACTATCTTAATGTTAATGCCTTACTAGAGGGGTAAACAACCTTAACTTGACAGTGGCAAGGCCTCCGGTGTCCTGTGAGTCTTCTTTAGCATATGAACGTTCTTTCGGGAACCTCCCTTTTTCCTTCCCCCACAACCCTATAGTATATAATCAGCCACCCCTCACAACCCCCGAGCAGCACCTCTTTCTGCCCACTCTTTCTGCCCACGGGGCCTGTCCCTGCGCTTTACTAAACTACCATTTTGCAAAAAGACGTCTCAAGAATTCTTTCTAAGTCGTGGGCTCCAGACTCCACCCCACTGAACCTCACCTATATTCCAAAACCCCAGCACAGGCAGCACTACCGCCTGCATAGTGCGGCCCCGTGCTCAGCTTTACTACCTGCCCAGGCCCCAGAGGACTCGAGATTACCACTCCAGAGGCAGGTACTGTCCCTTTGAACTCTTGCCACCCAGGCCAGCCGGAGCGATGGCGTGACGGTGAGAAGTGAGATGCTGGTGGCCACCAGCAGGCTGCCACTCAGCCCCAGCGCTTTCCCGCTGTCCTGCCGCTGCCTGGGATCCCACTGCAGGAGATTAGCCCTTGAGGGCAAATGCAAACTCCCTTGGGGAAGGAGGAAGTACATTACTTCACTAACAGCCTGGTACAAATTGATTAATCAAATATCGGAAGAGAGAAAGGAAGGAAATCGGCATCTGCTAAGAGTTCGCCCTATACTAAGCCCTGGATATACTATCCCAGTTGGCCTCCCCAGCACCACCGTAAGATAGAGGTTACCCCCATTGTACAGACTGGAAAATCAAAATAAATGAGCTGCCCCTGAACTGGCTACAAAATAAAGCACCAGCTGGTTTTTAAACCCAGATCTGAATGCAAAGCTCTGTTCTTTCCTGTACCCACACCCTGAGTACTTACTCTGTGCTGAGCGGAGGACTTGACCCAGCCTCTGTCCTCACCCAGCTCCCACCCTGGCAAAGAGGAATTTTAGCAAGTGCACAAGGCAGGAAATCTTGCCCCTTTTCCCTCACCTGAAACTCAGGTGGAGATTTTTCAAAAAGTGGCAGCTACCATTGGCAGGACAGGGGATGATTTTAGGTGAAATGCAGCATGAACTATTTTGTTGCAATAGTTATATATTTAATATAAAAATACAGCTAGTTCACCAAATACATGGTTTCACAGACATTGTTTCAGATGAGATCACAATAGTTGGCTATGTGAGGGCTGAGTAAAGGCCAGGAGACTAGAGAGGAAATTGCTCTGTGGAACCCAGATGTGCCCCTGTGGCCCTTCTGGGCATGAGCCTAGGGGTAGAGCATCCCCACTCAGTCTTCTCTGGGCACCTGCTGAAAACAAGACCTCTTGTTCAAGTCCACCTCTGGCTCATTCCTGGCCACACCTGGTGACCCAGGCCTATTTCCCAGCCCATGTCTCAGGTCAGCTGATGCAGCTCAAGGAGAGCGGCTAGGTCTCTCAAGCACTCCATCCAACATAGGACAGAGGCCAAGGGGGACCGAAGGGGCAGAAAGGACCCGCTTCTACCCTGTACACTGCCCAGAAGGAGTCCACAGGAGCCCCCACTCCCGGTTCCAGAACACCCTCCAGCAAACACACACACACACACACGAGCCCATCATCACCTCCTCAGTGGCCCCAATACAATCAGGGAAGCATTCCAAGAATTAGATACTCATTGGAAAAGAAAATAACCATAAATGATTAAGAGCAATTTTCTTGACAAGAGTGCATCAGGAGGCAGAGATTGCAGTTAATTAAAAGAAGAAAGTGGGGCCTTCTCTGGGCTGGGGCATCACTACCCAAGTCAACCCCACTATGCCCCATAAAATGAGACTCCCAAGCCCTCTGCAGGCACCTCCCTTCTGGAGTGTCACGCTTCCTGAGGAATGGGCCAGGGTTAAGGAGGGGGGAGAAGGAACAATGGCACAGCCAGAAGGACAGAGAAGCAAAGAGGGATGGCCTTTACCCAGTCAACTCGGAGAGGCCAAGCCACCAGAACAAGAAGAGCTGATGTTTCTTGAGTCCTTGCCTCACAAGCCCCAGGCCAAGTTCTCAGCCTGTGTGTGTATCTCCTCATTTAACCCCCACAATGACCCTGTGGGGTAGGTTCTGGTGTTTTCCATTCCCCTTTACAGACAAACGAACCGAGGCTCAGATGGGATAAACGGTATGCTCCAGGTACCCACCAGTGAGAGAAGGTGTACATCCTGTTGAGATTTTGGAAGCTCTAAGAAGGCTTAAGCATGCCCAGTTTTGCCTGAAATTGCACTATTAGGAACTCAATTCCTTCACTTTGAGACCAAACTCATCAAAAACAGCCTCCTAAAATGCACACGGTAACCCCATTTTCCGTCCCTAAGACCTCCAGGCTGAGTGTAGATGGAGTTAGTTCACAAAAGCAATTGGGGCCCACACGACCCAGATACCATGTGATCTTGGGACTTCACATCACCCAGGGAGGGCAGCCTGAGAAGGGGGATACCAGGGAAAGTGTGAAGGGCACCCAAAAGGAAGGTGAGCCAAAGGTCCCTGCACCCTGGGATGCCAGAGCTGTGGCCCCACTAATCTCCCAGGATTTGCAGGAGTCTTCCCCACCCAGGGTCAATCAAAGCTTCCACTGGCTGCCTGCATCCTTGCAAGCAGACAATATGCCTCCAGTGCACAGGAGATGTGGGAAGGGGCCAGAGTGTGTGTATATGTGTGTGTTTGCTGCAGGGGGTTCCGGAACGGGAGTGGGGAGCTTCTGTGGATTCCTTCTGGGCAGTGTACAGGGTAGAAGTGGGTCCTTCCTGCCCCCTCGGTCCCCCTTGGCCTCTGTGCTGTACCAGGAAGAGACTCCCAGAAATGTAGTTCATGAGTCATGAGCATGCCTGCGTCCCTTCCAACTGTAGGTAAGGCAGGGACCACGTGCTATTCATCTCTATATTCCTTGTGCTGAGTGGGGTTGTGCTTTGGGGGAAGTAGGGTGCACCCAAAGACTTGAAAACAAGGAGGAAAGTCACTGAGAGTTAACCTATGGAATTTGCTCAGAGCAAAGCAGAATCAATTCATTGTTGCTCTAGAGATGGACCCTCAGTCAGCAAGACCCACTATAACCTGATTCCAAGTGCTAATAACATGTCTCAAGACAGAATGTCTCTGTCACAGGGGGTTGGCTGGCTCTGAAAGCATAGGACAGGGGAAATCAGCAACAGAGATAGGCCATGCCCTCCTGAGCAGTGTCCAAGGGAATGGGGGCCTAATTTCAGTTAATTATGTGGCTCAGTCATTAAGCGGCTGCCTTCGGCTCAGGTCATGGTCCCAGGGTCCTGGGATCGAGCCCCGCATCGGGCTCCCTGCTCCACGGGAGGCCTGCTTCTCCCTCTCCCACTCCCCACCCATGGCTTATGTTCCCTCTCGCTGTCTCTCTCTCTCTCTCTCTCTGTCAAAATAAATAAATAAAATCTTTTAAAAAAATAAAAGAAAAGAAGAAATGCCTGACTGAGGGGTTCTGGAAGAAGTCAGGGCCACATTGGGAATGGGGGCTGCCTCAGGCAAACATCTCCCAACGCACAAGTCATTGGCATTGCCATGTGCCCAGCACGGCCCCTTCTGATAACGAGGCCTGCCACATCACACTGGCCAGCAGGGAAGAAAGGCCGCTGGTCAGACCACATAGACCTCTGTCTGCCAGTTATAATTCTCACTGATGACTAATCAGTGAATGTATGATTCTAACTCAGTCTCCCAGGACACTGGGGTGTGGGTTAGCTTCCCTGCGTCCTGTGTGCTCGGAGGGGCTGACCAGGTGCAGACTCTCAGCTCAGGGAACTGGGGTTGGACTAGGGACTGGTGAATCCACCAAGCGAAGAACCACCCCTCAGTGCATGCTGTGCACTAGAAACTTCTACCTGAAATAGCTGCTTGATGTTGGCTGGTTGTGTGGACAGATGGACAGACAGGTGAAGAGAAGAGTCGCTGTAGGACTAAGCCTAATCTCCTGGCCTCAAGAGCCGAACCTTGCCCACCATACCACGTTGGACCACCTCTCTGGCTGGATATCTGTTCTCTCCTCTCCCCTCTGTACCTGGTGCAAGTCCTTGCTGACCACTGGGGCTGGTGTCCAGCAGCAGGAATGGGTCCTGTGAACTTTGCACAGTGCGAGAGGGCCCTGTCTTCCCCACTGGGGGACCCTGACCTCACCCTGTCCAGCTCCAGAAAATAGGAGGGATTGGGTTGTGGGGGACACATGCCTCGGGACAGTGACCAACTGAAGCCACATTCCACAGGCAATCCTCTTCTGGCGCCGTCTGTGCCTTCTGGCACCAGGAAATGGGAATCTTTGAGAATTTGTTTCTTTGCCGTTTTAGTAAATAGCATAAAGCTCTGAACATTGGCTGGTCATTCAGGATGGGCATGAAGCCACTCCTCGCCAGGGCTGTTCTTAGTGTGTGCCCTACGACCCTCACCTAGAGCAATGGTACCACAGGACCAGACACAGAGGGTCAAACTTCGCACACCACATCCACCTCCAGGTCCCATCCTAATGCCCCAACCCTTCCCACCGCCCCCTCACTGTTCCTAGGCTACTCCACACAGGGGGGCAGCGATGGGAGGAACCGGGCCTTTGGAGTCATAAACCATGGCTCAAGTCCATCCAGGGCTGCTGGGCCTGGTTGTGTGCCTTGTACCCCAAAACACCTGGCAGATGGGGTTCTGTTTCTAGCTGTGCGTCTCCAGGCCAGAGTTCACCCAAAGGTTCTGTATGGGCAAGTAGGAGACCTGGTCAAGGCCCTGCTGTTCCTCAGCTGTGTGAGCTCGGAAAAGTCCTGGCAACTTCTCAGAGCCTTGGTTTTCTCACCTGTAAAATGAGGGTAATACTGACATTTGTTCTGCCCACCTGACAGGTGTGGGTCAGCGACACATGGGACCAGACAGTGCTTCGTGAACTACAGAGACTTTGGCCCATCCCAGGAGGCGCTCCCCCAAGGCCCTCTGTGGCTACACCCCAACCGCCGGGCATGCCAGCACCCTGTCCAGCTCCTCTCCTGGGACTTGGCAAGGCTTCGGGACACCTCGATCCTTTAATTTCTCCTTCAAGACCTCTTCTCAGGTTGTTGTTAAATTTTTTTTTGATTGATTGATTGATTGATGTTTTAAAAATTATTGTAAAAAGAATCAAAAGAACTGGTTAAAAAAAGTCCAAGCAGCTTTCTGAGGTGGAAGACAAAAAGGAGAGGTCTCCCTTCCCCAAGATCCTCAGCCTCACCCTCCCGTAAGCTAGCTCCTGGCTTGGGCGCCCCCACCCTGTCCCACTCACAGAAGGCAGCTTGCACACACGCCACTGAGTGCACACAGCATCCCCCTCAGCATAGAACACCGAGCCCCCTTGGTCATCTGTGGGCCCCAAGATGAGTCTGAACCCACCTGCTGGGCATCTGGGGCCATTACCTGTGTCCTCCCACCTGGGAATCGAAGTGGGAGGCTGCTGGCTGCTGTGTCTCCGAGGGAGGGAGCTGACTGGGTGGCTTGATGGCTTTTTCTGAAATGTCAATAAATCACAAATCTCTGCCTGATTCACCAGGATAGATTCAGTCACTTCACGAACTCCAATCCTAAGAAACATAGCCCCTTACCCAGCGTCCTGCCCTTCCCATAGCAGTTACCAAATATAAAACCCCAGTGGGAGGCATCTGACTGAGGGGGTGGGCATGGGGGGTGGGGGTGGGGGGTGAGTGCAGTGTTCTCTGGAACTTCCTAGGAGCTAACCCACTGGTGGTGGGCGCTGGCTTCTGGTCCCAGCCCCGTCCTGACTGTGACCCGAATGTGACCTCGGAGGAATCACTTTCCCTCTTTTTACCTCAGTTTCCTCACCTTTACTAACCAACACTGACTGAATGCACTGAGCTTGGCACTTGGCTTAGATTAGGCCTTTGAGTCCTAACACTCATTCTGTAAGGTAGTTACTTACTGTTATTGTCCCTTTTTTTGTTATGGATCTAGAAACCGGAGGCATGGAGGGGTCAAAGAATGTCCCTACAGATCACAAGACAGAGCCACAATTTGAACCTCAGCAGCCTAATGGCAACCCCTGTGTGCCAACCGCCTGTGGTACATGCCTCGGGCTGCCCCCTCAGGAGGCCGGACTGGGGGGATTCTGTGGCCCGGTAGGAGTCTGGGGCCAACTTTTCACAAAGGACTTGGGAAATGGGGAGGAGAGAGATCCTGAAGAGCACCTGCTGGATTCCTGACATTCAGGGAGGCCCTGGAGTAGGGGGAGAAGGCAGGGAATCTCTCCATGCTGATTCACAGAGTGAGAGCCCCCAGAGGCATGGCCACAGGCTGGGGTCTAGAGCAAAGACCAGGCCCTTCCCTCCAGCCCCAAGATGGCCATGGCCTCCTCTTTCTCAAAAATTCAAAGCCCCAAATGGCCAGCTCTGCCAGCCCTGTCCAGAGCACAGGGGTAGCATGACTGAGCCCCGTGCCATACTAGTGCATTGCTTGAGGGTTCAGGGGAAGACTCAGCTTCAATGCACTTTCCCTTCACTATGGTTCCCCTGCAGGGCATGGGACCTATAGACCTCCACTGCCAGGGGGCCATCAAAACTAGAGTTCTGCCTTGCTGTCCCCCATCCCAGACATGGCTAGAAAGGGAGGCCCAGGAGACCCTGGGCACCATAGTGAGGAGGGGACAAGACTGCAGTCTCTGCCACACCACGTACTTCCTGGGGGACCCCAGGCAAGGTCTTAGCTTAGGACTCGTGGTTTCAAGAGACAGAAACCAATCCAGCCAGCTCAAAGAGAAGGAGTTCTACTGGGAGGACACTGGAGCTTCTTACCACCCATGTGCCTCAGGGACAGTTGGAAGGACTCAAATACCACAGGGTGCTGCCCACCCCTCCCCGCCCCATCCCTGCATCTGCCTTCCTGATTTCTTCCATGTGGGAAGAACAGGGCTGCCATGGTGCCAGCCATCACCAGAGGGGGGCTTTTCCCTGCCTTTGTTCCAACCTGACAAGTCCCAGAGAGGGGCTTTGACTGGCTAAGTTCAGGCCAGCTACCCATTCCTGGCCCAATCAGATCTGCCAAGGGCCACATGACAGAGGCAGAGCCACTGGCCCCCTGTGTTTCTGATCATTGCCAGAGAAGGAGACTCACTAGGGACAAGGAAGCCACTCCAGTTGGCATCTGGAGCACCTCTCTGATATGATTTCCTTGCCAGTGAATGAGGCTGATGTCAGTGCCTCGTGGGTGGCTATGAGTTATTGTTGAGATAGTATGTACGTAAAGTGTTTGGTGCCTGGAAGTACTCAACAAATGTTAGCTTTATGACTGTTGCTGTTGCTGTTAATAGGATTTGCTCTGGCCGAGGGAGAACTGAGGTTCCCACTGAGAAGGCTGTTGGTCCTGCCTGAGCTTGGTTCTCCTAAGACCACGCCCTAGCCCTGACTTCCTGCACACAGACATGCCTGAAGCAGGCAGGGAGGCCCTCCCTAGCTACCCACACCTCCCAGGCCTCAGCTGCACTGTCCATCAAACAGGACAATAATCCGGACTTGCTTTCCTCTGCTACAGTTGGTGAGGAAGAAGCAGGACAACATGAGTGGAAGGGAAAATTGCAAAGTCTTATTAGCAGTTTATTATTGCTGTTATTAATTATCATCTCTAGAAAACTGCTGGGATTATGAGCCTGTGTTTTCTTCACGTTTTCTCTAATGACCATTACAATGGGGAAAGCCAAGCAGACTTAATTTGCTAATGCCAACTACTAAATTATGCAAAACCAGATCTGCTAATGAATTTCTCCCCTCTGGCTGCTGATGCTGATTAGTTTTTTTCTGGTGCCTTGTTGGAAGGAGAAGGAGGGAAGGAGCCCCAGTGTGTTCATCCTTGCTCCTCCACATCCCTCAGCCATCTGCCTGTACACGCCCCCAGGACAAGGCCCTCATAAGATGTGACTCCCCATCCTGAGAGGCATCAAGGGGGCAGAATAGACTTTTTGGTGACACAAGGTAGTTTTTGTCTTTTTCAGTTTGGAGAGAACCAAATAGCTTGTCTTATCAGGAAGAAAAAGGTCACTATTGAATTAATGTGAGCCCGCAAATGACTTCTCTCTCTGCTCTAATTCTGATGACTATTTATAGATCCCAGTCCCATCATTGCAAATGAGGGACACTTTCCTCCTCCCCCATCCTCCACTGCTCCTGCCCCAGCTCCTGGAGCATGACAGTCATTGGGGAAGTTCGGATCAGGCTTTGGGTGCTGGAGCTCACATGCCCACACCCTCTCATCAGCTTCCTCCTGAGGACAGCCGCTTCTTCCCCTCCTGCCTGTGAGCTCCTCCAGGGCAGGGGCTGGGTCTGCATGCCAAGGCAGGCCTCAAATCCATCTGTTAGTTGTAGTTCTTCATGGCAAGCTAAGAAACACCTTTGGCTTTCCAGGCCAAAGAAGGTATTTATCTGAAAGATCCAGGCAGCTTATAGATGAAGAGAAAGGGCTAAAAGAACTTTTCCAGCTTTGGAACAGCCTGGGGACCCGGGTGACAGGAACTGTATTCTTAGGGCACAAATCTTCTCCAGGTGTTTTTTAGGCCAGGTAGTTCAAATCCCATGGTCCTCGATGTGTGACCGTGGACAAGTTTCTTAATCTCTCTGGGTTAATTTATTCTGTGAAATAGGGATCACAGAGCCTTCCTATAACCCAGATGCCAGTTGAAGCCATGCTGTTCTTTGAAATTTAAATTAAGTTTGTGGCTGAGGGTTGCTGGAGTGGAGGGGGGAGTGGGAGGGATGAGGTGGCTGGGTGATGGACATTGGGGAGGGTATGTGCTATGGTGAGCGCTGTGAATTGTGCAAGACTGTTGAATCACAGTCTTACACAATTGTGTACCTCTGAAACAAATAATTTATTTTGTTCAGATGCCAACTGGAGTGGCTTCCTTGTCCCTGTGTACCTTACACTCCAGATGCCAACTGGAGTGGCTTCCTTGTCCCTGTGTACCTTACACATTGTGTACCTCTGAAACAAATAATACATTATATGTTAAAAAATAAAAATAAAAAAAATTAAGTTTGGGGGGGCCTTAGATCTCGTCAATGAGAAATCTGATATTTGCCCCCACAATCTGTGACTCCTTGGGGATGGTTGCCCTCAGGGCCACCTCTTGCCCTTGCCAGTGTCTGCAGTTTGAGTGAGACTCCTGCCTCACTCCCCGGTCTGTTCTTGTATCTCTGCTGAGTGCCGAGCCCGACATGCAACTCAGCCCCTCCCCAAACACTCCCACCAGACAATCTTTACTGAAGTAGAGGTGGGGGGAAAGGAGGTTTACACTGCCCATCACAAATAACCATATATGGATTAAATGATTTTGTAAGGTGTGTGTGTGCACTGTGAAAGAATTTAAGACAGTTACCAGTACAGAGTAAGTGTGTCTAAGAGTTACTGATTATTACTAAGAAATCAGCCTCCTGCCATTTTGTCCCATAGTGCCCACTATACACTACTCTTCTTCACTCTTCTCTACACTATCCACTTCCACCCAAAATCTCCTGGTATTTCTTATATAGAGCAATGGATGATTTCTTTGCTTCATTGTCACCTTCCAAAACAGGATATTACCTTCCACCTCCAAACCATTTTATAAAAGAATCTCCTCCCACAGCCAACTACATACTCAGTGGTGAAAAGCTGAAAGCTTTTCCTCTAAGATCAAGAACAAGATAAGAATATCCACTCTTGCCACTTTTTTTTTCAATGTAGTATTAGAAGTCCTAGACACAGCAATTAGGCAAGAATAAAGAAATAAAAGATATCCAAACTGGAAAGGAATAAGTAAAACTGACACTATTTATTGATGACATGATATTATATAGCGAAAACCCTAAAGACTCCACCCAAAACCGCTAGAACTAATAAATGAATTCAGTAAAGTTGTAGGATACAAAATCAATATGTAAAAATCTGTTGGTTTCTATACACTAATAACCAACTATCAGAAAGGGAAATTAAGAAAACCATCTCGGGGCTCCTGGGTGGCTCAGTCGGTTAAGCGACTGCCTTCAGCTCAGGTCATGATCCCAGGATCCTGGGATCGAGCCCCGCATCGGGCCCCCTGCTCAGCAGAAAGCCTGCTTCTCCTTTTCCCTCTGCCTGCCCCTCTGCCTACCTGTGCTCTGTCTCTCTGTCAAATAAATAAATAAATAAAACCATGTCATTTCCAGTTGCATCAAAAAGGATAAAATGCCTAGGAATAAATTTAACCAAGGAGGTGAAAGACCTGTATCCTGAAAACTTTAAAACATTAATGAAAAAAATTGAAGACAACACAAATAAAGGAAAGATATACTATGCTCATGGACTGGAATAATTAACATTGTTAAAATGTCTGTACTAACCAAAGCAAGCTACAAATTCAATCCAATCCCCACAAACTGCCAATGGCATTTTTCACAGAAATAAAACAAATAATCCTAAGTTTATATGGATCTACAAAGCGCCCCAAATAGCCAAAGAAATCTTGAGAAAGAAGAACACAGCTGGAGGTATCACACTCCCAGATTCCAAATCATAATACAAAGCAATAGTGACCAAAACAGTATGGTACTGGCACAAAAACAGTCAATGGAACAGAATAGAGTCCAGAAGTGTACCCACACTTATATGGTCAGTTAATCTCTGACAAAGGAGTCAAGAATATACAATGGGGAAAAGACAGTCTCTTCAATAAATTGTGCTGGGAAAACTGGACAGCTACATGTAGAAGAATGAAAGTAGACCAGTTTCTTTTTTTTTTTTTTTTAAGATTTTATTTATTTATTTGACAGAGAGAGACACAGCAAGAGAGGGAACACAAGCAGGGGGAGTGGGAGAGGGAGAAGCAGGCTTCCCGCCAAGCAAGAAGCCCAATGTGGGGCTCAATCCCAGGACCCTGGGATCATGACCTGAGCCGAAGGCAGACGCCCAATGACTGAGCCACCCAGGCGCCGGTGAAACTAGACCAGTTTCTTACACCATACACAAAAATAAACTCCAAGTGGATTAAAGACCTAATTGTGAGACCTGAACCTATAGAATTTCTGGAAGAAAACATAGGCAGTAAGATCTTTCACACTGATCTTTAGACAACAGAAGCAATGGGACTTCATCAGACTAAAAGCTTTTGCACAGCAAAGGAAACCCTCAACAAAATGAAAAGGCAACCTACTAAATACAAGGAGATATTTGTAAATGATATATCCAATAAGGGGTTAATATCTAAAATATATAAAGAACTCATACAACTCAATATAAAAAAAACAATTCAATTAAAAAATGGGCAGAGAACTGAATAGACATTTTTCCAAAGAAGACACACAGATGGCTAACAGACACATGAAAAGATGCTCAACATCACTCATCATCACGGAAATGCAAATCACAACCAAACTTGAACACTAAGAGGCCATTGTAGGTTATTAATTGGCCAATTTCAATATTATTGTGTCTCAGGGAATAGGGAGGTCCAAGGAGTGGGAGAGAGATGGAGGGTGGCTGGTCAGTGGAAAGTCAGAACACACACATTTATCGATGAAGTTTGCTGTCTTACAGGGATGCGTTTGGTGGTGCCCCAAAACAGTTATAATAGTAACATCAACAATCATTGATCACAGATCACGTAATAAATATAATAATAATGAAAAGATTTGAAATATTGCAAGAACTACCAAAATGTGACACAGAAACATGAAGTGAGCAAATGTTGCTGGGCGAATGGCACCAATAGACTTGCTCGAAGAAGGGTTGCCACAAATTTTCAATTTGTAAAAAACACAGTATCTGCAAAGTGCAATAAAGTGAAGCACAAAAAACAAGGTATACCTGTACAAACATCCTACGAAAGATGGTCTAGAACAAAAGAAGTCAGTGTCTTGCTCAGGAGATGTGCAGAAATTTGAGAGACCCTCTCCTTTACTCTTTGCCTCCCCAATCTTATTGTCTACTCCCCTGTACCCTCTCTCATTTTATTTTATCCCTCTTCATTGTTTCTTCTTGCTTTCTCTGTATCTCTCCTACTTTCTTTCTTCCTCTCTTGACGATTTTATCTCTGGGGCTGTGAGCAAACTTTTTTTTCATTTAAATTCAATTAGCCAACAAATTAAACAAATATGAGCCACAAATGTGAGGAAAGAAACAAGCGAGGCTCATCCACAATCCCCCACCCAGAGATAACCACAGTGAACATTTGGGCAACACCCCCCAGGGTTTTCTCTCCACGTGTGTGGATGTATATCCATGTGCTTCCCAACAAACTGGGATCCTATGTAGATGGAGCTCACATTCCCTAGATACTCCAGAGAAGGGAAGGCCTGTGGAGGGGAGCCAACCTGGGGTCATTGCTGGCTCCCCAAGGCCTTGATCTTCCAGGACACCAGCCGATCCTTGGTCCCCTTTCCTATCACATTGCTCTCAGTGGAGAGCTTAGCTGTGAGGGTCCTCAGGGACGGGGCCTGCGGCAGAGAACACATGTGCATCCCCAGCTTGGAGCAGGCTTCCAGGAGGAGGCAAAGTCTTCAGACACAGAGAAGCCTCTGGATTATGGAGCAGAGGTCAGATTAGGGTGTGTGTGTGTGTGTGGTGGGGGGTGCATGTATGTAATATGTTTGTGTTTGTGTATGTGTGTGTGCACACACTCACAGACTCTCAGGTCTAGTCCCAGCAGCCACTGCATGGGCACTCCCTCAGCCACACAACTGTCTTTCCCTTAACTCGAATCTGGACTGATTCCTGTTCTTGGATGTACCTCAACCTTTGATCCCACCCTCGGTTGAACTGGGAGAGCAGCCTGGCCAGATGCACTGGGAGGACCTGTAGGGTTGGTGAGAGGCATTTAGGTTGTTTATAAACTTTCATAATACAAACAATGCATTTCTAAAGTCTTTAAAGTATAAGAAACCCAAGTAGCCAAGATCGTAGAATAATGTCAGACATTCTCCCTTATCCTGCCCCACTCCCAAGTCCACTGGCTGCAGGGGTGACCACTGAAAATAGTTCAGTTAGTATCCTCTCAGTTATTTTTTACCTAGAAATAGAAGCCCATATGAGATTTTGTTTTTCAACACACCAGTCTGCAGTGTTCTGTAACTTCCTTCTTTTATTCGCTCACTCACCAAGTTGGCATAATATGACTAGGTGGGGTAAGGACCATCAGCCTTTCTACAAAGGTCCATGAATACGTACAGGAGCTAGGCACTGCTCACCATCATGACCAAGAGAAGGCAGTTTCCTGAGTCAGAGGGACCAGGGCTCAGAGCTACCCTCACCACTCCCCCAGCTGCGAGATCTTGAAGGATCAGTCCATCTCCCTGAGGAGAGATAGAGACTTACCTCTAGCGCTGTTGTGAGGGTTAAGGTTTGGCAAAGCTCCCAGCACACTGAGGGCCCCAAATTATGGAAGCCACCATGATGATCTCAAAACCCGACAAAGCCCTGAGAACAGTGGGAACAAAGCCTTTTGTGGTCCAGAGGTGGTGAGCTTCTTTACCCCATCAAGCATCAGCTTGTTTCCAGTTTTTCTTCTGTTCTTTCATTTATTCCACAAACACGATCACTTTCTCCTGTATATTTTTCAAATCACTACATTTGAAGCATTGTTTGAAAAAGAGGCCAAACTGATGGACTCAATATTGAGTCACCCTGGGCAGCACATGGGATCTCTGACCTTGCTTCCTGTCTCTAAATCAGAGAAAAATTAACCTGTCTCTGCACCTGCCCTAGGTTGCCTAAGGGGCAAATAAGAAAGTTCCTATAAAAATGCTTTATAAACTCTGAAGCCCTATAGAGACGCTTGAGGGAATCTTGTGGTGTATATGCTTTGGCCCTACTAGAATGTTCCTCCCGGGATGGCAGAGACCTTGGGCTCAGGAAATGCTTGTTGAATAATGAATGAAACTTCCCTCCTGAAAATAAGAAAATGAAGGCCCTAGGTAGGGTCTCTAGAATGTTTAACAAGGGAAGAGGAGGGAAGAGGGAATGCTGATGACACCCAGTGTCCTCTCTTGTCTTCTCGTCTCTTCCCTTCCTTCCTTCCTTCCTTCTTTCCTTTCTTCCTTCCTCTTCTTTTATTCAACACATACTCTGTCTCCTGATTTCTTAGGGGGAAGAGAGTTACAATGACACTGACATCAGCTCATTTTTGTACACACTTCACAGTTTGCAAAGCACTGGCCCATGATCACATCTATTTTCTCACTTGGCCACTGAAATTCAAATTGAATGAAGCTATCATGTGTTTCATTGGACAGCCTAATACCCAGCTTCCGGGAGACCTCCTTTGGTCCAAGCCCTGCACTCAGACCCTCCCAGCGACCCCTTCTCTGGTCTCCGTGAAAGTCTTCAGAAATGGCCCGAGCACCCACTCTGGAGAGAGCCCCATGCCAGATTATTTGGGGGTGAGTTGAGCTGGCAGGGTCAGCCCTGGAGACCCTCCTCTTATTCAGTGGGAGAGAGGGGGACACATCCATCTGCAGCATCATGACAAGGTGGGAAGTACATCCATTATACAGATGTGGAAACTGAGGCTTAAAAAAAGTTACACAGTCTCTCCAAAGTCACACAGCACCATTCTCCCATTACTTCCACCATCTGCTTTCTTCCTTCTTGTCCCCTCCCACTTCTCCTTCCCAGGTTTCACTGCTGACCAAACCTCAATATCCTGAATATTTAGGAATGCCTGGGTGGCTCAGTTGTTAAGCATCTGCCTTCGGCTCAGGTCATGATCCCAGGGTCCTGGGATCAAGCCCCACATGGGGCTCCCTGCTCAGCAGGAGGCCTGCTTCTCCCTCTCCCACTCCCCCTGCTTGTATTCCTGCTCTCACTGTCTCTCTCTGTCAAATAAATAAATAAAATCTTAAAAAAACAAAAAACAAAAAACGCTGAATGTTGGGAAAGAAATGCTGCTAAGTGCTTCCCTTCCTAGGGGCCATTCATTCTCTTTTTCAAACAGTATTTCATCAAGAGTCTTTTGTGTGTCAAGCCCTGGGCTGGATACACTTAGATCACCTGCAGTCCTGCCCTTGGCCCAACAAAGAAGTCTTCCCCCTCCCTCCTTCCTCCCTTTCCCCCTTCCTTCCTTCCTTCCTTCCTTCCTTCCTTTCTTCCTTCCCTCCTTCCTCCCTTCTTTCTTCTCTACCTCCTCTTTCCTCCTCCCTCTCTTCTCACATTTCTTGAGCACCCTCAGAGAGGCAGGCCTTGCACTAGTTGCTGGGGATTCTCCTCTGACCTTAGAAAGTGCTGTCCTTGCTCCCGTGGGGCTTTCAGGAAGACCCTCACTGTCAGGGAGGAGGGGATGTGCTCTTGGCTTTCTCTCTTTGACATAGTTTCAAAGCAGAGAAAAAGGGAAACTCTGCCCAGCGAAGCTCAGTCTGTTTTCTTCCCCTTGGTGGAGGGAGGAAAATCATTTCATAAGCCAGCCCGCCCTCTGGTGGCCACAGCTGGGGACCAGCTGTGTTTATTTCTATTCACAAAAGGCTTCTGGCAGAGACTGTGCCCTGGAATGTGGTCCGGAGGACACAGCCCTCACCCTCCCGGACCTCCAGGTGCTCAAAGTCCCCTCCAAGACCACATCCTCCCAGAAGCGTCCACCCAGCTCACATCAAGTGTGTGTACTTGGTACTTCCCCCTTGTTACGATGCTGCAGATGGATATGTTCCCTCTCCCACGGCACTGGAGGGGGTTCTCCAGGGCTGACCCTCCCAGCTCATCTCACCCCCATACTGTCTGGTATGGGGCTCTCTCCACGGTGAGTGCTTGGGCCATTTCTAAAAAATGGATGAATGAATTTCAGAGAGACCAGAGAAGAGGTCCCTGGGAGGGTCTGGGTTCATGGCCTGGGCCACAGGGCCTGGGGTGCTGAAGGTGATCTCCCAGAGGCTGGATATTAGGTTGCCAGATGAAAACACTGGACAGCCTAGTTCAATTTGAATGTCAGATAAACAACAAATGAAAAATTCTTTCAGTATAAGTATGTCCCAAATATTGCATGGGACCTAATTAAACTAGAAAAGTGTTGGCTGTTTATCTGAAATTTGAACGTAACTGATGCCCTATATTTTTATTTGCTAAGTCTGGTAGCCCTCCTGACCCTCTAGCAAAGACTCTAAGGAGCCCATCTGGGCAAGGCAGAGAAGCTGGGACAGGCAGAGGGGCTGGTCGAAATCCTTTTGCAGCCAGAGAATAGTGATGCAAACTTCACATTTTTACCTGGAGTTTCCATTCTCACCATGGGGATATGAGGGGTTGAACACAAGGAGAACCTTACCTGTTCTCAAGGCTCTGGTCAAATAGGGGCGCCTGGGTGGCTTAGTCGGTCAAGTGTCGGACTCTTGGTTTTGGCTCAGGTCATGATCTTCTGGTTGTGAGATCAAGCCCCATGTGGGCTCCATGCTCAGCGAGGAGTCTGCTTCAGATTCTCTCTTCCTCTGCCTCCTGCTCACTCACTCTCTCTCAAATAGATAAAAATCTTAAAAAAAAAAAAAAGCCTCTGGTCAAATATCCCCAAGCACCAGTCTTCCTTGGGGCCCCTCCAACCGCAAGGGACGTCCCTTTCATTGTCTTCAAATTTGTGTCTGCAGGACATAGCAGCAGACCCTTAAGGGCTGAAGCTGGGTCTCCTTCTGTGTTACCCCCAAAGGCACTTAGAAAGCGTCAATATCTGTGTGAGATTGATTAAAGAAAGTCATGACCCAGTGGTGCCCACCTGTGCCACTTGCCTGCTATTTCCTCACTAGTAAAAAAGGAATACTAACACGCCTACCTTATAAGGTAGTGAATTGATGTCAAGTCCCTCGAATGAAGCCTGGCAACAAAGTCTGCAATGGAGAAATGGTAGCTCTCACCTTTAAGATTCCTGTGGGAACACTGCCTGCTGAGAGCTTACCACCACTGACTTTTCTCCTGGAATGGTACTGCATTCCAGTTCTTTCCCACATTCGAGGGCACCTGTAACAACCACAAAACATTTTGGGGAGATTTCCTTCACTTCCTGAGCAAGGGCTCAGGCTGGTCCCATGAACACGATGTGATATCACGTTCCCTCAGCGAAACAATCTCTTGGCCCCATTTCCCCAGGACCGTGGCCGTGTGTCTATGTTTCTAGCAATATTAGATCCCACTTATAATGATTTATGGTAATTAGACTGGACAAGAGTTTGATGACCATTAGACCTCTCTATTTGGCTGAAAAGCATTTGAAGTGTGAAGCCGCAGGAGACAATCAGTGCCAGCACCATTATGAAACATCCTTGTGTTTGGAACCAATTTAGAGTGTCATTTTTGATATCACAGATTATCCATCTTCGGATTCCAAGTCCTTGGTATCTGTGTTCTCCTGCTCTGGTATCAGGAGTACAGGGAGAGGCAGCAGGTCTGCCCCGGGAACAGGCAGCCAGGCAGACACCAGCCCCCAGGAATCGAGTTCCCAGAGGATGCCAGGGGAACCTAATGCTTTCCCCCAGCATCATGTCACCTGTGGTTTACAGCAAGATACCAGGACAAATGGAAATGCCACCTAACGTCCTGCCTCGATGTCCCCTCTTCCTCCCTTCACTTCCCGAGTGAACAGGACAGCGGGATTACTATTGGGCCAGCGCACACCAATACCACATACTAGCTATGTGGGGCTGGTGTTCATGCCGGACGTGATGCTCAAGATTTGAATATCACCCCTGAATAAAATAGGCATGAAAAGATAATAAATAAGAGTCTCTTGGGCTGTGTTTATGCCTAAATAGTTGGATTAAAAAGTAAAAAATTAATGAACAGGCTAGATTTTAATTTTCCACAATAACAAATAGAATACGTTCATCTGCATTTTTGCCACTTTTCATCTAAATGTTCTAACACAGATGCGCACTCTGGCTCTGTTTCGAATCACTTCAACTGGCCCACACTAAACCGTGGGAGGCGGTTTCATGTATGTACAGTCTTTGAAGCGCAAGAAAAGTAGAAAGACTCTGAAACCAGGAAGACCCGAAAAGCATGCAAGATTGAGGCCCAAGGCTGTTCCCAAACTCACCATCCACCCCCCTCCCCGTGGGCTCCTGGGTACCTCATCACCTCCTGGCCCCCTGGGGAGATTTCTCTCCCTAGAAGGGAGAACACTGGGTGCCATGTGATTTGGCCTTTGTTTTAATGAGAAGGAACAATAAGGAAGCAATTACTGGGCCCAGGAGCCCAGGGGCTGCCTGGGCCTGGCAGGTCCGACTCATTTATCCTCCTCTTTATTTAGAAACTCAGATTGACTTTAAAGGTGAGAAATAAAGTGGCTTCCAGGAGCCTCTCTTGACACAAATGGAGCCTGGGCACACTTTCTTTAAATAGACATTGAAATATGCAAGAATGCCTATGTCATAGGGACGCCCACACACCAAGTTTTGAATCGTTATAACTGCTCCTGGTAATTAGATTCTGTAAAACTCCAACCATTGCAATGTCACCATTTGGGGAGAAAAATTCATTGTTTTAATATCCACTGGTAAACTTAGGGTTTAATCTGCACAGAGAAAACCTATGAAACAGAACCTGGAGATAAGGATGGAGAACGACTTCGGTGTTTGTACAGGTGATTCTAGAACTTCCTTCTCCCTCTCTGGCCACCCCTGGCCTGGCTTGGGGAGTGTGCACGGGGGAGTGACATTGAAGGTTTTAGAGGATCTGCTCTCTGCTTCTACCATGGCTGGGACAAGAAGCCACTTACAGGAGCCTGGGGAGGGCGTTGGCCCCAGCTGCCCCCTGGAAAGGGGGCAGAGACCTGGAAGGTCATCACTGAAGGTGTCCACCTGGCTGCCCTGGCCCGGAGGCTGGGACCTGAGGAACAGGGGCTAGGGAGCAGATTTAGTTAGTTAAGTGCCCCCAGTGCTGGCCTGTGGACTGCAGATACCAGGCATCTCCTCAGCTCCCTGCATACCCTCCCCAGGCACTTTTGTCCACACCCATAGCCAACATTGCTTCTGAGCCTAACAGCCAAAACTCCAACTGCCTTCTTAACAGCTCCATGGGAATGAGTCAAGCTCACCACATTCAAACCAAATTCAGTTGCTTCCCTGACCTGCCCCTACCTGCTCCCCTTCTGGTGCTCCCTATCTCAGTGAAGGACTCTCAGACCTTCCAGTGCATAATCTGGAAACCTAGAAGTCATTTCATGTCTCCTTAGACACACCCCCTCAACCTGGTCCCCCACAAGCAGATGCTGTTGGCGTCCAGCCCATGTCCCTCTGGACTGACCACCTCTGGTCAGTGGCAATGTCACTCATCTTCCACCCGCCAGGATCTACATGAAGAAGCCAGGGAAAGCCATTTTTCCTAGGCAAGGCAGACTGGAAGTGCAAGTGCCAGGAAGTTAGACCTCTACAGGAACAGCCTTCAAGCAATGACCGATGGCTCTCTCATCTCTCAGAGGTGTATGTTTTATACCATTTCACCAGTTTCCTGCAGGATTAATCCCAGAGGCAGGAAGGGTTTCATGGGCATGCAACATGTACGGCTGCCTAGGGCGCCTGTACTTGGCTGAATACTCTGCTGCCATTGTTTTTTAAAAATTCTTAATAATTTATGAGCAACAGGCCTCACATTTTCATGTTGCACTGGGTTGAGAGGGCACCGGCTGGCTGCCCTCCTTCCTTCCTATCTCTCTTCCCCACTTCTCTGTCAGTATTTCCTGACCCCCAAATACTCTACTTGAACTCAAATTCCTGTATCAGAGTTCGCTTCTGGTGGAAGCCAACACATAAGCCCCTCATTCCCATTTCTCCAGAGTCTGTCTGCTGCCCTGTGTTTACCCTCACCTTGCCACAACACTCCCTGTTGCATGGACCACTGCAGTGGCCTGCCAACCAGTCTCTCCATGTACACTTTGCTCCCTCCAATTCCTTCTCCACAGTAGCCAGAGTGGGTAGGTTGGTTGATTGGTTGGTTGGTTGGTTGGTTGGTTGGTTGGTTGGTTGGTTTGAACATAAAGCTAGCTAATCATGTCACTTTTCTGCTTGAAACATGTAAATGGCTAATTGTTGAAGCTGGGTGATGCACTAGGGTCTGTTATTTTAACAGACAAAATCACTGTGGTCTGTGAGGCCCTGCGTAATCTGGTGACTCTTGTTTGCCTGTTCTCTGCGTATCAGCTATTCTGGCCTTTCTTTTCCTCAGATGCACTGTGTTTCTTTTTGCCCCAGGGCTTTTGCCCTTTGCTAGGAACTCCCTTTCTCTTCATATTCCTCACTCCCCTTCAATACTTCTTTGTCTGGTTATTTAACCTCTGTTTCTCAGTTTTTCCTCATCTTTAAAATAAGAATGGTTAACAGTACCTACCTCACAGGGTTTCCTCCTAAGATTATTAGGATAAAAGTGCCTGGCACAAAGCAAATACTCAATAAACACCAGCTATTATTAGTGTAAAAACAGTGCTGCTTTCTCTAGGATTTGAATAAAATTGACGATCCAGGAAGCCATGTTTATTCTATGGCTACAGACACCCCTGAGTTCCCTCAGTTTCTGCACTCTGAAGAAGACCTTAGGTCAGCAAGGTGCTGTCAGGGGGTTAGTAGCTGCAGGCCACCCTCCCCAATTATGGTGAGAATCAAGTGAACATTGAAGATATTGAGGGCCTATAAGCATGAAGTGTGATTATCAAATGCTTGGGGGACCCAAGACAACAGCTGTCCCTCAGTGAATCAGAAGCCTCAGGGCTTATGTCAGCCTGCTCGGCTGGTTGCGTGGCCACATATTCAAGCAGGTTTACCCTGAGGTTATCAAACTCACCAGGATGTCAAACACTTCTCTGTGATTCAGCCAGCTTCTTGACCTGCTATATTGTCATCTAATTATGCTTTAATTGAGTATCATCATGTCCATGGAAATCCCAAAAGCTGTCATATGCTAAAGTTAGGAAGGAGACTGCTATAGACTAAATGTTGATGTCCCCACAAAATTCATATGCTGAGATCCTAAGACCCAAAGTGGAAGCACTGGGTGTTATGCACAAACAATGAATCATGGAACACTACATCAACAACTAATGATGTGATGTATGGTGATTAACATAACAATAAAAAAAATTTAAAGAAGAGGAAAAAAAAAAAAAAGACCCAAAGTGATCGTAGTAGGAAATGGGGCCTTTGGGAGGTGATTAGATCATGAGGGTGGAGCCCTCATAATGGGGTTAGTGCCCTTGTAAAAGAGGCTCCAGAGAGCTCCTTGCCCCTTTGGCCAATGTGAGGTTGCAGCAAGATGAACCAGGAAGAAGACTGCCATCAGAAACCCAATCTGCTGACACCTTGACCTTGGACTTCCCAGCCCCTGGAACTGTAAGAAGTAAATGTTTGTTGTTTAAGTCTATGGTATTTTTGTTACAGCAACCCAAATGGACTATGATGGTTACCAAATACCTAATAAAGTCTAGCCTCTGTGCCAACTCTCTGAGATCTTTGGCATTTCATTGATTCACCCCAAAGTTGTTCTTCTTAGAGATTCTGATGCTTTAGAAGACTCAAAATGTGCCCAAGGTCACACAGGCAAGATTCAAAACCAGATCTACCTAGTCTTAAGCTTGAACACTTTCTCCAAGGTCCAGTGTGTCCCAAACTCAAAATTCCTGGGTCCCATCCTCCCACCCTTAATTCAGTAAATCTAGGGACAGTCCTAAGAATTTGTATTTTAAAAGTTTCCTGGGTGACTGAAGATCAGCTAGGTTTGAAAACCATTTACAAAGAGCCACTGTATTCCCCAAATCCAAACAAAATGGCCCCCAAAGCCTCAGTTTGTGACCTCGGTCCAATTTCACCACTTGCTTTTAGATACATGAGTTAACCAGTTTATTTTAGATCATGCCAGTCTTATTTCAAATCAAGCCTTTTACCATCCCAATAAAAAAGTCCTTTGTTTATTGACTAAATCTCTGCCCCAAGAGAGCATTTATTCTGTGACTACATGCACTTGTAGACCCCTTTAGCCCTGTGCCCCCTCTCATACCATAACCTTCTAGAAGCAGAAATTGAGCATCTCTCATCTCATCTGCAGAGAGACACTTAACACACACCTCAGCCCAGCACACGTGGCTTGAGAGGAAAAGACTGCCTTGTTGTCCTTCAATTTTACAGCAACAATTTTGGCTCCTGGAGATTTGTAGGCTCCTTTCTGGCAGGAAGATTAGACCAAGAGCTGCATTTAAGATACAGTTATGTGCTCTCCACGGCATTAATAGATTGGAATCGTGTTGGCACTTTCTAGAGCAGAACCATCTCTGCACTAAGAGCTGTGAGTCTGAACCAATTCAGGAGAGAAGTTGCTGCTTATGAAAAGGAGAGTTGCTGAGCTTATAAATGGATTTTTTATGAATTTCTTGCCCTGCTTCTGATTTCAGCACTGGAGCATGCCAGATTATGCTTCTAACAAATGCCTTTCCCAGTTCAAAACTTGGGCTTATGATAAGAACCTCTTTTAATAAGTCAAGAAATCTATTTAAGTAGTGGTTTATTTTATACAGACTGTATTTATCTCTATTCAAAGAGTATAACCCTCTTGTGTTCCACCAACATCCACAGAAAGCCTTTAGGAACAATAACTAACTTAATAGCTAAAATAAATGTTTAAATCTTCTGTTAAAAATAATAATAATATAGCTGTACATAAACATTAAAAATAGATTGCTGGCTCTCCTGCCTTGTCTCTTTTTTTCAGTGTTGGCCAGAGGAGATATTAAAAAATGTCCCACAGAATCAAATTTTTTAAAAAACTGCTGGGAAAGGCAGATAAAATGATTACAGCAGTGTAAATGATGCCAAACATGTTAATGAGGAGCAGAACTTAGTCGATTAACTCTTGTCTATACCATGTTAAGAAACCTGTTTGATCTCTTCCCACTGAATTGTGATTTTTTTCTTTTCTTTTTTTTTTAAGATTTTATTATTTTTTTATTTTTGACAGAGAGAGAGAGCACAAGCAGGGGGAGGGCACACAGAGGGAGAGAGAGAAGTAGGCTTCCTGCTGAGCAGAGAGCCTGATGTTGGGCTGGATCCCAGCACCCTGGAATCATGACCTGAGCCAAAGGCAGATGCTTAACTGACTGAGCCACCCAGGTGCCCCTGAGTTGCTATTTTTCTTAATAAATTGATCCAATTTGCCTGATTGCCATCGACTGTATGTGTATCAACTTCTATTAGTGCAAGTGACTTAACCCCTGCCTGTATGGCAGTAAGTGAATAATGGCTAGAGTGTGGGAGACTTGTTTGTCTGGACATCCCATCATTTGGCCCCATGGACCAAAGTCCCTACAGCAGGTCACTACGCCTTTCTGTTAGGGTTACTAGACAGATACTCTATGGACATGAACCAAAGACACATTGAGGAAGGGGCACAACCAAACCTGCGTTGGGGGCAGGCAGAGAGGTTACTCCAAGAGGGGACTTTGTAGCCATGTCTTGAAGGATGAATAAGAAAACAAGTAGCAGATCATATTGTCTCAGGGACCAAATTAACCAGCTGAGGCACAGTCACGTTATATGCAAAAGAGCCCATGTAGTGTTGAGTCTTCTCTCCTTATAAAAATCCTCTCCTCTTGAGGAAAGTGTTGTAGGCACACATCCTCAACTTCCTGTCCTCAGTTTCTGAGACTGCCTTTGCTAACCCAGTGGACTGCTCCACATAGCACAGGACTAAGTGGGCAGCTGTCTGGTCAGCTCAGCTATGTCACTGCGCCCAGTACTCATTTTTAGTTCTCATCTTTCCTCCTATGTCAATCCACAACCTCTTAATCCAGTGTCCTATGCAGACATCCAGGGGTCTGCCAAGCCCCGGGGGATAGAGTTCTATGGAGGATTCTTTCAGGTAATAGGGATTTCTGTGGTCTGAGTCTTTCTTTGTCCAGGCATCCAGAAAGGGGTGGCTTCTTTTATCAGGGCTGCCCAAAGGCATTCCCAAATCTTTCCAGATGGCACTCTGTGTATGGTGGGCTTTTTACTTTAAGAACACTCAATTTATGAAAACTTGAGCTGACAAAGAAAAACACCTCAAGGGTGCATCAGGTTTGTTCATCCTGCTCAGCATCCGGGGTCCTTCTTCAACCTGAAGATTTATGTATTTCATCAAGTCTTATTTTTCCTCAGGGTCATTTCTCACATTGCTTAGTTAATCTCAAATTCTCAGGGGCACTCATTCTTTTGATGCTGTGTCTGCTGATATTCTTTAACAGTGTATCAATTCCCCATGTGAGCTCATCTTTTCCAGGTGTGTGTGTGTGTGTGTGCATGCGTGTGTGCAAACAGGCATATGTCTTGTGAGCTCTGACATGTGAAAATGACCCCCCCCCCCAGAGCAGGTCTGAGTTTGCTTCTGTGTAATACCCAAATATTTCAACTGTCTCTGATTAGTTTTTATGTTAATGTATCACTCTGTATTACAACAAACAGGAGGAGTAAATTTGGGTTCCACATGTTGAAATTTGGGGTTGAACTTCTCAAGTTGGTCTTTTTTCTTTCACCCAGAGCCCTGACAAGATAAACTCCCATGCCTGGGTAGGTGGCCAATGTTTTTGGTCCCCTAATCACAGAGGTGCAGCCATTCCAGACCCCAGGTTTATCCAGGGGTCAGGTTCAACCCCCTACCACTTGTGACTGGAGGCCTTGTCTCCCATCCCACTGTGGCAATAAAATGTTTGGGCTCATATCCAGATCCACTGTCTCCTGGGCCATTGTGGCACTGACTTGCATGAGCATCACTCTGATATGAGTTTTCCTTCATTGTTGGCACTTGGGGAAATTATTTTGAGCTTGGCCTTGGATTTGAACTTAAAAAATATATATATTTTAATCTACTGTTTACAGCAAAAGGGAAGTCCACATTCGTTCATTAATTCATATTCTGAGACCCAAATTAGAGTTAATATTTTTAAAGATGTATTTATTTGAGAGAGCGAGAATGAGAGAGAGAGAGTACGTGAGAGGGGAGAGGGTCAGAGGGAGAAGCAGACTCCCCGCTGAGCAGGGAGCCCGATGCGGGACTCGATCCCGGGACCCCAGGACCATGACCTGAGCCGAAGGCAGTCGCTTAACCAACTGAGCCACCCAGGCGCCCCTAGAGTTAATATTTTTAGAAGTGAGTTAAATTATGACCAAGAAAATGTTTGAGTCGGCCAAATGGACCTGTGCAATTGTTACGTTGAGCTTCCTAACAGGCAAAGGGAAATGGGAGATATATAAGGTTCTTTCATTAAAAAAAAAAATAAGGAAATATATCAAGTGTAAGAAAAACTTACCTTATTAGGGGGCACCTGGGTGGCTCAGTTGGTTAAGCAGCTGCCTTCAGCTCAGGTCATGATCCCAGGGTCTTGGGATCGAGCCCCGCATCGGGCTCCCTGCTTGGCGGGAAGCCTGTTTCTCCTTCTCCCACTCCTCCTGCTTGTGTTCTTTCTCTAGCTGTCTCTCTCTCTCTCTGTGTCAGTTAAATAAATAAATAAAATTAAAAAAAAAAAAAGAAAAACTTACCTTATTAAAATTAAACCCTGACCTTCCAATATTAGACATAAAAGGAGAATCTCTGGTGAGGAGGTATAGCCAGCTACTGTTACTCTACATATGTGTATGATACTTACAGCTTTTACTTAATGTAAAATTAATATTCACTGTAGAAAATGTGGCAACTCAAGATAACCACAAAGAAACAAAACTCTTGGTTACTTGGTTTTCAGTAAATTGTAACCTTGTTTTGTGGCATATCCATGCATCTGCAGAACACTTGGGACCGATGAACAGAATCATGACTCTACATTGTCTCTTGAACCCTCAAAAAAAGACTAAAGCTTGCTAAGGAGGTATAGCATGGTGGACTCTGATGGCTGCTCAGCCACTTACTGTGTAGCCAGTGGCAAATTCACCACTCTGCACTTCAGTTTCTTCATCTGTAGAATTGGGATAGTAACAGTATCTACTTGAAGAGTTGTGAAGACAAAATGAGTTATGTAAAGTGCCAAGCACACAGTAAGTGCAATATGAAAATTTGTTATTACCTTAGAAATCATTTTAATGTTTAGCCCAATTCTTGAAAGATCAAAAATACACATAAGTGTCATTTGGTAACTCTCACTTATCTAGGAGAGTTGATTAACCAGGGCACGGCCTTCCTTGACCATGTCAGATAACAGGAAATTTATTGTACTTGGTGTTATAGAGGCATACATTAGAAAGGACAGTTAGCACCAGTATGAACTCATGGGTAGCTTAATATATTCACAGATGGATAGACAGAGATGTAATTACAGATTTGTGTACATGCCTGGGTTGGTACACATCTATGTTTTTCCTAGCTCTGCCCACTCAAAGAGCCTCGGTAGCAATGAGCACATCCTATGTTGAGATCTTGTTTTCTAAACACCATTCTCCAATAAAAGAAACCGGGGCTCTTAGGAGAACTGGCTGATTCTAGGTCTGGAACAGGGAAAATACAAGATAAGTCTGGAGCATCTTGTAATATCAGAACATATTCAAAAAAACAGAGTGGGAACTTCTCAAAGTGACACAGAAGCCAACCCCAGAAGAGCTCCCAATGGCCAATGCTAGAACAATTTGAACAACAAAAAAGAATAATATTGAATTATAACCCAAAATATACAATACATATGAGTCCATAGTGATATAAACAACTGAAAAAATAAACAAGCAGAGGAGAAGAGACAAATTTTCCCTGCAGAATTTATATTGATAACCATCGCTCTTAGGAAGTGGAGGATAAAATCCACCCCACCACCAGAATGGGCTGCATTTTAATGATGTTCTTCCAAAGAAGAGAACATGGGGGCACAGGAGAGTAATCTTCCAATGAAGAAACCTGACAAACACTACCTGAACCAGGTAATCAAGTTTAACATCACCGATGATAAGTGATGTTGGTAGCATGTACCCTGATAGAATATGATGAAAAGGGTACTTCACCTCTGTGATGTTCTTCCTAAAAACACATAATTCTATATCTGAGAAAAACATTAGACAAATCCAAATTGAGGGACAATCTATAAAACACATAGTCAGTAATTCTCAAAACTGTCACAGTCAGGAAAAAACAAGAAAAATCGAGAAACTGTCAGACCAGAAGAGAGTAAGGAAACAGGACAACTAAATGTAATGTGATGTTCTGGGTGTTACTTTGGAACAGAAAAAGGACATTAGTAGAAAAATAAGTGAAATCAGAATTCTGGAGTTTAGTTAATAGTAATGTACCAAGTTGGTTTCTTAACTGTGACAGATGTACCATGGCAACGTAAGATCTTAGGGAAACTGGGGGAGGGTTTATGGGAACTCTCTGGGCTATCTTTGCAACTTTTCTCTAAATCTAAAACTATTCTAGAACAGCTTATTTATTTATTTATTTTTTAAGATTTTATTTATTTATTTGACAGAGAGAGACATAGCGAGAGGGAACACAAGCAGGGAGAGTTGGAGAGGGAGAGAAGCAGGCTTCCCTGCGGAGCGGGGAGCCCGACGTGAGGCTCGATCCCAGGACCCCGGGATCACGACCTGAGCCGAAGGCAGACGCTTAACGACTGAGCCACCCAGGCGCCCCATAAAACAAACAGTTTATTAACCCCGCCCTCCCTCCGAAAAAATATGTGGCCAAATATTTGTTTCCTTCTTGGTCTCTGCTCAATTAGAGATTCAGCATGGTCTGTTCCTTACTTGAGCATTTGGGTCTTTTTTTCTTTTCTTTTTTATTTTATTTATTTATTTGAGAGAGCGAGAATGGAAAGAGAGCACATGAGAGGGGGGAGGGTCAGAGGGAGAAGCAGACTCCCTGCTGAGCAGGGAGCCCGATAAGGGACTCGACCCCGGGACTCCAAGGATCATGACCTGAGCCGAAGGCAGTTGCTTAACCAACTGAGCCACCCAGGTGCCCAGCATTTGGGTCTTTAACAAACACTATGGTAGTGTTGATGAGTACTGGGTGCTCCCATTACTTGCCATTTATCAGGATCCTTCCATTTATGCCCTTTGAGCCATTTTTCAATTCCTGTGAGCGTTTTTAACCAAGTTATATTAAAATAATTCATAAAATAACTTTGAAACATCTGTCATGTGCTTAGGTACGAATACTTTTTTCCTTCATAATATATTTTATAATTCTGATGGAAAGAACTATATCATTGTTCTCAAGTGGTTTGAAGCCATATAATCCTGATATTTGTTATGCATGATCCCATTGTCTTCTAGACTTTGGCACTTGATTTATTATTTAATTTGAAAAAAGTAGAAAGTGGAATCCGTAATCCCTCATTTATCAGTTCTTGAAGAACAATAGAAATGCAAAGCAACAGTAAGTCTGAGGTCTGATGGAAAGACTAGTAATAAATCAATACTACATTTGCTAATTTGCCAAGATTTGAAGTGGATTTTTTATTTAAATGGAAACTATAAAAACAATTTTTAAATCCCATTAATATCCTCAAATGCATTTCCTCTGTACTTAGTGGCTAGAATGCATTCAGGTTTTCCAAGGGTATCTTAAGTAGCTTTTGTCATGTCCTTTTCTAAAAGATGTGCACATTTTTTTATTGAAAATTTTCCCTCTATTCTTATTCTCTGAAGAAAGGTGTCAATATTGCCACCATTTGGAAGTTTTTAAAAATTATTTATTTATTTATTTGAGCAAGAGAGAGCACAAATGGGGGAGGGAGGGGCAGAGGGAGAAGCAAACTCCCTGCTGAGCTGAGCAGGGAGCCAGGGGCTCACTCCCAGGACCCTGAGATCAGGACCTGAACCCAAGGCAGACGCTTAACTGACTTGGCCATCCAGTCGCCCCTGGAAGGAGTTTTAATTTCTTACTCTCTTTCCTGGATTAAAAATAATTCTTCTATTGTCTGTATTGATTTGATATATGCTACTGAAACTTGCCTATAGAGTCTCATGGTTTTGTTTTTATAACAAAAGGAGTGTTAACCAGAAAGTCTAAAATAGAAGTTGCAACCTGGTGACCCATAGGCCAAATATCCACACAGATTTGTTTTGGTAGGTCCCATATAATTTAAATTTTTTTTTCCACATAAAAATCTAGACTTCCATATTCTTTTAAAACAGCAGTTCTGGCAACATAGGACTCACAGTTCCATCTGGCTACAATTAGCTGGACCTGAAAAGGGGCTTCCTCATCTAGTTGACGTGCAGGTCCTCCAAAATGCCACAACCCAAATGGTAAGACACTGAGTTTACCCCATTCAAGTCTCTCTGCAGCTGATTGAATTTCCAAGTCCTGATTTATAATATCAAGTATTCTCTTGGTCTAAATGATTTTCTTTGAAGTGTCATAAAGAGAAAGAGAACATAAAATAACTAAGCTATGAAGCAAAATGGACCTTGTGCAAACCTTCTGTAAAACCAGCTTAAAGTCATCACTCTACACATGTTTAAGATAAGTAATAAAGAAATGAACACCATTTTGTTATAAGTGTGCTACCTTTGGAATAATACTTTTTTTTTTTAAGATTTTATTTATTTATTTGACAGAGAGATACACAGCAAGAGAGGGAATACAAGCAGGGGGAGTGGGAGAGGGAGAAGCAGGCTTCCCGGGGAGCAGGGAGCCCAATGTGGGGCTCGATCCCAGGACCCTGGGACCATGACCTGAGCTGAAGGCAGAGGCTTAACGACTGAGCCACCCAGGCGCCCCTGGAATAATACTCTTGAAGCTGCCAGCCAAAATCTGGGGTTCTTGGTACTCATGGCAAGAAGTAAAGCCACTTCCTAACCAGCACCCATCTTTGCAGTTCACATGGGATGCTGTGCAGTCCTAGTGACTTCAGATTACCTGCTTAAACTTCCTAAATTTGAAGGGTAATTGTGAATGGAAAACATCAGTTCTCAGATGATGTAGTATGATCAATGGTATTGAAGGAGAAAAAGAGAAGAGTACCTTTCCTGCATCCTTCACCGCAGTGATAGCACACTTAGAAAGATGTGAGACTTTGCTGCTAAGAAGACAGAGCCAACCCGGAGCAGCGCAGCACCAAAACAAGAGAGATGCATGTTCTCATCCCAACTTTTTTTTTTTTTTTTTTACTTTTTGGTTGTTTTTATTATGCACTACATTAATACACTGCATAACCTTCTAGAAGGGGTAGATGAGTATGACTGAGTTATTTTTCATCAATCAGGAAAATGCTTCCTTAATCGATATTCTCCAAACCCTTTGACACATAGTAACAATTAACTCCAGAGACTCGCCTATCTCTTTGCATCAGACTCCATTGATATGGATAATAGGCAACCCTTTTTTCCTTGCCCCCGTTACTGAACCTGTGGGTGTACCCATGGCTATGCCGGGGATGACCAAGCACACGGTCATGACGCTGATCCCGGGCAGGATCTCGAACCACATCGCAGCGCGGTTGCCAGAGCCAAGCCCCTGCCTTCTCATCCCAACTTCTTAGACCATGTTGGACATTGACTTTTTTCCTTTTTCAGAGGGGGAGGGAGGGAGGGGGTGGGAGCAGAGGGAGAGAGATCTCACAACCCTGAGATCATAACCTGAGCCGAAATCAAGAGTTGGACACTTAACCAACTGAGACACCTGGGTGCCCCTGGACATTGACTTTTTAATGTCTATGCCATGATGAACAAAACTGTACATATTTTCACATTTTCCTGAAAGCTTAATCTATGGTAATACTATACAACAACAACAAAAAGGAACTGATTGTTTTTGGCCTAATAGGATGTATATCCTGCTTTTTCTTTATTTATTATAATAAAATTCATTTTGTCTTAAGTATTTCTAAAATGATCTGCCACATCTTAGAGCCCTGAATCAAGAGTCATATATACTATGTATCAGACCCATGATTTTTTATATCCCTCTAAGTCAGCAGGAGTTTGTGGAGATGTATCTGGAAAGTGGGTTTGAAGGCAGGAAATCACAAAGGCCAATTGTCCGGAGAGTAAAGAGGACCAGTATGACCTGGGGAGACATAGGTGGATACCACCCATACCCACCCACCCCCCAACCCCAGCCGCAAATTGTTCATTTCCTGATATCAAAAACTTGATCCAGGACACTTTCTGGGCCTGGCAGCTCAGCCTCCTTCCTGGGCCTGGCAGCTCAGTCTCCTTCCTGGGTCTTCTCAACTGTTCTCCTTAGGGTTTCTGTCCTCAGGAGTAGACAAAGAACAGATTCTCCCACCCTCTGGTTCAGGCTTATACCGCACACTGCCCCTTTAACCCTCTGAAGTGATACAGAAAAAAGAATGCCAAACTTTAGTAAACCAAGCCCTCTGGAGAATAATGCAGACCAAGTGGAGCATTTCTTTTCTTTTTTTTTTTTTTAAAGATTTTATTTATTTATTTGAGAAAGAGAGAATGAGAGATAGAGAGCAGGAGAGGGAAGAGGGTCCAAGGGAGAAGCAGACTCCCCGCCGAGCAGGGAGCCCGGGACTCGATCCTGGGACTCCAGGATCATGACCTAAGCCGAAGGCAGTCGCTTACCAACTGAGCCACCCAGGCACCCCCAAGTGGAGCATTTCTAATGGATTTTTCTTTACATGCTGTAACAGGAGGGGGCTGGTGTGCTGTGGCCAGCTCGGGTCAGATGTAGGTGGAAAGGAAGGCCAGCTGGGCAGTGACAGAAACCTAAAAGCAATGCTAACAGAGCAATAACACTGCAGCAGACTAATGACTTCTTCTACCTCTTTGCTCTTCACCCCCTTCCTATCTCCATCGATCTCAGACTAAAACAAAAGACTGAGAGCTGATAGACTGGGTGGGGGGTGGGGGAAGAGAGGTATAGGGAAGGTGATGAAGGTTTAGACACGAGTGGAATCTATTTTTTTTAAGATTTTTATTTATTTATTCATGAGAGAGAGAGAGAGAGAGGCAGAGGGAGAAGCAGGCTCCCAAGGAGCAGGGAGCCCGATGCAGGACTCGATCCCAGGACTCTGGGATCATGACCTGAGCCAAAGGCAGACGCCCAACCATCTGAGCCACCCAGGCGCCCGACACGAGTGGTATCTAGATAAAGGGGGCCCGATGCTGTCCAGCAGAAATTGCAAAAAGAAACACACTAAATCCCAAAAGTCTAAGAGCAGATAGGCTTGTGACCTACTTTGTGGGAAAGTTGCAAAACCACAGAGAGGAAATGGCCACATAGGAGTCTGGTAGGATGTGGCTGTGGAGAGTTACTTCCCAAACCCAGGCACAGCAATGGAAACAGAGGCAGAATGGCCCTGACAACATTCACTAATACTGTGGACTGCACTATGCCACCAACAGGACCAGGCAAATGGAGCGGGGGAAGGATGGCTCATGGACACCTGGTGAGCAACACACTTCAATTCCTGGTATGACAAAAGCCCCTAAGAGCCTAGACACAACCACAGGAAAGGGAAGAACTGCACATTACTATAACCTCAGTCAAATAGGGGTCTTGGTAGAAATTGAGTTGTAGAATAACAGAAAAGCCTGGGGTTTTTTTGTTTGGTTTTGTTTTTTTGTTTTGTTTTGTTTTTAAGATTCATTTATTTATTAGAGAGAGAGAGAGCACGCAAGCAGTAGGAGGGACAGAGGGAAAGAATCTCAAGAAGACTCCCCACTAAGCATGGAGCCAGACTCCAGGCTCAGTCTCACAACCCTGAGATCATGACCTGAGCTGAAACCAAGAGTAGGATGCTTAACCGACTGAGCTACACACGCCCCCTGAAAAAGTTCTTTTTCTTGCACACCTCAGTTGTATGCCCAGTACAAAATGTAAATTGATCTGTTTTTTGCCAAAGCCTATAGCACTGTGAAGCTGAAATCATAAAACATTCCTGGCCACACAGAGCTGTGGTCGAAGTGTCTGAAATGAATAATGCATGGTGTTGTATTGCTTATTGGGAAGGAGTGGTTTATTTTATGATCTAAAATTTAAACCCTTTAATATGTGATCCTGGAGGGGGCGGATCACTTGATTTGGCAATGTAAGAAGCAAAAGTGAAGAATGAGTAAGAATACAGAAAAAGCAGAAACTGTTTCACTGAATTTTTTCTAACATGAACTTTGCTTAAGCCAAGCAAGGTAAATTAGTGAACCAATCTGTTTCTGGGTACAATTTTTATTAAAATTTGGTGAAAATGGGAAACTGTATTCTATGCCCTTATTTGTATATAAAATGGGGACATATATGCTTATCTCTGCATAGGAAATATCTGGGATGATGCATAAGAGACTGTTATTAACATAAATTGCCCCCTGGGTGAGAAGGCTAAGGGTCTGGAGTGAGAGAAATAATTCTTTACTCATGAATGTATTACTTTTATTTTTTGTTATTTTTTTAAAGATTTTATTTATTTATTTGCCAGAGAGAGAGAGAAAGAGACAGCGAGAGAGGGAACAGAGCAGGGGGAGTGGGAGAGGGAGAAGCAGGCTTCCTGCTGAGCAGGGAGCCCGACGTGGGGCTCGATCCCAGGACCCCAGGATCATGACCTGAACTGAAGGCAGATGCTTAACGACTGAGCCACCCAGGCACCCCTACTTTAGTTTTTTTTAAAGATTGTGTTTATTTTAGAGAGAGTGAGAGTGTGCATGAGTGGGGGTAAGGGCAGAGGGAAAGGGAGAGAGGGAATCTCAAGCAGACTCCACATTGAGCATGGAGCCTGTTGCGGGACTTGATCCTCATGACCCTGAGATGGTGACCTGAGCCGAAATCAAGAGTCAGATGCTCAACCAACTGAGCCACCCAGGTGCCCCAAATATATTATTTTAATTTTAAAAGCAATATCAACAATTAGCCAAAACAAAAAGCCAAAGCCATTGGTAAGTCACAGCTATTTATTAGAGAATAGGTAAAGGAAGCTAGTGAACAAGGAGAGCAGGGCAGAGCAAGACACTGAAACTGGGAGCATGCGGCTCCCATATAGCTGCACAATTCCTGGTCCCAGGTTTCTGGTGGTGGTTCCTGGTCTGGGATCCCAGGGGTCAAACCTTATAAGTCCTTATAATAAAACTTTCTTTATTTGAGAAAGTTCAAGGGGATCTTTGTCACCCAAAGAGTTCCTTACCACCCAAAGAGCCCTAACTGAAATCACCAATCCCTTGGGAAGAAAGGCTGATTTGAAAACAAAATGTCTAGATCACATACTCCCAGCTCATCTACTTTCCCTGTTAGCAATGGGAAGGAGTCTAACTCACATTTTTTACCCTCTGTTTTTCACCCTTTATGGCTACAAAACAGAGTTGCCTCTTGTCTGCCATATCTTGGTCATAGTTCTAGCAGACGGACTGACTTCTGTATCAGACTAATTGGCTCTATTTTGTCTTTATACTTATTAATATGATGATGTGTTTTATTTACTAATGTCTTTCCATTGAAAATGGACTTTGTGATCTTGGTGATCCATTTAAACCTTTCTAAAGTTAAAAGAAAGTAGAATGTATATGGTAACTGAATGGGAATGACCTGCTGAAATAGCAAATATTTTCTTTCAGTGAGACTGTCAGAAGCTGCTTTCTTGAAGAAAAAAAAAAACAACAATCACCAATACATTCCAACTTCAGGGCCTTTGCACCTGCTGTTCCCTTTGCCTTGAAGATTTTTCCCTCAAACAGCAGCATGGCGAGTTCCCTCACCTTCCTTCTGGTCTCTGCTCAATTGTCTTCTTTATAGTGAGGTCTTCCCCAGTTACCCTATTTAAGATAGTTCTCCCACTCCCAGTCCCATGCCTTCCCAGCCCTGTTTAGCCCCATTTCCTATTTTTTCCTTAGCTTTTTATTTATTTTATTTATTTGAGAGAGAGAGCACGAGCATGGTGGAGGGGCAGAGGGAGAGGGAGAAGCAGACTCCCTGCTGAACAGGGAGCCTGTTGCAGGGCTCGGTCCCAGGACCTTGGGATCATGACCTGAGCCAAAGGCAGACGCCTAACAACTGAGCCACCCAGGCACCTCTTTTCCTTTTGACACTATTAAATATTCTTTGTTTTTTGTATTTTTCCCCAAGTCCTAACTGAAACACAAGCTCTGAGAGCAAGGAATTTGCCATTTTATTCATGAAAGCACAAAATGTATCTCTAGTCTCCAGTAGTGTCTAACACAGACTAAGTGCTCAACAAAAATTTGTGGAAAGACAGAATGAAATCACAATGACTGGATGTTGAAAGGACACACAGATGGGTTGTACAAAATTGCTAGAAAATCTCCATATATGCTCCCTGCTATGCATCTGAGATAAATCCTTATGCTATATAGATGATACAAAGGCAAATCAAGTGACTGTACATTAGGAGAGATCCTATGCTTGGCAGGCATAGATTTTACCTTCATATACACCATATCTACAGGTCTCACTGAGATTTTGAAATAAAGGTGGCTATTATTCTTTATAGCATGGATGATGTTGTAAAGATTAATATACGTAAAATTTTGTCTTCTCAGAGTGACCTGTTTAAAATACTCCACATATGGGATGTCTGGGTGGCTCAGTCGGTTAAGCATCTGCCTTTGGCTCAGGTCATGATCCCAGAGTCCTGGGATCAAGTCCCACATCAGGCTCCCTGCTCCGCGGAAAGCCTGCTTCTCCCTCTGCCTCTCCCCGCCTGCTTGTGCTCTCTCTCTCTCTGACAAATAAATAAAATCTTTATTAAAAAAAATACTCCCACATATTTTCTGAGGTGAAAAATAGTTCAAAAGATTTAGGAATAATTTGGAAGAAAAATGTCTGCTAGGCAGAGTTCAGGACTTTCCGTAGAAGAATCTGAATAATAATTGCTGGGAATGGACAGTGAGGAAAAGGTTTCCATTGTCTTTCCATTATCAGCTATTGTAGGGGAGGTGGGAAATGAAAGAGGTCCAGAAAGATTTAATCTTATTTTCCTTCAAAATTGTTATCTCTGATAACCAGTCACCAAGTTGGATTTGACAAGTAGGTTAGAAGCCATTTCATTGGCTGGTTTTAAGAGTTGGAGAGGCGGGGTGCCTGGGTGGCTCAGTTGGTTAAGCGACTGCCTTCGGCTCAGGTCATGATCCTGGAGTCCCAGGATCGAGTCCCACATTGGGCTCCTTGCTCAGCAGGGGGTCTGCTTCTCCCTCTAACCCTCTTCCCTCTTGTGCTCTCTATCTCTCATTCTCTCTCTCTCTCAAATAAATAAAATCTTTAAAAAAAAAAAAAGGAGTTGGAGAGGCACTAAATAACATGAGTGGATGGAAATGGAAAACTGGAGTTCAGGGTGAAATAAACGAGAGGTTGTTTGTGATGGGAGCAACTGGAAGAATGAGGGCACTATAGGTATAAAGGTGGAAGTGCTGGGGCAATGGGGAGGTAGAGGTCTGAGTGTGTTCAGGGCCATTTTTGTGCTTTATAAACTTCTTAAAACAGCTAGAACATGAAAGCTCTTTTAGTCAAGAGAAATCAAACTTACTACAAAGTAAATCCTCAAATGTACAACTTATAACTGATAGGGAACATATTAATAACAAAAGGTCAATAGGAATCTAAAGAAATTTTTATTGAATCATAACATACACAGAAAAAGTACAAGAGTAGATGCTCCTGAGCAGAACCCCAGTCTCATTTGTAATGTGTATATTTAACAAAAAAACCTTTGTGATTATAAACAAAAAGATTTAAAAATAAACTCTTATGGGGGCACCTGGGTGGCTTAGTTGGTTAAACGTCCAACTCTTGATTTCAGCTCAGGTCATGATCTCAGGGTCACAAGACCAGCCCCCTCCTCCCCGTCCTGTGTGTGTGCTTGCGCTCTCTCTCTCAAAACAAAGCAAAACAAAACAAAAGCTCTTATGGAAGATGCTTGGGAACATAATACATTGGGAAAAATACATTCACTCTGTAAACATGTATTCAGTGTCTAGGCCAGGTATTTGGTTAGGAAACAAAGACAAAAGCCACAAACTCTACTCATTAAGAGCTTAAAGCCTACTGGTTAGACATTCAAGTTGCAGATAATCCAGTGCGGTAAATGCTAGCATGCACATACTCTAAAGTTAAGAAATTGATTGGGGCATGCATTACCTTTCTTCAGGGGGTTTTATATTTTTGCTTTATACACATGTAAACAGCATTTTAACACAAACTCAGTCTCCCCTGAACTCTTTCAATGAGGCCTGAATTTTGACCTCTGTACCATCTCTGCTTTGTCCAATTTAAACAAGAATCTTGATAAATCAGTTAACCAGAATCCCCCAACCTCCATATCTGATCACCCTTAATATGTAATCAGGTTCCTCATCCTCCACTATCCCCCAGATGATGTCTAATCATTCTGGCCTGCCTTCAGCAAGAATCCTGTTAGGTCAGTTCAGCCAGAATCTTCCCTCACCTCTTAGTAATTTTCATTCCACTGACCCCCACCCTGCTCCTTGGCTATAAATTCCCACTTGTCCATGCTCTATTTAGAGTTGAGCCCAATCTCTCACACTGCAAAATTCAACCCCAGTGGTCCCTATACCTATCACACATGATAGTCCCCCACTCCCACCTTGATTAAAGTCTTCCTTTCCATGCTTTGGCAAGCAAGAGAGATACAGTTCTTGCTTCCATGAAACTTACAGAAAAATGGGAAGGAAGCTTTAAATTACTTTCACTCTCGGAATAATGAAGGATAGTTGGAAGAAAGGCAGGCAGGGACAAGAGGCCCTGCCCCTAAGAGGAAACCACCCTTAAAAAGTTTCTACATGCCCTGGAAGGAGCCCTCTACCTTTTCCCACCCAATAGGTAGATGACAAAAATCTGATTGGATGACAGGATCATGGTGGGTTAATCAGAGGGTTTAACAAGGGTTAACCCTTGTTGGTGGCTTAAAACAGCCACCAACAAGCCCATAAAAACCCCTAGACTTAGAAACTGGTGGTAACCCTCTCAGGTTTCCTCCCTCTTTGGGAGTTTTGTACTATCACTCAATAAACTTTGCTTTGCTGCCCACCACTCTTTGTCTGGTCTACCTCTTCATTCTGCAAAGTGGCGTGACCAAGAACCACAGGCACTGAAGGAAAATAAATCTCTTAACAAGAACACTTATAGCACAACGTAAGAACCATGGTCTTTGGTCTGCACTAGCTACAGATAGCATTTCCCTTATCGTTATAGAGCATTCTGGAACCTAACAATTATTCCTTATCTCCCATCTCCAAAGAGCAATGGAATCCTTCATATCAATGGTAAACCAAATTCACTTGTCAATGTCCCTCTAACTTAGGAATCCAATTGCTGGAAAACAGGCAGTGTTGAAGCTTCACGGGACATGGCATTTGAGAAAAGAGGCCATGTCCATTTGATAATACCTAGCAAGAGGGAGTATCCAATAAAGGATAGTTGTTGTTACTGATGACCACCTCAGCAAAGGAGAGCAGCCACAACTTGTAGGGATTCCCAGAGCAACTTCTAGGGGAGTTGTCACAACTAACATTTAGAACTTCACTAATCCTGCTAAGAAAAGAGAAAAAAGAACTCAAATTTCTTGCCGGAGCTAGGGTGTGGCACTTCACTCCAGGCCACCATCGAAATGATAGCTTTCTAGATAAGGCGAGCTATTCATTCATGGCCCATCTTAGTCTGCTAGTCCATTAATCTGGCAGGTAAGAAGCATTTAAATGGCTTATCTTTGGTTTGCTGAAATAAAATTGCAGAATGTGTTCTTCTTTCTAAGGAGACACAGTATTTTTGCATGGTTTCTTTCAGAGGAAAAGAGGGCTTCCATTGCCGAGACCAAAATTTCTCTGGATTTCTTCTGTGTATTTTGCCAGTTTGACCTGAGTAGCTTGTTTCTTTAGTAGGGAAAACCCACTAGCCAAGTCCACGGCTAAACCACAGCTCAAGTAGTAGTCTCCATTACCGTTGACCTAGAAACTGTAATTCAAAGCTAGTGTTCTTTCAATTTCAAGGTATCGTTCCCTGAATCATAGGAGAAAGCTAATGACTTCAAGCTCAAATGGCAAATGCTGATGCTGATGGCTTTATATAGTCCCCTGGGAGCTCTTTAATTCCACGATATTTGAAATTAATGCCTTCTGTCCTAAAGAAAATCTGAAAATTTCTTTTGATTAAAGCGACTTCCTTTAAAAATTAAACTACCAAAAATAAATTCAAAACTTGATTCAGCCTTATAGAATGCCCCGGAAGAATTGGATCTTATTTTCTAAAAGATGGGAAATAAATAACTTCTAAGGCACTTTCATCTCTGGCACATATACATATCTTAATTACCAGATAACAAGTCAAGTGTCTATTAGTAAAGAATTAAATGAATCATGGTACAGCCTTCACAATGTATGTTCCTATAAAAAATGAGAAAAAAATGAAATAAATCTCTATGTACTGATACAGAAGAATTTTCAGGATTCTTTAGGTGATCAAAGCCAACGCAGAGCAGTGCATATAGTATTCTACTTTTCATATTAACAAAAAGTAAAGGTAGAATATAAATTTGGGGGGCGCCTGGGTGGCTCAGGCGGTTAAGCGGCTGCCTTCGACTCAGGTCATGATCCCAGGGTCCCGGGATCCAAACAGCATCAGTCTCCCTGCTCTGCAGGGGGCCTGCTTCTCCCTCTCCCTCTGCCTGCTGCTCTCCCTGCTTGTGCTGTCAAATAAATAAATATTTAAAAAAATAATATAAATTTGCATTTGTTTGACTTGTGTCAAGACACAGTGGAAGGGTAAGTTAAGAATTCCAGGCAATGCGGGGTGAGGGAAACGGGATCGAAAGGACAAGAGTGGAAGCAAGATTTCTCTTTGTTTAATTTTCATATAGTTTAGACTTTGGAATTACATAAATGTCTTAATACGAAAATTTTAATTTCCTTGTCAGCAAGACATCTACATTCATGGACTCATATGTCTAAGAAACATTCAAATTGAGATAGATAAAAACTGAAAAATAGTTGATTCTGAAAGTCATGTAATGAAATTTTTCTATGGTAGATTAAATCAAATTCTTTTTTTCCTTTTTCATTTGAGAAACTGGTTAATCCCTCAGATGCATAAATTTAGAAGGAAAGTATTAGGACTCTTGATTAGGTTAGAATTGGAAAAATATCTGGTATCTTTTAATATAATTAAAGTTCTGTAATAAATCATCCTAGGGTTTATGAAGCATATCATAGCAGATCTGAAGTGGTTTCAAAGCAATATTGGCTGGTACTATAAGTTTAAACTCCTGTGGATTGGTTCCAAAATTATCATAAGGTTGAAATTCTTCCTCTGGAATTCACTGTCCATCAAAATTCCTGTAAGTTCATCGCCTTCTCTGAACTTACTTTTGCCTTCCTGTTCAAATAAAAACCTACTGTGGCTATTTTTCCTCCCTACTCCAGGGCCTCCTTACCCTAGACTTTGAATGCCACCAGAGGATAACTGCCGCAAAAGTATTCCAGTTCTGACCTCTTCCCTTGAGTTCCAAGTGATTCAGTCTGATTCCTTAGCCTACATCTCTAGTTAAATATTAGAATTTCAAATTTAACTCTGCCAAAATAGAATACTTGATTTATATAACCACCAAATCTGCTTCTCCCCTTGTCTTTTTCATCTCTGTAAATGACTCTATCACCAGCTTAGCCTCAAGTCAAAAATCTAGAAGTCATCTTGTTTCTCTTCTTTTCGATATCCACACCAAAACCATCAGCAAGTCCTATAGGGCCAGGCTCCATAATCCACTGATAATGCCACATTCACGCCAAAATCTCACTATCAAAATTTATCATCTCTCCCCTGCATACTCTCAAAGTCCTTGTTCCATTCTCACTAATGGTCTCCACTTTGCTAAATCCAATCCTGGTGTGGTTGCAAGATTGTTGGAGTCAGAGTATTAGAAGGAATGGAAAGATAGTCAGTGAATGGGATTAAGGACAGTTTGGCAATGACAAATTTATAAAACTATGGGAGTGAGTAGTTCCAAGGGAGTGGAGGACAAGATCATCGGATGTGAGTTCAAGAAACTGAGAGGCGAAGGTGTTGGATCGTTTACAGGTATATCTCAAACCAAACATTAAGACAGTAGTGGAGTTGGAGAGAGTGAGCCAAGAGCTAAAATTTTTGAGAAATAAGGGAGAGTGACTCTAGGGGTCAATAAACTGACAATGCAATATGGAGTAGTAGGAAATATGGTCTAATGACTAGATAGTAAAAGCTTTATGTTTTTAAGAATTCAGGAGAAATATCTGGAAACAGCTATGAGGATCATCCATCTTACCTCCAGGATTTACTGATAAATATATAAATCCATTCATTCCTCTTCATTTTTACTGTTACCATCCTACCTTTCTCTTTCACTCTCCTGGGTCCCTGCAATTAAGCTTCCTAATTTGTTTCCTTAATCCTTATTTACCAACATTTTATTTTGTGTATCTTTGATATTGTGATTTTTTTTTACCTTGATGAAACTCACTAAGAAAGAAGGTGCCTGATAAGGAAAACTGAATCCAAGATTGTGACTCCCTTGGTGACTAAATCAGAATTGAATGAGTTTTCTGTATTCTATTCATTTTTTGCTTTTTTTTAAACTATGATTTTTGGTTTTTCTGATTAAGCAATGTTGAGATCTCTTAGCACTACATCTAAGAGAAAGATTTGACACTTAAATGCCACTACAGATTCTGGATATTTTTCCTAATTTAATAATTGTTCTAATGCTTAAGGCATGGAAATTTTATTAAGCAAATTCGTAACTTCAGAATATTTTATGAACTGTTCTCCAGAACAAAATTTTATGTTCTTCATGTGTGAAACTGACAAAATATTAATATTCTAGAAATGTATCCTACTGGAGCAACTAAAAGTATACATAAAAATTAGACTATAAGGCTGTTCATAGAAGCACGGGTTACAATGTTTAAAAAAGTGTAAACAGGGGCGCCTGGGGAGCTCAGTCATTGAGTGTCTGCCTTCGGCTCAGGTCGTGATCCCAGGGTCCTGGGATTGAGCCCTGCATCCAGCTCTCTGCTCAGCGGGAAGCCTGCTTCTCCCTTTCCCACTCCTCCTGCTTGTGTTCCCTCTCTCCCTTTCTTGCTTCTCGCTGTCAAAATAAATAAAATCTTTAAAAAAAAATGTCAACAATCTAAGTGTTCAAAAATAGAATCACTTTAGACTGGTTTAAAAAATACAGTGCTTTTGGGGCAGATGGGTGGCTCAGTCGGTTAAGCTTTCAATTCTTAATTTTGACTCAAGCTTCTGACTCTTGATTTTGGCTCAAGATTCCGACTCTTGATTTTGGCTCAGGTCATGATCTCAGGGTCGTGGGATCAAGCCCTGCCTTGGGCTCGCACTGGACATGGAGCCTACTTAAGATTCTCTCTTCCTACCTCTACGTCCTCCACTCTCTCTCAAAAAAAAAAAAAAAAAGTACAACACCCTGCCCTACTTCTCAATTCAGTCAGGACTTTTGGGAGGAGAGACTTAGGCACTGCCATTTTTACAAAGCTCCTCCAGGGGTTCTAACACGCAATTATCAAGCGAACTATCCAAGGTGAATTTACCCAGTCTTTTCTCTCTATACACCATCAATATATCAAAAGGTTTCTTTTTTTTTTTTTTTTTAAAGGGTTCCAAATTTACATCTTTAGCCTGGATCACCGCCCATTCTAACTCCATTCTTATAAACCCAACTGCTTGTTTAACATTGCTCCCTGAATGTCTAATAAGCATCTCTAATTTAACGTGAACTTTTCTTTTTATCGCACTTCCATTCCATCCAACATTTTTTTTATTTTTTATTTTTTTTTAAAGATTTTATTTATTTATTTGAGAGAGAGTGAGAGAGAGTATGAGAGGCAGGAGGGTCAGAGGGAGAAGCAGACTCCCTGCCGAGCAGGGAGCCCGATGTGGGACTCGATCCCGGGACTCCGGGATCATGACCTGAGCCGAAGGCAGTCGCTTAAACAACTGAGCCACCCAGGCGCCCCTCCATCCAACATTTTTTTTTAAAGATTTTATCTATTTGACAGAGAGAGAGACAGCGAAAGAGGGAACACATGCAGGGGGAGTGGGAGAGGGAGAAGCAGGCTTCCCACAGAGCAGGGAGCCCGATGCGGGGCTCGATCCCAGGACCCTGGAATCATGACCTGAGCCGAAAACAGACGCTTAACAACTGAGCCACCCAGGCACCCCCCATTCCATCCAACATTTAATTCTGTCAGCTCCAAGTTCAAAATATATCCAGAATCCAACGTCCTCCCCAACCCCACCTCTTCTCCCAAGCCATCTCTCAGCCTGGGTTTTACTGCAATAGCTTTTCAACACAGCTATCAGAGTGATACATTTAAAATGCAACTTAGTTTAAGTCTTTCCTCAGCTCACAATCTTTTTTTTTTTTTTTTTTAAGATTTTTATTTATTTGACAAAGTGAGACACAGCAAGAGAGGGAACACAAGCAGGGGGAGTGGGAGAGGGAGAAGCAGGCTCCCCGCTGAGCAGGGAGCCTGATGCGGGGCTCGGTCATGACCTGAGCCGAAGGCAGCCGCTTAACGACTGAGCCACCCAGGCGCCCAGCTCACAATCTTTTAATGGTTCCTCATTACATAATAAAAGCCGAAGTCTTTATAATGGACCTGATTGTGTCTCCCACAACTTCTGTGATTTCACTATTTCTCCTTCCACTATCTCTGTAACTTGCTGTACCCAGCCATATTGGTATCCCTCCTCTAATAAACCAGGCATGTTCTGCCTTAGGGCCTTTGCGGGCTCACTGCCTGGAAAGTTTTCTCAAATATCCTCACTTCCTTTGGATTGAAATTCAAATGTCATCTTATCAATTAAGTCTTCCCCAAATACCCTAAATAAAAATAGTATCCAACCCAATACTTTTTATACTCTTTATCCCTTTTCCTTTTCTCTAGAGTATATATTACTATCTGATATACTATATACTTGTTTATTGTCTATTTTCCCCACTAGATATAAGTTCTGTGAGAGCAGGGATTTTGTTTTAGGACTGTATCCCTAACCCTGAATAGGGTCTGATACATAATGGGTCCATTAATACATACTTGATGGTGAATGGTGGGGAGGAGCAGAGAGAGGGAGAAAGGAATCTTAAGCAGGCACCACACCCAGAGTGGAGCCCGATGTGGGGCTCAATCTCCCAACCCTGAGATCATGACCTGAGCCAAAATCAAGTCAGGCACTTAACTGACTGAGCGACCCAGGTGCCCCTAAACATCCATTTTTAATTTACAAGCAAATTGGACCTTTACAACGTGCTAATTGACATGGAAAGGTCTGACATGACAGGGTTTGACAGGTTAGCAGTGGGGGCTATACACCATATACAATCATAGACACATATATGTATATATATATATGTTTGTATATGTGTATATGTATATGAATATATGTATGTATATGTGTATACACCATATACAGCCAGTTGCTCCATCACTTAACAATCTAGTTTAGGAACTACAAGGAATTTAGTGATCCAAACCTCACAATTTTTTCTTCCCAGAGTACCATCATCAACTCTGTAGTCCTAATATCTTCATAACAAGAGCCATTAGCACCTTCTTTTGTATCCCCTGAAAAATATTTAAACTGGCATCACCTGCCCTATACATTCAAAACTAATTAGATAAAAGGCTGAAAGGGGCACCTGGGTGGCTCAGTCAGTTAAGCATCCAACTCTTGGTTTCAGCTCAGGTCATGATCTCAGAGTCCTGAGATGTAGCCCTCCTACAGGCTTCCAGATCATGCTTGAAATTCTTTCACTCTCCCTCCCCTTCTGCTCCCTGCCCCACCCCCGTTTATGCATGCGTGCATGCACATGCTCAGGCTCCCTCCCTCTCTCTCAAATAAATAAAATTTTCTTTAAAAAGAAGGCTAAAAACAAAACTGTCTGAACTGACTAAATTGTACATACAGGGCTGTCTATAAAGTAATGGCTTGATTACATGGTTTGTATTGTGTTAGCTGTGAACAGTATACAGGGCCTTAAAACTATTAGAGTTCATATACTTCCTAGTCCTTATCCATCTCCTCCCCACCTCATCCCCCCACAATTACATAAGTACACAAAATTTTAAAAATTTTTAAAAAGGAAATGAGTAACAATATAAGCCTGGCAGAAATCTGAAATCACTCCAGCCTCAAACTTTAAATCATTTGCCTAGAGAGAACAGCCCTCAGATGACTGTGACTCAGCATTTTATGGTGCTTGAGACATGAAATGAGATAAAGGTCTTGTTCCCTTCATGGCATTAGCTAAATATGGAGCTAAAATGAAAGAGCTACCTAAAAAACACAAAGTCTGGCTGAAATGTTACAGTGCTCACACTGACACAGATTTGACTCAATATGTAATGACAGGGAGGAGAGTATATGCCAGTTGAAACACACAGAACTGTTCTGAAATAACTTGTTGACCTATAAAATTAGCAAATAACAATACTGATCACAATTAACTCAGAAATGGAGAAAATATAAATAAATGAAAACAAAATTAAAATATGAACTATGGTGCTGGTTTAGAGACTGGTAAAAAATAACTTAGAGCTAAGTTATTCTTCGCTAAAATATCTAAATATCTAAAAGTGAACCAAATGAGGGCTTTTTTCCTCTTGTAAAAAAAAAAAAGAAAGAAAAAAAGTTGAGTAAAACTGAAATAAACAGAAAAGTCCAGCTCTTTTTGACTCTATGAGCAGAAAGATAAAATAAGATAAACTACATAAAGGTTGCAATAAAGACAGTTTTCAGTTCATATTCTCATGTGGAGCAGGAACTGATGAATGAAGAATAAAGCATGGTAACTGGCAAGCAGGGAGATCTGAAGAGGTGCGATCATGAAAAAGGACTGAGGGGCATTCCACATAGGCAATGGAGGAAGCTGGGGAATCCTGCTCAGGAAACCAGGTATTTTAAGGAATAAAAATGAATAAACATATGGCAACAGCCTATAGGCAAATGGACAAAAACCAATTGCTAATTCTTGGCTTTAGCTCCTGTTCTAAGTATGTTATTGACTCTTTTAATTCTCAAAACAAGCCAATGACATAAATACTATTAAACCTAACTTTACATGTGAGAAAACAGCCTCCGAAAAATTAAGTAACTTGCTCAAGGTCACATTGTTAATAAATGGCAGATCCAGGCTACCAACCCACATGATCTAACTCTACAACTTTATACCGCTTTTTATGAATGTCTCAAAATGTGAAAAGGAAGTGGGGAAATTTAAATCACTGAGGACTTTACTGCATTCAAAACCAGACCTTGAGGGGTACAGAAGAATGAATTTCCCCTAAGTAATCTACAGCAGACTCACACCGAAATACTATTCAAAATGCACATCAGACACGAGTAGGAGAGGCACAAGGGTAGTGGAAATTCAAATGAGAAAGTGGTGTTCACCAGGTTGTGGAATCAAATAAGACTTCACGGAAAGAACAGCATTTTTAATAGGATTTGAAGAAAAGGGAAGAGTTAGGTGCAAGGAGTACCATGACTTCCCATCAGTTACTCCCCAGGGTTTTCAGGATAAATTTCAAACTCCTTGGCACGGTACTCAAGGCCCTCCACAACTACGGCTGGAGGAATGCCAAGGAAGACAGATTATTTTGCGATGATTATGCTGGAGTCTTTACTACTAGTTCGGGTTCCAAAGGATCAGAATATCTTACTTTTCTGTCTCCATAAACCGTTAGTGAGTTGAAGGCAGGCACAACGGCTTATTCTCTTGTAACCCTCCCCTCCCCCAGTCCAGGTAGTCACAGCACGTGGTGGGTGCACTGCAAACATTTTCTGAAACGAATGTCAATCAATGGGCATCAATCACCAGGTAACTCTGGTCCGGCCAGGCTACCTTATACCCTCTAGAGTTATAGTGTTGGCTAATTTTAAAGCTATCAAGTTAGAGACTTAAACACGTGATCCAGACACAACGGGTCGGCCTTAATTTGGACCCGGATGCCACAAACCAATTGTGAAAGGTCATTAAGGCAATAGTGATAATCCGAACATGGACAATGAATTAGATGGACTCAATTTCATTAAATGTGATTATGCCTTAAAAAGGCATGTTAGGTATATACATTTATGAATAAAATGGTTTCCCTTAGAACAATGGAGATTAGGGAGTATGGGCGGGAGGAGATAAATGAAACAAAATCGGTAAGATGTAGCTAACTGTTGTACTCTTCGGTGCAACATACTACTTTTGGTGAATGTTTAAAAAATTTCTTAATACAAAACACACAAAACAGAGACACAAAGACAGACACACACCCAGGTGCTGTTTTTCATCTTAAACCCCGAGGGAACCAGACGCAGAGGGTCCACCTGCGGCATCTCGGATTCGGAAGACGACCTCTGCGGGGCCTGGTTTTCTCGCCCGCCGGACTCGAAGCTGACCTAGCGGGTGGCCTCTTCATCCCCTCAGCACCCTCCAAAAACGCCTTTCGCAGAGAGCCGAATTCTTGGAAAGCGCGGGTTACAGTTCTCTCAGTTTCTATGCTGGACCCCGCCCCGGTGACTGGACCCTGAGGAGAAGCGAACCTTCCGCCGGGTCCTTCACCACCACGACCCCCCAATGGCCGGGGCCGAGGGCTCAGGGGCGGACTCCGCGCAGCGACGTCACGGCGCGCCGTGCGCCGGGTCAAAGTTCAGCCCCGCCCCTCTTCCCCCTCGCTGTCTTCCTCGGCCTGCGCTGCCGCCGACGCCGCTGTGGGCCTGGCTGCGCTCCGTCCGCTCCGTCGCCTTCTTCCCTAAGCGCTGCCAGGCCGGCCGCCATGGCAAACGTGGCCGACACCAAGCTATACGACATCCTGGGCGTCCCGCCCGGCGCCAGCGAGAACGAGCTGAAGAAGGTAGTGGGGAGCGGGATGGCCGGGCAGGGTGTGAGGGGCGCGGGCCTGCTCGGCTGAAGCGGCCAGGCCGCGCTACGGGGCTGCCCACGAGCCGGAGCCGGACGTGGCGGGTTCAGGCTGGGGGGCGGCGGCGTCAGCGAGACCGGCCTCGGCTGACCTTGGGCCGTCGGCCCCGCCTGCCCGCAAATGCAGCAAATAAAACCCACCCCTGCGCAAACACGACGAGAACGCTTCCTTCCTCCCTCCCCCGGCGGGCGCCGGAGGCCGGGCGCTCCCGGGAGGCTGCAGCCTGCGCGGCCCTCCCCGCGCGGAGGTCATCACCCTGGAAAAACAGGTTGGACAGAGGCGCGCAGCGCATCCCGGCTTCGGGGGAGAAGTTGTCCACGCCGCGGTCGTCGGCTTTGGAGCCGAGTCCGGGCTGGGTCTGGGGCCTGGTGGGAGGGTTGAGGCCGCCCCCGCCGGCGCCTCCGGGCAGTTGGGGATGTTTCCTGGGTGCCGCAGCCGCAGGAGCACCTCCCACTCTTCCTCCTTCGCCCGCCGCCCAGTGGGTCTCTGTTTGGGTGTATTGTTCTGTGGGCAGGTAACCTAGATGTTTCTGTACTCGGTTCAGGAATAAGCGGTGGTTACCAGCCAAACACCTGAGTGTACACTAAAAATAAATATAAGGTCTTATTGCTGTCTGCAATGCTGCGAATCTTTGATCTCAGGATTTCAGAGCACTTGCGGCATTTGAGCCCTACTCGGTCTTCACCGAGCTTAGAGTATCCAAATTTGTAAGCTGAGAAAAAATGAGACTGCTCCTTAGGCATCGGGACGGGTAGAGTTGAGAGTAAAATGGACTTCCTGTTACCTTACCGGAAATGCTAGTCTGTATTATATAATTCATGTGTCTGTGAATAAAGACTTAAGTGTTGTATATTCTAGCCACCTAAATGTATGCAACTTCAGGAAGACTGAAGTTACTCCAGTTAATTAATACCCTAATTAATCCGCCATATGAAAAAATAAGAGGAGCTTCTCTTGATGTTTCAATTAGAGGGAAGGCAGGAGCCATCCTCCCTGAGCAGAGGTTCTTACCTTAGCTTAATTTTTAGTTAAAATGTTTCGCAGTTTTAACAAACTTAACGATCATTTCTTTAGCGTTCATTAGAGTCTTCTTGGTCTGGTTACTGGCCATCAAAGACATTTGACAATAGTGAAAATATGAAATTTCAATATTTTGTTTTTCGTTAGTGAGTAAACAGTATTGAGGTGGATAAATTAGTAAACAATATTGAGATATTTTCTCAGCCTAACGAATCCAATTTGTCAGTCTCAGTGAATAAAAGATGTTTTTGGAAGGTTGTGATTTTAAAACATTGCTTCTCAGAAAAATGGATATTTAGTACTCATAAATCTTTAAATCAGATTTTGTATGTAACCTTTTTTTTATTTTAATTTTCTTTTTTATTGAAGGCATACAGAAAGTTAGCCAAGGAATACCATCCTGATAAGAATCCAAATGCTGGTGACAAAGTAAGTTATTTGAGACTTTTCCCCATGAGGTTTCAGTTTTAAATTGCCCTGCTTGAAAAAAGGAATGTTGTCAAGAAAAGTCCCATCTCTTACCATAGAGCCAAATTTTTACATGAAGAGTGTTTTGGTTTTGTAATGGGAATGCTAACATTCCTGGCAGTGGTAGGTGGGAGATAGGACCAGAATCAAACCAAAGGTAATTTATAGCTTTTGTTAGAATAATTGGATTCCAGATTCCTGTGGCCTTTGCCCCACTCCTCTACTTGAAAATCCAGTTGTGGGCGCCTGGGTGGCTCTGTTGGTTAAGCGAGTGTCTTCAGCTCAGGTCATGATCCTGGAGTCCCTGGATCGAGTCCCGCATCGGGCTCCCTGCTGGGCTGGAGTCTGCTTCTCCCTCTGACCCTCCCCCCTCTCATGTGCTCTCTCTCTCTTTCATTCTAAAAAAATAAGTAAAGTGATTGAGATTTAAAAAAAAAAAATCCAGTTGTTTTCCTTGTTACTTTTTTTTCTTTTATAGTTCAAAGAAATCAGTTTTGCATATGAAGTACTGTCAAATCCTGAGAAGCGTGAATTATATGACAGATATGGAGAACAAGGTCTTCGGGAAGGTAGCGGTGGAGGTGGTGGCATGGATGATATTTTCTCTCACATTTTTGGTGGGGGATTGTTCGGCTTCATGGGCAATCAGAGTAGAAGTCGAAATGGCAGAAGAAGAGGAGAAGACATGATGCATCCACTTAAGTGAATATCTTTTTTTCTTTTTTAAAAAAATATTAAGTACTATTTTTTCAAGTAATAATGCTTAATAAAGATACCAAAAAATCCTGTTGTCAGAAAAAAAATCTTCCATTTCCTTACTGTCCTCATTGGGTGACTAAATTAAATTTGATAACCTGGGTGTTTGTATTTTGCTATAGATCTTAAAGGATGTTTGATATTTCTACAGAGGAGGCAGATGGTTTTGTTATATTGGTCTGAAGCCACTTGTTACTATGTGATTTAAAACTACAATTATGAAGATTATTTTCTTTTTAAGTATTTAAATTTTCCAAGTTACTTTTTATTTAAAAACTTAACACAGTGAGTGACTCTGACTAGTTTGTTTACATGTTACAGTCACTCATTACTTGATCCTCCATGTGAACTCTCCTAAATTGGTTTCCATGGAGCTTGCTGGCTTCTAGCCTGACATTAAACTGCCAACATATGAATGGTGTCTGACCTTGGTCTTAGACTGTGAGCCCATGAGCCCTCTACAATATGAAAATTGCTATTTTATTTTGCAAGGTTTGTGAGGTCTTTTATCCTCTTTTCATGAACCAATAATGGTTTTACTAGCAAACGCCATAGACTTTCAAGTGTTTATTTAAAATATTTCATATTACCTAGTTTATATGTTTGAGTAGATTAGAGGAAGTGTAAACTACATTGTTTGGATCTCATTCTTAAATTTGTATTTTAAAAGAATTTATCCTCAGAAATTATCATTTGGATGTTATTCCAAGTGTAATAGTTGTACAGTGTGATTAGTTCTTTTTTCTTTGATACAAAAGTGATTTAAGAAGTAAATAAGATCAAGAAAGTACTTGCTGTATTTTAATAAATTCTTAATACTCACTTTAAAATTTTTTTCATTGTATACGGTAAATGCTATTTTCTTTTAACATTATTTAAAATTTACCTATTATAAAATTGCATTTTGGGTGTCTTTATAATATTCAATTCCATGATTTATTCAAGCATTCACCTTTTCTAGAGGATGTTGCCAATTTTTTTCTGTAATAAGTAGCTGCTTTGAGTATCTTTATATACAGCTTTGTCTTTTCTTGGCAGAGATTCCCAGGCAGGCATCAGTGTTTTGAGGCTGATAAATACAACTAAATTGCCTTGTAAAGGATTGTGCCAGTTTAGCACCATTGGTGGAGAGTGCCAGCTTGGCCAGACCATTACCCACATTGGCCATGTTTGTTGAAGTGTGTGTTTTTCTGGCCTCTTAGGTAGTGGTTTTGCATACTAAGTGTAATTTAATATGTAAGGAGGAAAAGATCTACCTCTTTGTTTTCTGTATATGATTTGGTTAAAGATTGTTATGAGTATAAAAGACAGATGCAGCCAGTTGCTTTTGTCTGATTAAGCTGTAGCTATGTTATTATTTGAAAGTGTTGCTAAAGTTTTGTCCATCAGTGTTTTATTCTTATACTGCCTGGAACGTATAAATTTAAGTTTGAAATAATGATTTGGGGAAAGTTTGAATACCACAAAATAAATAGTATAGGTGTTTTGCAAAATACTTTTAACAATTGTTCCTCTATTTTAAAGTAAATCTTCACTGCTAAAGGAGTTTTAAAAACACAGTGAGAAGGGTAAAACCGCATTAAAAGCATTGCTTTCAGATCCTAAATGAATAGTATTTTTGAGACTTGATATACATAGATTTTTTTGAGGTTAGTTTGGAAATGAATGGTCCTGTAATTCAAATATGCTATATAAAAGCGAATTGGGTTTTATCAGGCATTTTTAATAGGCTTTTAAACTGTCTTTTTTTTTTGATCATAGATCCCTTTGGAAATTTGGGAAAAGTTCAAATATATAGTTTTGATTATAAGTCAGTGGGTCCTTAAGACCTATTAAACTTCTAGGCTCCCTGTTGAAAACCTTTCCCTCCTCTCTGTCACACTGCTGATAAGGTTACTTTTGTTTTGTTTTTGAGACATACGCTATCTAAGTTGCATAGAACTCCCCTAAGTTGTAATATAACTTTGTCACCTTTCTAAAAATTGTCCTTGGGGGGAGCAAAGCCTTTAGAAGAGCATGGACTCTGGAACCAAGCTGCCTATGTGATCAAGTAAGGCAAGTTAACCTCTCTCTTGAGTTTTGTCTTGTAAAATGAGGATAATAATTGTACCTCATTCAGAGGATTGGATTAGATGGAGGGCCCTCCTGCCTGAGGCCAGAAGAAGGTTGTGGTGCTTGAGTTTGTTCAGTTATCAGCTCTGTCAGAATATGTAGCATAACAAATTGTTAGCCTGATCCTATAGGTTGTGGCTTTGAGCACCATAGATACTGTCCATAATCATAAAAGTCTTCTGCTAATTTGAGCCACAAAATAAAACTTCAATCAGTTGACTTAATTAATGTAAGATGATTTTGAATTCTTTAAAAGGTTATAGTGGAATTTGCTGTATCAGCGGTCATTTATATTTTGTATTTAGGAGAACTTGGCAAAATTTGATTGGACCTAATTCTTTTCTCCCCAGAGTGTTGCTGTATCAGCGGTCATTTATATTTTGTATTTAGGAGAACTTGGCAAAATTTGATTGGACCTAATTCTTTTCTCCCCAGAGTGTCTTTAGAAGATCTGTATAATGGCAAGACAACCAAACTACAACTTAGCAAGAATGTACTCTGTAGTGCATGCAGTGGGTAAGTGTGTGTTCAGGTTTATGAAATAAATTTCCATCTGTTCTTTCAGTGGCACATTTAGTCTATACCAGGTAAAAATTGTTCATGATTTAAACTACCCAACACAGAACATTTTCTGATACATTTGAAAGTTTAAATACTAGTCATTGGGGGTTGAAGATGAAGGTGAAAAGCACATTTCCTGTTTGTCATGGCCAATGGAATGGTCCTTGGGCAAAAATCTAATTTATATATTTGCTTGCTTTAGCCAAGGTGGAAAGTCTGGAGCTGTTCAGAAGTGTAGTGCTTGTCGGGGTCGAGGTGTACGCATCATGATCAGACAGCTGGCTCCAGGAATGGTACAACAGATGCAGTCTGTGTGTTCTGACTGTAATGGAGAAGGTATGCATGCCAGTACTTCTCTGCTTTTATGTTGAAATGGATTGGAAATGCAAGAATTGGAGAGACTCACAATTTTTTTTTAACGTGTTTGTATTCATCTTATTAAAGAAAAAATACAGTGTTCTAAAAGAAGAATGTGAAAATAGTTACTCTATTATGCATAGGCCCAATGAACACAGTAAATCTGTATTATGTTCAGTGAAATGTTAGTCTTTAGTTCTGAAAGGATGGGCAAAGTCGTTGTCCCTTTATATTTTTAAAGGTTATATTTGATAAAGAGGGAGACAACAAATTGTTTAGTTATCATTCTGATAAGTGGAGGATTTTACTGTAAGCTTTAGCTAGCTTTTAAGGATAGATAAGGGGAATTGAAGCTCTTCTCACAGAAGTAAATACTTTAGGTTTTGAATTGAAATACTTAGGCTCAGAGTGATTTCTGAAACTACTACCTCTGTCCTTGTAGTGCTTTTTAGCCATAGACAGTATATAACCAAATGGGCATGAGTGACTTCCAGTTAAACATTTCTTAGAAAAACAAGGGCGGCATACCCAATTTGGCCTGTGGGTTTTAGTTTACCAGACCCTGTTCTAGAGCAGTGCCATCTAGTAAAATTTTTCTACAGTGATGGAAATGTTCTATATATGCAATGTCAAGTATGGTCACCACTGGCCACCTGTGACTATTCAGTACATGAAATGTAGCTAGTGTGACTGAGGAACTGAATTTTTAATTTTAATTAATTTAAACTTTAAATAGTCACAGATGGCTGGTGGCTACCATATTGGACAGCACAGTTCTAGAGCATCTTTTTCCAAATTACTCCAGGAAGTGGTGAAATAATGGAGAAACTGCGTATTATATTCCCCTCCTGGAAAGTCTCAGTGCACTTTACCTTATTAAAGCCTCTTAACAGTTCCTGCTATCAAGAAACCAAAGATTACTGAAATCTTTACCCATGTACCATTCCGTGATGAGGAACTGGTGTTTTGCAGAACATACTTTTTGAAAGCAGTGTTCTAGAAATAGTCCCTGAAGTCATTAATAATACATGTTACCTAAGCATTAAAGTGTGCCAATAATCAGCCAGTAGAAATCAATGCTATTTTTTCACATGTAGAGCTTCAGTTTTATTATAACACTAATTAAATGTTTCAGAAGAACACATAGAAAAGAAGTTGTGTTGTCCTAAACGTGGTATGGGGGTACTCAGTGTCAGCTAAAATTTAGCCATTTCTTAATTGGTTTTGGAAACTTCTCAGTGATAGCATACCTAAATAAAAGGAAGATCCGTAATAGGACATCTGAGCAGGGGTTAGCCTAGGAAATAAATAAAATCTCCTACCAACTATACAATGTAATAATGAGCCATAAAAGATATTTAAGTTTTTATTTGGGTTGTCTCTGTCAGCAGAGTTAAACTTACGTGAAACTAAGCCTGAAAACAAAAAGGAGGTAGCATTTGTAGAAGCTTCAGCATTTGCCCACCCATTTTTTTTCCTTGAACCTTAGGCTTTGTTTTAACTTTAGGAAATAGAGTCAGGAGCCAAGAGAGTATTGTTTAAGATACATTACATTTCTCATACATTTCTTCTCTGAAATAGAGGGAACCAGGTTGCTGGGTCCTTCAGGTAACCTGTAGTAAGATGTGAGTTTCTGTTATTAAGAATGATAATTTAAACAAAACTTTAGGGGCACCTGGGTGGCTCAGATTGTTAAGTGTCTGCCTTCAGCTCAGGTCATGATCCCAGGGTCCTGGGATTGAGCCCCACATCGGGCTCCTGGCTCAGTGGGGAGACTGCTTTTGCCTCTGCCTCTCCCCCTGCTCGTGCTCTCTCTCTCCCTGTGTCTCAAATGAATAAATAAAATCTTTAAAAAAATATATAAAATAAAAATAAATAAAACTTTAGCAATTAAATGCAGAACATTTATTTAATGAATAAAAACAGTTTTAATTTTTTATTATGTTAATCACCATATATTACATCATTAGTTTTTTTTTTACATCATTAGTTTTTGATGTATTGTTCCATGATTCATTGTTTGTGCATAACACCCAGTGCTCCATGCAGAATGTGCCGTCTTTAATACCCATCACCAGGCTAACCCATCCCCCTACATTCCTCCCCTCTAGAACCCTGTTTGTTTTTCAGAGTCTTATCGTCTTTCATGGTTCGTCTCCCCGTCTGACTTACTCCCCTTGAATAAAAACATTATTAAGACGTATCTTAAGAGTGCAATGTAATAGTCTTGCTGGAAGTTTTAATGTTCTCTCTTTCTAGGAGAGGTAATTAATGAAAAGGACCGCTGTAAAAAATGTGAGGGGAAGAAGGTAATTAAAGAAGTCAAGATTCTTGAAGTCCACGTAGACAAAGGCATGAAACATGGACAGAGAATTACATTCACTGGGGAAGCAGATCAGGCCCCAGGAGTGGAACCAGGAGACATTGTTCTTTTGCTACAAGAGAAGGAACATGAGGTAATTTCCTTTTTGTTTGTTTGATTTTTGTTTTATTCAGAAATGGGTCTTATGGTCAAGATACAGGTTAGATCTTTTTGGGTTCTCTGGAACAACATTGAACATAAATGAAGTTAAGTGGTTGGGCTGAGTTTATAAGAACTGACTTGCTTAGTAGACCAACAAGGCAGGTGCTTTCAGAAGCACTGAAAAGGAGTCAGTTTTGGTTCCAGCTCAGCCATTGATTAGCACTATAATCTTAAGTAATCCTGTTGTGGTTATACCCCAGTTTCCTTGTATGAAAATAAGGGCATTGGGGCGCTTGGGTGACATTAAGCATCTGCCTTCAGCTCAGGTCATGATCCCAGGGTCCTGGGATCGAGCCCCACATCGGGCTCCCTGCTCAGCGGGAAGTCTGCTTCTCCCTCTCCCACTCCCCGTGCTTGTGTTCCCTCTCTCACTGTCTCTCTCTCTCTCTAATAAATCTTAAAAAAAAAAAAGAAAAGGGCATTGGACCAGATTATCTAAGGCAGCTTATTTTTCATTGTGAAACTCCTTTGATAGGGGATGAGATAGGGCTTCAGTCTCCAGTGCTGCTCTCTTGATTAGTTTTTACATATTGTGTTAACCATGTGAGCTTTTCTTAAAAGGTTCTGCAGTTTAAGAAAAATTATTTTGGAGGCACCTGGGTGACTCAGTTGGTTAAGCATCTGCCTTGCACTCAGGTCATGATCTTGGGGTCCTGGGATCGAGCCCGAATCAGCCTTCCTGCTCAGTTGAGAGTCTGCTTCTCCCTCTCCCTCTGCCCCTGCTTGTGCTCGAACGGGCATGTTCTCTCTCTCAAATAAAATCTTAAAAAAAATAATCTGGGTATATATTGTATGTGTACAAGGCATAATTAACTGGTCCAACGATCTGATCTAGTGTATGTTATTTTGATTATACCATTGCACGTGTTTTTTTAAGATTTTATTTATTTGACCGAGCAAGAGAGCACAAGCAGGGGGAGCAGCAAAGGGAGAGGGAGAAGCAGGTTCCCTGCTGAGTAGGGAGCCTGATGCGGGACTCGATCCCAGGATCCCGGGATCGTGACCTGAGCCGGAGGCAGACAGTTTACCGAATGAGCCACTCAGGTGCCCCCACACATGTATTTTTTAATGTGCTATAGAGTATACTGTGGGCCTTTATTCTTGAAGACTGGAGCTATTCAGGAAACCTCTTTAGTAATCACCCAGATTCTGACTTTTGACAGGGTTCTGTCATTGTACTTGACCACATTGACTTGAGTTTCTCTGAAGATCCTTATATCACAAGTCAACCACCTTTTTAGTTTCTACTAAAATTTTCTCTTTTGATGGTGATTTCTACAAATAAAGTAAATTTTGAAAATCACTTAAAGAATCTGATAGAGTAAAGCCATATTGAGATGTAGATTCTGGGAATTAGATTGGTTAGATTAATTCTCTAACTAGATTGTGGCTTGCTCTCCTATACTAACCTTTCTCAGGATAAATTTCTTACCTTAGCAAAGCTATAAATTACTATATATATATCTAGGCTCTTTGTGGATATTGCCAAACCTACAAAGAGCAAGGGCTTCTTGCTTGCTAAAAAATAGTAATTCCTAGAATTCTGCCTTAGGGTCTTATAGGTTGAAATATTTGTAACTCTTTTGTTTTCCCCCAAAAGATTAATTTATTTATTTGAGAAAGAGAGGTGGGGGAGGGGCAGAGGGAGAGAGAATCTCAAGCAGACTCCACACTCAGTGCAGAGCCCAACATGGAGCTTGATCTCACAATCAGGACCTGAGCCGAAGCAAGAGTCTGGACACTCAACTGACTGAGCCGTCCAGGAGCCCGGAAAAGAGCTGTAACTCTTTTAAAAGAGTCTCTGTTAACTGGCATTGTAGCCATTTCTTCATTTGTTCAATCATGCCTTTCATGCACAACACCATGTAACAAGGCAGAAAGGCAGAAAGATAGCCAGGTAATTGAGATGTTTATAATATGCTTGGGTATAAACTGTATTGTAAGATGGTACAGACAACATGTGGATATTTTCATTGATCTTTCATTGGAATAGTTTGAGGACAGTTACCAAATCATGTGTAGCATGCAGCAGCAGGAGGGTAATGGAGAAGTTAAGTAATGTTTATTTGGAGGAGAGTTTTTGGTATGTCAGACTGGTGGTGAAACCTTTTTTTATCCTACATTCAGTCTTTAGTGTTGCTACATAATTAAGTTAGGATTTTTAAAACACAGATTACTGGATTTGGAGGCAAGGATTTAAGTTCTGACTCCCCATTTACTACTAGCTTTGGGCTCCATGGGCTTGGCTTGGTTTTCTAAATACAAAGGTAGTCCTCCCTCAAAGATATTGTAGAATCAGATGAGATCATGAATAAACTGCTTTTCTTTCTTGGGGCTGTGGGGAGGCGTTTGGAAGAAGGTCACCTCTTAAAATTGTTGGAGGTGGTGGAATTGCGTGGAATTTCCAACAGACAGCAGATGTAACTGTCTAAAGTAGAAAATTGAGATGTTAGAGGTTAGAGTGGAAGTTCAGCTGGTGAGAGGTCAAAGGATGTTACTTCATGGTTTTACTATATGACCAGTAAAGTAAATTGGAGCCTGAGATTTAGGCGTTTGTTTAATTAATACCACTGAAAATATTAACCTTTTTTTTTTAAATCTTTTTTTTTTTTAAAGATTTATTTATTTATTTGAGAGAGCGAGAATGAGAGAGAGAGTACATGAGAGTGGGGAGGGTCAGAGGGAGAAGCAGGCTTCCTGCTCAGCAAGGAGCCTGATGTGGGACTCGATCCCAGGACTCCGGGATCATGACCTGAGCCAAAGGCAGTCGCTTAACCAACTGAGCCACTCAGGCGCCCCAACCTTTTTTTTTTTTTTAAGGATTTATTTATTTCAGAGTGGGGAGGGAGGGCGAGAGAATCTCTGCAAGCAGATTCCTTGGTGAGCGCAGAGCCAGGATGCGGGCCAATGCCATGACTCTGGGATCATGACCTGACCTTAGCCAAAATCGAAACCAAGAGTCAGACGCTCCACCGACTGAGCCACCCAGGCACCCTGAAAATGTTAACCTTCTAAGAAAATTTGGCTAGTCTCAACTAGTTCATGAAAAAACTTGTAGTTATTTTGTTTGGGGCTTTTTTTTTTACTCCCAACATTTGTGCTGAAGGAATTGTCAGGCCATGAGATTAGGGTGGGTGCTATAGCTGAAACATATAAATCTCTCTCTCTTTTTTTAAATATTTATTTATTTGACAGAGAGAGACAGCGAGAGAGGGAACACAAGCAGGGGGAGTGGGAGAGAGAAATAGGCTCCCCGCCGAGCAGGGAGCCCAATACGGGACTTGATCCCAAGACCCTGGGATCATGACCTGAGCTGAAGGCAGGCATTTATCGACTGAGCCACCCAGGCTCCCCACATATAAATCTTCTGATCAAAAAACATTTTGATTTTGAGAGTGCTTTATATCATGTGTATTCATTTTTCAGTACAGGTGTATGTCTGTTTTAGTGATAATGGCTACAATTGTGCATTTGCACAGCAAAGAACCACAGTATCTGGGGATGTTAGTCACTTCTCTGTGTTCTGTACTTTGTTTTCCAGAAATTATTGCCACTTTAAATCTTTTACTGTCTGGTCTTGGTAGTCCCTCCTCATTAACCTGGTTTTTCAAAAATTCCCTGAATGTCCTTGTTTATTCTCTGTTCAAACTTTAGCATCAAATTTTCTAGCCTACTCACCCCTCCACCAGTTCCCTGCCCCCCCAAAACAACCCTGATATCTTCAGTTGGAATCACTTTAAGTTGAGCTTCCTTCCAAGAACATGATGCCTCTTGTTCCCTACTTCTGATGTAGCTTTAACCAAAGGATATCTGGTTATACATGGGTCTTGGAACAATAATGTTATAAGATGTTCACAAACACTAGCACTTTAGAGTTATAAAAACATTTAAACATCCTGTGTTAAAGAATCCTTATTGAATTTAATTTTTCCACCCACTGTGAGAAACACTTGAGTAAATGCACATAGGTAATATATATTCTGTGGTTCCCAATTTCAGCATACATTAGAATCACCTGGTATGAAAACTACAGATTGCCGGGCCCCACCTCCATGGTTTCTTATGAGTAGGTATGGGCTGTGGCCCAAGAATGTGCATTCCTAACAAGTTTCCTGGTGCTGCTGAGGCTGCTGGTCCAGGACCATATCAAGATAATGGTTTGAGATTAACTTTCCTTCATGGGTAAATTTAGGAGGATAATTTGGGAAAAGAGGATATCTTTCAGATTTTCACTTTTCCCTAACTGGCCAGGATTATTCTTTCTTTTTTTATTCTTTTTTTTTTTTTTTTTAAGATTTTATTTATTTAATAGAGAGACAGCGAGAGAGGGAACACAAGCAGGGGGAGTGGGAGAGGGAGAAACAGGCTTCCCGCTGAGCAGGGAGCCCGATGCGGGGCTCAATCCCAGGACCCTGGGATCATGACCTGAGCCGAAGGCAGACGCTTAACAGACTGAGCCACTCAGGCGCCCTGTCTTTTTTTATTCTTTTTTATTTAAATTCAATTTAGTTAACTTACACTGTATTACTAGTTTCAGGGGTAGAAATCAGTGATTCATCAGTTGCTTTTTTTTTTTTTAAGATTTTATTTAGACAGACACAGCATGAGAGGGAACACAAGCAGGGGGAATGGGAGAGGGAGAAGCAGGCTTCCTGCGGAGCAGGGAGCCCAATGCGGGGCTCGATCCCAGGACCCTGGGACCATGACCTGAGCCGAAGGCAGACACTTAACGACTGAGCCACCCATGCGCCCCTCATCAGTTGCATATAGCACCCGCTGCTCATTACATCAACTGCTCTCCTTAATGCCCATCACCCAATTATCCCATCTCCCCTCCAGCAGTCTTCTTCCCTTTTGTTGAGTCTCTTACGGTTTTCCTCCCTCTCTGTTTTTGTCTTATATTTCCTTCCCTTCTCCTATGTTCATCTGTTTTGTTCTTTGGAGGAGAGACTATTTTGTATTGAAAAAAATCTAGGTGACCTTTCATTGGAATTTTGTTTCATCTTAAATTTCAAAAGCTAAGTATAGATATTTGTAAATTCTAATAAGCAAAAGTTATAAGTCAGGTATGTGTGAAATTGGATGTATTTTTCCTACACGTTGAAAGCTCAGAAATATACTTGATGTTTATTGAATAATCTTTGCATTACCTAAACCATAGACTAATACTGTAATTAGTCACTGTTGGCACTGCTGTTTGATTTATATTCATCTAAGCAAATTTTGAATTTTAGGTGAGGTAATACTTGTACATGTGTAAAGCATGATATTGAGCCCATTTATGTTGAACTTGGGCTCTCCCCTTCCCCTGTTACAGTCATGTCTGGGGAGCACTTCCAAGATGAACCTCTTCTACAGAATCCTGCTGGACTGTCCACCTTTTTTTGCACAGAGGCAGGGTCAGGAAATGAGCCACAATTGCAGAATATCCCTGGTTCTTTTTTTTTTGGAGCCTCAGCTACGCTTTATTAGAGCCAGTTTTCTCAATTCCAGTGCTTTCCTTTTCTTTCTTTCTTTCTTTTTTTTTTTTTAAGATTTTATTTAATTATTTGACAGAGAGAGAGCACGCACCAGCAGGGGGAAGGGCAGAAGGAGAGGGAGAAGCAGACTCCCCACTGAGCAGGGAGCCCAATTCAGGGCTTGATCCCAGGACTCTGGGATCAGGACCCGAGCCGAAGGCAGATGCTTAACCAGCTGAGCCACCCAGGCGCCCCTCCAATGCTTTTCTGATAGATGTTTCTAGCATATTACATGAGAATAGCTAGGTTTCTTTATATAAATTTAGGGAATTAGGGATGATGACAGTTTGACTTTTACAATGAATGGTAGAATTAAGGTTTTGAAATCATTTCAAGGAACACAGCACAACAGGGTATGGCTTCATTTTTTTTTTTTAATGTGTTTTGTGTGCTTTATTTGTAGGTGTTCCAGAGAGATGGGAATGACTTGCACATGACATATAAGATAGGACTTGTTGAAGCTCTATGTGGATTTCAGTTCACATTTAAGCACCTTGATGGACGTCAGATTGTGGTGAAATACCCCCCCGGAAAAGTAATTGAACCAGGTAAATCTTGATTTTTGTCTAATCCAGGATTCCATGTGGTTTTGTTTTTGTTTTGTTTTTCAGTTTATAATTTTTTTATAGTAGGTGACCTCTAAAAAGAATTACTGAGCACCTTTCTTCTTGGGTAAAATTCAAATAGTTTCCTTTTTACTTACTCAAATAATAGGATGTGTCCGTGTAGTTCGAGGGGAAGGAATGCCACAGTATCGTAATCCCTTTGAAAAAGGTGATCTCTACATAAAGTTTGATGTGCAGTTTCCTGAAAACAACTGGATCAACCCAGACAAGCTTTCTGTAAGTGTTCTCTCAAATACAAGCAACAAATTACTTAAAGTTTAACAATGAGGTGTTTGTCACCTTTGATTTGTTTTTGGTGCTAAGATTTTTTAACATTTGAGTGATTGTTGGGCCGTCCTAGTGATTATTAAAAGAAAAGCTTGGTGTGCTTGTGTGGCTCAGTTGCTTAAGCATCCAACTGTATTTCAAGCCCCATGTCAGGCTTCTCACTGGATGTGGAACCTGCTTCAGGTTCTCTCTCTCCCTTTCCCCCCACCCACACACTTTCTCTCTCTCTTAAAAAACAAAACAACTGGAGACAAACCATGGGAGATGATGGACTCTGAAAAACAAACTGAGGGTTCTAGAGGGGAAGGGGGTGGGGGGATGGGTTAGCCTGGTGATGGGTATTAAAGAGGGCACATTCTGCATGGAGCACTGGGTGTTACACACAATGAATCATGGAACACTACATCAAGAACTAATGATGTAATGTATGGTGATTAACATAACAATACAAAATTTAAAAAAAAAAACACCAAGTGAAGGGGAACTGTATAGGCAGTTTATTCTCAAACAGTTCAGAAAAAGAAAAAAAATTCCATGTACATGTGACTAAAATATTAACATGGAGATATGATAGGTGTATGGTAATTCTTGTACTATTTTTGCAAATTTTCTGTAAGTGAAATAAAAAAACAAGTTAATAGTCAACAACAACAAAAAACTAATGATGTATGGTGATTAACATAACAAAAAATTTAAAGAGAAAAAAACAACAACAAAAACAAATCTTGCTAGTGTAAATGTTGATGGTGCCAAGCAGGCAATAGTAAAGAATTAAAGCAGACTGGATGTAAGTTGGTGGTGGGAGGATTGGGACTCCCTGGACACCAGATCCCTCACCTGAAGAGGCAGCCTCTCAGCTTAGCATTAGTCCTTCCATGCAGGAAGGCATATCTTCTGTAAAATTTTCCAGCGTTTAAATGTTGGCAGCTACTTCTGGTTTTTTGTTTTCTAAGCAGCAGTTGGGTTGTACAAAAGATGTCTGCATATTTGATCTGTGGGTCATTAGTTTGTGATCTCTGGCTTAAAGTGCACTAGATTTATCTATTTTAACTCTCAAAGAAGCATGTACCTTGGATTGTATCCAAAGGGAAGTTGAAGATAGCTCACAAACTAACCTTTTTGTTTTGTTTTGATTTTCATGAAGGAGCTAGAAGATCTTCTGCCATCTAGACCAGAAGTTCCAAACATAATTGGAGACACAGAGGAGGTAGAGCTTCAAGAATTTGATAGCACTCGGGGCTCGGGAGGTGGTCAGAGGCGTGAAGCCTATAACGATAGCTCTGATGAAGAAAGCAGCAGCCATCATGGGCCAGGAGTTCAATGTGCCCATCAGTAAACTCTGCAGACAGATTGCACAGGTGGATTTTCTTTCCACGTTTGCCCGGTTTGCTTTCAGCGATCCAGCTGGAGTGTCTGGTCAGTCCAGATGAACTGATGGACATCTGTTGGTCTATGTGTAACTTTTAAAATTGGTATAGTATCTACAGAGTGTATAATTTAAACTAACCACAAAGCTTTACATCTTCATTTTGACTGTTCTGTAGCAGAATAAAGCACTTGAAAGGAAACAAGACTCCCTTTCACACATGGGTTATAAGTTTCAGTCCTGGTATCTGTGCTTGATTTTTATCAGTTTTGTGTAGATTTTATGTTTCATATTTTAAATCCAAATCCCACATTGTAAAGTTTGTGTACAATTTGTCCTGAAGCTTTGTGTTTGGCTGCACCTGCGTAAGCTGCTACAAATAGAATAAAGAATTTCATAGCCTGTATCTATCATTTAGATGCATGGAAAAATGGGCTTTGCACACAATGGGTTTGGAGCTGACTGGGAACAATGGAAAAAAAAAAACATTAGCTGTGGTTGTAAAGTCCTCCCCCCCTTTTTTTTTACCATCTTGTGAAAGGTTTCTGAAACTCGATAATAAAAAGCAGTTGGTATAAATTATTCTTTGTGTCACATTTTTAGAAGGAAGAACATACTTTGAACTGTAAAATGTATCCTTAAACTGGAGAATGTATCCTTCATTCTGGTTCTTAAGCAGCCCTTAAAAAACCCATTGGCCTGAAGCCTATGCCTCAGGTACGTGCCCATTTTATAGTTTTAAAAGGCAAAAAGAAAGTTTGATATGTTGGTAGAAACAGGCTTTATTGGCTTCAATTGATGCTTTGTACAGTCAAGGACATCAGAGTTATGTAACTCATAAGTTAATGATCCTGAGCGTTGGGGCCAGGTTAATCTAGCCTCTGTATCTCCCCACCACCACCCCCTTTTAAAAAATAAGGTAACAGCAAATCAATATTAGAACCATGTCTGCATAGAACCTGTTAAAATGCTCTGTTTTCATTAAATGTTAAGTTAAAGATTCTCTGTCTCCATTAAGTTGAATATTTGAGATTGGGGGAAGCAGTGATGACAATGTTTTATAGAAAAGTAAGACTCAGGCTGGTATGAGAAAATCAGGTAAAACTGTGAAGAGGAAGTTGTGTCGTTCTTTCCATCTTCTAGTACCTTCTTTTCATTCCCAGAGTAGATATTTTTAGAACACACTTTAATTTTAGGGAAAAGAGACATTAGTTGTACATTTTACATCTGTAAAAGAACAAACGGAAAACTGAAAGCTAAAATTTAAAAATGTATTATGCCATCCCTGAGCCTAAACACAGTACTTGTAGTTTATTTCTAGGTCTACCAGAACCTGAGTGGGGGGCGGGAGGGGGGAGTGGGACGTGTCCTGGCATTAATCAAGGCCTGTGAGGTTTAAATTACTGCCCTGTCCTCTCTACCTCCATTGTACAAAAAATATTTTACAACCAGCCTGGGCAAGATTCAACAGCATAGTAGTTTTGTATCCAAGGTTACGTCCCCATAACCACTTTAAGGGTAAGAAATGCAGTGGCAATATAAAGTTTGTAGCCTTTCCAATAAAGGTTTATAAAACATTAGAGTTGTTCAGTGTAGTCTTTGTTTTAATTCTACCCAGGTTTTTTGGCCATAGCGAAAACCATATGGAAGGAGAATCCAACCTTGTTAAGATCTGTTACTGCCCTCGGTTGTGCTCTGCTTCGTAGAGCTACCTGTATACAGAATAAGCTTGTATAGTATCAGCAGCACAAAGGATCTTTTTACCAACTATTGAAGTAACTCCTATGTCATTAAATCTGCCTTTTAAAAAAAGGTGTACAACTCAGTCATTTCCAGTGTATTTACAGAGTTTGCAACCATCACCACTAATTCCAGAACATTTTCATCACCCCAGGGAAAAAAAACCCAAATCCATTAGCATTCACTCCCTAGCCCCTAGTACAGTGACTAGTTTCATTTTGTATAAAATGGAGTCATCATGTGGCCTTCAGTAAGCTGTTCATTTAATATGTTTTCAAGGTTTATCCCTGTCATAGTATGGATCAGTACTTCATTTTTATTGTCAAGTAATCTGTTGTGTAGCTAGCAATACCCTATGTTTGTTTACCCATCCATCTGTTGATGGTCATTTGGGGGTTTTTCCATTTGAATAATGCTGCTATGAACATTCATGTATAAATTTTTGTATGGACATATTCAAAATTTTTTTAGATCTATACCAGGAGTGGGTCACATGGTGTTTAATCTTTTGAAAAACTGCCAAACTTTTCCAAAAAGACTGCACCATTTTACAGTCCTACCAGCAGTGTATGAGATTTCAATTTTTCCACTTTAACTGCCAACGTTTGTTAGTACCTGTCATCCTAGTGGGTAATGAAGTGGTTTTTATTTGCATTTCCCCAATGTCTCATGATAGCCACCTTTTCATGTGCTTACTGGCTATTTGTATATCTTTGGAGAAATGTATTCAAATCCTTTGCCACCCCATACTTTATTCAGATTTTCTTATTTTTTATCTTTTTCTGTTCCAGGATATCCTATTATACTTAGTCATACCTGCAAAGGCTCCTCTTTGCTGTGACAGTCCTCAGACTTGTTTGGTTTTGATGACCTACACAATTTTGAGGAATACTGGTCAGCTATTTTGCAGAATGTCCCTTGGTTTTATGTATAAAGTTTCCCACAGTACTAGTTACAGAAATGAATCAGCATAATGTTGAAAAACGTGTCTCCTCTGATCATAACACTTCTGACACTACCTGGAGTTAGTGCAGACCCCACAGGTTAAGGGCTCAGTCCCACAAGACTGCCCTGACTTCAGGTGTCGATCACAAGTCCCAGGTTGTCACCTACGCTTCTAACCAACTGCTCATCAGTGGTACCCACAACCCCCTCCTCAGGTTCGATAACTTGCAAGAATGGCTCACAGAACTCAGGAAAACACTACTTACTAGATTGCCAGTTTATCATAAAGGATGCAACTCAGGAACACCCAAAGGGAGGAGATGCATAGAGCAAGGGATGCGGAGTTTCCATCCCTCTGAGCACATCCCTCTCCCAGCACCTTGATGTGCTCACCAATCTGAAGCTCTTCTGGACCCTGTCCCTTAGGGTTTCTAGGGAGGTTCCATCATTACATAGGCACAACTGATTAAATTCATCAGCCATTTGTGGGTTTTTGGTTTTGTTTCATTAAACTCATTTTAATGGGTCTCAAAATTCAGTGACAGATTTTGGTCAAGTTGCTTCCATTAAAAAGTACTGATTTTAAAAACATAACCTAAAACTGCCACACACACACACACACACGCGCGTGCGCAAAACAAATGGTTCACAAAACATTGTCCTGGTTCTACAATGCCTTATTGGCATTAACCTGTCTTTTACTGTTAAATTTAAATGGTGTCATCAAAGCAGCGGACAAGAAGGTAGCTGGAGCTGACAAGGTTGTCAACTATGCCCAGAAAGCTCAGAAGGCTAAATGAGTATTATCCCCCATACCTGCCACCCGAGTCTTAATCAGCGGTGGACAAATGGTTTTAGAACTGTTTGTGTCCTTGACTGTTTGTGATTGAACTTCATCTCAGCCTCTCTTACCTCCCGGAGGTCAGGACCGTGAGGCTGAAAGTTCCAGCCTCTAATCATACAGTTGGTTCCTCTGGTAACCAGCTTCCATCCTTCGAGACTCATCTCATTAGCATAAAATCAGGTATGGTTGAAAGGGTCTTGTTATGAATAAAAAAGACACTCCTCCCACCCCTACCAGGAAATTCCAAGGTGGTTGTTTTTTTTTAAGATTTTATTTATTTGACAGAAAGTGAGAGAGGAAACACAAGCAGGGGGAGTGGGAGAGGGAGAAGCAGACTTCCTGCCGAGCATGGAGCCCAATGTGGGACTCAATGCCAGGACTCTGGGATCATGACCTGAGCCGGAGGCAGACGCTTAATGACTGAGCCACCCAGGCGCCCAAGAAATTCCAAGGGTTTTAAGAGCTCTGTGCTGGGAACCAGGAATAAAAACCAAATGTATATTTCTTATTCTATCACAATATCACAGTGTCATCTCCTGAAACAGCGCAACACACTGCTGCATGTCAAAACTCTGTCAAGGCACAGGTATAAAACTTGTTTCTAACAGGCCTACTTGCACGAGTCAGTCTAGTGTTATTTCAGTGAAACACTGAGAAAGCTTGCTCCCACCATCTGCCTACCATTTGCTTAGTTGTTGAATTCCACGATGATACATGTATGGTGATAGTAAAATTGTAAACCCATGCTGACATGGGAAACAAGTTTATCAACTAGTGTACAGTGCTAAGAATAGTTTATTGTTTTTAATTTTTTTTAAAGATTTCATTTATTTGAGAGAAAGCACATGAGAGGGGAGAGGGTCAGAGGGAGAAGCAGACTCCCTGCTGAGCAGGGAGCCCGATGCGGACCTCGATCCCGGGACTCCAGGATCATGACTTCAGCCGAAGGCAATTGCTTAACCAACTGAGCCACCCAGGCACCCAAGAATAGTTTCTTTTAATTTTCATTAAAAAATAATGCAGATTTCATTTCCAAAGTGACAGGTTAGTAACCTCATCCCCTTCAGGGAGATTGTTAACATGTTGTAATATTATAATGTTAGATTGTGTTGTTTGTTCTGCATTTCATCCTAGGAACCACCCCCACCACTTCTAAATGATGTTTTTAAATCTGCATACATTGAAGGTCACTGTGCTGTGAAGTTCACTGTGTTTTGACAAATGCATTGTCATGTATCTACTGTTACAGTGTCATATGGAACAGTTTCACCACGCTAAAAAAGTCCTATTCAACCTCCCTCTCCCCCTCCTAAACCCATGGCAACCTCTTCTTACTGTTTCCCACTTTCCCAGAATTTCATATAATTAGAGTGGTATAGTTAGTATATAGCCTTTTCAGACTGGTTTTCACTTAGCAATATGCATTTAAGATTCATCTATATCTTTTTGTGGCTTGATAACTCATTTCTTTTTTTTTTTTTTTAGATTTTATTTATTTATTTGATGGAGAGAGACACAGCGAGAGAGGGAACACGAGCAGGGGGAGTGGGAAGGGGAGAAGCAGGCTTCCTGCCAAGCAGGGAGCCCGATGTGGGGCTCGATCCCAGGACCCTGAGATCATGACCTGAGCCGAAGGCAGTTGCTTAACCAACTGAGTCACCCAGGTGCCCCTTGATAACTCATTTCTTGTCGTCACTGAGTAAGATTCTATTGTATGGATGTACCACAGTTTCTTTTTTTTTTAAGATTTTATTTATTTGAGAGAGAGATCAAGTGGAGGGGAGAGGCAGAGGGTGAAGAACAACATGGGGCACAAAAAAAAAAACATGGGGCCCAATCCCAGGACCCTGAAATCATGACCCAAGCTGAAGGCAGGCGCTTAACTGACTGAGACACCCAGGTGCCCCCCCAGTTTATCTTTTATCAAGATCTTTTTTTTTTTGAACATCTTAAATTTTTAATCCTTTCTTTACAGGTTACCTAGACTGCTTTTGATTAAGAAAACTGTAGAAAGTTAGTAACTGCCACAAGCAAATGCCAGGCAGCCACACGTGTCAATTTTCCAGAGTCCTGCTTTGCAGGGTCTCTGCTCATACTCGCTGGAATCGGTCGCGGCAGAGTTTAGTCCACAGGTCGCTTCTCCCTGTATTTCTTTGTAAACTCTTAAGCATTCTTACAGAATTTTTTACGGTCCTTAGAGTATTCTTCAGCTAGGTCAGCCCAAAGTGGGTGCTCAGGCTGGGGGTCGTTCACCAGTGCTATGAGGGACTGGATTACTTGGTCAGTTTTGGTTGCTGGCTTCCAGTTTTCAGCACTAATTACTGGCAGACAGACCTGACCCTTTTCATCGATGTTCGGGTGATAGATCTTTGTTTTAAATGTGATCTTCGGTGGTTTGAATGGGTACTCTGCTGGAAAGTTGATTTCGATTCTGAAGGCCCCCTTATCATATGGAGGGTTGTCAGGAACAATAAGCCCTTGCCAAGTCAATAAATTAGCTTCATCAACCCGGATGTTATGGAAGTTTTTCATTCACATTTGCGGATTTCTTCAAGCTCCTTCATCAGCCTCCTGCTGGCCGCCATCTTGCGTTTCTATCAAGATCTTTGATTAGCAAGATTTTTTTTTTTTGCCATTTCATGGGTTGTCTTCCCTTCCTTGATAGTGTCCTTTGAAGCACAAAGATTCTTAATTTTCAAGTCCAATTTATCTATTTTTTTCTTTTGTTACTTGTGCTTTTGGTGTCATATAAAGAATTTTAACTAAAATGTGTAACACTGGGGATGGAACCTTCAGTGTTTATTTTGGTACAGTAGCTGCTTTTTTTGCATATAATAATCATCTGGTTCTGGGGAGTAAGAAGGACATTGTAGATCCTACCTGATAGGAAGCCCACACAAAGTTACTGTTAACAGTTGTTTCAATTAGGTCTTAAGTATTTTGCTGGAAGCACTAATTATACTGACCCATTTTCTTGCCTCTCTTTGACAACCCATTTACTTATGCCACACAGAGTCAGTTAGATCCAGAAACCTAGACTTCCTTTTTTGGCTTGCTACTTTCCAAGACTTATGTTCTTTCAGTTTCAAGTAAACACACTTTATATTAATATAAATAGCTGGAGTTTGATTATAAAGAGATGCATGTGATCTAATAATTACTCCAAAAGTCTTGTGATTAATTCATTCCCTGTTGCAAGGGATTTGATAAAATTCTGAAACCCACATAGTCTGGTGCAGACTTCTAGAGAATGTTGTTAGTATAATTCCCGTTTGTTTTTAATTTCTGAAAGTTCAGTTAAATCTCTGGTCAAAGTGAACCAATTGCCAGGACCACCATAAGTCAGGCTAAAGAAAAGGACCTGAGGGGTGCCTGGGTGGCTCAGTTGGTTGGGCGGCTGCCTTCGGCTCAGGTCGTGATCCTGGAGTCCCTGGATCAAGTCCCCCCTCAGGCTCCCTGCTCGTCGGGGAGTCTGCTTCGCCCTCTGACCCTCCCCCCTCTCATGTGCTCTCTCTCATTCTCTCTCTCTCTCAAATAAATGGATAAAATCTAAAAAGAGAGAGAGAGAGAGAGTAGATCCTAAGACTTCTCATCACAAAGAAAAAAAAAGTTAAAAAAAAAAAGAAAAGAACCTGAGGAAGCTCTTTAGCAGTGGTAGGTTGAAGACCTTCACCAGTGATGTATTTTACCCATCTGTGTGTGAACAGTTAATCCCCTCTTGTGATCTACAAATTATTTTCTGTTAGGAAGGCAGCACATGATCATTAAAAAATGAGATTTGAAAAAAATGAATAATCCACTTCTCAAATCCCCTAATGAGACTATCAATACAAATAGATTGGTCTTTATTCTTTAAGATTTTTTTTATTTTTTTTAAAGATTTTATTTATTTATTTGAGAGAGAGAGAGAATGAGAGATAGAGAGCACAAGGGGGAAGAGGGTCAGAGGGAGAAGCAGACTCCCTGCTGATCAGGGAGCCCGATGTGGGACTCGATCCCGGGACTCCAGGATCATGACCTGAGCCGAAGGCAGTCGCTTAACCGACCGAGCCACCCAGGCGCCCCTGAGTTCTTTTTCTTTCTTTTTTTTGAGTTCTTTTTCTTTCTTTGTTTTTTTTTTTTTTAAGATTTTATTTACTTATTTATTTGACAGAGAGAGAGCACACAAGCAGGGGGAGTGGGAGAGGGAGAAGCAGACTTCCCACGGAGCAGGGAGCCCGATGTGGGACTCGATCTCGGGACTCTAGGATCATGACCTGAGCCAAAGGCAGTCGCTTAACCAACTGAGCCACCCAGGCGCCCTAAGATTTTTTTTTTAATGCATACAGAACAAAACCTCCCATCTTTAGTCCTCTTCCCAGATGGACTTTTTTTTAAAAAAAGATTTTATTTATTTATGTGACAGAGAGAGAGACAGGGAGAGAAGGAACACAAGCAGGGGGAGTGGGAGAGGGAGAAGCAAGCTTCCCGCTCAACAGGGAGCCCGATGCGGGACTCGAGCCCAGGACCCAGGGATCATGACCTGAGCTGAAGGCAGACATGTAACAACTGAGCCACCCAGGCACCCCTTCCCAGATGCATTTTTACCATTTTCTCACGTGTGTGTATGTGAAAATGGGATAAAATTTATTTAACTTTTCTTTGGTCTTTTTATTCCTTTGCCATATTTGCATACTGATACATAATGATCTAAGTCTTCTTTTCAAAGACCTCACAGTTCAGATGTTTGGATGAACCATCACCCAATCTTCTACTAGTAATGTTGACCTTTAAAATAGCCAGTTATTTTACCAACAAATTAAGTTTATTTGGGAAATAGCAGAAGAATTGCAATTCGGGACATGCAAGCTATGGCAAACCATAGGCAAGTCTGGAGAATAAAGACTTCATAGAGAAAAATGAGGAAGCTAAGAGGGGTTGCTTTGAAAGAAAATTTATTGGAGGAAAGTAAGAGTTCTGGGTGATGATAATTTCTCATTGGCTGAGTTGTGACAGTTTCTCACTAGCTGGGCTGTTGCTGGGCAATGAGAAACTCTTCCACCCTCTTGCTGGGGTAGTAAAGTAAACTTCGTGCTGAGGAATGTGAAGCAAGCTGTGACAGAAGTTTGTGTGTGAGAGCTCCCCCTTCAGGGTTTCCTGACTCCATTCTTTTTTTTTTTTTTTTTTTTAGTTTATTTACTTATTTTTAAGTAATCTCTATACCCAACCCCAAGATCAAGAGTTGCTCACTCTTTCGACTGAGCAAGCTAGGCGTCCTTCCCAGACTCCATTCTAAATGAGGTTTCCTGTCATTAATTTTCACAATAGATACTTAGATTGCTTCCAATTATCTTTTTTTTAAAGATTTTATCCATTTATTTCAGAGAGAGAGAGAATGAGAGAAAGCACGAGACAGGGTGCTTGGGTGGCTCAGATGGTTAAGCGTCTGCCTTCGGCTCAGGTCATGATCCCAGAGTCCTGGAATCGAGTCCCACATCGGGCTCCCTGCTCCTTGGGAGCCTGCTTCTCCCTCTGCTTCTCTCTCTCTCTCTCCCTCTCTCTCCCTCTGTCTCTCATGAATAAATAAATAAAATATTTAAAAAAAAGAAAGCACGAGAGGGAAGAGCATCAGAGGGAGAAGCAGACTCCCTGCTGAGCAGGGAGCCCGATGTGGGACTCGATTCCAGGACTCCAGGATCATGACCTGAGCCGAAGGCAGTCGCTTAACCAACTGAGCCACCCAGGCACCCTGCTTCCAATTATTTCTTATTACGAACAATCATATGGATAATAACTTCATAAATATGTCTTTGTGCATTTGTACACAAAGCACAGATTACAAAGTTTCTAATGCATAGAACACTGGCACATAGTTGAACCTAAATAAATATTTATTGAATGGAAGGAGTGCCTCTTGATCTTTGAACATAATCTAAAATCTGGAAGATATGAAATAATGACCTAAATCTCTGAAAAAGGACTCTAGGAAGATAATATATCCCTGTTAGAATTGGAGGTTGGGCCAAAATGAGTTTCTCAAACTCCTTCAGTACCAAAAATCTCATGCTGAAATATTTTACTTGCCAAATAAGTTATGATTACTTACTTTTTACTTTATTAAGGCACAATTTTCAGTCCTGAAAGCTATGCTGTAACTCACTGTAGAACCAAAATCCATAAAATGGGGATCTATATTTAAAGTATACTTAACTTTATTTATTTATTTGACAGAGAGAGACAGCGAGAGAGGGAACACAAGCAGGGGGAGTGGGAGAGGGAGAAGCAGGTTTCCCACTGAGCAGGGAGCCTGATGCAGGGCTTGATCCCAGGACCCTGGGATCACGACCTGAGCCAAAGGCAGATGCCTGAGCCACCCAGGAGCCCCTATACTTAACTTTAGAAGACACAAGAGTCAGTCAGGAGAATGCCTAGGAATGTCATTTCCTGAGACACCATAGGTACTCTTTCAGTGAACCCCCCCCCACCACCAAGGCTTATGTACTAATTTTGGTATCAATGGGAATGGGTTTACCTCACTGACAGTTGATTTAAGCTAGACTCAAGTCTCCAAGGTTTTGGCCTTGCTTAGGCATCTAAAGGTGGATTGAGGGTTGAGCTATTTCTTTGAAGGCATAGTTGATACCTTGCCCCCGGTGCTCTCAATGACCAAGCTCTTCAAACAAGCCTGTCAATATGGGTATCAGTGGCATGACAGACATGCGACACTTCATCCCATTCTCTTTCTCATCACATTGGTCCAGGGATGTCTTTCTTTCTTTCTTTTTTTTTTTTTAAGATTTTATTTATTTATTTGACAGAGAGAGACACAGTGAGAGAGGGAACACAAGCAGGGAGAGTGGGAGAGGGAGAAGCAGGCCTCCCACCGAGCAGGGAGCCCGATGTGGGGCTTGATCCCAGGACCCCAGGATCATGACCTGAGCTGAAGGCAGACGCTTAACGACTGAGCCACTCAGGCGCCCCAGGAAGTCTTTCTTTTATAAACTTTTTAAAAAAGTATTTATTTGAGAGAGAGCACAAAAGAGCATAAGCAGGGGGAGCAACAGAGGGAGATGAAGAAGCAGACTCCCCACTGAGCAGGGAGTCTGACGCGGGGCTTGATCCAAGGACCCTGAGATTGTGATCTGAGCCGAAGGCAGACCATTAACCGACTGAGCCACCCAGGTGTCCTGGTCCAGGGATGTCTTGTAGCTAAAGCTCCTTAGATTCTAGATCCTCTCTTCCTTGATCCTAGACAGTTGATAGCTGGGTACCCAGAAAGACAGTGTTGGATCTTCCCTGAGTATCCCAACAATCTAGAGATGTCCACTGTAGTGGCCTCATTACAGGAATTTACGCTTTGGATGCTTCCTTTCTTGCTATCAAAGAGAAGAGATTCAACTATAGGTTAGGCTCTTGTCACAACTTAGGTTTCAGAGATGAGAAAGTTCCAAGAGTTCAAGGACGGAGAAGCGGTGCTCCACTGGCCAGCTCTGCCGTCTCCTTTAGAAACCTTCTGACTCCTTATTATTAGAATATCTTTGGTCTCAAAGAGTTTGTCCACAGAGTTTCCTTGTCCTTCCTCATATTTACTCGCAATGGACTAATGACTACACTTGTTCAACACAAGATTCCTCAAACTATTTAATATTTGGTCCACATAAAATCCTTAGAACGCCTTTGCCAATGGTGTACATGTTTGTCTGACCAAGACATTCCAAAACATGAGTGTATAATGGTTGATTAATGTTCTGCTAACACTGATCAGTACATACTTACATCTAAAACATTTTGTGATTGCAATTAACAAAGACACACCAGTCATAAGAAACAGTGAGGCCCCTCTGGAGGGGGGAGTAGCCCATAATAATCTTATATCATTGGAAGTCCAAGAGTTTTAAGCCATGAACAATCATGGTTCCAGAGGACTGCCTAAGAAATTAGAGCTGGCACAAAGGAAATCAACTTATAAAGAAGTAAAACCTCAGCACATAGGCTCCCCAGCTTGCAGTCTACCTTTTTTTAAGGTCCTGAGTTTGAACTCCCGATATAGTAGACCCACAGAGAGAAAGAACCTCTCTTTGTTCTATCCACATAGACTGAATCCCTAGCCCAGCTAATCAATATCTTTTCCTGTGTTTGTGTGAAGAGGACAGAAAAGGCAGACTATGTTGGGAGCATTAAAGGCTTATAATGGGCATTTTCTATAGTTTGGCTACTTTCTTTCAATCTCCTCTGGGTACTTATACTCTGGTTTTCCCCTAAAACCAGTGGTCAGCAAACTACAGCCCATGAGTCATATCTAACCTACCACTTGTTTTGTAAATAAAGTTTTATTGTAATGCAGCCATACTCATTCTTTTACATATTTTATATGGTGCTTTTGTGCTACAATAACAGGGTTGAGCAGTCACAACGGAGACCATATAGTCTCTAAAGCCTAAAATATTTACTATCTGACCCTATGCAGGAAAAGTTAGCCTATTTCTACTCCAAGAGACCACTTGGAGTGGTGTCCTCAGTCTCAGTTCTTGTGATTAGAGCCAGTTTGGGTTGGGTTTTGTGTCACTTGGCAACCAGTTGAGTCCTACCTGACATAAGGGTGGCCCAGCACAAATCTATCTCCTGGCAGGGCCCCTAAGACCAGGCCCATGACCAGAGCAGCAATGGTCCTTTCGTATCGTAGATGGATGGGAACTATGTTCCTTTGACCAGAAGCTGCCACTTGTTTTCCGGCAATGGGATCAAATATTTGAAATCGGGGGTTCCCCCCGAATCCCAGGTGTATGGTCACCATCTGGTGATGCTTCCTTGACATATAATGTATGTCTATGTATATATGGGTGTATCTGTAAATATATATACACCCATGTGTGTGTATATATAGCCAGTATAAAAGGATACACATATATACATATATATTTGGTGAGAAAGCAATAGTGCTGTGGACTAACAGGTCTAACAAGATGGAAGCTTGCTGCCTCCACATCCCAGGGTGTGGATGGTGTCACAAGAGCCAACCAACATCATGGAATGATTGGTACATGCCAGTGTTTTCATGTGTTACATCATATGAAACCCACACCAACCCTGTAGGGTAGAAATTATTATTGCCTCAGTTGATAGATAAAGAAACCAAATCTCAGAGATATTACGGAATTTCGCAAAGGTTACATAGACAATAAACAATGAAGACAGGATTCTAATTCATGTCCAAACTCCAAGGACTTGCTCTTCAACCTGATGCTACACAACCAAGTCAGCAACCCCATAAAAGTAGCAACTCTCTCTCCACACTACCAGCAAAAGTCCCTAGTGGGGCTCTTGTCGTCTTGTCTGGGTCACATGTCATCCATAAACCCATCCCTGGGAGCAGGGTTGCTGGGCCTGGGTCCCATGCCCAACCGTGAGCCTGAGACGGGGCCATGCTCCCCTAAATTCCATGACCCACACAAGGCCAGTGCAGCATTTCCATTATAGAAAGGGATGGAAGGTGATAGCATTTTATTTTATGGGTTTGAGAAACATCGCTTGTCCACATTTGTAGGGGGTGGGTAGGGGGTCGGCGTTGCCTCTGCTCCTGGTCTTGGTGCTTTGGTCCTTTTCCAGTGTCATCTCTGACCAGCTGAGATGTTGAGAGGTCATCCCTAGAGCACCTTTTCCGACAGAGAAATGTGTGTCTATCAGGGGTGGGACTTGTAGGCAGCACCTGGGCCTGAGGCACTCTGAATTAGCATCTCAACAATCTCTGAGCAAAGTCAGTTGTTAAACATCTGTTCCCTTTTTAACTTTTTCTTTTTTAGATTTTATTTTTAAGCAATCTCTACACCCCATGTGGGGCTCAAACCCGCAAACCCAAGATCAAGAGTCGCACGCTCCAGCAACTAAGCCAGCCAGGCCTCCCTCAGTTTCCTTCTGATGGAGTCTGATTGAGTCCTCAAAGCCAGTCAAAATGTCAAAATAACCACAAGGCTTATGAGAATGTACAGGAATGTACCAGAAAGAATTATCTGAAGGCTGAAACCAATGAGTAATAAGGAAGGAAACAAGTTCACATTGCACTAGATTCTGGTCATCTCCCCACCCACCACCTCCTCTCACCCCCTCAATACGCAGGATCTCCCAATTGATATAATCATATAATTGGCATATGTCCAGGGCCTCTGTTAAGAGTTACTGGGTACCAGGCATTGTTCAGGAGCTGTATGACCAGCTGCTTGACACTTTTTTTTTTTAAGATTTTATTTATTTGTTTGACAGAGAGAGAGAGAGAGGACAAGCACAAGCAGGGGGAGGGGCAGAGGGAGAGGGAGAAGCAGGCTCTCCACTGGGCAGAGAGCTGGACATGGGGGCTCGATCCCAGGACCGTGGGATCATGACCTGAGCCGAACGCTTAACGGGCTGAGCCACCCAGGCGCCCCTTGACACTTTCATCTTTCAAAGCTGAAATAGGAAGTTGGAGATGGGCTCAGCTGCTAAGTTTGAGGGTGAAGGTTTGCTTTAAAAAAAAAACAAAAAACCAAAAAAAACCACTGCTTGTGGGGATCCTATAGGTGACCAGCTCCCCCTGGTGCTTAAACATTTTTTTCACCTGGAAATCCCTGTTGAGTCCTTTATCTTAGAGAAATGATGGCTGTGCAACAAGATTCAATACAAGAATGTCCCCTGAAAGATCATTTATGATTATGAGAAATTGGAAATTACCTGAAAATGCCCCATTAAATTTTGTTACATCCATTCAGTGCATCGTATACACTTGTTAAAGCACAATGTTTTAAAGAATGCTTTATGACATGATGTTAATTATATAATAGAAAATGCATTCAATATGGTACTGTTTAAAAATATATGCCTGCATAGTTGTTCTGATAGGAGGTACACAAAGTTGAAAATAATGACTTTCTTTGTGTTTCACATTTCTGTATGTTTCAAAACATTTTTATTATGAAAATATACACCAGATAGAATTATATCATGAACTACTCTGCATCCATCGTCCCAGTTCATTCATCAACATTTGGCTGTCCTTGCTTCACCTATTCTTTTTTTAAAAACTGACCTTTCTTCTGAAGTATTTTAAAGCAAATATCAAATATCACTGGATTTTATCCCTACATACTTCAACATGCATCTTTAAAAAGGACCTTTCAGGGCACCTGGGTGGCTCAGTCAGTTAAGCATCTGACTTTGGCTCAGGTCATGATCTCGGGGTCCTGGGATCAAGCCCCACGTTGAGCCCGCATCAGGCTCCCTGCTCAGCTGGGAGTCTGCTTATCTCTCGCCCTCTGCCCCTCCCCCCACTATCTCTCAAATAAATAAAATCTTGAAAAAAGTAATAAATTAAAAAAAATAAAAGGGACATTTCTTATGTGTTTACAATGCCATTATCACACCTAACAAAATGAACACCAAACCCTTTGCATTCTGAAATACCCAGATTATATTCACATTTTCATGAGAGATTGTCTCTTCTTTTTTTTTTTAAAGATTTTATTTATTTGACAGAGAGACACAGCGAGAGAGGGAACACAAGCAGGGGGAGTGGGAGATGGAGAAGCAGGCTTCCAGCGGAGCAGGGAGCCCAATGCTGGACTCGATCCCAGAACCCTGGAATCATGACCTGAGCCGAAAGCAGACGCTTAACGACTGAGCCACCCAGACGCCCCACGACCTACCTTTATTTATTTATTTTTTAAATGTTTTATATATATATTCATGAGAGTCAGAGAGAGAGAGAGAGGCAGAGGGAGAAGCAGGCTCCCCACTGAGCAGGGAGCCCGATGCAGGACTCGATCCCAGGACCCCGGGATCATGACCCGAGCCGAAGGCAGACGCTTAACCATCTGAGCCACTGAGGCGCCCCCCACGATCTACCTTTAAACAGCTGATACCAGTTCCAGCTTGGGTTCCCACTCTGACAGAACTGGCTACAGTTGTGGATGGCTGTGGTCACACCCTTTCCTCCCGCCGGTTCTCTTTGCTAAAAATCAAGCTGAGTAGTTTGAGCATCTACAATCCATATCTAGGTAACTCCTTTTCCCCTCTGTATATACGAAGATGTGGTTTGTCTGCAAGCAATAGAAACTTAACTCCAGGGGCACCTGGGTGGCTCAGTGTTAAGCGTCTGCCTTCAGCTCAGGTCATGATCCCAGGGTCTTGGGATCGAGCCCCACATCGGGCTCCCTGCTCAGCGGGGAGTCTGCTTCTCCCTCTCCCTCTGCCTGCCGCTCTGCCTACCTGTGCTCTCTCTCTCTCTGTCAAATAAATAAATAAAATCTTTAAAAAAAAAAGAAAAGAAAAGAAAAGAAACTTAACTCCAGCTTACTTGGGCAAAAGGGAGGATTTATTGGCCCTTAAAATACAAGAAATCAGAAGTGCCGAGATGTAGCTGAGCCCTTGGGCCATGGACTCCGATTCTCTGGGAACATCAGTTCTGATGAAGACCACTTTTCCTCCATGAAACAAGATCTATGCTGTCTTTGGGGCTCAAGTTTCATGGTTTTGTTTTTGGGTTTGTTTGTTTTAATAATTATAGTTTTTGGAGAATTAGACTCTGTGTTTCAAGTTAGAGAATGGACTTCCTGACCCATCCAAAGACCAGGGGTTTGCAGACTTTTTTAAAAATAAAGATTCTATTTATTTATTTATTTGTTTATTTATTTGAGAGAGAGAGAATGAGAGATAGAGAGCATGAGAGGGAAGAGCGTCAGAGGGAGAAGCAGACCCCCCCCCTGCTGAGCAGGGAGCCTGATGTGGGACTCAATCCTGGGACTCCAGGATCATGACCTGAGCCTAAGGCAGTCGCTTAACCAACTGAGCCACCCAGGCGCCCCAGGGGTTTGCAGACTTACCTAAGAGTAAGGCAGCTCCCTTACTTGGGGGAGGGAAGAATATTCCCAGGGAAGAATATAGACAGGGTGAGTCTGATTAGACAATACTGTCCATCACTATACTATATAAGGCAATTGCAATTGCTACTTCCAGTTAATAGTGTATCTTGAATGATTTTTCTTTTTTTTTTTTAAAGATTTTATTTATTTTTTTGACAGAGAGAGACACAGCGAGAGAGGGAACACAAGCAGGGGGAGTGGAAGAGGGAGAAGCAGGCTTCCCACCGAGCAGGAAGCCCGATGCGGGGCTCGATCCCAGGACTCTGGGATCAAGACCTGAGCCGAAGGCAGATCCTTAACGACTGAGCCACTCAGGCACCACTTGAATGATTTTTCATGTCGGTAGATAAAGATATACTCATCTGGATTAACTGTTACATGGTATTCCTATAATCCTTTGAAGAGATACACCAATTCCTTATTAATGGAAACTTAGGTCTTCCCACACCTTTTGCTATGGCCAACAATGCTGCCTAGAACATCCCTGTACATAGATCTTTTACTTGTGAGAAAATGTGCTAGGATAAATTCCCACAGGTGGAATTTTTAGATCTTCCCCCTGCCCCAATTAAGCCTGTTGAGTTATAATTTACATACAGTGAAATACACACAAGTCATAAGTGGACAGTTCTGTATGTTTTAGACACATATACACCAGTGTAACTCAAGGCCCTATGAAGACATGGAGTAGAACTTTCTTCCAGGTTGTGAGGGCGTAACAGGGACTGGATTTACCCTATTACCTTAAACAACTAAAAAAACTGGAGGAAAACCCCACATGAAAAAATAGCTTGCAGACATTAAACAATAGGCAGCACGAAATAGTGTTCCCTGAGAGATGGGGAACGAATGAAGTGAGCTGTGGGGTGCCCCAGCTTTCTGCCTAGCGAGAGGTTTTAGGTCACAGTGCAGGGAAGGGAATCCCAAACAAAGCCTCCTTACACAAGGCTTTCAAGGACAAGTGTTTTTGTTTCTCTTGGGTAAATTCCTAGCTAGGAGTGGAATTGCTGGGTCATAGAGTAGATGTATGTTTAACCTTGTAGGAAGCTACCAGTTTTCCAAAGTGATGGGATTGTTTTTCATTCCCACTATCCAGATTGGGATTGTCTCACCTCCTTGACGTTTGATAGCGTCAATCTTCTTCATTTTAGTCATTCCAGTGGTATTTTAGTACTTTTAATTTGCATTCCTTTCAAGTACCAGTGCTGTTGAGCGTTTTTTCCATGTACTCATTGGCCCTTTGTATATCTCCTTTTATGAAGTGTCTGTTCAAGCCTTTTCCTCTGTTTTTTAATTGGGTTGTTTGTCTTGTTACTGAAGTTCTTTATATGTTCTTGATACAAGTTCTTTGTGAGATTTATGTTCTGAGAATGTCTTTGCTCTCTCTGTGGCTTGTCTTTTCATTTCTTAATGGTGTTCTTTTAAAAAGCAGAAGTTCTTAATTTTGATGTGGTTCAATTTATCAATTTTTTCCTTTTATGATCTGTGCATTTTTGTCCTAAGAAATATTTACCTACTCAAAGCGGCAAAGATATTCTTACATTTTCTTCTAGAAGATTTATAGTTTTAGCTCACATTTTAGGTCTGGGATCCATCTCAAATTTTGCTGTGGCACCATTTGTTGAAGAGAATTTTCTTTCCCCTTGATACTTTGTATCAAGTAGTATGCTGTCAATACAAGTGTATCAAAGATATATAGGTCCCTATGTGTGTGTATGTGTGATCTTTTTTATGCTGCAGTGATAAGTGTATGCATCTATTTCTGGACTCTATTCTGTTCTTTTGTCTGTCCTTTCAGTAATGCAATACTGTCTTTGTTCCTGTAATTTTAAAGTAGGCATGTACATACTTAATGTCAACAGTGTCAAATTGTCCTTCCAAAAGGTTGTACAAATTCACACCACTACGAAGTTATCCCCACTCTTACCAGCATGGGTCATTGTTAACCTTATGAATCATGGGTCTATGTCTTATTCACTACTACGTCCCCATCACTGAGCACTGTACCCAGCATGAATGACAAGACACTTTAACATATCCATGAATGCTGCCAACACTTAAGCTGCCCTAGTAAAACATGATGAGACAATCAAGCGATCTAGGCAAATGTTTCTGAAAGCCCAAAAGATCGTGTCCTCAGATTAGGGTGCAGTAAAACATCAGCAACAATAATAGCTAAATCTCACACAGCATGTATTATGCACAGACATGTTGTCCTTGTTGTCAAGGCTCAGATGCCACCCATTGCAGCTACATTCCAAGTAGCTACAGGAAAGGACAGGAAGTAAAGGGACAAAGGGGAGGTAGCCTTCTGCTAGGGGAAGTTTCCTAGCTTCCACATGACACTATTTATGTCCTATTACATTTATGGCCACTTTTTATGGAATTTATGGCCACATATAGGAGCAAGTGAGGCTGAGAAATGTAGGTTTGATTTACCCCATTCTTAACTTCTCAGGTTTGTTCTTCTGTCATGTGGAACCAAAAGAATCCTAACTTATATACTCTAACTCCTTGAGAGGGGTTTTGGTACCCAAGGTGTATCCCATGATGCTGACCCAAAAGATTGCAGGCATCCTGTTTTAAAGTTTAAAGTCAGCGATGGCAAACAGCAGCTTACCTTAACGATAAAGGGATAGAGACCCACAGAAGTCCTGTGGGGGAGGGCACAGTCCCATGTAAATACCAAGGAGTCCAGTAACCTCAGTTCCCAACTGGTGCCAGTTAAGATGGGCCTGCACCAAAAACAAATGTCCAGTTACTCTAGAGTTGTCAAAGGTGATTTTTATTTTTTTTTATTTTTAAAGATTTTATTTATTTATTTGAGAGAGAGAATGAGAGAGAGAGAGCATGAGAAGGGGGAGGGTCAGAGGGAGAAGCAGACCCCCCATGGATCAGGGAGCCCGATGTGGGACCCAATCCCAGGACTCCAGGATCATGACCCGAGCCAAAGGCAGTCGTCCAACCAACTGAGCCACCCAGGCACCCCAAAGGTGATTTTTAAATTGGACCTATCTCATAAAGACTCTAGTGTAACTGGACTCAGGGCATTTTTATTTTAGAAACTGTGACTAAAAAAAAAAATTACCACTGACAAGAAAAATAACTAACCAGTGTACTCTGCCTAACAGAATGTTCAGAAGTTTTGGCAAATGGTCCTCACTGCTTCTAAATGTCATTTTCATATTGTATCTGGCATATCAAGGGCATATTTTCCCATTCAGTTTCAATATTATCAAACATGTATCCTATCAGCACTGCTCTAAACTGGAGGTAATCATGGGAAGCACTCAGTAAGAGGCTACTTGCCAGGAACTATGCTAAATCATTCACACACACACACACACACACACACACACACACACACTCACACACAATTTTTTCCCCATTTAGTGCTCACAATTCATCCTATTGCTCCATGAGTGGGTATTATTACCACCATTTTACAGATGCTAACAGGGGCTCAGTGATCCCACAACTGGTAAGAGCTAGAGCCAAGGTGTCCACCATAGTCTGCCCCAGTCTGGACTCTACCAGGGGGTGAGGCCCTTGAAACTTATGGCAAACACTTATGGATACTAGTTATGCAGCATTACTTTTTTTAAAGATTTTATTTATTTATTTGAGAGAGAGAGAATGAGAGATAGAGAGCACGAGAGGGAAGAGGGTCAGAGGGAGAAGCAGACTCCCTGCTGAGCAGGGAGCCCGATGCGGGACTCGATCCCGGGACTCCAGGATCATGACCTGAGCCGGAGGCAGTCGCTTAACCAACTGAGCCACCCAGGTGCCCTATGCGGCATTATTTTTAAAAAAACAAGAGCTGTTGGGTGCCTGGGTGGCTCAGTTGGTTAAGCGACTGCCTTCGGCTCAGTTCATGATCCTAGAGGCCAGGAATCAAGTCCCGCATCAGGCTCCCTGCTCGGCAGGGAGTCTTCTTCTCCCTCTGACCCTCCCCCCTCTCGTGCTCTAGCTCATTCTCTCTCTCAAGTAAATAAATAAAATCTTTAAAAAATAAATAAATAATAAAAACCAAGAATTGTGTACAACATAAATGCTTAAGAGGCAGCTAACTAAATGATGGGATCATCCATAGAATAGATGAGGTAACCATCAAAACTGCTCATCAGGAACTTTTATTAATATGTTGTGACGCTGAAGGGGGAAAAAAGTTATGATCCAAACAACACACACATATACATCTCAACCATGCTAAAAATATTCTCATGAAAAGGATAGTCAGGAAATCTCCCAGAACATGAGGCTTGATTAACTCTGGTTAGGGGATTTCAAATTTTCTGGACTTTTCTTCATTTTCTGGCTTTTCCACACTAACATGTTTACTTTGATAATCAGAATATTTTTGAGTTTTACACTTTTGTGTAACATATACTTTTGTGGTCTGAATTTGTCAGTATCACTAGGATTGTGGATGTTTAAATATCTTTAAGATCTTTAAGATCTTCAAAATTTAGTATCTTTAAAAAGACTTCAAGGGGATGGTCCCAGTATTTCCATTCAGAGCAAAGGCAGATGAAATTGGGGAGGAGACAAAAAAATGTCAGTACTTTTTTGGTTTTTAAATTTTTTGGTTTAAGCGAGAGAATGAAATCTCAATAGGAAACTTCAGCTGACCTGTGCCTCTTAAGGAAGACTGGGTGGGTACCTGGCAGTAAGTTCCATCTTCTTTTTTCTTGGGGAGAGGGGTGTCTCCTGGCTTGGGGGCAGGATGAAGGCCAAAGATATCTGGCATTTCTCAGAAGGCATTGAGGAGAGGCGGGCAAATGCATGTTCCTTAAATTGGTAGAGAATAGCATCATCCCCTTCTCCTGTGCCTGACCCTCATGCTTCTTTTAAGCCCAGCACACTGGGTGGATAGAATTTGAGTACTGAACTGTTTGGTGGCCATTCTATCTATGACTTTTTAAGGACAGTGACCACATCTTACTAACTTTTGACTCCCCATTCCCTAGAAGTCCGTAGCTCATGGGTACTTACCAAACATTTGCTGAAGGCTTTCTAGGTGTGTTACAGCAAATCAATACCAAAAATAATTCAGAGTAATAGTCTAATCCCTATTTATTTAACAAACTCTGTGTAATAGACTACACCAAGTTTAGTCTGCAGACAAGATGTATACATTCCCAATGTGTATGAATGAAGAGGGAAGATGCAGAGAACACCTCTAGTCCCCTTGGTTATCAACCAGTAAAGGACCTTTAAGCAGCCCACCCTAAACACACACTTCCCTCCCCCAGCGCCTTTCTAAAGAGCTACCTGTAGTAAATGAGGTGCCGCTATCCTACAGAGCAGCTTCTCTTCCAATGGTTCTGATGAGGCTGGTGATTCTAAGCTTCTTTTCTACCTTCTCCAGCAAGCACAGGGCCAGCTGAAGCCCCCAGGGCCACAGAGACAGATTCAAGGAAGGGCACATGTAGCCAAGATCCTTCCTTGGCATTTTTCTTTTTCTTTTTTTTTTTTTAAGATTTTTTATTTATTTATTTGAGAGAGAGAATGAGAGAGAGTACATGAGAGGGGGTAAGGTCAGAGGGAGAAGCAGACTCCCCGCCGAGCAGGGAGCCCGATGCGGGACTCGATCCCGGGACTCCAGGATCACGACCCGAGCTGAAGGCAGTCGCTTAACCAACTGAGCCACCCAGGCGCCCCTTCCTTGGCATTTTTCAATGTGGAGCTGGACAAGACAGGCTTTGCATTTAACAGAGTGAACAGGAGAACCTAAGCCAGCTTCCCTCCAGGACTTCAATAAATTATTCTTTCCTACTTCAGCCTTCCATTTCTTCCAACTGAAAGAATCCTACCTTTTTTTTTTTCCTTCTCCATTTCCCAATTCTTCTTTAATAAAGACAGAAGAATTTTAGTTTAGGGTGAAAAAGTTTTGAATTTCAAAACCACACATCAAAAATGATGCGGATCTGGGAGAGGCTGAGGAAAAGGAATGAAACCCCTCGTAACGATGACTCCCGCTTTTCCCACTGGCCTCGCGGTGCATCGTTCTTCTTCCACCAGACAGCAAAGGTCTGCATTCATTTTAACAACATCCCATTTAAAGAATCCATGTTTTCCCACCTCACGCAACAGAAAGCCACTCAGGGTCCAGGGGGTTGACACCTACAAGAAAATGGAACTGAGAAATCGTGATTGAAGTCGGTGAGTACTGGGGGAAAAGGTTATTCTAGTGCTAGGAACCTAAGTTACAAAGAATGAAGATGTAGGGATGCCTGGGTGGCTCAGTCGGTTAAGTGTCTGCCTTCAGCTCAGGTCATGATCCCAGGGTCCTGGGATCGAGTCCCACATCGGGCTCCTTGACACATGGGGAGCCTGCTTCTCCCTCTGCCTGCCGTTCCCCCTGCTTGTGCTTGCTGCCTCTGATAAATAAAAAAAATCTAAAAAAAAAAAAAAAAGAATGAAGATGTACAATTAGTGACATCTGCTTGAGTTTAGACTGATACCTGCTTGAGTAGATGTAAACTATAAGGAAAATTAAACACAGTCACCATTTTGAACATGTATTTTATTGAATAGAAATTTCCAGCAGAGCTATCATTAAGTACCTTTATCAGGAGATGCCTATGAGAATCTAAATTGGAGACAGGGACAGGCAGGCCTGTCAGCTCTTCCTGCAAAACCACCCAACACAGGGACAACAACCAGCCGGGCCTCGGGGTTTGGGGTGATGGGCCACCCAAGGTACAGTCCAGCATCCCCCATGTGTGGATCTAGATGAACAACAAAAAACTTTGCAGGTGTAGATTTAAATGACTACCAAAATGACTTCCTTTGGAGGTACTGTAAAAAATCAAATCTATCATGTTCAGTATTCCCCCCCTGAATGAAGTTAACCTCCTAAGTCAGCTGACCTTATGTTTTTATTTATTTACTTTAAAAGCAAACCAAGTGCATACAGTGTCTTTTAAAAAGTCTTGTAAACGTTGCAAAGTTTTTAGGTGTTATTTATAATCTGAAGAGATTCATAAAAAACTACTGGACTTGTTAAGACTACAAATAGTAGCCCCCTTGTCCCCCCATGAAAAAAGCAATTGTTACAAAAATATAAAAAATAGACTAGCTTCTACTATGTAACCTCTCCACCAGAAACCTCACGACTCCAGGACACATTCTGTTTTATGTACCATCCAACAAGCACAAGTGCAATTTTCTCAATTTTTAAGGAAAAGTTCCTGAACGTTCCGTTTGTTACTTGAGATTGTAGCTACTTTCCGCACAGGGGCTGTAATGCTAGGAAGTAGGGACAGTCCGTAGTCTCCTATCGCCTTCCCCTGCAGGGGCCCAACACAGAAATTACAGCATAGGATGCCTTCAAAGCTCACGCCTCTTTGTACTTGTCTCTCTAGCTCTTTCGATTCCAATTTGGGACTCGCTGGGTTCCCGGGCTCCTCAGCTGGCCTTGGCTTCCCCCACTGCCTCCTGAGGAAGGCCACTGGTAGGAGGGGGCTCTCAGTGAAGGGGTTCTCAGATAAGCCTGCTCTTCGCAGAGCACCCACATTTTGGGAGTGTGGGTCAGACCCCCACCCAGGTTTGCTAATGCCAGTAAAGTGGCAGGCTTGGTGGAGATACTCCCCTGGCTGGATAGAGGACTGATATCCCAGGACAGTCTGCAGAGTCTGGGGGGGTAGCCAGAAGCAAACGTGGAGGTGAAACACTTGGCATTAAGATACTTTGATAAACTTGGAATCCAATTACATGTATTCGTCCACAGCAGCCAAGCTACCAGGCACTTTGACCAATTATGAGCTAGGAAATGGGCTGAATTCAGTTTGAAACAACAAGACACTACAGGAGGGGGCTGGTGGTGAGGGCTTGACTGTGGTCAAGTCCTTGAGGATGCCCCTCCCTCATCTGGACATCTTCAGTGTTTCCTTATCCCTGCTGTCACCAACAGGGGGCGATGTATGTAAAGACTCAATGGAGCCCTTGGTCGAGACCGGTTGTTGGCTGACAGCAGGATGGATTCACACGTCAGCAGGCAGAATCCCTCCACAGGATAGGGATATTGCTGGGCTGTACTCTGCGTCCCCGAAGTCCAGGGAGTCCTCTCAGACGGGGGTCCCAGCCTAAGCATGCTTAAGAGAACCTTCACCCCCAAAGCCCTCACTACCTACTGCTCTATGTGCAGAGTCCTCACTACCTGCTGTGTGCTCCCACCCGGAGACCTGGTTCACACCCACTCTTCCCCTGCAGGACCTGCTGACCTTGGCCGTGGAGCCCAGTACCTGTCACAACCTAGCCTGGCATCCAGTCCCACCCCACCTGCACCATTCTTGTCTGAGAGACAGGCCATCTGCCTGCAGGCCAGAATGGTGGGCCCTTTCTGAGCCTCCAGCGGACTTCCAGGCTCTCCTGTTTGAAGAACTAGATTTGCACACCGCTAAGGGTTTTATTTCACAGATCATGGTGGTGAGTGTGGGATTTCCAGTCCTCGCTCGCCACGACTGTCATACATTTCCCAACACCTTCTTACTTCTTCAGATCTGAAACATCTCTCGCCCAACATACCCTGGTTGTTTTAAACCCCAAATGACCTTACCAAAAGCAACAACAACGGATTCAGAGAACGCCGGCCACATGTGCGGAGCAAGTCCCCTCTACTTTGGTTGCTTCAAAAAAAAACAGGACTTCTGAGATATCCCCAATCACATTGCTCAGAAGAGAAGTGCTCCCAACATCAAGGCACAAAGAAAGAAGTCTCTTGGGGCAAAATGACAACAAAAGCGACCAGTGACCTTTGTGAGGCCTGAGGCAGAGTCGCTGGGGAAGGCAAGTTCAGTCTGGTGTGGGTGGGCATCAGGAGGAAGGCCTGACAAGCAGGTCTCCCTTTGGGTCTGAGCAGTCCTCATGCGTACTTCTCCAGGAATTTTATGTGAAAGTCCTTCACCTTCTGTAGAACCGTCTTCAGCTTCTCCACTGGAGGGAGGATGGTCATTCTGTCAGGAAAGAGGACAGCGTCAGCCTGGACACAAGTCGCTCTGGAAAAACGGAGAGGAAGGAAAGCAGGAGCTCTTTCCTTCACCTGTGTTGTGGAGATGAGGAGCTGTGGGCAAGCAGTGGGAGGGGGAGGGTGCGAAAGCACCAGCCCCAGGGCAGAACCTGGAACTCGCTGAACCACCCCCACCCCAATCCATACATTTACTTTTTACCCAAGTAATACATGGGACCAAAAGCAGAAAAATGGTGGCAGCATTAAGCTCACTGACAGGTCCGCCTGTTACGGAAGAAGGCCTGCACCACATTCTGACCAGTGCATACAACTTTCTCTAGAGCATGACTTGGTATTTCCTGCAGATAGAGTGAGCCGTTCCTCCTGCTAGGTGGGCCTTTTAAAAAATCTCTTAAGAGGGGCACCTGGGTGGTTCAGTCATTAAGTGTCTGCCTTCAGCTCAGGTCATGATCCCAGGGTCCTGGGATCGAGGCCTGCATAGGGCTCCTTGCTTTGTGGGATGCCTGCTTCTCCCTCTCCCACTCCCCTTGCTTGTGTTCCCTCTCTCCTGTGTCTGTCAAATAAATAAATAAAATCTTTAAAATAAATAAATAAATAAAAATCTCTTGAGGGAGAACCTCCAGTCACAACTCTCCCTCCAAAGGCGCTCCCCAATTGCCATGGTAACTCACTCCTTCCTCTAATATTGCCAGTATGCTCCCCCACCCAAAAGGCAGCCCTCTCGATGTAACCGTTTCTTGAATGAGCCATGACTTGCCAAGATGAACCTAACTAGGGTGGAGAGGCTGAACACACACACACACACACACACGCGCGCGCGCGCGATTGTCCATCCAGGGTATGACCTGAGTCAGGACTTGGCTCCAGGTGCTAACTAAGCTCATGACATTTCTTTTTTTAGCATCTGCTGCAGAAGACATCTGAGAGCACTGTGCGTGGAGAAGGTGCTGTACTGAACAGAACTGGCCTTGGTGGGTAAACCCCGGCTGAGCTGCTCCCGCTCGCTCAGCAACCCGGGCTGCCATCCCAGCAGGGTCAGCACACGCTGTGCAATGCGTCCCAGAAAGTAAACTGCTTCCATGTTTCGGATGCATCATCTCTGCAGACTTCTGGATGAGCTCCTGAGCACCTGGACGCTGTTTGCTACTGCATGGGATTGGGAAAGGACAGGGAAATAAAAAAAAGAAAACCCCACCGGAACATTTCAGATGGTATGCAATAGACGGAGGCAGTGGAGAGGGAGACAAGAGTGGTCAAGGAGATGACCTTGGGGCCCACGCATAGTGTTCCTGAATCCCTGGACCCAGGTCTCAGCGCGGCTCTGCAGCAGGACGGGGGGATGGTCTGCTGCAGGGGGGTTGGGCTGCACACATCTCAGTCTCTGGAGCCAGCCCGTGCTCTGCAATAAGAAGCCCCAAGTTTTCCAAGACCAAGCTGGGACCAGCCCCATGCTGCAGACAGACAGAGGTACCTGAAGTGGTAGGTGCCTTCCCTCTGCCCGAAGCCACTGCCCGGTACGACGCAGATGCCGGTCTCCTCGAGGAGCTTCATGCAGTAGAACATGTCCGGGGCCATTTTATGGGCCTGTGGGAGCAGAGCAGAACTTAGGCTTCGTTTATGGCTTTGTACAAACACACCACCAAAGGGGCGCCTGGGTGGCTCAGTTGGTTAAGCGACTGCCTTCAGATCAGGTCATGATCTCAGGGTCCTGGGATCGAGCCCCGTATCGGGCTCCCTGCTCCGCGGGAAGCCTGCTTCTCCCTCTGACCCTCCCGCTGCTTGTGTTCCCTCTCTCGCTGTCTTTCTCTCTCTCTGTCAATTAAATAAATAAATAAAATCTTAAAAAAAAAAAAAACAAAAAATAAACACACCACCAAAAACTCGAAAGCAAGTAACCGCTGGAGCGGCAGGTTCTTTCCCACGGCGGGGCCCTTCTCCCCTCCCTGCAAGGACTGAGGCAGGACAGCGGCCGCGGCCAAAGTGGGTACAGGGAGCAAGGAACCTGAGGGCTACTTCAGGATGGCCATGGGCTGCGGTACTTTGGTCTCGCCCAGGACCAGGCTCCGTCCTTTGTGACCCACACCCAGGCAGCAGCGCCATAGGCATCTTGTATGCCAAGCGCATAACCCTCTGGCAATGAGGCCCTGAGGGCTGTGCCCAGGCGGGCTTTCAGAGAACAGCTTCCTGGGGGCTCCGGTTCACGGTGCTTCTCACACCTCGGTTCGTACAACCTGCGGTACCCGCTGAATGGGTGCTCAGCCTCCAGCACCAGGGATTCTGCCTCAACAGGTCTGAGTGGGGGAGGGCCCAGGTTCTGAATGTTTAACAGAGGTTTGGGGGTCATGAGGACAACACTTTCAGAAATACCGCTCTGGCCCTTGATCCTCAAAGTAGGGTCTGGGGCAGGGCCTGGAAGCATTGCACACACAGAATCCTGGGCCCTCTGTGACTTCCTGCAGCGGCAAGCAGCATTTTAACAAGACCCCGGGGTGATTTCGCATCCACACACTAGCTGGGACAAGTGCTGCTCTAGGACAGTCACTGCGCAGAGTAGATGCCGTCGTGGCCTCTTCAGTTTTAAATGCATCACGTCATGCATGGGGCACCTGCCTTCTGAACACTGGCATTCAGAGCCCAGATTGGCACTGCTCGCCCAGGGCTGACCTCACCTCTGCCCCTTCACCACAGCATGCTGCAGGGCTGGGCTTCCGAGAGCTCACCATCTTTCTGCTGTAAGCACCATCTGGCTGAAGGGTCCACAAAATTCCAAGCCCCCAGAGCCAGCACTTTTGCTCCCCAAGACAAGAAACAGCCGCCAACCCAGCAATTCCAAGTGAACCCAGTGCGCCCCCGCCCAGCACCCCAGACCTGAGCTGCTTCCACGGCCTTGCTGGGTATGAAGATCCGAGGAAAGGCGTACATAGCGCCCTGCAAGGGGTTGCAATGAATTCCAGGGACTTGGTTAAACAGATCTTCTGTCAGCTTAGCCTTTTTGGCCAGATTACCCAGGACAGACTCTTTCTCCTGAGGAGACACAGAAAACACAGGAGTCAGCATATCTCTGGGCATCATGGAACAGCTCCAGCCACTGGAAACTGTTCCTTCAATGTGGGAGCAACGGAGCAGCCTGGTGAAAAGTGAGCTCGTGTGTGCACGAACAGGGCAAACCAGGGGGGTGGGTGAAACACATCCCTCTCCAGGAACGTCTTCCCTGGGTGCTCAGCCCAGAAGGCTGCCCACGGCCCCGGGGCACACAAGTACAGGGAGTTCTGGGTGACAGGTAGGTCCTGCATAGCTTGTCTCATGGCTTCTATTCTTGTACAGGAGGTCCTTCCTGAACACGAGAAAACCCCCGTCCCAGCCCAGAAGTCTGAATGGACCCAGCCCTGGTTGGAATGCTCTAGAACATGCATCTAGGAGCTGGCCCAAACTCTTCATTTGGGGGGAGGCCACTCTCAATCCGTGTGGTGTGCATAGCGCATGTGATCCAGGCAAAGCAAATCAGTGACCAGCTCAGAGGTGAACATTTCCAGGACTTCTGCTGAACGGGGATGAAAGCTATGGCCTGAGGGTGAATGAAACGTGGTCCACACGTACAAGGAACTATCATTCAGCCTTTAAAAGGAGGCAAATCCTACCACATGCTATGACTCAGGTGTACCTTGGGGGCATTATGCTGAGTGACATAAACCAGTCACACAAAGACAAATATGTGTGGTTCCACGTAGATGAAGTACCTAGAACAGTCCTATTCATAGGGACAGAAAGTAGAAGAGAGGTTAGTAGGGGCTGGGGGCACAGGGAAACAGGGACTTAGTGTTTAACGGGGACGGAGTTTCAGTTTGGGATGAGGAAAAGGTTCTAGAGATCAATGGTGGTGATGGCTGCACAACAGTGTGAATGGATTTGATGTACTAAATTGTTCAGTTAAAAATGGTTAAAATGGTAAATTTTACATCCTCTGTATTTTACCACAATTTAAAATAATGTGAGCCTCGAACAGCAGGGGCCTGACTTTTTGGTTACATGACCCATACATTTTTGTTTAAACTGGTTAAAGTTGGGTTTTTGTCCCTTGCAGCTGAAAGGGACGATCACTTCGTGCTGCAAGGACGGCCGGTCAGTGCCATGCCCATCCCTTCCTCCTTTTCGGTTTAGTAACAGAAGCCCCCCAGGTGTTCTCAAGATGCGTGGCACTTCCCTTGGGGTGCCCACCCACCCGTGGGGCTCACGGGTGAAGAAGAGGGAGGAATCTTCCACCTGAGAACACAGCCCAGCCGCATCTTCACACTTACCCTCATGGGGTGGTTCCAGCCAAGAGGAGCCGTGAGCACCCCCAGGAGGCCATCTGGAGAGAGGCCGGCCACGGTGACCCCAAGCCCAGCGTGAATGCTTGTGACCCTGCGGTGGCAGTGACGTGAGGGACCACAGGACACAGTGACTCACCCTGCGGAACTGCTCGAAGGATTCCTCTCCAGGTACTGGGGGGTTCACGACAATGTCCATGGCAGCCTGCCCGGACACTGGCGGGCACAGTCGCACGGACAGCAGCTTCACCAGCTGGCCTTTGATCTCGGGGTGCAGGTTGATCACCTCCATGTAGCCTCCTCTGTAGCCACACCTGCAGGGTTGAAGGGACAAAGACCCACTGGTCACAGAGAGGCCTCAACTATGTGCCATCAGGTCAGCCAGAATGTTCTATAAGCATCCCCACGCCCAACACGGAGCGGCCAGGTGTGGCCGAGTTCATCCCAATGGGACGTGAATGCAGTGACGTGGGCGAAGTCCACGTCACTTCCTTACAAGGAAAAAGCATGCTCTCTCCTCCTTTCTCTTTTCCCATTTCCTGAGAAATGGAGACACCGGAGCAGCAGGCTCAGTGCTGGAGATGGACGCCTCGTGTGGACAAGGCAGAGCCCAAGTCCGCAAGTGACCTCGAGGTCAGCCTGTCCTGACCTCCCCCGCCTTTGGGCTGTTAGGTCACGGGCACCTTGTTTCAGCCACTGTATTTAGGGGCCTCTTTGTTAAAGCAGCTTAGCCTGAGGCCTAGCTAATACACAGGCCCCTGTTCCAAAAGGGCCCATGACTCAGGCCTGCACAGGCTCCAGGGCTGGATACAGATTCCCTGGGGCCATGAGCACAGCCGGAGGACTTCTGCCAAAACTCCTGTTGCCTGAAAACAAAGTCAACCCAAAGGAGAGCAGAGCTGAGCAAGACAATGAGACCAAGCTAGAAATCAGAGACAGAGTCGCATCAACATCTTCCCGGACTTTTCACCCATATTAATTTAAAAAGCCTCTTTGGTGTAGGTCGGTTCAAGTCGAGTTTCCATTAGTTATCACCACAAGGATCCTGACTGATACAGAGTCAAGTCACATGAAAGTAAGCTGAGATATGCAATGAGTTAAAAAAAAAAAAAAAAAACCTTCCAGAACTGAATCAGCTCTAGCAGTCACACTTTCTGGAACTGTGCCTCCTCCTCTGGGCTGTGATTGATAACGTTGGGACTAATGACTACAGAAATGCAGACTCCCTGAGGCAGGAATCTAGTCTTACCTTCCTCTGTATACTCCACACCCTCAACCTCAGAGCACCTGACACAACGAGACACTCAGTAAAATGCCACTGGTATCAGCCTGCAGAACTGAACCAGCAAAGGCAAGTTCCCACATCTCATCTCTCAGCTGGATCTTCCAAGGCAAGAAGATAAATTCTGGTATCTCAGAAGGGTTTCCCCTAACAGAGGCTAAAAGAACTTTCTGCTTAATCCTCTGCTGTTGAGCAGAAAATCAAATTGAGAAGAGCAGTCTGATCTCAGGTCAGCAGGATCTGAGGACTGTGGGGCATAACTCAGGATTCCAACATCCAGGAGACTATTAAAGGAATAAAGAACACAACGCAGAGATGGCTAGGTATGTGATAAAAACACTTGAGCTTGAAAAATGAGTTAATAGAGAACAGACTTATTTAGGAAAAGAGCTACATAGCACATGAGTCTAGCAAAGATAAAGCACTACTAGGACCATAGACCAGAAAGACCAGCATAAATTAACCCCTGCCCACATTAAATCAAGCCAGTTGGGCAGTCATCCCAAAGGCACAGCTCCCTCCACCTGACCAAAATGTTTCTCCAAGCTTCACAGTTCCATCAGCCTCCAGCTCAACAAGGGAGACCCTTCCCCCATCCTAACACCTGGCGCATGAAAGAACCCCCCCCAGTGTTGGGGGGATGAATGCCCTAGTCTTTCCTTCTAAGCCTCTTTTGCAGTTTCCCCCTCTTCTCCCACAGCTTCTGAGCAGTGAGGGCCTAGACCAGTCCTTAGACCTCTTGTCTACCTACACTCACTGCCTATGGTATGTCCCGGCTCAGAGATCTAACAACTCGTTCACTGCATCTCCCAAACTTAAATCAGCTGGCTCTCGGCCCTGAGCTGGGAACTCACACAACCATCTCTATCTGGACATCCAATGGGCATCTGCAAATTCAACACATCAAAAAAACAACTCCCAATCTTTTCCCCAAACCTGCTTTATCCACAGCCTTCTTCATCCACTGATGGCAACTCCATCCTTCCTGTTGTTTGAATAAAAAACTTGCGAATGAAACTTGACTCCTCTCTCACAATCACCTTTTCCATCAAGCAACTCGTGTCCACTCCACCTTCAAATATATCAGGATCCAGGGTCTCCTCCACATCTCTATCCTGGCCCACAGTACCCGCCTGGCTGTACAGCCTCTTGTCTTAAGTCTCTGTTCCTGCCCCTACCATACAGCAACCAGACAGCAGTTAGTAAAACATAAGTCGGGTGAGTTCACACCCCTGCTCTAATCCTCCAATGGCTCCCATCCTGCTCTGAGTAAAAGTAAAAACTAACCGGGGCGCCTGGGTGGCTCAGTCGTTAAGCGTCTGCCTTCGGCTCAGGTCATGATCCCAGGGTCCTGGGATCGAGCCCATCGGGCTCTCTTCTCTGCAGGAAGCCTACTTTTCCCTCTCTCACTCTCCCTGCTTGTGATCCCTCTCCCGCTGTGTCTCTGTCAAATAAATACATAAAATCTTTAAAAAAAAAGTGAAAACTAACCTAAGTAGCCCAGGTGATCTGGCCTCCTATGACTTCTTTGGTCTCAACATCTGCCACTTTCCCCCCTCACGCACTCGTTTCCAGCCCTGTTTCCCTGAACATTCCAGGCATGCCTCAGGGCTTTTGCACATGCTATTCCCTCTCTTAGAATGCTTCTCCCTCAGATACCTGCCTAGCTCCCTCCGTCCTCCTCAGTGACCCTGCCCCCACCACCTGGCATTCCCATTTCTTCTCTATTTTTGTCCACCTGACACATGATTTTATTCATTTGTCTACTAATTCTCTCTCTTCACTAGAAGCTAGCTGTTAGGGCAGGGATGGCTGTGGTTTGCTCTCTGCTGTACCCTCAGTGCCGAGATCAGTACAGGACTCACAGTAGGTCATCCATAAGTATTAGCTGAACGAACAAATACAGGATTGAAGCAGACTCCCTGACCCCAGTGCTAGGGTGAGGTGCACATACAGCTTGGTCCCCTGGTCTGATGGCATTTGTCCACTCAACCTGCCTTCCCTGGCCCCTCAGATTTCAGCGTCAGAACCACAGTGATAGAGCGGGCAGAAAACACTAGTGTTAGAAGCTGTTGTAGGTCCGGCTTTCATTTGCATTGTTTACCGTGGTCAGATTTCTTTCAAGCAGGACCTTATTTTATGAGCCTCTGCACGAGGGCTGTCCTCACACCACAGGGCCCCCGGGCAGGGGATATGGCCTGTCTCCTGCTTCTTGGATCAGCAGAGGCCGTAGGTAAGGGCAGCCTTCTCCGTCCAGCAGGGTGACTGTGGGGCAGGGTGGAAGAGCACTGGTATGGGGCAGGCCCCGAGGCAGTGGGAGGGAGGTGGAGGCCAACGTACTCGCCCATGTAGCCCTTGGAGGTAGAGTGGAAGGATGCAAGCTCCACGTTGCTGGAGTACTCGGGCCCCATCTCGTAAAGTACCTTCTTAAAGGAGTGGAATTTGCAGTCTGGAGAGTACACGTTGTCCTGGTACACCTGGGGGAGAGGACAGGACAAGCACAGTCACCCACATTCCCCAAGAGGCCTGAGCTCATGCAGGCTGCTGCCGAGGGAGGGCGTGGGTGCTCAGGCTCAGCCTGCAGTCAGGCTGTGTGCTATGAAGCCCAACCTCTGATGCTACTTCCAGGAAGGAGCCAGACCAGAGAACCTTCCTGAACAAGTAAGGAGGAAGGGCTTTGGGCTGGATGCCCACTTGATTTCTCCCATTCACCCACACTCACCTCCACCCCATCTCTGGACCTTTCTACCTCATCTGACCAGTGAGGACGTTAAGGACTCCTACCCGCCCAGGCAAGTTTTCTCCCTGAATGTTTACTTCCTTCCATAAGACTAATAATGAAAGCAGTCCATTTAGCTGTCCTCTGACCCCCCTACTTGAAGAGCTAAATGTGTTGCTCTCTTGGCCCTTTACGCCACCTACCCCATTAGGAACCATTCTGTTTCTCTGTTCATCTCGCTGCCAGCCTTCCACAGACTGCACCCATGAGCGGCGCCCACATATGCTCTGTTCTTTCCTGTGCACACAGTCTACACTCAGCAGACAAGCACCCCACTCTGCCCTTGGGGATGAACTTCCCACACTCATGTTAGGGATCAGGGAAACGGAGGCTCTCGGGGACACTGTGGGGCCATGGGAGGGTCAGCCCAGCTCCACCTTCAACAAGCTATGCACAGCCCTCCCTCTCTTCCTCCCCCACCCTCTCCTCTTCCCAGACCTGAAGGGGAGGAGGTCTACACACCAGGTCACTCTGCTGCCCCTTCTCTCCTTCCAAAATGAAGACTGTTAACACCTGATACTAATAGAACCCTGTATGTTAACTATACTGGAATTAAAAATATATTTTTAGACCCATCTGTTAATCATGGCAACAATGTGGTGAGTAAGCTGTGTGTGTGTGCGAGCACATGTGAGTGTAGGGTTCAGGCGGTGTGGGGGGTGCTAGTGAGCAAAGAAATGAAACCTACGTGCTAGAAGCTACCACTGACCAGAAATCAGAAGAAATGAAGAAGTGGAAAGAGAATTTGACAGGCCTTGAGTTTCTTCCTTACAAAGCAGGAAAAGAACGAGCACCCTCGGCTCCAGAACTGGGGTTTCAAGAAGCAGCAATCATGAAATTAATTAAGATTTCCCTACCCCCCTCCCCACAGGCTGGTAGACACAGAAGCACAAGGAGGCACAGGAACACAGCATTATGCCCACCCAGAGCCCACTCTCCCTTCCCGGGAATGAGTCCCTCAGCGTGCCCTCAAGGAACGCTGCCCCCCCCACCCCCGCTCTCAGGGGACAGAGCTCACCCCTTGCCTGGGGCCTTCTCAATTTGCATATTGCAACCACTGGCCACAGTGATTGGTTCAGCAATGGGCATGTGACCCCCAAGCTGCACCAATGAGGCTCAATTCTGAGACTTTTGTAGGAATCACCAGGAAGAAATGCTCTTTCTAGGCTGGAAGACAGCAGGGCTGTGTGTGAGCTCAACATGGAAGGACAGAGAATCTTGGGTCCCTGGACTTAGCCCCACACCCGTTACCCCTACCATCCTTTAATTTTTCTTTTAAGTTTAAAATGGTTTAACTTCCTGAAATTTAAAGCCAAGAATCCAAACCAATATAGGAATGATTTAGGTCACAGTTTCATAGGTTGTAACATCCTCATCCTTGGTTAGAATCACTCCCCCAACACCTCGAAAGTTCTCTCTGGCTACAGAAGAGTCAAATCTGGCTCCCTCCCCCTAGAAGAGAAAGCTCAGCTTCACTCCCCACGGAGGAGAGAGCTGAGCAACTCTTACCTCATCAGCCAGGAGAAAAAGCTTCTCTTCCCAGGCAAAGTGAATCACATCTTCTATGCACTTTCTGCTTTGTACCTGACCTAAAAAAATCCCCAACAAAACCAGAATGCAGCTTGTAATGCTGTTTAAATTGTCCCTAAGTAAGAACCCCACCCAGAATCACTCAGGGCTTCTATGTTCCTGCATGACCCTTAGGGATCACCCTCCCTAGTTGCTGTGCCTGATAGGGTGTAGTCAACCTCTAGGGACCCTCAAGTGTTGGCCCCATCTGTCTGACTCATTTAAGCCATTGTACATGGAGGGAGAAGTGTCTCACACTCAGCTTTCTTGTTATTCTTATGAGAGGGGTGTGTGTGTGTGTGTGTGTGTGTGTGTGTGTGTGTGTGTGTGTGTGTGTGTGTGGAGGGATATGTTTGTCTGGGCTAGAGGACAGTGTCCTCAAGAGCAGGAAAATAAAACTGAAGGGGTTAAATCAATCAGCTCTGCGCCCCCCCACCCCTTACCACACCCCAACAGCAGCCAACGGTGAGAATCACACTGGCTGATGGAGAGGTCCCACAATGTCCCAGAGAGGCACACACAAGATCTGTATGGCTCATCGGCTATCCTTAAAGGCAGTACTCAGCAGGTGCTTGGCAAATATTTGCCAAGTAAGCACTAAATTAACAAGCCTGTGCACCTGCTCTGGTGTCTCCTGTCAGCCGCCATGTGGGAACTATGCATCGCTGCTGATGACCGGGAGCGGGCTGCAGTCCTCCCTTTCAAGGTCCCTCCCTTTGAGGACTTGACTCAACACGAGCAGTGGAAACCACCACCCCCCAAGTTACAGAAATGAGTACAAAGGGCAAAACAGTACTCTTCCAGTTCACAGGAAATACAATGGGTTTGAGGTAGGGAAGGACCAAATGCTACAAGGTGGAAATGGAAACTTTCTCCCGTGTTTCCTGATCCCTACTCTGGGCAGTGCCAGGGGTGCTCCCATACCCTCCAGGAAACACCACTACAGTCAGGCTTGCCGATTGCTTAAAAAAGGCTGCTTCTTTACTGTGCATATATGTGTATCTACGGGTATTACCTATAACTACGTGTGTATGTGTGTCTATCTATGCACATTATTTATGTATACATATGTATCTTGATGCAGCGCAAACCTGAAGACAAGGACAGACATACACCCCTCTCATAAGAGTAACAAGAAAGTTGAGTGTGAGACACTTCTCCCTCCATGTACATGGCTTAAATGAGTCAGACAGATGGGGCCAACACTTGAGGGTCCCTAGAGGTTGACTACACCCTATCAGGCACAGCAACTAGGGAGGGTGATCCCTAAGGGTCATGTATACATAAATAATGTATACATAGAGTGTGTTATGGAAATATATGTTATATTTATACATATATACACATATGTTATGTCTGGAAAAAAATTAGCTATGTCTCACAAAAGCACTGTATGATTCAACCAGAATCTCAGCCTTGAACTATCTAAGCAATGAACCAATTCCTTTACTGAAGGTCCAACTTTTCTCTTGCCAAGAAAGCGCCAAACCAGGCTTCCTTTGAAGCTCAGGGTTCTGGGATTCTGGAAGGATGGCAGTCCTCGATTCTACAAGGAACCAGCCACTTTCCCACAGACTGACAGGTTGTGGCTACCCAGGAGGCTGAGCCTGCCTGCAAACCCTACTGGGCTTGCCTCTGATCCCACTAACTATCCTGTTAGAATGCAGTCAAAGATCTGAGCAGCAAGAATATCAAAACCATGTGCACATAATGCCAAGGGGAGTGCAAAGAGGAACTAAGTCAGGACCAGGGCCTCAGAAAGCCTGCCGCTCAGCAGAGGGAGTGGACCCACTATATGCAAATAATTCCACTGAGGTGTGCAGCGCAAACCTGAAGACAAGGACAGAGCTTGTTTCTCTCCAGTGCCTGCAAGTCACTCAGAATATGCCTCAGAGCCTGCGAATGGATAGACACATGCGGTGGGTGGTGTCAAAGGGACCAGGGCACAGCTGTGCCCAGCAGGGGGAGACACGAGACCACCTCACAGAAGGGATGACTTCGACACAGAAGGCTGGAGAGGGGTCTTCCAGGCCTCTCACCACAGGCTGGGCCAGAGGAAATTTCCCACAACCGAAAGAGAAAATCTGTCACTTGAGCCTGCTCAGGGTCCTTCCCTTCTTTGAGTAACAGAGCCCAGCTGTTCTACGGAGAATTGCCTCTTTTTGAGCTCCAGCAGGGGCAAGGGACACACACCTGACCAGAATCTTGATTTGACTGGTTCAGGGATGGGCAGGTGACCCAACTTGGGCCAAAGAGAGTCTGGCCTGGAATTTTTGTTAAAAGTATGGGCGAGGCTCTCTGCTGAGGTTGCTCAGCGGGCAGGCCATGGCTGGAGCTGCTGAAGGTCACGCCAAGGACAAAGCCTTCCTGAGGACTCCAACCAAGACCTGGGAAAGGGATCAAGGTTCCTAGGACAATGATGCTGACTCAGGTGTGCTGCTTTACCCCTGGACTTTACAGTTCTAGGACCCAACCTCTTCAGCCTTTAGCTGGGTTTCTGTCTTAAAACTCAGAGAGTCCTGGCTTATTATCCCAATCCATCTTGACACCTTTCAGCCAAAGTGGTCACAGTGTGTGGTCCAGACAAGATACATGGCCATCACAGGTAGGTTTCTATTTTCCATCCCCCATCTTCCAAGAGCTGACTGATACTTCACACATTCAGACCCCAGAAAGCAAAACCAGCTTCTGCCACTCATACAGTTACTCTTTAAAAATTACTCATATTAATATACACTCACACGATCCCTTTACCTAAAATAGTCAAGTCTTTGATGCGAATATTTCTTCCCAGACAGCCAGGTGAAAAGATATACGTAAATGTCTGGCTAAGAAGTTACCAGCCCTCTAACAGAAACTAGGCATACAGAGTATTTCCCAAGATATAGCACCTGCTACTACTCCAAGCTGGGACCAGGAGCATCAACATCACCTGGGAGCTCATTAGAAAAACAAATTCTCAAGCCGCGCCGCCCCCAACCTAATTACATCAGAGTACCTTGGAGTGGGGTCCAGCAGTTTGTTTTTTAACAAGTAAAGTCGGAGAACCAATGTCCTAGGGTGGTGGTTCTCATCCTCAGTGCAGGGAATATTGATGCCTGGGCCCGATCCCCAGAGATTCTGGCATGCAGCCCTGTCTTTAGCATTTTTAAAAGCTCCCTTTGTGATTCTAATGTGCAACCGGGTTTGAGAACCCAGCTGCAGTCATTTTCCTACTTCGTTCTGGTTAGACTCTGCATCCCTACCTCCAGGGAGCTGATGTACATAAATGAGTGTTACAGCCGCCGCACCCATTTCTGCACTCAGGAATTCAAGTGCTGCTTTCAGCTGATTGAAGCATCATTTGATGTTCCAAAGAAGCAGATTCCACAATCAACTCCAACTCATTTTGGCCCTGACCCATTTATCTCAACAAAGGAGGAGAGAGGAGCCCTTGTTCGGCATCCAAATAGCACTGGGGGCAAATGAAGCCAGTGGCCCAGAAAGATCAAAACAGGGAAGGCTGTGCATTTTTTTATAAGAAAAATATGTAAAAATAGTGCTTTTCAACTTCTGGAAACAGGGTTTTTCAGTTTGTTTGCTGTTGTTTTTAACAAGGCATTTCCTCCTCAGGTCTCAAAGTACACAAGTAACGCTGTGTCAAAGGAAAAAATGCACACACCAGCATTCTGATAACTGGTTCAGCAAAACAACTCGGAGTAAAGGTAAAATGAGGCCTATGATTCATGGTGGCAGGTTGTGTGTAAATAACCTCAAGGAGATTCTTTGCGAATGCAAGAACATGAAAAAAAAACAACTGGTTTTAATAATAATACAACCCTGTCCAAGAAAAAAAAAAAGCCTGCATTTGTTCACCTAAGCTGGCCTGGCTGGTGGCAGATTTTATGGCTTTATGTTAGCAAATCTGGCATTGGATTGGGAGACTGGGAGCAAAGAGAATGTCGCATTATTTAACTCTTTAGTGTCCAGACGTGTAGTACACACCAGCTGCCCTGCCCCCACCGCCCAAGAAACTGGCGAAGAAGTGAAGCACAGGGGCACCTGGGTGGCTCAGTCGTTGGGCGTCTGCCTTCAGCTCAGGCCATGATCCGAGGGTCCTGGGATCGAGCCCCGCATCGGGCTCCCTGCTCCGCGGGAAGCCTGCTTCTCCCTCTCCCACTCCCCCTGCTTGTGTTCCCTCTCTCACTGTGTCTCTTTTTGTCAAATAAATAAATAAAATCTTAAAAAAAAAAAAAAAGCGAAGCACAGACCTGTGGGGTTCCCAGGATTGATGATACACAGCACCTTGGGGTCACAGTGGTCTTTGGCCTCCTGCACGGCCCGCCGGAGCTCGTTCACATTTAGGGCCCAGCAGTTCTCCTCATCTAGGTAATAGTTCACCTGGATGGCATCGAGCTCGGAGATGACAGCCGAGTAGAGGGGGTACTGTGGGATGGGGATCATCACGCCGGTCCGGGACTTGCCACCCCCAGACACCAGGATCTTCAGGATTGTCTGCAACAGAGAAGTCACGGCTTCCAGGGACACCGCCAATCTCCACCCTTTGGGGGCTGCCAGGCAGACTCCCCAGGAGGCCCCAACCCCAGCCTTTTACCAGCCACCCCACTGCCCGCCTTCAGTGCAGCCCCCTGTGAGCTGCTTGACTTCCCTGAGTCTCACTGTCCCCATCTTTTTTTTTTTTTTTAAGATTTTATTTGACAGAGGGCGCCTGGGTGGCTCAGTTGGTTAAACGACTGCCTTTGGGTCAGGTCATGACCCTGGAGTTCCCAGGATCGAGTCCCGCATCGGGCCCCCTGCTCAGCAGGGAGTCTGCTTCTCCCTGACCCTCCCCACTCTCATGTGCTCTCTCTCTCAAATAAATAAATAAAATCTTTAAGAAAAAAGATTTTATTTGACAGAGAGAGCACAAGCAGAGGGAGAGAGAGGGAGAAGCAGGCTCCCTGCTGAGCGAGGAGCCCAATGTGGGACTCGAATCCCAGGACCCTGGGGTCATGACCTGGGCCGAAGGCAGCTGCTTAACTGACTGAGCCACCCAGGCGTTCCTCACTGTCCCCGTCTTTAAGACGAGGTCTGCCGTGAGGAGTAAGCAAAATGAAATGCCTTGAAGTTCTTAGCACAGTAGTTAAAGGACTCCATGCTTATACTTTTTAAAGAGGCCTTTTAAAGCAGTAATCCACAAACTGGCCCTGTCTTGGCCCTTAAGCTCATTCTGTATTTCCTGGCGGGGAGAAGGGACAGGAATCTGTCTTGTTAGTAATTACCGGTGCCCACAGCTGGGCAGACCCTTGAACAAGGAAGGGGTTGTCGAATCAGGATAAAATACCCAACTTCCACCACCAGGTGGCGCTTGAACCCGGTTGTTTCCACCGCTGTGCGGCTGAAGGTTTGCAGGACTCCTGAGAAACCAGGCCACAGGAACCCCGTGAGGATACTGGGGAGCGGGGGGGTCGGGGGGGGCAATAACTGATTGCAAACCCTGTTCTGGAGAAGTTCCCACCTTACACACAGGCTTAGTTCCTTGCTGCAAGAATGCCCCTGGATTCAGAAGCTCAACAACTTGATTCCTTTTTCTTTTTTTTTAAAGATTTTATTTATTTGAGAGAGAGAATGAGAGAGCGCACATGAAAGGGGGAAGGGTCAGAGGCAGAAGCAGACTCTCTGCTGAGCAGGGAGCCCGATGTGGGACTCGATCCCGGGACTCCAGGATCATGACCTGAGCTGAAGGCAGTCGCTTAACCAACTGAGCCACCCAGGCGCCCCAACTTGATTCTTTTCACTAAATCTTGAGGACACCTCCCTCTGCTGCTCTAGGACCTTGGCCTGTATGTGGGCTTCTCTGGGAATGAAGAGAGGCCTTGACAGCAGAACACAGTGGAAGATTCGATGGTTGGAGACCTGAGCCCCAACACTAGAATCCCAAAGGTTAAGGTTTAAGGTTACTGGGCCTGTTTCGTCATGGGCTCCAGTAAGAGCTGAATGCATCTGAAAGGCTTTGGGAAAGGATTAAAGCACTCAACAAACATTAGAAACAAGAGCCTTGGAGGTCATAAGACGAAGATAACCCCATTAAAGGAAGAGTCAGCACACACTCCCTGAGAAGGGAAAATGAATGAATTGAAGTCCCCAGCACTGATTAGGCACAGGAAGGAGCATGCTCCATGGGAATGGATGAGCACAGGTCCCTCAGACCCAGGACTTCAGAGCCCTTCTGCTAAGCACACTTTGATACCAGCCCCTCTTCACCCCGTCCACAGCTGACCCCCAGCCCAAGCCACCTCTTTCCTCATCTCCTAAACACTTGCTCACATCCATTATGCTCCTTCCCTGCCAAAGTTAAATCTTAACATAAATCCCTGATCCGTCTGTCACTCCCCCCACCTTCAAATCCTTCAGTGGACATTGTTCTTAGGACAATGACCTAAATCCTCAGCATGGCCACTAAGGCCCCGTAGGACTCAGGCCCCAGTTGCCTCCCTAGCCCACTGCTGGAAACTGGCCCTTGCTACATGTACTCATTCACTCTGACTCTCCTTCTGCAAACACACAGCCGCTTTCCGGCTCACAGCCTCTCACATGTTGACCTTCTGTTCAGAACACACTCTGTCCCCTAACTCCCCTGTTCATGCCTACATATCCTCCAGATCTCTGCTCAGCCATCCTTTGCGAGGAAACCTTTCTGCTCCCCACAACCACCCCCACCCCCGCTGCTCCTCCCACGGCACTTTGTCCTCTTCACCCAGAAGAGAAACTGAGTGCTAGTGGTAGGACATTTATTTATGTGATATTAATGCTTGTCTGGTCCAGCACTAGGGTGTAAGCAGGGGCCAGGCTTGTTTGGTTCCCACAGTCTCCCCAGCACCTGGTACAGCACCTGGCAGAGGAGGAACACCAGTATGAACTAAGTGAGAGAAAGGCCAATGCCAGGAGAAAGACAGGCAGGCTCGAGTGCCCATGACTCCTCTCCAGCTGGACCCACAGGTGTGCACTCTGGGGGGAAACCAAGGCTGCGGGAGATAGCGGGGACCCGCAGAGAGCCAGCCCCTCCTAGCAGGCCTGTCTCCCTGCTGGCAGGCTCACATCCTTGGCCCTAATGTGCAAGGCTATTCTTCATGTGGGTAAGCACTGCCTAACGAGCCACCCTCCCACGTACAGAAATGCCGTCACTGGCTCCTGTGGTCAGATAAATGTTGTCGGGGTCTGCAGGCACGCCGCCGTCTCTCCTGGTGATGTAGGCAGCCACATCTTCACGGATGCAATTGACGCCCTGGCTAGCGCTGTAAGACCCTGTAAGACAGCAAGAAAGACAAGTGACTGGAGGCAGGATGACTGGCTCTATGGGGTTGGTGACAGCCACAGAATTACCTGGGGTGGGGGGGGGCGTGAGGGAGGTCTTAGACAGGACCCAACTCCCACTACTCTAGGCTGTGGAATCGTGGCAAGCTGCTTAACCACCTATCCGGGCTTCATCCACCCACCCGCTCATCCATCCGTCCACTCATCTGCTATCTCTCCATTCGTCCACCTGCCCATCCACCCACCGATCCATTCATGCTTTCAATATTCACAGAGAAGTTAGAAGTCAAGCATTATTCCAGGCCCTGGCTTCCAATCAGGCATATGTGCCCATACCTCTTTTATCCACCCTCCTGGGATTCGTACACATTCTACAACGTATAAATCACTACTGCTAGGCTTGCTATGTCTTTATCACCACTGCCTACACATGGTACCACAGAGGAATAGCAAGAGCCTTCTGCAGCCCTGGAAATGTTCCATGTCTTGATCCGGGTGAGGGTTACGCAGGTGTGTGCATGTGCAAAAACTATTCGAGCTGTACATTAATATTTGTTCATTTTATTATAGGTTTGTTAATGCCTCAATAAAGAACATAAGTTTTTTAACATCAGGCCACTGTTTCTTATAAAGAATTTGAGAATAGGTACTTGGACATGCACAGAATCTGGTAGGAGTCCCAAACTGGTGAACTGAATTCCCTGGAGAAGTGAAGGGGAGGCTGGGGCTCAGAAGTGGGAGGCGGACTTTTCACTCTATGTCCTTTTACACCGTTTGAGTTTTAGAACACATTTAAAGAGAAACAGCCTATTCCTTCTAAGACTACTGCAAACCCACCACCAGGAGGCAGGATGGGGCTTCTCTGGGCGTCAGTGAGTATCAGTCAGTCCAGGTCCTGCACCCTGGGGGCACTTCACGTGAGGCTCTACTCAAGTGGCCAGCCAGGCTCTGCCTCAGTGTCTGTGCATCACTGGACTCACCTTTCCCCTCTGGCCAGCCATAGGATGGGGAGGGAAGCAAGGGGAGCCTAGGCCAGTTCTCTTAAGGTTCCAGTGGCAAACATGAACATGTATCAAATCCAGGTGGTGGGTTCCAGGTCTTTTGTTACATTACTTGGGGTATTCTAATGCATTTGAAATATTTTATAAATTGTAACAGTGGGGAGGTACAAATGCTGGTATTAGAGAATCCTTCCTCTATGGAGTGACTGACCTGATTATTTCTGAGCTCCCAATCTCAGAAACCTTTCCCTGTGCCTTCTCTCAATGCCTGCCCCTCCACTCCATGGGGCCTGTCCATTCCCACACCAGCCAAGCCTCCCCTTTCTCCTGCCTCTAGCTCATCCACTTCCTGAGTTCCCAGGTCTTCACCCCTTGGCAAGCTCCCCGCCCCTGCAGGCCACTGACTTTCCACCCTTTCCTTCAGCTTTTCTGTTACGCTCCAAACCACACTGGTCTTTCAAAGTTCAAATCGTCTCTCTCTAGGGGGGCTGTCATAAAGCTACTGCCCCACGCCCAGCCTCTCCCATGACATGCAATTTCTCCAGTTATTTATTGTATACACATGAAGCCTGCCTCATGTTTTTTTTTTAAGATTGTATTTATTTGAGAGGGAGAGAATGAGAGAGAGAGAGCACAAGAGGGAAGAGGGTCAGAGGGAGAAGCAGACCCCCTGCTGAGCAAGGAGCCCAATGTGGGACTCGATCCCGGGACTCCACGATCATGACCTGAGCCGAAGGCAGTCGCTTAACCAACTGAGCCACCCAGGTGCCCCTGCCTCCCCATGTTGACTGTAAGTTCCTTGAGAGCAGGGGCCATTACCTATTTCTTCTGTGCATCTCTGCTAGAGCAACCTATCCTCCTGCCTGGCCCCACCCCACTACAGCCCTGCTTAGGACCCACTGCCTTCAGACTGAAGGCAACCTGCCTCCCATGGCCTACAAACCAGCATCATCACCACTGCCAAACTTCCCAGCCCCATCACATACCACCCCATCCAGACCTCTTCACTTGATCACACTCAGTTCTCAAACCTCAGGGCATTTGCACACACCATTTCTTCTGTTTGGCATGCATTTGTAGGTTCTCTATTACTCACCGTCCACTTGAATTTGAATCATATTTGCTCCTTAAACCCCTCCTCTACCTTAGAATTCCTGGTTACTTAAAGCCCCATAGCTCTCTGCTTTTTCTCCAAGAACTCATGAAAACTAGAGATTATTTTTTGTGTGAGTTCTTTTTAATGTTTGTTTCTCCCAAATCTGACCGTGAACTTTTTGAGCATGGAAATTCCATTGCCTGGTTCACCAGTGTCCCTCAGAGCCTGGAGCAGCGCTCCGGGAGGGCTACATAAGGACCTGCACCTCCCTGGATGTCCAGATTCCACCTTAATCTTATGTAAGATCCAAGATACAACCTGAGAACTGAATTACTCATCAAACAGAAAATAAGGAAACTCCAGTAAGAAATAATTTTAGGGGCACCTGGGTGGCTCAGTTGGTTGAGCATCCAACTCCTGATTTTGGCTCAGGTCATGATCTCAACTGAGGCCCAGGTCTGAAGGCTCTGCGCTCAGCAGGGAGTCTGCATGAGAGTCTCTCTCACCCTTCCCCCTCCCCCTACTTGTGCATGCTCTTTCTCATATAAATAAATAAATCTTTTTTAAAAAAAAGTAATTTTAAAGGGCGCGATAAAAAAAACACATCCAGATGAGCTCTAAGACCTTGTTTACATACTTAATAATCCCAACCTGGGTCGGGGTCGCCCTGAGCATACTGACATTTTCCATTCCCCTTACTTCTATGGGCTGGTAGGCTTAGTTAACAGAGCACCACCCCCAGGATGACACTGCCCTACCCCCTGCCATGGGCAGGGACTGGTGGTGATCCCCAGGGACAGCACTTCTCCACACCTGACAAGGGGCTTTAGCACATACGTCAACCTCCTTCAAAAGCCCAGGAGGTGAGTAGAGTACTTCCTAGTTCAAGGAGGAGAGAGGCTCAGGGAGTACCCACCTAATCTATCCTCATAGGGTCCTCAGACAGAACTCAGTGCAGGTCCCCAAAACCCCACAGGCCAACTTTCCTCTTGCTACAACACCGCAAGAGGGGACTCACATGAACGTGGCCTCCCAAACTCTTCCCCACAGCCCTGGCTGACAAGAGTTGCAAAAACTTGGTGAAAACTTCCTACGGGGAACAAAGAACCCCTCCCACTTCCCCAGACATTCACATCAGGTATGCAGAAGGCCAATACTCCCTCCCCCGCCTCTCCTTGCAGCTTCCAGGAATCTTAGGCCCATGGCCACGGGGTCTTTGAGAAGCGCGTTTGTCCTGTGAGCTGGGCAGAGGGCGCAGGAACAGAGGAGCCTGCAGCCTGGGCGTTTGGGCTGTCAGGTTGTTCTCTGCCAGCTTGTGGTTTCGGCCTTGCCACACAAGGTGCTGGCCCACACCTTCCCCAGTCTGGCGGGCAGGAAAGCAAGGGGGAGCTGGCCCCTTCCTGAGAGGGACACCCTGAAGGACAGTGACCAGACTCGGACAGAGGGCTGGTGGAGCAACCACAGCAAGGAAGGTAGTAAGCACAGGGCTCTCATTAAAGGGAAAAAGCAGAAAAAGGAAGGGGAGGGGCTGGGGTATGGCAGAGAGGCCAAAGGTAGCTGATCCTCTGCTGAGAAGCCGCAAGAATCACTCTCCCACGTTCCAAAACATTCAGGCACGTGTCCTAAAAAACTCTAAGACAACTATTTTTCCTGGGGTGAGGAAAGCTGGATCCCCTGTGTAGGCGTGGGGCAAAGGAATGGGGCAAAAGTAAACAGAACAAAGAACAGGAGATGAGAAAAGAGCCAGAGGCCCAGAGACATCTCAGCAGCAAAGGGAGAGAGAATATCATTTTCACATCTACGGGGGCCAAATTCCAGGGCCTCCCTCCATGGAGTGCTCCCTCCATAAGGAGGCAGATGGCTGGGCGTGGGCTTCCAGCAAAGAGGCCAAAGGCCGGGGTGGTGGGAACACAAGGGATGAGGGCAGACAGCACGGTCAGAAGGAAGGAAGCCACCAACTGGGGTTCACAAGCATCTCACAGCACTCCCCTTCCCCAGGAACTGCCTGCCACTTCTTGCCGTGGGGGTGACAGACAGGCAAGAAGGCTGGACAAAGCCTCGCACCGCACTTCACCTGGCCTGTCACTGAGGCCCATCCCTGGGTTAAACCCTCTGCTCTAAGGGGCGCCTGGGTGACTCAAGGTAAGCCTCTGATTCTTTTTTTTTTTTTTAAGATTTTATTTATTTGACAGAGACACAGCGAGAGAAGGAACACAAGCAGGGGGAGTGGGAGAGGGAGAAGCAGGCTTCCCGCGGAGAAACGAGCCCGATGCGGGGCTTGATCGCAGGACCCCGGGATCATGACCTCAGCTGAAGGCAGACTCTTAACGACTGAGCCACCCAGGCGCCCCAGCATCTGACTCTTAATTTCAGCTCAGGTCATGATCTCGGGGTCCTGGGATCGAGCCCCTCATCAGGCTCTGCACTTAGCAGGGAGTTGGCTTGAGGATTCTCTCCCTCCTCCTGCTCTCTCTCTAAAATAAGTAAATCTTAAAAAAAAAAAAAAAAAAAACCAACCCTCTGTTCTGACAGAGGGTCAGTTACTCAAGCTGGCTCCCAGGTGTAAAGTCAAACTCCAGGCCAATGTAGGCTCTCGCAACTGAAGTGCCCTGGTCCTCAAAAAGATGGCATTTACCTCACTGCCCAGCTAACAGCAGCTGAACAGGGCAGACAGGAAGAGGAAGACTACTTTTCATTACTCTGTGTGTCACCATGCCATACACATTCACACACTCACTCACATGAATAACTCTCCATTCGGGGCCAGGGCCCAGGCCCATGCTCAGAACACATGCCCTCGGAACCCACTTCATGCCCTCTGGGACCTGGCTAGTTGGGGGGCCTCACCCAGGCTGTTCCCGCCACAAGCCTGTAGGATCCGCCGAGCTCGTTTCTTCGCATCTTCTGGGAAGCTGGGGCTGTCCAACAGGTTTGGGTAGGTGCAGAGTGCCATCACCTGGGGGAACAGAGGCGCGAGCTGGGCTCCCAGCACCCCCCACCCCAGAGCGCCAGGAGGGGCGGGCACAAGGACCCTAAGCATTGACCCTGTGAAGATGACAACTTTGGGATGTGCATGCCTCTGTACAAGGGCTCCAGCCTGGGGGAGCTTGGAGGTGCATGGGGAGGAGCATGCTGGCCTCTTTGCAGCAGGAGAGATGCTGAAAGGTGGACTACATCATGACCTGGGCTTGGGACCCAAAGGGGGTCTGCCAGAAGAGGAGCAGGGAACAGAAGGAGCCTACCCCTCAGTCCTTGGCCCCAACTCTTCCAAAGAGGACAGCAGTTCACACACCCAAGGCCACAAGATCCAGGGGGCTCCTGAGCCGGGGCCAGGGCTGAGCAAGCAGGTGAACCCCAACTGAAAGCACAGACCCCTAACTCACAGACTGCGTGTCCTCCTGCATGCCCTCAACCCCCTGCCCCTTTTCTCACCATCATCTCCTTTCCTGGCCAGAACTGAAAGCCCGGTCAGCTTTCCCATCTCTGTAACAGAGAAAATCACCCTAACCTCACAAATTAAGAGGATTAAGCAAGGAAATGTTTGCAGAAGTGCCTGTAAACCCCAGCTCACAGGGCAAGTCTAAGCTGGTAGCTTAGGAACTGTGCCAAGAGCACGGAGGGGACATAAGGGCTCGTGGCTCTTGACACCGGCTGGGTGACTACAGGTGGGAGCTGGCTCTTGGAGCCTCGCTTTTCTTCACTGGTGCAATGGGTAGTGACCCAGCCTACCCTCTGCTCTCCTCCCACAGGCACTTGTGAAGATGCGACAAGCGTGAAGGCTGCAGGATGCCAGCACCAGGTAGAAGCTGGGTTTGCCGCAGCCAGAGGCAGCATTGGATTTGGGAACATGTCAGCCAGCCAGGGAAGGCTGAGGCAACATTCCTGCCCAGAGCCCCAGGCAGGGGCTCTTTCCCCTGGCCTCTTTCCTCCAGAGCTGCGTGATTCTAGGATAGCCAGGGCCCTCCAGCCTCCTGCTGCCTCCGCCTCGCTGGCAAAGCTGCTCTGTTTGGTCCGATCCATTTCCCCATCCTGGGCCCAGGCAGCTGGTGAGCGCCTGAGGTCAGCAGCAGCGGCCATGGGAGGGGAGGCCCAATGGACGTTCCTCAGGTCAGTGCCAGCCTCGGTTCTTTCCCCCAGACCCCGTGTGAACTCCCTGAGCTAAGTAAGGTCCCCACACCCCCCCACCCAGAGAGTAGGGCAGGGTCCGGGGCCTTCGGTGCTCAGCTGCCCTGCTTGCCCAAGCCTGCGAACCTTAACCACGTAAGCGCCGTATTTTGCTCCAATTCTCTGCAAAACAGCTTTCGCCACAGCTGGTCCTAGCCTCTGTTCAGGCAGCCCTATGGCATTTTCCCACCCTGTTTTTTCCCCTCCAGCCCACCAATGCCCCAGTTTCAGCCCATGCAGCATCCTTGTGGCTGGTGCTCACGCTGGAGCATAAAACCCGCCTCCTGCAGACCCCCGGAGCAGGATGGGTCACAGCAGCGAGGCAGCCAGGAGAGGAGCAGCTGACAGTGGCCTCCAACCCCACACTCTCCTGCTGGGCCAGGGGTGGGCACTTCATGCTCAGCGTTGCTCTGGGGCCCCCAGCTGTCCTCCAAGGCAGGCTCTGGTGATCTGTACTTGCTCAAAGCCACCCAGATGGTAAGTGGCAGTCAACACTCAAACTCGGGGTGTCTCACCTGGGATCAAAGTACCCGCACGTTGCTCTGGGGCCCCCAGCTGTCCTCCAAGGCAGGCTCTGGTGATCTGTACTTGCTCAAAGCCACCCAGATGGTAAGTGGCAGTCAACACTCAAACTCGGGGTGTCTCACCTGGGATCAAAGTACCCGCACCCCCACATACCACCTCCCAGCCCACTGGGCCTCTACCTCTTCAGGCTGCCTCTGATGTGCTTATTGACCCAAGCTCCAAACTCGGTATCAGAGACCATGACTAGGGAAGGGCATCCCTGGGAGCCTCGGACACAAGAGTAACCCCACAATGAATCTAGGCATTCTAGACAGCTTTGGAAGGGCAGGAGGCTGAGGGAGAGACCCGGGCGACGTCAGGCACTGGAGGGGGCTGCTACTTTAATGGCACCTCCCTGTGAGGTTCTGGTGCCTGCTGTGTCCCGAGGGCACTGGACAGGGGAGGAAGCAGGGATGAGAGGAGCTGGCTGGCCCTAGCAGCCTCCAGTTCCTGCTCTCCCGGCAGGCTCTGCTCCTGAGGGCCAGCTTACCTGTCGGAGGAAGGTTATTGGCTGCTGTCCCATGGCCTGGGCGTCCCCGATGTTGGCACGGATGACCTCAGTGAATGGTTTTTTGATACCCTGGGCAGAGAGAAGGCAACAGGTGGTTAGTTACTTGGAGACTCTCAGATCCTGGATTCCAGAGGCCAAGCAATGCCCCCACAGGATATTAATAAACACTCCTATTTTGAGCCTTACCAGGTGTCAGGCATAGTGTCAAGCCCTTGACATGGCTTGCCCCATTTAACCTTAACCACTACCCCATGAAGAACTAGTATTAATTTCATTTTACAAATGAGGAAAATGAGGAAAATGAGGTTTCAAAAGGCTAAGAGAGATCACATAATTGATAAATACAAGTACGGGGATTTGAAGCCAGACTCCAAGATGACTTCTCAGCCACTATGCTCAGCGTCCCCCACTTTCTGAGAAGGCTAAAGAGCTCTCCTGGGCTACCACAGCACCCTGAAGCAGCTGCAGGTCCATGGTCACCAGTCAACCGGGGCGTGAGGGGGATGCCTAAAAAGAGGACCTTGGGGCAAAAGTGGTGGGAGGCAGGGGTCAGTAGCAGAGGCCCCCAAACGTCAAGGAGAGGCTCCCACAACTCACCCCCAAGCACGGTTACGCCTCAACAGCCTAAATAAACGGCAGGGGCACCACGGCCCCCTGCCCCTCCAGAAGACCCCCATCAGTGGGGACCTCTAGGCTTGTTCCCTTGCAACCTGGCTTTGCAGAATAAAGAATGTGGGCTGATTTTCACTTAAAAAAAAAAAAAAATTCACCGGAGATGGAAAAAGAGTGGCTGCAGAACAAATTCGTGGCCACTGCCTGAGCAATGTGTTCAGCACTGGAAGGAGGTCCCAGAGGGACTCAGACACCTGCCAACCTCAACGCTGGGGAGTGGGGGTGTTGGGGGGTGGGGGAGTGACTAAGGGACTCCCTGCTGCCGCGGAGAAAATGCACTTTGGATGGAGGTTTGTGGGGATCTGGAAATGTGGGGATTCCACAGAGCTCCCTGATAAGTCCATAATTTGCCACCAGAAGAGTAACAATCAGCAGCAGGTTCAAGGACCTCCCAGGGTGGCTGGAGGATTCCCCGAGACAAACACTAGGAACGCACATCATCATCTTACAAAGCCCGACCAAGGACAAGGTCAAGAGGGTCATGGGTAGAGTTAAGAAGGCTGTGGGGCAAGGAGGTGGCGGGACCGAGGGGTGGCCTGGGTACAAGGCCTGGCCAGCTTCCCATCTCCAGCTGCCCTTTCCTCAAGGGCATGCTAAATTCAAGTTTTAAAAATACTATTCTATGTTTTTTTTTAATTTTTTATTTAAATTCAATTTAGTTAACATATAGTGTACTATTAGTTTCAAGGGTAGAATTTAGTGATTCATCAGTTGCATATAACACCCAGTGCACATTCCATCAAGTGCCCTCCTTCATGCCCATCCCCCAGTTACCTCATTCCCCTCCAGCAACCCTCAGTTTGTTTCCTAGAGTTAAGTGTCTCTTAGGGCTTGCCTCCCTGTTTTCTATGGTTTTGACCCTTGTCTTTTCTCCATTTCCCACAATGTGGGAATAAAAGCACCTTTAGAAAACTTTCCCTTTTCAAAATCAGTAATATACACCTTAAGTAAAACACAGTGACCTTAAGGGCCGAAAGTAGCCGGCAAACCAGTTTTCCTGATCCTTCCCTGCCACCCGTAAGACCCTCCCATATATCTGGCTGCTCTGGAGCAAGAAGGCATGGAGTTGGGGACAGAGCGGGCTGAGGGTGTCTCAGAAATGGCCCTGGACCTTCATAAACAGGGCTTGATAAGTCTCCAAAAGCTTATGGGGGGAAGAGGCCTTTTAATTCCCTGTGTCCCTTCTGCAGAGCTCTTCAGGGCTGGTCAGTATGAAAAGAGGTCCCAGGGTGCATGGGAAAAGCAGCTTAAGTGTCCTGAGGGCCAAGGCATATGGGTGGCACCACCCTCTGCTCCAGGGCTAGGACAGGGGTGAGAGCAGGGCCCTGGAGACAGACTGTGAGGCATGTGGCCCCAGGGCTCACCCCAGGGGCAGGAGGCAGGAGGGGGGTTGTGGAGGAGGGGCCAGGCCACAGTGTGCAAAGGGGCAGGACCCACCCACCCCTTGGCCCCGGACTGGGCTCCGCGCACAGGTCCCTCTGTCAGCCTGTGAACTGTCACAGCCCCCTAGGCCTGGCCAGCGGAATACAGGTAATTTCTATGGTATGGGCACAGTCCATTCTTTGGGATGGATAAAATCTGTCACAGTCGAGGGCCAGGAACCAACACACAGCTGCGGGCCCTCAGCCAGCCCAATGCAGGGAGAGAAAATGCCTGGAACAGAGGCCTGGATGTTCCTTTCCCATGCCCGCCCCCTGCACTGCTCAACCAAATTCAAGGCCTGCTGACAAGAAGCCTGGGAACACTGAGCATCTCCTTTCTTGAGTCTGGGTGCCCACAGACTCCTGACATTTTGCTGTGATGGATGAGCTTGGGGGGGCGGGGAGGACTTGCTCCCTTGTGGGCAGCAGACCAGCCTGCCCAGCCACAGGCCCCCATATAGAGGAGACTGTTCTGGGCAGATTCCTATCTCTAGGTACTCAAGGTCCACACGAGATGGGAAATACCAAGGAGCGAGGGACAGACTCCTGCCCAGAGTGACTCATCCAGGCCTGGTAGGCACACCCAATGGTGACCTTGCCTCAGCCCAGCCCCCAGGAACCTGTCAGGTCAGCAGGTAGCATCCCAGTTTCCTCCCACAGTATCCTAGAGCACATCTAGATAATCCACTTGCATACATTCCACCCAGAGCTACTTCCCTCTGGGGCAGTGAGATAAGATCCTACCCAGAGGAACTCCTTCCACACCATTCAGCTTAAGTAGGGATCAGGGAATAGGCCCTCAGGTTCAAGGATGGCATATTTCTGAGGGTGTTACCAAGGAGAAGGAAAAAGACTATCATTGTCCTTCCCAGTTCACAGGTCCAACATCACTAGGAGGGTTGAGGGCCCAAGGATGATTCTAACAGGCTCAAGGCTTTCTTGAGCAAGGGATGGCTCCTGTCATTTCATGTGACGTGGTGGTGGCGGGGTGTTGGTAGGGCAGTTATATCCTGGAACAGAGCTCTGGATGTTCATTTCCCATGCCCGCTCACTACACTGCTCAACCAATTCAGGGCCTGCTGACAAGAAGTCTGGTAACACTGTGCATCTCTTTTCTTGGGTCTGGGTACCCAAGGTCCCACCAAGGTCCACATGGGATGGGAAATACCCTGAACTCCGAGGGTCTGTGGGAGGGTCACCCGTAGAAACTGAGACTCACAGGGCAGAAGCAGGAAGTAAAGCTGATGAGCTCCAAATAGGATAATTCATGACGGCAAGGCTAAGGCCCAGGCAAGACAGAGCCAACCCTGCAGAATGCATTCCCAGACCCAGAGAGGCTCAGCATGAAGGCAAGGAAAGGGCATCCCGTGGCGCTTCTCCTCAAGCAACTCTCATTAGTTTTAGAAAAGGACTCTTTAAGAGTTCTAACTGGTTTCTAGCTGTTTTCAAAGCATCATAACTAACATCTCAAACTAGTCTTTAGAAGAAATAAGTTGGCCCCATTTTGCAGAGGCATAAACTGAGGCCAAGGTGCTCTGAGAGACTTCTCTGAGGCCCACAGCACGTAAAGCAAAGCCCAGGATGCAGGTCCATGGTGACCTGGGCAGGGGTGGGTGGTGGAGGGTTTCTTCTATTAGAAGCCCACACTACAAATTCATTTTAAAGTAGCATCTAAACTCTATAAAGAAAATGACCAGGGGCGCCTGGGTGGCTCAGTTGGTTAAGCAACTGCCTTCGGCTCAGGTCATGATCCTGGAGTCCCGGGATCGAGTCCCGCATCGGGATTCCTGCTCAGCAGGGAGTCTGCTTCTCCCTCTGACCCTCTTCCCTCTAGTGCTTTCTATCTCTCATTCTCTCTCTCTCTCTCAAATAAATAAATAAAATCTTTAAAAAATAAAGAAAATGACCAGTGAGATTTCACCACCTGTGCTTGGAACAGCCAGGGTTGCCGATCTTAGTTCTCAGCTAACTATAACCAGGTTCTATCTAGCACCTTCCATTTTTACCGGTGTAGATGCAGTACAAACTGATGTTAACAGTCATCATCAGTTTTTCCCTCTATTTATGAATGTTTTGCCCCAACTGTGTGTACTTTACAAATAGAAGTAAAGCCACTCCTGTGTCTCTACTTGTGTCAACTTCCTCCCCTCCTGCAATAAAGAAAAAAAGAAGTAGGTTGAGGAAGAACTGACAGATCTTTTCAAAACTCCTAATTTCAGCTTATTTTTAAGTGCTGCTCCCAGTGAACACCAGGATCTGAAAAGCTAATCATTTCTCCCCCTTGGAGCTTGGAGCTGCTGTCAGCGAGAAATAGGGCCTCCCTGAGAGCACACAGACTGCACGGGAGGAGAATGAACCCGTTCACACCCACTTAGCCAACTACTCCTCCCTCCTTCAGGCTTTCCTGAGCATTTTCCACTCCTATCACAGAAGGAAGGACGGGGCTCACCCGGCAAGCCACCTCAAAGTCAAACACCAGAACCAAAAGGCAACACAAAGGCCAGGACACCTTCAGATGGACAAGACAGTACAAAAGTCAGGGCAGGGGTTGTGGGGGGTGGGGAATCTCTGGGCCCACCAAGCCACCTCTCTCCTTTTATAGACTAGGGAAACCCAAGTCCAGAGAGGATGAGATTCACCCCAAGTCACCCTACAAATCCTTACCCATCCCATCTCTACCCAATCAAACCCTTTATAACATCAGTCCAGTTTTGATCATTGCATTTCAAAACAGAGGTAGAAAAAAAATGACGCTGTGCACAGCCAAGCCAAAAAAAGAAAAAAAAATGACTGGGAAAATATGGCTCTCTCAGAAGGGGCACTGTGTAAGCTAGCAAAGTAGAGAGAGGCTGTCTCCCAAAATGAAAGGTTTAAGTGAGGCTATGCTGGCTTGGCTGAGCTATGTCTCCAGCACCTAGACGGGGACAAAGTGAGAATAAAACGAGAAGGGAGGAGCTTGAATGAAAGCACCAGAAAGCAGGTGCACAGAAAACTCAACTTACTCCAGAGTAAGCCACGGGAATGTGGGGTGTCTGTCCCAGAAATCACAGGGTGTTTCCAGCTTAAATGACCAAGAAATTTGTCCACCTCAATCATGGAACCATACCCTGGGCTGGAAAACCTTCATGGTTCCCCACTTCACACCAAAACCCCCACCCTCCACCAGAAAAGTCCTGAGCCCGGCACCCAAGACTCCAGCCCACCTGGAGTGGGCTGTCTCATTTTTCTGTCTCATTTATCACCCCTATCCCCCTGCCATGGTGCTCTTCAAATAGCACCAATCCATGCCCCAAATGCCCAGAACTTCCCAACCTTCCATCTTTGCTCACAGCTCCCACGTGGAATTCTCTCACATTTTTCTCTGCCTGCTAAAAAATCCCACCAGTCCTTGAAGAACTGGTGGGGGAGAGGCTCAGATCCAGAGAACAGGAGGGCAGTCAGCCTCCTGAAGACAAAGACGGACACCTTTCTGTCCTAATCATCCTCATACTTCATGGAGCCCACACCCAAGCCGCTATTTAGCAAAAGGTAGATAGAGGCAATTCCTGGAGCCCTTACCAGCTCTGAAACCAGAGGAATTAGCTGTAAAGTGATAAGCCGAGAACAATTTAATCTCAGCTTTGTTTTAACAGGGAGACTATTGTCTCAAGGACAGGCAACTCCAGTCGGCCAGAGAGCCACAAGGAGCAGAGTGGCAAAACTCATGTTTTCGGTGCCTGGCCCACCTCAGGCCAGCGAAGCACAGAAACCAAGCCAGACTTCTGTGGGCCAAACCTTAAACTTAGCCCTGCAAGGAGTCAGAGGGAGACCCTGGACTCTGACTTGTTCAGCTCACTATTTTCAGCCTGGAGAACTGGGCATCCCACCACTGCTTCCTCCCATGTGTTCAAGGGACACTAAGTGATCAACTTGCCCCAGAGTCACCCAGTCTAGAGCCTCTGAGAACAAGATCAAGGAACCCTCCCCCACCCGCATTCTGGGCTAGAACTATCTTAAGCAAGCAGTTGTTTCATCAGATATTACAAATCTGGGCGCCTGGGTGGCTCAGTCGGTTAAGCAACTGTCTTCAGCTCAGGTCATGGTCCTGGAGTCCTGGGATCGAGTCCCACATTGGGCTCCCGGCTCAGCTGGGAGCCTGCTTCTCCCTCTGACCCTCTCCCCTCTCATGCTGCTTCTCTCGCTCACTCTCTAATAAACAAATAAAATCTTTAAAAAAAAAGATATTACAAATCTTAGGAGTATTTGCCTTTTTTTTTTTTTTTTTTTACATTGCCACTCTTGACTCGGCCTCCTCAATTCCACTCAGGTTAGAACTGGTGTCTTACAGAGGTAGCTCTTACACACACCCAGTCACCCTGGTTGTAGGAAGAGAGAAATCACTCCTGGGGATGCGGGCACTTTTACATGCAACTACAAACTAAAGCCAAGATCCCAGCCAGCCAGAAAGAAAGCACCACAGTTTTCCTACCAAGGCCCCAAAGGCTCAAGATTTTGACTACCCACTGGGGGTGAGTGCATCCCCAGAGAACAAACTGTGGTGGCCAATCAAGGTTTCAGTGAGGGGCCTAAAGGCAGGAATTGTCAGGACCCTCCTCCACACCTCCACTCTTGTCATGGAACCACTACTGGCAGAATGACCCAAAAGGCCTCAGAAAGAAAAAAGCTTTGGGAACAAACCCAAGTCTTAGAGCCTTCCTCCATCTCCTACCTAACATGGTAACCTTCCCAACACTCCCATCCAGCACCCCCTTACACCATTCCTCCATTTTACTTTCTTCAAAGCACTTATTCACTATCTGAAATTCTCTGATTTATTTCCTGCTGGTTGTAGCCCTCCCCCCATGGATCTTGGTTCCACCGCGGGTAGGACAGCCACATAACGTGCAGTGCCTGGCACTACCGGTCGCTCAATTATAATTGATGAATTCAGTTCAACAAGTGAACCGTATCTGAGGGCCTTACTTTGTGCCAGGTGCCGGGAACCAGTGGGTGAAGGGATGGGAGGAGGGCATTCTTGTTTTAGCCAACCTTGGCTGAATGAAGAAGCTGGCCACCCGGGTGGGAGGAAGCCCCAGCGGGTGGACCCCAGCCGCGGATAGCTACTGCTCTCCCTCCCCCCGACCCCCGCGCGATTCGGCGACGGTAGCCTCCCTAGGCCCTCCCGCTTGGCGGGCCGCGGCGCCCGCGCTCACCCGCTGCAGCTCCAGCTCGATCTCGACGGCCTTGAGCACGATGGGTCCCCGCACCGCATACTCCACAGCCTTCACCTGCGGGTTCATGGACTCAAGCGTAAGGATGCGCTCGCGCCGGCTCCGCTCGGGCCGCACCTTGAGCACTGCCGAGGCCTCGGCGGCTGCGCTGCTCTGACTACGGCCCCACGGGCCCGGGGTCCGGGGGCAGCAGCCCCGCCGGACCAGTGCCGCTGCCCGCTGCATCGCGCGCCCGTCCAGGGAAACCTTGACACTACAAGAAAAAGAATAAACACGTCGCGCACAGTCCAAGGCGGGCACCAGTGCCCCCACCCCCAAGCCCAGCCAAGGGCCCTTTCAGCGAGCGGTGCCAGCCTGGCTCCGGGGCCGGGTGCCCATCCCCCGGCGACTCGGACCCTCCACCGCGCTACTGCAGAGCCAAAGCAATTTCTGCAAAAGCTGCGCCCAATGCACGCATGCAACGTGCCTGTCGCCGCCGCCTGGCCAACCCTCGCTGCGCCCAGCTACCGCGCGCGCCTAAAACTGGCCCGGGGCTTCGGCACCCGCAGCCGCATTTCAGCGCCCAGCGCCCGCACCGCCCGGCCCCCTGCGCTCGCACACCCACAGCCGGCGGGTCCGCCCCGGACCTGCCCACTGGCTCCTGGGCCTTGTAGTTCCCCAGTCTTCTTCCAGAGCCGATGTAGAGAGCTGGTTGAACTACAAGTCCCATAGTGCTCCGCGCTGGCCTGATAGGGGGCCGGGCCAGAGGCGGGAACGGTCTTCAGACTTTGCCGGGGGCCGGGCGGGCTCCTTTGTCCCCGCTGAGGGGCTGGAGAGTTGGGCTGGAGAGTTGGGCTGGGGCAGGGCCAGGGGCTGTTCTTTCAGCCTTCTACGAATTTAGAGCTATTTGCCGTGTCTCCTTGGAGCCGCATCCCACCCTCTCACGACTCCTCCCCCCACCCCCCCGCACTATCCAACACCTGCGAGGAGACAGGCTGAGAGATGGTGCAGTCCTCGCCTCGGGTTTCATCATCCAGGACCCGAAGGTGGCAGTGGCAGCTCAACGGGGGCTGGTAGGAAGTGGAGCTTAGGAGTTCGGGACTTGATTGCCACTTCTTACCCTTCTGAACGTCAGTTTCCTTGTCAGCAAAGCGGAGGTCTGACCCTAGCCTCTAAGGATTGTGAGAATTAAAGGACCAGCACCAGGCATGTACCAGGTGGTCAGGCTTTTCCTGACTTCATCTGTAGCACTTCCCTACCTTCATTACCTCTTTATTTTCTTGCAAGTATCTGAAGTTACCTTGTTTAGATACCTCTTACCGGCTTATGGTCTACCTCCTGCATTCACCATGTAAGCTCCAGAAGGGCAGTTTTTCCTATTCATTTTATTCATAGCACCTGTAAGCGTTCCTGGCAGATAGGTAGGAACTAGTAAATATTTGTTGAAGAATGAATGTTCAGCATAGGGTAGCTTTTTTTTTTTTTTGGCAAAGGTATTACCAGGAAAAGTCACCTTGGCACCCCCAGAGTGAGTGCAGGGCAAGAGCCGGAATGGAAGACACCAGGTCTGAGACACCAAAATCCAGAGGTCATGTGGGAGAAGTCACTTTCCCTCTCTGGGCCTCAGATTCTCTATTGGCAAAGTAAATTGGATTAAATGACCCCTAAGGTCCCTTCCCCTCTTGGAAATTCTGTGTCTAGGTGTTTTCCTGCAGAAAAAGAGCCCAAAGCTCCCTCACCCCAACAAACACACACACTCAATATTAGATTTATGGAAGTAGGGGGCAAGGGGCACGTAAACACAGCAGTGTAGGGGAAAAGGTACTAGAAAATCTGGGTTTGAACATAGATACATATAATCACTTACCTCTTGGCTGTTACTTAGCATTTGTAAGCCTAGTTTCCCCATCTGTAAAATGGGGGGACACACTTACCTCTTGGGACTGTGAAGATAGTTCAGTGAGGTAACTCTGAAAAAGCCAGGAGTTTGGAACCTAGTGCTGTGGGTCAGTCTTACTCATCCTTGTCAAGAGAATGCCATATACTTGGATTAAATAAGTTGATTACCAATAAAGGGGAAAAGGGGATTGAGGGAGCAGCAGAAATGAAAATCTCTCTGAATATTCCTATGTTAGCAAACTGGCTTGCCCACCAAGGACAGTTATTTGGACTTCTGATCAATGGTTCCACCCCTAGCACCTACGCGGATACTGCCTCCTTCCCGGCCTCTGTCCCAGTGGCCAGGTATTCAGCCTCCAGGTAAGACATTCCCCCCGGGGAGCTTGGCTTCTCTAAGGATTCCACTGCCTTCAACATCACGTTCTCACCTGCGCTGCCCTGTTGTGGAGAAACACACCCACACACTCGTCTTCCTCTAAAACACATTTAACCTTGACCCGCATATGATGTAAACACAGTCCCTCACTGTTCACCCAAGGGTCGGTGTACTTCCTGTTGTCTCCACCCCAGATCAGAAAGGGCAGGGGAGCTGGGAGGGTGGGTGGGCATAGAAAGGTGAGCACAAATCCATTTGCAAAACTGGGAAAAACAATGCCTAGCACACAGTCCATCGACATGGGCTCACACGTCATCATTGTAGAAAACAAATTAATGTCCCAATCATGTCCTTTGCCAGCCTGCACGAGAAGAAAGCTCCCTTTCTTTCCTGTGAACCACACTTTACAATTTATAGAGTACTTTCATACTTATCACTGCATTTGAACCTGATAGACATCAATGAAGTGAAAAAGGCAGGCATTATCCCCATCTTGCAGATGAAGCTCAGAGAGATTAGGTGACTTATTCAGGTGGCACAGTCAAATGCAGAGCACGGACTGTGTTTTCTAACCCAGCGCTTCAGTCCATACATGCAGGGACCAGGCTTGTGTAGCTCTCTGGGTTTGGAAATTTGCACTGCCATTGCAATGCACTGAACCCTAGAAAGGCTTTTGGGTGGTGGTTGTGATGATGATGGTGGCAATAGAGTGAACTTTGCCTTAATTTTGCCCCTACACCAGATTGGGGTGGGGCAGGAGCAGGTTTCTAAATATTAAGGATAAAACCTGATTGAAACAGTCATGAGGGGGCACCTGGGTGGCTCAGTTGGTTAAGCGACTGCCTTCGGCTCGGGTCATGATCCCGGAGTCCCGGGATCAAGTCCCACATCGGGCTCCCTGCTGAGCGGGGAGTCTGCTTCTCCCTCTGACCCTACCCCTCTTCGGCTCTCTCTCTCTCTCTCTCTCTCTCTCAAATAAATAAATAAAATCTTAAAAAAAAAAAAAAAGAAACAGTCATGAAAGTCCTCCCTATGAGCTGGGTGAGAGCTCCAAATACACAAGTCCTTGACGACCCACACAGTTGGGAGAGTCATTTGTTTGCAAGACATGGTACTAGTCGTCATTCCTCAACAAGTTTTCACTGAACAACTCCCGTGTGCCAGGTGCTGAACTGAGCTCCAGGACTATAGTGAGTCACACAGATGGTCCTTGCCTACACAGACATACAATTTCTTAGGAAAGGCAGGCACCCATTAGATAAGCACACACACAAGCGTGTGATTGCAAACTGTGATAACTGCTGGGGAGAAAAAGGACAGTTATGAGTACTTATAGCCCAGAAGTCTGACTGAAGGTTTCCCAGAGGAAGTAGCCTATGAGAACTGCCCAGAGGGGCGCCTGGGTGGCTCAGTCATTAAGCGTCTGCCTTCGGCTCAGGTCATGGTTCCAGGGTCCTGGGATCGAGCCCCGCATCGGGCTCCCTGCTCTGCAGGAAGCCTGCTTCTCCTTCTCCCACTCCCCCAGCCTGTGTTCCTGCTCTTGCTCTCTCTCTCTATCAAATAAATAAATAAAATCTTAAAAAAAAAAAAAAAGAACTGCCCAGAGAAGCCTGGCAGGATGATAAGGGGTAGCGGTACTGATGGGTGTGGTAGACACGGGGATATGCCCTCACTCATCAAGGGAAACCTTGCCTGAAAAAAAAAGGCAGGGGAGAATTTGCCTTCAACCAAGGGGTGTGGTCCATAGCCAGCCTCCGCCTGCCAGTGCCATCAGGGTCTGCCTCACTTGCACAGAACTGCCTGGCCTAAGGTTGCCATCACACCCTAACAGGAGAACCTAGGCTCAGCGACTGGGCAAGACTCAGCAAGTGCTGGAGCAGTATTTGCTCCAAGGCTTCCCCAGGAGGTTGGCTGAGGCTTTGGCAGGCCTGCTTCACGGTTTTTCTTTTTCTGCTCAATCTTGCTGCCTCCCACTTCCTCTTACAGAAGTAGATCCCTAATATCCATCTTGCACCTCACACTCCACCTCAGTGTGAGTGAAGAGGCATAAAATGTCCCAACCCAGGGACCGCCAAGGAGCTCCAAGAAGGCTAGGGTGACTGCAGGGCAGACAGTGAGGGAGAGAAGCAGGGCTGGAAGACAAGGGTCAGAGGTGAGTGATTTAGAACAGGCAGCCTAAGTCCTAAATGTGAGAATTTCAGTTTTCATCCTAAGAACAATTAGAAGCCTCTGGAGGGCTTAGGGTAGGGGAGTCACATGATCATATTCATGTTTAAAATTCTGTGGCATGAGGATGGATTGGAGAGGGGCAGTTGAGGGTGCAGGAGGATGAACTGTGGCACCAACAAAGTCCAGTGTTGGCCTGGACTAGGGAATGATGAGAAACGGCCAGGTTCTTCTGCATCCCCAGAATCTAGTATATCACCTGTCACACAGAAGTTCTCAGTAAATTTTTGTTGAATGAATAAATGAATGAATGAAGTAGACTCTATAAGGTCTGTGCTCTCGAGGTGGTTGCAGTCCAGCAGAAGGGCAGTGCATAGTAAGTACGGGAAAGGTAGCCCCCACCAAGGCAGAGTGGCCAGTTCTTGGAGTCAGTGAGGGATGTTCCACTCTGCGAAACAGAAAGTAAGAGGGTCTTCCAAGAAAAACAGATGGGCATTATGGGGCTACAGGGGGGATGGAAGACCTTCCAGAATGTCAGATCGTGCTCAAGCTGGGTGCTTGGGTGACTTAGAGGAAACTCTTTTTTTTTTTTTTAAGATTTTATTTATTTATTTGACATAGAGAGAGAGAGACAGAGTGAGCACAAGCAGGGGGAGTGGCAGGCAGAGGCAGAGGGAGAAACAGACTCCCCACAGAGAAGGGGGAGCCTGATGTGGGACTCGATCCCAGGACTCCAGGATCATGACCTGAGCCGAAGGCAGTCACTTAACCAACTGAGCCACCCAGGCACCCTAGAGGAAACTCTTGATCTCTTGCTCCCAAGGACACTTGGGGAGCTGGGTGAAAGTTGATGCCCCCAATAAACAAATGTCTTGGCCCAGGACAATGATTCTAAAGTATTATCTAAGGAGCTCCTGAATGTTTGCCTGAAGTGCCAATTCCAGACTTATTGGTTCTGAAACTCTAGGGGTGGGTTTGCCCAGGGATTTTCCTATAATCGGGAATTTTATTTATTTATTTATTTTTAAAGATTTTATTTATTTATTTATTTGAGAGAGAGAGAGAGAATGAGAGACAGAGAGCACGAGAGGGAAGAGGGTCAGAGGGAGAAGCAGGCTCCCTGCTAAGCAGGGAGCCTGATGTGGGACTCGATCCCGGGACTCCAGGATCATGACCTGAGCCGAAGGCAGTCGCTTAACCAACTGAGCCACCCAGGTGCCATATAATCGGGAATTTTAATTAAAAAAAAAATTTTTTTTTTTTTTTTTTTGGAGAAAGCATGAGCGGGGGTGGGGCAGAGGAAGAGAGAGAATCTTAATCAGGCTCCGTGCTCAGCTCAGAGCTGGACAATCTCATGACCCTGAGCCAAAATCAAGAGTCCAGCTCTTAACTGACTGAGCCAGCTGGGCACCCCTCCTATCATCAGGATTTTGGTGTGCACCAAATTTTGAGAACCACAGGTACAATGCAAGGCTAGGCAGTATCATAGTGGGAAAAGCACTGATCAGAGAGTTCTGAATTCCGGTTCCCAATCTGTCACTAATCTGTTGTGTGACCTTGAGCCAGCGCTGTCCTCTTCTTTGGCCTTAGCCTCCTCATCTGCAGAACGACCTGCATTTCTTCCTGATTTCTGGGTTACTGGCTCTAGCTTGAAGACATTCCAGCCTCCCCTTCCAACCCAAGTGACTCCCTGAGTCACAGCTGCAAAACTCTGCTCACTGAGCCTCAGTGTCCTTACCTGTCAGTGAGGTGAAGACAGTGTCTTCCTCAGAGGGTTGCTGAGAGAATTAAAATTATATATTTAAATATATATACTTATATATTTTAATTATAAATATATATTTATATATTTAACAGTTTTAAAACAAGCTCAGGCCAGTTTTATTAAAGAAAGATTTTGCACAATTTACTTTTCACCAGTCTGTTCTGGCATGCTTCTAATGATATTAGAGTCACCTGGGTTGATGATAGCCAGAATGCATACTCTGTAGTATTTCCCACATGTTGTGCCCAATTCAGTATTATTGCCACTTTAGTGATGGACACCAGTTTTGGCCAACATGTGCAGTATTGTATTTCAGATTTCCTCAAGACCAGGCAGTTGTTGGCGAGGATGAACAGTTTTGCTTTACCATGTCTGATCATCACAGTCTGTTTGTACCCCAGCATGTACTTTTCACTTTTCTTAATGAGTTAGAGCCTAAAGTTGATAACTCCAGTGACTTTTTCATCTTCTTTGTGGCCACCACCTTCCTGCCATAGGAGTTGGATGGCCCCCGCCCAGAGCAGCCCAAGATGGCTTGGAGCTAGAAAGACTAATAAAATGATCCCTCTTTCTTCCTTCTTCCCTCCCTCCCCTCTTTTTTCTTTCTTTCGTTCTTTCGTTCTTTCTTTCTTTCTTTCTTTCTTTTTTTCTTTCTTTCTTTCAGGAGACTCTACTCCCAACATGGGACTTGAATTCACGACCCCAAGATCAAGAATTGCCTGCTCTACAGACTGAGCCAGCCAGGTGCCCCTAAAATGATATTTTTATTTTATTTTATTTTTTTAAAGATTTTATTTATTTATTTGAGAGGGAGAGAATGAGAGACAGAGAGCATGAGAGGGAGGAGGGTCAGAGGGAGAAGCAGACTCCCTGCTGAGCAGGGAGCCTGATGCGGGACTCATCCTGGAACTCCAGGATCATGACCTGAGCCGAAGGCAGTCGCTTAACCAACTGAGCCACCCAGGTGCCCTAAAATGATATTTTTAAAGTTTCTTTTCCCTGTGGATATTAGGGTAGATTAGAAAGTCTGAAAGAATAAACACTCTACTGTTAATGGTGACACTCTACCACTTTGAGTGGTGGGTTTATTGGTGACTAATTTTTTTTTTGCTTAATGTATTATCAGTGTTTTAAAAAATAATGATAAAAATAAAAATAAGTTTTAAAAACACAAACATAGAATTCCACCTACTGGGTAAACTGCATTCACAAAGAAACTGAAGGCAGGGACTTGAACAGTTATTTGTACACTTATGTTCATAAAAGCATTATTCACAATTGCCAAAAGGTGGAAACAATCCAACTGTCCCCTGACAGAAGATTGGGTAAACAAAATGTAATGGAATGTTATTCGATCTTTAAAAGGAAGGAAATTCTGACACATGCTGCAACATAAATGAAACGTAAAGACGCTATGCTAAGTAGAAAGGACAGAGGCACATTACGCAGGCACAAAAGAACAATTATTGTGATTCCGCTTCTATAAAGGGCACCCAGAATAGGCAAATTTATAGAAACAGAAATTAGATTACCAAGGGCTGGGGGAAAGGTGGAATGGGAAGTTGTTTAATGGGTACAGAGTGTCGGGCGCCTGGGTGGCTCAGTTGGTTAAGCCACTGCCTTCGGCTCAGGTTATGATCCTGGAGTCCCGGGATCGAGTCCCGCATCGGGCTCCCTGCTCAGCAGGGAGTCTGCTTCTCCCTCTGACCCTCCCCCCACTCATGTGCTTTCTCTCTCTCATTCTTTCTCTCAAATAAATAAATAAAATCTTTAAAAAAAAAAATGGGTACAGAGTGTCAGTTTGAGATGATGAAAATGTTCTGGAGATGGATGGTGGTGATGGTTACAGAAGAATGTAAATGTGGGGCGCCTAGGTGGCTCAGTTGTTAAGTGTCTGCCTTCAGCTCAGGTCATGATCCCAGGGTCCTGGGATTGAGCCCCGCATCGGGCTCCCTGCTCCTTGGGAAGCCTGTTTCTCCCTCTCCCACTCTCCCTGCTTGTGTTTCCTCTCTTGCTGTGTCTCTGTCAAATAAATAAAATCTTAAAAAAAAAAAAAAGAATGTAAATGTGCTCAATGCCACTGACTGTACACTTAGAAATGCTCAAAATAGCAAAGTGTTTATTATGTATATTTTGCCATAATAAAAAATAATCACAAGGATTTCCTGTATATTGCAAGAAAATTATAAAAGGGAAACAATGTAAATCTTAGAATGCTTATGGCCTGTTTCAGAGATGGCTACTGAGCGTTTCTGGGAGGCATTTGGCCAGGCTTCTCCATCTCTCTCTGCCACATACCAGACAGCACCCATCCTTGCTCTTCAATGATTCCCTTTCGAAAGGAAGGCCTCATTTTTTTTTTTTAAGTCAAAGGCTTGAAATTTTAGGAGAAAATTCGGGGGTATTTTTTTTTTAAGATTTTATTTATTTATTTGACAGAGACAGAGATAGCGAGAGCAGGAACACAAGCAGGGGGAGTGGGAGAGGGAGAAGCAGGCCTCCCGCAGAGCAGGGAGCCCGATGTGGGACTTGATTCCAGGACCCTGAGATCATGACCTGAGCCAAAGGCAGACGCTTAACGACTGAGCCACCCAGGCGCCCGGGGGTATTTTGTTGAGATCCCATCTGCTCTGAGTCAATTTGTGTCAAACTATTGCCTCCCTAACAAGCAAATATTAGTTGAGTTGAGCTAATAGCCAGAACACACATATCAGTAAAGCTTTCAAAATGAGGAGCAAAGTGGGTTAAAGATAAACTTGTAAAGATACAAAGTCAAGCTAGACAAGGCAACTAACATGTTCAGCATAAGTGTAATTTAGAGATGGAGACAGAATAAAGACATTTCACAAAAGCAGTCTTTAGAGTTCAGTATTGCACTGATAACATTTCAAAGCAGAGGCAGCATGTTGTGGTCTTAGCAACCGACTCAAGGAAATCCAGGAGGTATTGGAGCATGAGCAGAGGAAAGGGTAGAGGAGCGAATGAGAAAGAGCAATTGTATAAGCTTCAGGAGCAAATACAACCTCTTTCATTCAGAGTGTGTTTGTTGTTCCACATTCCTTGATTGCTTGCTTCCTGATCCTGCAGGGATATGAACTCTTTGACTTTACTTCTTTAGTCAAAGACAGTTGGGAAAGATTTGAGAAACAGTCCAAGGGACCAACATAAAGAGAATCCTGAGCAGCAAATTCAGTGACTTTAGCCGTTCAGTGCCTTAAAGCGCAGACAAAATATTAAGCAATGGCTCGAATCAATATTTCCAGCTGGTTCCCTCTCTACCTTTCCCCAGATATTTTCTTCATGAAGCCACAGAATCTTTCACCTAGAGAGGCTTGCAAAATATTTTCAGGACCTAGGAACTCAAGAGAAAAAATATTTATGCAAGGCCTTATGCTTTGTAGCTCTCATTTATTCTTTTAGCTTTTATTTATTTATATTTTATTTATTTGTCAGAGAGAGAGAGAGCACAAGCAGGGGAAGTGGCTGGCGGTGAGAGAAACAGACTCCCCACTCAGCGGGGAGCCCAATGTGGGACTGGATCCCAGGACCCTGGGATCATGACCTGAGCCGGAGGCAGATGCTTAACGACTGAGCCACCCAGGCGTCCCTATTCTTTTGGCTTTTAAATTCTAGCTCTTGTTCATTCTTCAGACCCCTCTGTGTTTTAAGAAAGGAAATGTGTCTCTTCTTTTTTTTTTTTTTTTTAAGATTTTATTTATTTGATGGAGAGAGACAGTGAGAGAGGGAACACAAGCAGGGAGAGTGGGAGAGGGAGAAGCAGGCTTCCCACTGAGCAGGGAGCCCGACTTCTGGGATCATGACCTGAGCTGAAGGCAGACGCTTAACCAGCTCAGCCACCCCGGCGCCCCAATGTGTTTCTTATTTTATGCCTGGGGAAATAGGCATAGATGTTTACCTAGAACATTATATGTGATTTGGGTTTAGCACCAGGGTGGCCTGGTACAAAGCTTTCTTTATTAATAAAAATATTTTTAAAATTATAGCTGATATTTATTAAGCATTTTTAATGTGTCCAGACACTGTGCTAAGTACTTTACTGCGTTGTCTCATACAAGCTCAGAACAACCCTATGACATACTTATCACTGTGATCTTCATTACATAGATAGGAATACTGACGTTCAGAGATATGGGCTACTTGTGAAGATCACATAGCTAATAAGTGTCAGAGCTGAATTTGAACTTAGGACCTAAAAGGTTAAAGGCTCAGTCCCACAAAACCACCCCCACTTTGACACTAGTCACAGGTAGAGTCCCCAAGCTATCTGCACTTCTGCCCAGACAACTACAAACTCAAGGGTCCCATGACACCTCGCTCAGGCTCAGTAATTCTCTAGAATGACTCACAGAACTCAGGAAAGCACTGTCCTTATGATTACAATTTCATTATAAAGAATACAACTCAGGGGTGCCTGGGTGGCTCAGTCGGTTATCTGCTTTCGGCTCAGGTCATGATCCCAGGGTCCTGGGATGGAGCCCAGCATCGGGCTCCCTGCTCCGTGGGAAGTCTGCTTCTCCCTCTCCCACTCCCCCTGCTTGTGTGCTCTCTCTCTGTCAAATAAATAAATAAATAAAATCTTAAAAAAAACAAAGAAAGAAAAAGAACTCAAAAAAAAGAAAGAAAAAGAACTCAGGGGCACCTGGGTGGCTCGGTCGGTTAAGCGACTGCCTTCGGCTCAGGTCATGATCCTGGAGTCCTGGGATCGAGTCCCACATCGGGCTCCCTGCTCAGCAGGGAGTCTGCTTCTCCCTCTGACCCTCTTCCCTCTCGTGCTCTCTATCTCTCATTCTCTCTCTCTCAAATAAATAAATAAAACCTTAAAAAAAAAAAAGAACTCAGGAGCAGCTAAATGGAAGAGATGCATAGGGCAAGCTATGGGGGATGGGAGGCAATGGCACAAAGTTTCCATGCCTTCTCTGGGTGAGCATCCTCCCAGCATATTGGTATGCTCACCAACCCATAATCTCTCCAAGCCTCCTTGTTTTTATCAAGGCTTCATTAGGTAGGCATGATTGCTTATATCATTGACCATTGAACTCAATCTCTAGACTCATTCAGTTCCCTGGAGTTTGCCGTGTGGGGCTGAAAGTTCCAGCCCTCTAAGCAACGGCTTGGCCAGCCCTTCCCTTGAAACCATCAAGGGCTCACCTTGAGCCACCTTGTTAGTATAAACTCAGATATGGTTAAAAGGGACTCGTTATGAATAACTAAACACACTCCTAATACTCAGGATATTCCAAGGGTTTTTGAAGCTCTGTGCCAAGAACTGAGAACAAAGATCAAATATGTTTTGTTTTATCCTTTTATTTCACTTTTTTTCATCATAAGTGTCTCTTTAATCCCATAACCTATTTCACCCACACCTACCTCCCCTTTGGTAACCATCAGTTTGTTCTCTGTAGTTAAGAGTCTGTTCCCTGGTTTATCTCTCCTTTTATTTTCTTTGCTCATTTGTTTTGTTTCTTAAATTCCACACATGAGTGAAATCATGTGGTATTTGTCTTTCTCTGACTGGCTTATTTCATTTAGCATTATACTCTCTAGCTCTATCCATGTCATTGTAAATGGCAAGATTTCATTTTTTATGGCTGAATAATATTCCATTATATATATATACCACATCTTCTTTATCCATTCATCTCTCAATGGACACTTGGGCTGCTTCCACAGTTTGGCTATTGTAAATAATGCTGCAATAAACATAGGGGTGAGGGGCGCCTGGGTGGCTCAGTCGTTAGGCATCTGCCTTCAGCTTAGGTCATGATCCTAGGGTCCTGGGATCGAGCCCCACATCGGGCTCCCTGCTCAGTGGGGAGTCTCCTTCTCCCTCTCCCTCCGCTGCTCCTCCTTGCTCTTGCTCTCTCTCCCTCAAATAAATAAGAATTAAAAAAAAATAAAGTAGATATTGCCAGTGAGAAATATTTTCTTAAAAAGTTAGAAGAACTTGGGGCCCCTGGGTGGCTCAGTTGTTAAGCGTCTGCCTTTGGCTCAGGTCATGATCTCAGGGTCCTGGGATCGAGCCCCACATGGGGCTCCCTGCTTAGCAGGAAACCTGCTTCTTCCTCTCCCACTCCCCCTGCTTGTGTTCCCTCTCTCTCTGTCTCTGTCAAATAAATAAAATCTTAAAAAAAAAAAAAAGAAGAAGAAATAAACATAGGGGTGCATGTATCCCTTTGAATTAGTGTTTTTGTATTTTTTTGGGTAAATACCTAGCAGTTCTATTGTTGGATTGTAGGGTAGTTCTATTTTTAGCTTTTTGAGGAGCTTTCATACTGTTTTCCAGTGGCTGCACTACTTTACATTCCCACCAACAAGGGGGTTCCTTTTTTTCTCCACATTTTCACCAATACGTTGTTTCTTGCGTTTTTGATTTTAGCCATTCTGACAGGTGTGAGGTGATGTCATTGTAGTTATGGTTTGCATTTCCCCGATGATGTGTGATGTTGAGCATATTTTCATGTGTCTATTGCCTATCTATATATCTTCTTTGGAGAAATGTTCTGTTTATGTCTTCTGCCCATTTTAAACTGGATTATTTTGGGGGGTATTGAGTTGTATCAGTTCTTTATATATTTTGGATATAACCCTTTATCAGGTATGTTATTTGCAAATATGTTCTCCCATTCTGTATGTTGCCTTTTGATTTTGTTGATTGTTTCCTTTGCTGTGCAGAAGCTTTTTATTTTAATTTAGTCCCACTGGTTTATTTTTGCTTTTATTTCCCTTGCCTCAGGAGACATTCTAGAAAAATGTTGCTATGGCCAATGTCAGAGAAATTACTGCCTGTGCTCTCTTCTAGGATTTTTATGGTTTCAGGTCTCACATTTAGGCCTTTAATATATTCTCAGTTTATTTTTGTGTATGGTGAGAGAAAGTGGTCCAGTTTCATACTTTTGCATATGGCTGTCCAGTTTTCTCAACACCTGGGTTTTCTGTTCTATTCCATTGATCTAATGTGTCTATTTTTATGCCAGTACCATACTGTTTTAATTACTACCAGTTGGTAATATAACTTGAAATCTGGAATTATGATACCTCCAGTTTTGTTTTTCTTTTTTTTTTTTTAATATTTTATTTATTTATTTGACAGAGAGAGACACAGCGTGACAGGGAACAGAAGCAGCAGGAGTAAGAGAGGGAGAAGCAGGCTTCCCGCTGAGCAGGGAGCCCGATGCGGGGCTCGATCCCAGGACCCTGAAATCATGACCTGAGCTGAAGGCAGACGCTTAACGACTGAGCCACCCAGGCGCCCCTCCAGTTTTGTTTTTCTTTTTCAAGATTGCTTTGGTTATTTGATCTCTTTTGTGGTTCTATACATATTTTAGGATTGTTTGTTCTAGTTCTGTGAAAAATGCTATTGGTATTTTGATAGGATTGCATTACATGTGTAGATTGGTTTGGGTGGTATAGACATTTTAACAATATTTGTTCTTTCAACCCATGAGCATGGAATATCTTTCCATTTCTTGGCATCATCTTGAATTTCTTTCATCAGTGTTTCATAATTTTCAGAGTATAGGTCTTTCACTCGTTGGTTAAGTTTATTCCTAGATACTTTATTGTTTTTGTAAATGGGATTGTTTTCTTAATTTCACCTTCTGCTGCTTCATTAGTAGTGTATAGGAATGCAACAGATTTCTGTGTATTAATTTTTGTATCCTTCAACTTTACTGAATTCATTTATCAGTTCTAGTAGTTTTCTGGTGGAGTCTTGGATTTTCTGTATAGAGTATCATGTCATCTGCAAAGAGTGAGGGTTTTACTTCTTCCTTACCAATTTGGATGTCTTTTTTTTCTTTATGTTTCCTAATGCTGTGGCTAGGATTTCTAGTATTGTGTTGAAAGAAGTGGTGAGAGTGGACATCTTTGTCTTGTTTCTGACCTTAGGGGAAAAGCTCTCAGTTTTTCACCATTGAGTAGGATGCTGGCTGTGGGTTTTTCAGATAAGGCCTTTATTATGTTGAGGTATATTCCCTCTAGACCTATTTTGCAGAGGGTTTTTATCATGAATGGATGTTGCACCAAATACGTTCTTTATTATATCACAATAGCATATTGTTGAATCCTGTTTTTTTTTTAAAGCCATTCTGCCAATCTATGTGGGTTTTTTTTTTTAATTCAAGTATAATTAACATACAGTGTTATATTAGTTTCAGGTCAGTCTATGACTTTTGACTGAGCATTTGGCCCATTTACCATGATAGTAATTACTGATAAGAAAGGACTTACTATTGGCATTTTGTTATTTGTTTTCTGTTTGTCTTACAGATTATTTTTGTCCCTCACTTCCACTATTACTGCCTTCCCTTGTGTTACGTCAATTTTTGTAGTGACATGGTTTGATTGCCTCCTTATTTGCTTTTGTGTATATTCTAGAGATAGTTTCTTTGTGGTTTCCATGGGGATTACATATAACAACCTAATGTTAAAACAGTCTTTATTTATTTATTTTTTTTAATTAAAAGATTTTATTTATTTGACAGAGATACAGCGAGAGGGGGTACACAAGCAGGGGGAGTGGGAGAAGGAGAAGCAGGCTTTCCGCTGAGCAGGGAGCCCGATGCGGGGCTCGATCCCAGGACTTCGGGATCATGACCTGAGCCGAAGGCAGACGCTTAACGACTGAGCCACCCAGGCACCCCTAAAACAGTCTATTTTAAATAATCTCTACACCCAATGTGGGGCTTGAACTCACAACCTTGAGATCAAGACTTGCACACTCTAATGACAGTCACCCAGGCACAGCATAACAGTCTATTTTATTTATTTTTTATTTTTTATTTTTGAAAGATTTTATTTATTTATTTGAGAGAGAGAATGAGATAGAGAGCATGAGAGGGGCGAGGGTCAGAGGGAGAAGCAGTCTCCCTGCTAAGCAGGGAGCCTGATGTGGTACTCAATCCCGGGACTCCAGGATCATGACCTGAGCCGAAGGCAGTCGCTTAACCAACTGAGCCACCCAGGCGCCCCAGTCTATTTTATTTTATTTTATTTTTATTTTATTTATTTGTGTGAGAGAGAGAGAGAGAGCACAAGAAGGGCTAGGGTCAGAGGGAGAAGCCAACTCCCCGCTGACCAGGGAGCCTGATGAGGAACTTGGTCCCAGGACCCTGGGATCATGACCTGAGCCAAAGGCTGACCCTTAACGACTGAGCCACCCAGGCACCCCACAATCAACTCTTTTTCAAAGTGACCACAATTCTGAGCAAGATTCCCTGAGTTTCAGCATGTCGGTAGCAGGTTCTTTGTTTCTGTGCCCTTTATACTCAGTTGGATACAAAATCTTTGGCTCATATTTCCTTTCCTAGATATCTTAAATATGTGACTCTATTTTCTACCAGCATAAACAATTGCTGTTGAAAGTCTAATGAAAATCTAATTTTTTTCCATTATAATTCACTTGGATTTTTGGCCTAGTTACAAAAAGGGCCAATTTTAGTCTTTTCTTTAAAGTTTAGAATATATCTTAGTATTTGTCTTTCTGGGTCAATATTTTCAGTTTTAAGGTGTGCCTTTTCAAAATGTAGTTTCAAATCTTTTTTTTTTTTTTTTTTTTTACAGGGAGTGGAGGGGCAGAGGGAGAGGAAGAGAGAGAATCTTAAGCAAACACTGTGCCCAGCATGGAGCCCTAGAGGGGCTTGATGTCATGACCCTGAGATATGACCTGAGCAGAAATCAAGACTTGCACACTTAACCAACTGAGCCACCCAGGCACCTTGTTTCAAATCTTTATTTTAGGAAAATTTTCTTGAATTATAATTTTTAGTATATGTCATGTTGTCTCATTGGTTTTGTTTTCATTTGCAGTTACTCCTAATATAGCATGTTATATCTTATTTACATGACTTCAATATGTATCACTTTCTTTCAAATTCTTTTCTTTATTCTGAATTTAAAAGCCTTTCTTTTTTCACCTTCTATTTCTCAAAAGACAATATCTGTAGTATGTATTCACTCTTGTTTTTTTCTGGCTTAGCTTTATTTCTGAAATAAATTATTTATTCTTAATTTTCCCTAAGGTTTGTCACTTAATTGCAATATTTTTCTAGTTCTAATTCATGTTAATCTTTGATATCTTGTATCTTTTGAGATATCTTTTAGCTAGTTTTGAAACACTAGTTTATACTTTGCATCAGTTTTGTGGAAGGAAACTTGGTCAATTAGATTTATGAATCCATGTTGCTTAAACTGCTCCAGCCTCTTCAGATCTTATCAGAGACCCCTTGTACTCATCTAATATTGGAGCAGGCAAACTGTCTATCACTTCAGCTGCTTTGTTCAAATCAGCCCACTGTGCCTTCAGTGAATACAATTTTGCTGGCCCATCACTTGCGCTGTTTCTTCCGTCTGCTTTCTCCTGTATAAATGTGAATATAATGTAGATCTCATAGTGGTGGTGCTGGTTGTCCTCACTCTCTTGTATTTTTGAATTTTGTGGGGATACCTATCAACTGACCTTGTTGTTGATGTTGTCCATAGTTGTTTTTGGTTTTACCACCTAGTTATTCTGTTTTTTTTGTTTTTGGATGGGGTGAGGATTCAGGGAGATTAAGAAACTATGCCACTGCTGTCTCTGTCCAGAATTGTCATGGAGGAAAAAAGAGCCAGGAGAGCTCAGGAGTCAATTTATTATATTTTCATCAAGACCATGTGTCTGAACCAAAGTTGAGTGTGAATAGGCGAAGGTGGTTCCCAGGAAGCAAGCTATCATATTTTTGAATTCTATACCAAAGAAGGGAAACACAACAGATGTTCACTATAGTGTTTTATAAAACATTTCATTTGAGGGATTCCACTATTTAAAAAAAGAAGCATGATAGCTCTTCCTTGGCATTGCCTGCGGAGGTGGAGGCCATCTCCTACTTGGCATCATGGCCATCCTGGTAAAGCCCAAGATCATTCGAAAGAGGACCAAGAAGTTCATCCAGCACCAGCCAGACCCATTATGTCAAAATTAAGCACAACTGGCAGAAACCCAGAGGCATTGACAATATGGTACACAGAAGAATCAAGGGCCAGATCTTGATGCCCAACATTAGTTATGGGAGCAACAAGAAAACAAAGCACATGCTGCCCAGTGCCTTCTGGAAGTTCCCAGTACATATCAAGGAGCTTGCAGTGCAACAAATCTTACTGTGTAGAAATTGCTCACATTGACTCCTCCAAGAACCTCAAAGCCACTATGGAAAGAGCAGCCCACCTGGCCATCAGAGTCATCAAGCCCAATGCCAGGTTGCACAGTGAGGAAAGTGAATAGACAGCGAGCATATGTGTATGTCATATTTGTGTTAATAAAACCATAAAACTACCAAAAAAAGTATGATAATGCAATTACATGACTTGCCCTTTTAACCCTATTTTATTTATTATTTTATTTTTTATTTTTTAAAAGATTTTATTTATTTATTCATGAGAGACAGAGAGAGAGAGAGAGGCAGAGGGAGAAGCAGGCTCCTCGCCAAGCAGGGAGCCCAATGCGGGACGCGATCCCAGGACCCTGGGATCCCATGACCTGAGCCGAAGGCAGACACTTAACCATCTGAGCCACCTAGGTGCCCTAACCCTACTTTAAAGTTAACTTTTAATTATATGAATGATTTACAAATACATTCCTTTATAAGAGATTAACATATACATAAGGCTAAAGTCCTCTTTGACCACCTCACCAACCCAAATCCCCTGGCTATTTTTTGATGCCTGGCTGACTTTGCCTCATCTTCAACAGACTTCTGATCCACAACCTTCTGCCCTGCTGGGAGCATTTAAAGTTATTTTAACATTAACTAAAGTTAAATGTAATTATGAAAGTGAATCCACTAATAGCCATTTAGGGAGGATTATCTGTGCTGTTGTCCATTTGTACAAAAATGTGAATCTTTTTTTTTAAAGATTTTTTTAAATTTTTAAATTTTTTTATTTTATTTGAGAGAGAGAGAATGAGAGATAGAGAGCACGAGAGAGAAGAGGGTCAGAGGGAGAAAGCAGACTCCCTGCTGAGCAGGGAGCCCGATGTGGGACTCGATCCCAGGACTCCAGGATCATGACCTGAGCCAAAGGCAGTCACTTAACCAAATGAGCCACCCAGGCGCCCCCAAAAATGTGAATCTTGAGAATGGTTGAGAATTTAAGAAATTTGGCTCTTTCTCTGTTCTTTAGCCTGGTGAGGGCCTTGAGTCATGGTTTCATCTTATCAGTAATCTTACTGTTTCACTACAGTAACTAGTGGGCTTTTTGGCTCTGCTATCACAAGGTTTGTTGAAATCGTTTTGATTATAATACATTATGATTCAAGTTGCAAAAAACCCTACTCATATTGGCTTTTAAAAGGGATACACTGGTTCATGGAACCAAACAGTGTGGAGGTATTTGGCACTTCAAGAGTTGCTGGATTCAGGGCTCCAATCAGGTCATGGCAATATGCCTTACCCAACTTCAGGGGCCCTCATTATATTGCATGGCATGAGCCCAACACTATGTACTCTTCGCAATGTCCTGGTAGTCTTGTGCTGGGGAGTTCTTCTCTTTGTTCTATATTCTCTGTTTGTTGACTCCCTCTTAGGGGCCTCCCTTTATAGCAGTAAAAGTGCTGTAGTAGCTCCTCTCTCCACATCCTCCCCTCACCAGTAGCAGGAGAGAAGAAGAGGACTACCTTCTCCCATAAGCCCCAGGAAAAGTCCCATCATGATTCACTGGCTCTGACTGAGTCACAGGCCCAGCCCTGAGCCAATAACTAAGGTCAGGGGAACACTGATGTGCTGATTGGCTCATGCCTGGTCGAGGTTGGCAGGTTCTTCAGAACTTTGTGAGTGGCGGTGTCGGGGGGGGGGTGGGTAGCTGGGACCAAGCATGGTTAACAGAGTGGGGCTGTGACAAGGGATATCTTCATCTGGCTTAGATGGCACCCCCACTTACAAGGCAGCATATTATCATAGTTGAGAGTGTCGACTATGGAGCCTAATGACCTTGGTTCCAATATTGGCATAACCATTTAAGGGCCATGTGACCTTAGGGCTATGTGACCTTAGGCAAGTCACCAAACCTCTTTGGGCCAAAGCTTCCTCATCTGAAAAGTGGGGGATGATAGCAAGATCCCCCCTAAGATTGTTGTGACATAAATTTGATTATACACGCATGAAACACTTAGAACAGAGACTGGCATGGGATAAGATCTAAAGTCTTTGCCATTATCGAGAGAGATTTAATGATCCTGAGGACAAAGTAGAGGAAGTGTTCCTCATAGTAAGCATTGAATAAAGGGTAGGGTTCCTTTGACCAAAGGCTATGAGATAAAGTGATGGGAAGTGATCCCTTTCATTAGCTCATCCATCTTAGAATGGAAAGAAGAGCTTCCAGGTTCCATGCATGTGCGTGACGGGTGTGGTTTGCACCGAGGTGATCTGGGGATGAGGGCATAGCTGTAGAACGCCATTAAGGACAACCCATTGTGAGATTTGATTCACAAACCTTGTTCTAGAACTTTAGACTTTGATTCATGATTTTGCTGCCAGCCTCGGGAGCAGCAACCACTTTGGTTTGTGATGCAACACGCTGATTTATAAACCATTTATAGCTCTCCTCCACACTTAACACAGCCATTCCACAAATGACTCAGGTTGTAACCAGAGGGGAAACTGGGGACTGTGACTGAGCTTTCTCTATAACAGAGTGTAAATTGTCCTTTTGAATAGTGCTTTTTTCATAAATCCCAGGTCTCAAACATGGTAATTAAGAGAAGCCTGAAAAACAAAAGAGGCTTGTGTTCCTGGCCCTCTTTTCAAACCCCAAATGTTGAATTTTCTGTGCCTGTGTCTTGGCCTGGCATCTGATTCCCCCCAACAGCCTCCTCCCACCCTTTTCTTAGTAACAATCTCAGATCCTGGCAGCAAATGGCATGTGAAGCTGGACACATTTTTATTCTACACACACAGCATTATATAAATCTTCCTGCTTTAAAGTAATTTCTTTTGCCCTTTATCTCTTTTGTGTGCCTTTAGGAGTCTGCTTGGATTCTTAATGGGCCATTATCTTTGGCTGGCTTTGCTCTTGCTTTTAAGCAGAACATATTGATTCCAATGACTTTCATCCAGGTATTGACACATTTACTGAGGGCCTACTATGCGGCCATTGCCTTGCCAGTTGCTGATATAATCAGAGAGCTTCTCCCTATCATTTTAAGCTAGTTTTTTAAAAGTCCAAAAAATTCTACTTCATTTTTTTTTTCCAAAAAAATTCTGCTTTAGACACTGCCCCCTTTTCTTTCTTTCATTCTTTTTTTTATTATTAAAGGCATAGTTTTGGCTAAAGGCCTAATTCTTATATAGTTATCCCTATTCTAGGCAGTTAATGAAATGAGACTGAGGCCATCAGTTCTCCAAGGAAAATTTCAGGCTATGTTATATTTTTCTCATTTTTCTAAAGTTATGTCAACCTCATAACTTTTTAGGAAAACTTTCCTGGATCTTTCTGATTTATATATTCCTCCCCTTGGCTTCCTTGAGTCCGCCATTCTTGGAGAAAGTATCGCAGTTCGATAGTAAGCACTGATTTAACTGTCTCCCTCACTAGTGTAGAAGCCAGGCAGAGACCATGTCTGACTGCACTTACTATCCCCAGTGTCTTACAGGTAAGTATCAAGTGAATGAATGAACACATATTTACTGAGTACCTACTGTACCAGTCACTATACTGTACTAGGCTTTTGGGACAACAAAATCTTGTTTCCTTAAAGATGATAATCTAGTGGAAAGATACACACTAGGTTAATAATTGCATGTCACTATACAATCTTGAATGAAGGAAAACAACAGGATGTTAGGAGGCTGTGTGGTAGGAGGACACAGAGGTTGGATAAACAGGACTTTTGCCTGGGTGGGAGTGTAGAGGGAAAGGTGGAAGGGCTTTCTGGCAGGAGACTTGTAGGTGTACTGAAAGAGTCAGTGGATATGTGAGTGAGTGGGGGAGAGGGGAAAGGGGATTAGCCTGCTTGGTTATCATGGGCATCTGTTGACATGGCTTGTCCTGTGTCCTTCTCCAGGTAATAGTGCCCTGAGTTTTCTTCTTGGGAATCCAAGACTTCCTCATTTCCATCCTGATCTATGCCTTTTTCTAGTAATGGGCATTTGACTAGTGATCGTGTGATTAGTCTAGGGATGAATATGGATCTAAGTCAAGTCTGGGAGTCTCAGCAAAACTATGAAGAAAGACAAGTATTTATTTCACTTAGGAGTTTGTGTTCAAAAGAAAGGGGAAAAGATAGATGGAGACAAATAGATTCCTGATTTTTTTTTCAGCACCTGGATCCAGCCATGCCTAAAACTCAGGTGGATGTAATTGTGTCTAAATTCACATATGTAGGGTGCTTGGGTGGCTCAGTCATTAAGCATCTGCCTTCGGCTCAGGTCATGATCCCATGGTCCTGGGGTTGAGTCCCACGTCGGGCTCCCTGTTCCACGGAGAGCCTGCTTCTCCCTCTCCCATTCCCCCTGCTTGTGTTCCCTCTCTCGCTGTCTCTCTCTCTGTCAAATAAATAAATGAAATCTTTAAAAAAAAATAATAAAATAAATTCACATATGTATAGGGGTGCCTTGGTGGCTCAGACAGTTGAGTGTCCGACTTTTGATTTCAGCTCAGGTCATGATCTCAGGGTCGTGAGATCAAGCCTTGTGTCAGGGGGGCAGTGTGCCTGAGATTCCCTCTCCCTCTGCCTCTTCCCCTCTCATGCTCTCTTTCTCTCTCTCTCTCTCTCTCTCTTAAATAAATAAATAAATAAATAAATAAATAAATAAATAAATAAATAAAATAAATTCACATATGTATGGCTCTAAAAGCTATTGGCTAAACAATTCTCCCATCTTTTAAGTAAAAAGGCTCATAGCCAGATGGGCTTGACCTCATTTTCACAGGGCCTTGGTCACTTGCAACTAAAAGTGTCTTTTTTTTTAAAAATTTTATTTATTTATTTGAGAGAGAGAGAATGAGAGAGAGAGAAAGCACATAAGAGGGGGGGAGGGTCAGAGGGAGAAGCAGACTCCCCGCCGAGCAGGGAGGCCGATGTGGGACTTGATCCAGGGACTCCAGGATCATGACCTGAGCCGAAGGCAGTCGCCTAACCAACTGAGCCACCCAGGTGCCCTAAAAGTGTCTTTATTAATACAATGATTTTAACTGATATTACTCATTTGCTAAAGCCAAAGGGTGGGGGCACCTAGGAGTCTCGCTTGGTTGAGCATCTGACGCTTGGTTGTGGCTCAGGTCATGATCTCAGGGTTGTGGAATCGAGCCCTGCATCAGGGTCCGTGCTCAGTGTGGCATCTGCTTGAGATTCTCTTCCTCTCCCTCTGCCCCTTACCCCCCAGAGGGTGCTCTTATGCTCTCTCACTTTAAAAATAAATAAATCTTAAAAAAATAATAATAATAAAGCCAAAGTGGGTGGGGGAGGCCAGCCTAAGCAATTGTGGAGGTCAGCCAGGAGAGGCAGCCTAAACACACTCATATTTCCTGTATTGAGCCTTTATATTCTACAGCCTCATCCCCAGAGATCCAGAGCCTTGAGTCTGCATGGGGGTTTGAGTGTCTAGTAACAGAGGCACTGAGGGAGGGCTGGTAAAGGGACATAACAAATAGAAACTTTCTCAGGCTCCGGCAGGGCAGGGAGGCCCAGGTACCCAAGGTGCTGGAAAACCACAAACTGCCTCGGTGTGGAAGGAATGAGTAACAACCTTGATTGAAGAGAGTGTCGGCAGGCAAACTGGTTTTTGCTGGACCTGCAGAGCCAGGCAAGCTGGGAAGGTCCATGGCCTCCGTGAGCAACAGCACTGGTGGGTCACGGCTGCCATCTAGCGCCCGAAGTCACCTTTTGCAAGTTGTTTACTGGTTATTTCCAGCTGGAAGGCTTTTGAGGGCCAGCTGGAAGGAGGAGGTCATTACCTCTGTCTTTACGTCAGGAAGAACTTCAAAATCAGATTTTCAATATTATCTCTAATTTAGCTTATTATAGATGCAGTCCCAAAGCCTAATTGATTGGCTAGGGGAAAAGGGCAATCATTCCACAATGTTAAACTTCCATCTCATTTCAAACCTCTAGGGTACTATGAATTTTATAGATAGACAGATAGATGAGAGATAGAGAGATAACTAAAAAAAATAAATACCGTAATGGTCATATTAATGATTCAGGGTTCTGGCAAGAAACAGGTAGCACACTCCAAAGCAGTAACTGGGGAGAGTTTAATGAAAGGGCTACTTACAAAGGAGTGGTAAGGAGCCCCGGGAAGCAATCAAGACCTGAGGAAGCATGCTAAAGTCAATGGCAGTAGGAAGCAGCTACAACCCATAGGCCTGATGGAACAAAAATAGGGAGAGGACCCAGTAGGAGCTGTTCTGTGGAAGAGGCCACGTGACAGGTGCTGTGGTCCCAGCTGCTGGTTCTTTGTTGGGTTCTTGGAAAGCACACTAAGAAGAGGATTCATGTGTGGGTAATTTATTAAGGAAGTACTCCCAGGGCAGATGGGAAGTGAAGTGGGAGAAGGAGGGTAGTGTAGGTGAGAAAGCCAGGCAAGGTGTGATCCCAGGCAAAGTCCTGTAGAGGGCTGCTTTGGCCTGATGCTGCAGAGGAGCTCTGGAGGGTAGGTTATATTCCAGAGGTCTGCCTAGAAGCAGAGAGCCTTAGCATTGAAACTCTCGACCTGCCAGTCACCAGTCAGGTGGGAGGCAAGGAGAGGAAGCATGGGAGTAACCTAGGCCCTGGACCTTCTGAATGTTCAGGAAGGGTGAAGGGCTAACCCTGAGGCTCTGAGAACACTGCCTCAGCACAGCTGTGGGTGCTGAGTGTTAGACGAGCACACTGAAAGTTCAAAGGGATCCAAAGGGATCTTGGTGAAGGAAGGACATCTGCCTCATGTGGGGATGGGAGCCAGGGAGATAAGGAGGAAGATGGTGAGATGGTTTTGAAGTGCAATGTGTTTGTTTAAGGCAGAAGATAATGCATGTGAAAGATAAAGGGGGAGCCTCAAGGCACAATCAGATCTGACATTCTCAGCCCATCCAAAGGGAGCTCTGGAGCAAATACCGCGAGAGGAGTCATGCACTGGGCAGAAATGACCAGGCCCTAGTACCCCTTGCCATGTCCAGCTGTGGACTAGTAGTTGATGAGGAGGGGCATGGGTCCTGAAGGTGGTACAACTGGAGGCTGTCAGCTAATGGTGCTCCTTGCAGCTGAATAGCAACTTTTTTTTTTTTTAAGATTTTATTTGCGAGAGAGAGAATGAGAGAGAGAGAGAGAGAGAGAGCATGGGGTAGGGGGAGGCTCACAGGGAGAAGCAGACTCCCCCTGAGCAGGGAGCCCGATGCGGGACTCGATCCCGGGACTCCAGGATCATGACCCGAGCTAAAGGCAGTTGCTTAACTGAGCCCCCCAGGCGCCCCAGCAACTTCTTTTAGAAGGGAGATCCAAGCACTCCCATAGCTGCCACACTTAATAAATGGAGCATATTTGGTTGCCTCAGCCATCTCCCTAACACCAAGGAGGAAGAGCCTGCTTGCAAAGAGTATAGGAACAAGGGTCAGAGAGAGAAACGTGGCCCTGGTGGCTCATATGAGCACATAGATCCAGCTGTGCCTGAGGCCCATCATATGTTTGGCTTTTTTTGGTTACATGAACTAATAAATACTCTTTGCTTAAGCCATTTTGAGTTTGGGCTGTTTCAGTAAAAGAAAGATTCCTGATTAATACACTCCCTGAGCTTCACTTTACTTAACTGTACAATGAGATTCATGACACACCTTGCAGCGTTTGAGAAGGAAGAGGGACAATTAATGTAAAACATAGGCACAGAGTAGATGCCCATAAATAGTATTTAATATTATGAGAGGAAAAAGCAAAGGTGGCAAAGCAAGGAATGGGAATGGACATCTCTGGAGGCCCCTCTGTGTCCAGGGCAGTCCAGTGGGCTGAGTTCAGGGCTCAGCAAAGGCTGGTACCTGGCTTGGAGTGTCCAGAGTTATCCAGCCGTAAAGAAGGACAGGCCTCTTGAGCCACTGTGAGCCTGTGGATTTCTGCAGTGAGTGCTCCCCGACCCAGTGCATTATTGTCCATGTAGGAGGAAAAAAAAGTCTTCTTTCTGGCCAAAAATGAGGATTCTCATCCTCTTTTTCTTTGCCTGGACAGTTCTTTGAATTTATATTTGTTATTGTTGTTTGCAAACTCTTCCTTTGTAAAAGTTTATAACAAAATGAAAAGAATAAACACGACTACATTTGTAGCATTGTGATAATTCCAAAGCTTTTGGGAAAAAAAAAAACCCAAAGCAAAACAAGAAAGAACAAAGACTTCTAATTTATAACTCAAGAGCTATTTTCAGTTTTCTGAGAGAAATGGGAAATTTTATATTTTAAAAATCTGCTGAGCTTCATACTGCTCTTCTTCTGTTCTCCCACCAAAAATGTAAAAGCTTTAAAAGACTCATTGGTAGAGACTCTGTGTTCTGAATGCTAAAGCAATGACAGGAATAGAGGTGGGGGTTGCTGCATCTCAATTCTCCTCTCCCTGAGCTCACGTCCTAATTATTACAGAGAACAAAGAGTGGCTTTGAATAGCCATTCTGGTTCATGAAGTACTTAATAGCTATTATTAAAGAAGCTCCTGCCTGGTCTAATTGCTAATTGTGAGACTAGAGCACCTACAGCCACTTTAGTAGCATGCATAAAAGATCTTGAGCAAAACTGGAGAGAGAATCAAAAGCCAGTGAAAAGCATACTCCTCTGGCACCTGTCATGGTTCTTTCTTTCTGTCTTCAAGTCAAGAACAGACTAGATGATCTCTACTGATTTTTCTCATTTTTCTTAGGGTTGGTGGGACCCAAAAAGCCATCTTTATGTCACTTCTCTTGTGACATAAATAGAATGGCCTGGCAGAATTAATTATTGCTTCCTTTTGATACTTGTGGTAGCCACATCCAGGATAGCCTGCGTGATTCCTGCTTCCTGGGATACCTGCCCTTATTTAGTACCATCCTACCCTGAAAAAAGGCTGACCTGTGTAACCAATAGGATATTGCAGAAATGACAGAGTGTAACTTCTGAAATTAGGCCATAAAAGACATTGTGGATTCCTTCTTGTTCTCTCTTGGATCACCTGCTCTGTGGAAGTCCAGCTGCCATGTCATGAGGACACTTAAGCAGTCCTATTTAAAGGCCCCCATGGTGAGGAATGGGGCCCCCGTGCCATCAGCCAGTATGATAGTTTTAAAAGGTATCCACAGATTCTTTGATACACCTCCCTTCAAGAAATGAAGCTTAATTCCTTTCTCTTTGAATGTGGACTGGACTTGTTGACTCACTCCTGTTTTGTTTTTGTTTTTTTTAAGATTATTTATTTATTTATTTATTTGTCAGAGAGAGAGAGAGCAAGCACAAGCAGGGGGAGTGGCAGGCAGAGGGAGAAGCAGGCTCCCCACTGAGCAATGAGCCCAAAACAGGACTTGATCCCAGGACTCTGGGATCATGATCTGAGATGAAGGCAGACGCTTAAGCGATTGAATCATGCAGGCATCCCTGTTGACTCACCTCTAATGAGCAGAATATAGCAGACATGATGGTTTGTGATTTCTGAGACTTAGTCATGAAAGGAATCAAACCTTTACCCTTGCTGGCTCTCTTAGATCACTTGATCTGGAGGGAATCCCCTGACATGTTATGAGGACACTCAGACATTCCTGTGGATAGATCCATGAGGCAGGGGACTAGGACTTCCTGTCAACAGCTATGTGCATGAGTCATCCCGAAAGCATATCCTCTAGCTCTAGTCAAGGCTTCAGATGGCTGAGTTCTAGCTGACAGCTTGATTGCAACCTCATCATGAGAGATTCTGTGCCAGAACTACCCAGTTAACTGCTCCTAAATTGATAATCATTTAAGTTTTTAATTTAGTCTTAAACAATATTTGCAGTTTAATATTATTAGCTAAATTAGAAGATGAAAATTTATTATTTTTCACCCTAAAATGTCAAAAGAAGCTTTCTTGTTTTTGGTTTTGTTTTGTCAAGAAAAGCCAAAATTAACAATCAAGAGCTAGGACTGTAGTGTATTATTTGTGGAGATTTACTGACTAATGAAACAATAAAACTGTTAAAACACAAATGACATTTACATACAGAACACAAAGAAGGGGCTCTTGGCTGGCTCAGTCAGTAGAGCATGCAACTCTTGATCTTGGGGTCATGAGTTCTAGCCCCACACTGGGGGTAGAGATTACTAAAATAAAGAAACAAACAAATAAGCATTAAAAAACCTATAAAGAAATAAGTTCAAAAATCAAAATAATCTTTTTAAAAATCAACAAGTCATAATTGTATTAGTTTCTAGTGTACAACATAATGATTTGTATATGCATATATTGCTAAATGATCACCACAATAAGTCTACTTAACATCTGTCACCATACAGTTACAAAATCTTTTTTCCTTTCAAAATAATATATTTTTAAAAGATTTTATTCATTTATTTGAGAGAAAAATGAGAGAGAGAGAGAGCACATGAGAGGGGGGAGGGTCAGAGGGAGAAGCAGACTCCCTGCCGAGCAGGGAGCCCGATGCGGGACTCGATCCTGGGACTCCAGGATCATGACCTGAGCCGAAGGCAGTCGCTTAACCAACTGAGCCACCCAGGTGCCCACAAAATAATATTTTGAAAGAAAGATTATTGGATTAAAGAGACAACAGAAAAATAGTGCAACACTTTGGAAAGCAGTTTGACAATTCCTTAAAATGTTAAACGTAGAAGAGGTTTTAAGATAGCAGCCTATGAAAGTCCTGACCTAACCTCCTCCCACGGACACAACAAATCTACAACTACATTCAGAATAATTGCCTCTAGAGGCAATTATTAAATTGCCCCTTTAAATTATTAAAAAAAGAGAACCTAGAACCTGGATGAAAAGAATCTCCACAAGGAATGGCATTGAGATGGACAAAAGAGGCAGAGATGTGATCATGCTAAGGAAAAAACTACATACCAGGTGCAGTGCTCCACTGTCAGAAGGGAACTCAAATGTATAGAACTTTTCCCTGAGGAGTGAGAGATGCAAGCTCCAAATCAGGCACCCCAAACAAATCCTACACAGTAGAGATGAGCTGGCAAAAAATTGTCTTTGAAAACTAACAGGGAATACTTCAAGGAAAACTATAGAACTGTAGGGAAATCCACTCTCAGAGGGCTTGTGATCTAGAAACTAGCACAAAAGCATCAGATGGGAAAGTGCACAGATCCTAGGTGAAGGAAACTCACTTTATGGATCAGAGAACCTTCTGGAAAGGCAGGAGGCAGTTGGGTCTCTCTCCAGGGACTGAAACTGGCAGCAGCCTTTTCTGAAGCTCATTCTGCTGTGCTGATCCCAGCAGTGGTGGGTGCCATTTCAGAATCTCCCTCTAGATTGCTAATGCCAAGGGGCATGACCTGCTGAAAGCCTCACCTAACCCTGCTGGGGTTGGCTGGGCCTCACAACTGAAGGAATGATAACTCTGCCCACCAGTGGACCTGTAGCAATCAAAGCTGGTCTTCATGGCCAGCTGAGACAGGGGACATACCCCCCACGAGTGTGCCCACAACACTGTGGCTCTGCCATATGAGGAGGGTGTATGCAGCCCACAAAGGGGACACAGCTGGAGCACCTGGCTTTTGTGGCCAGGGATGGCACTTCTGGGCTCTGCAGAACATCTCTAAAATAAGGCCATTCCTTCAAGACTGGGATACATAGCTCTACCACCTAATACACAGAAACAAACACACAAAGTTAGGCAAAATGAGGAAAGAGAGGAAAATCTTCTAAATGAAAGACCAAGACAAAACCTCAGAAGAAAACTAAATGAAATGAAGATAAGCAAACTACCTGATAAAGAGTTTAAAGTAATGGTCATAAAAATGCTTACCAAACTCAAGAGAGGAATGAACACAGTGAAAACTTCAATCAAGATAGAAAATATAAGAAAGTACCTTAAATGATGCAGAAGAACAAATCAGTGATCTGGAATATAGGGTAGTGCAATTCACCCAAACTGAACAACAGAAAGAAAAAAGAACTTTCAAAAATGGGGATAGTTTGGGGTGTCTGGGTGGCTCAGTCAGTTAAGCATCTGCCTTCAGCTCAGATCATAATCTCGGGGTCCTGGGATCAAACTCCACATTGGGCTCCCTGCTCAGGGGGAGTCTGCTTCTCCCTTTCCCTCTGCCTCTCCCCCTGCTTGTGCTCTTTCTCTCTTTCTCTGTCAAAAAAAAAAAACAAAAAAACCCAAAGGCTGTAACAAGAGACAAGGAATGGCATTATATAAAGATAAAGGGATCAAACCAACAAGAAGAGATAACACTTATAAATATTTATGCACCTAAAATAGGAGCACCTAAATAAATAAAGCATATATAAATTAACAAACATAGAGAAATTGACAGTAATACAATAACAGTAGGGACCTTTAAAACCCCACTTATATCAATGGATGGATCATCCAGACATAAGATTAATGAAGAAACATTAACCTTGAACAACACATTAGAACAGATGGACTTAATATCTACATATCTATATCTACCTATTTATATAGAGAGATAGAGACAGAGAGAGAGAGAAGGAGAGAGACAGAGAACATTCCATCTAGGAACAGTATAATACACATTCTTCTCAAGTGCATGTGGGACACTCTTCAAGATAAATCCCATATTAGGCAACAAAACAAGTATCAATAAATTTAAGAAGATTAAAGTCATATCAAGCATCCTTTTCAACCACAATGTATAAAACCAGAAATCAACTACAAGAAGAAAAGCGGAAAAAACACAAACGTGGAGTCTAGACAACATGCTTCCAAACAACCAATGAGTCAGTGAAGAAATCAACAAGGAAATATTGAGGCAAATGGGAATGAGAAAACAACACTCTAAAATCTATGGGATATAGCAAAAAATTCCTTGTAAGAAGGAATTATGTAGCAATAAAGGCCCCACCTCAAGAAACAAGAAAAACCTCAAATAAACAATCTAATCTTAATCTAAAGGAGCTAGAAAAAGAAGAACAAATAAAGACCAAAGTTAAGAGGGAAGGAAATAAAGATCAGTACAGAAAAAAATGAAATGAGGGCCTCAAAAAAATAATAGGAAAGATTAATGAGGGGTGCCTGGGTGGCTCAGTTGTTGGGCATCTGCCTTCGGCTTGGGTCATGATCCCAGGGCAAGGTCCTGGGATCAAGCCCTGCATTGGGCTCCTTGCTCAGAGGGAAGCCTGCTTCTTACCTCTCCCACTCTCCCTGCTTGTGTTCCCTCTCTCACTGTCTCTCTCTCTGTCAAATAAATAAATAAAATCTTTAAAAAAAGAGAAAAGATTAATGAAACTAAGAGCTGGTTCTTTGAAAAGATAAACAAAATTGATATACCTTTCACAAGACTCATCAGAAAGAAAAGAGAAAGGGTGGGTGCCTGGGTGGCTCAGTTGGTTGAGCATCTGACTGTTGATCTCAGCTCAGGTCATGATCTCAGTGTCCTGGGATCAAGGCTTGTGTTAGGCTCTGTGCTCATCTGGGAGTCTGCTTGAGGATTCTCTCCCTCCCTCTCCCTCTGCCCCTCTCCCCACTCCACACTCACCCTCTCTCTCTCTAAAATAAATAAATCTCTCTCTCTAAAATAATCTTTAAAAAGAAAGAAGAAAAGAGAGAGCCCAAATAAATAAAATTAGAAATGAAAGAGAAGTAACAACCAATACCACAAAAATACAAAGGATCATAAAAGACTACTATGAACAGTTATATGCTAACAAATTGGACAACATAGAAAAATTGGATAAATTCCTAGAAATATACAATTTACTAAGACTGAATTGGGAAGGTAGAAAATTCAGGGATGCCTGGGTGGCTCAGTCAGTTGAGCATCTGCCTTCAGCTCGGGTCATGATCCCAGGGTCCTGGGATCCAGTCCCCTGTCAGGCTCCTTGCTCAAGGGGAAGCCAGCTTCTCCCTCTGCCTGCTGCCCCCTTGCCCCCGCTTGTGCTCTCTCTCTCTGACAAATAAATAATAAAATCTTTTAAAAAAAGATAGAAAATTCAGACATAATGATTACTAATAATGAAAATGAATCAGTAATCAAAGAACTCCCCAAAACAAGAGTCCAGGACCAGACTGCTTCACAAGGGAATTTTAGCAAACATTTAAAGAACAGTTTATACTTTTCTTCTCAAACTATTTCAAAAAATTGAAGAGGAAGGAATGCCTCCAATCTCATTCTATGAGGCCAGCATTACCCTGACACCTAAACCAGAAAAAAAACACCAATCAATCAATAAAATTACAGGCCAATACTTCTGATGAACATACATGCAAAAATTTCTCAACAAAATATTAGCAAACAAAATGTAACAATACATTAAAAAGATCACATACCACGATCAAGTGGGATTTGTTGCAGGAATGCAAGAATGGTTCAACAACCAAAACTCAATCAAGGAGATACACAACATTAATAAAACAAAGGATAAAAGTCATATGATCATCTCAACAGATGCAGAAAAAGCATCTGGCAAAATTCAAAATCTATTTATAATAAAAACTCTCAAAAAAGTGAGTATAGAAGAAATGTACCTCAACATAATAAAGTCCACATATGACAAATCCACAGCTGACATCATACTCAAAAGTGAAAAGTTGAAGGTTTTTCCTCTACAGTCAGGAACAAGATTAGGATGCTTGCTCTTGCCACTTTTATTCCATGTATTATTGGAAGTCCTAGCTACAGCAATTAGATAAGAAAAAGAATAAAAGGCATCTAGAAGACCAGTGGGAACCCCTGCCTGCACCATGTGGCCTGACCAGAGAGTTCGGCAGGGCCTCGGTTCTAGTGGAAGTAGTGTGAGGTCTCATTTAACAAATAGACCAGAGCATACCTAGTTAAAACTCGCCACATTCTAGCCAAGGACCAAACGCTGCCCACTGCAGGCAAGGAGAGCCTCTGCAGACAACTGGCCTGAAGCATAGAGCAGCCAAAACACAACAGCAAAGTGCATGAAGCACACACCAGCCACACTCCCTGAAGGGCCAGGCCCTGGACACTCTATGACCTCTTCTTCATAAAGCCATTACTTTCAGGAGCAGGTAATACAACAGGCTTTCTAACACAGAGAAGAAGGCAGAGACTTAGACAAAATGCCAAGACAGAGGAATTCATCTCAAATGAAAAAATAAAATAAGGCCACAGCCAGATCTGAATGAAACAGAAATAACATGCCTGATGGAGAATTTAAAGCAACAATCATAAGGATACTCACTGGGCTTGAGAAAAGAATGGAAAACATTAGGGAGACCCTTACCACAGAGATAAAAGAGTTAAAAAAGAATCAGCCTGGGGGTTCAAACCATGTCTGAGAGCGGCCGGATACCTCAGGCCTGGGCGCTTCTGCAGCAGTGCCTGCACGCCAGGCTGCAAGTACGTCCAGCCGAGGGAGACGCCAAGAGCCAGTGGGTGGAGGTTCAGAGAGGATTAGTAATCTACATGTGTTTTTTCTAGGGAGCTAATTAAGAACTTCTTCCCAAAATGATTAATATACTGTTAAATGTGAAGTTAAGTGAAACAGAAAATGGTAAGCACGTGTCTATATTGGACCTCCCTGGCAATGTTCTAATCATCCCTCAAGCCACCCTTGGGGGGAGAGTAAAAGGAAGAAACATGCAGTATCACTGTAACTCTGGAAAAGAAGAAGGCTTGGAACTTTATTCCCAATTTGTGACTCTATGTGAAAAAGAACTGGCTGCCAACAGCAAGTGTGCCGAAGCTGGGGTTGTGGTGGAACATGGTACATACGGGAACAGGCAGGTGTTACAGCTGGATACCAATGGACCATACACACACCTAATTGAGTTTTGAAAAATTAAAAAGTTAATTTCTACAAAAAAAAAAAAGAATCAGCCAGGGGTGGGTGGGGGAATGGGTTAGCCTGGTGATGGGTATTAAGGAGGGTATGTTCTGCATGGAGCACTGAGTGTTATATGCAAACAATGAATCATGGAACACTACATCAAAAACTAATGATGTAATGTATGGTGATTAACATAACATAAAAACAAAATCAGCCAGAAATGAAGAAGGCAATAATTGAGATTGGAAACAGGCTTGATGCAACAAAAGGCTGGAAGAAGCAGAGGAATAAATAAGTGATATAGAAGACAAAATAATGAGAAAAAATGAAGCTGAACAAAAGAGAAAAAGAATTACAGAACACAAGAAGAGACTTAGGGAACTCAGTGACTCCTTCAAATGTTGTAACATTCATGTGCTAGAATAAGAAGAGAGAAAAGGCAGCAGAAAATTTATTTGAGGAAATAATAGCTGAAAACTTCCCTAATTTGGGGGAAGGAAACAGACATCCAGATCAAGGAAGAACAGAGAACTTCCATCAAAATCACAAAAGCAAACCAACAACAAGACATATTGTAATTAAATTTGCAAAATACAGTGATAAAAAAAAAATCTCAAAAGCAGCAAGAAAAAAGAAGCCCTTAACTTACAGGAGAAAACTGAGAAGGCTAGCTGGAGATTTCTCAAAAGAAACTTGGTAAGCCAGAATAAGGGAGTGGCATGATATGAATGAGAAAACTCTGTAGCCAGGAATACTCTACCCAGCATGGCTATAATTCAGAATAGAAGAAGAGATAAAGAGTTCCTCAGACAAACACTAAAGGAGTTTGTGACCACTAAACCAGCCCCACTAGAAATATTAAAGGGGACTCTTTGAGTGGAAAGGAGAGACCAAAAGTGATAAAGACAAGAAAGGATCAGAGAAAATCTCCAGAAACAATGACAAAACAAGTAATAAAATGGCACTAAATACATATTTATCAGTAATTACTTTGAATGTAAATGGGCTAAACTCTCTCAAAAGACATATGGTGTCAGAATGGATTAAAAAAAACAAGACCCATCTATATGTTGCCTAAAAGAGACTCATTTTAGACCTAAAGACACCTGCAGACTGAAAGTGAGGAAATGGAGAAACATTAATCATGCAAATGGATGTCAAAAGAAAGCCAGAGTAGCAATACTTATATCAGACAAACTGGACTTTAAAACAAAGATTGTAACAAGAGATGATAATAAAGGGGACAATCTGACAAGATGATCTAACAATTGTAAATATTTATGCACCCAACATGGGAGCACCCAAATATATAAAACAATTATAACAAACAAAAAGGAACTGATTGGTGATAATACAATAATAGTAGGGGACTTTAACACCCCACTACATCAATGGACAGATCATCTAAACTGAAAACCAACAAGAAAACAAGGGCTTTGAATGACACACTGGACCAGATGGACTTAACAGATATATTCAAAACATTTCATCCTAAAACAGCAGAATATACATTCTTTTTAAGTGCATATGGAACATTCTCCAGAATCGATCCCATATTAGGTCACAAATCAGGCCTCAACAAATATGAAAAGACTGAGATCATACCATGCATCTTCTCTGACCACAACACTAAGAAACTTGAAGTCAGCCACAAGAAAAAATTTAGAAAGACCACAAATACATGGAGGTTAAACAACATGCTACTAAACAATGAGTGGGTCAACCAGGAAATCAAAGAAGAAATGAAAAAAACTAACAGGGAAACAAATGAAAATGAAAACACAATAGTCCAAACCTCTGGGATGCAACCAAAGCAGTTCTAAGAGGGAAGTATATAGCAATATAGGCTTATGTTAAGAAGCAAGAAAAATCTCAAATAAACAACCTAACTTTACACCTAAAGGATCTAGAAAAAGAACAACAAATGAAGCCTAAAGCCACATCATATATCATTAGGGAAATGCAAATTAAACCAATGAAATTCTACTATACATCTGTTAGAATAATTTCCATAACACTGACAACAACAAATGCTGGTGAGAATGTACAGCAACAGGAACTCTTATTCATTGCTGGTGGGAATGCAAAATGGTACAGTCACTTTGGAAAGCAATTTGGCAGTTTCTTTTCTTTTTTTTTTTTAAGAGATTTTATTTATTTGAGAAAGAGGGAGAGAGGGAGAGAGAGCAAGCACACAAGCGGGTGTGGGGGGCAGAGGGAGAAGGAGAAGCAGATTCCTCACTGAGCAGGGAGCCTGATGTAGGGCTTGATCCCAGGACCCTAGGATCATGACCTGAGCCAAAAGCAGGTGCTCATCTAACTGAGCCACCCAGACACCCCAGTTTGGCAGTTTCTTACAAAACTAAACACACGATCCAGTAATCATGCCATTAACATTTATCCAAGTGACTTAAGAATTTATGTCCATACAAAAACCTGTATGTGGATATCTATATCAGCTTAATTCATAATTACCAAAACTTGGAAGCAGGTAAGATGTCCTTCAATGGGTGAATGGTGAATAAACTGTGGTACGTCCAGATGATGGAATATTATCTAGCTCTAAAAGGAAATGAGCTATCAAGCCCCAAAAAGACACAGACAAAACTTTAACACAAACTTTAATGCATATTACTTAGTGAAAGAAGCCAATCTAAGAAATCTACACACTGTATGATTCCAACTACATGACCTTCTGGAAAAGGCAAAACTAAGGAGACAGTAAAAACATCAGTGGGTGCTGAGGGTTAAGGGGGGAGGGAAGAATGGAACATGAATGATTTTTAGGGCAGTGAAACTATTCTGTGTGATACTATAATGGTGGACATAAGTCATTACATATTATTCCAATCCACAGAATGTACAATACCAAGAAAGACCATAATGTAAGCTAGGAACTTTGGGTGACAATGATGTGTCAATGTGGGTTCACTGATTATAATAAATATATAATTCTGTTGCCAGATTTTGACAGTGGGGAAGGCTTTGTGTATGTGGGGGCAGAGTATGTGTGGGAAATCTTTGTACCTTCTGCTTAATTTTTCCGTGAACCTAAAATTGCTCTATTTAAAAGAAATTGTACTCTATAAATCCTGTAACTAAAAAATCAATGTTAGTTATAACAGAAAGTAACTCTTCCCTTCTTTCTTTCCATTCTTCTTACCTTCCCTTCTTCCTTCCATCCTTCCATCCTTCCTGCCTTCCTTCTGTTCTTTCTTCCTTTCTTTCTTCTTGAACAGTTCAGTCCAAAACCATTAGGTGAGTCCAAGCAAGCTAAGTCCCTGTGGGTTGTGGAACAGCCTTGTGAGAGGTTGCACAAATAAGGGTAGGAAGACATCCTTGCAGCATGAGGTAGAATGTCAGAGTGTGCAAATGGGGGTGGGAGCAGTTGTGCTGAAGGCCCAGTGCAAGGTATTGAAGTCTAAGAAGAATAAAGGATGTATCCATACGTGGGGTTGGGGCAATAATAGGAAGGTCCATCGGCTGTTGGGTCTCAAACGGGATGAAGAGGGCAACCATGGTAACGCAGTGTGGAGTGCTGCAGATCCAGAGGGGTAAAGAGGGCATCCATAAGGTGAGGTGGCAGGAGCCAGCACAGGGTTCAGGTTTAAGAAGGGTGAGGAGAGCAACTGTGTGTGTTGGGGTGATAGCAGCAGCAGCTGGTGTGGGGTGTTAAAGCCTGAGCAGGGTGAGAAGCACACATGCAATGGGGATGGAGGTCGTATGAGGCAGGGCGAGATGTCAAAGCCCAAGTAGGGTGAGAAGGTCATATGGCCAGAGGAAAACATACTGTATGATCTCACATATATGTGGAATCTTAAACAAACAAACAAACTTATAAAAACAAGGAATTAACTGATGATTACCAATGGCAGGGGGTTACGGGAGGAGACAAGTGAGTGAAGGAGATCAAAAGGTACAAATTTGAAGTTGTAACATAAGTAAGTTCTGGAGGCGCCTGGGTGGCTCAGTTGGTTAAGCGACTGCCTTCGGCTCAGGTCATGATCCTGGAGTCCCAGGATTGAGTCCCCAATCGGGCTCCTTGCTCAGCAGGGAGTCTGCTTCTCCCTCTGACCCTCCCCCCTGTCATGCTCTCTCTCTCTCTCTCTCTCATTCTTTCTCTCAAATAAATAAATAAAATATTAAAAAAATAAGTAAGTTCTGGAGATGTAATGGATAGCATGTTGACTATAGTTAACAACATTGTATCGTATATTTGAAAGTTGCTAAGAAAGTAGATTTTAAAAGTTTTCACCACAAGAAAAAAATGTAAATATGTGGGGTGATAGATACTAATTAAACTTATTGTGGTAATCATTTCACAATGTATACATATAGCAAATCATTATGTTGTACACCTTAAACTTATACAGTGTTATCTGTCAAGTACATTTTAATAAAACTGGAAAAAATCCACAAAAAATTTCCCCTCTTTCCTCCCCTGAGACCCTGGTAACTACTATTTGCTTTCTGTGTCTATAAATTTGGCTAATCTAGGTACCTCATATAAGTGGAATTACACAATATTTGTCCTTTTGTGTCTGTCTTATTTCACTAAGCATGTTTTTTAAGATCCATCCTGCTGTAGCATATATCAAAATTTCATTCCTTCTTCATAAAAAGATTCAGCCATGCTGAATAATATTCTATTATCTATATATCACATTTTGTTTAGCTACCCTTTTGTGAATGTATATTTGGATTGTTTCCACCTTTTGACTATTGTGACGAATGGTGCTATGGAAATTGGTATAAAAATATGTTTGACAGTATAGAGGTTCCTCAAAAAGTCAAAAATAGAACTACCTTACAATCCAGCAATTGCACTACTAGGTATTTACCCAAAGGAAAAAATATACAGATTCAAAGGGGTACATGCACCATGATGTTCATAGCAGCATTATCAACAATACCAAACTATGGAAAAAGCCCAGATGTCTGTGGACCGATGAATGGATAAAGAAGATGTGGTATATATACACAATGGAATATTACTCAGCCATCAAAAGAATAAACTCTTGTCATTTACAAGGACATGCATAGAGCTAAAGTGTATTATGCTAAGCAAAATAAGTCAGTCAGAGAAAGACAAACATCATATGAGTTCACTCATATGTGGAATTTAAGAAACAATAAGGATGAACATATGGGAAGGGGGAAAATAGACAGAGGAGAAACAAACCATAAAAGACTCTTAAAGACAGAGAACAAACTGAGGGTTGATTGAGGGGGATGGGCTAGATGGGTGATGGAGGGCACTTGTCATGTTAGGCACTGGGTATTGTATGCAAGTGATGAATCACTGAATTCTACTCCTGAAACCAATATTGCAATGTATGTTAACTAACTCGAATTTGAATAAAAATTTGAAGAAAAAAAATTAAGTCGCTTAGTATAAAAAGTTGGAAGAAAAAGAATAAAAATCCCCGTATTAAAAAAAAAATCTGAGTCTGTTCTTCAAATTCTTTTGTGTCCATACCCAGACAGGAAATTGTTGCATGAGATGGTAATGCTATGTTGAAGTTTTTAAGGAAGCTCTACACTGCTTTCCGCAGCAGCTGCACCATTTTACATTCCCAGCTGCAATGCACAAGAGTTCCAATTTCTCCCATCCACACCAACACTTGCTGTTGAGTGTTTTTTTTTAAAGATTTTATTTATTTATTTGAGAGAGAGAGAATGAGAGATAGAGAGCACAAGAGGGAAGAGGGTCAGAGGGAGAAGCAGACTCCCTGCTGAGCAGGGAGCCCGATGTGGGACTCGATCCCGGGACTCCACAATCATGACCTGAGCTGAAGGCAGTCGCTTAACCAACTGAGCCACCCAGGCGCCCTGTTGAGTGTTTTTATCATGAAAGGGTGCTGATTTTTGTTAACATGCTTTTTCTGCCTCAATCAAAATGGTCATGCGGTTTCCCCCCTTCTTTCTATTAATCTGGTACATTCCATTTTCCCAGCTTTATTGAGATATAATTGACAACTCAAATTGTATATATTTACCATGTATAATGTGTTGATTTGATATACATATACTTTGTGAAATGATTACCACACTCAGATTAATTAACACATACATCATGTTACATAGTTATATTACCTTTTGTTTTAGAGGTGAGAATGCTTACTCTCTTAGCAAATTTCAAGTATACAAGACAGTATTATTAACTATAATCATCATGATGTATGTACATCAGATCCACAAAACTTATTCATCCTACAACTGAAAGCTTGTACCCTTTGACCAGCATCTTTCCACTTTCCCTATTCCCCAGCCCTGGTAACTGCCATTCTACTCTCTTTCTATGAGTTAGACCTTTCTATGGTTTTGTTTTGTTTTTTAGAGTCCACATATAAGTGAGATCATACAGTATTTGTGTTTACCTGTCTGGCTTATTTCACCAAGCATTACCTTTTCTAGGCTCGTACATATCATCGCAGATAGCAGGATTTCCTTTTTTCTCATGACTGAATAATATTCACATGAGGCTTACATAAAACATCTTGTAGTTTTAGCAGTGTATTCTAAGCTGATAACTTCTATTACATACAAAAACTACCCTTTTACTCCCTCTATTTTGTTTTTGATGTCTCATCTGTTTTTAGTAGTGTATTGGTTGACAAACTATTGTAGCAATAGTTATTTAATGCTTTGTCTTTTAACCTTTGCATTAGAGTTAAGTGATTTATACAGCATTGAAGTATAGTATGAATATTCTGTAATTTACTGTATTCTTACCTTTACCAATATGTTTTATTTTTTCATATGTTTTCATGTCAGTAGTTAGCATCCTTTCATTTCAGCTTGAGGAACTACTTTATGGCAGATCTAGTGATGATTAACTTCCTCAGACTTTATTTGTCAGGGAAATTTTTTATCTCTCCTTCACTTCTGAACGACAGCTTTCCTGAGTAAAGTATTTTGGTTTTCTTCTTTCAGCACTTTGATTTTTCATTCTTACTCTGTCCTGGCCTGCAAGGTTTGTGCTGAGAATGACACCAATAGCCTTATGGAGTTTACCTAGTGAGATTTTTTTTTTCTTTTAATATTTTCTCTTTGATTTGAGACTGTTTTATTATAATGTATTTGTAGAAGATATCTTTGGGTTGAATCTGTTCTTTCTTTCTTTCTTTCTTTCTTTCTTTTCTTTTTTAAGATTTTTATTTATTTATTTGTCAGAGGGAGAGTGCACAAGCAGGGGGAGCGGCAAGCAGAGGGAGAAGCAGGCTCCCCACTGAACAGGGAGCCAGATGCAGGACTCGATTTCAGGACCCTGGGATCATGACCTGAGCCCAAGGCAGCCACTTAATTGACTGAGCCACCCAGGCGTCCCCCCAGTCATTATTCCTTTAAATAAGTTTTCTGCCCCTTTCTTGCTCTCTTTTCCTTCTGGTATTCCCAAAAACGCAGAAATTGTTTCAGTTGATGATATTTCATAATCCATGCGGTCTTTCTCCACTCTTTTTCATTCTTTTTGTTGTTTTTGATCTCTGAATACATAATTTTAAATGATTTGTCTTCGAGTTGAGATTCTTTTTTTTTAATAAGATTTTATTTATTTGTTTATTTGACAGAGAGAGACACAGCAAGAGAGGGAACACAAGCAGGAGACATGGGAGGGGGAGAAGCAGGCTCCCCGTTGAGCAGGGAGCCCGATGCGGGGCTCGATCCCAGGACCCTGGGATCATGACCTGAGCTGAAGGCAGACGGTTAACGACTGAGCCACCCAGGCGCCCAGCTCACAATCTTTTTTTTTTTTATTTTTTTTAAAGATTTTATTTATTCATGAGAGACAGAGAGAGAGAGAGAGAGAGAGAGAAGCAGAGGGAGAAGCAGGTTCCCAAGGAGCAGAGAGCCCGATGCGGGACTCGACCCCAGGACCCTAGGATCACGACCTGAGCTGAAGGCAGATGCTCAACCATCTGAGCCACCCAGGCGCCCCCAGCTCACAATCTTTTAATGGCTCCTCATTACATAATAAAAGCCGAAGTCTTTATAATGGACCTGATTGTGTCTCCCACAACTTCTGTGATTTCACTACCTCTCCTTCCACTATCTCTGTAACTTGCTGTACCCAGCCATATTGGTCTCCCTCCTCTAATAAACCAGGCATGTTTTGCCTTAGGGCCTTTGCGGGCCTAAGATTCTTTTTTTTTTTTTTTATCAAGTCAGTTATTGATGTTCATTATTGCAATTTTCATTTCATTCATTGTGTTCTTCAGCTCCAGAATTTCTGTTTAGTTCTTTTTTTGTGATTTCTGTCTCTTTGTTAAACTTCCCATTTTGTTTACGTGTTTTTCTGAATTTATTGAAATGTTTTTCTTCGTTTCTCTGTAGGTTACTGAGCTTCCTTAAAGCAACTATTTTGAATTTTGTCTTATTCAGATCATAGATCTCCATTTCTTTTGGGTTAGTTACTGAAAAATTATTGTGTTCTTTTGGTGGTTTCATATTTCCTTGATTTTTCATGTTCCTTGAAGTGTTGGATTACTGTCTTGGCATTTGAAGAAATGGTAACCTCCTCTAGTCTTTACTGTTTGGCTTTGGGAGAGAAATAATTTCTGTCAGCCTGTCTAGGGATTCTGAGATTTCCTCAGACCTTTTCTATGGGTATGCCTGTTCCACACTTCTTGTTCCCTTTATGTGTGTGTGTGTGTGTGTGTGTCATTCTTAAGATTATATGCCTTCGTTTTGCAAAGCTAGACCTACTGCTAACTGACAGCTTCAGCTTTACTTTGCCTAGGATAGTGGTAAATGTTCAAGTTTGTTTGCTTTTTCACAATCTTGCAGAGTTGGGCCAGTTTTCTGTGTGTGTCCATGAACCCTCTGCAATGCTTGCACTTGCCACTCTCATGGGCACACACAGGGAACTGACCCCAAGGTGTGGGTATGTGGGGGGGCAGGTTATGTGGGTGAGGTGTAGAGAGCATTAGGGATGCTGTGGGCTAGTTGGGGGAATCTGCAGGCAAGACCTCTTGAGTGGTTTGTGGTGGCCTTTGTAATGAAGTCCACAAAGCAGTTAAGTACGTTCCACATCTCTGTGATGCACTCTAAGTCCTGCCTGCTATGCTCCTATTCTCTCCTCACCCTCAGGTGTGCAGCTTACCTCAGTATTCCAGATGGGGTAAGAAAAAGTGGGCCTCTTTGGCAGTGTCTCACATAGCTGGGGAAGCTGGGCACTCACTCACATGCTCTCACTTTCTGCTGTGGGAGAAATTGCAGACCAACGTGCTCCTCTTGGTACTAAGCTGTGCCCCCTGTGGGAACCGAGACACAGATAACGTAAAACTATTTCTCTTACTTTCTTCAATGCAATGGATTTCTTCATATCCAATCTTGGATTTTTTTTTTTCTTTCTTCAAGGATGTGCTAGAACTTCTCCACTGGACTGTCGGACTCGCATAACGGATACTCTCATTCACCAGTGTTGTCAAAATCAGGGTTCTTTGAGGGGAAGATGTTAGAAAACTACTACTCCTATAGTTTATTACATTGAAAGGTTTTTGTATGTAGAACCATCCCTGCACTCTGGGAGTAAATCTCACTTGGTCATGATATATAAACTTTTTCTTTTTTTTTGAAACATGTTATCATATTAGAACAGCATGGGTTTTTTTTTTTTTTTTGGATCTATAAATCTTTTAATATGTGCTGAATTTAGTTTGCTAGTATTTGGTGGGTGATATTTGGATCTTACTATTTTCATGGAAGGAAGGAATGCAACATATGGAAGAACAAAAATTTAACTTAGAAAAATTGGAGGAACAGAGATTTTACATGTGGTTATTTTCATATTTTAAAAACATTAAGACTTGACATTGCACACCTGTGAAAAATATAATTAAATATTTTACAAATATGATAGAACAATTTGAATTGTACTTTCCCTCAAAAGAAGATTGCTGAATAGGAAAATGATAGACTTAGAACCCATTTCTTTTATTGAAAGATATTTAAAATTTTAATTATTACTGCATGGGATAAACTGTTGGACCTATCCACTTACAAGGTTTGAATATGAATTTTGAAAATACATCATCAGTTCATTTTGGGTAAAGGTCAAGAATGAACCGTAAATTTACTGAAGTTGCTTTAAAATCTATTCTTCCATTTCCATTAACATACCTCCATGAGATAGTTTTCCTACCATGAGAACGTAGAACTAGTTTAGACATAAATTTTCCTGTTAAGTAGAGCTTTTATCAATCCAACCACTTTAGATAAATGACCAAACAAGAAACAATATCATTTGTCACACTGAAAGCTTTAAATATTTATATTCAATGTATTCATTCAAAGTGTGCTTACAGGCATTTAATGAGAATAGAATTTCGCTCATATCTTTGCTTTAGTTACAATTGTAGAACAAAAATTTAGTGTAATATCCATTCACTGTAATAAATGCTAATTGGTAGTTTTCCTCTAAGCAAAGTGTACAATTTCTTAAATTACTTTCTCTCTGTTCTGATTGTTTATTGAAATGTAATTTTATGTCTGTTGAATTTCACATTTAAAAAATGAAATAGCGTTTTGTACAATTTTTTCCACTTTAATCTACGTGTAATTTATTTTTATCTTAATTTTGTTAAGTATCAGTGACCGATGGATTAAAAGAAAACTGGTCCTTCATCGTGGACAGTAAGTAGCACTAGTCTAAATACCTAAAGTGTGCTCTTCCAGAGCAGACTGCATTTAATTCAAATTTGCCTGACAGTGGGCCTTAGACAATTATTAATTAAATGAATGAATTTTCAATACTCGACCTTAGGCCCACACCCCCTTTTTAAAAAAAAATTTTATTTATTTGACAGAGACAGACACAGCGAGAGAGGGAACACAAGCAGGGGGAGTGGGAGAAGGAGAAGCAGACTTCTCGGGGAGCAGGGAGCCCGATGTGGGGCTCGATCCCCGGACCCTGAGATCATGACCTGAGCTGCAGGCAGACGCTTAAGGACTGAGCCACCCAGGCGCCCCTTCGGCCCACACCTTAATCAGATGTCTGTTACAGTCCCTCAATGATTACAGTTGCAGATATATATATATATATTTATTTATTTATGATTTTATTTATTTATTTGAGAGAGAGAGTGAGAAAGAGTGCACAAGAGGGGGTAGGGTCAGAGGGAGAAGCAGACTCCCACTGAGCAGGGAGTCCGATGCGGGACTCCACTCCGGGACTCCAGGATTGTGACCTGAGCCGAAGGCAGTCGCTTAACCAGCTGAGCCACACAGGCGCCCTACGGTTGCAGACATTTTTTTTTAATTTTTTTATTTTTAATTTTTTATTGTTATGTTAATCACCATATATTACATAATTTGTTTTGGTGTACTGTTCCATGATTCATTGTTTGTTCAGAACACCCAGTGCTCCATGCAGAACGTGCCCTCCTCAATACCCATCACCAGGCTAACCCATCCCCCCACCCTCCTCCCCTCCAGAAACCACAGTTTGTTTTTCAGAGTCCATCATCTCTCCTGGTTCGTCTCCCCCTCTGACTTACTCCCCTTCATTCTTCCTCTCCTGCTATCTTCTTCTTTTTCTTTTTTCTTAACATATGTTGCATTATTTGTTTCAGAAGTACAGATCTGTGATTCAACAGTCTTACACAATTCACAGCGCTCACCGTAGCACATATCTTCCCCAATGTCCATCACCCAGCCACCCCATCCCTCCCACTCCCGACCACTCCAGCAACCCTCAGTTTGTTCCTGAGATTAAGAATTCCTCATATCAGTGAGGTCATATGATACATGTCTTTCTCTGATTGACTTATTCCACTCAGCATAACACCCTCCAGTTCCATCCACGTCATTGCAAATGGCAAGATCTCATTCCTTTTGATGGCTGCATAATATTCCATTGTGTATATGTACCACATCTTCTTTATTCATTCATCTGTCGATGGACATCTTGGCTCTTTCCACAGTTTGGCTATTGTGGACATTGCTGCTATAAACATTGGGGTGCACGTACCCCTTCGGGTCCCTACATTTGTATCTTTGGGGTAAATACCCAGTAGTCAGTTGCAGACATTTTTAAAAGTGTATTAAGTGCTAGGACCTGCGTAAGCGCTTTCCCTTTCACCTATTTCACTCACGTTTTCCTACCTTCCCGGGAGAGGGCGTGCCCAGCACCACGGCCCACCCTATCTGTGCATTCCTTGGCCAAACCCGTCGGCCGTTACTGCTGAGTCCCGCCCAAACCACGCCCCCACGCAGCTGCAGGGCCGAGAGAAGGCGTGGTTATTGTGCCGATGGACGATTCAGACGGTCTCCTCTCGTGACCATCGGGAAGTGCCGGAGGACCCGCTTGGTGCGAGTGGGATCGCGCTCCGGCTCGAGAGGCCCGTTGTCGCTGCGGGCGCACGCCCTGCCCCGCCCCCTCTCCGGCACGCAGGCTCCGCTCGAGCTTGCGCACGCGCGCGCGCTCCCGTTCAAGCCTCAGTCTGACCAGCGGCGGCCCGGCGGGTGGAGGCTGGGCCCCTGAGGTACGAGGGGAGGGGCCGGAGCTGCTGCAGCTGCCGCCGCCACCGCCCCGCCGCCGCCGCCGCTGCTGCTGGAGAGAAGCATGTCTGCAACTCGAGCCAAGAAAGTGAAGATGGCCACCAAATCGTGCCCCGAGTGCGACCAACAGGTGGGTGCGGAGGGCCGGGCCCGGGGGCCGGCGGGCGGACGGGCTGCCGTTGTCTGCGGCCGCTGGCTGTGGAGAGGCCGCCTCGCCGGGTGGTCTGGCCCTTGGGCTCGGTGGCCACGGTGGGAGCCCGGTGGGAGCCCGGTGGGAGGCCGGGCTACGCCGAGGGGATGCCAGGGAGACTCCCGGGGTCGCAGTCCGGCCGGTGCCCACCTGGCGGCGTTAGCTGGGCGACTGTGTGTGTGTCCCGCGGCCTGTGGCGCGGGAGGGAAGCGTGGGTTTGTCTGGAGCGGACGGGGCGCCCTGACCGAACCCTCCCAGAGTCGCCTGGCTGGCTTTGGGTGACAGCGGCGGGAGTGTGGGGGCAGTGGCCTAAATAGAGGAGCACGGCCCCTTCAGCCCCCTTCTGCCCCGACGAGAATGCTCAGTGTGCCCGGCTCCGAGTCCAGGCTCCTGGCTCCTGGCTGCGAAAGCCGCTCCTGCGACGCAGGGTTGCTTTGTTCCCATTAGATCTATACTGTGACAAAAAGGGCCGCAGCGATTATGACATTTTCCTTTTATTTTTTATTTTTTTTTTCAAAGATTTTATTTATTTATTTGAGAGAGAGAATGAGAGACAGAGAGAGCATGAGACGGGGGAGGGCCAGAGGGAGAAGCAGACTCCCTGCTGAGCAGGGAGCCCGATGTGGGACTCGATCCCGGGACTCGAGGATCATGACCTGAGCCGAAGGCAGTCGCTTAACCAACTGAGCCACCCAGGCGCCCACATTTTCCTTTTAGATGTCAATAAATTGTGATCGTAATATGTCTTTTATACTTTATATAAATCATTACTTTGTTCTAAATTTTTGATAGAACACCACTGAAAAGCCCTACTTTTTCTAGGCACTCCCCTCTTAAAATGGTATGTATTTGTCTAAGTTTTTTTTTTTTTAATATTTTATTTATTTATTTGAGAGAAAGAATGAGCTAGAGCATGAGAGGGGGGAGGGTCAGAGGGAGAAGCAGACTCCCTGCTGAGCAGGGAGCCCAATGTGGGACTCGATCCCGGGATTCCAGGATCATGACCTGAGCCGAAGGCAGTCGCTTAACCAACTGAGCCACCCAGGCGCCCATATTTGTCTAAGTTTTTAAAAAGATGAGTTTGCCATTTCTACCTGTGTGTGGTTTCTTGAATTTTTAATATCAGCTTTATAAACTAATTTCGTGAGGTCATTCAATGGCTTTATGACCACCAGTGGTCTAGGGTTCAGCTAGACATTCAGGCCTACCCTGGGCCCAGATACAAACACTGCATGTAATCAGAGGGGCTTTCTCTGCCTCCCCAGATGACAGCTCAGATGTGAAAACAAAACGGTGGAGTGGTTCCAAGACTTAACCATGGCTTAGAAATTTCATGTTTCTTAGCCCAGGAGTAAGGCCTTTGCTTCCAAGGTTTTGCAGGGAATGGCATGATTATATTTTTTGTACTTAGAGAAGCCTAAAACTGTGGCTTCTCACCTCATGCCTTCCAGTCCAGATGCCAATTACGGGCCATTTTTACCAAAAGCAATATTGTCTAATATTATTTGATTAGGTTGCCAGGGTCAGAGTACTAGACTTAACCAAAGGTCTTTTTTTCCTCAGGAAGGACTTTTGTTAACCCTTTACTAACATGTCATAATACCTTGAAAAAAAAATTTTTTTTTAAGATTTTATTTATTTATTTGACAGAGACAGAGATAGCAAGAGCAGGAACACAAGCAGGGGGAGTGGGAGAGGATTAAGCATTAAGCAGTCACTCTCAGTGCCACCCTTTTTCCAGCCCCTAGCAACCACTAATTTGCTTTTTGTCTCAGCCTTCATAGAATTGAATGGAGTTCAGGCCTTACTCTGAATTAGGCTTTGGCTTAAGGGAATGTTGTGGCTTGTTTGATCTTTTTTTATCCAGACCACTAAAATTTTCTGCATATCAACTATAAGGCTGTTTCACTTTCTTATCATTCGGGTGTTCACTGGAATAGCACCATTTCCTTCAAGAAATTTTCCTTTGCATTTATAATTTGGTTGTTTGGCTCAAGAGGCCTAACTTTCAGCCTTTCTTGGCTTTTGACATGCCTTTTGTACTGAGCTTAATCATTTCTAGCTTTGGATTTAAAATGAGAGATGTGTGCCTTTTCCTTTAACTTGAATACTTAAAGGCCATTGTAGGGTTATTAAGTCGCCTAATTTCAATATTGCTGTGTCATAGGGTACAGGGAGGCCTGAGGAGGGAGCTAGATGGAGGAATGGCCAATTGGTAGAGCATTCAGAACACATACATTTATTAAGTTTGCTGTCTTGTATGGGTGTGGTTTCATGGCACTCCAAAACAATTAAAATGGTAACATCAAAGATCACTGATCACAGATTACCATAACAAAGATAATAATGAAAAAGTTGGAAATATTTCAAAAATTAACACAATATGACAAAGACACGAAGTGAGCAAATGCTATTGGAAAAATGGTGCTGACTACTGGGTATTTACCCCAAAGACACAGATGTAGTGAAAAGAAGGGCCACATGCACCCCAATGTTCATAGCAGCAATGTCCACAATAGCCAAACTGTGGAAAGAGCCGAGATGCCCTTCAACAGATGAATGGATAAAGAAGATGTGGTCCATATATACAATGGACTCTTACTCAGCCATCAGAAAGGATGAATACCCAACTTTTACATCAACATGGATGGGACTGGAGGAGATTATGCTAAGTGAAATAAGTCAAGCAGAGAAAGTCAGTTATATGGTTTCACTTATTTGTGGAACCTAAGGAATAGCATGGAGGACATTAGGAGAAGGAAGGGAAATATGAAGGGGGCGGAAATCAGAGGGGGAGACGAACCATGAGAGACTATGGACTCAGAAACAAACTGAGGGTTTTAGAGGGGAGGGGAGTGGGGGGATGGGTTGGCCTGGTGATGGGTATTAAGGAGGGCACGTGTTACGTATTATATGGAGCACTGGATGTTATATGCAAACAAGGACTCATGGAATACTCCATCAAAAACTAATGATGTAATGTATGGTGACTAACATAACATAATAATAAAAAAATCATAACAACAAGAAAAAGGAAAAATGGTGCTGATAGACTTCCTCCACGCAGGGTTGCCACAAACCTTCAATATGTAAAACCCAGAGTATCTGTGAAGCACAATAAAGCAAAGTGTACTAAAATAAGGTATTCTGTAATTGTCTTCTCTCTCTTTTTTTTTGTCTCTAGCAAAAGTCTTGTCAATTTTTAAAAATTTTTATTTATTTATTTATTCATGAGAGACAGAGAGAGAGAGAGGCAGAGGGAGAAGCAGGCTCCCCGCGGAGCAGGGAGCCAGATGCGAGACTCGATCCCAGGATTCTGGGATCGTGACCTGAGCTGAAGGCATACGCTTAACTGACTGAGCCACCCAGGCGCCCAAGGCTTGTCAATTTTGTTCATCTTTTTTTTTTTAATTTTTAATTTTCTTTTCTTTTTATTTTTTTAAAGATTTTATTTATTTGACAGAGAGAAACACAGCGAGAGAGGGAACACAAGCAGGGGGAGCGGGAGAAGCAGGCTCCCTGCTGAGCAGGGAGCCCGATGCAGGGCTCGATCCCAGGACCCTGGGACCATGACCTGAGCCAAAGGCAGACGCTTAACGACTGAGCCACCCAGGTGCACCTGTTTTAAATTTTAAGATTTTATTTATTTGACAGAGAGACACAGAGAGAGAGGGAACACAAGCATGGGGAGTGGGAGAGGGAGAAGCAGGCTTCCCGGTGAGCAGGGAGCCTGATGTGGGGCTCCATCCCAGGACCCCAGGATCACGACCTGAGCCAAAGGCAGACGCTTAACCGACTGAGCCACCCAGGTGCCCCAATTTTGTTCATCTTTTTTAAAGAAACCAACTTTCGTTTCATTGATTTTCTTTATTGGTCTCCTTTCTCTATTTTATCTCTAATCTTTATTATTTCCCTCGTTATGTTGGCGTGGGTTTAGTTTGCTCTTTTTCTTTTTTTTTTTAAAGATTTTATTTATTTATTTGAGAGAGAGAGAATGAGAGATAGAGAGCACGAGAGGGAAGAGGGTCAGAGGGAGAAGCAGACTCCCTGCTGAGCAGGGAGCCCGATGCGGGACTCGATCCCGGGACTCCAGGATCATGACCTGAGCCGAAGGCAGTCGCTTAACCAACTGAGCCACCCAGGCGCCCTAGTTTGCTCTTTTTCTAATTCTTTAAGTTGTAAAGTTAGATTGTTGATTTGAGATCTTCTTTCTTAATGTAAGCTTTTACAGGTCTATAACTTTCCTCCTTAGCATTGCTTTCACTGTGTTCTATGAGTTTTGGTAGGTTGTATTTTTGTTTTCATTCATCTCTAAGTATTTTCTAATTTTCCTTATGATTTCTTTTTTCTTTTTTTAAGATTTTATTTATTTATTTGACAAGAGAGACAGCGAGTGAGGGAATACAAGCAGGGGGAGTGGAAGAGGGAGAAGCAGGCTTCCCAGCGAGCAGGGACCCCGATGTGGGGCTCAATCCCAGGACCCTGGGATCATGACCTGAAACGAAGGCAGACGCTTAACGACTGAGCCACCCAGGTGCCCCTTATGATTTCTTTTTTAATCCATTGGTTATTTCAGAGTATGTTGTTTAATTTCTAAAATTTTTTCAATTTTCTAGTTTTCCTTTCTGTTGTTGGTTTCTAACTTTGTCATGTTGTGGTTGGAAAAGTTACTTTGATATCTGTCTTAAAAAATGAACTTGGGGCACCTGGGTGGCACAGTTGGTTAAGCATCCGACTCTTGGTTTTGGCTCAGGTCGTGATCTCAGGGTCGTGAGATTGAGCCCCATGTCAGGCTCTGCGCTTAGCGTCAGGCTCTGTGCTCAGCGTAGAGTCTGCTTAGGTTTCTTTCTCTCTCTCTCTCTCTCTCTCTCCCTTTTCCTCTGCCCTTTCCCCCTGCTCTCTTTCTCTCTCAAATAAATAATCTTTAAAAAAAAGAACTTTAATTCTTACCTGTGCCATATACAAATAGTATTTCAAGATGGATTATAGACCTACATGAAAAATTTTAAATTATGAAACTTCCAGAAAATACTAAAAAAATCTTTGTGAACTTAGGCAATTGTTTGGTGTTATAACACCAAAAGCATGGCTCATAAAAGAAAAAAGTGATAAATTAGATCTAATCAAAATTAAAACTTCTGTTCTTTGAAAATCACTGTTTAGAAAAAGGAAAGAAGACACGAACAAATAACCTTTGCAAAGCATATATGTACTAGAGGACTTGTATCCAGAATGTATAAAGGGCTCTTAAGAGTTAATAATAAAACAAACAACTCAATTAAAAAATAGGCAAAAATTTGAATAGACACTTCACCAGAGTAGACTTACAGACAGCACGTAAACTTATAGAAAAATGCTCAACATCATTAGTTATTAGGGATATGCATATTACCATAGTGAGACCCTACTAGAATAACTAAAGTTAAAAAAGAACATACCAAATATTGATGAGGATGTGGAGGGACATCTCTTTGGGAAATAGTTTGGCAGTTTTCTCAAAAAGTTAAACCTACCATATGATCCAGCCGTTTCCACTTTTAGCTATTTATTCAAGAAAAAAGAACATGTGTGTGTGTGTGTGTGTGTGTGTGTGTGTGTGTATACACACAAAGACTTCTGCATGAAAGTTCATAGTAGCTTTATTTGTAATAGCTAAAACTAGAAAACAGTCAACATGTACAGATGAACTGTAATGTATCTTCACATGGAATAATATTCAGCAATGAAAGGAAAGAACTTATCTGCAAAAACATGGACAAATCTCAAAATAATTATGCTAAATGAAAGAAGCTAAACAAAAAGCATGTACTTAGGATTCCATTTACATAAACTTTAGAAAATTCAAACTGATCTGTAGTGGCAGAAAGCTGATCAGTAGTTGCTTGGGGATATTGAGGGGGACCCTAAGGAGAGGTAGGTGGGTAGATTACAAAGGTATATGAGGAAACTTAGGGATGATGGATATATTCACTATCTTGATGCAAATCTACCTTCAGGTAACTTATTGCTTAGTTGAAGAGACAACATAAACACTTCAGAAGTTTAATAAACAGTAAAATAGTAATATTTTTTTTCCTTTTTTCCCCCTCCAGGTTCCTGTTGCATGTAAATCTTGTCCCTGTGGTTATGTATTTATTAATAGGAAACTTCTAAAAGTAAAACAGAGAAATCATCACCTTTTACAGGTAATTGAGAGAGTTTACCACCTTTCTGTTTTTTTATGGTTTCCATTATATAAACTTAAAATTAATTTTTTGTGAGTTAAATTTTTTTTTTGCTGATGAATTGTAATACTAAAATCTATTGAAGTGTATCTTTGGTTTTTATTGGATACAATACATCATTTACATTGATCTTTATCCAATTTAAATGTTAACTCCTTTACTGATAAATTTTGTAACAAATTTTAAGGAGAAATTTTAATTAGAAAATGTTAATTGGAAGAAAGGGAACCTCGACTTTAGTGTTACAATTTTTTTAAGTACCAGTTTTTTTTTTGATTCACTGATTTAGACTATCTAAAAAATTGCCCACTTCAATTTTGTTTGAGTTTCTAGCTTTACTCCTATTTTTTCCTATGATAAAAATCACATGTTGTAACAGTAGTCAACCCAAAATGGTAGTAGTTTTATTACAAACAATTATTGAGTGCCTAAATATGCCAAGTACTATGTATCTTGGGCATACAGCAATAAATCTACTTCCAAGACAGGTTCAGTACTGTCAAAGTGGTTGAAGATATATGCATAGGAATACACATATGGGATATACAGGGAAAATATCAGCTAGTAATAAGTGCTGGGTAGGAAATTAAAATAGGATACTGTCCTATAGGTTAACTGGAAGGCTTCTTTTGATTGAGTGGTCCAGGGAATGCGTCTCTGAGGAGGAGATTTTATAACTTCTGAATGGATGAAGGGGCTAGACATATGAAAACCAGGGAAAGTAAATTCTAGGCACAGGGAATTTGAAGAGTACTTTTTTTTTAACTTTAAGAAGTATATATCTTAGCATTAAAGGCTAGTATCTTATTTAAATGGGGAAATGCTACAGGCATTTCCATTCATATCAGGAACAAGGCAAGCATCCTAACTATCTTCACTACTATTCAGTATTATGTTAGAGGTAAATTAGCCAAGGCAATTAGATAAGAGAAGTCAGTAAGAGGCATAAAAATGGGTAAAGAGCAAGTAGAATAATATCTCTTTGCAGATGATAGTATAGCTGGACTCCAGAGAATTAATAATAAAACTAACTTGTACAGTAAAAGAATTGAGTGAAGTATTGGGATTTAAAATTAACATACAAAAATCAGCTTTCATATATAGAAATAGCTTATACTGAACATAATGTTAGAGAAAAGCCCATTTACAATAGCAACATGGAGGGTTAAATGTTTAGGAATAAATTTAATAAGAATGGCCTAAAACCTATACAAGGAAAATTTTAAACACTCCTAAAAGACAATAAAGCAGATGGAAGCAAATGGTAAAGCATCCCTTGTTCTTGAATAGGATGATTCAACATCATAAAGATGTTAATCCTCCCAAGTTAATTTGTAAAATCAATGCAATTTTAATAAAAATCCTAACAGGTTGATTTATTGAGTTAGGCTGATTTTAAGGTTCATATGGAAAATTAAACATGCAAAAATAGCCAGAAAATTTGTCAATTGACTTTTAGTGAAGAAGGAAATTAGAAGAATTTCCTTCTAAGGAAATTAATGGGAAAGAATAGTCTTTTCAACAAATGGTATTGGGATACCATGCTGGATATGCAAAAGAATGAAGTTGGGACCCTATCTCATGCCATACATAAAAATTAATTCAAAATATGGGGTCCCTAGGTGGCTCAGTTGGTTAAGCATCCAAGTCATGATTTTGGGTCAGGTCATGATGTCAGGGTTGTGGGATCAAGCCCCGTGTTGGGCTCAACATGGAGTCTGCTTCTTCCTCTTCCTCTGCTCCTCCCCTGGCTCATGCACTCTCTCTCACTCTATATCTCTAAGATAAATTTTAAAAAAATCTTAAAAAAATTAATTCAAAATATCATAAACCTAAGTGTAAGAGCTAATAAAACTATAAAACTCCTAGAGGAAAGCGTAACAGTAAATCTTAGTTACTTTGGGTTAGGCAGTGTTTTCTCAAATATGACACCCAAAGCTCAAATGACATAAATAAATAAGTAAATAAATAAATAGGGCTATATCAAAATTTAAAACTTTTTTTTTCCTGCAGATGATATCAAGACAACTCACAGAATGGGAGAAATATTTGCAAATCACATATCTGATAAGGGACTTGTATCCCTAATATATAAAGAACTCTTACTCCTCAATGATAAAAAGAGAAATAACCCAATTTAAAAATTGGGCAGAGGATTTGAATGGAATTTGTCCAAAGAAGATATGCAAATGACCAGTAAGTACACCAAAAGATGTTCAACATTATTAGTCATTAGGGAAGTGCAGATCAAAATAATGAGATACTAGTTCACACCACTAAGATGCAATAATAAGAGAAAATAAAAAGTATTGGTGAAGAAGTGGAAAAGCTGAAACCCTCATATGCTGCTATTAGGAGTGTAAAATGGTGCAGACACTTTCGAAACAATCTGCCATTTCCTCAGATGATTAAATATAGAGTTATAATATGATCCACAATTCTACTCTAGGTATAAATTCAAGACAGTTGAAAACAGAAGTGGACACAAAAACTTATACATGAATGTTATTAGCAGCATTATTCTAATAGTTAAAAAGTGGAAACAGTCCTGATATCCATCAACTGATGATAATATTTGACAGTAAAAAGAAAGGAAGTATTGATATATGCTACAAAATGAATGACTTTTGAAAATGTGCTATGTGCAAGAAGCCAGTCACAAAAGATCACATACTTTATGATTCCAATTATAGAAAATGTCCACATAGGCAAATTTGTAGATTATAAATAGATTAATGGTTTAGGGCTCGGAAAGGGATGGGGGGAGAATGGGAAACAATTGCTAATGGGTACAGAGTTTCTTTTGTAGAAAGAAACTTGTCCTAAAACTGGATTCACAATCCCGTGTGTGTACTAAAAACCACTGAATTGTACGTTTTAAATGGGTAAATTGTATGGGATGTGAATTATATCTCAATAAAACTGATTGTATTTTATTTATTTTTAAAGATTTATTTATTTATTTTAGAGAGAGCATGAGCAGGAGGGGTAGAGGGAGAGGGAGAGAGAATCTCAAGCATACTCCACGCTGATCACGGAGCCCGACTTGGGGTTTGATCTCAGGACCCTGAGATCATGACCTGAGCCGAAACCAAGAGTTGGATGCTTAACCAACTGTGCCACCCGGGTGCCCCAATAAAACTGATTTTAGAAATAGCCAGGAAAATACTGAAAAAGAGAAACTGCCAGGGTTGGATAGCCCTACCAGTCATTAAAATATATTATAAAGCCTCTGGGGTGCCTGGCTGGTTCAGTTGGTAGAGCATGCAACTCTTGATTTCAGGGTTGTGAGTTCAAGCCCCACACTGTATGTGGAGCCTACTTAATTAAGAGAATGAAAAAAATGTGTGTGTGTATATATATATATGATAAAACCTCTATAATTAAAATGTGGCATTGGCAGGGACAAATAGGCCAGTGGAAAAGAATAAAAAGTGCAGAATTAGACCCAAATTCATATGGAAAGTTAGTATATGACAAAGGTGGTATTTCAGATCACTAGGGTAAAGTTAGACCTTTTTTTATTGTAAAATATATATAAATAACATTTATCATTTTAACCATTTATAAGTGTACAATTCAGTGGCATTAAAAACATTCACAATACTGTGTCTTCATCACTGGTATTTTACTTAAAACTTTATCATCCCCAACATAAACCCTGTACCCATTAAACAGTCTCTTCCTCCCCACCCCTGCCCTGCCCCCAAACACCTCCCCCCAGTCCCTGGCAATCTTTCCTTCGTATCTCTGTAAATGTGCCTATTCCAGGCACCTCATATATAAGTGGGACCATACAGTATTTGTCCTGTGTCTGGCTTACTTTATTAAGCATAATGTTTTCAAGGTCTACTCTTATTGTAGCATATATCAAAATTTCATTACTTTTTATGTCTGAATAATTACCATCTTATGTGTATGCCACGTTTTTTAATCCATTCATCTGCTAATGGGCAACAACTAGGGTTGTTGTAATGAACATTGGTGTATAGATATTTTGTTCAGACCCCTGGTGTCAGTTCTTTTGGGTATATACCTAGGAGTAGAATTGCTGGGTCATATGATAGTTTTGTGTTTAACCTTTTGAGGAAATGCCAAACTGTTTTCCATAGTGGTTGTGCTGTTTTACATTCCCACAAGCAGTGCACAGGGGTTCCAATTTCTCTTATTCCTACCAAAATTTGTTAGATTTTCCTTTTTTTTTTTTTTTTCCAGAGAGAAAAAGTGTGTAAGCAGCGGTTGGAGGAGGTGGGGAGGGGCAGAGAGAGAGAATCTTAAGCAGGCTCCATGCTCAGCGAGGAGCCTGTCACGGGGTTCTGTCTCATGACCCTGAGATCATGACCTGAGCCAAAAATCAAGAGTCAGATGCTTAACAGACTGAGCCACCCAGGTGCCCCTGATGTTTTTTTTTTTTTTTAATTGCCACCCTCGTAGGTGTAAACTGTTATCTTACTTGACATGCATTTCCCTAAAGACTAACAGTCTTAAGCATCTTTCCATGGGCTTATTGGCCATTTGTATATCTTCTCTGGAGAAATGTCTATTCAACTCCTTTGCCCATTTTTAATTGGATTGTTTTGGTTGTTTGTTAAGCTGTAGAAGCTCTTTATATATTTTCAGTATTAATCCCTTGTCAGAAGTATGATTTGCAAGTATATTTTTGCCATTCTGTAGGTTGTCCTTTCACTTTTTTTTAATAAAGATTTTATTTATTTATTTGCCAGAGAGCACAAGCAGGGGAGCGGCAGGCAGAGGCAGAGGGAGAAGCAGACACCCCACTGAGCAGGGAGCCCGATGTGGGGCTCGACCCCAGGACTCTGGGATCATGACCTGAGCCGAAGGCAGACACTTAACCGACTGAGCCACCCAAGAGTTCCTTTCCTTTCACTTTCTTGATAGTGTCCTTTAATGCACAAATTTCTTAATTTTGATGAGGTCCAACTTATCTATTTTTTCTTTGATTTTTATTGTTAATTGTGTTAACATACAAAAATATGAAATTTGCCATGTTAGCCATTTTCAAATATATAGTTCAGTAGTGTTAAGTAGTTTCACATCTTTGCTATCAATCTCCAGAACTTTTTTGTCTCCCAAAACAAACTCTATAGCCTTAACTCCCGTTCCTTCCTTCCCGCTGGCCCCTGTTAACCTCTCTTCTACATTTTGTCTCTAATAGGACTATTCTAGGTATGTCATTTAAGTGGAATCATACAGTATTTGTCTTTTTGTGACCAGGTTATTTTACTTAGCATCATGTCTTCACGGTTCATGTATGTTGTAACGTGTCAGAATTTCTTTTCAAGGCTGAATAATATTCTGTTGTATGTAATTACTATGTTTTGTTTATGCATTTATTGGTTGATGGACACTTGGGTTGTTTCTACCTTTTGGCCTCTTGTGAATAATGATGCTATGAATGTGGGTGCATAAATACCTCTTTGAGACTCTTTTCAGATCTTTTGGATATATTCTCAGAAGTAGAATTATTGGATCATATGGTAATTCTATTTTTAATTTTTTTGAGAAACCAACATAATTGTTTTCCATAGAGGCTTGCACCAATTGTGCCCAAGGGTTCCAATTTCTCTTTATCTTTGCTAATACTTGTTTTCTCTCGTTAGTAGCTGTCCTAATGGGTGTGAGTTGACAATCTCACTGTGGTTTTGATTTGCATTTCCCTAATGATTAATGATGTTGAGCATCTTTTCAAATCCTTGTCCGTGTGTATATTTTTGCTGGAGAAACAGTTATATAAGTCCTTTGCTCATTTTAAAATCAGGCTATTTGTATTTTTTTTTTGAGTTGTAGGAGTTCTTTATATGTTCTGGATATTTACCCCATATCAGATAATGTGATTTGCAAATATTCCATTCTGTAGGTTGCCTTTTCACTATTGATTGTATCTTTTGCACAGAAGTTTTATTTTTATTTTTATTTTTTTAAGATTTTATTTATTTATTTGAGAGAGAGAATGAGAGATAGCACGAGAGGGAAGAGGGTCAGAGGGAGAAGCAGACTCCCCGCTGAGCAGGGAGCCCGATGTGGGACTCGATCCCGGGACTCCAGGATCATGACCTGAGCCGAAGGCAGTCGCCCAACCAACTGAGCCACCCAGGCGCCCTGCACAGAAGTTTTAAATTTTGATGTAGTGCAGTTTACCTGTTTTTTTTTTTTTTTTTTACTTTTGTTATATTCATTAAATTGTTGCCAAATCCCAATGCCGTGAAGATTTTCCTCAATGTTCTCTTTAAGACTTTTGTAGTTTTAGTTTTTACATTTAGGTCTCTGATCCATTTTTTTTTTTTTTTAAGATTTTATTGATTTATTTGACAGAGAGAGACACAGTGAGAAAGGGAACACAAGCAAGGGCAATAGAAGAAGGAGAAGCAGGCTTCCTGCAGAGCAGGGAGCCCGATGCGGGGCTCGATTCCAGGACCCTGGGATCATGACCTGAGCCGAAGGCAGACACTTAACGACTGAGCCACCCAGGTGCCCCTCTGAACCATTTTTGAATTAATTTTTGTATATGGTATAGGTTATGGTCCAACTTCACACTACATGCAGATACATGGTTTTCTCAGTACCATTTGTTGAGAAACCATGCTTTCCCATAATGGTCTTGACACCCTTGTCGAAAATCAGTTGACCATATGTGTGAGGGTTTTCTGGGCTTTCTATTCCATTGGTCTTATGTTTGTTCTTATGCCCATACCATATTGTTTTAATTATTGTGGCTTTGTAGTAAGTTTCAAAGTTAGGAAGTGTGAGTTCTTCAACTTTATTCTTTTTCAAGATTATTTTGCAAATTAAAATAATACCTATCAATGGCAAAAATTTAAAAATATGACAGTGTACTTTGTTGGTGAAGCTGTGGAGAAATGGGCACTTTCATACATTGCTGGTGAGAATGTGAGTTGTTATAGCCCTTCCAAAGGGAAATTTGGCGATACTTAAAAATACTACATATGTATTTATTTACTTTTTGACCCAGCAAGACCATTTCTGGGACTCTACTGTTAAGATACACCTCCAACAATATAAAAATACATACATCACTACAGCAATGTAATGCAATGTAACTGCAAAATATTGGAAACAGTCTAAATGCCCACACATAGCAAAGTGATTAAAATGTGGTAAATCCATTCAGTGAAGTAATGGAGCTGCTGTAAAAAAAAAAAAGACTGGTCTGTATCAACTGATATGGAGTGTTTCTGAGATGATATACTGTTAAATGACAAAAGTAAAGCACAGGAGTAGCTACAGTATATGGTCTCTTGTGTAAGAAAGCGATGTAAGACAGTACACGTGTATCTGTTTATTTTTGTAGAATCAATACTGGAAAGATAAACTGGAAACTAAAGTGATTATTGGTAACCTATATGGGGTAGGTGGGAAATGGGTGCAAAAAAGTGAGGATATTGGAACTGGGTATCAGGAATGAGGAAGGAATGACATCAGAGGGGATGGGGAAGAAAAGAACTTTATTCCAAGTTGTTTTGGAAAATAACATCTTGACTGTACTGTTACGGTAAAGATAAAAAGAACTGCACATTAATGCTGTAATATAGTCAGTAAATATATTTGTCACTGGGGCATAGATTTACAATTCTGAAACTGCCTTATGTATGTACTCAAATTGAACAAATAGGTAAATATGTTTTGGGCAACAAAAACTGGATTTCTCACAAAGAAAGAAAGAAAGGAGAAGGCTAAAATGAACTCTGGTGGGTTGGTTTTGGAGCCTGAGATATCAGTATATGTATCAGGTTACTTTGCATATGTTTCCTAGCTGTGTCTACTGAGAGTGACTAAAAGGTATGATACCCCAGCAGTAATGAACAAACCTAGGATCCAGTTTTTTATTTCCGATTCTCCACTTCTTGGAGAAGTGCTTGATTCCAGGACTGAGACAGAAAATACTAAAGGTGCCTGGAACACCTTGATGTGTGCCAGGTAACAAAGTGCTTTAAAAAAAAAGATAGGGGGTGGCGCCTGGGTGGCTCAGTCGTTAAGCGTCTGCCTTTGGCTCAGGTCATGATCCCAGGGTCCTGGGATCAAGCCCCACATCGGGCTCCCTGCTCTGTGGGAAGCTTGCTTCTCCCTTTCCCACTCCCCCTGCTTGTGTTCCCTCTCTCGCTGTGGCTCTGTCAAATAAATAAATTAAAAAAAAAAAAAATCTTGAAAAGATGGGGGGATAGTGTTTGAAAGAACATGGGAGCCAAACTAAAGAGTTCTAATGGCCAAAGCTGGAGCAATTTGAGCAAAAGAAATAATGAAATCATTGGATTATAATCCATAGAATAATAAAGTAAATATCCACGAGTCCATACTGATAGAGATATAAAAAGGGGAAATGAACAGTTCTCACTTATAGTAGAATTCCAGTTAATAACTGTGGAAGGATGGATGGATTGAGGGAAGTAGAAAATAAGCATTAGCTAAACACAGTAATAATTGTTGCAGACAACATCCACCAATTGATTGTAAAATTAGTGAAAATTTGAGAAGTAAGATTTTTAAAGATTCAAAGTATGTCCCCCAAGATCTTCATTAATCACAAAGGGAAATATAGTAACTTTACTGGGATGAAACCTGCCAAAATTTATCTTAATCAGTGATCAAGGTGACCATCACAATAATAAAACATGTTCACATCTTGAGACCCATGATAAGAGAAAGGATACATCATTTCTTTGTATTCTTGCCAAAAATGTATAACCTTAGTCCAATCATCAGAAAACATCAGCCAAACCCAAATGAGATATATTTGACAAGGTAAAGCAATCAGTACTCTTTAAGAGTCAAGGACATGAAAAATAGGGAAGACCAAGGCATTGTCAGAGATTGGAGGGATCTAAGGAGATGTGACGACTAAATATAATGTGGGAGTTTTTTTCTTTGACAATGGTCTGTTCTTGTCAAATGAAATCTATTTCTTTGTTTTCTCTTTGAATATTAAAGGCATGTTTTAAAATATCTTATTTTGTCTTAAAATGTCTGTTTCAGATTGTTCCATTATTTATATGTAGTTCTGAGATATGAATTCTATTCACGTGTCCCTTTACCACTGTGCTTTTTTTTTTTTTTTTTTTGAGTGTTTCCCACTTTTTTGCACTTGGGAAATTCTCTTTTGCTTTTGGATTTAGCTCTGTATTAAAACAAGTTTTGTTTTCCGGTTATATCTCAACTAGCATGTTGGACGTGGAAGAGGTGGCTTCTTGCATTAATTAAATCTACTATATTGATGGGAAACCTCTCCCCTATTCCTGTTCCATTTACAAACAATACGGTAACTACGTTCAGTGTATTAGGGGCTAAAATAAAGCCACTCACTTTCCTAATATTTATCTTACAGTTGCAGTATATGTTTTTGTTTGTTTTTTGGTAACAGTATATTATGGTTAAGGTTAGAATTTTTTTTCTGCTTTCGTAATAGAAGATTATCAACTTATTTGAAATAATTTAGAACTCAAGTGATGGTAGAAAGGAATAGAAACCTTTTCCCTTTCCATTTTACTATCTTGGAAATGTAGGGGAGGAAAAAGGCAGACAAGTTACTATTGGAGGAATATATACTTATAAGGGCCTGGAATTAAATTTAGCTGCTGAAAAGAAAAACTTCCCCCTTCCTACCTCAAGCTTCCTCCCAAACATTGTCCAGATTTGAATTCTGCTGAATTAATCCCTCCCTCTCTCTCTCTTTCTCCCACTCCTTTTTAACCCTTTGGTAGGTTTAGGGCACATGTATGTAATGTTGTTTTAAAAAGTCCACTGGGCAGTGGACCCTAGGGCCACTTAGAATACGTGACTGCCAGGGGAAAATGGAAGAGAGTTCTTTCATATACCTGAAATATTATTTTTATTCATTTATACCCAAATTAATTATGAAGCCCAAGAAAGTGAAATAGGCAAAAGAAGAAAAATTCCTTAGTAAATAAGGATTTAGAAAACATAAAGAACGTGTGAAGTAGCAGTCGTTCAGATCATGTGAAATAGGAAAGAGGAAGACCTACAAATACTTCTGTCAGAAAACATCAGAAGCAGGTATTTATCAACCCATTATGGGAGCATTTTTTTCCAAGCATTAAATTGATCTGAGGTCTTAATTTGATAGTACTGAAAAAATTGTGTGGCAGGCATTGAGTTTGTAGATTTAAAAGCACAACTCATATTTTAGTTTAAAAGTATTTCTTTTACGGTAATGCTTATAAAATCACTGGAAATTGTATTACTGCTGTAAAGTCATCGCCTGATATAAACTGATGGCATCAGAACACAGTGATAAAAACATGTATCCTCCAGATTAAATTGCTGATATTTGACTAGTTGAAACTTGACCGTGATTGATAAAGTTGATATCAGGTCTGTTTTCAGTTGTGTTGTTTAGTATTCATAATGATACTATGGTCTTCAGTTTTCTTTGATGGCTGAGTTTTTATTATTTATTTCTTCCACAGAAGTGAACAGTACCATATCTTTGAAAGCTTTGAGAATACTATTTTTATATGAATTTAAACTAGGACATAGTGCAGCCACAGCAAGTAGAAACATCAATTCTGTATTTGGAAAAGGCTCTGTTAGTGAAAGGACTATCCGGTGGTGGTTTGAAAAATTTCGTTCTGGGGATCTGAGTCTGAAAAATGAGCCTCGAGGGAGACCCAGATCTGTTTTAAATGAAGATCAGTTGAGAGCCATGGTGGAAGCTAACCCCAAAACAGCAATTCGAGGCCTTGCAGCAGACTTAGGGGTTTCTGCTACAACAATTTCTCGACACCTGGCTGCAATAGGAAAGGTGAAAAAGTTGGACAAGTGGGTAGGTAACACCAACTGATGGATAATCATAAACTGAGATGTTTAGAGATGTGCTTATATACCTGAAGATTTGAAAGAGCAGAGACCTATTTTGGAGAATATCATAAGCTTTGACAAAAAATGAAAGTGGTCTGGACAATGGTTGGATGTTGAAGAAGTTCCCAAACGTGTTAAAACCATCATTGCAACCAAAAAGAAGGTTCTGGTAACTGTATGGTGGTCTGCAAAGAGAGTATTTCATTACTTTTAACTCAGGCAAAACTAACAGTAGCATCTTATTGTCAAGAAGTTGAAATTATGTATCAAAAATGGATCTAAAAGCACTCTGCATTGGTTAGCAGACATGGATGGACATACACTTTTCCATGACAACATTTGATCACTGAAACCCCAGACCACCATAGGGAATGACTGCATTGGGCCAAGAACTTTTGCCATATCCATCACACCTATCTGACCTTTTTTCAACAGATTACCACTCTGTCATCATTTGGAACTCTAAGAAACAGAACATTCTCTAATAGACAACAGTAATTGAAGGATTTGAATAAATTTTAACAATGCTGAATTTTATAAATATATAGTATTTGGAGAAATTTATCATTGGGGGAAAGCAGTTAATGCTAACAGTGCATATTTTGGTTGAATAAAACTTTTCTTTTCCTGAAAAATACAACATTTTCATTTTTATATAAAGGCAGTTTCATAGAGCTCAACCTAGTACCTTCCCAGATCCTGGCAGAACATGAAGACTGAAAGATACGTAATGTACTGGAAAACTACAAGCTGCCCCTGAGTTTTGGGCTTCTTCATTGGACGAATGTGGAACAACCCAGAGTATAGGTATGTGTGAAGGATGCTTAGGACTCAGCCATGCAAAAATCCGGGTAAAGAGGGTTTTAGGGAGATGAGCAACCTCGTCAAAAGCTCTCAGAAAATATTTTTTGAATAAAGAAATGAAAGCATGTTTCTAACACAAAAGCCGTGCACATGGTAGACATGCATGGCACAGTGGTGTTTTTGAGTGATAATACTTATTCTGTCACACAAAGCCAGTCCCTTCTTTCGTGTGTTTTCCACTCTGATTCTTTAAGAAAAATGTAAGTGGCCTATCAGATCATAATTAATGGCCTCTTTATGATTGTGTAGCTAGATTGCAGTTACTCCTTCTGGCATCCAGGGATAAAGTTGGGGTAAAGATACTGGGATGGTCCTCTTCCTGCCTCTCTCCCTCCTGGTGATCTGCTGTGTCTCATCTGTGAAGGAGAATTAAGGAATCCTAAAAGCTAAGAGGTGAGAGAAGGACATCTGGAATGGATCTTACCTGGAGAGAGACAGACAGAGGGAAGGAGGGAAGGCGAGGAATGGAGGGAAAGATGGAATGGAAATCCCCTAAAGTAGAATTTGACTATGAGCCAAAGATTTAAAAACCATGGGATGCATTACTGCAAATTAAAAAAAAAAAAAAAGTCCCTTCCTTTGAGTAGAAGCAACCCAGTACTATGACACAAGATTTGTAAGTAGAGTGTCTTTCAGTTCTAATTTACTCCCCTGGCTGGGTGCCCTGGTCTGGAGTCACCTCATTTTACTGCTCCATCCTTGGGTTGTCACGGAATCTATTCAGTGTTTTTGTGGACTCCTGCTTACTCTAAAGAGTGAAGCCTGAGATTTAGCTCAGACTGATAGGGTAACAAGGCCAAAACCAGAAGTGTGGGAAGGACTTTATATGAAAGGCAGCAAGCACAAGGGTGAAGTCAAATGGTCACAGAGGACCAATGTGAAAGAAAGTGGTATTGTATAGTTACTTAGTCTGGGTAGTCGTTGCTTTATCATCCATCCTTCCCTCAATTCTCAGACCCCTTGTCAGACTTCCAGACTTGGTCTAAAACAGCAGATATCCCTGTTCAGCCCAAATGAGTGGTTTCTTCCAAAAAAGAACCCGTGAAATGTGATGAGATGGAAAGGAGCAGTTATAGGATGTTGAGTTATCCTATCAGTCATCCTTACCACCTCCAACAAGGGGTGTAGATTTGAGAGGCAGAAATGGACCCTGTAGTTCTTGTGAGCAAGCACATGGATTGAGTTGTGCCTGTACTACTATTAATGTATTTTGGTTATGTGAGATAGTAAATACCCTTTTTGCTTAAGCCATTTTGGAGAGCTAGGCTTTCCATTTTGGCAAAAGAAAGATTCCTGACTGATAGATACTGTCCTTGAGTCTTACTTAATTATGAAATGAAGTTCATGATACTACCTTGCAGGGTTTGGGGAGGAAGAGGGACAGTTAATATAAAGCACAGGCACAGAGTAGATGCCCAGTAGATATGATTTAATACCATGAAAAGTAGAAGCAAACAAGGCAAAGTAAGGTGTGTGGGATACCTCTGGAGGCCCCTCTGTGTCCAGGGCAGGCCAGTTGAGCTGAGTTCAGTGCTCAGTGAAGGCTGAGGCCTGGCTTGGACTGTCTAGAGGTTTGCAGCTGTAAAAGAGGGCTGACTTCTTCAGTCACTGTGAGCCTGTGGCTTTTCTGCAGTAAGTGCTCCCTGACCCAGGGCATTATTGGCCCCATAGGAACAAAAGAAAAGCTCTCTTTCAGGACAAAGATGAGGCTTCTCATTTTTTTTGTCTTTACTTTGTCTTTTTTTTTTTTTAAGATTTTATTTTTAAGTAATTTCTACACCCAGTGTGGGGTTTGAACTCACAACCCCGAAATCAAGAGTTGCACACTTCCACAGACTGAGCCAGCCAGGCGCCCCATGGCAGTTATTTGTATCTTTTTTTAAATCATTCCTTTTTGAAAATATGGAATATAAATGTCAACAGACTCAACATGGAATGATGACATTTTCATCATTATGATGATCATCTTTCTATTACCT